>NC_058399.1:0-1250000 GCF_019609905.1 Fusarium poae
GCTTCGTTCAGTTACGTATTGCTCCTAACCTAACCTAACCCTAACCCTAACCCTAACCCTAACCCTAACCCTAACCCTAACCCTAACCCTAACCCTAACCCTAACCCTAACCCTAACCCTAACCCTAACCCTAACCCTAACCATCAGCGCTATCGCGCTGCACCTACCGTGCGCACCGCCTCCGGCGGACAGTGCTCCTTACCCCAACGTACCGCGCTGCCGCGCGACCTGCCGTTAGCGGACTTTCACGGGTTCGCCCACCCACCCCCAAAAACGCTCCTTTTAACCCTGCTACTGCTTTTGACCGAATCCAACGAAAAAGTACACTGTGTGACGGCGCACTGTCCTATACTGTATCGTTTTCTTACGTTCTTTTATCTTCCTATGTTATAACCCTCAGCGCTAGCGCGCTACACCTACCGTGCGCTGCCTCCGGCGGAATTACAACCTTACCTTGCCCTTCTTGATCCTCCTTTATATATCACTTAGCCTCCTCTCGATCCCTAATCCAGTCTTATCTTATCTCTCTAACTTAATACCACTAGCTGTTATTCTTTACCCTTAGTCTAATATAATTAGCGGTTATTCCCTACTTCTCTAATCTAATAATATCAGCGGTTAACCATTCTTTACCCCTAGTCCAGTAAAATTAGCCGTTATTTCTTACCTTTAATCTACTATAATTAGCGGTTTTTTCTTACTCTTACTATAACCCTTTTATTCTTTCTTTTCTTATTAACTCTATATCTCTCTTATCCTTCTATATTATTTCCTACTTCTCATTCTTTACTTCCCTTTATCTATTACTCTATTATAGCCCTAACCCTTCTACCTCTCTATAACCCTAACCCTTTAACCTTCCCTATAGCCCTAACCTTAAGCCCCTTATATCTTTAAATCTATCTTATGCCACTTTTACTTATATAAACCCTTATTTACTAAATCCCTTTTCTCCTATTTTCTCTTATCTTTTTATATCATATCTTACTTTACTTGATCTTTCTTCTTTTCTAATTTACTATAGTAAATACAACCTTAATCTAGTACTTTATACCTTATCTATATATTTATTTTCTTACCTATAGTTACTCAATATACCTCTAATCTCTCAAGTATTCTTTACAATCTAATTACTTTGTAACCTATTTCTTATTCTATATATAAACTTATATCAGTTGATATATTAATTACCTATTCATTTCTTGTTTTTATATTTCACTTTCAATCTATTCCTTACATATATACCATGATATCTTTCCTATAATCCTTTTTATGCTAATATACTCTCTACTATAGCCGTTTTTCTTTCTTACTAATATACTGCACAATCTCATCCCACACTGCAAGCCCGTTCGTCATCGATAACCCATACATCGGCCTCATCCGCTTAATCCACTCGCGGTATACCTGCTCATCCATACAATCTACCCCAAACCTATCACGCACTAGCTCCCGAACCGTTTCACTAACCCTCACCATCATCACCACCGGTAATATCCTATTACGGTAGCTACACTTACCCTGCACTCGTCCCACGCTACACCAGTTATACGGCAGACCGCACTCCCAGCAGCACTCGTAGTCTGCAAACCGTAGTCTTGCCTGCCATCGATCAAAATCCTTCTGCTTTAGCAGCTTGCAGTCCTTCCGCTCATGCTCTATCCTCCCTTTATTTTCCTCCTTTGCCCCGTGTATGTGCCACTTAACAAAGCATACCGAGCATCCTACCTCCCGCACTCGATCTAGCCAGCTATACAGCCTCGTCATCCGCCGGCTCTCCTCCTGCACGCTCTCCTTCAGTCGGTTAACCACCAGAACCCTTCCTTCTTCCCTATCTTCTCCGCCATTCACCTTATCAGTTTCCCTTAAGCACCGATCACAGTATTCTGCCCGCATATCGCTACAACAAAGCTCAATCCCATCAAAAAATCGCCCAAGCACGAACCGCCGACAGCCCTCACCCTTTATAAACAATTCAACTGCCTCACGGTTCATGTGATCAATATCACTGCCGAACTCGTTTGCCCAGCCCGCCCTTCCATCTGTCACAATCACCGAGTCTACAACCTCACCTCTCTGTCGACCGCCTCTACCTGTCTGCTGAACAAAGTCGACTAGTCCAAACGGCGGTCCCGCATGAATTACACCAACGATGCCCCTGATGTCGACACCGGTCCCCAGTCCAGTCGTTGCCGCAATCCACCGCTGACCGTCCCGCCCATCGACCCAGTCTTGCACTGCACTAACTCGTGCTTCCCGCGTTAGCTTGCTGTGATACGCTTTGCAGCCAACCATCGCAGCTATTGCCTCACACTGCTTGATCGAGCGGCAGTATACCACTCCGCGTTGTGCTGTCTCCATTCGCTCCTCGATCGCCTTCATTGCAGCTACCACTCCGTCCTCTATTGCCGTCTTCCCCGGCCTTACCTGCTTCACTCGGTACCGAATATTCACCCTCATCGTCGGAGCTCGGATGATTGTTGCGTCCTGTGCCAGCATTCGCTCCCGGAACCAATCCTCCATCGACACCGGCAGCGTCGCAGTAAGCATCACCAGCGGGCACCCGAACCGGTGCAGCCCCGTTAGCAGCCCTAGCCGCTCTCGGTAGCTGACGTCCATGATAGCGGTGTGACACTCGTCAAAGAACACCCTTTCCAGCAACCCTCGACCCCGAATGCTCTCGACGTATGCGGTGAATCCTTCGCTCACGGCCACATCGGCACTGACCACTACCAACCGCGCGTCCCGCTGCCGTTCATCCCTCTCTTGATCGATATCGTTTCTCCATTCCATGCAATCGATGCCGAGCTCGCGTGCCCTTGAAACCAAGTCCTGCACAAGAGATACAAACGGGACAACCACAATACTGACCGGTCCTCCACCCGTGCCTCGTTCGTCTTCCATAAAAGCCGGCAGCATAAATAAAATGCTTTTGCCACCGCCTGTCGGCAGCACCACGATAAGCAACTCGCTCCGGATGCCGTCATTCTCTAGTCGCATAATCCGGTACATGCCATCGCGCTGCTGCGCCGTCTTCCATCCTGCGTCTTCGCCTAGCATACGCTTCAGCCCAGCATCTATCTCTGCATCCTCATAGCGGGGGGCCAAGTCGCCATCCAGCGGGAGTCTCGGTGAAGTTGCCTGCTGATAGCGGTTATGTGTTAGTTATAATAAGCTTATTCTTACGCCCTACCCTATAGCGCCACTCCCCCATCTTTTCTGTACCAGCACCAATTGTAATCTATCCCAATAATTCCGGCGTATTATGTATATACATAATAGCAGAGTAAATGCTACTATACGTACCTCTCGGTCTATAGCAAGCCTTTGCCTCTTTGCTGATCTGTCGACTACCGGCATAATATCGTCGTCATGAGCCCGGCGTTTCCTGTCACCGAAATCACCATCAGTTCGGGCCAGAAATTCATGCCACAGACGGCTGATCTCCCGGAAATTTGACAACATCTCCGGCTGCAACTGACTCGGAAATTGAAGATTGACGGCATAGTGATTCCGTGCGATTCGACTTCCGTGTGTCGCTTGGATGTCCCATACATACTCAACTTTCGGTCGTCGGTGTGCTTCTCCAGTTAACGGATCGGCCGCCTCGTCGTCGCTGTCCGCCACGGCGGCTTCCAGTTCAACTTGCTGAACAATTAATCCCTTGATTCGACGACCCATCTCAATAGCTACATGCCGGTAGCTTGAAACAGTTAGCTGAACCCCAATCTGTACACCTGTGACAAGCGCGAGCTGCTTGCTCAGCTTTGCCGTGTCCCAGATCCCCTTCTCGGCCGACTTCCATAGCCACGGGCTGATCGCTTCGGACGGGCCTCGAATGCCAGAGAGCCGATGCAGCACCTTCTCAAACGGCAGCAGCCATGCGACATATGCCACCATCATCAAGCTTGGGCCCTCAGGCAAGAAACGCGCTACCTTTCGGCCTTGCTTGCCATTCAATCCCTTGCTTTTGTCCCGGTCTGTGATGAGCACCACCTGCCCGTCAAAGACAAACACGTTCTTCGGCAGCTGATCGGTATCGCAGTGCTTCAGCGTTGACACCTCCGGACCTCGCCCGGGCTGCCCTCCCCATACATGCACAACCGGGAACATACTTGACCGGAACTGCCGCAGCCAGCCAAGATACTCATCCATCGCCCGTTTACGGCACTCGACCCGACTACCGCCGTTCCCTGCATCGACGATCTTCCACAGCGTCGTGCCCAACAGCCTCGTTAACTTCTCTGCACCCGGCTTGAGCCATGCATTCTTCCGGTTCGTCGCAAATGACCGCCCTGGGCCCTCAAACACCAAGCTATCGGCGATGTCCTGTAGCCGTATTGTTTCGCGGATCTGACTCCATTGTCCGTCCATAAGCTTGTCGAGCCAGCCCTCCGCTTCTCGCACGAATGCCTGTGCTGCCCGTTGAAAGCTGTTTACGGTGATCTTGTCGCCCAGATAGTTGAGCGTCATGCCATTACTGTCCCATAGCACCCGCGCTTGCCCACCTTCCTGATTACGGTAGCCCCTCCCGTACGTCATCCACTGGATAATAGCACTGAACGGTGTATACGAGCCGGTTGCGAGCCAGTCGCGATGACCCTTCTGGAACCGATCGATAGCCGCAAAGCTCGTGTCGCAATTCGAGTCGTCGGAGTCGTACGGGTCGTCCTCAAAGAAGTGCTCTAGCATCAGAATCCGCCCGCACCATAAGAAACCGGCGAGAAACCGGGTATGTGTGTGGGACGGTACCCACGTGCCATCCTCCTTGACACCCAGTACAGCCGTGAAGTGGAGCAGCGGGTTGTAGTACTGCTTCTTCCCAAGCTTCTGCTTAATCGACTTGATGCAGAAGTCGAAGACAGCCTCATCAAGTGCCTCCTTATCGGGGTCTTCTTCTTCTTCTTCTTCTTCTTCTCCCTCTCCTCTATCCCCTTCTCTGCTGCCCTTCGTGACCTGCTGCTGCCCCTGCCTCTTCTTCTTGTCGACAACAGTATCAAGTCGCTGGACGATGTCAGCCAGGGAATTCCACTGCTCTTCCGTAAATCGGATACCGTGCTCTGCCTTGGCCCCATCGCGCCCAAGCGCCTGAATCCGGACGCAATAGCACAAGTACCGCTGCCAGCACGCACTGTACCTGTCCATCGTATCTGACTGCTGCTTTCGGCCGAACGGGGTCGATACCGGCTTGGTCGGGTCAATGCTGCCGAGCCACTCGAGCGTTTCGTCCGGCACCCTATCCAGCCTCTCCATACAACGGCCAAGCTCGCGCCGGAAACTCTCGGTCAGCTCACGTAGCCTCTGGTTCGCTTCACGGCGCTCGCGGGGCCACATCCGCTGCTCGACTGCGGCAGAAGCCGGTGATAGCCCCGCCTGGTACAGCGTCGGTTTGTCCCTCTGCTGCAAGTGCGCCGACCATTTCATAAACTGCACCCATCTCGACTCGGTGTCGACTCCGCCTGGTGCCTCTACCTGACGTTGCCGTTCCGTCTCTGCCTTCTTTAGATCCTTCTCACATGCCCGGACGGTCTGCGGTAGTAGAGCATCCCCAGCAGTTACGCCATCGTCAGCGCGTTCAGTGGCCGGATCGCCATCGGCGTCGGTGGTTTCGGCGCCCCGCGCTGGGTTGACGATCCAGTACCTTGCATGCGGGGCTTTGCGCAGTGACTGAAGCATTACGTACTCCCGTCCGCGCTTACCTTCCACCTGCGTTCTGTGTCTGTTGCGGGTCTCGTGTGTAGAAAAGTTCGACTTGTTGCGGGTCAGAAAGCGACAGCCCCCGGCCCTACAGCTAAACCCCTTATATGTCCTCAGCCCGGGGATCGGCGCGCTTCCATCTGGTGGCAGTTGTATGTTCTCGTCTGCTGGATCCTGCAGTGTCCGGGGGCGCCACCCCGACGACGAGAACGATGCTGCGAATGCAATTACCGCCTGTAGCTGCTCTCCAACAGTTTTGTGGCAGTTGCGGTAGTGGTGCTCTACCTTATCGACCTCGGGTTTGATAGCTGCCTCGCAGATCAGACAAAGCAGGACATCAAGCTGCTCGCAAAGCTGAATTATCTGGTCCACTGTATTATTTTTCATGGTTGTACGTAGTGGTGAGTGAACGGTGCTGCCGCTGATATAAAACGCACAATTCAAATCTGGCTGCGTCTGGATGATGATACTGTTGTTATTTAGTATCATGATAATGCCTACTGATATAAATATATCTGGCTTAATGTAAATAGACTTGCTTTTGTTATTGCTACAGTGATATGTAAACTCTATTTTTAAATTACTAATTACGATTTACCTGTATGTAAAGAATTGATTGAACTCTTCCCTCCCCTCGTTGTTTTCTGGGCCTGTTATTGGTATTTGGTGTTAGTTCCCTGTCAACTTGGGGTTGGGGTTCGTCTGTTTTCGACCCAATCACCGTTGTTGTCCTGGGGGAACGTTGTCCTGAGGGAATGGCCCGTGCACGACCCGCAACCGCCATACAATCTCGCTAACCCCAAGTGTTTGTTCAGCCAGAACAACACCCGGACTAGAGACCAGGTCGTCTATGTATCTGCCATTCTGCTTCTTTGTTTCGCAAACTTGCTATGCTCGTTCAGCCATAATGCCATAATGCTCTACCTTTGCCGAGCTATCGCTGGTATTGGCGGCGGCGGCGTACTGAATCTTTCGAACATCATTATATCGGATATTGTCACTCTTGAGCAGAGAGGAAAGATCCAAGGCGTTGTCGGCGCTACCGTTGGACTGGGTAATATTATTGGTCCATTTATAGCTGCCGGTGTCATAGGACAGACGTCATGGAGAGCCTTCTTTTGGATTCTATCACCATTGTCATTTTGTACAGCGGTACTTTCTTACTTCTTTCTTCCTTCTAAGCCCGCTACTGTTGGGTTCTGGGAAGGAATACGAAAAATTGATTGGATGGGCACATTCGTCTCGGGCATATCTATCGTTCTTCTCCTCATTCCCATCTCCGGAGGTAAGTCATTCGAACAAATTCGTCTATTTCCCACCTCTAATATAGTGGAAATGTAGGAGGATCCTACTTCTCTTGGGACTCGCCTCTCTCCATAAGTATGCTCAGTACTGGTGGTGCTTTATTTATTGCATTTATCGTGTGGGAATGGAAGATGGCAAAACTTCCCATGATGCCAGGTAAGTATCTCGTTCTTCATAGTCAACAGTCCACATTACTAACGCAGCAAACTATCTCAAGTCAACATCTATAAGAACATAACGTTGTCCATCATGCTGGCCCAGAATTTCTTGTTCGGTGCTGTTTATCAGTCGTATCTATATTACGTTCCTCTCTATCTTCAGAATCCTCGTCAGTACAGTGCCATGGAGTCCGCGGCAATCTACACTCCTTTAGTGGCTGCGCAGGCGATTTTTTCGATTGCTTCAGGACAGTATATCAGTTTTCGTCTGAGATATGGAGAGGTTATTTATACTGGCTTTGCACTTTGGACGCTGTGAGTTCTCTACACCTAAAGCTTTGAGGCCATGGCTGAGCTGATTATCAAAACAGTGGCGCGGGTCTAGCTCTGATCCTCAATCGACACACTAGCGCTGCAGTCATCGCCGTCATTTTAGCCGTTGTTGGTGCAGGAGTAGGGTGTATTTTCCAGCCAACCCTTATCGCTCTCCAGGCACATTCACCAAAGAGTCGCCGAGCTGTCATTATCTCGAATCGAAACTTCTATCGTTGTATGGGCGGTGCTTGTGGCCTCGCTATCTCGGCTGCAGTCCTCCAAGCTCGTTTGAGCGCAGCCTTACCAGTTGCGCACAAAGATCTTGCCAGCTCAACGTACGTATTACCGGATGACATGCGTGGGAAGGCCGGTGTACTGGAAGCCTACATGTCAGCGAGTCATAGTGTTTTTATTCTCCAAATACCCCTCATAGGTGCATGCTTGCTTAGTACAATTTTTATTCGGGATCGTGGTTTGGATCCAGTCAAGGAGACTTAGGGTCTTTTGGGTCTCAACGATCTGCACCCTAGACCAATTAAATATGTCACTATTTATGGTTGGCGTTATGTTGGGGCAGCAACTACAGAGGAACGATGGCGGGGGGTCGAGCAGAAATTTCAATTTATGAAATATGGAAAGGGATGTGAGCGGGGACTGAAATCAACATGATAGTCATATTACTATTGATTATATACAGTACGAAGTGTTAATCTATGACATGTCGAAATTGCCTTGTAACCACGGGGCATGCCGTAGATGATGAACATCGATCATGAGGCACGATGCAATAGGAAATGCCATGTATATCCTCCCCTCGAGAATCTTCAACTTAAGAGGCCTGGGCGGTGGCAGGGCAGTCAAGGCAACGAGCATCGTACCAGGCAAAGCCCTTACCAGCATCAGCTGGGTTGATAGTGGTGGCGGTGTGCTTGAAGAAGTAGCAGATACCGTTGGTCTCGTCATAGGCTACGGCCTTGCACTCAGCCTTGGTAGTACCACAAGCGGCGACACAGTTCTTGCGGTCAAGGGCACCCTTGTGGACACTGTCGTAGCTGGTAGCAGCCGAGTTCTGGCGCCAGCCCTGGCGACCACAAATGGCACCGCCAGCGGAGTTGGCAAAGCCACAGCCCGCATCGTAGAACTTGTAGCCAGTGGCCTGTTGCTGGACCTTGGTGGTCTTGATGTCGAACTTGGAGAAGTAGCAGATGCCGTTGGTCTCGTCGTAGGTAATGGATTTGCAGTCAGGCTTGGTAGTGCCACAGGCCTTGACGCAGCCATCGAGGGTCAGCTTGAACTTGTGGATGCTGTCATAGGACCTGGCGTCGGCGTTGGTGCGGTAACCAACAAGACCGCACTGGGAACCAGAGGTGATGGTGGCAACATTGCACTGATCCAGGCTTCGGCAGGGAAGCTTGTTGTTGGGGGCAGCGTTGACAGAGGCGACTGACAGAGCAGCAGCGATGAGGGTAGAGTAATGCATTTTGAAAGCGGCTGGTTGAAAAGTGTAGGATACAAAAGACTGTTCTGTTTCTTTGAAGTTTTTGGCTTGGCTGAGATGAGATGAGCTTGAGTGATAAGATGAAACCAGAGTGTTGATGAGTCCTCCTTCTTATAAGACCCGACAATCTCTGGAAAAGCATGTCCTTTGCCTTGACAAAGTATCACGAGAGTCTAGAATTGTCGGTCTGTCGGTATCAAACGACATTGAGACGCAGGTTTGCAAAAAAAGGAAAAGCTTGATGTGTTTTTGCACAGCTGAAAGCCTGTCTCCTGAACTATTGAAAAGATTATCGATGCTTGGCAAGCTGATGCTATAGTTTATCTGCAAAGGGGTCATGGCCACAGACGGAGTGATCCACCTCGTCCTCACAAAGATGAGTTGTGAAAGTCGGAACGCTGTTTCCGCTACCGAATGTCTGGGCCGGTTGGGAAAGGATAACCAGGTCAAGCTAGCCTGTTGACTTAAGGTTGTGTGGTTATTAATTAAACTATTGAAGCCACAAGATGCTGGCTATTCTAGTCTTTTTTTAGCTCTCTAGAGACCCTTCTGCATCCCTAGGGCTGTTTCCGCGGTGGATCGTGTGCGGAATCTCCATCAGGGGGGTGGCTGACCATCGACTTCAGGATTGGCTGTTAAATTGTGGCGTTTCGCAAAGCGGAGTGTCTGGAGAATTCGAAAAAGGTATAGGTTAAAGGAAATCCCCCGGCTACAACTTATTCCCCTGTGATATTACTACCCTGTACAGAGTACCATGATATTTATCCATTATCAAATAACAATAAACCACTGTTATATGTATATAAAGTCTTGAAAGTAAAACAATTAATATTTAATAGCATCGCCATTGACTTGTCTATACATTGAGAGAAATAATGCGTTTCTCAGTTATCAACATTATAGCAACATTGGTTATTCCAATAGTAGAAAAATAAGATGCTTCAAGGTAAAACAATACCAGTCACAAGTTTATCTCCCGCGTCCAGTTAAAGTCCTACCTGAGGAAAATAAAACGACAATGGATAACAATGCAACGTGTTAATACATTTTTACCATTCAGCTCAGTGGCAATAGCGGAATTTGACCGACCTGACCTCACTAGCCAAACCCCAGTAATCCATGCCAGTTAGTAGAGTCTAGACACTTTTACTGAGTTACACCAACGAAAGTCGCAACTACCCATATTATGCGCGGTAGCCTTTTAAAAAAGCAATGGGGCCAATTGGAGGATGCTGAACCCTGCTACACATAGACTCAGCTGCAAATAAACAATGCTTTTTCTTTAGATGAGGAATACGAGTCAGCCACCCTTTTTTTGCGTCTCTTTTTCAGTAGGAACGGTGATTTTGCCCCGGTATGGCGGTCTCTGGTAATCGTTCCACAATATCTATAAGACATTCACTGGAACCAGAAGAGGCTTGAGACTGACAAGACTTCCGCTAGGAGGAAGGTATGTACGGATAGATCTTGACAGACATTGTCTCCTGTAGGGAAGAGAACCAAGAAAAATAACAAAAGTGATAGCAACAACACATTGCATACATCCGCTGTTCACTCTTCACTTCATAAAAAATACCACCCTAAACACAGGTCAACGCAGATAAAGGTCACCCTGGCTCGATAGTGCTCCGCAGCTGAAGATCAAGCGTTAGCTTTTGACCAACGGACGTCGCTACAACCGATTCACATTGGGGTATTCCACAAGCTCGATGCATGCCAAGATGCTATTTCCCAAATCGGAATTTCGTAATCCGCGGCGTCGGATCCGGTTGTCGCAGGGCCAAAGCCTCACCGTTCCACCAAATGTGCAACTATTGAAAACACTGAATTAGCGCTATCCACTCAGAGTCTTGGCATATTACCGGCTGTAAGGTAACGATCTGATAACAGAACAGAACAGGGGATATGTGATGCCCACAGTGTATCCAGGGGTTAGGTGCCAAGATCGTCCAAAACCAATAGTCTGTGTTTAGCTTCTTTCGGTATTAGTCAATTTATTATTGGCCATCCTGGCATTGAGTGCATTGTGATAGTAATGAATGATAATAAAGTATCTTGAGGGCTGCCTTAGACCAGTATGTGGCTTTCTGTTCTCTAGCTCACCGACCTTCTTCACTCGTTCAGAATGGTTTCTGCATGGCTTGTTTTTTGGATTGCGGCGACCCTCTCGCTTCGTTCAGTTGTCGCTGGACCATGCAAACCTCGTCCCATCTCACGAACCAGCTCGACTGTCGAGATATCTGCAGGTCTCACGTCTACGTCCACTTTGTCCTTCACTTCTGGACTTTCTTTGACTGAAACCGGGTCCATTTCGGTTCCTTTTCAAACTTCTACTGCACGAAGCTCCACTGGAGTCTCGGATAGCGAAAGCTTGACAGTTGAGACATCTGTTACTGGATCCATCTACTCTTCCGATTTTTCAATCTCTACTGCACTCACTACCTCAACCGCCCTCGATTCTTCGGTCTCATCCACGGTATCCTATTCCGCTAGCGAGATCAGCGAAACTGTGACTGTGACTGAGACTCAGTCTTGGGTTACCCTCAGCTCGCAGACTGGCGTTTTATTATCCACGGAGTCTATTCAGACTGACACCGCAAGTTCTGAGACAGGTACTGTGACCTCGACCACTACTGTCGATGAGATACCGACCACCACTGTGGCCGAGTCTGCCTTGGAAACCACTACAATCACCACCACCGCTCTCTACCAGACGTCAGAATCAACCACCGATGTTGAATTACCTTCCGACACCACGTCAGTTGAGTCTGTTCTGGATACCACAGTCATTACTGCCACTGCCACGTACCAGACGTCGGATACAACTACCACTACCGAAATATCTTCTGAAGCCACACCAGTCGAGTCAACTTTGGGTACCACCACCACAACTGTCGACCGGATGTTGGACTCAACGAGCACGACTCCTGGATATTCAGACACTACTCTAGTAGAATCTACTTCGGGGACTATCACTACCACTGAGCTCACTACAACCATCGTCACTACGTCTGAGACTACTGAACACACTATCGCTACCACTGCTGAGTCTGTTGCAGATGTAACTACTACTAGCACCACAACTGAGTCTGTTGTGGATACAGCTACTAGCACAGCTGAAGTTATCGTAGACACGACCACCACCACGACAGCCGCGTCTACTACAGCCACTACTACCAATATAGACACTACTATTACGGCAGAGTCTGCCACCTCAACTGAAGTCTCGATCGACAGTTTATCAACTCTTGCCGATGCTACTACCACAACTGCCGAACTTACAACAGAAACAACTACGGGTACTACTACAATGT
The DNA here is from genome assembly GCF_019609905.1 of Fusarium poae. Taxonomy (NCBI): domain Eukaryota; kingdom Fungi; phylum Ascomycota; class Sordariomycetes; order Hypocreales; family Nectriaceae; genus Fusarium; species Fusarium poae. The sequence goes on from NC_058399.1 coordinate 12,288, forward strand.
TTACGACCACAACTGCTGAGACTACCACAACCGAGGCCATGACCACTACTAGCGAGGAGTGCAAGATTTACCCGTACATGCTTGTTTAGGACTGGATTTTGGGTTCTATATATCTTCTTACTTGAGTCACAAATGCACTCACTGCCTGCTCCGACAACGCAGCTTACAACTTACATACCTTCGGACCTTGATACAAAGCAAGATTTGCAAGCACCTCAAGCCATGTATATAGTTGAACTTATTTATATGCTGTTTTGCATTTTATATATTCTGATTTAACCTTATGGCTATACTAGATAATGTAGTAATGTTACAGGGTTGACAGTGACACAAGAAGACATGAATAGATTTCATTTCCAAACGTGATTCTAGTTCATAGTTGCCTATTTACTAGACAACATTGAAGTCAAATGTAAAGTTAAAAGGCTTCATATAACACCTGTGCTGTTCAAACGGCCTTACAGCAACGGTCGCACTGCCCAGGCCATTGCTGTCGTAGTCGAGATGCAGAACTGTCATGTTCAAGGGCTTCAAATCATGAGGGTGTTTGGCATCGTCGAGATCAAAAGGCATATACCTTCTCGCTGTGAAACTGAAAGCCTCGCCCTTTGTACGTCTCGCCTCAAGCGTAGTGTCCTTGTTTCCGATCTTGAGCCAGCGCAGATCTTCACGATTGCCGTTCTCTTGGGGGTAGTCGTAGTGCGTAAACAAGTCTGGTACGGTAGAGTTGTACTGTCCAATACGACCTGCTTGTTTAGAGTCTTTGTAGCTCTCACCTGGGCCGCGGCCGAACCACGACACGTTGTCGAAGGACTCGGGTAGAACAGCCATGAGCCCGATGCGTGGAATCGTATGAGAAGAATTCTTGCCAATGAATTCGCCACTAACTTGAAGCTGGAGTTGTGGACCGGAAGAGGGAATCTTGTAGGCCATGTTCGCCTCAATGCCCCACGCTTGAGTCTTGACGCCAACCCATACCTTGTAGTGAACCGTAGCGCCGCTTTGATCGGTGTTCCAGGTGACATCTCTAACTTGAGGGTAGATCATTGGAATGCCAGCTCGTTCCCACATGGGACCATCGCCTGAACCAGAAGCATCGTTTTGAGTCAGGGCCCGGTAGAAGGAGAGCTCTGGGCCGCGCTGAAAAACATCAACCCCATTCTTGGCCCAGGTGACATTGCCTTGAAGCAGATCGAAGCCAAAGGAGGAGTCCCCATTATTGTATACCAGCTTCGTTCCCTTCTTCTCAAATCCTGCTGTTTCAGTGCGGCGACTGAGAGAATCTGTGTTTTTGACCATTGGAGCGGATCGCTTCATGTGAAGTTGATCCCAAGCAATGAGATGCCCCTTGTTAGCCCATAGAGTATCTTGATTTAGTCTGAACTCTACAGTGACCCAAAACTCGCCAGCAGTCGTGTTTTGTCCAGAAGGAATCGCAAGAGTTCTGTTTTCGCATGCTGGGATACGAGGCAGAGGAAGATTCTGAGGGTCGGTCTTAAGACCGTCTGTAACGAGATGCCACGAAGCATCAAGATGACTGAGATCCAAAAAGTCATAATGATTGGTAACAGTCATTGCGCTGCCATTCTTTGCGAGCTTGACCGACACCGGCTGGATCACTTTGGCGTACTCCCTCAGAGAAGGCATAGGCGAGTGATCAGACAACGTCAACCCGTCCATGATGAAATCAGCGTCATTGGGCTCATCGCCGAAGTCACCACCGTATGCATAGTATGTGAGGTTTCCCTCTTCCTTGAGGATTCCGTGATTGCTCCATTCCCAGACAAGACCGCCTTGAGATAGCGGCTCAGTCCTGAACATGTCAATGTACTCTACCAGACCACCGGGGCCATTGCCCATAGCACTAAGAATCAGGTTAGCTTTTATAGATGACGGTTCAAACAGTTGACTCACTGAGCAAACTCGCATAGCAGCACTGGTTTATCACCATGGTCTTTGATGAATTGTCGAACATAATCGGGAGTAGTATACATTTGACTGTACATATCCGTCGACTTGGCTTCGTGGTCCTGCTCATAGTGAATGATGCGACTTGGGTCTCTGTTTCGGATCCATTTGCTCATGGCAGCGTGATTCTGGCCATAGAAGCACTCATTACCAAGAGACCAGATGATGATGGAGGCATGATTCTTGTATCGCTCGACAAGTTGACGAGCTCTGTCGATATATGCATCTTCCCAGTCGGGGTTGTTAGAAAGCCACTCTGCTGCCTTCTCCTCTGTATCTTCAAATGATCTAAAGCCATGACACTCGAGATCGGCCTCGCCAATCACGTAGAAACCTAGTTCATCCGCCACGTCGAAGAAGTCAGGATGGTGAGGCTGATGAGCTGCACGGATGGTATTGATATTGGAACGCTTCATGAGAAGAAGATCCTCTCGCATGTTCTCGTAGCTAACTGTGCGGCCTGTGAGATGATGATGTTCGTGTCTGTTGACACCGTATATGATGATAGGCTTTCCATTGACGTAAAAGTTGGGACCCTTCATTTCAACGCGTCGGAGACCAACTTTTTGGCTGATTGTCCGTCCATTGAATATTATCAGCAAAGTATATAGGTTAGGTGTCTCGGCAGACCAGAGGTGGAAGTCGTCCCCAGATATTTGCTTCTTGTAAATATCAGATGATGATCCTTTCCACTCATCAATTGCTGAGCCATTGGGAGCTAACAACTTGATGGCTAAATCTCCTTCTTGTCCTTGTATGGTGACATTGACCTTGAGGGAACCTTGATCGAAAGAGTCGCTGAGGTCAGAATCGACTTGGTAGTCGACGATTGAGGACTCAGAGAACGGGATGAGATAAACGTCGCGAAATATACCAGAAAGCCACCATTGATCTTGATCTTCGATGTAGGATCCATCAGACCACTGGTAGACCCTCACGGCAAGCTCATTGGCCTTGTCGGAAGATAGATAGTTTGTAATGTCAAATTCGTGAGGGTTGCGACTGCCTTGCGCATACCCTACTTCTTCACCATTGATTCGTACATGAAATGCACTATCCACGCCTTCAAACCTCAATCGGATTTGGTCGCCTTCCCAATCTTCGGGAACCTCGAATTGACGCCAATACGAGCCAGTTGGATTGACGTAGGAGACATTGGGCGGTGTCACGGAGAATGGGTAGTCGATATTGGTATAGTGAGGATTTCCATATCCCTGAAGCTGCCACATACCTGGCACTTCAATATCGTGCCATGAGGTGGTATTTGCAGTTTCCCAGATTGGTGCATCCAGAGGACTTGCGTCGTAGTGGAATTTCCAAGTACCATTAAGACTATGAAAAAGACTTTGGTCCCGATTAAATGAGAGTGCTGATTCTTGGTCCGAGTAAGAGTAAAAATGAGCTCTCGGAGGAAGGGTATTGTGTTGTAGAATGTTGAGGTTTGTCCAATCGGGCAAGGCCCCGGGAAATGCACCAGCTGACATTCCAGCAGCCGATAAAGACATCATGGTGGCAGTGAGACCCAATGGCTTGTCCTTTTGTCCACGTTTTCGGCAACACAAATGCTGATGTTGATGCTTTTATAAGTCTGTACTTGGGATTCACCTCGGTTGATTTGTATTCCATTGACGATGCCAAGCCAGGGATCGTCATTGTTAGTTTGCGCACCTATCGCGACACAGCAAATACGGACATATACGTGATCTACAAGGAATAGTTCCCCGCATCAACTCCATCATAACAAGCAAAAGCTGCATATCACGCACCATGTCGAGTTAAAAATTGTCGATTTTATGCTTTTCCCCTCTTCCCCCGCTGGAGCGTAGCATTGAGAACACCGCATGATGGATACAGCATATTTGTGAAAAAAACCTGATTAAGCTCGGTGGATTGATGAGAGTTCCTGCCTAACCTAAGCGTGAGCTATTACCCCGATGCCCGCAAGCGTAAATTTGTGTTTTTTAAATGTAACAAAGCCAAGAAGATGATTCTTCTGTATCCAAAGGACGATAGCGCAACACGACGAATACTCATAGAGTGTACTGTAGCATGCAGGTGGAAAACTACTCACCGTTTCTGTTATGGAGCTCTACATGCATATCGATTAGGAGGCATGTATCGCATTTGTCGAGCTTCGATATAGAAATAGGATGGCCACATTTAGACATGTTACAGACCATACGCTTGCAAGTACTCCATTTCCCCATACATGTAGGAATGTCTCTTTTCATGGTCTGCTTGGCCATGCTAATTATATCAGGATTCACTGTGCATTGCGAGGCCTCGATAATGCGACCCTCGGTTTAATGTCCTCTGTCGTTGTCTTTAAAATTTAGAGTTCTAGAACCCACAAGCTTACATTGTCCACCGCTATCTCGGAGTGTCTATCGCGGACAATAGTGACTACCTACCCCACGTCCGCTTAATTCTAATCACAAGATGTACACCTGTCTATTATTTGGCAACGTCGATAGGAAAGTGTGGTAAGCTCAATTTGTATGCCGAATATCATGATTAAGAACATTACCCTAACAATTGGCTCACCAAATGCAGCAAATGCGACACTGTTGTATTTCATTATCTTGGTAGGACAGCTGTCTCTTTCCATACGAGGGGTTAAATTTACAACCTGCAATTAACAAGCCAACATATTCCCAGCAAAAGTGACAAACAGTTTTTAATCGACTTGTCCGTAGACCTTCACTGCTTTCACTGCCACTAAAGTCCATGGAACCAACATTGTGACACTCCACAGCCAAATACACTGTTCAATTGTGCACAGTTCCGCTTTATCATAGACAAGACGATTTTGAGATGAGCAAAGAAAATAACAAAACCAACATTTCTAGATTATGCCAAGTTAATTCCAAGGATAACCCTCGTTACTGAACCATTATGGGGCTTTAATCATACGCCGGTACTGGTTAGTAACCAGTTCCTTCAGGCATCTGAGGTTGAGTTGGAAAGTAAGAGCCTTTATTATCGTACTGATACTGTGACACATTTGAACCTGTGGGAAGAGGAGTTGGTGGCATTTGATAAGACATCGAGGCAGGGTTGGGTTGCGGAGCCGGGACATATGCATTACTGATAGATGGAACAGGGGTACTGTTTGCCTTCTCATGTTGACTGATTGGCCCATAGTTCTGTGGATTGTACGGTTGTGGAGTGCAAGGCGCTTGGATGCTTAGAAGTGATTCCCTCCTGTTAAGGTCAACGGTTGGCGGAGTTTGAGGTTGATGATACGTATTGTTTTGGTGAGGCGTCGGGTAACCTGATTGTCCCTGATTCTGCAGCGGGTACGCCGGTGCTGCTGATTGATATTGCAGGACCTGCTGCACGGTGCTTTGAAGCGCACTATGTAGCTGGATCGGTGGTGGCGCCTGAGATGCAGGAACTGCATGTGGTGTTGACTGATGGGAAATTGATATTTCTGGAGGGTACCCGGACATAGTAGTTGGTGGTGGCGGGAAGTATCCAGCTTGTTGCGCCCCAGCAATTTGGGGTGAGTATTGCTGTTGGGGAGACTGCACTTGATAGTTCTGGGAGCTGTTTTGTGGTGCTGATGAGTTAGGACAATGTTGAAGTGGTGTCACATAGGGTGTAGGAGGGGCAGGAGTCATAGGGAGAGCCTGCTGCATTGCCGACAAGTCAAATGGTTGAGGTGTGGAAACTGGGACGTAAGGGATATGTTCTGCCTGTTTTCGATATGGGATATGCTGCTGGGGAGGTGGTGACAGTATTTGACCATCAACTGGAGGCATGGGCGATGGTACGCTGGATGTTGCGATATATTGTTGCTGTGAGTAGTCGTAAGGCTGCTTCAAAGGCTGCTGTCCAGCTGTGTTCGGTACTAGATATACATTCTGATTGGAAGTTGGTTGAGACAACATGGGATTATTGAAGTCTGAAGGATAACCGTTCGGGCTTGGAGTGTATGCAGGGTGAGGGGATGGTTGGCCGACAGCGGCGCTATATGGTGGAGGAGGCAGAGACAATGCTTGCGACGGACCAGCTGCTGCATAAACAGGATATTGTCCATTGCTCTGGTAAGGTTGAATGGAATACCCAGCCTCAGCAGCTTTGGCATCTTGTACAGCCTGAAACACACCAGCCTTCTGGAATGCCTTTCTCGCATCTTTCTTCTTCAAATGGCCCGTATGAGCGTGTTCAACTGCCATTCCAGCTCCATCGAAAGCCGCATGAGAAACAATTTTAATCGCTGTTTCGTTGGCGACAATAGACTGAATCCCATGCTCTGCGCCAGCTGTTGCGATGGCATCAGCACCCATACTGCCAACACCAAGTGTTACCACGCCGATGGTTCCACTAACAGCCATGCTGCCTAGAACATCTCGCTTCCGGGTATGGTGCGTTGCATTAAGACGATTGAGGTGTCTTTCGATAATCTCTCTCTTTTTGCGAGCATTGTGAATAGCTGGTGCTGCCATTGCAACACCGATAGTAGAAACCCCAAGGGTCAATGGAATCGCGCAGCCGGAAACTGCAGTAGAGGTGGCAGCGCCAGAGATCAATCGTGTATAGTGCTCCCATTCTCTCTGCAACTCCTCCATTGTAAGGCCCTGACATTTCTGGTCGTATGCTTTGAAGTCGAATGGCATCTTGATGGTTCCCGCCAAGGTGAAGATCTGTGTAAGAGGATAAAACTAATGCAGAGAAAAGAGTGCCAAGAGGAGATATAAGTATGAATGCTTGGCACAAGCTGAAAGCCAACTTCAACGCAAATGACAGGTTTAGCGGTTCTAGACCGAACACATGGTCTGATATGCAAGCCACGCAAGGCACACAACGGGAAAGCGCCTACATCAATTTGTAATCTGTATGCCTAAAAGGGTTCAGCTAAGATGTTCTGGGTTAGCCAGACGCTGTGTTGTTCAGCCGCACGAGGCTTCTTTATCGGAACAAGGCAGACAAGACTAGCTATTATGCAGAAACACCAATAATATTACTTGAAACCTTTATCTCTCATGTAAATACTACGTTGTGTTACAATGATGTTCTCTCAACGCCATTATAACAGCGAGTGATAAACCAGCCGCTTTAAAGTATTGTAAGACATAGATTAGACTGGAGATTTAACACAAATGCTATGAACTGATTAGAATGAAAGTCCGTAGAAGTCTCCGAAACCTCTGCAGTTGTGGTCTCAATGCTGACTGTGAAAGAGTCGAGCATGGTAGTCTCGTGAGTAACCGAAATCTCCCAAGCAGTGGTGGTAGTTGAAGATGAACGAAAGTGATACGTTTGCCGAACTTAGTAATTAATGTAAAAGAGAATAAACAGTCTTTATGAAGACAGTAACAACTAACAGGTATATTTAGTGTTGAACTGAACCGAATTGACTTGCAAATATGTCATGCGTGCCAATAAATTGCAAGTCTAGAGGCATGCTTTTTGTGTAGAAACGCAGTCTTTCGGTTAATTGTAAATTTCATAGCTAGAGCCAATGGTGTCCTGAAAGGTGCAAATGAAATCTACACTAAAGCATCTGGAAAACTAGAATAGCGCCAGATGCCTGCAGCGGGGGGGTTTTGACCGTCACGCTGCCATCTGAAACCCAGTCTCAGCACCCATTTTCCCAAGATATGAGAAGCTCCACTCTCCGTTTAACGAAACCAGCGAACGGTTGTTAAACCGTTTTTAATTGACCAAGTATGCTCTCACGTGACCAGACGCTCCGATAAACACGGCGCCGAAGTTTGGACACGTCAGATGTTTTACATAAGCATTGGGCGTCTGAACAAATGATCGACAGTTACAGGGTAAGTGTGATTTTCCTCGTTCCAAGCTTCCACTTATGACTTGGAATGTAGCATTGGATAATTCCAACACTATATATATCACAGATGAATGAAGATAGCCATTAGGTATTCGTTTACTCTTATCTTGGTCTGTCTTTTGATGAGTTGTGTGTAGAGTCGCTTATTGTTTTAGTGTCTCCAGCCATATCTAGACCGCAAACATGATTTAGCACCCATGGGAAATATACGGGTTACCAAGTCTGAACCTAAAATCGTCAAGGACTTTGGTACCTTGAACAGCTGTATGAAACTTGAAATCGCCGAGCGGCAACCTCAACTTCATATTATCGCTTGGAACTGAAATGTAGTATCGGCTCTGGCTAGCTGGGCAGTGAGCGAGGTGAGCGAAACCATCAATTGTCAGTCAACATGACAAGGTTGGACTGATTTCGATACTAGTGTTTCAACTTAGGTCTAAGCTTGTCTTCAAACTTAATTCATAGTTTCTCTTCACTTCAAGTTCTCCTTTATTTTAGGGCCAGGAACAAGCTTCATTTTTCCAATTTGACACTCGACGCGCAATAGCGCTAAAAGCCACTAAAGTATAAACCTAAATGTTTAGTTTATTACCCCACGGGCATTCGGGGCTTAGCCTCTGTCTGCGCCACCAGGCTATACTGCCCTCACTTTCACGTTTTACCTTTCGTAAACGACAGAAGCGGGCGGTACTGTAGCCTCACTCGACATTAAACGTGAAATCAAGCAAGTCCCAAGGATTTCATTTCCGTAGTATCCGAATCTGTTCTGGATTAGTTAATACATGCGAGGCTGGAGTCTTGAGAATAGCCTGCGCCTCGCAATAGCTTGGCTTGGCGGTGACATTCGCTTGACGCTAAACTATTTAAACAGCATTGATGAGCATCCTAATCAAATATTAAATTACATTAAAAAGACATCGTCGCCCATCTCAACTATCCATTGTCTTACCATATCATCTTTTTCTTCGTCTACTACTATACCACAAAGAAGCCTTGAAATGCGTGTCTCTCAACTCCTTGCCTTGGCAGCTCACGTTACTAGCATTTTGTCCTGCGCAGAGCACAATAACCACTACTCTCTCAAGAACAAGAAACGACACATTGACCCTCGAGCTGAACCTGGTAGTAAGGATTGGGCTTACGACGCATCCTACAATTGGGGACGAATCAATCCTGGTACGAATGCTCTTTCTACCATCCTCAACATGCCTTGCTGACACTATGCCTTCTAGATTACCATCTGTGCCAGACAGGAACGCAGCAGTCACCCATCCCCATAGCTCTCAAGCAAGGCTTGTCTCTTGAACACTTGATAAAAGAATGGAACTATCCGAGCGAGATCACAGGCAACTTCTTCAATTGGGGATATGGTCCGGCTTTTACTGTCCAGAATGAAGACGCCATATGGACCCAGAATCCCTCTTTTAGCTTTGACAATGAAACTGTCTACCTCAAAGGCTGGCACATCCACGCGCCTGCTGATCACACTGTTGAAAGACATCGCTCAAGGGCAGAACTTCATCTCGTTCACGTCAACGAACAAGGCAAAGAGCGCGCCGTACTCGCTATTCGCTTGGATCCAGGAAACAAGGATAATGGCTTTTTGGCCCAGCTTCCCAAAATGATTGGCTTCAACGAAACTGAAACAACAGAGGAGACTACACTCAATCACAGATTGCTTCTAGAGAGTGTACAGTACTTTGATGAATTTTGGACTTATGAGGGAAGCTTGACTAGCCCGCCTTGCACAGAGGGAATTCGGTTTTTTATCGCAAGGCAGATCATGTTCACGAGCGTTGATCAAATGAGAGCTATTCTGGGCGCTTCGACTTATAGTGCACGGGAGGAACAACTGGTTTGGCGACATCGGATCAACGTGTAATCTATTGCGTGCTTGATATATACATTCTAGACGACGGCGACATTCAGTTACCCTAATTTGAGTAGATGGGAGTTCAACACGGAGGTAGATTTGCTTTCTAACATTGAAATCTAATATTATATATATGATATTGTAACTGCGCCTAAGAGTTCTCATGAAGATGAGATACTTGATGTCTATGCTTATATACTCTCTCGTTATAGTGAAATATACAGTGACTATGTCTAAGATCCGATCTTGAAACCGCCTGGCCAATATTTCTGGAAAGTCCTCAGAGGATCATACTTGCGAGAGATCTCCAGTAGGCGTTGCTTGTTCTCCTCACCATAGCCATCGTAGATATTCTGGAAACCAGCAGCATCTCCCATGTAGTTGAAGGGATCGTATACGCCTGATCGTTGAGTAGCATTACCGATGGCCCATGTCGTATCCTCGATCCACTTGAACACCGCGTCATTATGCTCATCGCCGCTCCACTCCACCACCTCGGCCCAGGCAATGTACGTTCCCTTGGTCTCCGTGTCAATTCCTAAGGCGTTACCTCCAGGGTTGTATTTCTTGGAGGCATTTTCCCATAGAGAGCCAATAGGTTGCCAATCAACCGAGATGAGCTTGCGGTCCTCGACGGGAAGAACCTTGTACAAGTCGGGTAACGCACCAAGAAAGACATCATTCACGATTTGCACTCCCTGGAGAATCTCTTCGTATGTTTTGCCTGTGGTGGTGCCGGCGATGAACTGATCGTTGATCTTTGGTGTGACTAGCTCTCCTGTCTCATCCGAGAACTGGGCGAGCGTCTTCTTCTCAAATGTGTTGGAAATGGCAGGAAGATCAAAGAACGGTCGGAAACATTCGGGTTCAGGATCAGAGTCGCTATCGTAGAACAGAATAGCGCCGCCAATGGTGGTCTCTTCGTCAACAGCAATTACTTGAGGGACAATATGTGCGAGAGGATCGGTATTGAAGGCGGAGAAGTTGGCGACGGCCTGAAGTGATGTTAGTGAGATGAAGCAAATGTCTTTCTAATGTTACATACCTTAAGAAATCCGGGGATATCAGCAACGCTGTACACACCAGCGTAGATCTGATCAGATGGAAGAGTGGCGAGTCTGAACTTGGTCACGATGCCAAAGTTGTTCGAACCACCCTTGAGGGCCCAGAACAGATCGGGGTAAGAGTCTGCCGTGACCGAAATTACTTTGCTGTCGGCGAGTACAAGCTCGTATTCCAGGACATTGTCAGCTGCCCATCCACGCTGGTTGCCGTGAAAGTTAATGCCTCCGGCCAGCAATAGACCAGGCACACCAACTGGGGAAAGGCGACCTCCAGCAACTGCAAGCTTGTGTTGTCCCAAATAACGGTAAACATGACCCCAATCCAAGCCTGGTCCTATCCAAACTGACTCTTTGTCCTCGCTCAATTCGAGAGTCGTCAAGTTTGACATTACAAAGAGAGGACCGTTGTCGATGTTGTTTGCGCCAGTTATGGCCATATGTCCACCTCCACGGACAGCAAATGATGTAAGGCCAAGGCTCATAAACTTTACGGCTTCAGCCACTTGGGTAGGGCATGTTGGACGGAATACGCAAGCGGGGTTGAGTATCTCGTTGTTGGACCAGAAGTTCTGGGACTCATATTCGTAGACTGCATGTTTGGGAGAAAAAGTGTTGTCAGGGAATGTAAGTTTGAGTACTTCGCAGCCAGCGTCTGAACTCTCTGCGGCGCTTACAGGGTCCAGCCACAGAGCTGCAAATGACAACAAACTGATGGCAGTATTGCTGAACATGGTGACGGGAGCGGAACAAAGCGGACGCAAGGAACCGGGTCAAGGGCTCGATAGAGTTGAACGGCTTCCGCGGGAGTTTTGATTAAGTTTTCAGCAACTTAATTGAGGGTTTTGATGTTCATCTGCGGACCTGGATAAGCACGAGAAATAGTTGCATCGGCTTATTAACTGGAGATGGTAGGAGATAACCACTCTGGAGAATGAGAACGGGACCCAAGAGGTGGGTCAATTTCCAGGCTTTCATTTGAGCTGTGCCGGGCGGTCAGAGTCAAGAGTTCCGTTTTTTTTTAATTAGCCACTCATCGATTGACATCAACTAGAGAGAAATAGTGTTAGCTCAGGGCTCAGGAACCAAACATGGACGACATAGCGGGAACAAATCCGCTTGGCATAGCGCACGGTCTATGATCCGGAGGACAGGTCCTAAAATGTAAGGATCAAAGTGTTCCTCTACGTACAGAAACAGACACTCAAATGCTGATCCGGAAATATTCCGGTCTTGTATTATGTCAATCTCCCGAGGTAAAGTCTCGGGCACTTTGACGTTATCTGCCAGCTATTGGCTAACGTAGGTACAGTTCGCCCCAGAGTCCAGAGATATCAATCACCTCAGGAGATTTAAATGGGTTCACGCTCTCTAACATTTGGATCTACGGAGCTAACCACGTTGTCAAGTTTCTGCTTCAGTAGTCTCTAGTTGAGCTTGTCTTGTTTGGGTAATCAAAATGGCCTTTATTATGGAAGGAAAATATTACAGTCAGTGCAGATTGGAGTCAGACACGAATTATACAAGAGGGTTCAACCTCATGAAATTCGATCGACGCAGACAGATCAACGATCTAGTCAATAACCTTTTGTACATAGGGAAGGCTGTGGACTTGATTTCGTTTCAATATTAAAATGGACACATGGTTGATCGTAAAACATGTCGCACCACCGTCTATGAACATGACTCCCCTAACGTCCTCCCCTGCAGTTCCATCTCGGTATCTTCGGCATCGGCAGAAGAAATCTGACATGTCAGGCAAAAACGTCACAATGTCAAAGCGGCAGATATCAATTACAGAAAACGTGGTTTACCCCTGCGAACACCTGGTACAATAACGCCATACCTCGAAAGTAGATCGAATGAATCAGGTGATCGATCCCGCCGCACGACATGGTCAGGACCGCTTCTTGGCTGGGTAGAAAAGATCTTCGAATGTCCAAGCGCACAGGAACTTTGGGAAGGTTCTCCGTTGATCAGCAACTGGATTGAGCTCGGGCGAGCACTAGTCAGCACTGGAAACAGAAGAAGATGTAGATCAAGCTCAGGTTAAACATTAGTTCTTATATCTAGGGACAATTCTTGAATGTTCTTCAAATACCATCTATAGTTCGGGGCTATTCTTCACTACTGACTTAGGCTCGTTTGGCTTTTTTGTTTTGTTCTGGTCCGCGTCGACAAGTATCAGATACACTTTAATACGTCAGAGTCATGTCCGTCGATAATGGGGTCCTATATCCTATGGATCCACCTCTAGGAATGGTCCGTGATATTGAACAAGCAGCCGAGTCTGCCCCCCTGGTGGTCATCACGGCTGTCTTTTTCCCACTGGCAACATTATGCATGGTCATTCGAGTCTACACAAGAGCATTTATTGTGTGCAAGCTATCTTTCGATGACTGTGAGTTAATTTATGCCCTCAAACTTCGTTTACTAATATGGAACAGATCTTATGATTCTTTCTTGGGTACGATGGGGCTCACATGACTTCAGTGTAGCAACGCTAACCATTCATTCAGGTGTGCAATGTATTCCTTGTCGCCTTTACACTGAACAGTAAGTTTGCAAGTCAAGAGTATCTTTGCCATTGCTAATAAACGTAGTGACCAATTATGGAATGGGAAAACACCTTTGGAACGTTCCATTCTCACCAGATCTATTTCCTAATTTCTCCCTGAATAATCTGCTTGCGGCCATCTTCTTTTGTGCAGCTACTGGATTTGCGAAGGGTAGTATCTTGGTCTTCTACCTGCGAATATTTCCCATGAAATCAGCACGAATCCTTATTTGGACTGCCTTTGCATTCATCATGGGATACTCGGCAGCTTCTGTCCTTGTTAACATATTCTCATGTAACCCCATCCGAGGCTCTTGGGATCCAGAAGTCATCGCCACCGCAAAGTGCATTAACAGGCCTGTGTTTTACTTTTTGCAAGCCGGCTTGGGAATCTTTGCAGATATCGTGACTGTCTTGATTCCACTCCCGTGGCTCAAAACACTGATGCTGCCCAAGAAACAAAAGATCGGCGTTGGCGTTCTCCTGACCATGGGTGCATCGTAAGTTACCCAGTAATTTCTCGCTTATCAGGACTGTGTCTAACAAAAAAGGGTTTGCATTGTCAGCATCATTCGGTTGCAATCTCTCAGTGTTTTACTTCACGACCCAGATTTAACTTGTGAGTAAGCCTCCAATTCTGGCATTTATAGATAAGCTGACAAGCCCAGACAACACTGTGATGGCGCTCATGTGGTGCGTTCTAGAATTGAACCTCAGCATTATCGGTGGCTCCATGGCTACCATTAAACCGTTTCTTAGAATAGCGATCCCCCGCATGTTCACCACCAACTATGGTGCAAGTGCCAGTGCTGGCATTCATTTGGAGTCAAAGGACAGAAGTACAGGATATCAGTCACGATCTATACAGAGTCTCAAGCCTGTTCATTCTTCAAAAGCGCCACAAATAAGTCACTTTCACGCCACTAGTACAGAAGAACTTGTAATGGCTTGAGGGTTCTATGTAGCAATGGGAGCTCATGAGTTGCGAGATATAATTTACATTATAACAAATTAATTTGCAATCACATTCATACTGCTAATTCATGCTAAATACGGTGCAAATAGCTGGTCATCACAGGATTATATAAGCCATTGACTAAGCTTGGCTTATCCATTTTTCCCTGCACTGTTGGACGCGTCGCGCTTTCGTCGGTTCATTAATCATCCTCTGAAATCTCTCCGCTAAGGAAATTGCCATTCAAAAGCTCAATCTTAACTGCACAATGGAAAGCCCAGACTCGAATGAGACATCAGGCACCCCACGGATTGACATCGTCAGTGGAAAAGCCTCTCTTGCAGAGAACGTCGTAAGATATATTGCTCGCTTTCTCCTTTGTCTACCTGCTGATCAATTTTGGGCTCTAGCAATTTCGGTTTGGCACTCGAACCATCCAAGCTACTGGCTCAGCAGCAGACCGTTGTCACCCCAATGTTCTCCTCCTACGGATAGAGCAGACAATTGTTCAATATGCTATCCAGTCCCTGTTTCAAGTTCTATCTACAGTAACTGGATCATGGATTGAAAGCAAATTCCCAGAGTGGTTTCTACCAGAAAGATTTGTTCTGAAATTCCAGAAAATGAATTGGGAAGAAGAATTTGACAATGAACTTATTGCATACTATAAACTGCAACCAATTCAAGGTCTAACCATACCGAAACTCTTCGGCATTACTCAGTATAGCAATACTCGCGCTCTGATACTCTCAGACATTGGAGGTTATTGTGTCGCAACTCCTGAAGGCGCCGTACTGGATGAGCAAGATATGAGGCCCCTGATGTATCATGCCTTCAAATCCTTGCATGACTTTGGTGTCTCTCATGGGGATACCAAACTGGATAATTTTCATCTTATCACAGATAATGGAAAGGACAAAATCATGATAGTTGACCTGGAATCGGCAGATTATGAACAAACCGAGGAAGAACTTACATATACAGCCAAGACTAAAACAAATTTTGTAATGCGGCAATATCACAATCACTTGAAATGTATGAAACATGATTGTTTACTCCTTCCGAGGCGGCCAATAAAAGCATAAATTTACTAGCTCCTGCCCTTCTTAGTTACTGAGTTTAGAGTCTCCCTGCGATTAAAAGCCATTTCCTTGAATCACGATTTGGAGACTGCTCTTAATGACAAGACAAGTATGTGTCATACCATCAATGAGCTTCAAGCTAAAGTCTCTGAGCTCAACCTACTACCAAGGGCTACTACAGCTAGAGCCATTATTGTTACCAAGATGTTAGAGATTCTAAACAAGGCTTCCCAGCCTTCGAGCAGGAAGGGTCTTTATGTTTCTTTAATATCATTTGACAAGCGTCCGGGTGCCAATCTAAAAAGCACACTTGACACTTTACTGAGGACTGATGAAGCTCAAACACTGTTTTCCACCTTTGATAAGTTTGGTGTACAAGCATTGCAGTCTATAACACTAGATACCTGCTGCGTGTGCAGAAAGGTCAAGTTCAGACAAACTGTTGATGATACCGAAGCTGCGCCTATTAATGAGTTCATCACAACCGGTCCAACGATGGCATGTGAGAAAGCAGTGTGCGCAACTTGTATGTTAACTCTTTTATTTGGAGATTTCCGAGGGGTAAGTCCCGAAGTATACATATAAAATCAACTCAAGACAATATCGCATGTCCATCCTGATAAATTACGATTATATGCACAAGAAGAGACATTCCTTAAGTAAACTTCGTCCCAGCTATGAGACATCTGTCCCAAGACTATGGCATAAAGCTTGTAGTGTCTCAATCAAGGGGGGGTAAGACATTGAGCTGGTGAGCTCCAATGCTTGTTTTCTAGCTTTTGTGTCTGTCTTGAAAATGTGTCAACTGTAGTTTAGACCTCTTTCTAAAAGGTTATACCTCTGCATGAGCTCAGTCTGTGATGTGTGATTTACAGTTGAGGGTGGTGGCTGAGCGCTTAAATCAGCAGACAGAACCCAGCAGACAGATCTTAGAGCTGAGCCTGTATAATTCACTTGAATGTTCTAATTCGAGATCTTTCTCGGTCGAACGAATGAAAATAGACGAACTCTTGACCTACCCTGGATGCATCGACGACTGAAATGTCTTTTTCCTTCGAGGCCTTCGTTCTCCCTTTGCCGAGCGCCCATAGCGTTGGAAGTCAGACACCAAGGATTGAATGACTAGACGACAATTCCCCTTTTTTCCCGACGGATTATGGTAGCATTTGTCGCAACAGGAAATTTGGGTAATAGAGGATGCGGATTGGAGCGAGATGAACACGTGTACACCGTCTCCCTTCAACATGTTCCAGTCGTCGCTTTGGGAATGGACAGACATATTGTTATCTTAGTATAATGTTGCAAGGCTAATAATGTAATAGTGTAAGCTTTATGTTTTATTACTGAGCACATTTAAATTAGGTGGCTGAGCGGTCTTTCCACTCACATTACTGTTCCTGTTTTTGGTTGTCATGAGGTCAGGTTGGAGGAAGTACAGTTATCTCGGATTCAATACCTTGACAGATGTCTTAGGTGTTCACTTAGAAATGAAGGGGAATTTGATATCTTGACATAATTCAAACCACCCGCTCAACTCATTTCACTGTCCGATGCACATAAATACTCTGCTCGCTACTATTTTCCATTCGACATCATCACTGTCATTCATTCCCAACTGCAGGCCATTAATTGGCAGCCACTCGTTCAGCATGCGTTTGTCCTCATTCCTCCTCGCGGCATGTGCCTCGAGTGCATTTGGGCAGTTTAACCAGAATTTCAAGAGATTTACAAACACCAGTATTCCTACCACTACGACTTCTTCCTTTGTTCCTACTTCACTTGACACAAGTGCTAGTACGACTGGTAGCCCTGCTCCGTCTACTGCGCCTGTCTCTCTTGGAACAGCCCAGCTTGGTGTAGGTGCTAGTTACACCACTGCACTTGATGGTTCGGCGGCAGTGTGAGTATATCTCAGCTAACCCATACTGAGAGGCACTGACAGACTTTAGCTCTCTCTTCATCCGAAATGGAGTCGCTACATTCAGACTTGTGCCCTTCCTAGCTTCTTTCGCAAACCTTCGTGTCTTTGTCGTCTTCAGTATCCTCGTCAGGCCTCCTCGCGCAGGTCTTAAGCGTCAAGTGTTCGAAGGGTGCAGCCTCGAAGTTCAGTTGGATGGCCAAACCATCTACAATGAAGTAATGAGCGACACGGGCGGATCAGAGGTCGGACAGAGAAGCAACCCTGTCAGGCTCAACGCCGAAGGTCGACCTGATCTCCAATACGTCCTGACTTGTGGCTCCGATGCTGTTGAGGTTGTTGTTTCTCATCTGTCTTTTGAACAAGCTAGCGACGATGCAGAGACCACACCCATTGCGCCCCTCCCAACGGGTACTGAAACTCCAGGTGGCACAATCACCAACACTGAGGGATTTACTACCAATTCTGATGGAGAGACTGTATTCCCTACGGGAACTAACTCCGCTGGCTTCACTACCAACTCCAATGGCGAGACTATTGTCCCTAGCGGAACCTACTCTGCTGGCTTCACCACCAACTCCAACGGCGAGACTATCTTCCCTACTGGAACCAACTCTGCCGGTTTCACTACAAACTCGAACGGAGAGACTGTCTTTCCTCCTAGCACCAACTCTGCCGGCTTTACCACAAACTCTAACGGCGAGACCATCTTTCCCACTGAAACCGCAACTGGCACTGAGGATCAATCTTCGGCTCCAACCGCTACCTCTCCCGCTGGTTTCCCTGACTTCATTGATGCTTTCACCCTCTTTGGCTGTGTCAGTTCTAATGATGGCTTCCCGACTTTCGAACTTGCTGAATCGGATACCTCTATGGACCTGGACCAGTGCTCTACTCTCTGCCAAGGTCGAGCCTACTTTGGCGTCTATGATACGTAAGTCATATAGTCCTCCTTCGATATTGTCTGCAATTGCTGATAATTCTAGTGACTGCTACTGTGGTGACGAGATTGATGGCGAGGAAACTGCCCGCGTTGGGCTCGATTCATGTGATATCGAGTGTCCCGGCGATGTCTCTCAATTCTGCGGCGGTGACTCTTCACGTCTCAGGATGCACCGTCGCCAGACAATTCCTTCCAATCGCCTTCTCACGGTTTATGTTTCTGCTGGTGGCCAAACTGATATTGTCACCAACGAAGTCACTCGAACCGTCACTGATCAGTCAACCTTTGTTACTACCTTTGCCACTACAGTCGTTGGACCAGTCACCACCGCTACTGAGCGGGTGGTGTACGTATTTGTTGAGGCCAACTGCGGCGCCTGTAACGGTCAGTGGGTCTATATCCCTGAGGTTTGTGACTGCCAGGGCGGCTTCCAGTATGTTCCCTACTACTGCTTCGGAGGCAGCTGCTCTGGAAAGACTGTGTACAAGTCTCAGGAGTGTCACGATTGGTGGAACCACAAGGACTTCTATGTCCCAGTAGACTGCGAGGAATGCTCCGGTGGAGAGATCCTTTACAAGCCATGGGAGAATTCTTGGGGTACGCCTGAGAACTGCAAGCCTGAGGAGATTCCTGCCTGTGAGGGACTCAAGTGTCCACCTATCTACCCCACCAAGAACATAGGTCAGAACGGTGGTGGTAGCAGTGATCACAGTGGCAGCTCCCACCCTGGTATGCACAATGGAGGTTCCGACAGTGGTTCCAACGGCGATTCCAACGGCAGTTCCACTGGTGGTTCCACTGGTGGCTCCAATGGTGGCTCCAGATATGATAATCAGAGCCAGGGCATGAACGACAAGGGTTCAAATGGCGATATCCCCGGATGCACTGGTGATGACTGCACAGAACCCTATGGTAACGAATCTAACTCCAAGCCCAATAGTTCCCATGAGTCTAGTGGAGGTAATAGCTACGCTGAGCCTGCACCTGGAAGCAACCCTACTGGATCAGCTGAGGGCAGTGACTCTTACAGTAAGCCTGCACTTAGCGGTAACCCTACTGATGTACCTGTTATTATTAGCAGTGCTAGCAAGCAGTTTGCTAGTATTTTTGTTTTCCTAGCTGCTTTTCTTTTGACTCTCTTTTAATTCTTTATTATTGCTTTCATGGAATTAAATACTTTTTATCTGTACACGCTCGTTGATATCCAAGTGCCAGTATGCTGCAGCTTCTTTTCCTCATCAGTTATGATGTTGGCTCCCGGCTGCATTATCAGCTTTCTGCAACAATATAAAATAAACGGCCAAATACACTTACTGTTGATTATGAAATGACACTTCAAACGGGCAGCTTGACTATGAAATGACACTTTAAACGGGCAGCTTCACTTGATCAGTCATTCTTCGGAATTATCGATAAGCCATACCGCAATCACAGAATCATAGTAATATACTATCGATGCTATATTCAGCGCTACAGAGTTGGACTTGGCCGGTTATTTGGTTCCTCTCCAAAGTTAGAGTCGACAGGCTCAAACGAGGTTCTGGCCACGAAAGCTTCCACCAACGATGAAACAAGACTGTCAAAACCAACATTGTCACCGCCTGTACTGAGTACGGATCTATGTCAGGCTATGATAGCGTGGCATAGAGTGAAAAGGAAACCAGAAGCCCCATGTTGCGGATATATCGCGGACCCTCATCGCACGTTTGGCCTTTACCCGCAGAGGTACTACTCAACACCCAGCCCACCTGTCACTTTACGGCACTTGTTAGTGACGTATAAAGAGAGCCAGGATTACGATCTCTTGGAAAACCTGATTGTAGCGATGGCCATCTCGATGAATATTCTCTATCTATACAAGACCCCATGGCTAGCGCAATTCTTGAGTCTGGACGACATTGTATTCTTTCAGAAAGACCAGAGGAGTCCAGATCCATCTTCTTCGCTTTATTCAACCGGGACATTCGTAAAGGTCCATGTGGAGACAGTTCCTGCGGAAGTCTTACCGCTCAGAAAGCCTTCCAAAGCTAGCAACCCAATACTTTTGTCCCCCGGGGCAATATTAGTACAAGTAATAACCGGAAGACTTGAACCAGCACTAGACATGACAATGGCCTCGAACACAGATCTTACATTCAAAATGGAGAAGTGGAAAGCCGGTCTTCAGTTGAGGGACAAGGTGCTAGAGGAGGTAGGGGAAAACTATTTGCTGGCAGTGGAATGGTGTCTGAATGACGTATTGGGAGTTATGAGGCTGGAGAATGAAGAGTTTTGTTAGTGGTTATATTTATTGTGCTTCCCGTTCTTGGCGGTGTAGGCATTCTCTCGTGCATTGGATGTTCTGTAGCATCCCGGATAAAGAGAAAGAGACGAGAAAGGCGGGCTTTGGAAAGGGTTCGAGTTGAGAATAAAGCGGTAACAACGTCCGTGGAACTTCAAAATATATTATCAAACGGAAATAAGAAATGATGAGGTTGAAAGAATGTCAGGATTAAAAAGAGGTCTCTTTAAAGGAAAAAAGGTTAATGTTATATTAGTAACAGAGAAAAGAGCACCAGTATTCTTCAATAGCTACTTCCTTATTAGCAATATATATCGTCAAAGAGGCTCTTTGTTTCTTCTACTTACGTAAACGCAGGAGTACCCATGGAGCGTTATTTACATATTCTTAAACAATCTACTGCCTCGCAATAATCTAAAAGCCTAACTAATCCAGAGATCTAAGGAGAGGAAATAAAACAAGAAGAATAAGAAAAGAGTAGAGTAAGAATTGAAATTTTATACTGTCTTAAAACTGACCAGTCCTTATATCTCCGTCACCGGCCGTATTAACTTCCATGAACGTTCTATCTGGGATAGCACCATAATACTGCACCCACTGATCCATGTCACGATTTTGGGCACCGATAGTAGCAAGAGTTCCTCCAGGCTGGATAGTATAGTAGAAGAAGGTGATTGGGGTCTGCTGATCCTCTGAGATTACCATTTGAAAGTGGTATGGCGCAGTTTCATCTGATGTAGCGAAAACACACCAATCTATGGTCAACACCCCTGGTTCATTAGGAGTCTGCTCAACCTGGTATGTAACCTCAGCCCCTGAACCTTCAGAAACTATCATGTCGATCCAGTAAGGGAAAATAGCCAGTGACTCAATATTTTCATCTGGCAGGAAGGCCAGATAGGGGACTGAATCGGCCCCGAGGGAGCCTCTGAGTGTAACAAGTCCATTGGGGCTAACATAGATCTCATCACTGGTTGCACCGTAGAGCGGTACCTGGAAAGGGACCACGACCGATTCGACACCATTGTCAGATGGCCTCTCGCCATTGAATAGTGTCAGCGGATCAGACAAGCCCTCTGGACATGCGCGTGTTCGCGTCGGCTCAGAGCTTGTAGTGGTTGAGGTTGTGGTATCGGCAGCTGTCGTGGTGAACAGATTAGTTTCAGCAGTTGAAAGGACAGTTGAGCTCGCGTCGAAAGATGAACTGGTATCCAATGGCAGATCGGATAGTGTGCTGGTATCAGTCTTTAGACTGTAGGATAATCCAGACGTAGTAGAAGAGTCAACACCAGCGCTTGCCGTGGAGTCGGTACCAGAGCTAATGACAATTGTAATCGGAGAATCCGTAGTAGTTGGCATGGCAGTTGTAGATGGTTCAAAGGCAGAAGATAGTTCTTCCGACGCTACTGAGACATCTGAGGACAGTGCATCCGAGGAAAGTGCATCCGTGGAAAGTGCATCCGTGGATAGTGCATCCGTGGATAGTGCATCCGTGGATAGTGCATCCGTGGATAGTGCATCCGTGGATAGTGCATCCGTGGATAGTGCATCCGTGGATAGGCTCTCCGGGTCTGGGGTGCTGGAGCTCAGCGGAGATGGAACTGGGAAATCTGTGACAGTGGTCGAAGTGTCCAACGTAGAAGATGTTTGACTAAGATCAGGTTGTGTTGCGATTATGATAGACGAAGAGCTGTTATAAAATCGCATAGAGCTCGTAAAGACAGGTACGACCTCAGAAGTGAAAATTGGAATATCTGTTGCGGAAGAACCCATCTGAATATCTTTTGTGGTCGTAGAAGCCACTGCGTCGGAGTAAGACGTAGTTCCGAGTAATACAGATGTATACGCTGATAGCAGAGGTGTACTGGCAGTTTGAGAAGAAGTACTTGAGGATGCATCGCTATCTGGGCATTCGTCAACTAGAAGAAAACGAGTTAGCCCAGGATCAGTAGCGCGAAATGATTTCCATACCTTCGATAATAGAAAGCCTTATAGTTTGGCAACCTGAAGGCGATCCAGTGAAAGTAACATAGACTTGACCGCTCTTGGTGTCTTGGCAGAAGCCTGCCTCAGCATTTGGGAGGGCTGAGTTGAAAAATCGCAGGAATCCATCCTTATCAGCAAAGGTCTCAGTAACAGCCCCTCGAGGCAATGCTCCCGGGTTGCCGCGTAGCTCCTTGGAACTCTCGCCGTTGTAGTATATGGGCAATGTCCCATCCAACAGACGACCTTGCACGAGGTTGAAGACAGTGGCAGCAGCACAGGTTTCTGACTGACTGCCAACAAAACCGCCAACTGCCCTGGCCTGTAGGTCTCGTTTGGTGTCCTGCGATTCTGGAACGACGCGCAATATCACTGATCGGCCACTGGCTTCAGGGATAGGAAATTTAGTAGTTTGGCTTGGGACCGAAGTGATAATGATTACATTGTCAGGAACAGAGACAGTTGAGGGGATAGCCAGATCTGTAGATGATGTCAAAGGCGTTTCAGAATTTTCTGGGAAAATGGTTCCCTCAGCAGAACCAGTCGTTGGGCGAGTGTTACCCCGTGATACGGGGACCAAATAAGTTGATAGATATGTTATACACCAGGATTCAGGTTGTATTTGGTCATCTTGAAGAGCAATGGACGCACCGAAGAGACTTGCAAGTAAGAAAGGGAACAAACGAACGGGAGGCATCGTGAAGAATGAGTAAAAGCCTTGGGAAGACGGAGATCAGGGACTTGTCCAATACTATGAATTTCTACGACTCTTAACACCTTTGCTCTCAGATTTTCAGCTTCAGCCCTAAAACGGTCAGCCAATGACGCCTGACACATGTGTTGGTTGGTGTCAATAGTGTAAGACAGTTTAATTTGGTGGCGAGCACCAAGTGGAAAATGTCTCAATCAAGTTGATGAGCTGTTGGTCTAGAATATGGTTCCTCATACGATGTGTCAGTGTGTCTAGGTTAAGACATTAAGCATCGCACTAAACTAGCTGGTCAAAAAGACTCCTTTGAATTGCTCCCTTGCACACCGCATACCAGAGACCAAACAACACAAAATCTTGGTGTCAACAGAACCACTAATTTCCACAAAATAAACAACCGCAACGGACTTTAGCCTTTACTCTAACGGGGCACTATTGTATTCTGTGAAGATGCAGAAGTTGGATGCTATCCTCCTATGATATAATGCCCTATACACTAGAGGTTGAATGACTGTACTTGGTTAATATATACTTATGTGTAGAAGAAACAGCTACTGTATATATAGCTTGGCAGAATTATTTTTTACTAACTTTATTGCAGAGTTTACTGTTACTATATTAACAGTTGAGAAATAATATAAATCTCAATTAAGCAAGTTAATAAATAAAATAAACCTAGCAAGCATAGATAAGCAGACAGCTTTACAGTGACAGTGTTATTAAGAATTGAGTTTATTAATACACTCAATCAATCTTCTTGAGAGTTTCCCTCATAACTTCTGCACTTAATGCTGTTGCCTTGCCACTCTGATCAACTTCAAACTCGAAAGCATCAAACCCAATGTTTCCATAGGTCAGCGTATCTACGCCTCCCCATGACAGACAGCTACCAGTAAAAGGGCCCGCACTTGCCTCTGTCGCATTTACCGACTCACCCACCGCGTCAACCTCAAAGATGGCCCTGAAGGACATTCTTCCGCTCCTTTCCAGTCCCACCGGGTACAGCCGAAGCACAACTGATACCTCGAGGCCTGGATACAGCATCGCGGTTTGCACTGCAATTACATCGACATCACCTCGGGTCCAATTGCTTACCACAAGTGTATCGTCCATTGTGACCGTCATATGACTCTCAGGACCCTTGAAAGTCCCTGTAAATCTCGAAGCGGCTGTCTCACGGGCGGCGTCCTCAGCTGCTGGCAGCAGTGTCTCGGCGAGGAGTTCGGGAAGATAGGCGAGCAAACCATTACGCTCAGGCCCGGCAATGAGCGCTACGTAACCGATTTCGTGGTCTGGAGAAAGGACAATCATGGCAGTGTAAAGCCCCAAGGCGCCGTTCTTGGTGTACAGATCCACGACCCGTCTACCACGGCCGAGGGGAAGTGTCATGCGGCGGATCTCCCAAGGCATGCCAACGGACATGTAGACATCCGCAGTATGGGTAATAGGCTTGAGCCAGGAGCGAGTGGTGGCAGGGTCAAGGACTGAAGACTTGAGGATAGATTGACCAAGGCGTGTAAGATCGGCAATCGTGGAAAACATGCCGCCGTAGCTGTTGAGGTTGGCTTAGTTTCGCAAGGCAGAGACCACAGAGAAAGGAAAAGATACTTACGGACTGCCGTCTCCAGTAGTGAGGTGAAAACTCCTTTCTGCATACAAAGTTATTGTAAAACAAAGTCGACTGATGTATACGTATAATTTAGTTGACAGCATCAACTGACATATTTTGACACCCTGAGACCCCATGGGTAACGTCAGGCCTGAAATGGCTACTACTACTGATACAAGTCGACCCCGGCGGCGAGCATATCATACCAAGGCCAAGACGGGCTGTAGCACATGCAAGTCAGTCACCCTGCCCTTTACATACATGATGCAGTACTGCAGAAAATTCATGCACTGACTACGAATACTAGGATACGCCGGGTTCGCTGTGATGAAGACAAACCTACTTGTAATCGCTGCACCGCGGCTGGCTGGACGTGCGATGGCTACACTTCCCCACCACCTTCTACGTCAGCAGCCTCTTCCTCTTCATCCGTATCACTCTCCTCCTCCATACCCTTACACCCTAAATCCCCCAGCCCAGCCGCTGATCTCAAGCTTATCCTACCCCGTCAAAACCCCGAGGAAGTACGCAGCTACAACTACTTCATCCAAGTCACAGCTCCGTCCCTCTCTGGTGCTTTCTACGCCGACTTCTGGCTTGTTGAGGTCCCGAGGGTCTGTCTATTCGATGCGGCCATTTGGCATGCCGTTGTCAGCCTCGGTGCTGCTCATGAGGACTATTCAGAAAACGGTCTGGGGTCGCGGAGCATCTTTGCACTCAAGCAGTTCAACTCGTCTATCCGCTGTCTCACCGAATCGCGATCACCTAGACATGCAGACCGGTGGAGGGCGCTTATTGTCGGTACCATCTCCACATATGTATGTACTATCAAAGGGCTTCACGATCAGACGCGGATACATCTCCAGGCTGTATGCAGCCTCCTTCGCGAGCTCCAGTCCAAAACTTTAAAGAAGGGCAAACTCCAGGAGACTACGGTTCTATTAATTCCGGTATCAGTTGCACCGATACAGTCTATTCTGACCAATCTTGAGCTACTCACAAATGCACTCGAAAATGGCGGCATGACCGGTAATCCGGCTCTTCTCTCCCAGAACAAGGTGCTCAACGCATGGCGATCCTACACAGCACCTCAGTCCTCGCTCCGTCTATCTCCAGAAGACGTTGATCAAGCCTATCGTGCTGCAGAGTCATTGATGAGTGGCTTAGTCCTGTTCTCCCAAGAGCATGCCAAGCAGCTTCTGGATGTTCAGACTGGCAAGTCGGGACTAGAAGGGCTGTCAATGCTGGCCACCCGGCAGGAGGCGCATACACGATGCTTCAACGAGATTAAGAAAGCAATCAGTATGTTCCAGCATGAAATCGCCAGAAGCTCAGGACGTACGACTCAACTGGAAGCGCATACTATTCTCCCATTGCACCTCTACCATACTTCCAATCGTCTTCTCTTTATTCAAGACCCTGATGAGCCCGACTTAGATAATCGTCAGCTTGCCCTGCCTAGCCTGTACACTACCGTCGTTAACCTCGCTGAGCAAATTATGAATCTTGACCCTAGCAAGACTCGCAAAGTATCCTACACTCAGCAGCTCTTTCTGGTGGCTCACAGCGGCATCGGACAGTCAACTCGCCAACGCGCTGTAAGCCTGCTTCGGCGTCCTCGGCTGGAGGGAGGCTGGGATAGTCTTATCTCTGCGAGTCTTGCCGAGGCAATTATGGACAGAGAGAAAGAGGCGGCGTTCGAATACAAGGTGGAGCAAGGCTTGAAAACTGAGACTGTAGGGACTAGGGGAGAGGATAGCGATCCAATGTTTCGTATATTCAATATTACGTTTGCTTTTACGGAGGGAAGAAAGGCACGTGTTGTTCTACGGACGTGGTGGGAGAAACTCAACAACATTGCTGGTCAGGCGAGAGTGATACAGTGG
This sequence comes from Fusarium poae, assembly GCF_019609905.1. Lineage (NCBI taxonomy): Eukaryota > Fungi > Ascomycota > Sordariomycetes > Hypocreales > Nectriaceae > Fusarium > Fusarium poae. The sequence continues at coordinate 38,913 of NC_058399.1, forward strand.
TAATAACCTTTTCAGATCATGATGCAGGGAATAGCGCAGGACTGAAACAATAAATAAAGAACACAGTACTATTTTTACAGGACTAACACGATGTGATCCAGCACACTCCTGGTTATCGCATAACCCATCGAGATCTGGCAGTACCAGCTTCAATCCCCAGGTTTAAGTGTCATGTAAATCTCGGGCATTATCACAGGTATCTTCAACATGTTTATAAACCCAATCGCGCTTGGAAGCATTGGTTGGAAGTACTACTTCACTTACATAGTCTTCCTCATCGCCTTTCTGGTCATTGCCTACTTCTTCTACCTTGAGACCAAGGGTCGTACCCTGGAGCAGATGACACACATCTTTGATGGAGAAGACGCTGAAACTGAGCCTTTGGGAGACAAGGTCAAGGTTATGTCGGTTGAGCTGGAGCGCAAGAGTGGATGAGTTTTGTTGACAACTACTACCGTTACGCCCTGGAGGAATGGTCGAATCAGAGCTCAAGGATTGAGAAAGAGAGAACATGAGTTCCCCGTGTCGCTAGCGTTAGATATGTACTGTTTGCAATTGAATGTCGATGAACTCGCTTAACCCTTTATACGTATGTGACCTCTGCCACAGATATACTGGCGAATCTGGGAAGAGTGCATAAATGACCAACGACCACAGAATGGTGATAGAGCCTGCAAAGATGTAGAGGATATGCCATCCCGTGATGATACCATTGATGCTGCCAAGGCCATAGTTGATGAGTGGTGAGACAAGGTTGACGGCACCGCTACTGGAATACCAGAAGCCCATTCTAAGGAATTGCTCACTGTTGGTTCACCACTTCGATGTGACCAGCATAAAGACAGGGGAAACGCCTGACTCAATGAGACCAAGGAAGAATCGGTTCGTCATGAATCCTCCGTACGAAGTGCAGGCAGGCGTAGACAACACCACTGCACCCCAGAAGAAGCAGATACCGGCACAAACCTTAGCAGCAGGGAGTTTTTGGCCGAGAATAGAGAGCTTGGAACAATTTGTCAGTGCAATACGACATGAAGCAGTGATTTAAATCTTACGGGATAGCAGCCAATAATGAAACCACAGAAAAAGATCATGGTACAGTTCGAGTATCGTAGCCCTTGGGTGAGATCCAGATCTTCTCTCAGTCCAAAGATGGCACCGTGACTGATCATGACTTTATCATAGTATTGTAAAGCATAAGTTAGACACATCTGCATGGAATCAGTCAATGAGTTGTACTTCAATTACGTCCCCAGGACAGGGTACCATACCAATGGCATCAAGTACCAGTCAACTTCTTGATTAATTCCTTCTCAGCAGCCAGGTCTACTTCATCACCTTCGTGGGCGGCGGCAAGCTTCAGAGCAGCATTGTAAGCAGTTGACTGGAGTCCTTCAGATTGACCAACCTCGACGTCGATTTGTTCTGCTGGGACCGGGACAATTTTTTTAATGTTGTCCGTCATTGTTGTGAACTGTTAGGCGTGTTGGATTCAAGTTGATGACACTGACTTAGTTGATAAAATAGAGCAGACATAGTTTTTTTTTAATCAACAAATTATTATCGGACGATTCTTTACCTGCTCACAACAAATCCAAGAATGTTACTTTAGTGCGGGGAAGCTCTGGTGCTTATCCGCGGACTTGCCCCATATTGTTTCCTCGGATTGAACAAATTAACGGCTGAAGGAATTTAGTCTTACTTACAACAGTATCAGAATATGAACTTAGAGTTGACTCAGTGTTGTGTTTTGTAGGATTTACATGTATAACTCTACTCCAAGAGTTGATACCCTATACCAAATATGAAGAATTGGAAATTACCCATAATAAAATGAGCGGGATGTTTACCCGATTATCCCGCTACACTTCCAGATAATCCACAGCAATAGAATCAAGCAGTATCTAAATGTGCCCGGCAATTGATATGAGGGGTACCCTGTCTGTTCTACGGATCTGCTCCGGCTTATCTCCCCGTCCGACTGTACCCCACGTTTCGTCACTGTGCGTAAATTATTAGATCCTGTGATAGCGAATTTGGGGATTTCTCCGGTGGAACCGCTCTGGGATGTCCGGGCCAGATTTTGAGACTTTTGCAAGTATAATAATCTTACTCATAGGCTGGTCAATTCGCCGTTGATACGAACACATAGAATCATATGCTTGTACTCCTAAATACGCAGACGCTCAGCACCACTCAGCCCAAATTCGCATAGCACTTCATCCAGTCCATTATGTCGTGTCTCCCCGATCCAACAGTACTCACCCAGCTTCAGGTGGATAACCCTCCACGATACTCCCAAACACAGCTCCAAGACTACCTGAAAGTCATCAAGCTTCCTCAGAGATACCTCGACTCACCAGTGCTGAAGGACTCGACCCTTGCCCACACCAAGGAGCATGGTCTACCCCTCCTCAATGCGATTACCCGTTACCACACATGCAATGTACCCTTTGAGAACCTCGAGCTCCACTACTCAGCACACAAGACGATCACGCTTGACCCTGATGAGCTCTTCGAAAAGATAGTCACCCGTCGCCGTGGTGGCCGCTGTATGGAGAACAACACCTTTCTAGGTACGGTTCTTCGATCATTTGGTTATGAGGTTCGGGGTTGTGGTGGCCGTGTTGCGCGTGCCATGAGTCCTTACCCACATGTTAGGAAAAACCAGGCATACACTTATGATGGCTGGAACCATATGCTCAACCTTGTCCACTTTGAGGATGAGTGGTATGTTGTCGATGTGGGAATGGGCTCGATGGGTCCCAATCTCCCTTTTCCCCTACGCCATGGTTTCGAGACGACGAGTATAGCTCCCCGAAAGATCCGTCTTCAGCGACGAGCTATTGCCGAGTCCCATGCAAGCAACCCTACCAAGGGAACCGAGCTGTGGTGCTACGATGTCTGCCTCAAGCCCACTGAGGACGGGGAGGATGTGTGGACACCCACTTACGCCTTTACTGAGACCGAGTTTCTGCCCCAAGACTATGAGGTCATGTCGTGGTTTACTTCTACGAACCCGCGCTCTTTCTTCACCAGATATGTTACCTGCACCAAGATGATCCAGGATGAGGAAAAGGAAGAGATTGTTGGCAATCTCACCTTGTTTAAGGATACAATTAGAGAGACAATTGGAAATCAGGGAAAGGTTATCAGAGAGTGTAAGACGGAAGAGGAGAGAATCCAAGCGTTGGTTGAGATATTTGATGTTACTTTGACGGAGGAGGAGAAGAATGGAATTCCTCAAGAGAGAAGACTGGCTTAAGGTCCAAGCGAGGTTAATTCAGAAAGCAAGTAGTGTATTCTAGATTTTATCAGCAATTATAAAGTATCCTTACAAGGTTTTGCAAAACCGTGTTCTCTAATGTTTATTACTTATTAGATGTTGTCGCCAAGTCATCACTGAGTTATATAATTCACTCTTGAACATTTAGCGAGCTGTAAATTCAATTACACGGTGGATAAATAGTTCAGTTCAGATTTTACTCCGAGACTGGCAATGCCATTATCGTAACTTAATAATTCCTTCTATGATAGGGTCTGAGAACTGAAGTATCACAATTTCAAGATACAGCACAATTTACCTAACGTAAAACCAAGGTGATAGATAGTGCCGATAATGCACAGGTCGCTAAGTCACTCACCCGCCCGTAAGTCCGCTAGCCTCCGCTATTTCCCCGCAGTCTCATTCCTGAAGCGATATCACGTGCGAAGTCGCCCCGCCAACACAAGCTAAGCCGAAAATGGGTCCATTGTTTTCTCCCTCAACAAAAGTGTCAATCATCATGACCAGCATTATCAATGAACGTGACTGTATCAAATGGACTTGAACACATCAGTCTCTCAAGTCTCAACATGGCTTGATTCACTTCCTTTCGACCAACAAGCCCCATCTTCACCACCATCGCCTTCTGCTACCTGCCGCGCACTCAAACGAAAACGATCTCTTCATCTCAACGAGTCGCGCGAACGTCGATATCCAGCATCACCACCCGGATCTAATACCCACTCACAGACCTTGCGGAAAGCCAGAATCAAAAGCATGCCCGCCACACCCGCGAAGCGTACCCGGCCAGACCTCGACAATGACCAAACTCCTCGTGCCCAAGTCTCAGTCGCGAATCCCCTCACCAATCCCCCAAGTCTGTCTTCAAGGAGCGAATCGAGCCTGGCCTCGCAAAGTGATGCGTCCATGTCACGCGGTAGTAAACGATCAAAGCGGTCCCAGTCCCCGACCAAGTTGTTTCCAATGTATGGTTCAGAAGGGCACCGACTGGTGAGAGATTCAATCAGCACAACGGCGCCACGGGGAAAGCTTCCTTCGGCGCTGTCTGAACTTTATCGAGATTTATTTGATGTCGCGGGGCGCTATGGAATCATTCCGCGGAGTATGAAAGGGGCGTTGGATCAGCATCTACAAGCGACAATGTCGCTTGATCGTGTGCATGATCATATGTTCTTTGACGATACACCGAGTCAGAGCTTGGTTGACTCTGAGTCTCCTACCATGGCGTCAAAGATAGAAATCATTCGTCGTGCTTCGCGCATCGCCGATCGATCAGATCAATGCTCTCAGATGCTCAGTGATGAGGCGGCCTGGAACTGTCTTGTACATTGTCCTCTACTGGACCTTTTCACCTTCGACATTTGTGAGGCAAATGATGATTTACTCACTTTTATGCCTTGGTAGGTTAAATCCTCAGCGAGCATTATTTCAAATCTAACCGTCTAAGCACAACAACCAACATCGATTCCACATACCATCGTTTCCCCGACCCTGCGAGCCGCGTCGACTTTGTCTTCTACTTTGTACCCGACAATGATCCTACACTGAGTCAACCCCCCGCCGGCATTCCTTGCTTCAACTGGACTTCAGACAGAATGCTTCAGCAGTACCCTCTCGCTTTTAGCATCGAAACTAAGCGCTACGGTGGCAATGCGGCAAAGGGGGAGCAGCAGATGGGGATCTGGCACGCGGCCCAGTGGGATTTTCTCATCACTCGCGCGGGCGCTGATGCGGTGGCCAAGTTAGAGTTTCTACCTGGTATTGTGGTTCAGGGTCATACCTGGTCGCTTGTTATCACGACAAGGAACGAAGGCACAACGGTATGTTTGATCAGAGCCCTGGTATCATGGCGTTGGCTAATTTGACTAGACTGTGCTTTGTGGTCTTGAGTTTGGAAACACGGGTTCTGTTGTCGGTGTGTTTCAAGTTATGGCTGGTCTGAGAGTGTTGCGGAAATGGTCTCTTGAGGTGTTATGGCCGTGGTATAAGATGTATTTGCCAGGATTATGCGCAGATGCAATTGCCGGTGTTGGTGCATAGCGCAAAAACCACAATGCAATTATTACTGATGGCTGCTGGTAGCCTTTTATTATTTTCTTGAGGGCACAATTGAAAGGAAAGCAGACGGATAACCGTTAATGGGTCCGAATTTTCAATTGACTCCCGACGACTACATTTGGAAGCTAAGCGCCGATATTAAATTTAAGTAGAGCAGTCAAACCCTTGATCATTTACCAGAGTACGGTTTCGGTATCCCAAAATCGCATCGTCGACGATCAATAGTATACAGTCCGTCATTTTTCATGTCTTTCGTCTTGTGATACAGGAATCGATACTGAAATGTAGAACAACGTTTTTAATGTGAAAAAAAGCATATGTTCTCCAAGAACAAAACCGTGACAATTGGTCCATTCGATACTTGTTTCGATATCGGGACCTCGGATCGACACCGGGCCAACCTCGCCAGCTATACAGCAAGGTAGGATGATTTTGATCCAGCCTGTAGGGACAGCAACAGATCCGGGGTCATGTTGGTATGAAGATTTGTATCTGCGCAAAGATTTTCGCGGCAGTGTGCCATCTTCGATCTATGAAACATTTTAGTATAATTGCTCTTTCGTTGAGGAGATATATACTTACTAGGTCGTCAACCAATTGATTCGCGGCTATTTCGTGACGCGGAGTCCATTGCAGTTCTTTGAGCGGTGCATTACTGATAACTGGTAGGATTGTAATTTGGCCTTGTTCTTGTAGCTGCTTTACCTTCTGCTGGAGAGCTTCTGAAGTGGCGAAGACTTTGAAGTCGATCTTAAAAGTCGTGGGTAGCTGGAATGTTTCTCCTGTCGGGGAGTGTTCAGGAGCAACGTCGGCTTGCTCCAAGTCTATGCTGGACGAATCATGTCGATTTGGCCTTATATCCTCCGCTTCTTCGGGGTATGGAAGCACACACGGAACTGGTTTTCCGTTCTCAAGAGTTAGGACAAATTTAGCATATGCCGTTTCATCTAGCACATATGTACCTAGAGCGTCACAAATATCTGTGTAGCTTCTTTGACGTTAGTTATGAGGTATTGCTTTAAGCATGCGTCATTACCTATATTCCTCTGTATGCCGATACTTGATGATAAATGCAAGAGAGAGTGGCAGAGATGCTTGTACTTCAGGTCCCAGACATAACGGCGCAGAGAAGCAGGTATTAAACTCAGCTACATCCTTGTTATAGTAAGTAAGAAAGGATGGGCCGATACGGGCTGATGCGAATGTTAAATGGGTGTCCAGGATTGGAAATGTCACACTAACCATATAGCAAAACACCTTCGAAAGCGCGGTGTCGCAATCCAGTAAGGTACACCGGGTCTAACAGCTGAACCATACCCCGCACTGACGACATGTACTTCTGTATCGTTAGTTCAGTTGCCGAGCTGATTTGGGACTTGAATGTGTTATAGGCTTTCGTTTTCTGACCAAGATGCCAATTAACACAACAGGTTGCGATACAGATGAAATTACGCAATTCTTGCTTCGCGATTCTGTTCTCTAAAATATCCTTGGTCGTTTGGAGGACATCCTCCGTAGTGGCGTAGCCGTTCAGCTGTCTGGCCTGTTGCCATTGGGCTTCGTCCTGCGGTATTGAGTCCTTCAACTTTGCTAGGATATCTTTGTCGCGCCTATATGGTGGCTTGTTCTGGCCTGCCTGAAGCTGGAATTGTACGTAAGATCCTTGTTCAGGACGGATGGGGGCCTTTCGACTCATAATTGTATAGAAAACTCTGATACTCTCACTCCCACTGTGAAGAGATTGCCTCATTCATCTCTCGATGGGTGTGGAGGTTTGCAAGATTGACAGAATACGTCAGCAAAACTCGGTTGAGGCGGTGAGAGAGACGCTTTAAATTGATACGTCAATGTCAGAGTCACCTCATCTGGGTATAGTTATATGCAGGTACGTAGACTGGGGCGCCTACCATGCTCAAATCCAAGACAAGGGAGCCTATCTCGTGTATTCTAGCGGTGTGATAGCGATCAAGCTCATGAATCTAAAAAAAGTAAAAAAAAAAAATTATAACAGTTGTCCCGTCTATAAGTAGAATGGTGCTATTATATGTAAGTAGGTAGGTTGGTTCGCTGAGTCTAATGCACTGTAGAACTCAATAGAACTCGGTACTGCTCTCACTGAAATTACCAGATTGATTGAACACGTAAGACGCGGTGTCTCGGATTCTACCCAGCCAAGAACTACAACCACATCTTGGACAGAAACCATCACGGCCAGAGTTCGATGATATGCTTGGGCAACTACAGATTCGTAACGCGATGTACTGACTCTTCTCATTTAGCTTCCCTTCCATTATGTATGGACAGCGAGGTTGAGCCCTGCAAGATCTGTGATGGGTTGAGACAATGAAAGAGTTTGCTAGTTTTGACGTTGAGAGATTTTGAGATTACTTGACAAGTTGACGAGGAGGTAACAACAAAGGAATGTGCAATAATAAAATCAAGATGATAGTCAGCAGCCTATTGGCAAGTGCTTTAGGTATATTATTGCAGTCAGGGTGTAAAGTTGACCCCATATAAAATTAGACTGCCTATAGGAGTGGTCATAAAATATTTGAACGAGCCATCATACCAGTCAAAACTGGGGCGTGTGAAATTTGAGTGATTGATTTGACGCGATAGGTGACTGCAGAGAAGAGTTGCTTCTCTATACTTGTAATATACACTTTCTTAGTTAACGAGAACAGGGTTAATTGCAGTATAACCAGTGAAGTCTCCAGAGGCAGGGCCGAAAAAGCCCTCCTGAGCATCATTAACATAGAATTGGGAATATGGAGCTCCATTGTTAGGTCGTCTGCATGTGCCCGTCGAAGTGCAAGAGCCATTAGGCGCAGTACAAGCTAGCGTTCCGTCAGTTGACTGCTGGCAGTTCAAAGGAGCATTTGTGAAGTTATCGAATGGGCACAGAACAAGTGGTCCAAGAACATCCGTATCCCTGTACGACAAGCAAAGGTAATTGTTGTTGCTGCCTGTGGCGAGCTTGCCGTTGACAAGGTTGAATATCAAGGTTTGAGGTCCGAAAGATAGAGCAACGAATCGTGTATCATCTCCCTGTAGAGTAATGCCAGCAACCGGTCCAGTACCAACGATAGAGCCAGGTGTCGCAACAGGACCTGTCGACGAGGAAACGGTAGTTGAAGCTTCTGCAGTGGTTGTGGCTGATGGTGCCTCAGTGACAGAGGTAGAAAGAATTTCAGTCGTGGTTGTAGCCAGTGTGGAACCAGATGCCGAGGTTTCAGTAGACTCGAGGCTGACAGTCTCAGTTGTGGAGAGACCAAGCGTTTCAGTGAGGGTGGTAGAAGCGGAAGTAGCCGATGATTCAATGCTTAAGACGGCGTCTGAATGAGAGGCAGTCGTGTCTAGATCGATATCTGTCAGTCTTGAGGACTTGCCATGAATGAAGTTACTTACGTGCAGGTTTGCACACGCCAGCTTCGACAACAACATTAGCCGCAAAAAGGCCAACGGCGAAGAGTAAGACACGCATCACGAAGGTAAGGAAAGGTCAGGGAATGTTAACGATAGACAGATAACCTGGTGAGACGGTTTGAGTTGCTTTTACCAGTGGGAACTGACCTCTTAAAGAGTCTTGGCAATAGGGGAAATTATTGACTAACAGTTGGTCTATGCAAATTTAGTAGAAGTCCGAATTGCCAATTTGAGGATAGTGATTCGATAGTGGCCGCCACAATCGATAGTTTATGTTTAAGCGAGATAGATATATGGGGGAAAATCAGATTTCAAGCAGATAAAGTTCATATTGAATTCATTTAGCCCCATTTGAGAAATTACAATACGTGACTGGGTAGCGGTCCACAAGCTGAGTCGTCTTTCAATGTTATCTCTACAGGGTAGAGTAAACAAGGTGCGACTACTTGTTAAGAGTCACATATTGTCATGCCAGAAAAACAATCACAGATAGGTTTGAGTTGAAATAGTGGATAATAATGCAATTTAAATCAAGGTTGCGGGTGAGACGTTACCGTCAATAAACGGCGAGATCAATCTTAACTTTACAAAGCATGACCCATCAAAACTCAGAATAACAAATGAAACAACCGGCACGTCGCGTATATTCCCCCCATCCCAACCAGTCAATCCAGTAGTTGTAGTAATGAGGTGTCAACGACTCCAATGAAAGCCTAGAGAGGTATTTCCAGAGCAGGGTCGTCTTTGGCCTTTCTGCGCGCCTCAATCTTGAAAGTTGGATCCGTAACCCATGTTGTACAGCAGCTGACGGGGTTTGGCTTCGAATCTTTGGGCATTCTCCACTCATAGTTGAGCAAAAGAAACATCATGACGATCTTGACTTCCTTGGCAGCAAAGAAACGACCAGGACAGGCGTGCTTTCCGTACCCAAAGCCCATGTGTTCCAGACTTGTCGAGGATAGTTGGACAGAATCCTCCCTGGCGGACTGTTCTCTCTCACGATAGAATCGGTAACCATCCCATTGTTCCGCATTCGGGTAGATCTTCTCATCGCGCATGTTGTGACACGAGACGGCAAGTTGATGACCTTTGGGGATAAAAGTGCCATCTTCGAGAGTGATGTCCTCCAACGCTTCCCGCATCATCGAGGCTAAGTTGAATCAGGTAAGCCAGTAATCTTGCAGAAGACATAATTGTTCAACTTACCAATTTGAACAGGTCTCAGTCGCTGAGTCTCTTTAAGCGCACTGTCGAGAAGGAACATCTTGTATACAGCTTTGGTATTCCATCCCTCCTGTTTGATAACTTCCCTGATCTCCTTTTGAAGTGGTTCAATGATTTCAGGATGAGCGGCGATATCTTCCAAAGCCGAACATAGCAGATCAGCTGTGGTGTGGATTGAAACAGCAGAAAGGAATAGCTGTGTGCCAGCTGGGTCGTATGGTTCTCTCGCAGTTTTCTCAAACCACTCTAAAGAATCGTTATATGAAGTGCCTTTCTCATCTGATCGACGTCGCTCAAGAACGGAGTTGATTAAATCGTTGGCATCTTTGACCTGGGTTCTCAAAGCTGAACATTCGGAAGAGAGCATTGAAACGATATAACGCATAGCCCTGGGCCATCGGCGTAGGCGACCGGCGACCTCAGAACTAGTGGCAGCATAGGTCGAAGAAATTTCCAACCACTTTTCGTTTCGACACAGATCCTCACCCAGCAAGACACGGGTTGAAATCCTGGTGATTAAAGGGATCATTGTGGCTCTTAACGGAACTTTGTGCCAGTCTATAGATAATCAGATTAGTACCAACAACTTGTACCAAAAGTGTAACAATTCTTACTCTGGTTGCTACCGAGGTATTCTTCAACAGCCATTTGGGTTTCTTGAGCCAATGGAATCGTAATATGGTCTACGTAATGAGACAATTAGTAAAGACGTGTCAGATTCTAAACCGGGTCGACTTACTCAATGTTTTCTTCAAGTTTCCGTGAACAACGTCTTTGATTAGAGCAGCCTCATGTCTTCCACCTTCGCGGTATGGCTCGAAACCAGGAATATCAACATGGAAAGCCTGTTGATTGGTCAGCCATATAATGTAATCACCTTGTTATTCACCAAGATCCACATACCGAATCGTTCGCTGCCTTGATGAAGCTGAGACGTGGATCTCTTTTGATCTCGTCAGCCATTGACGGGGGCAGAAAGGTAATATCTCCCAAATCGCATGTCAGGCGCATGGGTTTCGTTGGGTTCTTGGCAAACCAGTCTTCGAGGATTGAGCGTGTGGTATGAAGAACTTCCGTCACGGCGCGGGAGCTTGTAAACTCGTACCAGCGCTTGGGGTTAAGCAAAGGCGCACTTGGTTTCGGGGTCAAGTAGCTTCGTACAGCCAGTGTCAAGATGACAAACAAAGATAAATATGCCAGCATGTCGACCCGGACATCCGGCATGCGGTCGATGATACTCATGACAGCCATGATGTTGAGATGGTTTGTCAAGCGTTGCAAAATATTCCACCTGTTCGTGATTGTCTTTGGTGTTTGAATAGTATCTAAAGCTGTAGAAGGCATCCTGTCTTTATAGCAGATGTCCACAGGCCCGGTGGCGTTGCGGGTCGTGCCGTTGCGGGCCGTCCCGTTAGACCGTCCCAACGAATTCTGTGACTCTATTGTTTTACGTGCCACATTGCTAGGGTCCCTGATTATCAGTCCAACTGATGAAACGAACCCCAACCTCATGCATCGAATAGCATTAACCTCGGTGGTCTATCTCCACATTGGTAAATCCATGACCATGAGACCAGCTCTCCACTTATTTACAAACAACCTAGCCTCATCAAATGATGTTGATTGTATCACATATACTGAACTTTACCTTCATTGGGAGTGTCCTAACTATGAGGTCAGTTTGCAAAAGGACTAAACCTGCCTGACAAAAAAGTATTAATTCCCGTATCTTCACCTTCATATTGGTAGATTGTTAAGTGGCAGCAGCCCCCACCTCACCCAAAACAACCGAAACCTCCCGCGGAGTAGTTGTTTGGTGTTTTGAGCTCCACGCTGGTGTGCCTGACTATTAGGCCAGCCTCCCCACCGACTCATAAACCAGCTCAACCTGCTTTCTCATTGGATATCGATTTCGGAATTGGATACGCGTTTGGCAAGATCATCACCATCAGGCCTACCCGCAAGTATGGCCTGATATCTGCAGTTGTGATGCGACGCAAGAAGTTTGGCCATAAGACTTCCCAACAAGGGTGCTGCTTAGAGTGCGAGTAGAGATATAGCTTGTGTATGGATAACTACAGGTATGCAAATTGAAAGACTTAAGCTGTCATAAGATATTTATGATAATAGTTAGATTTATTCTTGAGAAACTGGAACTGATAAATCCAGAATATGTGTCTTCAATATTTCTTCTATCGTTCGACAAATTGATTTATTGCTTCCAGGCATATCCGTACTGTAGTGTATTTATTGGGCCCCCCCATATTGTGGTTATTCAGGAAGGCAAAGTGGGTTGCATGGCAGATCTCACGGTGCTTTTGTATTGTTTGAGAATACGGTTGCTCCAAGACCCCTATGTTTCGTGATACGGTCTCGTTTTCCAATCAATTAGACTTCGAGGAACACCTACATCAAGTTTCCCTTGGTACGTTAGCAACGACAAGCGCTTTGGACCAGCAGTCAATTTGTTTGGTATGTATGTATTGATTGGGCTGATGGTAACTTGATAGTGCTTCCAGGATCGAAAACGGCGAATGGAAAGTATAAGACTATTGAAGTATACATTATGGCAGTAGAGTGTGGTTTTCTAGCATTGGCAGATGATCCCAGCTTCTACAACTGACTGGAAGACTACAGTTGCACGTTTGAGCTTTACCCGCTGCCATTCAAAGGTATTAGACGAAGGGAAAAGCCATGCTTTAACTTGAGAATCGTTAAATCCATTGAATATTATTCTTTCTAACCTCTTTAACCCTAGGCAATATCACAATTTCCTCCCATCTATCACCGTTACTCATACATGACTAAGCCTTTCGTTCAGACTGCTTCACCGCATCATGTGCCTCGTCAAACGAATCAACCTGATAAGAACTGAACTTGCGCGCAGAAACACCCTTGGCAAACATAACATCGAGCTCCTCAAAGGTTCGGTTGCGGGTTTCCGGAAGGCGGAAGTAGCCCCAAACGAAGACCAGGAATGCGGTAGTACCCCATACAAAACCGGTGTAACCCTTGAGGTTCCACTCAGTAGGGTTCATAAAGTAGGGTTGAAGGACACCAGCAATAACAGCCATGATAGCATAACCGTTACGGGCCAAGCAGATAGTCTTCTGACGAAGTCGTGTGGAACCGATCTCAGCTGGAAGAGCCCAACCGAGTTGACCAGCCGAGAGCTGAAAGACGAATGTCCAAACGAGTGTTAAGACAGCTTGAGCCATGCCAATCTTGTCGTTCTCGGTGCGGGTATTGAGGATTCCAATGATGAAGAGAATAACGCCCATGGTAAACATACCATAAAGGTAGGCTGTACGTCGTCCGACATATGGCATGACACAGATCCATGACAAAATGGTAGCGAACAGAGCCATTCCGTTACCACCAACATTGAGATGGTAGGTAGTAGTGGAGTCAAGTCCAACTTGTTGGAAAAAGTATGTAGAGTTGTATGCAAAGTACAGACCAGATAAAATCTGACCGGCAAAACAAACAATCGCGATCTCGGTTCGTCGAAGCTCAAAGCCCTGGAAACAATCCCTGTATGAAGTACCAACTGACAGCTTCTCTTCGAGGTTGTTGGTATAGATGATGAGACCGAGAGTGTCTCGGAGTTCGTCGTCGGTGGCGCTGGGTCGGAGGCGTTGGAGGTTCTTGAGGGCCTTGTCGTGGTCTCCGATTCGAATCAGATGCCAGGGTGTATCGGGAGCGAAGCAGAGGATTGGGATGAGGACAACAGGCCAGAACCATTGTAGGGCAAAAGGGATTCGGTAGGCCCAGGGTGCCGGTGTGTTGACAAGACCAGCCATAACTCCAGCTGAGATGAGCTGGCCAATGATGAAGCACATGTTGGTCCAACTAGTCATGTAGACGCGAAGAGACATGGGAAGGACCTCTGAGGCATACGCAGGGGCAGTGGTAGCGAAAACTCCCCAAGGCAGACCGCAGAGAAGCTGACCGACGAGAAGCACTGTGGTGTTGGGTGCGAAGAAGGTAATGAAGATGAAGGCGGTAAGGGCGATCAATGAAGCAATGAGAACTCTGATGTGACCAAACTTGGTGACAAGCATTCCATTGAGCAATGTACCGAAAAAGGCACCAATACCTGCACCGTTACCCAGACCAGCCTGCCAGGGAGCAGAAAGCTGGTAGTTGTTCGTCTCTTCATTCCAGTGACCGTACTTCTTTGCGAAAGCAGGGTAGGCGTAGAAGTTGGAAAGTAAATTGGTATCGTATCCTTCCATCACAACACACATGGAAACGACGAGACACCAAAACACAGTCCATGGGTATTTTCGGACGGCTTGAAGAGGAGGGAGGTTGTGTTCGGCTTCGGCACCAAGACGTGCCTGGTCAGTGGTATCGTGAACTCCCTTGCTGGGAACTCGGGCTTCGACATCGTAGCTCTCGGCGTGTGAGACCGATGCATCAAGGGTTTCCTTGCCCATCCTGATTGGGAGGGATAGATCGACTGGTATGTTTTGTGAGTGTGGAAGTTGAGATGTTGATGCTGGCGATGATCCTGGCTTGGTCGGTGCCGCAACCTTGAGGTTATATAATGGAAACACTTGTTCCTTGCAACGGATCTACTTCCCAATCTACCGTTTCCGCCTTCACGTCCCCATGGGGTATGCAGACTCGCCCCATGGGGAGGTGGTAGTCTAATGAATGGGTTGACTCGCTGCAGATCCGAGAATTACCCCATTTGGTCAAGTGTAGTTCGCATTCCAAAAGAAAAGCTTAGCCCTCGGTTTGATGCAACGATATTTTCATTGGTAATATTAACGAACTAACTAATCTGGTGGGTACCCCTCTCTTTCGCTGCTTTCATCGGGCCGAGAATAGCAGGTGGTAAAATGAAAAACAAGGCCACTGCATAAGCACTTGATCAGCCGATTATATCTCCATTGAGTGAACAATTGCCCCGGCTTGGTGGGTTTACTATGGCTACTACTACTACTGTGCACGAAAAGCGCGGTCAAGTGTGCGATAATTGCCGCTTCCGAAAGGTCAAGTGTGATCGTGGTTTGCCCTGCAAGAATTGCCACCTCGGAGATCTCCGTTGTCAGTATCGTCACAGCATTCGGAGGAAGGGACCAAAGCAGGGCCAAGGGAGACGACAGGCGCAGCTTCGACAGGGTCTTGAAACTGTTGATGCATACCAATTCAGGATTGTAACGCCGGGGGATCAATCGAATGCAGCACAGCCAAGAAAAACTCAATCACCATCAAAGACAGAGGCACAGACACAGGTACCATCACCACCGCATCTCGATTTTCAACCTCTGCCACCTTCGCAAGACGCGAACATAGAAGACTCGGCTCTTTACATTGGACCAGAGATACCAACCTTGACCAATGACTCCATTTTCGAAACCGAAGACCTCTGCAAACGCATGTCTCTATCTCTCACCGCTCACATACAGCTCTTTCAGAGATTTCTCTACCCGATTATGCCCGTGGTCGACGACGACATTCTGGCCGATGCTGCCAGAATAGATCAGCTCCCACCTTCACGATATGCCCTCATACTTGCAATATGTGCCGCGACAAGAATGCAACTACGACTAGATAAACGCGTTGATGGTTCCGACAACGACCTCAACGCGGAAATTCCTCCCGAACCACGACTAGATGGAGATATTCTAGTAAGCCTTGCCGAGAATTCTCTGCGACAATACAGCGTAATTGACGATACGACACTTGACTCGACTCTGGTCTCGTTCTTTCTCTTTGCAAGTTACGGCAACCTCAACGACTCCCGCCATGCTTGGTACTACCTCAATCAGAGCATCACTCTCGCACAGGCGCTTGACTTGACGCGGGAATCGGGATACCATGGATTGCCTGATGAGGATAGAGAAAAGAGACGTCGGGTGTTTTGGCTTTTATTTGTAACAGAAAGGTATCTTTTATCGCGTCTATCCATCTTTCAGAATTGACGTTTTATCTAGGACCTTCGCCTTACAGCATCGAAGACCAGTCATGCTACGAAGCACAGTTAACAAACCGCAAATCGTCGATTCCAACTGCCCTGTTGTCATGCACGACTTTATAAACCACATCAGCCTCTTCGAATCACTCCCATACTCATTATATGAGTGGCAGCCCGAGAATGACGACAGACGATTCGAGGATTTGAAGCTTGTGCACAACATAAACGAGAGGCTTTGTAAGGTCAAACCAGAGCAATCAATTATCGAAAGTCAGCGATTCGACACTCTCATAACACAGCAATGGCTTAGGGTATCCATGTGGCGTATTGCATTTGGACAGAACCCGTCTTCTGCATCTGGGTTTGGGCTTTTACTTCCACCGGCTCTTCCAATGGATGCAGGCAAGATCATCATGTCAGCTTTGGGGTCCGTGGGGACCAAGTCTAAAGACTGTCATGGTATTGGAATGGTAAGATGTACATACACGTGTTTGGTGAATCTTTCCTAACTTTTCCTTAGGAACAAAAGTTATTCGATGTTGGCGTTAGTCTTGCCGACACAGCTCAACTGCCTGGCTGGACATGCAACGCACTAGAGAATGGGCCTCGTGATTTACTCTCTGTAGTCATCCATGCTTTATCTACCGTTCGAGGCTCACAATCACACCTACTACCGAATCTTCTGAGGCACTCGGAATCGTTGTTCGCGCTGTCAGACCCGAGCGCACATATCGATCTTGAATGGGACATGCTGGAAGAGGGAAATTGCAAGATGGATGCTATTGTGGAAGAGATTTCAGAGGGAAGTGAAGAATTTGTTGAGCCATTGTCTTGGGAACCAGAGACTGGGCTTGATTTGCTGGATTTAAGCACACCTGTTGTGACATCTACGTGGAGTGATGCATCGGTGTTATGTGATCAATTTGATCCTAATGTTGGTTTGTCATTCAGCTGAGTATCTTGTGGAACAAAATTAATATCTTCATTGATCTAACGTGGCATATGTATCATTTCCTAGTGTGCCTTTTGTATAATCACATCTCGTTTTCTACACCCGCTCCAAAATAACCACCTTGCTATCATAGTCAGTACCAAATCGATACTGAATACCACCATTCATCAAGGTTGCACCAGAATAAATTTCACCTCCATCAAGCTTGTATCTTGCATTCGGGTCAAGACCTGCCAGGCGAAGTAGAGGAAAGTTGGAAACAGTAGTTGACATCATTTGAAAGGCAAAGAGCACAGCTTCGCTTCCATCTTCCGACACAAAGATTGCTGCAGGGAAGTTGGACTTCTCGGGCAGAACCAAACGCCACATGTCGCCACTGATAATAATTGGGTTGATCCTTTCGGCGAGCGCAATCAGTTCTGGGATCTGCTCCTTGTCTTCCTCGGGCGTGTGGTCTGGATCGAGTTCGAATCCGAAGGAGCCTCCCATCATAGCGACATGGGCTCGGAAGCGCATCGGGATAGACCGTCCTGTTATATCATTCGGGGAAGAGCACACATGCGCTCCCATAGATGATGGTGGGTACACCAATGATGTGCCGAACTGAATGTGAACACGATCGTAGGCATCCATGTTGTCTGATGTCCAGACTTGTGGGAAGTATTGGAGGATGCCGGGATCAAATCGACCACCGCCAGAAGCACAGCCTTCCCAGAGGACGTTGGGAAAGCGAGTAGTCAGTACGTCGAAGACATGGTAGATACCAAGCATGTAAGCGTGCTGGTTGCCAGGCGTTGGACTTTCATGCATTGCTCGGTTGTTATCCCACTTTACATAAGTGATGGGCGCTGAATCCAGGATTTTAGCCACTGAGTTGATGATATACTCCTGCACTTCAGGAAGTGCTACGTTTAGGACAAGCTGTTGACGAGTCTCGCTGCGTGCGTAGGTACCTGCGCTTAAAACCCACTCAGGGTGCTGTTCATAGAGCTCAGACTTCTGGTTAACCATTTCAGGCTCGACCCACAGACCAAACTGTAGGTTCTCTTCCGAACCTGCAGCCTTGAGCTTGGTTACACTCTCGACGAGAGGGCCCAAGCCCTGTGGGAATCTCTTGGGGTTTGCAACCCAGTCACCCAGGCCAGCGTGGTCGTTGATACGAGGATGCTTGTCTCCGAACCAGCCATCATCGAGTACGAAGAGCTTGGCGCCTAGTTTGGCAGACTCTTGTGCAAGCTTGTAAATTGTCTTTTCGTCAAAGTTGAAGTAGAGACCTTCCCAGCTGTTGAGCAAGACTGGACGGGTTTCAGAAACGAACTTGCTTCGGATAAGGTTTCGACGATAGAGACGGTGGAATTTTCGAGACATTTCGCCAATGCCAAGGTTGGAAAAGACGGAAACACATTCGGGCGATTGGAGAGACTCGCCGGGACGCAACGGCCAGGAGAGTTGGCATGGGTTTATCCCAACAACTGCTCGGGTTAACCCTTGATGACTCTTTTCAACTTCGACGTTGAAAGACCCAGTGTAGACAAGAGAAAAACCCCAAGCATCACCGTGAGACTCGGTCGTAGTTGGGTTGACCAAAGACAAGAATGGGTTGTGGTAATGAGACGAGTAACCAGTTGTGCTTCCAAATCTGGGGACATTAGCTGAGGATTATTTCTGGAACTCAATTGTCTTACCCTTGTGTTCCAAACTCCACCTTTCGACGAGTCCTGCTGCACTCCCGTGTCCATTCACCCTGGAGCTGCAGCATGTCATACTCATCGTGAGGGAAATCAACGCTGAAGCTAGCTAGTTTCTCCACGACGATGACATCATCACTGTTGTTGATGATTTTCACATTTCTGACGATAGCATCAGAGTTGGGAAAGATGGAGTATGACAGATCCGCGGCGACAGAACTCTGTTCATCACGCAGATGAATCACAAGTGTCGAAACATCGTCACCAGAGCCAAAGGTGCAGGGCAGTTTCTCCAAAGCAGGCTTGCCCTTAATGATTGTGTAAGATTTGTACTTGAAATCACAGACCGTGAAACCTTTTGCATGTTTGATGTGCACAGCAGGAGTGCGAAAGTCTCCTCGGCCAAGGTCTGGAAACTCGCGACGAAGATGGGCCTGCGTGGACCAGCCTCCACCATTGGATTGGATCTGGGCGATTGGGTTTTCTGTCACGCGGGCACCGAAATGGTCCAGAAGAAGGTCCCCAGTCGCAGAGTCGACATGGAAACGGTACGAGACATTCTTGCCGTTGAGAGCGAATGATGTCCCGTCGACCACGATTGCTAAAGACTGTCAGTTCAGGAGCTCTGGCGAGATTGCTACAGGGAACGCACGTTGGACCTTGAAATTGGTTGTAAGGGTCATCCTGGATGGTAGAATCAAGACAGAAAATGGCTTTCAAATAATAACAAAGATCAAGGCGGCGTAAAGTAAAATGAGACTCTCTACAAATATATTAAATTGCTCAAGAGACAATTCCCTACCAGAGTTTTATTATATCCGTTCCCCGCCTGTTATTGTGGTAGAATTCCGAGTATTTCCCCATGGGGTTAATTGAGCTCTGATCGCGCGGGGAGCTGAGACATGTCCGACTTGGCGCTGTGTGCAGGACTTCCACTCCCTGCCAACCAACCAATCGCCTTGTCCTTGTTGGTAGTTATCTTACCCGAAATCAGATTTAGTGCGGACCCTTTCGAGTGCTGGCAACGGCGACGTGGCGCGTTGCAGTTAATGCATCATTTCATAAAGCAACAAAGCTTTGGCAGATAGAGTGGTAATTATTTACAATTAGATTATTGCACAGCATATAACATGCTAATATCTAGAGTACACTGTTCATCTAATGCATAGCCATATCATCTACCTTCTTCTGTCCAATCGCATTGGAGCCAACTGGTGCATCAGGTCCATCAAAGATCTCTGCCACTTCCTCAAGTGAATGGCCCTTGGTCTCGGGGAAGAAGAAGAAAATCAGTGTCAAATGGATTCCGATAGCAACACACCAAACAATGTAGTACTTCCAAGAAATCGCCTCCATTGCGACAGGGTTAGCAAACGCATTGTACACACCCGCCAAATTGCCAGTCAACTGGTAAAGCATTGATGCCTTTGCGCGAAGCGAATACGGTGTGGCTTCCATGATATATGTCGCGCCAATGGGACTGATGGCGTGGTAGAAAAAGGAAAAGACAAATATCATGGCTAGTACTGCGCCAGCAAACCCGATATGCTCAAAGTTCTCTTGCTGGTTGCGTGCCGAGCAGATTGTCCAGATGATATACGAAGCACCCATGCCTGACATACCAAGGAGGAACAGAGACCGACGACCAAATCTATCAACGAGAGTCGCAAAAACGACAGCAGAAGCGAAACCCCACATTTGAAGGCCGCCGTTTAGAAGTAGCTGGGTCTTGTGGTCGGTGATATTGATCGAGTTGAGCACCTTGGCGAGGTAGTATGAGGTGAGCGCATTACCGGACCATTGCAACATGGCGGGGATGTACAAGGCGAGGAAGAATCGATGCCAGTTACCACGAGAAGAAACCCACTCTGCCCATCGCGACTTTTGCTGGATTTTCTCAATCTCGAGAGTCGCAGTGATTTCGGCCATCTCGAAGCGAGCCAGTCTAGAGTTGGGATCTCCGTAACCGTGCCACTTTACCAAAATGTCCTGAGCTTCCTTATATCGGCCTTTGTAGATAAGCCAACGTGGTGATTCGGGCGCAAACATGACGAGCGAAGCTTGAATAACGGAGAAACTGGCTTGCAAAAGACTGGGTAGACGCCATGCCCAAGAACTAGTCATTCGAAAACTACCATAGGTAACCCACGCGGCAATGATGGCACCAAGTGGCCAAGACACCATCATGAAAGACACGACCTTTCCGCGATGGGTAGGATATGTAACTTCGGATAGTAGAGGTGGTGCGGCAGTTGAAACAATTCCTAGACCGAAGCCGATGATAAACCTGGACGCGACAAACATGCCATAATTGTAGGAGCAGGTCTGGACGATGGCACCGATGATTATGGTGAGGGATCCGATGAGAATTGGAATACGACGGCCGAGCCAGTCGCAAAGCTGAGAGGAAATCAGGATTGAGATGAGGACGCCACCGTTGGGACCAAAGGTCATGGCTCCAAGACGAGTTCCTTTTGGTTCACCGAAATACTCTTGCCACTGCGGAAGAGACTGTGCGCCGTTGAGCATGCCTAGTTTGTTAGTAAGTTTGTGATTCATTCACTATGTAACTATCGCGTTGTTCTTACTTGCATCGAAGCCAGTGGCAGTCTGAGTCAACAAACCACTCAGAAGCAACAGATTGAGCTTCCATAGAGTCCAATCTGCGTACCATGGCGGGCGATCATTTGGAATGACGTCGTTGAGAACCAGGCCCTGAAATTCGTTTGCGTCGGCGTCTTGGATATGCGCTTCTTCAATTCCCTGTTTGGAAGCCATGTTGAGATCGAGACAGCAGAGACAGTTTATCCCCAACTGGATACAGACCGCTGAAAGTGATCTCCACAGTCTTTATATCTCTTTGACATGTGGAGAGTTTTTCTTTTTCGGTTCAGTTACCGAAGCGCTCGTACCAGAAGATCAGGAGATAATCTACTGCAAAGCCAAGATTTACCCCCAGACTACCCTCTTCAGTCCACTAAAAAGACTTGTGCCGATGCCCGATGCATCAAGTCCCGCTCTTTACCCCAGATCTACCCCAGAGTTGAATATTTCTGAGCAGGAATTTAGACATTGATTATCCTTGGGTCGGTTAGACTCGTTTTCCCCGCACGAGCGTGTGACGTCTCGGGGGAAACGGAGCCGATAAGAGATGCTTTTCGTAGAGGAAGTGGCCCGGGGTGTTGGTCGGGTGTCTTTGCTCCGGTGCTAGCATCGTGTTCCCATTGACTGTATAAGATTAGGAAAAGACAGAATGCATTCAAAGCTATTATTGACCGAGTCTTCTACTATAGTTGTGATGCTTTATATAGCGGTATTGGGAGACAAGGTGGCTACCTACAAGAACTCTTGATTCGTCAAAAGTGAGCTACTAATCTGACAATGCCTTTGGACGTAATGTGAGATACAGGCAAGGTTACCGTCCTATCGTTGTACCCGCAGAAGCAACAATCGAAGAGATTACATTTTAACCCTCATGTGTCAAAGCGCAATGACTTTAATTAATTCTTCTTCAGTCGTTGAGCCTCGACCTGGATCGCCTCAGGTAACCACTCCTCCAAACTGGGACTCACGGGCTTCCAACCCAAGTACTTCCTCGCCCTCTTTGCCTCACCACGACTGTTTAATCCCCACGATAGAGCCTGGAAACCAAGCTTCTCCTGTGCCTCATCCACATCAAGCACCTTTGTCTCATCATTGTCGATGAGACCCTGCTTCTTAGCCTCCTTGGCAAGAAGAGTAGAAATTTCGCTCCACTTGTGTGTACCGTTCTCGGCGAAGAAATAACCCTTGGGACCCCAGATGTCTTGTTCGTTTTGGTTGTTGGAAGATGCTGCACGCTCGGAAAGAATGACGATCAGACTAGACAGATCATGGACGTGGACATTGTCCCATTCTGTCTTTCCGGCCCCAATGATAGGCCCGAAGCCCTTCTCCAGAGTCGTCTCAGCCAATCCTGGGATTTGACGACTACGTTGGTTGGAAGGCCCCCGGCCTGTTCCGTAGATTGTGGGAGGGCAGACAATAGCAACCTTGACAGCATCGGGGTTCTTTGCAGCCTCTTCCAGAACGATTTTGTCGACGTCGCGATGGAAGGCGGTATCGGGCAGAGACGTGACCTTGTCGACACCCTCGAGATCATCGTATGATTGCTCTGGGAGGGGTTCTTCACCGTAGCGCTTGTTGTCTTGGTCATACCAGCAGAGAATTCCTGTGCCACTAATGTGAATCCAATAGCCAGGGTTGGACTCGGAGTGTGTAGACTGCAAGCCGGCTCCAATGGCTCGTGCTGCTCCAGCGTGATCCGAACTGTCAGCAGTATCTGGACAGTCATTCAGCATGGCGTTTCAAGTGTACAAGTTACGATTGACTCACGAATGACGATATCGGCTTCTGAAGCAGCCTTCTTGATAACTTCGGAATCATCGAGTGATCCGATGGCCAGCTTCACATCAGGATACTGCTTCTGAACATCCTTGCCCTTCTCCTCACTTCGCACAAGGATAGTATATTTCCAGCTTGGCTGAGCCTTGGTCAAAGCATAAAATGCGTCACCGCCGATGAAACCGGTGGTGCCAGTGCTGGCTGATGTTAGAGTCAGATAAATGATCGATTGCCGAAGAAGCTTACATGAAAACATTCTTTGATGCCATTTTGACTATCACGTATTCTTTAATTCTTCAGATTCCACTGGATAATTTGTGCACGAAAGTGATAATTTCTTGATAAATTGGTATTTTATTTGTCAAAGTTCCAGCTCTTTCTATCGAAATATCAACGACGTCAAATACGTCCAAATGACGTCGTGTCCTCTGGAACTCCACTCGGAGCTGGAAACGCTTATCTGACCAGATAAGGTTTGCCAGACTGATGTGTGTATACACTAACAGATCTGTTACGACACTGCAAAGCTGTGGATAAGACATTTTCCAGAACTATCTCAATCAGTTGCGTGATATGATGCAAAAATGATAATTATCTGACTCTGATTATCATTGCGCGAATGCCTCTTCCCAGACTTTCCTGACTTCAATTCTGAAAGCCACATCTGACCAAAGAAAGTCCCTCAGTATCTCATATGTCTCAGTCCATGACTTCGTCACACCGTATCGTTCAGACATTGCTGATCTCAACATATTGATGTAACTTGAGCGTACAGGTCCACAGGGGGAGAATGCACCCCCCATGTAGATAAGCCAGAGCAATAAATCGGCATCATCATCCCACACGGGATTATGGTATGTCTCCTGAAGTTCATGGAGCAACTGCGTTGATATGTTGGCCTGGAAGATCAGCAAAACTGCACCATATGGTGTAGGAGAGGAACTCACGGGAATTACCAACGAACACCATACCGTACAGCATAGCATGACAGAACATAGATACGATCCAAGATAGCAACATCTCGACATTGATGTCTCCTTCGGGAGGGCTTGTAGCCGAGATTGTATGGATGCCGTGTGGCCATTGATGAATACTCCCGATACTACGCAATCGGCCGGTCGGTAATCGTCGCGGATGCGTTCAAGGGCGTATATATCTTCTAGCACTTCTATAAACTCATCGATGAAGAGATGGGAACGTATCTGGAAGCCTGCTGGTAGTTGTAGGAGATCCCTAGAAATAGAGTCTCTTTCCCACTTGATCTCTGCAAAGCTCTTATGGTGGAACATGCGTTTTGAACCAACTAGGACGGAGGAATTCAGGTCTTGCCTGTTGAGAAAACTTAGAAGATGTGAAGGAACTCAGTCTCTAGGGCTTACCAGAATGTCGCACGTTTGATCCCTTCGGTAAGACGAACACCTGATTTCTCGCAAGTTGTAAGTAGAAGCTGCACAGCTCCCATATGCAGGTCTACTTGCGATACCGTTCCTAGTCGGGCCTGGAACATCCACGTCAGCTTCAGTGGATGTACTTGGGGTCAACGGTCACATGCCTCGACTCCAACCAAAAGTAATATCGCACCGATTGTCGACTCCGAGACATTATCGCTGGACGTCATTGTCTCGCGAATATGATGGATGGCCTGGCCTCGATAGACAAGACATTCCTTATTGATAACACCTCCACTAGCTGCGAATGCTAACGAAAGCATAACCGCGTTGGACAATGCAGGATCGACTAGACCACCACGAAAGACTGACTGAAAGTTATGGAAGTCGAGATCTTTAGAAACACTGAAAACTGGTTCCGGACCCAGTCTGGCTTCGTCTATTCATCAGTGGTCAAACAACACTAAATCCTATGTGTAGAGGCAGTGATAAACCTACAAATGTTGAGTAAATGTTGCAATCTTGTTCCTTTAATTGCAAGACTGTCGAATGGATCCATTATGCCCGCACTTAACGTTGCTGGTGACAGGGCTGAAGATATTTCAGGGAATGCTTTGCCTATAGTTTCTTCCGCATTCTTCCCACCCTTGATAGTATGGATATAAAAGTTGTCCATGGATGCTTGTCGCAGATTTCTTTTATTCTGTAACACTTGTTTAACCGCATGTGAACGCGCCACTCGTTTCGTGATTTTGTCATTTTGGTCGTTGGGAGATTGGAAAGTAATGAATTGGAAGTGAGTCACTGAAAACGTTAAATATAATACGTATGATTATTTGCTGGTACTGTGCTTACTTGTTATCGCCTATAAGTGTGTCTCTGGTTATTATCTCGCGCGTTGAAGAACTATGCTAGGTTGTCCAGGCATGCATGAATGGGAATGGTGAGATTGGCCTGGCTCATTATCTTATCATCTCTGCTGAGAAATCACAAGCTTCGGTATTTTCCGCAAGCGCGAGTCAGATTTGACTAGTCCCATATGAGTAAATACTCGTTTCCTGATTAGGAAGTATCTCATTGCCAGATGTAGAACAATGAATCTCGCGATAGCCTCATTTCCCCACAAGCATTAGCGCATCTAATGATAAAACATCAACATTTGGGTTACTCTATTTCTAATCATCATTGAACTGAAAATTCTACACCAAGGTTTGTCATCAAGATCTCAGGTATAAAAGAATCAAGATGGGACATCTGGAAATACATTCAAACACTCAGCAACTATTACTGTTATCATTATCTAAACAACATAAATCCGTACTCTCTAATCTTCCTTCGGCCTTCAATTTGACCATGCCAGACTCACGCCTTTTCCAGCCTATGAAGATTGGCAACATCCAAGTCCAACACCGTGTCGGCATGGCTCCCATGACTCGACTCCGAGCAAGCGTGGACCGTATTCCCAACACTCTCATGAAGGAATACTACAGTCAACGTGCTTCCACACCCGGAACACTCATCATCACTGAGGGAACTCTCGTCTCACCTGCTGCAGGTGGTGGGTTTGCCCGAACACCTGGAATCTGGAACCAGGAACAAGTCAGTGCTTGGAAAGTCATCACAGACGAGGTGCATATCAAGGGCAGTCATATCTTTGTCCAACTTTTCGCTATGGGTAGAGCTGCCACTGTCGAAGTTGCAAAGGAGGAGGGAATCGACATCATATCAGCAAGCTCTCTTCCTTTCGAGGGGAGTAATGCTAAGCCTAGAGCTATGACTCTTGAAGAGATCTACGACATGATCGACGCCTTCGTGACTGCCTCCAACAACGCGATAGCAGCTGGTTTTGATGGAGTGGAGATTCATGGCGCAAATGGATACCTTCTTGATCAATTTCTCCAAGATGTCAGTAATCATCGTGACGATGATTTCGGTGGAAGCATTGAGAATAGATCACGTTTCATTAGCGAGATTATGGAGCGCGTTGTTGAAGCCATTGGGCCAGACAGAGTTGGTCTCCGTCTCAGTCCGTGGAGTACCTTCCAAGGTATGCGAATGGAGAACCCCATCCCCCAATTCACAGACATCATCAACAAAGCAAAGGCTCTTGACCTGGCATACCTTCACCTGGTAGAATCACGAATCTGCGGTAGCGTGGATGACATGAACAATGGCCAGGAAAAGCTTGACTTTGCTTATGATCTCTGGGAGAGTGCTTTCCTCATTGCGGGAGGATATAAGCTACAAAGTGCAGAGGATCTTGTCGACCGTGAACATCCAGACAAGGAGATCATGGTCATGTTTGGAAGGGACTTTGTGGCAAACCCCGATTTGGTGATGAAGCTGCAGCATGGTTTGGAACTCAATCGGGGTGAGAGGAACACGTACTATACCAGCGACTCTGCTGGATATATCGACTATCCATGTGCCGTCAAGGTAGCTGTGTCTGCTTGAAGTAGTTCTAACGTACTTTCCGTTCATTATATACGTCAACGTTATCGTGTGAAATGGACATTTCATATTTCTCTTCACAAGATCAAAGTAATTAGAATACATAAACACAGCAAATCGATTACAGTTATATTTAATCTGGACTATGTATTTTATCCCTGTAGTCCTATGGCTGTTTCTTTGATTATACTGTAATATTCCTTCAAATTGGTCGAGAAAAGTAAGAAGACTAAGGCAGCTACAGTAGGGTATAGGTAAGGTAACTTAATATTTAAGTAAATTAATGATAGTACTCTTTCCTTTATTATCTAGGCTAAATTGATATAGAAGTGATTAGCACGCGGCACGGCAAGGCCTAGTGGTAACTATGCCTTAGTCGGCTTACTCCCCTTGACTAGTTTCACGAAATATTACGGTATAGGGTTAGTTAGATCTGACTAAGGGTTTCGGGTAAGAAACCCGTATCGTATGTTTTCAGCATTGATCAGAGATGGGTATGGCTAGTGTCTTGTCACAGCGGGTACAGACAGAGGGACTTCTCTACTTCTGTCATCAGCTTCAGGCCGTGCTTTTTCTCAAGGCTTAAGGCGAAAAGATCTTCGTCCTTTGCAAGCCGAACCCATCAAATACGGAAGTGATTGGCACGGTATATATGGTAGCATGCCTCAACCTTGTCGCTGTCTGCAATCGATCTTGTGGAATAAGATGTATGAATGTTGAAAACTTTATTCGTCACAGTCTGTAAAGAATGTCTTTTTCAGTTTGAGCTAGACTTAGTCATTCTAATGAAACGGGGTCATAGCTTGATGTTCCAGATATCCGAGATGCCCGAGGTCGAGACTTTTGCTCAGCTCAATAAGGAAAGGAAATCGGGTCAGCTCCACAGGGTCGGGTAATCCAGAACTAAGAGGGCGTCGATAGTTTAGAGATTGAGTTTCCGCTTGCAGGCATTAAAACCTCGTAGTTCCACGCTATTGGGAGATCCCTTGCCCAGGAGGCTCGGAACGATCCCTAGTCGCGGACAGAGCGGGTTTAGCTCTCAATCCTGAGTCTCGACAGGCCAAGGCAAATCTGATTCATGTCGAAATTTCTTTAGAAAGTCTTACCATCAAGAACTGACCTTTCCTAAACTAAGAAAAATATCGGAGTAAACCCTTGACATCAGCAGATTAATGGGTCGAGACCCGAGAGATTGGGAATGGCACTTTACGTACATTTTAAGCTACTGATGAGATAATTGCCAAGCTGTAAAGTAATGTCAATTTTTAAATTGGTCACATCAGAACACCCAAATTTCCAAGACAGGGCTGAAACTAGTGACCAACGCAAAAGGAATAGAACCAACACTACATGACTCAGTCACCTCGTTACCCACGGGGCAGGCAAGCATCGAGTGCATACTAATATAACTGGGCAGTTGCAGATTCGTTTTCTCTATAGTGTCTACATCGTCAACCTTGCGTCAAGCGTGTTCACTCAGTCTCCCCTTGCGTCGCATTCGAAGGTTCGTACTTGGCCATGGACGGTGCTAGCTACTTCTCTGAGAATGACATCTCTGGCATTCTTATTATCCCCCACGCCATCCTCAGCTTTGTCGCTACAGTGTTTGTTGGTTTGCGAGTTTGGACCTCCCGGTACATCACAAAGACGCCCGCGACCCTTGATCAGTGGGTCTCTGTTGTCGCTTTGGTAAAATCCAAATGTCCAAGACACTCAAATCTCAGCTGACCGTGACTGTAGTTAATCAACCATGGCCTATTGATTGCCGAAGGGATTTGTTCGTATTTATTTTCCTTGTCTCACCATCATCCACTGACTAGCTCTTTAGGTGTACATTATGGTTACGGACAGAATATCATCAAGGTGACGAATGATTATGGCGGTGTTTCCAACTTCCTCAGAGTATGTCCTCTCGATCCAAGTGTTTCCAAATTTTCTAGAGTAAACGTCTAACCTTGCGTCACCAGACTTTCGTTGCCTGCGAAATCACATATGGCCTCTCCTGCGCTGTTTCCAAGATAGCAGTACTTACTATGTACTACCGTATCTTCTCATCTTCCAAGTTACTTCGTTACTCGACATGGATTATGTCCTCTATCATTACTGCATGGGCAATCGCCACTGTCTTGGTCAGCAGTAAGTTTTCACGTCTACTCTTATTCTTTTGAGATTTCGTTTGTGCATTGCTAATTACTTGTTGTACCGACAGTCTTTAGTTGCGACCCCATCCGAGGCTTCTGGGACAAGACTATACCAGCCCGGTGCATCGATACCAACAAGTTCTACATTGGAATTACTATTCCTAATATCATGTTCGATATTGCAACAGTAGCACTACCTGTCCGCGAAGTCTGGAAACTGCAGCTGGGCAGAGATAAGAAGTGGGCTATCACCACTATATTCTTACTCGGTGGCAGGTATGTGCCTACAACGGGGTGACCATCTGTGTAGAAGAAGCACGCTAACATGAGTATAAGTGTCGTACTTGC
The DNA here is from genome assembly GCF_019609905.1 of Fusarium poae. Classification (NCBI taxonomy): domain Eukaryota; kingdom Fungi; phylum Ascomycota; class Sordariomycetes; order Hypocreales; family Nectriaceae; genus Fusarium; species Fusarium poae. The sequence continues at coordinate 68,187 of NC_058399.1, forward strand.
CTCAATAGGTCGTCTCGTCCTGTTTATGATCTACAAAAGCTCGCAAAACATCACTCAAGTCATGATATTTGGACACCTGGCATCATCTGCTGAAGTATGTCTTGCTATTATCGGCGCCTGTCTACCGTCCTGTGCGCCACTCCTAAAGAAAGCGCTGCAGAGATTCGTCTCTACGGTGTCAGAAGAGGACAAGGGCAACACGGATAAAGCCCATGGATCTGCATTAGTCACTATAGGCCAAAAGCGCAGTCGTGGTCGTGCTAACCCAACTACACTTGGAGGAAATGACAATGGGTCTTTTGAGCGTCTTGATGATAATGGGAGCTTCCAGGGGTCAACTGATGGCTTATATAACAACAAGCCTGATGCGAAGCAGATACATATTCAACGTGAATTTGAGTTGGATAGTGAAAACGGGGATATTCCGTTGAAGGATCTTTAGAACGCCAGATTACTGGTTATATTTCTTAGCATTTAAAAGCATTTTCAATCTAGCTTTCCATAGCCTTCTTTAAATCTTGATTCATCTTTACATATCCCTCTCTCAGCTCTTCCAATTTTCCCATCGCTCCGACAATAGGTGCCAAAATTCCAGAGAATCGTTCACCCTGAACAAAACGTGTCGAACCGTCGTCTCCGTCAACGCTTTCTAGTAAACACCAATGCTCTGTGTCAAAGAAGGCCGGTGTGATAATGCTGCCATTCCATCGAAGTTCTTTTTCGGGAATAAGCACAGAAACAACATTCGTGTATGATTGGCTCTTGTGGATTGTGATGGTTTGCTTGCTGCCGACGGAGAGCTCAGAATGCGGTGGTTGGACCTCTATAGATGTGACAAAGGTGTTCCATTCGGGCCAGGATTGAAGATCCATGAGAAAAGCCCAAACTTTGGCTGGAGGTGCTGATATGAGTACGGATTCTTGTATTTCGGGCATATTCAATTGATGGTGATTTTCAGAGGCTGATGTCTCATGCTAACTATATAATGTAGTCCTGTGGAAGCTTTTTATGTTTATCACGGGAATAGATTTCCGTTCGAATATGATCCGAGTCCGCGTGTGGGCGGTACGGTGAGACTCACTCTCCCGCAAGTGAGACGGCATGGAGCGTCTCGCTCACCCGCAATGACGTAGGCTATTGCACGGAGGGATTGTTGACCCGCGGCTAATGCTGCAAGCTTATGAGCTGCGTCACGAAAGGTGTTTCACTTCCACAGCCATACTTTAGTTAAAGAGTACCAGAAAGGTCAATAGACTGTTAAAGGACATAGGGTCGTTGGTCTGCAATTATTACTCCGTTAATTCATACATAAAAAGATAATCGCTGGCCCAAATTCGTAAGCTCCTTCATCCATTGCCCATCTTGCGCATGCCAGTCCTTCTGTTCTGCCACATTCCTGTCCCAGCCCACTCGTGTTATTCCTGTCGCGTCGATCGAAAAATAATCTAAGGGACTGGCTCGTAGCCTCCGCTTCTCATGTGAGCTTGACGGTTGGAGAACAGGTAATAAACGAGCATTCCGACGATGGGGAAGAGGAAGACGACAAGACACCAGAGAATCTTGTGGGAAACGGGACGGTTGGACTGGAGAACCTCGACTGCGTGACAGTTAGCAAATGATCAACCATGCAAGAGGATAAAGACGTACTCCATACGAGGATATCGAGAACTAAAACAATGAATCCAATGATTCCACCGCCAGTGCCGTAGTGCCAGGGCTTAGCAGAGGTCGCGCTGATGGCATCATCAGCGATGGGGGCAGCAAAGGCAAGCGTCGCGAGCCAGAGCTGGAGGAAGGAGATGACGGCGTTATTAAACATGTTGATGGATTGATGTGTGGTGTAAGATTAAACGAACTTGGCAGAGACGAAGAGTGGAAGAAGAAGAAGGGAAAATGCAGCCTTTTTGTGAGACAGTTGACACCAAAAACAGGCTCCAGGGCACATGATACAAATATTGCGTCATTGATTGGTGTCCTGTCATGTCACTGTCTGTCACTACCCGCTTTCAGATACCTAAGCAAGGGTGGTGATCGGTGATCTACAGAGTGAGGGAGCTACCCTAGACTTTACTGTCTATTCTGATTGAACAACTACCTTGAATAATCTTATAAAGTCTTGAGACATTTCCATGAATAGTTTGAATATAAGAATAGTTGCTTCTCTATCATCATTTGCTGGTTTTTCCCTGAGTGAAGAGGAATAAGTGAATATACAATGGCGTCAACTCTAAACTTTATTGACTATAACTTAAGATGTGTTCACGTAAATAACATCCAAAGACCCACTCGTCGCAGCAGGATACATCATCAAACCGACATCAAGGATCTCTGAAACCCATCCCCGTACTCTTGATAAATCAATATCACTTATATCTTAGTTGTGGTCTTAATTATCTGACAATCTGTCTATTAATCGTGAGCAGAGTCTTTAATGGGCGGAAAGCTGCAAGCCGCTTAGTCATAATCACAACGTCCGTCATCATGTGATTCGGTATCATTTGTCCTCTCACGTGACCCACTCATCCCCCAACCCCTGCGATCATCTTACGCGATCGATATATTACAAAAGCTGAAACAATTCTCCCAATGTAGTATTTGCAGTTCGATCCAGAGCGTGACAGGAAGCTTGGAAATTGCTTAGCATGGCGATTACAGGCTGGGTTTTATAAACCATTACAACACCCAGCACTTGATACGATAAATGATCGAAGGATCCCATTGATTGCCTAGTTTATAGGTAACTCGTCCAGCCTCAAAACAGTAGGAAATGGGTCTTGGCCAGATGCAAAGCACTGGAATTGGCTGGGAAAATTGACTATTCCTAAGATAGATCGACTCACAGTCCTAGCGTTACCCCGATCACCCGCTTAGACATTACACTAAGCTACATGTGTACCCAATCCGTCAATCCACCACCACAATGATGCAGATCATTCACAATTTACTGGAACCTCTCTATAAGGCAAGCTGAAAAACGATTAACATGTTCATCGTGCGGCAAAAAGCGGGGTAGTGTATCTACCAAGTCTTCTCATCATTTCTTCTCAGGGATTTCATTTAAAAACTTGGTCCTCTTCCAGCTATAGACGATATCTCTAGCCTACTGTCTACCATCTTTCAGGATGGCTCCCATGGCTTCCCAGTCCAACCCTCAGGTCGACAACCCCGCTGGGAAGACGACAATACAGGAGTCTCAAAGTCAAGTTCCTATTTGTGACTGGACTGAAAAGGCCGAAATAAAGCTGAGAAGAAAGTAAGTAACTCTCAACCCTCAACGTATCTGATGCCTACATGGTACTAACATACCGTATAAGAATTGACTTTACAGTCTTGCCAATCCTCATGCTCGGTCTCTTCGCCTTACAGCTAGATAGAGGTAATGTGGGCTACGCAATGACAACAAGCTTCACAGATGATCTCGGTATAACCAAAGATATCGTCAACTATGGCAACCAACTCATGCTAGCTGCTGTTGTCATCTTCGAAATTCCCTTCAACATGGTTTTATCCAGATTTGGCCCTGCCCTTTGGCTCATTATACAGATATTTGCGTGGGGGACAGTTGCAACAGGCCAAGCAGCTATACACAATAAATCAGGGTTTTACGCCACACGATTTCTGCTTGGAATGTGGGAGGCTGGATACCTAGCTGCTGCGCTGACGATTATCGCGTCGTTTTACACTCGGAAAGAAATGGCACTGCGAGCTACCCTGGTTTATGTTGGGAATTACTGCTCTGCCGGTGTGAGTGGACTGCTTGCCGGTCTGATCTTCAGAATCCCAGAGACAAGTGGCTTCAAGCGATGGCAGTGGCTTTTTCTTATCGACGGTCTCTTTACTATACTCGTCGGCGTTGTATTCATCTTCATCATGCCCCGCTCGACGACAGATACGCTTCCACTCGCAGGTATTAAAAGGTTCAACGTGTTTACCGACAAAGAGAGAGACATCCTTGCCAAGCGCGTCATTCTCGATGATCCGCGCAAGTCAGTCAAGCTCTCTGGAATCAGTCCCATGACTGCGCTTCGCATTTGCTTGACAAACTTTCCAATGTGGGGTCATTTCAGCATCAATGCGGTTAATATCACTCCTAAAGGAGGGTTGGTCTTTTACACGCCTACCATTATCAAGAACCTCGGCTTCTCTGCATCTACTGCTAGTTTCTTGTCAGCCGTTCATAACTTTGGAGTATGTATCTTGTCAATCTTCGTGTCTTGGATCAGCGACAAGACATTGCTACGCGGCCCAGTTTGTCTAATATCCGGCGTGTATTCGTTTGTCTTCTCAGGTGTTCAATATGCTGTTGTCGGTAGTGGCGACGTTTGGATGAAGTACGCTATCCTGACGCTACTCAACTCTGGTGTGGCAATAGCCCAGGCGCTTAATGATGCGTGGTTTAGTATCAACACTCATGATCCTCAAATCAGATGCATTGGTATAGCTTTGGCTGTTACGGGTTCCAACGTTGGAGGGCTCGCTGGGCAGAATATATTTCAGGAGAGCGATGCGCCGTACTATCCCAAAGGCTTTCTCAAAATTCTATGTCTTTATGCTTGTAGTATTGTACTTATTTCTGGAATGATATTCTACTACTGGAATGATAATCGAAGGATGAAAAATGAGGGAGAGTTAGAAGATGTTGATGGAGTGGAGGGATCAGATAGGGTAGTGATAAGGAAGGTGAAAAATCAGCTTTAGAGTCCAGGTCAATGGAACATTTGAGACATGAAAAAGAAAAGCATAGGGAAACAACGTCATTTACTGGGTCTGGTCTGATCTCGGACCAAGATGGATTCAATTATAAGATGGTTACTATACCCTATAAGTGGATTAGTCAAATACATAGAGAATCAGTCATGTAGAGAAATTTTAGACAAAACCCTGTAGTATCTAATTATAAATTTTGTTTTCATTTGTGACTACGCTTCATGGTGTGGATCTCACCTATAAGCCAAAAGAAACTTCTCGGTGCCATAACGTTATCCTGGGTTTTGAATGTAACCAAACCTTTCCAACACTTTTGTAAGACTTCACCAGAATGACTAATATGCATCTTGATAATCCATAACATGTTCGAGGATGACGTTTTAGGTATCGGCGTATAAAAAAGTATACTGCCACAATGAAAAGTCCTTCAGTACTCTCATCTTCCAACAATCTATCAACACCATGTCTAACGCAACACTTTTGTGTATTGGTTCAGGGCCAGGAATTGGCCGTTCAGTTACCTCCCTTTTTGCAACCAAGCACTATAAAAATGTTGCGTTGATCGCTCGGCGCCCTGTACATCTGAGGATCGAGAAAGCTGCGGTGCAGGAGGCAGCAGGCCCAAGTGTCAACGTGCAAACATATGCTCTCGACGCTACTGACACCGATGCATTACTGTCCGCCCTTAAGCGTATCGAAGAAGATCTTGGTAGAATTGAGTGCGTTTTCTACAATGCCGCTCGAGTTCAGAACTCTTCTTTTTTCGACTATGATGTCAAGGAGATCGAATACGACTTTAAAGTATGGCACTGAGCCCTCTCATTAATTGCTTGTGGTAGTTGACCGAACCTAGATCAGTGTTTCCGCACTTTACTCAACCACACAGTACTTGATACCCCGTCTTGTTGAACTGGCAAACACCCCATCTCAATATAAGCCAGCTTTGATCGTTACTAGCTCTATGTTACCATTCGAACCGATGACTGATCTATTTGCCTTGTCACTTGTCAAGGCGGCGCAACGAAACCTGGTCCAGAGTCTAGCTATGGTATACAAACCCCAGGGAGTTCACGTGGGTGTTATCAATGTTGCAGGGTTTGTTTCTGAAGAAGAAAAGGAGCGAAATCCTAAAAATATTGCGCACAGAACGTGGGAATGGTTCACATCGGATGGAGACGATTCACCTTTTGAGGTTAGAATTTGAAGTTGCCATAGGTATCCTAGATATCGGATTGTGTAAAAATACAAGTGAAAGTCTTTCGTTCTTGATTCACTTTCTGGTTATAAACTGTTTAGGTTCTGACTAATAGCTCCTAGATCACAAGGTTCAGATAAGAAAATAAATATTTAACTAATTAGTACAGGTGTAAATATAAATAGAGCGTAGATATCTTTCTGTTCTTAGAGCAGTCTCCGTATTATAGAATCTTTTAAATATCGAGGAAATATCCAAACTGTGTTAAAAAGTCTTCGAATGTATTTCCAGTAAATCCGTCGGTGAATAATTGCTGTATAGAGGCACGCCAATGCTGACAGAGGATACGCCCCTGGTATAACTGCAGCAAACATTAAAGCCCACACTACCAAAACAGAAGAGTAAACAAAGATAACGCAAAAGAGCTTAGCCTTCAAGCCGAAGGGCGACGCCGAAGGATCTGGTATTGGGAGGGTTGATGATCGATTCAAGGTGAAGTTTGGTCCTATAAAGATTAGTCGAAAGACAAAAGATTTCAGGGAAACAATAAATAATGGCTAGGTATCTACAAACTGGGGAACATGCATGATGACTCACTTGAAATCGCTTCCGAGGCAGACACAAATGGATGAGCGAGTAAGAAGATAGGGACGAGTTGACCGAAGCTGGGCTCAACAGCGCCAATGTTCGCGTGTCCGTCGATGAGAAACTTGCAAAGATTCGCTAATCCAAATGTAAAATAGAACAGCATCCATATAAGCTCCAAGAGGAAGCTACATTCGAAATTGTCCAAGCCAAGATGTAGCCAAAACCTGTGTTCAATTGTATCTTTATCCTTAGGGCGTTCAATTGTTATAGTCGCCGTGTTAGTTGTTGGCTCAACCACAGGCGTTGCATTTCTAGTACTACCTGATGAATCCGGTTTAAGGAGCCCCCTTACTCGCCTGAAGTATTCGAGCATGATGATTGCTATAAGGACTAATAAGTTGAAGAAGATGATAGCTTCATCAGATAAAACTGTATAGCCTGGCCTCTGAGGGTCCACTATATGTAGATTTTGTAGTGCGCATTTGACGGAGACATTCGAGTTGAAACGGAAGGTTACTGACTGTGAAATAACCATGCAAAATATTAGAATCCAAAGAAAAAGCATCATAATACCAGCTCTGAAGTATCTCAAGGGTTGTTTTTCGGTGGTATCGTTTGGAATGACTGTAAGGGAACACAACTGGATAATAAAAGAGAAGTAGGCCAGCATGGTAACAACTTTGAATGAGTAAACAGAGAGAGATTCATCCAAACCATGCAAACCTGCTGTCATTAGCAGCATTGGTATCATGAGGGCCATGCCGGTGAATAGTTGTTGATCGCCCATTCCAAGGACCAGAGCCTTCAACGCCAAAGTCCAATTTCTCTCGACTTTGTTATCACGAAATGACTCAGGAACGGTTCTTGGTATAGGAGACTCCACCGGGGGAACAGGTGTTGGTGGCGCAGAAGCAATACCACTACGGTCTCGAGTGTTTGTAGGACGGTCGCATGACGGTGGAGAAGGAATGCGTAATCCTATCATTCCAAGAAGGAGTCGGTCGACCGGTTGGTATCTATCATCAGGCAAGGCAAGAAGAAGATATGCTATTACGATAGCAGAAAGGTTTAGGACAATAGCTGCAGTGAATGCAGTGATGACCTAAAACAAACCGTTAGCTTCGCTGAAGACGGAGGCAGATCAGTACCAAGACTTACTCCCCATCCGGCAACGTCTGAATCAACAACGTCCTCAAGAGGTTTGCACACCTTTTGGTCGACGAGGTAACTTGTATATATAGTAGAGTGTAACGTGTTTGTATATAAAAAGCTAGGATGTAAATAATAAAGTCACCAGTTTGTATTGATTAGAGAATAGATAAATTTTAACTATTGTATTAAATTTTATTATATTAAAAGCTATAGTATTAATTATAAGCTTTTTCTTTTTCTTCTTAAAACCTTCTTTAGTCTTTTAACTTTATAAGATTCTTAATATAATAAATTCTAATTTAATAAACTTTTTAATAATACTATTTTTATTAAATACTTTATAAATTATTAATAATTTATTTTTTTTATTAAAGATTATTTTAAAGATTAAAAAGTAATTTTATTTAAAGTATTTTATTTCTTAATATATTAATAATATATTTTTTTTAAATATTATAAAAAGCCTTTAAAGTTTTTTTTTCTTTATATAATAAAAATTTAAACTTTAATTTATTAATTTAATAATTAATTATATAATTAAAAGTATTATAATTAAAAATAATAAAAATAATAATTTAATTATTATTTATATTAATAATATTTTAATTTTAAATATTAATAAAAGTATTATATTAAAAATAAATAAAATTATTAAATAATTTTATTAAATATCTTTTTAAAAATAAAATTAATTATAAAAATTAAATTTTTATAAATAATTTTTTAATTTAATATATAATTAAAATTAATAAAGATTTTAAAGTTTATTATTTTATATAATAGTTTTATTAATATTAATATTAATATTAATAAAGAAATATTTAATAATTAATCTTTAAAAAGAATAAAAGCTTTTATAATAATTATTATAATTTTAACTTTATAAATTATAATATATACTTTTAAATTAAATTTATATTAATATTTAAGTTTAAAAATTATATTTTTTTTATAAATTAATTTTATATATATACTTTAGGACTTATACCTTAAAAATTACTTAATAAAAGATAAATTTTAAGCCAGAAGAATGGGAATTAGGCTAATTTAATAAATTGTGACTATGGTTACACAAGGCGCGGCTGGAAGAAGCACGGTAGTTTTAGTTCGCACCTTACCTTGGCATTTTATAAATTCTGAGAGACTTGTCACGACCAAGCAGGGATAATATCACTTTCTATCAGCTACACTCTTAATCGGGGCTGAGTCCCTGTAAGGCGTAGTGCCAATTATTTAATATTTGGTCACGGTGTAACATGAAACTGGAGTATTGGCAGGCCTCAAAGAACCATATCTGTTAAGCAACTTTGAGGGATTATCGCCAATGCGCCCGGGTTAACCGAGGAGATATTGGGAACAGCTACTTAATAATCATCTGATGCTATGAGTATTAAATGTCAGTGAATAAGTTCCGCTGGTCCCGGCGTATTGGGCGAAGCCATGACGTGGAATATGGTGGCAAGATTCACAATAGTGACATGAAATGTGATTGATTGTGCATGAAAGCTGTCTGATAATACTTCACACCACAAAAGAGGGCAGTGTGACTACAGCCTGGTTTGTTTCTCTACTGGCTTTGCGGCTGAAAATGAAATTGTGTCAGCATTGGCGGCTCACCGTTCATTCTCATTCGCCAATATTTCATCCCAGGCGGTTGAAACAGGCCAAAGTCCTTTTTGGTAAGAACTTGGTCGTCATGTTCGTGGCCAAGTAGGTTCATTTCTAAGCGTCTTTTATTCCATTGGCCTACATCGCCATTGGCGCTTCGTCATCTGTAGTTCATGGTGGCGATAGCCGCCCGCCTGATGTTTCTCAGGAAGAGCATATAGCAACATTTTCTTTTATATGATGTCCTGATACTGGATACACAGTTATGGATCATTCTCTATATATTCAATTGACTTATTGGTGTCAGAAACCTGCAATAGACATGGTCGTTCAAGACAGCATGAGACATGAAGGAAAACTATATGAGCCAGTGCCGCAAGGTTGGCCCACTGACGTAGCCACATTGAAGGACTCGTCTTTACCAAAATGGCAGAACATCCTTCTGTCAAGCAGCTTGTTTCTCATACCAGCACCATTTATAGGTACGTGAAAAAGAACCAACTCAAACGCTCATTCTCACTATGTCTACAGTACTCGCAGTGTACATAATTTCTCTCAACCAGCAACCTGAGTCGCAGCTCGGAAGTCGTGTTATGGAGGCTGCGAGCATTGCCGCAACGTTGTGGCCCATCGCGTTTGCAGCTGTGCTTGGTACGGTGTTAAGAAGTGTCGCCCTGTACAGTTGCGAGAGAGGGACAACACTTGGTGTGAGTATAAACTTAGTTATCTTCCATTAATGTCAGAGTAACATACCAACTAATAATCTGCAGACACTTGAGATCCTACTTGGCAGCCTTACACTGACGAATACACTCAAGTCATTCTTCTGGGTGAAGTTGTTCAGCTTTTGGTCTCCAATCCTGATGTTGGCCTGGACTTTGAGCCCCCTAGGTGGTCAAAGTGTGCTTCGTGCTGTGGCTCTGCAACCTGAAATAGCATCCTATTCTTTTCCCATCATTTCCTACCCGTCCACCCAATTTAGCGCCGGATTTGATGAACTGCCAGCTTTGTATGCACTACCTTTCGGCCTACGAACAATATTCGGAGCAGCATTCTCATCGTCAGCCACCCGTTTAATGCATGTCAATGGGTCGAGTTCCAATTTTGAAGAGGCCTTGGAACAGGTTGGCGGACCCGATGAGGCCAGACGGCTATGTAAACAGGATGTCTGGGGTAATGTGCGGCTTCCCTATTTGCATTTGCTCGACGGATACGATTCCAACGACCCCCACAAATGGGTGTATGTTCCGAATGACACGATCCCTCCCTATGAAGCCCTTGTCGGGATACCAATCCGTGGAGTACCAACCATGCGAGCTGGAAACTCTACTATGATGGTCCAATCATCATATATCTCCTTGTCGGTTAGTTTAAGTCTATCCATTGAGAGTGTCTTAGTAACAACTTGTGCGTAGTGCAAACCATGGATCAATGGAACCGCTTGGCTTCAAGATAATATATCACAGCTGGTTTTGGCCGATTCTATTGTCTCTGAAGGCGCCATCGGTCTCAACTACCCCAACCACTCCTTCTTTCAAGCTTACCGCGAGAGTAGGGAGTCAATATTCGGCTCGCCAAATGCTCCGCCGAATTTCCAGTTGGACATGGTTAAGGACAAGTATCTCAACGAGACTTGGAAAGGTCGCAATTCTACAGTCCTAGATACAAGTCGAGATCGACCGCTGAAGCAAAACTTGGCTTTCTTCGCCGCCAGTGTCAATGACTCTAGTGATAGATTTTCCTGGGGTATGACAACATGCAGCCCCAGCACTTCCTATGTCGATGCTGAGGTAAAATGCTCTCGGTCCACTGACTTTGGATTCCTCTCATGTTCCGTTGAGAGACTGCGACACACAAAAGGACACACCGTCAGAGCAAATACCACTGTTTTCTCATTTGCATATAACCTTCCAGTACTAGCATGGACCACTCGCCTCATTCCCGACCCAGAAGGAGGGCAGAACGACTTACTCAACCTCTTCTTTCGAGATCCAACCCTAGCTCGTCCAATTGGGGAATTCTACAAATTCACAGAGTTTATTACACCACCACCATTGGACAAAGTACCGTTCAAAATCTTTGAGGCCAGATTGGGAGCCATTCTGAATACAGTTGTCAGAGCTTCCTTCGAGCAGTCCATCATTGTTGGCGCTGATGGGATATCGCCATCCTCAAAAGTCATGTCAGACAGATTCATCAACAACACCATCACTCCTCTTGCAGATTGGGCCAATAGCACGGGAACGTGGACTGAATTTGACGGACAGGTCTACAAGGTGGACTGGCTCTGGATGAGTCTTTATGGCATATCCTCCTTGGCCATGATCATCTTTACTATTGGGCACGTTGCCTTGCAGTGCAAAATCCGGAGTCCGGATATATTGAGTAGTGTTTCAATGCTGACAAGAGACTCGACATACTTTGCAGTTCCGGATGGTGGCAGTATGCTGGGAGGTATTGAGAGAATTCGGATGCTGAAGAACGAGCATGTAAGGATTGGGGACATCCAACCGCAGTTTGATATAGGCAAAATTGCATTCAGTAATTGGAAAGGTACTGCGGTGCTTGACCGTGGACGGAGATATATTTGAAGCAGCATGAAGGTTGGCAGGTTTGACGGTAATGATAGGTAGCGTTTTAATCCGCTGAGCTTAGATTGTATATAACAAATAATGAAATGCGATCGAAATCCATTCCTCAGCTTGGAAGATCCAACATCTGATTTTTAGCCACAGGGGTATTATATCATAGGAACAGATGGATGGAGGTCGAAATGCATAGAGCGAGAGGTATTGAAAGACACTTGCTAGAAAGAAATACTTTAAAAATAAGAACAAAAATAAAAACAGTATCTAGACACCGGGGGTCGGTGGTCCAGCGGTTAGTGGTCACCGGGCTTAGCCGACGGCTTATCCTCTGAGCTAAAGGTAATAAATTTAAATCCTATAATTCCTAATTTACTAGCTATTAGAGGAGAAAAAAGGCTCTTAATTAGTTTAACTAGCTAAGCTAATCTAATCTAATTAAGCTATACCTATAGAGATAATCCTAGGGAAGGTTTTTAAGGGGCTACTACTATATATCTCACTATATTAAGGAGGGTTTTAATTCGCTAAGACGATTTTCTCTACTTAAAAATAGCCCTAGATTTCCCCTACCTCAGTAGCTAGCTTGCCTACTAGCTAGAATACCTAAGAGCAGGGTTAATAAAAGCTCAATTACACACGAAGTATCTAGACACCTTAAGGCAGAGGCTACACTAGATCGATACTTAACAGGATAGGCCTGATACATTTTGCTAAAAAGGCAACGGAGCTTGTTAATCGCCATGTAACGATCTAATTCAGGTCAAGCAACTCAAGAGCACAAAAATTCACTTATATCGGCGCCTGACAATACCGTGAACCGGGAATTCTAAGAGCTCCGTAGCTTACTCCCGCTGAGTCAGCGGCACCATTATGTTACCCCTTGCGATGAAGCTTGCATCAAGCTCCGGTGCACGTATCGTTAAAAACCGACTAGACATGATCTTATCCATGCTGGGTTCTGTCCACACGATCAGTGCTGTCAACGCAGCATCAAGCTTGATTTGCTGTGTTTACTCGGCCTGGCAGTTACGATCTCTTGGATTCGTGAAGACACAACAGGCCATTGTTGGTGGATTTGCTCCGCTCGCTACTCTGATTCTAGCAGGAAGTTCTTATTGGCGCGAGTCTGTTATCTCTGAATTGGCAAATATGTATAGATAGATAGATAAACCTATGGACACTATATTGATCTTGAGAGACGCGGTGGCTTGGTATTCATCACGAGGAGCCATTTGGTATGGGAATGTACTGAAGACATGCAAAGGAAGCAGATATTGACTTTGAGAATATTTATATTATTTAATGCAATTCTAGTCGATTTGTTTTCGATTTTAAAACATAATAATTCGCAATAACATGTAGCACAACATCAAGGACATCAATGACATTGAGAAGATATTAGATTACGTAGTATATGCAACACTTTCTAGCTGTGTCACTGTCCGATGCAGAAAAAAGCATAGCGATTCAGTCCCCAACCACTTTGCAGTCAGAGTCTTATGAAGGCCGACAGAACTCATACACTTTTAGTATAAGACAAACCGATTACGTCATTAGTCACCTGGTTTAAACGGCACTTAAAACTTAATTCTTGTATAGAAGCTCTCTTCCCCGCTTTGTTACTCTTCTATCGAGATGGCTACATTTTTAAAATCTGCAAACTAGCCAATAGACAAGGTTCATCAAATCCTCATTCTTCTTTCACATACCATAACAGATATTGCCAATTCTTCCATGAATAAGAACACCGAGCTCAAAGCCAGCTCTATAGAAAGAGCCTGGCAAGAGAACTACCGACTCGCCGAGCCCCTCATTAAACAAGCCTGCACAACATCTGGAACTCCAGGTCTGGCAATCGGGATATTCAACCACGAGGGCAAGATATTCGACAAGTACTTGGGCTATCGCGATGTAAATAAGAAGCTCAGCCCTGATGTTGAAACAATTTTCAACATTGGGTCCATGTGCAAAGGATTTACAGCGCTTGCTGTTGCCTGCCTGGTTACTGACGGGAAACTACATTGGGATGACCGAATTGATAAATATATAGAAGAACTCCGTGACACTCAAATTGGTTCTTCTACAATTCGAGACGCTTTGAGCCATCGAACTGGACTATCTAGGTCGGATGCACTCTTTATCGGATCCGATAATCAACTGCTTCTGTCTAAAGCTCAGGGGACTTCACTACTTGCGTCACTTGGTTCGAACCGCCCGCCCCGTCAGGAATTTATCTACAACAACTTCGGCTATCACGCAGTTGGCTGTGTGATTGAGAAGGTTGCATCCATGAGCTATGGCGAGTTTCTTGAGGAGCGCATTTTCAAGCCACTGGGAATGTTTCGTACATTCACAACGGTACCCCCAGACCTGGATGACAATGTTTCTCTTGCCTATATACTATATTTCAACCTTGAACTCCGTCAAGTTCCTAGTCCTTTGATTTCGAGCGATACCGTTGCATTTTCTGCCGGAGGGATCCGCAGTTGCACACGCGACCTTGTGATCTTTTACAGTTTTCTTTTACGAGCTATCACTACATCAAAGAATATTGAAGAAATCAAAATGGATCATAAAGACCTCCGCACCATATTTGAAGCTGCAATACCCCTCAAGGTCACCTCATCGCTTCGGGAGCAGTCATATGCTTTAGGCTGGACACGTACGCAGTTGCCAAACCAAGTCAGCGAGATCACTGGTAATTCGGGTTTATTAGAAGAGTATCCAACACTTGGAAACTACGAAAATGGTCCTTTACTATTCCACCATGCTGGAAACAACATTGGCTGCTCATCAGCAGTTTATATGATGCCTGAACGGGATATCGGAATTGTTATACTTGGCAACTCACTCGGCCATTGTGATGCAACCGACTGGACCTGTCAAATTCTTACTGAAAAGTATCTGAACCACAGCAGTATGGTTGAATTTTCTCCTTTTATTACTTCTTCGGCTTTGAGGGGGCGTTCGGCTATGGAGCGTGTACGAGACGCGCTTGCAAAAGGACGAGAACCTAGTGTACTCCCTGGAGACCTAAGCGTATACACAGGCTTCTTTTGGCATGAATCACACCAGTTTTACATTCAAGTCTCGGTGGGCGAAAATGGGGACCTGATCATGTTACTCCAGGGCAGAGATGATGAAACGTATACCCTTCGTTATTATCATCGTAATATTTTCGTCTTTAACGAAACTTTCGATCAGGTCATTGAGCGTGGCCAATGGTGTAGGCCGTATTGGTTCTATCAGATCCATTTTGTTTGGAACGATAGAAAGGTCATTGGACTGATGTGGAGAATTGATGAAACGCTTGAAGAAGGTTGTGCTTTCATGAAACATGGCTGAGACGCATATACGATGACATTAGACTGTGCTGTGAGGATGGATCTGCCTACTAGTGCAATAGACACATGCCGATGATAAGAGATATGGAATAATGGTACTTCTATCTTGTTTTCCAATCCTGACACAACGACACTGAAACAACATGCAAACAAAAGTCTTGGATATAATCGAAGATTATGAAGTTTCCTCTCCCCAGGCTTTCTCAGCTACTCTAGCACCGATAAGCTGGTGGATCTTCCGCCCAGCATGTCCTCCATCAGCCCATAGCTTCGACTGGTTAGTAAACACATCGCAACACGAAAATAGGAAAACTTACACAGTCTTTGCCTTTCGGATCAATGCACGTTGCGTTCTTTGCTTCCAAAGACTTGGGATAGAAGAATGCTTGGTAGAATATATCCCACACGTCCACATAAGTAGCTTCGGCGTCGGGATGGGTTTGTCCGAACTGTATGGTATTTTCTCTAAGTGCCCTGTTCCAAAGGTTGACTCCATATAGAAACATTTCGTGTTTGTGTTTGTGACTTGGGTCGCACTTCTTCGTTTGGTGCCCAGGATATAATTCGACGGCTATGTGATTGTCAATAGCCTGGTTCATGTAGAGAGAACGGAAAATAAGTACTTACGTGGAACCTCAATGAATACAAATTGACGAAGGCCTATGTCGTAGAGAAGTTCCGTAAGCTCGAAAATGCGTCGATTTGCCGCTTCTAATCGATCGTCTATACCTTCCAAGCCCCCTCTGTTCAAGACTAGGCCCAGGTCGTTGATGCCAAACCAAATTGTGGCAACGGTATTCTTCGGGGTCCACGGAGCATAGTCAGGGCGATGTCCAATTGTGTCGTTGAAATGAATAATCTGGTTCCCAAAGGTGAATCGGTTTGGTATTCTCACCGGTATGATGTTGTCATCTACTGTAGATCCCGATCGTGCAAAGATATATGCCAATGTAAGCGTGGTATTAAACTCTGTAGCCATATTTATGATCCAGTTTTTCCCACCTGACGATGTTATACCTGGTAGTTTCGGGTTGCCGATTGGATTGATAGCACTTGGGCCATCTAATAGCTTGCCGTTTGGTCTTTCGCTTTTCTCCATATCGTCCATTTCGGTGCCGGTTTTGGTATATGTCCAGTTCATTTTGAAACCACTACGGGTATAGGAATCGCCGCTTTCTTATATCAGTAACATTCCAAATCTCACGGTGACAAAGAACACTCACAAAGCCATGATGTAACGTTCATTTGACTCCCGTATGTTATACGGGCTTAGCCAGATAGACATAGGCAGCTTGGGAAGCCTGAAAAGAAGCGGCAAGGTAAATATACACAAGACGACTATAGCATAGAAAGCAGCCGTTGACAGATGTGCTGATTTCCACTCTTTAGACATTTTGACAGGATAGAGGCAAAATTGATAGAGTAAGAAATCCAAGGAACAGGATGAGCCCTAGTTTTTATGACCTCTTTTCAATTATGGATTGTTGCTTCCTGCTTAGTTCTTAAACAAATCATCAGCTCGTGTCTCACTTTTGCGGCTGAACTACGAAATGACAGTTTCGAGAAAGGGGTTATAAAAAAGGTCAGATTCGACAGTCAGCCAGGAATTTCAGATCTTGTTGGCTCCTGGAATGGCTGTCAATCTAGACGTGCAATAAATAGCGAGGACCAACACAGTTTACTCCATCCATATTGTTACACTTTCAAGAATTCTGTTGGCTTTTGGAATGACCGGATAGCTGTCTTGGAACGCCAATTTCAGGGATTAAATGGAAATAGGGATCAGCCAGCCTTATGAGCGCCAATGTCTCATACATTTTGCCACACAATATTATCATAATTCGTGTATCAGGGGAACAGTTATTCCCAGTATATATTTTCTTGACTCACTCTTAATTAAAGTCTTAGCACTCTCAACGTCTCCAATCTTAGTAACAAAAATGTCAATCTGTCCGGACAGACTGAATAGTGAGACTTCCGATGTAGGGAGATGAGCGAGACATGCAAGGCTGATGGCCACTTGAAATGAGACTGACGGAGCAACAGTACCGTTAACTGAGACATATGCTAAACTATTGAAATTGCATTCTTATTTATTCCCAAGTGAGAAAGGTGTTGATTTGGAATGACAAACTTTGCAATAAGGACAGAGTGTCTCAATCTTCTAATTGCAAAACTTCTAGTCTCATCATGCTCACTGTAGTCCTTGTCAGGTACAGTGTGATTTCAAATTGTCATTCTAAATCGGCCTATTGCCATGTTATCCTCTGAATCTTTAATAACCAACCCTGCCTACCCTGTATTTACCTCCTGAACAAGCATACCTGGCATTTTCAATTTCGTAGGCCTTTTATTTTTTAAAGGACAATCCTTAACATGAGATGGCTGGACTTGGTACGCTAGCTATGAATGACCCTGGTTGAAGAAGCGAAACTTACTGTTCTGTTTCATATCAGCTACAACGTGTCCACTGTCAAGGGAGGTTTGACTCAAAGGGCTTGGAGCGCCACAGAACCCCTGTCATCTATCCCTTGCCAGCTGTGAGGTTTTCTGATGATCTCTCGAGCCGGAAATGACCGGTTTTAATAATTTTCCCCATTTGAGTCGACATTCTTCGGTGGAGCTGGAGGACGTCGGGACGAGATTGTTGGCATGCCATTCTGACGTGAGCCTTCGAGAAGGACTATCCCCGGAGGTCAGGAAGGACTATCCCCGGAGGTCAGGTTTAACGTTTAGATTCTAGACTCTAAAAGTTATGTTAAATGTAGGCAGTTGGGGTTATTTTACGATGAGCAAAGGGTGTAGATAATGGATGTTAGTTTGTAGTTATACACCAGATACATAACTTTTGTTGGGTGATTTTCGAGGCGTAAGTCCCGAAGTATACATTTAGAATCAACTCATAAAAAAACACAGTTTTTGAACCTAGATGCTGATATAGGTCCTGTCTAAAGGTATATATTATGACTCATAAAGTTAGAATCATAATGATTCCAGATACATAACTACGTCGAATGTCCTCCCTCGTTACCTCAATGGAGCGTGTTTGCCGACTATCTTCTAATCTCCTAGTGACTTTCATCTACGGTAACGAAACAATCTCGATCTGCCAATCGATGTACAATGAGAACCATGTAGGGCTTCTTTCCACATATGGTGACTATATAACCTTATCTACTTATCACAAACAAGGGCGGTGGTAAAAAAGCCGCTTGATAACTTCATGATAATGAAGGGAAGTGGAGACATTCATGGGTAAACGAAACTGTGAACCAATGCGCTTCTAGTTAGCGGCGGATGTACAAGATCCGCTGTGATAGACAAGGATCTTTGACAGTAATCAGATGTTGAATATCGGGGGATTCAGGGTCTTTACCTGGGGTCATCATACGTTACTTTCAAGAAAAGTGTGACACTTCAAAGCTTTGACACGTGGCTATTTCCAATTTTTCCTTTCTTAGATTTCTATCAAACACCACCCTCTCTATTCGGATGTATCCTTCGTGTCTAACTATACAACTAGACTGCTTTTCTAAGTACAAACTCGAAAAACAATCCTTTTTCTCACAATGGATAGGCCAGAATCTTCCAAAGAACCACGTCAGCACGTTCGTGTGGCCGTCACACAAGCTGAGCCAAAATGGCTCGACCTACAAGGCTCTGTCGAAAAGACTTGCGCCTTGATCACTGACGCGGCTAAGAACGGTGCTGAGTTGGTAGCTTTTCCCGAGTGCTGGATCACCGGATATCCTGCTTGGATCTGGTAAGTCACGGGCATCCCAGCCTGTTTCTCACTGCAGAGCAATAGTAACACCAGTTTGGCCACAGGTCGCGACCCGTGGACCCGGACCTGACCTGTCGATACATTAAGAATTCCCTTCGCACTGATGGACCCGAGATGGCCAAGATTCAACAGTGCGCAGCGGATAACAACATTGTAGTTGTGCTTGGGTTCTCGGAGAATTCACATAATACTTTGTATATTTCGCAGGCAATTATTGATTCGAATGGTAAAATCTTGGCCCTTCGTCGCAAGATCAAGGCTACCCATATGGAGAGAACCATATTCGGCGATGCTTCTGGGGATGCCCTCAATAGTGTTGTTGATACTGGCGTTGGCCGTGTAGGAGCGCTGTCTTGCTGGGAACACACTCAGCCATTGCTCAAGTATTATCTCTACAATCAACGTGAGCAAATTCACGTTGCTGCATGGCCACCTTTGTATCCTTACAGAAGTGAAAAGGAGCTTTGGTCCATGACTAAAGAAGGTACGCAATACATGTCTAGATATTCACAGAATGGCCTTTCATCAGATGGCTAACTTGACGATGCAGGTGGTAGATGCTTGTCTCAAACATACGCCGTTGAGTCTCAATCATTCGTCCTACATGCAACATCGATCATCAGCGAACAAGGTTTAAAGACCATGGGCACCGAGGGCAGTCTCATAATGGGTAGTCCTGGAGGCGGTAGCTCAGCGATCTTTGGGCCTGATGGAAGAGTTATATCACAAGACCTTCCAGAGAATGAGGAAGGGATCATCTACGCTACGTTGGATGTGGACGAGATCCTAAAGTCCAAGAGCTTCCTTGATGTATGTGGCCACTACAGCAGGCCTGACATGCTTTGGCTTGGTGTTAGCGCCGAGGTTAAGAAGCATGTACAGCACCGAGATTAGCTGAATTGAACTGTCTGTGATGGCTTGAGATTGTGAGCATTATCCTAATTTGTAAGCCGAGGTTCTACAGTTTGTCTCCATTTTAGACAGTGTAATTAAGTTCCCCCTAGCACTGGGAAGTACTGGCGAACGCTTAGTTACTCTCCTGTCCACCAGGACGCCAAGGGCGAATTATCAATAGGTTAGGTGTTATTATGTCCTAAATGAGTATATCCGGGATATGCCAAGATAAAGCAGGAGCTAGAAAGCATTAAATAATATGATATTCTAATGTCA
This sequence comes from Fusarium poae, assembly GCF_019609905.1. Lineage (NCBI taxonomy): Eukaryota > Fungi > Ascomycota > Sordariomycetes > Hypocreales > Nectriaceae > Fusarium > Fusarium poae. Next base: position 88,323 of record NC_058399.1, read on the forward strand.
GCGCAATATAGTGAACCGAATTTCCAACTGCCGAAAACCTAATGTATTGTAATAAGTAAGCTTACATAGCCTGGTGGAGATGTTCAGCTCTCCGCTCTGTGTCTCAAGACCAATAAAAGTCCAATTTAAACAATTGTACCTGTGCTTACTGTACTATGCATGCAACGCTAACTACTATTGAGTAATCATAGACAAGGGTGCATCATTCGCGGACACAGCCGTCGACAGTCAGATCGGAAACCAGTAATTATCATTGGACGGCCTTCACGATGTATGCTGGGACGAGAAGACGCGTCGTGGTGCTACATGATCATTCGTAATGAGGGTACCATTCAAAACATACAAACTGTGCAATGTGTTCAGAACAAAAAACTATAAAGAGCAGAGACCCTCGACCTAGAGTAGGATCTTCTGCACCCTCATCAGCATCCTTCGACTTCAAGTCAATCATAAAAGCACACTATCTCAGTCTTCAAAGACCATTTCAACCGCCTTCATCATGCAAATCACCAACCTCCTCACCATCCTGTCTGCAGTGGCAATGACCATTGCCAGCCCTGTCTCTGATCCATCCAAGCACGATGTCGCTGCAGACGGCTTCGACTTCGAACAGGTTTCTGAGAACACCTCTAATCTCATGGAGCGCCAAAACCGGTACTGCTACCAGGGTGGTGTCAAGTTTGGTGACAATACGGACTGGGCCATTGATCGTGCCGGTCGCTGGTGCTCCGGTAGCGGAGGAGCTGGGAATTACCGTCAGGGTCAGATAAAGAAGGGCTGCTACAACTACTGGCAGTCTAACAAGAACTACCACTTCATTTTCGAGATGCAGAATACTCAGCCCAAGGACTATACGCTGTCATCCGAGGAATGTCAGATTTGGCTGCAGCATATGATTGAGAATTGCCGACAGGGAGGCACGAACCACAACAGCAGATTCAAGTGGCGGTATGTGTTTCTCGATCTTTACCTATTCTTCGTGGGGAACGAAAAGCTAACCAGGCGTGCAGTGTTGACCCCGAAGACGGACGATGCTCTTGATTGATTTGCTATAGCAGCTTATTATGAAGCATCGAAGTAGCGACGTTGGGGAATATATGAGGGATTAGATACAGTAACAAGATTCTATATGGTTATATTAACAATGTAGAAACACTTCTCATATCTTAGAAAATAATTATCTATTTCTACATATATTATTGCGCCTACAACTTGAATCTTTATGTGTAGGCTAGACGGGCGAATATTTGAGGGGAAACTTCAATAAATACGTAAATTATAATACAAGATATAAACTCAATAATTGAGCTTAGAGAAGAAAAGTACAATATGTCAGACAAGCCAATGTGCCCCTAGTGTTCAAGCCCCTAGGCCTTGGACAGTGTAATATCATCAATAGCAATCTTCAGTCCACTTCCTGCACTTGCGTAGCATGTGACAGAAAACGTCATGAATGCTGGAGTAATATTGATGGAATTGAAAGGAATCTCGCGCTTTGTCCAGGTCGATAGAGGCAGCGTTGATGGAAGGAAGAAGAATTCAGGAAAAGACCTTGACAGCCCGTCAACGCCATCTTGTGTCATGGATATAAAGCAGGTATCAAGTCCGGTGGGCTGTTCGACCTCGTCGACATACCACCAGTATGATAGTTTGTACAAGGTACTCTGTTCCAAATCCACTCTCTGGTAAATACGACCATTTTGGACAGTGTTGGTGACGGACCAGTATCTGAACAAACAGTGTTAGTACGCAATATTGCAAAATAATATTTTGTATAAGGCTATACATACGCTGAGTGTAACCCTGTGTGCGCAAGGTCAGACTTGATGCTGACCGATAAAGGAGAGACATCGTCCTTTAACATCCATGGAGACCCATCGTATTGTCCCAAGTCGGTAGGTTCGTCAAAAGATGGATTAATGAAGAGGCTGGATGGTGACGATTCCTCTACCGCAGTAGTGGTTGTCGGGGCATCGGAGGAAGTCAAAATCGCAGTTGAGGAGGGCTCAGCAAGTGAAGTAATCGCAGTGGACATGGTAGCGGTCGACTCAGAAATAAGAGACTCAGAAGTGGCAGACTCAGAAGTGGCAGACTCAGAAGTGGCAGACTCAGAAGTGATTAAAGCAAACGTAGTTACTGAGGACTCTGCAACAGAGATTGTAGCTGTAGTGGTTGGGATCTCGCTAGAAGTAAGAATGGTAGCTGTTGAAGGCTTTGGCTTGCATGGACTTGCGTATCCATTGCCGCAAAACACCAGGGCCACCAATGTTAGACAAATACGCGTTGCTTTCATTGTAGTAACAATAATAAGGTAAAGACTGTGGATTAGAAAAAAGGTTAAGCGGAGTGTTTTGTCTCTCATAATTACATGTACAGTCCTGACTGTTATTTAAATACAAGATACATGTCAATTTCCACCGTAATCACTAGTGCTCAATAGTCCAAGTCGATAGTGCTAGCTAGCGCGATAAAACGTGCATAGGGCAAGCTGAGCGAACCCATACGTCCTTTGCATTCTCTAAGCACTAGTGATAAAGGCCGAAATAGTTTTTGAGCACAGGTACTATGTGGAAAATCAGGCCATTGTGGAAATACGTTAATCATTAGCTTTTAAAAAAGGAATATAATGTTTCCTCATCCTAAAGCTCTACAAAATTAGGAACAGATGCTGGCCATACTCCTGTGACTGTAATAGATATTTTTTTTTTTTTTTGTAAGTGACGAGAAAAATATAAAGAAGATTAGAGGTATCCGCATTGTAATTTGGCAACCCTGAAATCTCTGCCCGTGGGTGCGTGGGTTAAGTTGTACCAATTCACGCGCATCCTGTACCGATCTTACACCTCTCCCCTCCCCACGATAAATGCTGAGGCTCCTATGATGCCTTCATATAGTACTACTACTAAGCTGGGGCATACTGATCCAGCCATTTCTTCATCACATCCGTTGCAGGATATTTCTGGTCACCAATCTTCATGAGCAACGTCACATGCCCTTCAAAGCCCTCTCCTTCAAAGACATGCAAATCAACACTTGTATCTGCAGTTCTCAATGCAGCAGAGAACTCTACTGCTTGTCGAATATCTCCCTTGCGTTGAACATGGAGAAGAAGAAACGCGCGAGCGTTGGGTCCGGCTGCGTGTAGCGTTGGTGACATTGACTCCAACCTCTGTGGGTTACTACCCAGTGCGTTGAGCATATTGGTAACAATTGATCCCGTGTTGTCAGCAATTGACGCAGCTGCATTGTAGTTGGAGCCGTCAAGCGCAATGACTCCTCTCAAACGTTTGATATTGAAGCCGGCTTTCTGTGCGTAGCTTGTATCGGTACCGACCAGACTCACAACATGAGCGCCAGAGCTATGGCCCATCAAGACAACACTTTCAGGATCGATGCCAAGTTCCTTGGAATTTCTCATTATGTATGAAACAGCATCGGCGACTTCTTGGACCTGCTCCTCTACAGTAACACTTGGTATGAGGGCGAAGTCGACGGAAGCAAATGCATAGCCAAGATTGTTCAAGTATTTGACTTTCAGTGAACCAACAGAGTCGAGATAGGTACCGATTGTCCAACTCCCTCCATGTACAAAGACAATAATTGGCGCCTTGCGGGATTTTGATGTGGGTTCCCAGAAACGTAGACGTTGGGTTTCTTTATCTCCAAAGACAATGTCTACCCCTCCTTGCGGAACATCAGCGTTCATTTCTGACATGAGCTCCTTTACTCTTTCAAGAGTTATTTCTTCATTTGTATCCTGGTAGATTGAGAGACCAGTGATCTCATTTCCACGTGCCGCTGCAGAGCTGAGGTTTGACTGACGAGTTGAGATTTCTGGGAGGATATCATGAGAGGCCATTTTGAGAGTCTTTGACGTAGCAGATGATAATAAATAATAATACGATAGAGACGGCCGGAATGAGAAAGTGATATAAAAGGTATTTAAACTTGTGTTATTATTGCTGCCTATCAGGCGTGCGTAATCTTATGTATAAGAATAGCGGCTGCCTGATCGTTCAGATTACATAACCAGGTGGATATTATCTTATCGTCCGTAACTTGAATACACGGAACAATAGGACAGTAGGCAGATACATTTAGTTTTCCACTTCTATGAAAGGTAGTAGTCTCGTTACAAATTTCCAGCCCATACCTTACGCCTCGGAAATCACCAAATAATAGTCCAGCCCATACAATTGCACCCATTTGTACATCAAATATTTAATCCATGTACTTTAATTGTAGACTTGTTAACAATACAACTTGCGCAGAGTCGGTCGGTACATAGACCGTTGATATGTGAGTGTTTTCTTCATACGTGTCGCCAAAAGGTGGTCAGTTCTTGGCTATTGGTGCTTCCATAGAATACTGGAATCCGAGAGTGATGATTCCGCGGGAATTCCACCATGCTGTATTGATCATGATACGCAGGTCGTGATTCCATAGTTCGTCCTGCCCATAAGTTTTGCCATTCTGGTGATCGCCGTCTTTGGCGTATGTGGTCTGAATAAGGGCGGTCCATGGCTCCATGTCTCTTCTCCGATGACAGAGTCTCGATATCCGGGAAATGTATATCCACGGGTGGAAATAATCTGGCATTGTCACCGAATATCCACGCGCGCTGTCGAAATATTCTGAGCTGGTCAAACCGAACACCCGCATAGTCAGCCAGGTATTTCTCTTTCCATCCCTGCGCATTTGAGTATGGGCTACTAGGAGGGCCCTCGGATGAGTTTGAGTATATCCAGTCGGAGTCTGGGCTTGAGTTCTCATTTCTCGCTAGTATTTCAGGCAATCGAATGTGCGTTTGGATTGAAGAAAAGTCCCCAGGGTGATCTCGAAATAGAAAGCAGCTGTTCATACTTTGTGAGCTGATTGGATTCTCACTGTAGATGGAGTATAGCCAGCTTCGCATGTTCTGAGTTCCTTGAGTGCCCTTGCCCGTGTGATTCAGCAAGTGGAATAAAAGGTCAATTCCTTGGCAGACTGTCCAATCAGTCAAATATTCGCATTCTTGGGGCATTCGTAGATCCTCGAAGTACGCATAAGAGCTCATGTACATGTTGTCGGGATAAAGAAGGTTCTTCTTCCTGGGTCCTCCAGCGAAAAAGGCAGGGTATCTATCCGCCCAGGCAACGTGTGCAAAGACAGCACCATAGCAGGCCTGTAGATAGTCCCGGACGCAATGGAGAGACTCGTACAGCAATGGATCAAGTGTCTGCCAAGAGGCATGGGCAAGCGTCCAGTATCTCTCCGAGCCTGGCTGAATGTCGTCGTCATCTTCGTACCAAGACTCAAGCTGGATGCTTCTTGCCCACTGCTGATCTGCCCCTAGGGCGTCTGCCACTTGGGGATGAAAGACCTTGCAGAGCAGCTCAAACTTGAGGAAGGCTCGAAACAGTCGATGTCTCTCCATAGTTGTCAAATCGTCCAAAGTCACTCTGTTGCCAGTGTCGGTGTCGGTGTATACGATTTTGGGAAGGTTGAGGTATGCGATAACGGGAGTAGATGATGTGGCCTTGGACATGTAATCCTCAATGAGAAGTCCCACTCGCGAGAACATGCGATAAAGTTCGGTGATGCGGTATTTGTCGAAGCCTTGGATGGGGTCGGGAAGTTCCTTTGAGACCCACTGATTAAAGTGATTCTCTATCGCCCAAGCATTACCTTGTGTTTCATTGAACCCGATGATGGCTATGGCGTCTTCGAGTAAGCCTTTGTCGTTATCACGCGCTTCTGTCAGGTCTAATAGATAGGTACGCATAATACTGAATTTGTACTGCTGGTGATGTCTCAGCATTGTTGGAGATGCTTTGATGAGTCTCCAAAGTGTTGTGTGTGAGTGGATGCTCTCCATGATAAGGAGGCAGACCTCCGCCGGTAGGGTCTGAAAGGCGTCCATGCTGTCGATGAATCTGGTTACTAGACACTTGGTGTAGTCGCTACGTCTGTGTAGTAGAAAGAGTTGGATAAACTTGTCAGAGGGGGAATGAAGACTTATATAGCCTTGATGACGAAAAAAATTAAAAGCACAACAGCCTTGTATTTGAGTTTAGTCACAATTTTACTGTGAGGTTAACTCTAGTGAGTTTAATTCGTAGAACCTAGATCCCGATGTGGCTGAAATCACTATGGGCAGTAACCAATAATGTTCGAAATTCGTATGTTATGAGTTTAATAGACAGGCTCTAATACCTTGAAGAGTGGGGAGTTCAGTGTTGTGAGTCTTGATTGGGAGAATGCAATATTATCGAAAGTCAAAGAGCATTAACCTTTAATTTCTCTATGCACTTCTGAGCTTATGTTCCAATCGCGACCGTCTAGGTTTCAGTTGTCCCATTGTCATTAGGTCCCAAAGCTAAGTAGAGCGTCCGTCCAATACCGCAGTCAAAAGACAAAGTACTAAGGGAAATGAAGAATATGCTCTACGTATCGATTGCTTTTTTATTCTTTTGGGCGGCCCAGGCTTCAGTCTTCTCGGTTTTTGTTAACTTTATCATCAACAATCGTTGCCCCCTCAGATCAAATTCACAACATATCATCAAGTCAATGTTTTTCTCAAGAGTAGGTTTTTCAACACAGACGTGACTCGTAGGTCCGGATAATCATCATATCAAATATTTTATTGATGGCATCCCGTCCATATTGTACTACAGTCTCGAGTTGCAGCATGACGGAGCCTTCTCATCTTCACCAGTATATAGAATACTCTTGTTCTTTTCCTGCGTGGATGGGGCCACATCCAAGGCAGGATTGCCAGAGAAAAAGTTCACAGGCTTCAAACCGACCATCATCTTCTCACTAGGCATCACAGGCCAATCTTCAATGCGCGGGTTATGGGTCGAACCGAATGTGTGCCAAATTACGATATCTTGGTTCCTGACAGATTGAGCCGTACCCGTGTTTCGGCGCTTCGCGATAACCGAGGCCAGGCCATCACCACCAGAGGATTGCATTGTATACTTTCCTGCAGGGAAATAATCATTATCTTCATGGCGCGTAACCCAAACAGCATGCTCAGCAAACTCAGAGCGCTTTGCGTGGAATGAGTCAGGGTGTGAGAGCAGCATCTGGCTGTAGGTTGGCATAAGCTTGAACCCGACAGGTGTACCTGTGATGGGGTTGATCTTGTTCTCATTGACAAATTTAAAGGTCCGGGCCTTTGTATGGTCAAGATCAAAGCCACCCTCTTCCTCTATGAACTTATTCTCGGTGATGTAACCGACGCCGAAGGGATTGTGAACAGATGGATCGTTGATTCGGAGAGGCTTAGACTCCTCGACCACGAGTGAATTAGCGTGGCCATCAATCGCAGGATCGATACGGAGACTGAAAAGATGCTGGTGATACGGCGCTAAAACACCAGGTGCAACAATGGTTCCATAGGGATATTTACCCTTGTGATCGATAGAGGCTGGTACAGTAGATAGAATTCCCGTAGCACGAACCTCGTAGAAGATGGAGGCATCTTGACAGAAGTGCCATGCAAATATGTACTCATAGTTGCTGACAGTGATGATGGTTTGAAGAACAAGGATGCGAGAACGAGTCACAACGGGAGTGTTCGTGCGGAAGTTTGTGTGCTTCCACAGGATACCATCATCCTGCTCATGACAACAGACAACATTGGGTAGCTCCATAGGTTCACCGGATGGTGTGTTGTGATAGGCACTGAAGTACTTGATGGTACCTAGACAATCACACCCAAGCTGGAGGTTGTTGGCATTGATACCGGCACCATCATTGCCAAGATCGAAGGCAGCCTTTCGAGGGTAAGGAGCACGCGGGTCACCATAAGGAACAAACATTTCAGCCAGGGAGAGACGGTAGAAGAGACTGCGGCCATCATATCGAATGTCATGCAAGGTGAGACCCTCTCGGTAGTTGAACCCCACACGGAGATCCCACTTCTCCCACTTGATATGGTTGCCTTGAATCTGGAATGACGGACCATCTGGTTGAACAACCTGATATGGCTTGGTGGTTGTGCGAGGGCTTGGCCTCAAATCGGGGTGATATTCGCTTGTGGTAGTTGAATGAATTCTTCGGCGATCAAAAGGTTTGTGTTCGGTGTTGATCTTGTCGTGAGGCGTGGTGGGTAGACGATAAACTTTTGTGACCTTGAGAGCCTCTGAGACTTCAGCACAGACGTCGAGGGGATAGGCGTAGTAGTTGGCGTCGGGGTTTTCCAGCAACCGGAGGTAGAACCAGCACTGATGACGATTAGAATGGAATATACAGAAGATATTGGGGCCTACCATTGTGACTCGTTCGGTCATGTCGTTCATGCCATCGGTCGCGTAAGCCCAAGGCTCGACAACAACAGTAGCTCCGGCTGGCAGGTCAAGAGTGCGGATTTCAGCCTGCACCTCTTCATTGGCAAGACAAGCAGCCTCGACGTCCTTCATGTAATTAGAATCAATGTATGAATGTTTTCCCTTGACATGCTGCTTCTGGGCGACCTTATCATCGTCAAGGTTAACGATAAGCTCAAAGAGTTGATTCTCGCCAGCATCTCCCTTGATAGAAGCTTCAACACGGGCATAACGAGTAGGGACATATCCTGTAGGTTGCTTGTGATGTTCCTTCTCGAGGTAAGGAATCATCTCCTTTTTGGCTGGCTCGAGAAGAGTGATGACGCGAAAGTTGGGGTCTTGGTCACCAAAGTGGGGTCGGACGATCCTTGAAGCCTGAAGTCAGTGTTAGTATTTGCACTGCTGAAGACCAATCTTGGATCGTGGGAGAATGTCAATTGACTTGCCCTTGAGATCTCATCGGGCCTCAGTGGGTCAAATGGATGGATTGATGCAGTAGCCATTGTCGCGGAGGGAGACGTGCTTGCGTTGTTTTCTTGATAGGTAATGCTTGTCAAGAAACTGGAGAAATACTGAATAATGAAGTCAAGATAAGAGATATTGAGAGCTTTATACAATCAAAACAAACAGCTAGGCAACATTTATCAGAGATTACACTGTCAGTTCCGGTTGAGACAATAGAGATGAGACGGCGAAACCGGGGCCGGGCCGGTCTTAGATACGTCAACGCGTCCATCGGGTAATTTTTACCCCAAACCGAGTTTATTTCCCCGACGCATCAGCACCGGGAGCGGAATAACTTACCGCGACCTTACCTTTGGAGGATATAATCGCTCCCCTCCTGCCTCCAAAGGTAAAGCTCAGCCAAGGGTAAAAACTAATTGAAAGTCTTGACTCATTATGCGCATGGTGGGGCGGATACAACAGTGTCAACTATCCAGAGCTTTATCTTGGCTATGACGGTTTACCCAGAAGTCCTCAAGAAAGCCCAAGCTGAGATCGACAATGTCATTGGTCCTGACAGGCTCCCCGGATTCGAAGATCGACAGAACTTACCATATATCAATGGCATGGTCAAGGAGTCACTTCGATGGATGCCGGCCGTGCCAATAGGCGCAGCCCACAAAGCCGACGATGACACCTACTATGATACATTCCAAAGGGATCATTCCTACTGCCGAACATATGGTGGTTCTTACACAACCCAGAAACTTATCAAGACGCGGAACGTTTTGACCCTGAGCGTTACCTGGAACCCCGAAATGAACCGGATCCGGACAGTAACGCTTGGGGTTATGGTCGTCGGATCTGTCCGGGTCGACTACTAGCTGACGAGAGTCTTTTTATTGTCATTGCACGTGTAGTAGCGGCATTTGACATTGAGAAGGATGTGGACGAACGAGGAAACACTATCGAGCCAAAAGTAGAGTTTACGACGGAGGGTGCGTTGAGTCGCCCTGTTGAATATCCTTACAGAATCAAGCCAAGGAATGCAAAGTGCGTCAACCTAATAAGAACTGTGGAGAGGGAACATCCATGGGTCGAGGGTGATTCTTGTTTCCTTCCAGAGGACATGAATATGGTGTGACCAGGCTGAGCATGGCTGTCAATGATGGTATATCTGGTTTGAGTTGTTTTATAAGTACATGATAGAATTTGAGAAGATCACGTCGCTTTGGCGGAACATGGGTGTTGAATATTGGATTTGTTTCCTTGCTTAGGACTTCAGGGATAGGGACTAGTTTATGTGACTATCATGAGCAAAAAAGTCTGTGAAGATCATAATAAACTACAAAAGTGAAACATTTTTATGGAAGCAGTCACTAATACGTCTGGCAGTGGAAGTCTGGTGCTACTTACCATTTTCTCACAAAAGATAGAATGTAGGCGCGTTTACCCTATACAGCAGACTGAGGTTAGTCTTGGAGAAAAATGACTTGGATTGGACGAAGCATCTCAGTGGGGACAGGGAATGACCCACATCACTAAATATAGTCAATATTCCTTGACTAACATTCTGTCACACGTTCGATACTACTGTACGGTTCTTTATCGTGTTTCCTTGATGGTCCGGCAATTAACCGACTAACTTGACAAAATAAACGCTTTCTCCACATGCATTCTAACCCATTTTATAACCCACATTTTAACGACAGAGCACCGTAGTACATGTTATTCTAAGTAATCTCAACAGCGCTACATAAGATAAGCTGTATCCCCTCATCTCATCCAAATCCCGGTTACGATAAACAATGAACTCTTCACGTCCCAAACGAACTAATAAGGCGTAAGTCACTGGAACGAGCATGGGGAACTGACTGTCTGATACATAGATACCCCAGATGTGACCGATGCCGACGCCGCAAAGAACGTTGCGACGGAACCACGCCTTGTGCAAGATGTCAAAATCATGACCTCGAGTGTAGTTTCAAGTACGTTGGAAAGCCTCTTGGACGACCACGCAAACTGCGCCATCATCAAAGATACGCCATGCCAGACCTCCCAGAGGTGCTTGAGACAAACACCGACTTCCTGAGTGTAGAGAGGATCCATGCATTAGAGCACATAGTGCGGCATTACACTGGACTTGATCATCTTACCACTGAGAACTTGGAAGAGGTTATTGTTAGTCTGTCGAGAAATCAAGATGTGTCGTCTCACAATAAAAAGCACCCTGAGCAAAACTCAATTGGGGAGTTGACAGTCCGAATTTTGGATAGCCCAGACAAACAAAACCAATCACAACGCTCGTACAGTGAGTCTGAAGAACAGGCGGCCCTCAAAGATAGAATACTGACTAACTCCCAAAGATAACAAGAGTCTCTCCCATTCACAATTCCTCCGGCTACTATTCGATAAACTCGACTACCTATATCCAAGTTCGTTAGGTGAAACTAACCAGTCCATTGGTAAATATAACACACGTCCCGTAGACGATGATCCCCTGGATTCAAGCTCCTCGCAAATTCTATCACATGGCATAATTGTTGTTGAAGCTGCATCAGTGTTTCCGACTTTCGACACAGCTTCCAGCCTTATCAGCATATTCTTCGAATTTGGTCAAATGAATTACTTCTATCTCGATGAACTCATGTTTCGTTCGAGCGTTGAGCAGTTCTATAAGGTACCCTGCACACTGACCCCACAGGATGCTCCGCGGGTCTGCACGGTTCTGATGGTATTTGCCATTGGCGCTCAGTTCTCGCACCTCCAAGGTGGAGAGCGCTACCGAAGGCAAATGATACAAGAAGACCACGTTTGGATGGATGATGCGCTTGCTTTGATGTTTTTCCGCCAAGCGTTTAAGCTAGTACCAGATGTTTTGGCAATAGGTTCTTTGGAAAGCGTTCAGGCGTTACTTTTGATGGGCTTCTACCTTCTTCCTCTCGGGCATTCTGGCCTTGCTGCTACCTATCTATCAACAGGCCTTAGAATGGCTACAAATTGCTGTTTGCAATTTGATGATGAAATATCACTTACGGCAAGGGAAATCGAGGTTCGGAGGAGGGTATGGTGCACTGCGTTCATTTTAGAAAGGCAAGTCGCTCGTTCAACAGGGATCGCCTTCTCTAATATCGTCATAGGAGAAACTCTGTCTATCATGGGAAGCCACTCGCTCCCACACGACCGCCTCTTCAAGGGTTTGACATGCTTGGAAACGTCGAAATGTCCTCCACACGCATCGATACACATCATAACACGAAAAGTATGGTAATTTTAACCAACATATTGGAGCATGTCTGGCACACGATGTAACTATACTATGGCCCTTGGATATCGCAGTTCTAACTGAAGCTTAGGAACGGACTGTTGGACCTCGAATCAACTCAACAGATTGATAAGCTCCAAGATGTTCTTGATATTCGTGATCAGCTGCTCCTATACTGGGATACGCTCCCCGATAACATTTTTGGCAGGGACCTTTGTCCTCATAAACCATTGTTCCGGCACAACGCTTACCTTGCACTGAGCTACCACAGCATTCACATCTTCATCGGGCGACCCTTCATTTTTGATCGAATTGTCGAAGAGGAAATGAGAACTGGGCCATTAACAGATACGACAACTAAACTAATCACAAGCTGTATCGAAAGTGCTCTTGCTATAGTTGATTTGTGTCAGAGGATTAAAGATCAGTCTGGTCTATCACGGTCGTCATACATCGAGTTTACCTCGTGTCACGCTGCAGTATCGGCTCTAATAGCTGCATCTATCTCGGACCGGGCGTCTCAATGGAATAATATCTGTAGGCAAGGTCTTGATTTACTGAGAGCTATGCTGGGCGGTGTGTTCTCCCAGAGTGGTGGAAGGAAAGACCTGGACCGGTTGGAGTATGCCGTTGATCAATTGCTGGAGTATAACTATCTTGACCTTCCTGAAGCAATGGATGGCGCCACATACCAAGACTTTTTACACTGGGGGGAATGCTTTCTAAATGTTGACATGGCATAGTTGGAGAGCCACATTTAACCAAGGATTATATAGTAGATGGTAGTCAATGTAACATAATGAGATTAACGACAAGCCACGAGAAACTTATTCGGTTAGTCGCGGAGTACTCCGGCATTTTATTCTGTCTTGAAAGCCCTGAAAATGCAAAAGGGTAACAGTCAGTTTGTAATTGTTTGACTCAGAATTAGTCTATGCCTCGTAGACATGAAGTAATCACGTTACGTGATAGCTCATCGGCGACTTTTCGCATTAAGTCCCGATAAAGAGGGGAGGTGGGGACCGGAACTCAGACTTCACCGGCCCGGGTGATGCAGACAACCTAACCAACAACAGCGGGGTATCAATCGGGAGTAAAGTGCCCGATAAAAGTCAAATATCGGGTCTTTTTTGATGTACTCACTCCGTTACTATAAGCGGTATAGATTTGTAGTATTAGTTAATTCAAGCCCGTCACGAGCCGTGGGATTATCGGACACTTCGGAAGCAGAATGAGGGGGCTGTACTGCTTGCAATTCCGGCTTACCTTTGTAGTAGTAAGTGACCTTTTATTGGCCCTGGTCTGGGCATTCTAGCTAGCCAGTCCGGCTTACCTTTGGAGGATAGGTCGCAAATAAAATGGGTGCCCTCCCTGGCCGATTACCAAAATCGAACGATACTTGCACATCGTGACAGTCGTTCGATTCTCCCAGTACCTTGGCACGTATTCGGGCATTGCTTATAACGGCCCCAAGAATGGGTAGTTCGTCATGGGAAGATATCTCAGTAGCGGCCCAGGTCGAGCTTCTGCAGGCAATACCCGATCAATGGAGAATCGACCTAAAGCAGTACTCCAGCCAATCTAATGTTTCTCGCATCCCTCTTACTTGTGGAGTCTTGAGCAAGCGACAGATCGCTATCACTGAGCTCACTGTATCTGAACTCCAACAGCGTATAAGGTCTCGCACGTTGAAGGCGACCGAAATTCTAGAGGCATTTGCTACTCGGGCTGCTATCGCTCATCAATTGGTGATTATAGACTTACATTACAACTGCTGACTGGATGCTAATGTTACAAAAGGTCAGATGCCTTACTGATTGGTTCTACGAAGAAGGTCTCGGTTGTGCCAGAGAACTCGATGAAATACTTGAACGCGGTGGTGAACCTATTGGACCTCTGCATGGAATTCCTGTTGCTCTCAAGGTATGAATGGGCATAACATATAACTCTGTACCCTCGAAACAACCCCTAACAACCCTCATTAGGATACCTACGGACTCAAAGGTCATGTCACGACACGAGGCTACATCGTCGGCAAGGGTGTAGTGTATGATCACACTTCTGACATCGTCGAAACCTTGAGATTGGCAGGTGCCGTCTTCTTCTGCAGAACTACCATGCCCCAGACAGGGTTTATCCTAGAGACTACAAGTAACCTCTGGGGCCGAACATTGAATCCATTTAATAACCGTCTAGGTGCCGGCGGCAGCTCTGGAGGAGACGCTGCGCTGGTTGCAATAAGAGGAGCTCCTATTGCACTTCCGTCGGATATAGGAGGCTCCATCCGCGCGCCAGCCGCTTTCTGTGGTCTCTATGCTATACGTCCAACATCTCAGCGTATCCCCAAAGGAAATTGGGCTGGCACCATGACTGGCCAGATAACTGTCAGGGACTCTGCAGGCCCTATTTGTCACTCTATTGGTGACGTTCGGCTATTCACCGAGGTAATTTGCTCTCATCAAGATCAACATCGATATGATACAAACTCAGTTCCGATCCCATGGAGACGGGTTTCTCTGCCTCAGAAGCTTGCAGTTGGTATCATGAAGTGGGACAAGGTGGTGATGCCACAACCACCCGTGCTCAGAGCCATTGAGCATACCAAGAACGTTCTCTTGAAAGCCGGTTTCGAAGGTTCGTTTTCCATGACACTCATGTCCTTCTTGATACGCTAATTTATCACAGTGATTGAATTTAGCCCGCCTGTCGATTGCTGGGAGCTAGCCAAGTGTTACGTATGAGTCTATCAATATCAAACATTCGTGCTATAGAGAGAGGCTAATGAATACCAGTACGATCTGATCTTTCAAGACGGAGGCGCAGATACATTGGCAAAGGTAGCCATATCTGGGGAGCCTCTAGTCCCAGCCTTTGCCGACCTGCTCAAGGTATTCAATGCCAGGGCACTCGCAGCTACCGAAGTTCTAAAGGTATGAAAAACGTCATTGCAAATAGAAAGGATGCAAAGTAACCACCAACGTTTAGCTCAACCTCCAAACAAGAGCCTACAAAACAACTTTCGCTCAGGCTTGGGATAATACTAAGGATATAACCTCGACCAGACGTCCTATTGACGCACTCATCTGCCCATGTTCACCCTCAGCCGGTATCCCGCATGATTTCAATGTGTGGTGGGGATACACCAGCATGTGGAATCTTTTGGATTATCCCTCTACCGTTCTTCCTATCGCCAACTTCAAGATCAGTCCAGAGAGTGACCCACCAAACACATCCTACAAGCCTTTGACGTCAAACCCGTATGACAAGACGAATAATGAAATGTGTATGTTTTGCAAACTCCCGCTTCCAATCATGTAGTCTAATTTATGTGTTCTGCAGACGATCCAAGCCTTTTTATCGATCAGCCAAGCACTATTCAGGTTGTTGGAAGGCCTTTTGATGACGAGGAACTTATTGAAGTTAGCGCTGCGATTGATACAATACTTCGTGAACACAGTACTGTTAGACAGCGACTGGCCAAAGCAAACAATCTTTCAAAACTGTAACATGGGCTGAAGTAAGTTAGAGATCGAACTCGCAAGTTATAAAATAGCGAAGACATAGCTACAATAGATTGTTTTGCCAAGCTTCTTGACCAACGTTTTGAGAACAAGGTACCGCCTAGATAGAAAGTTCAGACTTGGTGCTAAAGAGTAACAGTGATGCATTAAAAGATTGGCAGATATTCACAAGTCAAGGCATGTCAGTTACAGAATTTATTGCAAAGATACCAGATACAGGAAAAACAAGAAGTTACATGCTAAGAGAAACGAGGCAACACTTCTGTCCAAGTAGCTTTGAAAACCTCGGGGGGTGAATAAAACAGCCCTCGAAAGCACTCAGAAATCATGAAAACCCGACAAAGTGCATAAATCAAGTAACCCGTAACGGCACTGCCTCGGAACACGAATTCCACTATCCCTTCAACCTTCTTCTGGTCAACTTCCTCCATCTGTGACAGTAAAAAACCCGTCAACCTCAGAGGTACCAATACAGTATAGCAAACGGGTATGATACCGATGGTAACCAAGCTTGCAATCCTCCAGAGGAGTTGTTCTATCGGTGTAGGGAACTGGAAGTTCCAGGCGATAAGATGAGCCGAGCCGAAAACAATACCACCGATGATGAACCCAATATCTTCCGAAGACATGAACATGTACCCCCACTCTCCATTGTGCAGTTTTCCAAACGATGACTCTAGATTGTAAGAATCATTTGGAATATATGTCGATCTCTCTCCGCCATTGGTCTTGGATACTAGTCCAGTGAAAAACCCACCCGCCGAAAGCCTATCCAACTTCGCTATATCTTCGTCCGTAAGCCTCCGTGCAGCAATCACATCTACCGTTGATACCATATCTTTGGGCTTATGAAGCCAGAACGCGTAGGTGACAAAGGTACACAGTGCGTAACTGAGAGTAGCTATTTCCAGTTGTGTTGAAGGAAGACCTTGAAATTTCCTCACAACAAGTTGTGCGAATAGCCATAGTACCTGGAGTAATGTCAAAAGCTTGACTAGAGCGTCCTCTTTGCTTTGTGCGTTGATTTGATGCTTCGTAATCGATGGCAACCTCTCCACAGCCCCATTACTCAGTAATGCACATAGATCTAAAGAGGTAACCGCGATGGGTAGCGTGATCTCCCATTCCTGCGATGTATCAGAAGTATCATCATCACATGCATACTTCACACCTGCATGGAACGCCGAGTAAGGCATATAGACCTGCCATTCAGGCATTTCAACTACTGGTAAAGTCGATAGAGTGGTAGTGTAACCGAGAGGATGGTGGCATTCAACGTCACTCGACTGGACTTGTGATGACGACTCGAGATAATGGGTCAAGGTCGAGATCTGGCATTCATCGCATAAACCTGATCGGTACCTTAGGATGAAACCACCCATATTGGCATAGTATGCATGAGTCATCGTCCACTCGATTCCAGACTCTTTAGCCCTCGTTCTCATGACGTGGCAACGTGATGATCTCCATGCAGCAATGAAATCAGCCATTGATTTGCCAACCAGGAACTCGGGTAACATGATAGTCACAAGCATCCACTTTGGTTTTCTTGACAGCCATGTGACAAAATGCCGAAAGTAAAGACACAAGGAGCTGTTCGAACTTTGGTCTTGAGTATCGAGGGTAGTGCTGATTGATGCTTGCATCTCAACATCAGTGTCCGAACTGTCGAGTGACTCGGGGTCGCTATCTGATGCTGCCGCAGGTGACGACCGTTTGTCGGCCTCTAGTGTCTGCTTCGGTATGTTCAGGTGTAAAACTGTCCACGTGCAAAGAAATATCGTCGCCATGGAGCTCCAAAAGATTTCCAAAGTTGACCGCACATTAGGTCCAGAAACATAGGTGACAATTTCCTGAGGTAATGTGCAATGAGTATCAAAAGAGATGGAATAAACGGCAGGCAATGAAGCCAAAACGAAAAATGTGGGTGATGAAAAAATCATCATGGCAGAGGAAGACTGACGTTCAACCATATGGGGGTGATTTCTCAAAAATGTATAAGCTCTGATACAAATGTGGCAGTCTATGTGATAATTGCGATTAATATATAAATGTCAAATTCGAGTCTGGAATCTCTACTAACCAATTATTTATCTAAAAGATAGATAAGTGACTTGTGCAATCCTCAAACGTTTACCTACCCTGGCCTGATGGGTTTCTCATGACTCAATTCATGCTTGCCAAGGCTGTTCAGCTGCTGTCTATATGCATGTTGCTTCTTTGCTGAGTTAGACCGCAACGTTGGGCACACATGCATTTTATGGCCGGCTGAAAATTATCTATTCTGCAGCGCAAATCACTCGAGAGTTGGTAATATTGATAGATCATTGGTGCACGTGACTGACAGGGTAGTTCAGCTTTTTGAATCCGAAAACCAATAACCTTGACGATGCTGACAGCACTCAAGCATAGGCCCTACGCCAAGCGATTACGAAAATTCATATCTGTCTGTTTTTAAAAATGGCAGTATCCATTTCACAAGGCAGGATTTCGTTGATGCTGAGAACACTTGATGTAATTGCCAGAAAATATATTGATCCAATTGCAGTAGTGCTTCTGTTTTATCTGAGAATAAAGTTGCTCTGAGAACCCTATCGTTCGTGAAGAGGCTGCATCTTGTGATTATCAAACCTCGAGGAACACCCATATCAATCCAACTGCAGTAACCGGTTTAGGAGGCAGGAGACCAGGAATATGTTACACAAAGCGCGAATCATCCCCACCCGAATCATTTTATGTGGTACAGCTTGGTCTCGGTAACACGATCCATCCCTTTACATTAGCTCCTGCTGACGTGGTCTTGTCCCTCGCCTCAAAATCTCCCTTCGCCTAGACAATTGATGTTTTCCTATCTCTGTATGGTCAGGAAAAACAGGGAACTCATTGCTTACCTGCATTTCATTCACAGAGCTTGAATGTCAAGAGAGGTGGGGAAATTGTACTCGCCATTTTTTATGAACCGAAGGACTGTGGGAAATGGGAGCCAAAAAAAAACGACTATGAGAGCACCAGGCTGGCAGTTTCTCACTCCTAATGTCACATAGCCCATGCCCGTCAGGTATAGAGATCGACGATGCATGAAGTAGGTCAAGTATGCGAGTTGATCACCCAGCTTCCCATTATTGGAACTGGTTCTCTAGGCTAACTGCTCTTGTATCTCAAAATGATGGGGGGGGGGGGGGGGGGGGGGGTGTTATTCAATAGCAACATGACGGAAAATTATTTAACATTTTGGAAGTTCCAAGTCTGTGGGTCACGCCTCAGAAAGCGTCATGCTATCTCTAACACAATGGCTTCAAGTTGTGCTTGAGAATCTTGGCCACCCTGGGGTCCGATCAGCTACGTGATGTAGTCGGAACGGACTCTTTGAACTAGAAGTTGCCTTTGGTAAACGCATGGGCTCTCTCGGTTGAGTAATCTCGCTGGTAAAGCCACTGTCTGCGAGACCTAGAAGGGTATACATCCTATCCCAGTGATAAATGTTAATTACGATTAGGCTAAAGTTAGTTATTATAGGCTATAATTATACTTCTATTATTTAGTAATTTTTAAGGTATAAATCTTAAAGTATATATTTAAAATTAATTTATAAAATAATATAATTTTTAAATTTAAATATTAATAAAAATTTAATTTAAAAATATATATTATAATTTATAAAATTATAATTATAATAATTATTATAAAAATTTTTATTATTTTTTTTAAAAATTAATTATTAAATATTTTTTTATTAATATTAATAAAAATATTATATAAAATAATAAAATTTAAAATCTTTATTAATTTTAATTATAACGTGCTTGATAAGCGAGTGAGTCAGACAAGCGAGTGGGTCAAAAATCCCTCACCTTACAACATTTCAATCTGATCAGATACTTCTTAACCAGCAACTATGTCACAGTCTTCAAATGAAGCTAGAATTCTTCTTGCCCTTCAGGCCCTTCAAAATGACCAAAATCTTAGTCTCCGACGCGCCTCAGGTATATATAAGGTTCCATTTGAGACCTTACGCCGCCGCCAAAATGGCATTCAATCACGACGTGATTCCGGCCCAAACTCGCGGCGACTATCTGATCTGGAAGAACAGACTATAGTTCAGTTTATTCTTGACCTAGATTCGCGAGGGTTTCCCTCGCGAATCCGTTTTGTGGAAGAAATGGCCAATTCTCTACTTGCAGACCGCGATGCATCACCTGTCGGCAAGCGCTGGGCTCATAACTTTATAAAGCGACAACCAGAGCTAAAGACGCGTATCTTTCGGAGATATGACTATCAGAGAGCTAAATGCGAAGATCCGACTATTATTCGTGGCTGGTTTCGGCTTGTACAGAACACAATCGCTAAATACAGTATCCAACCAGGTGATACCTGGAACTTTGATGAGACCGGCTTTATGATGGGCCTTATACAGTCCGGGATGGTAGTCACAGGCTCAGAAAGGCAAGGAAGGCCAAAATCAGTGCAGCCAGGAAACCGTGAATGGATTACTGCAATTCCAGCGATAAATGCCGAAGGTCAATCGATCCCGCCGTTTATCATTGGTTCAGGCCAGTATCATCTTGCAAACTGGTATCGAGAAAGCAACCTCCCCGGCGATTGGGTTATTGCAACAAGCCAAAATGGATGGACAAATAACGAGCTGGGTCTTGAGTGGCTAAAACACTTTGATCGATCAACAGCGAAGCGATCAGTTAGTCTCTATCGTCTCTTGATCCTCGATGGTCATGAAAGTCACCACTCTGTCGACTTTGAGAGATACTGTCAGGATCACAAGATCATTACACTTTGTATGCCTCCTCATGCATCCCACCTACTCCAGCCTCTCGATGTCGGGTGTTTTTCAGTACTGAAGAATGCTTATGGTCGAGAAATAGAGCATCTGATCAGATGCTCTATAACCCACATTTCTAAGACCGAGTTCTTCCCAGCCTTTTATGCCGCTTTTCAAGCTACCTTTACAGAGAGCAATATCCAGGGGGCTTTTAGGGGAGCTGGAATTTATCCTCTTGACCCAGAAACCGTCGTCTCGAAGCTTGATATACAGTTACGGACTCCAACGCCTCCTGGGGAGGCAAGTCAACCACCAAGTCCATGGGTTTCAAAGACCCCAAAGACAGCAACAGAGGCTCAATCTCAATCTGAATACCTTACCAGACGAGTTATTATGCATAAGAGCAGTTCCCCAGAGTCAATAATTGAGGCTATTAAGTCAAATACAAAAGCAACATTGGCAGTTATGCATGAGGTTGTCCTATTAAGAGATCAGGTCCGAAATCTTGAAGAGGCAAATGCAATACTAAGCCGGCGCCGGAGGGCAAAAGAACAAGACTACAGAAAGGAGGAGCGATGACTGTACAGGAAGCATTACAATCAATTGATCAGATAGATGTGAATACGCAGGTAGTGGCAGAATCATCAAGAAGTGGTGGTCGAGGAAGGTCGGTTGGACCGGGTGTTCGGCGTTGTGGTGTATGCGGCAAGACCGGGCATAACGCAAGAACATGTCAAGAGGATATTCAGGCCTCTGGAGATGAGTATAGTGAGTAGTTATAGTCAATTGAATGAATTGAAGCAATTTTATCATCTAGATAATAAAGAGGGTTAAGATTTTTGACCCACTCGCTTATCTGACTCACTCGCTTATCAAGCACGTTATATTAAATTAAAAAATTATTTATAAAAATTTAATTTTTATAATTAATTTTATTTTTATAAAAAAAAATTAATTAAAATTATTTAATATTTTTTTTTATTTTAAAAATAATTTTTTTATTAATATTTAAAATTAAAATATTATAAATATAAATAATAATTAAATTATTATTTTTATTATTTTTAATTATAATATTTTTAATTATATAATTAATTATTAAATTAATAAATTAAAATTAAAATTTTTATTATATAAAATAAAAAAAGCTTTTAAAGTTTTTTATAAAATAAAATATAATAATAATATTAATATATTAAAAAATAAAATATTTTAAATAAAATTATTTTTTAATTTTTAAAATAATTTTTAATAAAAAAAATAAATTATTAATAATTTATAAAATATTTAATAAAAATAATATTATTAAAAAGTTTATTAAATTAAAATATATTATATTAAAAATCTTATAAAATTAAAAAATTAAAATAAATTTAAAAAAAAAAAACTTATAATTAATATTATAATTTTTAATATAATAAAATTTAATATAATAATAATTATACTTTAATTTAATATATTTATATTATTATTATTTTAATAAGTATAAATTCCCTTATACTTAAAACTTACTTAAATAGTAATAATTAATCTGCAGAGGAAGTAATATCCTAATGCTAATACTTAGCATTTTTAATAATTAAATTATAAAGATCTAATAAGATAATCTAACTGGATCATACGAGGCATTTATATCTTGTCATGCTCGTTAAGCTGCCCGCCATGTAGGATCTAAGCTTTGTCCAGCTAGACATTGTCAATGCGTTTTTGTTGCTCGCGGGTCTCTCGATGACTCTACTACCTTTGTCCATTACTGGGAGGAGAAACACTGACCGTTGGACTGAGTCGTCATCTATCGTACTTTTGGTTGTCGGCGTGTTGACGTTTGTTGGATTCTTGGTCTGGGACGGACGCTATGCAAAAAAGCCCATCGTTCCGTTCCGTATGATCAAAAACCGCAATGTCATACTTGCTTGTGCTTCGGTTTGTATGATTGCCATGTCAGATTCAACTTACAGGACGTTGGCATCCAGTTTCCTGCAGGTGGCTGGAGGTTATTCTCCCGGACATGCAGTCCGCATAGAGTGAGTACCGTGTCGAACATGGAATATTACACTTCTAACTTGTTATCACAGTAACTCTCGAAGAGTTGCCCTCAATCTTGGTGGTCTCGTTATTGGCTTTGCTATTAGATTCGTCAAACATACTAAGCCTTTTATCATTCTTGGGTTTTTAATGGTCACTCTGGCTAACGGACTACCCATCTATTTTACCAACATCGATGGAGCTCGAGTAGCCAATGAAGCAGCTCTTACAACTGGACAAGTGTTGCTCGGCCTAGGTCGAGGTTTTGCGCAGGTGCCGCTTCAAGTCTCTTTACAAGCTGCTGTTCCAAATCACGAGATTGGTATCGCAACAGCCATGTTTCTGTCCTCGTCTGTGTTCGGTGCCAATGTTGGCAATAGGCAGGCTACTCTATCTCACCCTCTCACATCAAAGGCTAACCTGGTTCTCAGTGTCAGTGGAGCTCTTTGGAATACCTTTCTACCACGACGGCTTTTGAGTAATCTCCCAGAAAGTGACAAAGCCAATAGTACCGCTATTTTCCGTTCGATAGTGACGGCACAGAGCTACAAACTTGGCACGCCAACTAGAGATGCGATCAATCTTAGTTACCGCTCTACGCAGCAAACACTAGCCATTGGGTCCCTTTCACTTTCTATTCCTCTGCTTCTGATGATGTTTTTCTTTCAAAACGTCAAGCTCGAAAACGAAGATCAAAAACGGAACCTGCTCGCTGAGGAGCAGCTTGCCGCAGCTGGACAAAAGATTACTCGAGAGGCGGATAATCCGGAAAAGAATTGAGACTGGTAGTTGCAGGCTACGAAACTTGGACGTTACGAATTTACTGTCCTTGTCCGTCGGATAGGGCACTAGACTAGAGGGACGTCTAACATAGCAATTAAGATAGCATAAAATTGGAACCAACGATATCTAGATTTGATAGAATCGAACACGAATGATTTATCAACTCAATATGTCCCTCCAGCGTCTATCAGAGTTGTCATAATTGTACCTCGAGCTTCACTGTGGGAGAGATATCTTCTAGAATTACCCGCTAACCTCGCTGGGGAGTTACCCTCAGAGTCTTCAGCTGTAGGATCAGCCCCATGTCTGAGTAAAGCTACTACAACATCGAGTGCTCCAAACTCCGCAGCAATGTGTAATGTTGTAAGATCGAAACGACGAACTTTGTCCCACTCAGTCGGTGATTCGATATACTGTGACTCTCGGCATCCGCAGTATATGCCCTCTTGCACTCCATGTCTCCTTTTTGTGGGACTCAGAGGGTTGTCAAACGCGAAGGAAGCGCGACTGTCAATAGAGTTACCACTCAACAGCAGTGTCTCGACTAGTCGTGATATTTCTTCCCTGAATTCACGTTTCCAATTGTTAGGATTCATAGCAAGACAATGGAGTGGTGTCCAACCATCGTGCGCAATTGTAGAAGGATTGGCGCCTTGGGCTAGAAGTAGCTGAGCTGTCTCAATTTTTCCTGGTAGTGATAGGTCTTGCAGTTCGGGCACTGTGGGCGCTAGTGCCCTCAGCAACGGTGTCCAGCCCATGGAGGCAGTTACGTTGATATTCAAGCAGACATCATCGGACAAGAGATACTTGATGGTGTTGATTCGGCCTCCTGCAGATGCAAAATGTAACGCCGTTTCGCCATTATGATTAG
The DNA here is from genome assembly GCF_019609905.1 of Fusarium poae. Lineage (NCBI taxonomy): Eukaryota > Fungi > Ascomycota > Sordariomycetes > Hypocreales > Nectriaceae > Fusarium > Fusarium poae. The sequence continues at coordinate 112,321 of NC_058399.1, forward strand.
GCATGGTGAGAGCAATTTTCCGCGATTCAATTGGTATGCTTGAAAGAAGTAGGTGGAGGATTTCAATAGGTGATCCATATGCGGCAAAGTGCAGAGGAGTATTTCCAAATAGGTCCTGTTGCAAGATAGAGGCATTGAAGGCAAGAAGAGTGCGAAATACATCCTCGGTCGGTTCATTGTCCTCCAACTTTCGCCTGAAAAAGTTATCCCTCTTGACACGGGCTCCTAAGTAGTGCAATGCAGTCTGTCCTTGACTATTGGTGAGATTAGGGTCTGCACCATTATCAAGAAATGCCTTCAGACAATAATGCAATTGTCTGCACAGAGCGGTCCATATAAGGAGAGGCTCACATATCCACCTAGGCCCAGGCTTACTTGGATCGGCCCCAGCAGCCATAAGAACCTTAATTGACTGTGACTGTGCAGCGATTTCAGCTTGGGTCTGATCTCGGCGTTCAAAGCATAGCTTGCTGACAGTTATATGAGCCAATGCATCGGTCAGTGCCTCTTTCTCAAAGGGAATCTTTTCGGAGAGAAGCAATTCGAGATTTTCCACATGCCAATTATCCGCTGCCGCACTTAAGGCCTTACTTCTCGACCCAGACGACCAATTATTCTGACCCCAGCGCAAAAGCTCACCTAATGTAGCGGTTTCGCCATATTGTGCTGCTTCTACCAAACAGCTATCGAATCCCTTGATATCGTAGCCGTTGATATCAGGATTAATGTGTTGCCAGATCTTTTTGAGAATGGCATGGTTGTTTAGACGAGCAGCCAGTCCGAATGGTGTTGTAAGGTACTCCAGGTCGAGAATATGCGGCTCTTTGAGCGGGTCTGCCCCAGCTTCCAGTAAAATATCGACGGCTTCTTCTTTCTCTAGATAGATTGCTAAGTGAAGCGGCGCGCCGTATGATCCGAGGGGTTCGTCTGGCTTATCTGAGAGGAAGCGCCGCAATGCCGTGAGATCGCCAACGTTGATAGCAGAGCCCAGGGATGTTGGGCTATCTTCTACTCTTTTCTGGCGTCCTACAAGTTCGGGGATAGGTGCTTTTTGGAACATTTCGACGATATATTAGGTGTGAAGAGGTTTAAGAGAGAACCCCTCAAACTCTACGTAAAAGAAACAGACTTTTTACCCAACCAACAAACAGTGGAGAATTTTACTGCTGCTGCCTAGCTTGGCGTTTTCCTACGACGCTCTGTAGTAAATAATCCCCAACATTATAATAATAATTAATAAAATGCATACAATTATGACCTTATATTTTAGAATCTACAGTGCTCTTGCTATTACCGATGGTAAAGTGATCGACCATCAGCACAACTTCTCGGCGACACTGAGAAGCTCATGTTACTGTTAAGGATACCACCACTGGTGACAGGCTATGTAGAGCTCCATTCAGCATCAATGTTAAGAATGTATAAATTAGATTGGCTTCTGATACTCTTAAGAGCGAAATTAAACACGTTACCGCTTCGTGAGACCTGAATATATCCATCTGGCTTGTCCTTAATTATATATGTTCTTGTACTCGTTATCGTAGATTTGAATATTCGATTCCCAGACGTCAATATAGTCATCGGTGGCGCGATCAACAACTATTGCTATCTAACACTACCCATTATTCTCATATTAACTACAGCCTGCTCTTTGCCTGGCTAGTAACCTTTATCAAAGCTAGTCCATTACTTAAAACAACCTTACCACCAGCGACCTGCGTCACAAACCTCACCTCAGACCATTCTCCTTGCTCATTTTCCATGACCCACGCATGCGTAACCAACTTGTCGCCCGGCCTCACAGGACTAGCAAACCTTGCTTGGTACTCTTTGATGTTGGTAGGATCTCCACCGCCCAGCTCTTTCAACAGTGCATGGGCCGTTGAGTTCCATGAATACAATCCGTGCATAATCGTCCCTCCGAGACCCATCTTCAGCCCGGGTTCAGGATCAGCATGCAGCGGGTTGTAATCACCGTTCAACCTATAGAGAAGCGCCGACTCGGCGTTGGTCTGCACCTCAATCGTAGCGTCAGGTGCCCTCCCTTCTGGCGGGGGGTAGTTCTTAGTGGCAGGACCCTTGGGACCGCCCCAGTTGCCCTGTCCAATAAAGAAGCCGCTGCTGATGACACGGGCGTACACCTCGCCACTCTCAACGTCCAACAGGTTAGTCTCGGTCTCGAGGACAGTTCCAGGACGGCCCTTGTCGTAGACACCAATGACCTTTTGACGGATCTCGAATTTACGGCCGGCTGAAGTGGTTGGGAGGGCCTGGAGAAATTCAATTCTTCGCTGACCATCGACAACGCGCTTGTAGTCTAGCTTGGGGATACCGGGGATCTGAATAGCTTCATTGGCCTTGTAGTAGTCGACTACTTCTTGGGAGTCCTTCTTGAAAGCTATTAAAGGTTAATATTTGGGCTATATACACAAGGAACAAGACTTACGAAGGATGACGGGGTAGGTTGGGAAGACGGCGAACTTTGGGTCAAACTCCTATTTTCTGTCAGTATGAGCTCGGTACCCCCACAAAGATTGGCGACGAACGTAGAGGAAATGTAACTCGTCAACGGTAGCGCCGATGGTGTTGGCGAATAGTAGGACGTCGCGCTGCAGCCACTTCACCTCGACGGGCGGGTACTCAAAACCAACACCGGGACCTGACATGATGCGTGATTTTTCTGTATATGTAGCTTGGAAGAATATGGGTTTATCGTTATGTAGGAAAAGATTAATGAAAGACGAAGCAGACAAACACAGGCCAAGTACCACGGACTAGGTTGGCTTTTATCGATAAGAAATCAACCGAGGCTCGCCGGGTGCGGGGTGTGGGGACGGGAGGGGTCAACGGGCCGCTAACTTTAATATGTAAACTAACGATTCTTCTGTATGTGGATCATCATTGGTTTAACATCCTTCCAATTCCATCGTGCGCGCTGAAGCTGCAAACGACACTCTTCTTGCAGAGCCATGAGTTTGAGAGTCTGTTGGCTGGACGCTTACTACTCTATGTCCCAGTGGAGGCGCTTTGACATATGTTCAGCTTTGGTGGGAATGTCCAGCTCTGTATAAATATAAATCACACTAACTCAATTGTGTCATTACAGGGTAGCCAGATCTAACACGATTTATCCAGAGAAATTAAAGTTAACCATGCGCTATTGGGGAAGTTCGCATGTCTTGACTGTTATCCGATATACAACAATTGACTTGAATGATTTTGTGCACTTAGCTGGACTTGACGATTGGGCTCGTTCTCAAAACAACGGACCAAGACAACAGATATTATTAGAACGCTCAGGTAACCTGAATAATTGATAATCAGAACAAAGGCACTGGTAGACAACTTATTCATAGCTGGTCGTAGGATTCGAGCACTTGAAACCACTACTATCTTGCCGTCAAATACTTCATGAATGAACGTCTTTTCTACGAGGGTGTTCAACCCTACCCATGTGATCAACATCAGCCGAGACTAGGTGGGGAGGCTAACCGAATGGAATGCTACTGCAGCTGGCAGGGACCAGTGTAGCGCTCTAGCGCTACAACTTTGACATTGAAACATTGAATGAAGCAAGCATTTAATTGGATATTTCACAGCTGCAGCCTTTCGGCGTATGTATCTTGATGTCCAGGGAGACCTATAGATTGACCAATCCATGTCTTTCAATCAACGGCGGCTCTAGCAAAGTCACAAAACGCTTGAAAATATACTTGAAAAAGTGGCAGGTGGCAGTTAGGTCAAAGACACAACGCTTTCAAACTCCCGGCAATTCTAATGCAGTAGTCACGCAAAGCTACGTGGAATATGCAGTTGGTCCCACTACTGTCAGGCAATAGAGGAACAAAATAACACAGCCAACAGCAAAAATAGGCCTACAAAGATATGTAATTCGTTACCTCATAAAAATAGAATTCTGATTGAGAAAACAACCGAGAACCAACAGCCAACAACCAACAAATACCTCAATACTTGCATTTGAAAATTGTTTCATTGGTACGCGTGGGCCGCCAAGCTCAGATCATAATGCAGTTAGGCGCACATCTCTTCCCCCACCGTCAAAGCGCACAAGTCATTCATCCTTTCAGACACATTTTTGAAGTGAAGTTCTCATGAGACAAGATGCAGGCGGCAGAGCGAGGGTTGAAAATAAAAAAGAGGGCAGTTGGGTCGACTGCAGCATTACCATTTACATATAAATAGATCCATATCTCTTCTTTTGGTCACATCGCTCTTCTGAGTCCGTCCAAAAGAAACATAGTAAAATCAAGCCATCATGATTTATCTTTGCATCTTTCCCCTTCTCGTCATTATATGGCGCCTTGTCGCCTCTTCGACTCATCTTTCCAGAGTCCCACGCGAGGTACCATGGTCAGGGGCCGGGAAAGGCTTTACTCCTTATTTGTTTATGCAAATTCGAGGAATATGGAATATGTCAGATGTCATGATTAACGCATACCAAAAGGTATAACAACTATCCGATGGCGCTAATACATGGACTAAAAGTGTCTGCAGTATTGTAAGAATGGTGCTATTTGCGCCGTCGCTATGCCATTCAGTCGACCAGACATACTTCTGCCCCAACATCTCATTCACTGGATGACGACTCAGAGTGACAGCGTGTTGAGCCCCACACCTATACAACATGAGCTTGTCGCAGCGAAATACGCCTTCTTTGACTCGTCCGTCCAGAAGGAGACTGCCGTCTACGATGTTCTTCGGGTCCAGATGAACAGACACGTTTCCAGTCTCATACCAAGACTTGGTGAGGAACTGAAATCTTCGATCAGCCAAACCTTTGGACGCGACACGGAATGGAAGGAAGTACAGATCTTCCCTCTTGTCAGATCTGTTTTTACAAAAGTAATTGCCTGGCTTGTTATTGGTGATGATCTGTGTAAGGAACTCTTATTTTACGGGTGAACTATTACTAATCGCAGAATAGGTCGTGACCAGCAACTCGTGGACAACTTGGACAAATTCTCCAGCACGGTCATACCAAGTGCGATAGCTATATCGTTCTTCCCTTCTTTTCTTAAGCCTTTCTCTTGTCGGTTCATCTTACTTCTCAACCGTATGTACCTCAAGAGATCGATGAAGATCCTTGGTCCATATATCGAAAAGAGGATCGTTGAGATTGAGACTGGAGCTTCGAAGACTCTTTCACAAGAGAACGTCATGACATGGCATATCGAGGAAGCCCTTCGCAAGAAAGAACCTCGGGATAACATGGCCGACAAGATAGCCTGTCGCCTCTTCGCCACCATCATGGCCGCTTTGGAGTCAACCACGCTTGCCATGACAAACACCCTGTTCAAGATCACTGCGAGTGATTGCTCAACTGAGATTTGGAACAATTTGAAACAAGAGTATGAAGAAGCGGTATCAGACAAGATCGATCTGGATAGCGTCAACAAGCTGCACCTCGCAGACAGCGCAATCAAGGAAACTCTAAGGCTACATACAGCACTCAAGGCTCTCAGTGTGCAAGTCATGCAACCTGCGGGAATCACACTCAAGGAATATGGGCTTCATCTTCCCGTTGGGTCTCGTATCGGTGTCTCGGCATGTGGCGTACATTATGATGAGGATATATACCCCAATGCCTACAAATACGACGCTTTTCGATTTCTGCAACTCTCCCAAGATGAGGAAAAGCCCAGTACTGCACATCGAATGATTTCGCTTTCTGAGGAATACCTTTCTTTCGGTTTCGGAAAACATGCTTGTCCGGGAAGACAATTTGCATCTGCTTTAACAAAGATATTCTTGGCTCATTTGGCAGCCAATTATGATTTTGAACTAGACCATATCAAACCAGCATTCTTTAACCTTGGTCATCTGCCAACACCACCTGTGGAGGCAAAACTGAGGATGAGGAGGAAGGGTGGTGCCACCAAGTTGATGGAGGATAGTTTCATAGTCTGATCTGGGGCTTTTTTGTTATTATCCTTGTTCTCATGGAGTAAGGTAGTGAGAGGGACTTGAGGAATGTCAAATTCGCCTCACATGTTTATTAGCGGGCATATTTATTGCCAATTCTCTCGTTAAATGCAATTTTCTTGTCATTGCATAGCTTTGGTATATATAGTCTCTCCTGCATCAAGGTCCATGCATATCTATCCATTTACATATCCAGTCGTGACTCTATCTTATCTTACAGGAAACGTTCCACGGAGACTTTTTGAGTTAAACTTACTTCCTAACCCCACAAATAACAACTCTCAAAAGTAGAAATATTAATTCCGTCGCGTCATACTCATTTGGAGCAATGGCAGACCCGTTAATGGCATCTTTCCAAGAGAGTAAAAGTGTTCAAGACATTCAACTGAATCTAGTTACAGGCTTATCCTTAGTAGCTAGTCAATTTAGGCTTGTGGTCAATGTCTCTGCTCCTCCTCTTGCATCGTATGTATCTTATTCCATAGATCCTGGACGATTTCCAATTGTCTAACTGCTTGCTGCTCTAACTGCATAATCTGGGTTTCCATATCGGCCGCTTCCCCTTTGTTTCTTCGTGATCGGGAGCTTGAGCCGCGTTCAGAAAGCAACTCCATCATATCTCTCATCTGGTCAGCTTGACGCTGCAGGTCCCGAGCCGCTTGCTCCTTTCCAGTCGCATCCTTGATCATATTTTCAAGTTCTTGTTTGAACTTTTTGCGAGTTTCATCGTCCATTGTTCTTAGACAAGATTAATTCTTCAGGAATTAGATATGCATCATCCAAATTACTTGCGGAATAGATCAACTGACCGGTTTATTTAGTAGAGATAATTTAGAATCGTTAAGAATTTAGAATCGTTAAGAGATAATCTCGTGCAAATTGATGTGTTAAGGAGTTACACAAGGTCACTGGTGGCAGACAGGCTCTATATAGTCAAAGTGTACGGGGACACACCAACAACAAGTCTTGGCTGCATATGCATGAATTCGTGGCAAGTCTGATTTTAGCTGCAGTGTTTTAGTGGACTAGAGTGACCAGCCTAACTCGAATGTGAAAGTTCTCCCAGTGACCTTTGGAGCTTGAAAGAAAAACGGACAAACTTGCGTTCTATGCGCCTGATGTAACGGGGGTCAGTTGCGTAAGTATGCCTCACACTTGCTTCCCTTGTTCAAATTGCATAGGTCGTTCTCTATCCAACCGTGCTAGTTTGTCTTGAGTTTCATCACTCCATTTGGATAACTGTTCCAAGGTCTTTTGTGTGTCCGCAGTCCACTGACGGATTTGTTGTAATTCCGATGTTTCATTGTCGTCAACGAGGTTGTGATCCTTCAGATACTGGGTGTACCGCTGGGAAGCATCCAGTCGTCTTTCTATACCAGCTTGTAGATCTTTATTCTCAGAAAGTTGGAAAAAAAGAGGGAGTACCTCGTTCCGCGGTTTCTTGTAGAGTCTGGGGTAGATATATCGATAGAAAATAAACACGAGGTCAGATGGATCTAGAAAGATATATGCCATGGGTAATCTGAGGTCGTCTTGAAAACTCCAGTCTTGTGCAAGCTGAGAGTGACTGTGTGATTCATGCTTCTTCGATGACAAAACGCTCATAAACTCAGATGAGACATCGACTCTAGAAATGATCGATCCTGTATCATGACCAGTAAGCCATGATGGGGGTAGAAAAGCGTATCGCGGGACTGTAACCGAGAACTCCCAGTCAATAATACCGCGAATACAAAGTTCGTCGTCTACAATAATATTGTTAACGCGAAGGTCAGGGTGGGACAGATAGAAAGAGTCTCCTGATGGATCTGTCTTTAGCCCCGAAATGTTTTGAGCTTCTTCCAAACTTAAGGCGTGCAGCGCAAACTCGTCGCGTTCAGCTTCCTCCCTACCAAGTTCTTGAGAAGGCATTTTCCACATATATTGAAGTAATTGGTATTGTTCTCTGAAGAAGTCATTGGCAGTGGTAAATGCAGAGGGCGGAGATGTGTAGCCATCAATTTGGAGTTCATTCCTGCGCATCGAAATGGCACCAGCGATTTTTGGTCCGAAACGATGGTCCGTCGCTGACTGCGGGGTGAAGGCTTCTTCTCTGTGAAATATCGACGTAAAAAATTGAGGCCAGATTCCAACCGCAGCGTTCGGCATCAACGAGCCTCCTTGTGGAAATTCTATCCTTCGCAGCTGGGCGAAAATGTCTACAATGTCCCCAAAAAATCGGCGCCGGAAATCTTCTGGGCTATCCCGAAGCATTCTTTTCGTTAAGGACTTCCCATCCATGTAATCTGACACTATAAATACTTGACGCGCTAGAGTATTGTGTCGAAGGCGACTACGACCGTATGCATATACTCGAGGAATAGGAATATTTGTGTGGTCTCGAACATATCTATGAACACAATATTAGTCTTGAACCAGCTGGGAGCAAAAGAGTAGCTTGGGCTTACTGCATTGTACAAACCTCACTGCATACCTTATCCCATACGTCATGAACGGCTGGTTCGATTGGAAGCCTGACAATCCGGGTAAGGTTATCGGGAAAGTCGAGGATGAAACACACATTGAAGCTACCCTGTTGCCGACATCGGATGGTGCAGGGCAACCCGCCGGTATACTTGGAGGCTAAAGTACAGATGGCATCCGTGTCAATTGATTCAACGAATTCGTCGACCTTGGATTTGTGCTGTTGCTCTGTGAGAGGCCTGAGATTGAATGGAGAAGAAGAATCGCGGCTGAAGACGTGGGTTAGACGAGACTTCCAAGCCCAAAGAAGCCGTGCAACGTAATGCGCCCACGAGGCGGTGAAAATGCGCTTAATGATTTCAAGCATCCTCGACGGATAGACATTGACAACATGCGGCAAAGGTGGGAATGCTGCTGAAGGTCGAAAAGCGATATTGGTACGGAGTAGGGCGTCAGCTAAGGGGTACGCGCCATAGTTAAGCCTTGATGACTAATTGATGTATCTTGATTCTATTGGCTTATAAACGACATGGCGGCACGATCTGCTAATGGGTGCCGCTTTTATGGCACCCTAGAGCTACTCACCTCAAGCTCCTTGTCCATTATTGAGTAGGATCTAATTTAATATTGCACCGGCGTCTCATTTTGGCCAATGGGGCACACCTCGATGCCAGTAACGCCAAGGCAATATCACCAACACAGATACTATCCAAGATGACCGCTATTGTGGATCCTAGTCTTCAGGAACTAGCCCAGATACGAAAGAAAATGAGCCAAATATGTACAGTCATAAATAAATGTGTTGAGTGAAGAAGGATTATTGCCAGCCATATTTTGCTTTTATGGTTTTTGACTCGGCGAGTATTTTATCTAATTCGGTTTCGTACAATCCTTTATTTTTCAAGTACTGAGTATACCGCTCATACTGTTGAGCCCGACGTTGCGCATCCAAAGCAAGTTTTGGACGATCATGAAAGAAGTTGGAAATCACATCGTCAAAGTTACTGTCAGACACATTGCAGATAATGTTAGAGGATAAAAAATCGTAAAATATGTCTGTGGCATCGGTAGGACGACGTAGTATGTGAGCGACGCAGAACTTGGTCTTCGTGTAGTCGGCATTCGGCTCGCAGGCATACCACTGCCCTTTTAACTCATTGCAACGTTCGTTGTTAACACTTTTCTTATCCAAAACACTGCAAAATTCAGCGTGCATTTGTTTGTTTGTCTCTACCGAGTCGTGACCTGTGATCCAAGATGGTGGCGTAAAGATTTGGCGTGGCACAGTACATGAAAACTCCCAGTCTATTATGCCCTGAATATTCAGATCATCCACGATGATGTTGGGACTTCGTAAGTCCTGATGGTTCAAGATGAAGGGGCCATGGTCGTGTTGAGGGTCAGCAAGCTGATCGAAAATACGCTCCAGGGTGTCAAGGGCAAATAGTTCTTCTCGAATATCTTCAACGGTATGATCGCGAACTGGAAGCTTGAAGAACTTGGACACAAGGCTAAACTGGTATTTCATGTATGCCCTGACGGAAGAAAACGGCAGCGGAGGGGATAACCGAAGTGTGGCAGCAGACATGGACATGACGGGGCCCAGAACAGGGCACGACGGATCTTCAGGATTCGGCATTAGAGAGCCTACCGATGGAAATCTAAGAGCATGTAGCTCCATGAGGATATCGATTAGTTGGGAGTAAAAGCTTCTTCGGTGCTCTTCCTTGGCCACCAGCAAACGCCTTTTTTCGAGCGGTTTACCCTCAACGAAATCTGTGATGAGAAACATCTGCAATCCCTTGCCGCTCTTGGTCAACAAAACGTCGCGACCATAAGCCCGAACATGGGGGACTGGAATCTGCGTATGGTGCTCGAGGTACCTGCATGAAGATCAGTGCGCGTTGGGAAGTAGGTGAGCTGTAGGTCCCTTACTGCATAGTCGTTACTTCGCTCATCAATTTATCCCAAGGGTCAATAAAAGCGGGTTGAATAGGGATTCTGACAACCCACTTCATCTCTTCTGATTCAAATTTGATGAAGAAGCACACATTGAAACTCCCGTTGGCCTTGCCCACTACCCGGCAACATTTCCCTTTGTTGTATCTTGATGCTAATTCACAGATCGCGTCTGGATCAAGGGATTCAATGAATGCTCTTTTTTCCTGGTTTTGCTGGTCCTCGGTAACAGCGAGGAACCGCTCACTACTGAGACTGCTGGTGCTCGTATTTGATTCTGTCATCAGTCCTGACGTATCGGTGCCATCCTCGACTCGATTGCTCTGCCATTTTATTTCTAGGCTTTTGACAACTGAGAAATAAGTCGACCGTAGGAGTTGATCCGATAGACTTGATAGAAGAACAACGAATGACGCCCAGTAGACGCGAAAATGCCGTATGATTACAGACAGCATCGTTGGTCCAATGTCGAAGATACTTCGCTGAGTAGTTGTTGGTTATTCAGGATTTCAATCACGTTGCTGACCGAAATCGATACAAAGGGGGTTCTGCGGGTCGGTCGAAAGTAAATCCGCAGTCCCCCATATTTTTCCCCCTCTGCTATCTTTTCATTGGTCGCGGCTGTTGTCAATGTTATTATACGAATGCGGTAACACGAAACGTTGCGGTGACATAGCTAAGTAGGCTCGTTATCAATGGCAAAAGATATTGGAGTAGGATTAAGTGACATGGTTTTTGTGATACGACGATCCTAAATTCTACTTCTGAGACTGCCTTGTGGCAAGGGGAATCCTGAACCATGTCACCTCGGAAGGGAAGTAGGCTTGGACATCTCTATATACTGGATCGTGTAGGCTCTATATTATAGACTAGATGGTCTTGATAGTTTTATAATGCAACTGATGTCCTTTTGTGTCTTTCTCTACTAAGTTAGTTGTCTAGAACGGCCCCCTGTAGATGTAGCACATCGCTATGAAGACAGTATGACTTACAGATATATACCTCGGGACTTACGCCTTGGAAACCTTCAAACAATAGTGACTTGCAGATAGATGTGCTTGGCTCCCTGATCGTACCTATAATGCTGCATGAATGCTGCCTAAAGGTTTCCGAGGTGTTGCCGAGATCAGCGCTCACCGCCTATACCTATAAAGATAAAGACTCTGCGACTGGGCTTTCGATTTGTTCATTTGCCTTTTGCAAAACCCCTGTTGTTTAATATCATTTGGTTATGGGCCCAGTGTTTTACTCAGTCGAGGGCTGCATTCAGTAGTTTTTCGAAACTCTTACAACAGCTACGAGAGCGGAATGCGACATCAAGGCCACATCTCTCATCGGAGCACCTGTGAGGCCAATGCCTATACAGGGTTCATGGAGTTATACAGTCACTGGCGAGTCGAGCGACACAGACGTCGTCCAGTTTCGAGCAGGCCGCTCGAAACTCAACATGAAGAACGTCAACATCGCTATGGAGGTACATACAAAGTACGTTCCCCAATGTATATATCATGGACAAATTGGTGGACGAAACCCTTTGTCTGTCTACGTGATGGAGAAATGTTCTGGTGTATGCTACATCCAAGCGAGGAACATTTCAATGGAAAGAAAAGCAGAATTTGAGACGAGGCAGTTCCGGACAGTTGGCGATCTTGCCAGGTAGGTTGATATGTCAGTCACTTGAGATAACGAGTATTAAAACGAGTGGCAGTTTCTTTGCGGAGGCATGGAAGGGAGCGCAGCAGGTCTCTCCAACTGATGCCAGCGACTTACGCCAGGAAATTGAAACTGATCTCGATCGACTATCCCAGCAGCTACCCGATCGCTTTTCAAGGACTCTAAACCTAGTCCGTAAGGGTATTCCCAGAATATTCACCCTCCCCTTCGTGATTACTCACGGTGATCTAAACGAAACCAACATTCTTGTTGATGATGGCTATATCACAGGGGTTATTGACTGGGCAGAGTCTACAATTTACCCTTTTGGTATGTCTCTATGGGCATTAGAGAACATCCTTGGCTATATGGATAAGACGGGCTGGCATTACCACGAAAATGCCAAAGACCTCCGGAATGAGTTTGGGATACATGTTGGGAGCCTCCAGGAAGAGGTAAAGCAAAAGATCCTCTTGGCGCGGATGCTCGGATTATTCCTGCGCTATGGCTTTGAACAGGATGGATCAGCTCGTGGAAGAGTTAGGGACACTGATGCTGCCCTTAGGTATGCTGACGCTTTCTGCACAGGAGGCATCTAGCAACTCAATTAAAATTCGTAGTCCGATTCTAATAAATCTCAATCTCCAAGTCTCTACATAATATGTCGACATATGCTAATACATATTTAATTTCTATTTTGCAATAATGTAGATTCACTTGGGAAGGTCCATATAGCAATAAACTGTTGAACTTGAATAGTCACGCTAACGAGATATAGAACGCTGTTGGAAACTTTTGATTTATTTATCAGGCTTCAGGTCGGTCACGGTTATATGACGACGGGTAGAGTTATTCCAGGGTACATGTTTAGCTCAACACTAATCTCCTTGACAGTGGAAACGTTAGTAGCACCAACAAGGGTCGTTTCGATCGGTTACTACTCAGACATAACCAAATCCCCATCACTTCGCATGCACAGGACTCATAATATATAAATATATTCAAATCGGAAATCATTTGAGTTGAACGATTATGTCATATGCGGTAAAGCAGATGTTGTGTGAGATAGCTTCGGAAGGTTTGTCCATGCCCCTATAACGTAACAGCTATTTGGAGAACGTGTTTGTAATTTTTTTGCTTAGAACCAACAGACAGTTACATAAAAGATGGATTGGCCTGGTAAACACTCCACTCATACGAGTGTGCACGGTTCGCACTCATTTCGATAAAAACTCAGAAAGCCCCATTACCTTACGATGAACACTGGACGCTTCACTCACCTTCTGCTTCCCACCCGACACCATCATGTTTAGCCTCATACTTGCTGTCAGCCTTTTGACGACTGCCGGCGCGTTCAAGTTCCGGTCAGATGAAAATGTCAACTATAGCGACTTTTTCGACAAACGTTGCGTCAAAGCCTTGACAACCGAAATTAACTGCGACGAGCACATTAGGATGTTTGGGCAATCTCGTACAGCAGGATGGTTGGGAAGTAATACGACGGCTGACAGCGTATGCATCACAACTTGCTTCGACTCCTTCCAACAATGGAATAAGACGGTTACTGAGGAATGCGACAAGGACCTCAACAGAGCCTTTCCCCCGCGAGAGCTCGAAAACATTATCAAAGTAGCCAATGAGATGCGACAGATGTGGAACGCAACCTGTATCAGGGATACCAAGACAGGTCGATATTGCTTTGGTGTGTATTAGGCGATAAATCACGTGGCGCCAGACTGACTCTGTTCCAGATGTTATAGACGAGCTACGGGGCCATCGTACTTATGGAAAGGGGAAAACATTCAAAGAGCCATGCCACCCATGCTACGGCATGGTAATCAACGCCATGCTGAATGCCTCGATAGAGATGGAGCTATGGGGTTTTGATGATAATTACTGGAAAGGACAGCTTGACCTTGTTCATGAGAAGTGCGGCGGTCCTGACAAGATTGAGAAGGATTTTGAAGAGCAAAAGATTTATAATGTTTCTCATGCCAGGGAACCGGAGGTGAGGGAGAACAAAGGTGCCATGGATATGGTTAACCAAATAAACGCGGTCTGGATTGCATTGGTCATTTATAGATGGAGTATGTTCATATTCTAAATCATTTGACTTGGGGTTAGTTTTAATGGCAATGGCCTAAACAATTCAAATGTCAGAACTCGGTTTTCAAATAGCAGAGGTATTCTTCCTTGAACACAGCCTAAGAAAATATCAGTATTTCAATGGATCGTTGAGCCTTGGTGTCGAAAACCCCAAACCTCCACTCTGGTCAGCGTCACATTGCATTGATTTGTGGGTGATCACCGCTTACTGTGGCTTACGATACGCTCTGATCCCTGTTGCTGGAACACTGAACGGATGTATGAGCCTTTGCACCATTTCATATAAATATCCCTCCTCTTGACACACAGTGATCTGATACCTGTCTCACCATAAGTCCTACACCACGAGCCGACACCGGAACAATTTTCGCTGATGGCAGACAAGCATCTCTCCAAGTTGAAGCTCCTTCTTCTCTTCGCTTTTACCATCTAGATTCTCTGGGCATCTTTCTTAGCCGTAACGATCAGTGGCTGTATCTCGATCATCAAGATGAAGACAAGCACCATTACCACCAGCGACGGCGTCAGCCTGACCTACAACGAGACCGGCCCTGAGGCTGGCAAGCAGTTACTTTTTATCTCTGGATGGCGACAGACTGCTTCAGAATGGAAGAAGCAGGTCGAGTACTTTTCCAAGAATGGATTCAGAGTTACCACCTATGATATGCGTGGCCATGGAGAATCCGCCAAACCCGAATATGGCTATTGCATTTCTCGTTTCGCTGCTGACTTGAACGACCTTGTCACACAATTGCAACTCAATGACATTACTATCGTCGGTCATTCTATGGGTTGCTCCGTCACTTGGGCTTTCTGGGACCAGTACCCTGACTCTCACAAGCTCATCTACAAGCTTATCTTTGTTGATCAGCCCGCTAATGTTGTCATCGATCCAACCTGGCCCAAGGAGAAGGCCCAAGAGATGGGTGCCATTCTCACTCCTGATGCAGTTTACCAGACCGCTGCAGACATGGCAGCTCAAGGCCCGGCCTTGGTTAGGAGCATGTTCACTGACGATGTCACCGAGGCTGACTACGACTGGATTATGGAGCAGAACGTGAAGATGAGCGATGAAAATGCCGGCACTCTCTTGGTTGACCATGCATTTCGAGACTGGCGTGATGTTCTTCCTCGCATCAATGTCCCTACGTTTGTTATCGCTGGAGAGCTTAGTATTTTCCCTCACCAGGGAGTGGAGTGGATTGCAACCCAGATTCCTTCCGCCCAGGACTATACCTTCTCAGCTGAGGAAAAAGGCAGTCACTTTATGTTTTGGCAAAACCCTGAGAAGTTCAACTCGTTGGTTAGAAACTTTATTGGAACATAATTGTTAAGGCTAGGGATCATATGTATTTATCATTACTTACTTCTTCTTTCGATTCTCGATCCATTGTTAACGAAGTGAAAGAGTGTTTTTCAATGTGTAAATGAACCATCAGTCACATGTGAGCACAGTACTTCAAAATACTAGACAGAAACAATATCTAATTATGCGGCTTGCTAACAATAATATATATACATTAAACTCTAAACATGCGATCAAATACCACTGTTGGGATCGATCCTGGCCATAATGCAGTTATTCTCAACCCATCCACCCTGCTTGTTACCCTGGGCCGAGCAGTCGCAACTATCAATAGGCACCTTCATATAACGCATGCACTCATCATAGTTCGCCGTCCATATACACCCCTCATACACTTGGAACGCAAGCTTGAAATGGTAGCCCGTACTTGGTACCTTTTTGCCCTCAAGCTTATAGTTCGACCAGACTGGACCTTGGACCTGGTCATTCACCACATCACGACAGAAAGACTCGGCAGCGTAGGTGATGGCCTCATAGTTGGACTTTTGGCCAGAGTCGTAGCAGTGCTTCTCATTCTGGCCGGGATCGGGCTTTATGAGGGTAGGCGTTGGTGAGGGAGTTGTGCTTGTGGTCTTCGTGTTGACCCATGAGTTGCAGGTTTCCCTTTCAATGCAGGCAGGTCCACCGTGACTTCCTCCGAGACCATGACCTCCTCCGACACCGACATTGCAGTTGGTGATAGTCGCAGTCTCAGCACATGAGCTGCCATCGGGGGTGGAGATAGTGGAATCGGGGACTTGCTGGGTGAGCGTTGGCAAATCCGTCAAGGGAGGTGGGTTGTTCGAGGTAGTGACCTGCTCTGTTGTAGAAGGTACGTCTTCTTCAGAGGTCGTCGTGATGTCAGATGATGTTCTCATGGATGTCGCAAATGTGGTAGAGTCGGTAGTAGGCTCAATGGTAGACTCAGTAGTCAAAGATGGGTTGGGACGATCACAAGAGAGACCATCAGTATCTCTCTTGGATGTAGTCGGCCCAGCCCAAACGAAAGTGACTGAGACTTCCCAAGCGCGGTTCGCATCTTGCATGTTGGCCAACCTCTGTTTCCATGAGTTGAGTTCACCTGCAGGAATGTTCTTGATCTTGGCGGCATTGGCAACATCAGTTTTCAGTGCAGTGAGAAGCTTGTCCTTGGCATGGATCACACCCTGATTCATCGAGTGAGGTTCATTGCCGGTGAATCTGTCAGCCATGAAAGCTTGGTACTTGTCTGCAAATGACCAGACGCCATTGATGACGGCATCATCCTTCATACAGTTCTTGGCGTTCTCGTCCATGTCGACACTATTGACAGAGTTAGAAATTGTTGTGAAAGGCGATAGAGGTTGACTTACAGAGCTTGGTAGATGCGGAGGTTCTGTCGAATGAGAGCATCCTTGGCCTCTTGAACGTTGAACATCTCGACACCAATTGCCAACGCCTCGAGGAAGAGCAACTTGTCCTTGATCCATCTCTCGGCATTCTTGATGCTCGTGCTAGGTTTAACCGCTTTGCCAGGGGTCGTCTTCTTGTCGGCTTGGTCCTTGGTTCCCTGAGGATCCGTGATCTGAGCCTTTGCATTACCGTTGGTCCACTGATCCATACCAATAAAGTCATCCATGAACTGAGCATTGCTGGGCATGAGAACCTCTGCACTACCAGGGTAAGTGTCAAACACCCTCTGAATCAGGTTTGTGCCCGAGTTGATACCACCATACGACTTGATGTCATCACAGTTGATCTTGTTGGGTGTACCGGCAGTCATTCCAACCACAGCGGCAGCAGTTGGATCAATGATGTACCTCCAAAAGTCCAAGAGCATACTCTTCTCATAAACGTGATCGATCGAAGGCCCTTCAACAGCTGTCAGACCTGACTTGGGATACTGAGCTTCTCCAATGTTGTTGAGGGATGGTACACAGTCAGTGTTGCGTGTTGTTCGCCACCATCTCTTGATCTGATTCAAGGGAGAGTTCTGAGACGAAATGGCTGCCTCGTTGTTCAGAACGTGGTTTCCGCCTGGGTACGCTGGGAATCTTGGAGCACCGACTGAACTACCAGACCAATCACAACCTGCGATGTTGGTCTTGATATCCACGCCGCCTCTTCGTTCAAGAGCTCTTCGCTTCAATGACTCAGAATCGTCGTTTGCAGTAAGGTCAACACTACATGCGGTGCACTCGCTGTCTCCAGAAGGTCCACACGCTGCAGCAGAAGAAGTTGTGGTTGTGCCAGTGACACTACATCCTGTCTGTGTCCTGGTACAGGTTGTCTGACACTCCGGGGTCACTGTTTCTCCTGCTGGGCCAGTGTATGTCGTACAGGCAACAAAGCAATCAGTGACAGTGACCTTGTCAGTGCAGGTAGTTGAAGAAGATTCGTCATCATCATCGTCGTCGTTGTCGTCGTCATTCTCTCCACTCTCTTCAGTAACGGGCGTTGATGTACACCCGGAAGCAGGAGGAATACAAGGGAAAGAAAACTTGGGCAGACCAGGGAGCTGAAACCAAGTGTTTGGGACAGGAGGGAAGCCCCAAAGAATAATTCCAGAGCCACTCCCGCCACAGTCGTCACAACCGACGAGGACTGGGACAACAGTTGGTTCGGAACCATCAGAGGTGGTGGTAATCCAAGTGTTGGAAGTCCACTCAGGATGGCCGGTAACAGTGCTGGGATTGAAACCAGGAGGGGCTTCCGTCACGACTGGCATATCAGTGGCAGTAGTAGCGGCGGTGGTGATTGGGTTGGCAGTGGCGGATGGACCAGGAAGTGTTGTCGATGGGACGTCGTTCGAGTCCGTTGTCTCAACGGGCCCTGACTCAGTTGTATTAGCGCCATTGTTCACTTCGGAGGATCCAGTTGATGAGGCACCAGTGTTGTCAGGAACAGGTTCGGTGGTAGCGTCGTCTGCTTGGGTCGTTGGCTGAGCAGCGTTTGCATCAGTGGTGCTGGCGGCTGAGGAATCATCTTGATCCAGAGATGTCTCATTGGCGTTGCCGTCTGTGTTCTGGTCGCTAGGGACACCAGTTGACTGCTCTGGAGATCCAGTCGTCTGGTCTTCGTTTCCAGGAATGGTGGTCGGCGAATCATTGGCTTCTGTCGTGACAGTTCCGGGAAGATCTCCGGTAACGTCTTCAGAGGTAGCAGATGTGAAACCGTCACCGTTGCTCAGCGTCAAAGTGCCCTGGTCATCTGGAATGGTGTTCCCAGGAGCAGTGGTGGCAGGCTGGTCAGGGCCAGGAACTGTTGTTTCTGTACCAGTCGGGGCTTCGTCAGTGCCGGGAGTTGAACCGGTCTGTGTGGCAGTGTCTTGACCTTGCTCGGTACCAGTAGCCGGGTTACCAGGTGCAGAGATAGTCTCCTCTGGTGAACCCGACGTATTGGTAGAGTCATGGGAAGGAGCTGGGACTCCATCGCTGGAACCATCTGTGGCAACTCCAGTAGGATTGGAATCACCGTTTGTGAAAGATGTATCAGAAGCGTCACTAGGACCTGCACCAGGAGCAGTGGTGCCACCCTCTTCTGGCATCGTAGCAGTTCCAGATGGGCCACCAGAAACGCCTTCAGAGATTCCAATGGGGCTGTCTGTAACTTCAGGTTCTCCTGGCACTGTAGTAGTACCAGATGTGTCAGAAGCTTCAGGGTTGGTAACAGTGCCAGAGGCATCACCAGGGACGCCACCAGGGATAGTAGTGGGAAAGTTTGTTGCTGTGTTGGCATCTGTGTTACCAGAATCTCCAGGTACATCAACAGTCCCGGTCGGTTGATCAGAAACTTCGGTATTGACTTGAGTACCAGAAGATCCTTCAGGGGAGCCAGAAACAGTGCCAGAGGTGTTTGCGGAGTCCTCAGGGCTTGTAGCAGAACTAGACTGCTCTCCAGGGGATACGACTACGCCAGTGGGTGAAGGGCCCTCACTCTGCGGAGACGAAGGAGATCCGGAGTTACCCGCACCTCCCGCAGTCTCGTCAGAGTCAACATCACCAGTACTGGTTCCTGGCACACTGTCACCCTCCGAAGTAGGCTCTGGAAGAGATTCTGTGCCAGTAACAGAGCCCTCTGGAAGACCAACAGTATTGGAACCAGAGCCTTGTGTTTGAGAGCTCAAGTCAGACTCGGAGAAGGGAATGGACATTGAGATCTGACCGCTCTCATGGGGATAAGTCCCTGTTGTAGTCTCATGCTCACTATCTTGACCCGTTTTCGTTGAGTCTAGATATGTGGATGAAAGATCTAAAGAGATGTAGTTGCTTTCAGTTGGTGTGCCGTCAGCGATTGAGGTTTCTGAAGGCTTGGATGGTTTACAGGGACCACCCAAAACCCCCGTGCTCCAAAGAGCCAATAGTAAAGAGCGTTTCATAGTATGGATAATAATAAAAGAATGACTTGGTCGAAACGATTGACAAACAAGAGAACACAATTCCGTCAAAAGGAAACGAATATGAGGTATCGATAGTCAGAAATGCTAGGGTATCACATTGTCTATATAATATGATGCTACAGATTTCCCAGTACCTTTCACGTACCAGAGGAGTAGGAAGAGTCTTTCCGCGCAGCTACTCCACCGTCAAATTTGCTGCAACATACTACGGCTATCCCGGTCCATGCTTTGCTTGATATCCATGCAGGACAACTTAGTTCACGATTAAGAAGATCCTGAATGGCGCAGTGGTTACATGGTGAGCGCTGCGTACATGGGCAGGAAGACTACGGTCAAAAGCGAAATGAGAGGAGTCTGACATGCATCGCGGACCATCAGTAATGGAGAAGAGCTGAGATGATGTGCATGGTTGAACCCTGGCTTGGTGACATTTTCTTGCCTTTGGATGGCTCCCGCAATGTCTTGTTTCAAAACATGGCTGCGGATCGCTGTAGTGGCCGTGCGGAGAAGAAGCCTAAGAAGGATTTTCCAAGGGTCCTTCTACAGTGGAGAGAGATTACTCCAGCACTATGAATTACTTGCAATTGGAGGCTAGACTAGACTAGATAGCGTCCATATGCTGGCCTAGGCGCACTCATATTGCAGCCCGCCCTAAAAACAGGCACAAGTGGCGGTGATAACCGCTTCCTTCAGGATCGTTTTCTCCGCTGTCATGTGGGGTTTTTCACAAATCGTCCTGGCGTTTCATTGCGAGATACCCGACACCTCTTCTTTACATCATCGCACTCTATCTAATTCATCTCGATCAACGCCAAGTAGCTCAGCCTTATCCATTTGTTCGTCTCCATCATCTTCATTTCCCTTTCTCTCAGCATATCCTCGATTCTGTCGCTTCTTTATCCCCCTACCTGACAATAAACAATGGCATTCAACCCTGATTTTATTCATTGCACAATTTGTGGCTTGGTCCTCCAGGGCGAAGTTGTTGCATTTTCCGGCCCCCATTGGCCAGAACTCTGCGATACACCCCCATCCTTGAAAGTGACGGATGAACAAGTTACACGTTATGATGCCTTTGCCAACAGTCATCGTGGCAACTTGACCTTTCCTCCCGGTCGCGAAGAGATACATCCTCAATGGGACTATGATGTCAATGAAGACTCAGAGGATCCTTCCGAGTGGGTGGGCAAGATGTATGTTGGCATACATAAATCTTGCCAACAGCTTCTCAATCGCGTAATGAGCGCGTCGCCTAATGCTCGAGTCCGCTCGATTGGCGAATTCTGGTTGACACTAGAACGTCGTTGCGCTAGATCAAAAATGGAGGATTCTAGCGACATTGGCATGCATTTTACTCCCTCGATACCAAACCCTCAACCTGGAAAGCCATTTTCTTGCGGGCTGGAACGTTACTACGTTCCTTCACCCACTATTTATTTATTCGGAAACGAGTGGGATAGCTGGGTAAGTCGGCACTTAGTTTCAGAAGTAGCCTTGTTATTTTTTTGCTGACAATCCTTTGACAGTGGAACGAGGATCCAATTGACATACCGAATTTAACTACTGCCTTGATTGAAAATTTAGAGCATGCACCGGAGCCTTCCAGCCAGTTACCAGAGGATCTCAAGCAGTTCAGAAACCACATTGAGGCATTACCTCAGAGGATCAAAGACTCTATCTGCTCTTCCTTCCAGTATGGTCAAACTTCACTTAAGTGTACCTACTTGATGCCTCAATCCATGTGGAAGCAGGTCTTTTTCCAGATCCCCTTCCTGTGGGATCTCGATGCCGAAGCAGTCTATAACAAAACTGGCAAGGAGACAACTGAGATGGAAAAATGGAACTGGGAAAAGATCAGCAGGCATGTATTGAGCCCAGCGCAGATATCACCTCTTGATGCAAGGGAGGACAACAACCTTGTGTGGAGCCATGAAAGTGTCGGCCTGCGTGTTCCAGGTGGATTCACCAATCGTCGACGGATCTGGCAGATTTTAGAGGAGATGTATCCCAATGATGTGCAGCATTAGCTCAGCCTATTACAACTGTAAATTACCGAGATAGAATTGACGATGGTGGCCTTTTATCTGATCTTTTCCTTTCATGAGACCCATATTTTCTCACAAAGGATGATGCAAGGTCCAGCGAAACGAACAAGAACTACCCTACACAGTTTTATGATTAATTGAATCACTGCTCTGTCTATGGTTATATACATGTTTTTGCGTAATATTTTCAATTTTTGTAGTGTCAAGAATTGATTTAAGACTCATTGTCACTATTCCGATGATTCTTCTCAAGTTGCATGTTTAACAAATGTATATGCTGAACATGGGCTATCTTGTTTGTTTACCTGACTTGGCTGAATGCGGATGCGAACTTATCCTTGTCTAGATGCCCGAGTTTGTACCTTGCATAAATGCGACCAAAAAGAAAACCTGGGCTGAAAGAATGTTCATGTTTACCTAAAATCTTTTCCCTGTCCTTGTCCAAGTATTCAGGGATTATGCACGTTCAAAGATATCGCTTGATGCGGCTCCGAAGATCATGTCGACAAAGAGCTCAAACTTCCGTCGGCTGTGCGTCTCTAGTTGAAACGGCTAACAATGTTCAATCGTCATTGTTACGGGAGAAGGATTCTAGCCTTGTAGCACGGGCCAGAGAAGGAGCGCATTAAAGTAAGCGAGTAGTGCTGTTTCAAACATTCAGCCCATCCATCAAACTAAGCGGGGCTCATCTTGTAAGGCCAATTTAACCCTGTCATCTCGTTAATCTTTCGGTCATGGCCGTGGAGGGTGACATATCGAACGGTCAGGCATGAGTCGCAGTGCTATAACTCTCAAATATATCACATCACCTTTTGTCAACCATATTCAGCCGATTTACAAAATTTCGACTAATTTATTTTGTTACAATGTTTTCGTGGGTACAACTTTCCCTCATTGGATTGGCTCTCGTCAGCTCAGCTATTGCTGCTGATGAATGTCAACCATCGACATGGCGTGCCAGAGTCATGGAGACAGGCGGTATCAACTGTCGATTCAGCACCAAGACTGGATCTAAAATTGACTCGGAAACCTGTGCCACGATAGCCAAGGAATATGAAATCACCGTCGATACCTTTTATGAGCTAAACCCTAGACTCAAGGGTGACTGCAAGAACATCCTGCCTAACATTAGATATTGCGTGGAAGGATGTAAGTTTCTGATAACTTTCCTTGATCCGAAAAGGCCTAGCTAATAACAGTCTACAGTCCCAGAACCTATTCGCGCTTATAATGGTCTTTGCGGACCTCCTCACTCCAACGCGACATGCGTGGGCACTGACAAGCAGTGCTGTAACAAGAACACTTGGATGTGTGGAGATACTGAGTACGTATGGAATTACTTTGGAAACTCATATGGTTTGCTGACTTTCTGCAAGGGATGATTGCCATGTAAACTGCTACGAAGGAAACTGCTATTAATAGATGCAGTCTGGTTGGATCAAACTTTGCATATCATTTTTCTCGGGTATCACTGACGTTGGACAATGCAAGTAGATGATATAATTTTCTATTGGAAAAAAGCCTTTTGCCATTAACTTTTATCGTTCCAATTGTATATTATAGTTGTCCTTATCGTCATCGTCTTAGAGTTATCTACCCGACCTGACAGCTTGATTTGAAGAGTGGAGAACAGGGTTGATACTCTGTCCAATAAAACATGTTTCAAAGTGTTGCCTTGTATACTTCCCACTCACCATTGAGTTTCAACGTTTATCTCCCATCAGACTATAGATATACATACTCCTCGCCACATTGTTAAAACAAACCAGGCTCTCAAGCCTAGTAAAATTAGTTACGAAGTCTTCATAAAAGAAATATCGATTTATACCATGGCCATATGAATAGTGTATATATCTGGATAATAACTATAAAAGACTTGGATCGGTTCCTTGTAAACCAAGTGTTACAGGGTAATGAGAAATAATTGTAGGGAAGTTAGAAATGTGAAGAAGCCTTTTCTCGTAATTATTACATGTCTTGAACCCTGGATATGAATTTAAAGTATGCTTGCTCATACAGCCGGTCTGGCATTCATCTCTAAGCCAGCCCCGAATGAGGTTTTGCGACGATTGTTTGGTCAAAGTATCCATGAGAAAGACCCAGGCTGAGACCGTGGAGGACCAGAGAGGACAGCGCTCGATTGACTACTGGCCGTCTCTGAAACACGGTTTATCAAATTCCAATAGCGTACCTGCAAATATCCACGTAAGTGCATGAATCGAGTTGACTGGTTCAGCCGCAGGGCAACAAAGCGGAGGTGGCGCTTCTTAACATCAGCTGAAAGCTGCGCCAAGACAGTCTTTTGGGCAAAACCATAAGTTAACTATCATGTCAATCATGTATCGTTCTCACACCGCTGTCTCGACCTAGGCTGGCTGATATAATTCCATGTTCTCCTTCTAGCTCCCCTTTAAGAAACCTGAAGATACCATGGCAAAGCTATACTGTGCGCAAACAATTGTTGAGAGAGACATGCACCTCTGCACACTGTCTCGGACCAAACGTGACCATAGTGGTTGTGGGTGATCTTACGCGACAGAAAGAAGTGATATGCAGGGGCTTGAGACTCAGCTGACATCGGTAGACGCCTCCTATACTCTAGACTTTCAGCCCATGCCAGAAACAGCTCTTTGCATATCTAGGGCGATTCCAGCTAAAACAATTGAAGACAAATTCATGTGTGTTGGGGCAAGATTGAGTAGGGAGATTTTGATTTGTCTTGGGACGTCGATGTAGGTTTCCAAAAGACCTTAGATGCCAAGTAGTTCTCAACAGATACCTTATCCTCAACATTTTCAAGACACTACGGCTGGTTGAAAGTCTTCTATAAAATGGTGTTTTTGTCCCGAGTTGGTTAATTAGACTTTCCAAACCACAAGAAGTAATCAACAATAAGCACCAAAACTTCAACCCCAAAACCACTGACATCATGAACAACTCTACCATGGATCAACTTGAAGCGGCCCACAAGCAGGGTGTTGTACTTGGCCTTTCCGGCTTTAATGTACACCAGCGCCTCGATATCGATGTCATGCTGACTGAGCAACCTGATACCTTCAATCTGTTCCTTATCGCCTTGATGGAACTCCAGGGCATGGACGACCTCCCTTGGCAGGGTCAGATCCCTGACGGCTTCTCCTTCAAGGATGGTAAACAGCCGGACTTGAAGATGTCCTGGTTTCAGGTCGCTGGTTTGTGATACTCACATATTCTAGTGTAGAACTTGTACAGCTGACTGGTTTTAGGCATTCATGGATTACCCAGCGGTCCTTGGGATGCTGAAGGTACCGGGGGCTCATATTGTAAACATGGCGAATCGACCTTCGGAACCTGGCACCGTCCGTATTTGGCAATGATGGAGGTAAGAGAAGATGTGTTCAAAACCTCAGCTTACTCTAATTGCCGCATGTAGCAAACCCTGTTTCGTCAAGTGGCCAACGTGGCCAAACGGTTCTCTGAGTCGAACATTCCGAGTGGACAGAAAACGAAGTATCTCGCTGCTGCTCAACAGTTTCGTCTTCCGTACTGGGACTACTTTCGTCCTCGAGGATCCAAGGTTACGTTCCCGGGAGTCACCAACCCTAAACATGGCACAACCACTGCTCCCTATGACTGGAGTGCTCCGCAAATTTTCACACTACCTGAAGTCATGGTTAGGCGTCTTCCGGACAATAAACTTGTTCCTATGCCGAATCCTTTCTTCCAATATCAGTTCAACAGTGAGCAGTTCCAGTATCTCACGCGCGAAGGATATCCGGCTACACTTGTGAGTGTTACTCGATGCTTCGAGGAATCGATTGTTGATGATAATTCTTGCACAGGCGAACATCAAAAAGACAATCCGCTATGGGGGATCTGATGAAGCAGCCACAGAGGCGATGAATATCCAGTTGAATTCAGTCCGTGAAGGCCGTGTTGGCATCTGCCTCTCTTTGATCGAAGACCAGGTTTACAGAAACTTCAGAATGTTTTCAACCAACGCAGTGGACAACAATACGGAAGAGCAACCTGCAGAGAAGCTCGAGCAACCTTCAGGATCAATCGAGGATCTGCACAATAATTATCATGGAACTATCGGTGGCGAAGGACACATGAGTAAGATCAAGACGGCCGCCTTTGACCCGATTTTCTGGATACATCATTGGTAAGTCTTGGTGCTAGCAGCACACAATAGACTGGTTTCAGTGTCTAATAACGGAATGCAGCCAGGTTGACAGACTGTTCGCGATCTGGCAAGCTGCCAACGGCGACAAGCACTGGTTCAATGAGCTTGAACCAAAGAATCAGGGAATGGGCAAAGACAGCCTGAAACCATTCCGCAAATGGCCGCTGGTGGACAAGTCAGATGCCGAAAATCGCTACTGGAATTCCGACCAAGCTCGATATATTACGGATCTTGGTTACACGTATCCGGAGTTGGCAAATGGACAGACAGGCGACAAGGTTCGTCAAGACTTCGCGAGAAAGTACGAATGGAGCCGAAGGACCACGGCGGAGCTATTCTTCGGCACACCACCAGATGATATGCAGCCTCTGCAAGTCGGAGATGCCCAAGTCTTTCAGTACACGTCCGGTGTTCCGTCTGGAGATCTCTTGAAGATTCCCGATTTTCCCGTACATATGATGCAACAGCAAACCGACATGACCGCAATGACATCCACACCGCAGTATGCCGATGATTGGTATATTGATGTTGTGGTCGAGAGGTAAAATTACAAGATTCAACTGTCCTGACATTGGCTAATTCAACTTTGTAGAATGCTCGCTAATGGGACTTACACAATTTTCTACATCATCGGCGACGTCCAAGGTCAGTCTGGTGGGGAATGGTCCTCTCTCCCTGGCTTCGTGGGTATGTCCCACATCTTGGCAGCGCCTCGCGAGATATGTGAGAACTGCGCTCGTCAAGATGATGAAGCCCAACTCGTGACCAGCACAACTTCAATCACTTCACTGCTCCTCGATTACCTCCAGATCGGAAAACTGAGCAGCATGGAGGCTGATGACGTGAAACAATTCCTCATTGACAATTTGAAGTGGCGAGTTCAGACTGTAAGTGTCATTAAGTTGAAAGAAATCCAAGATCCTGACTAACCTCTTATTATAGGAAACTGGCGAGGTCCTTGATCCTAGGAGCATGTCTAGGGACCACAATTTCAACCTCAGCGTCAGCCGCAAGCGAACGCCAGTACCACGCAGCGCGGGTGAAGTGCAATATGACATTTACCCTGATGTCATCGAGGCTATTATTAGTAATTCTTCTTAGCTTTGCGATCTCTCCTAGACGGCGCAGATTGTCATTTTCTGGATGGCAATTCCATATTTTCGTAGTTGATAATGCCAATGAAATTCTTTCAACAATCAGAATTGCGCATGCTGTGATGTGTTTGATCATCCTTTGTAGAATATCTTACATCCACGAGACTGTTGGTTAGATGCTTTGATGGTCAAAATGCTTAGGTTGAAGATTCCATAGGGCGGTATGTAGACAGTTTATCCGTGAGTTGTACAACAACCCGTCTTATCAATCACATCACAGAACATGCAAAGCGGCCAAAGTATCAGGATTCAGTTTGAATAGAGCAGACTATGATATTGAGTGACCGATTGATGAAACTGAACATCGCTGTACCATAAGTCTGTATCTCACAGCCTCCGATGTGCGACGTGAGCCAAGTAGTATTGCCTCTATGCGTACCATGCATTCCGCCATGTCTAGCGAGTCTTTATCAATACTACCGAATTGCTGACCGAGGGCGACATCGACTTAAAGGCCTAATGCTTCAACCAAGCCGATCTGACAGCACGTAAGAAGACTACTGAAGAAATATCAGAAAAATCAGCCAGTTTGCTGTCTGCAAGTTGGAGTACCTTTGCCAAAGATATCGACTGTCTGAGTCATGTTTATTACTCATGTCAGCCTGCCACTATCACAGTGGCCTAATCGTTGAAGTCAATTGCTCGAAACATTGAGCAAATGCGGCCTTGAAACGCCAATGATACCTCAGGCGACGTCTCACCAATAGTCTATTAGAAAAGTGTTATGTTTAGTCATGTTTTCTCCATTTTGCTTCAGCTTTCTCACCGACAAGTGGTGTGGCTGGAACGACGTAGCTGAAACCCCGTTTTGTGTTACATCGCGAATGATCTAGGTCTTCGGGTAACGAGGATCACCCACTGCCGGCATGGAAGAAAGACGTACAGAATTCACCTTTCTCGGCTTTACGTGAACAAGGTTATCATATTGGAGAACTCAATATGGATGTTCAGACAGCCACAACAGCGTTCGCATAGGCCATCCTGTAAATACGAAGGAGGTCATATAATTTGTTTTCTTTCACACATTGTCTACTTATAGCATTTTCACAACCGTAGAAATGAGAAACGCCCCAGCAGTGTCCGAGGAAATTGAGAAGACCTGGGCAAAAGCTTGAGGGATCGTGAAACAAATACAATCCAGCAGCAATGAGTGGACATGTGGTATTTCTTTATGGTGGTCTTTCTGCACACTGACTGTGATGACGGCTTGCAGCCCGCATAAGACTATTCAATGTTACGTATGCGACAATATTCTCTCTTGCGACGGTGCCCATGGATTGGCCGGTGTATTCTGCCATCAGTATACAGCCAGCCACATATTTCAGCTATGCATTCTGTTGCTTCAGATTCGCAAGTCGGCAGTGCCGGTATAGACAGAGACAAACTACCATTGCCATCCGTAGTATTGGTTAACTATACCGCTTCAACTTCTCTATAAAGAGCCTTCATTCTTCCGCTTTCTCTCAATGTTCCTCACCAGCTCTTCAACATCTCCAACTACACACAAGCAACTAAACACCAGCAACACCAACAGAAACCTTTTTTCTTCCATCATGTCTTCCACAGCAACATCCAAGACACCCAACTGGGTCAAGTCCCCCGGTACAGTCAAGAACTGGAACTGGCGGGGTGACACCCAGGTCCCCAACACAGGCATGTCCGTCGGACCGTCAGCCATTGTCTACCGTGACAGCATCTACTGCTTTCACCAGGGCCATGGTAACAACGGCCAACTCTGGTACAATGTCTATAACGGTTCCCGTTGGCTTGGAGACCTCCAAGTCCCCAACACCGGCACCTCAGCTGGACCATCTGCTCTGATCTACAAAGGATTGATCTATGTCTTTCATCAGGGTAGTAGCAACAACGGCGAACTGTGGTACAATGTCTATGATGGCTCCCGATGGTTGGGAGACACCAAGGTGCCCAACACTGGCATCACATCTGGTCCATCTGCCACGATCTACATGGACAAGATCTACGTCTTCCACCAGGGAAGCCGTGGCAACGGAGAGTTGTGGTACAACGTCTTTGACGGTTCGAGGTGGTTGGGTGATCTCCAAGTTCCCAACGTCGGCATTTCCGCCTCTCCCACTGCGACGTATGTCCCGCACAAGAACACAATTCAGGTTCTTCACCAGGGCATCAAAAACAATGGTGAACTCTGGACCAATACGTTTGATGGCACCCGCTGGCTCGGTGATGAGAAGGTTGAGCGTGTTGGCATTTCAGCGGCTCCATCTGGGCTAGCTTTTGATGACAGAGTCTTTTGCTTCCATCAGGGAACTGGCTTCAACGGCGAACTTTGGTTCAACAGTTTCAACGGCGAGTTCTGGGAGGGGGATAAGTTGGTTCCGAAAACGGGCATGTCGTCAGACCCCTCTGCTGTGGTTTATCATCACAAGATCTACGTTTTCCACCAGGGCTACGGAGACAATGGTGAGCTTTGGTTCAATGTTCTTGAGTAATTGGGGACAGATACTTGGGTCTCTCTGGTAACTACGCCAAAGATTTGTTCTGGTCAGTGGTCCTCTTAAAGGACTACTATTGCCTCATTCAGTCCTTACTATATATATAGCATGAGAAAACATTAGGTTTATAGCAGTAATTGACACATATTACTGAACTTTTCCACTTCTTGCTCTCCCATGTCTGGATTTGACTGATCACCAGTTGCTTCATATACGTACTATGCGGCTCGTTACTTGAAAAACTGAATTTTCGCTAAATGACAAGTGGAGATCTTCCAGTTACTCCTTACTAGTGCATTTGCGGTTATCTTTGCGTTAAAACAATTCAAAAAGACGCTACCTGGGGGCAAAAGCTGGGATTAATTTCATACAACAGGATCTCATAGGTTTCTTGCAGATTGCACAGCGACACTCGTGCCCATCGCTCTCCTGGCATTTGCCATCGTTATAATGCGTCTCGATAAGAAGGAAACGGAAAAAGAGGAATTCCACAAGTGGAAAAATGCAATCACTGTTGTGAGTAGTTTCCGGCTGTGGTTGGTACCATGTAACTGACGAGGCTCCCTAGATTGCATCTATCTTTCCTATTGTGTTTGCCTCCATTGTCGGCCGTATGGTCTTTGAAAGTGCACGATGGAAATTGGAGAAAGGCACCACACTCGACCTTCTTGAGCAACTGATCGGTAGTCGAACTGTCGGATCAACTTTCACCACACAGATCAATCTTGGCAAATTCAACATTCTTGGCCTCGTACTTCTCCTCATCTGGGCATTTTCGCCACTAGGATCTCAATCCGTACTTCGAATGCTGGACTCTCGACTCGAGCGAGTCACTACAGACTCTGGTGTGGCTTACTTCTCAACCGACGCCGTATCCCAACTTGCATCCGACTTACCAAACACCCCGGAAAGCGGAGAAGGACAAGCTATATCTTCCGGCTATATGAAGGCCATGTTCACAAGTCTTTTCATTACATCTGTAGCCAGCAAGTCAGACCCTATGGACCTTTGGGGAAACGTCAAGATTCCAAACCTTGCCATCACTATTATTTGGTGCTTTTCGAGGCGTAAATCCCGAAGTATACTCTGCTTTAGTCGGACTTCCCATCACCAACATTACTACAGGCAATGTAACATTCTCACTAGAATCAAGCTACCTCAGCCTCGAATGTTATAACTTGACTATGTCCAATACCAGTTTCTATATTCCTTGGAATTGGACAAATCCGCCTACTTGGGGAGAGTACGAACAAAAGCTCAACGGTACTTGGCATGGATATAATGATACCAACTTGCAAACGCCATGGGCTATGGCAGTGGATCGCTTCGTTGATCCGTACTGGGCCTCAACTGATAATCTCACTGACCGTTTGGGAGAATACGTTTTGGGCAAGAGTTACTATGGTCGTCCAGTTCTTTTCGAGAACGAGACAGATCTCCATGTCAAGCCTTCGAGACTTCTCTTCAACTCAAAATTCAAACTTTGACCCCACATGACCCCAAGGGGCTTCAAAGCTGAATGCCATGTTTTGCAGCGCTATGTTGAGTCACGGGTTCACTGCTCTCGAGTTGACACATCTTCCCTCCAGAACTGTTCTGTCACCGCGCAACGCTTATCTCGTAATAAGCATGTTTCAGAAAACATCACGTCGCTTTCTTGGGAAACTGTCTGGGGGCGTGTGTCATCGATGCCCGGACTCATCAGCGGGGGCCGGGAATACGCCGATAGCATCATGCTATATTTGGACAATCCATTGCTCACCCCCGTCAACGATCGAGGCGTGGCACAAGAAGCAGAATTGTTCGAAAGTATCACCTTGGAACAGTTTGGCCGCCGCTTAGCGCAGGTAATCAACACTTACTTGCTTGTGGGTCAGGTCTATGGAATTGCCATGGAAGCCGACTCCAACTTCAAGTACAACATCACGGCGCCTGTTGAAGTTGGTAACCTTGTTGAAGTCTACACTATAGATTGGACGTGGATGACCTTGTTCATTGTGTCTTGTGTCATATTGCTTGCAAGTGGTATCACAGGTATATTCTTTGCTTATCTAGCTATCGGGCCCGAGATTCTTGGCTATGCTTCTTCCATTGTTCGAGATTCCAAGTATATCGCTCTTCCCGCCGAGGCCGGCAAGAAAGACGCATTTGAGGTGGTTAAGATTATGGGACGCAAAAGACTCAAGTACGGCTATGTAGATTCAATTGCGGAAGAGAGTCAGCCCTTGGTGGGCGTTGGGTTAGAGAATGAAACTAGAAGTATACATAAACGATAGCTTGAATCACTTATATACGAATTTACCACCTTACGTCTTGAACTCTAGCTGATAGTCATGGATCTAACGTATAGGTAGTGATGAGAATTTGATATGCAACCTCGGATGACGAATAAATGATGGTATGTGATGTGACAACGTCGCAAAGATAAGCAGACAGTAGCATACGTAAAACAGCTTACTTGGCACATGAAACATTTCTAGTGGTATATAATAGGTCAATCGAAAATACATTCATCATAGAAGCAATGTCAGTACTATCAGCAGTCAATGTCTTGACGTCATCGGTATCACTCTCTCTGACAACTATAAGATAGAAGTTATATGCAATTAAAACCCAATACTTTGCACCCTTCCCATTAACTGTTATTCGTATCATTCAACAAAACGCAATATGCTCGGCAGCAGTAACACATTCGACCCAAACATCGACATCCCCGATCTCAGCGGGAAAGTCTTTGTCGTCACCGGAGGCAGTGCAGGCATAGGATACGGAATCTCAGCTCACATCCTCCAGCACAATCCCAAAAAGCTTTATCTCCTCGGCAAAAAACAACACCATCTCGATGAAGCCGCTGAAGGTTTAAAGAAATTCGGCGACATTTCACGTGTGGAGTTTGTCCAGGTTGAACTTGAAGACCTCCATGATACGGATAAAGTTGCCAAGAAACTCGCATCAGAGTTGGAGCGGCTTGACGCGTTGGTTCTCAACGCCGGATTAGGCGTCGGACCTTATGGAGAGACAAATGACGGCATTGATAGTCACATGCAAGTCAATGTCTTTGCGCAACATCATTTGGCCATGACTCTTCTGCCAAAGCTCATCGCTACTCCAGACAGTAGACTTTGTCTGCAGTCATCAGACATGCATCGCGCAGCACCCAGCTCAATCAAGTTTGCCAACCTTGAGGAGATCAATACAGATATCGGCCCAGCGTATCTTTACAACCGTACCAAGCTGGCCCAGATTCACCTTGTCCGGGCTCTTGTTCGACGCAAAGAACGAGGCGAGCTTGGAATGCAGCCTGGCAAGGGACCATGGATTAATGCGACTCACCCTGGCGGTGTCAAGACGGATCAGCAGGAACAGGCGATTGATGCTTACGGGACTCTTGGTAAAGTTGGCGTGGCTATTGTCCGACCATTCTTGAAGGATCCCGTTGACCAAGGTTGTCGGCCGATTCTGTTTGCTGCGACTAGTGATGCTGTCAAGGAAGAGAAGATTGATGGTTGTTATATCGTTCCAGACCGCAAGGTTACTGAGCCGACTTCGCAAGCCCTGGACGAAGAACTTGGGGAGCAGTTATGGAGGCTTACTGAGACAATTTTGAAGGAGAAGCTTGGGTCAACAACGCAGTGAAGCGTAACGCGTGAGGGAATGTACCAACATAGTGTTTTACCCGACACAGTCAAAACTTTGTCATCACGAGGATTCTTCTCATTTTGACAAATTCACTTCATTTTACGTTGGTGTTTTGAGCTAGTAAACTAAGCTTAACTTGGGTAATTTACGTTAGCATCCAAACAAAGCCACATGTAGCATTCCTGATAACGGCGCTCACCTCACAATAGAGTTCCAGCTGGAAACGCTTTCATGTTAAGGTTTGCGCGATATATAAGATATAAACAATGGCTTGCAACCCCTCTTCCTGTGAATCTGTTCTTCGTTCTTACTACGAGTTTTCTGTATACTCACGAGAAAAGCAGCGCGAATTTTCAGAAATCCACCGTCAAACATTTCTTCCATGAGCGGGATGTCAAACCACAAGCCCCAAGCTACCCCACCACAACATTCCAGCCGCGACACCTCAACATGGTCGTGGTGGTATCTAGGTCTTGGAGTCGCAGCACTCGTCGCCATCGTCCCCGCTTTAAGCTCCAGCTCAGAAGCGCTATGTCCTCAAGCACCTATTCAGAATACCCAACTGCAAGATAGGATGACAACGGAGATAGCCAAGAATTTAAGCTCAGACTGGTTTCGAGAGCAGAGCATCAAACGAATGACAGGTGCTATTCAAATCAGAACAGTCGCATACGACGATATGGGTCACGTCGGCCAAGACCCTCGTTGGGAAGTTTTTGACGAGTTTGAGAATTATCTGCAAACCACATTCCCCAAGGTGTATGGCAAACTCAAACTCGACAAGGTCAACAGTCACGGACTTCTTTACACGTGGACTGGTAGTGACACAACTCTAAAGCCAACGGTTTTGATGGCCCACCAAGACGTTGTACCGGTTCCTGAAACAACTGTATCACAATGGGATTATGCACCCTTCAGTGGAGAATTTGATGGTTCGTCCATTTGGGGTAGAGGTGCTCTAGACTGCAAAAATACGCTGATTGCATCTCTGGAAGCGATAGAGGCTCTGATAGATGCAGGGTTCAAACCGCGACGCACCATAATTCTCTCGTTTGGCTTTGACGAGGAGATCTCTGGTCACCACGGAGCCGCATTCCTGGCATCATTTCTTCTCCAACGTTATGGAGAAAATGGTGTATCGCTCATCATTGACGAAGGTGCTCCTATTCTACCTATCTGGGGCACTCATTTTGCTATTCCCGGAGTATCCGAAAAAGGCTACGTCGATGTTGAGATTGTGGTCCGTACCAAGGGTGGGCACAGTTCAATGCCGCCTTTACATACCAGCGCAGGTATAGCGGCCGAGTTGGTGAGCTGTATCGAGAAAACCCCGTATCCGCCTCAACTTTATCAAGACAACCCACTATTGGACTTTCTATGGTGCGGTGCAGAGCATGCTCCAGGTTTCATGATAGGACTCAAGTACCTTCTCCCTAGAAGAGGTCGGTCAGGTATACTAGAGACCATAAAGCGACTCTCATTCCCGAAACTTGTTTCTCGTGTTAATAAAATGGCTGGCTATCTTATCTCGACAACACAGGCAGTCGACGTGATACATGGTGGCGTAAAAGTCAACGCGCTGCCTGAACGGACAACTGTCTTGATCAATCACAGAGTCAATATTGGAGAAACATCAGACCTGATCCGACACAAAATTACCAAGCTAGCTGGTGTGATTGCGAAACGACATAACCTCACTTTACATGCATTTGATGATTCTGAAGAAAAAGAGTCGTCGATATTTGTTCGATTTATGGGCAGTGTGCTTGAGCCCGCACCCGTGACTCCTACTCACGTGAGCGATGAAGAAAAAGATACTCCGTGGTCCGTATTATCCGGCACGACGAGAGCTCTTTATGGAAAGCAAGTCGTGATGGCACCTGGGATTATGCCTGCGAATACTGACACTAAATACTATTGGAAGCTGAGTCGGCATATATTTCGGTATTCTCCGGGATGGGATCCAGAGACACTTTCAATTGAGGGTATACACACGGTCAACGAAAGAGTCAGCGTTGTTGCGCATATCAAGACTGTTCAGTGGTATGTTTATTTTTTGAAGAATGTGGACAATGCAAGGTTTAGTTGAGATATGACGACATGGCGGGCCTCTTTTAATGGGAGTGGTTTCTGATATTGTGAGACGTCAGATTGGATTGTCACGGACCAGGTTGGGTAATGGACATTATTTCGGTAAATTCGAACTTCGGCAATTGAATATTGATGGGAATTGCATTTTCGGTAGTTGATTAGGATCTCCAGATTTTTCCAATCTAACCGACAACTCAAAATTGATGTCAATTTACCGGTCCTTCAACTCACTTTCCTTTCGAGTCACTACCGGGTAAACGATATTACAGTGGTAAGACTACTACGTCATGATGTATCTCGTGTCATGATATCGAATGTTGTTGATTTAGCACAAACGCTAGGCCTGTCATCTTTAAGAGCAAGCCAATTAACGATTGAAAATTCAACGGGCGCATGCATAACATTCCGGGACAGTCCGAGAAGGGTCTCATAGTCCGAGCCATCCGCTCGGAATAGAGTAATTAGACCCTTGATGAGGGGAATACGGATACTGATAATACTGATACAGGGTAGTAGTAGTAGAGGCTGTGTAAACAAAAGTCAGCCCAGTCTCGAATACGCGTATCCATAAATGATTGGTCCAAGACCCGTAATAGAAGCGAATCCCACGTAATCATTGGCGAGAAGGATTTTCCGAATCTTATCAACCCCTATCCTTCATATACTAGCCTACTATCCTTGTTTTGTGCTCCCCGACCAGACCACGTCCACATAATCAATCAAGTCAAGTCGAGCAGTTCCTTCTCCCCCTCCCCCCCCCAAAAAAAAGAATGACTGCTACACAACCGGTGCAGATAATGGCGCAAACCGCATCGCCCATGCATTCCAAACTCGACAAGAAACCCCTCCTGAGACACAATGAGGATGTTCGCTGTCTAGTCAGCACTGCGCTTTTCTTCACCGTCTTCTTGATCACTTGGCACAACTTCAGCTCCCCCACAGATGGTGGTTGGCTTTCTTTTTCCCTATGGCTTTCCCTGTTTCAGCTCTCCTTCATGGGCTCGGTCACGACCCATAATGCTATTCATCTGCCCGTCTTTTGGTCCAAGAACTGGAACAAGTTCTACCAGGTTTGCCTGTCTCTGCAGTATGGCGGCGCCGTGTCCATCTTTATTCCTGGACACAACTTGTCTCACCACAAGTATCCTCAACAAGCAAGAGACGTCAGTGAGTGCTTTATCCAAAACCTTCTACTTTTGGACTCCAAGACACTGACCATTCAACAGTGCGCACTACCAAGGTCCGATACAGCTGGAATCTCCTGAATGGTCTACTATTCTTCTGGCATGTCGTCCTTTCGGGAAACAAGGATGGGAAACTGTACTTTGAAGCCCAGGCCCGTCTCAATCGACCCATCGCAAGACAGCGTCGGATTGAAGAGTTTGCTGTCTGGGGCACTACCGGCCTTCTCATCCTCATCGACTGGCGACGATGGATCTGGTTTGCTCTGTTGCCTCAGTTCTACGCAAAGTACTGCATCCTTTCTCTCAACTTTCTTCAGCACGACGGATGCGACATGACGTCCAAGTACAACTTTGCGCGCAACTTTACCGGCAAGACGATCAATTACTTGTGCTTCAACAATGGTTACCACACAGTGCATCATTTGTACCCTGGACTACACTGGTCAGTCCTGCCCGAGAAGCATCAGGAGCTCATCTCGCCACACGTGGCCCCAAGCCTGGAGGACCCCAACATTCTGCTGTACATGTGGCGCAACTTTATTTACCCCGGCCTTCGCGTTGACTACAAGGGTAAGCCCCTAATAATCACCAAGGAGGAAAATGAGATGCCGGATGAACCGTGGTTCTATACTGAATCGGAAACATTTTCCGAAACGAAGGAATACCTGGCAGACGGTATGCAATGAGCGGCAAGAGGGGGAGCTAATATGATGTGAGAGGTTTGGGGATGTGGTTATAACATTCATTCAGTATGGATGTAAAAAGTAGCATTATATGGGTGGGCGGATCTTATTTAGCATTCATAGCATTGGCATTTTAAAAAGTTAATTAATGACTGCAAAGATAATAAAGGCAAGGCAACAAAGAGTCGTGATGTCAACAACGTCACGTGTAAAGTCACATGGCATGTAGAAGAGATTTTATATGGGACTTTGAATAAACTCCGTTTTTCCAGCAATTCCAAACCGGGCACTTACAGAAACAATTAATTAATGAGATCCACAATCTCGGATCCCGAATATCTATCTCTCAAGCTGTCGCAGAAAGACATAGCGATGGTGAAGGCTACCTGCTGTTTGACTTTTGATGACAAATAATTAATAATTGACAGGAAGTGCAACCTTTTGACCAAGAAGCCTTTGACAAGGCCCGTGAAGAGAAAAGTGAGGATGCCATCGAGGGCGTTGGTCAAATAATTCACTGGAATAATTGCGATCGTGCTTTCCAGAGGAAAATCGGAGGCGGGGCTTGGTTTGGTATGCCGAAGGAGGGAGGTTGGGTGACAGTGCCAGCGGGTTATTCTGTGTATTTTATCAGAGGGGCGAAAGGTGAGATCAGAGTAGAGTAGTTTGTGGTTCATATTATAGAATCCTCAGTATGGAAATTATAAGTGTATCGTAATGTGAGTGAGTTACTAGTGAAGCTACATGAAACCGGGCTCATAAACTTTAGATAAGAGGGCGATTGAAGTGAGGTTCCAGATATATCCTATTATATTAAATAGAAAGAAATCAATTCATACCGATGTGTTTCAGACCGATCAGGAAGGTACTAGATATCTATATCTATTGCAGGAAATAGGTGACTGAATATTATTGCAAAATGTCTAATAGCACAGGGTAACCTCTCCACAGTAAATCCCAAATTGTCATTGATAACTTTCTATCTGTTCTAATGTTGCCAGCTTATTCCCGCTTGAAACATGTAGTTACTCCCAAGGCTTTAGGCTAAAAGCGTTCGATGAACAGTAATCAGATATACAGTCGGCCGCCGTTCCTGTCTTGGCACATCCCAATCTGACGGAACCATATGCTGATCTTCTCGGATCCATTGAAGATGAAACTCGAGTCCGATAGACTCAGATCTAGAACAACAACCAGCATTTAGCAATTTAATCCATCGCGCCTTGGCTCGCTTGGCACAAAAACTTTCTCAACCAGTGACCAATACTATAATTAAACTATGTCACCTGTCGTAGGAGCTTTTGACATGCCGTATCTCTTGGCAGACCCTTCTATTTAAATGCTGTGATACCCATTGATCTGTATTAGGCAGGTGACGTTGCGGAGGATTGACACACACGTTTAAGCTTCCAATCACAAGTGTAGCATAAATCTTTTCAGGAAGTGGCGCAGAGCTTCGGAGGATTTTTTACTACCGGATATATTCCTTTCCCTTTTTTCCTACTGCACTGAGTATCAAGGCGTCGTCTTATGTTGGTTTGTCTTTTAATCAGAAATGATGTATCAGAGTGCAACAAGAGAAGTCCCTCGACCGCAGCTAGGCGAGATGTTATTTAAGGCATAGTATCAACAAAGGGAAAAGAAATCATGCCATGTCATGCGAATTAGCTACAGCGTTATTGCCAGTTCTTGAAAGGATATGGTTTTCCGGCATTGCACTGAGAGTTCTTCCGCCGGTACGGATAGCGCGGCTGGGCGCTTATGCCAAGGGTCAGTATACAGGGGCATTCGAGTCGAGATAATACCTATCTGTATATTAACAATGGTAAATGTCAGCCTTATGTGACATGATTAAACTGTGCCGGGGTCACAGTAGGATGAGAATCCTACGATAAAATGCCTAACCACAAGATAGTAAAGCCCCGTCTTGGGGGCTATGAGGCATAGTTTAAGAAGCAGGCACCCTGCGCCTTGTATCAAATTCCGATGGAAAGATCACCTACGCCTACCACTCTTTCTAGGCAAGCAGGCTCATTATTCATTCGTTCACAATTTTCCAGTCATGATCGTCCCAAAGGTCCTGGCTGGGCTTTTGCTCTCAGCGGCTCTGCCCACAACAGCACTTCCATGGCCATCTCCTATCCAGGAGATGGAGGAGTTGCTTGACTACAACTCTACCATCTCTGCTCGAGCTGATACCGGAGACTTTTACCTACGAATCATGCCCCTGGGTGCATCGATTGTCGCAGGGGAATACTCTCAGGACGATGCTAAGAATGGATTCAGGAAGTTTGTACGCGATAAATTACGCGAGCAAAAATGGGAGGTCAATATGGTTGGCAACCGGAACTCTGGCTCCATGGCAGAT
The DNA here is from genome assembly GCF_019609905.1 of Fusarium poae. NCBI lineage: Eukaryota > Fungi > Ascomycota > Sordariomycetes > Hypocreales > Nectriaceae > Fusarium > Fusarium poae. The sequence continues at coordinate 151,968 of NC_058399.1, forward strand.
AATGTGAGTTGAGGGCAATTTTCATGGTGAGTGTACAGGACTAACCTCGTTTCTAGGACCACGAAGGCATTTCTGGAGAAATTGTGGAAGAAGTTGCCAAACGTGGTCGAGAGTCTGCGAGGAAATGGCTACCCAACGTGGTACTGATCAATGCAGGAACTAACGATGCGAATCGCAAGCAAGACGATGTCAATGCTGGACGCACTGGTCTCAAGATGAAAGAGCTTATCGAAGGTATTTTCGCAGAGGTACCGCAAGCTGTCGTTGTTCTGTCCACTCTTATCCCCAAGGTCGGTAACGAACAATTCGTGGAGAAGATTAATGATCAGTATCGCACTATTTACCGTCAGTTTGTCCCTCTTGATAAAGACGGCAAGGAGGAGTCGAATCCCCAGTTCAAGGTCGTTTTGGCCGAGATGCAGCCATTTCTGAAGTTGGAAGACATCCATGATAAAACTCATCCAACCATCCTGGGCGAGAGAAAGATGGCAGCGGCTTGGGTCTGGTAAGTAATCTCTGCATGCCATTTTGGTTTATAAGCTTACATGAAATAGGGCCATTGGTGTTGCTCATGACCGAGGTTGGATCCAACCTCCCAAACAAAGCAGCGCATTCGCCGACGGCGACAGTTCAACGACATGTCGCAAGGCATTCGGTAGTGGAGCCTCTGATACTAGAAGTGGTCGTCAGATTCTCTTTGCAGCAGATTCCCTCATCCGTGATGACGGCGGCTACCGACACAGTTCTCAGCTTCGAGACGACCGTAAGGGGTCTTTTACCAAGACCATCGGAGGTGGACCAGACAAAGACATGACCAAGACATCCGACATTTGGTTTGCCCAGCTTGTTAATCTCAACGGTTCACCCAAGGGCGACGAGCGTGACGAGATCATCCTAGCGCCTTCTGATAAGTCTGATCGCAGGTTCACCATGTACGTCAACAATGGAAACGGAGAGTTCAACGATGGATATTCAATCGACCCAAAGATGAGCTGTTCCAATGCTCGTAAGTTCTACAAAGCCACACTTATTGTATACTTCGGGACTTACGCCTTGAAAATCACCAAATAATAGCCACACTTATACTACAAGCGCTGACGAATTATCTAGATATACGATGGGGTGATGTGAATGCCGATGGTTTGGATGACTTTATCTGTGTCCAGGCAAATGGAGAGCTGTAAGTTGACCGTTGTTTATATTGGCCACTAGCTAACCGTCTCTAGTTATGTCTCAATCAACAAGGGTGGAAGCCCACCGACGTTTCAAAACGTTGGCTTGGTAAGTTATCCTGTGCACGAACTGTGTGTCGCTTTGAGCTAACGTCTATATTTAGTACAAGAAGCAGGAGATGGGACTTGGCCGAGATAGAGTGCGCCTTGGAGATATGGACGGTGATGGCCGTCTCGACTACTGTGTCATCTCCAACGCTGGAAACATTCAGTAAGTTCTGCATTATCACGCTGAATGGAGAGATCTAACTTCAACCAGCTGCTGGCGCAACGGCGGAATTGGAGACAAGGCTGCATATTGGCAAGACATGGGTGAAGGATCGCACATCTTCACGGCCAAGAACAAGGGTGACATGCGTGGTGTTCAACTTGGTGAGAATAATCTCTTCCTCCATTTCTGAGTATTGCTAACAGACTATACAGTGGATGTCAATGGAGAGTAAGTTGACAATATCTTATCATTTCTTTGGACTATGTACTGACTTATCAAGTGGCCGATATGACTGGACATGGATGAGTATGTCTGGTGAAGTAGACACGTGAGTCAATTCTCCAGCACCGAGACAAGCAAAATGCTAACAGTATCAAACAGTTACATCAACCAACGTGGCGACGGAAAAGGTATGAAGCCGTACTGGAGAGCAGCCGGCATTACCCATGCAGGGCGCCCTTACAGTATCGGTGAGGACCGAGAGTTTATCAAGTGGGGTCGCATCTTTAGCGGACGTCCTTCATACGTCAACTGGCAGCGTGAGGGTACCCTATGCAATGGAGGCGTTACATGTCGGGTTACCTACCAGGTTTGGGAGAACAAGGGAGAGGGAGGAACTTCACAGAAAGGTATGACAGATCACTTTTGTGAAACGCAAACCACTTTACTAATGTCTCAACAGGCGACGGCATCTTCTGGGGTGACACTACTGGCTCTGGTGTAGACGACTATGTCTGGATCTCCATGCATGGTGAAGTTAATGTTTTTGTCAACAAAAACACCAAAACAAAGCATGACTTCTACGAGACCAACGCTTGGGGAACACCTACCATGCTCAAGACAAACCTCCCACGCAGAGCATTGCACATTGCTGACTGGGATGGTGATGGCAAGGACGACATCATTGGTGTCACCAACCTCAAGACTGGCGCGCTCAAGGTTTGGTTCAGTCGATGGTCCAACGGGAAGCACAACTGGGAGGCGCAATCTATTGCCGATCCTGGAAGAGAGTGGTGCACCCAAGGCGTTGGACGACTACCTTTTGACAATGCCCATCACTTTGCCGACTTGACGGGTTCTGGAAGGACGGATTACATCTGCATGGCACCCTCCGGTCAGGCTTGGGCTTGGCTCCGAGGCGAGGATGGTGTGGCTAGACCTTCTGGACAGATCAAGTACCATGAGGAATTGGACCGAGCCAACTTTCAATTCGCTGATATCAACGGTGATGGGAAAGCCGATTTGATCCACAAGGACAAGTTCACCGGCGACACTCGCGTCTGGTACTTTGACAAGGTCGTGTCTGAGGCAGAGAGACCTGGCAACTCTGGCAGCATCATCAAGTGGGATCGACCCCAGAGGCTGTTCCGTGGATCAGTGCGAGGACCAGACACTCATTATCCCCGATTGAACAATCAGCGTCGCGCCGACATGGTCTACGCAAAGGCCACCAATGCACATGTAAGTCTTTGACACTTTGACGGTACTGTGACACACACGCTGACATGCTACACAGGCTCACATTTCTTTCAACACCTGCCCTGCTGGAGGAGACGACGACAAGACAGACACTGATCTACCCACCTTTACTCCTCCTGATCTCAACCCAGACCCAGAAAATGACTGGTTCTGTGACAAGGGCAATGGAGCCAAGTGGACAGACAGTCTCTGGCGTCAACACGGCGTTGGAACTTGGTTGCGACAGAGGACTGATTTATACAGCTCAGCAGAGAATCAGTGGCCCAGCGATGGAAACGCCAAGGGTGTTCCACGTATTATCGCCGAGTATGATGTTTACCATCGTGACCAGACATACAACTGGCACACAAGTTGTCTCAAGTAAGTCGTGACCTGATTATGAAGTGGTGATACGCGTTAACAATGTGAAAAGCATCGATGATACTTGTGATTTGAAGAATCCTCCCGAGTTGGCTGCCGACTGCTCAAAGCATCAAGAACGAGGTTTTGCCCTTTGGGCCATGAGCAACTTTGCCCAGTTTCAGCAGAAGTGGTATGAAGCTGTCGAGAAAGGGTGAGTAATGTTTTGGACGTCCAATATGGTACGCTACAGAGTCACTGACGGGAATTATGCAGTATCGAGAGCGCCAAGAGTTCTTCCGCAACTATCGCCAGCACATTTTTGCCCGTCTCGGCTGAAGACGCCATGGCCAACCCTGCCGCCTGGCTCACCATTGTGGCAGGCATCTTCACAACTATCGGCAGTGTAACGCCAGGTATCATCAACAACGGAGCCAACCTTGCTGGAGGTGCCTTTACTATTGCTGCGGGTGCAACGTCATTTGCAGCAGACTTTCCCAAACCAAGTCTCGAGTTTCAGACGTTTGCCGATTTGAGCGACACACTCGAAAAGCTCCTTACCTTTTCGAGGAATGCCATGGGTGCGCAGTATGATCAATACTTTGTTGATACACCACCGAACAATGACCGAGATCGTGGTTCTGAGCTAGCTCGCGCCCTAGAGTCTGGAATTTGGGCGAATCAGGATATTGCGCAGGCTGGTACTGATTCTATTTGGAAGACGGAAAAAGTCAAACAAATGATTCAGGCTGCTATGATTAGCGAGGTTTGGAACGGTGGAGAAGTTGCCATCTTTAAGTGGTCCAAGGACCACACACTGGCCAAAGATTGGGGTTTCAATCCTTGCTTTGGCGGTAACAAGTATGGCATGGATAAGCACATTGCATGTGTTAATGGCCAGAACTACCTCATTGTGAGTTTGATAATGATGATAGATATGAACAGTTTACTAATCTTTTTGTTTCAACAGGCCAAGCAGATCACCAAGGATGAACAAGGTGATGCCGAAACATGGCCCGAGATTGGATCTGATGAAAAGTCTCTTGATAACTACGGTCTCAACCACGTCACCGTCATCGATGCTGCGGAGAGAACCCAAGAGCGCGGCCAACAATTCATTCCCCGTGGGCTTAAAAATCTCGGACAACTCTTCACTGCCGGTGCCAAGCAGCCCGAGAAGGATGTCCAAGCTTACATGACCTACTTCAACGTCCCTGGTAAGAAAGCCCGTCTTCCGATTCATTGTTAGTCTAACCAGTCATATAGTATGCGATCTCAACAAGCTTGACAGCTTCGATCTGTACAAGGATCATTTGACCGAGTCTCCTGCCGTCGACGTGTGTTCAAAAGCAGACTCTTATTTTGGGAAATGGATGAAGTTTTGCGTTGCGCATATGCTTGCGAAGAATTGCAGGAAGCTTAGTTTGCCAGGAGGGAAATGGCCTTACCAGAATGATATTTGAACTTGGAGGTGAGGCGGTAGGGTTTTGTGGAAGGATTGTGTACGTGCTGGGTTGAGGAGAATACGCTCTTTACATTCTATATGTCTATTACTTTGTCATTCTAAAATTCTATTTGTTCCTTTTTTGACTGCCTCTGTCTACTTAGTGATTGGACGTTATTGCTATATTGGATCACAGTGTTGTGAATACAGTTATTTTCTCTAGTTTATTTTAAGTTCTACATTAAATTATACTCATCTCTATAGTAAATTATAAAAATCTGAAAAGATCAACAACGTCGGATCATACTAGACAGTCATTTGGTGATCGCCGGGAAATCAATTCGAACTGCATATTCTTAGTACAGAACCGAAGTCATCGTCAGTCAACCTTGAGGTTGGAGTATGCAGGCTGCAAGCGAGCACGTGATGATACCCCGCACAAAAAAAGTTGTCTTAGTTACTTACTATCAAACTTCAACTGTATGTATCCCTACGCTTCAGCGTTAGTAATAGAAAATGAATCTCAGACGGGATTTACACTTTGATCCCTTCTCAGCGGAGGCGAGATTACTCGATGGGCAAGGTCCTTCAATGCCAGACATTGACTGGTCTAACCCCCAATCGTTCCTCAGCGCAATGGGGGGTCCCATGCCTGAGCTTCCCTCACCTGCCAAGGTTCGGCAACAAGCTACAGATTATTCATCCAAGATCTTTGCGAGTTACAACTCTCTGAAGGGTATTGTTGAGCGACATGAGGCTACCATTCAAAAAAGATGGACAAAAAAGACTCGTCAGCAGAGACTCCAGATTCTTCTCAAAGCATGGCCGGGTATGCCAACCTCCCACCGCCCAGACTTTGAGGCTTTTCGAAAAGAGTCTAAGGAGGAGCGAGAGAGGGGAACAAAATTCAAGGATCACTTTATGTGGCCCTACATCAACCAGGAGGACCTATCTCAGTCTAAGCTCATGCTTCTGTTGATAAACTCCAGGGGCCGTAGACCACCGCCTGCGTTTGCGGCAGCTGATAACGACGCAATGCACCTAGGCAGGGTGACAAAAGCACTTTTGGCCATATTTCTTAATGAACATACCATGGTATTGCATGGTGCCACGAGGGCTGAGGAGTATGGAAAGCTTGTTAACTGGGATTCTCATCCAGACGCTTTTGAGTGGATGCATACCCGCAAGCAATTCCTCCCAGGCGAGGGCCTTTTGATTCTTGAGGCACAATCTCGTTTGATGGTATTCTTGGTTGATTGCTGCCGTCAGATTCTGCACGAGATCCCCGAGGAAACTATCGCCAGCGATGTCTATCCGGTTCAACCTGAGCCTCAGCTAAAGGCAGATAGCGATGCATCCGGATTTCCTTCTTTGGCAATCATGGCCACCGAAGCTCCTTACAGACTACCAGCAGAGCTTGACCTCAGTCGACTCACCTCTTGCCTCGAGGCCAGGAAGTTGGCAGCAGAGGATCACGTCTGGTCACTCCGCGAAGATCCTGCGTACTTTGCCGACCAATTCCGCGAGATACAAGATCATCGACAGGAAATGCTATCTGATACTCAGGGAAAGCCTCATCCAGCGACTCAGAAGCTTCGTGTGAACACTCTCTGGACGCGTGTCACTTTTTCTATGATGATGGATGCTTACGCAAATCTCGAAACGCTTACTGAACTTCATCGCCAAGCTCAAGATCTCAGCGCCATGCAGAAAAAGTTCGAAAAGGAGATACAGGCCACGAGGGAGCTGCCCAAGGAGTATATGGTTGCACTCCTTCGTTTCAGGTATAACCTACAACAGGCCTCTAAAGGACCGTTGGAGAACCTCAAAATCACTGTGACTGCCTCGCCGCCGATGCGCAAGTTCTTTGTTCGCGACCCCCCTCCCGACTCAGAAACTACCAAGATCTTGATAAGAAGCAAGCCCGGTGTCAAGATGGACAAAGTTGAAAGCCACCTGATCTGGCTCCTTCGAATACTCTGGGAAGATGACTACGAACTATTTCTCGCGCATCCGCCGATCGTGGTAGACGAACTGGAGCGTCTATTGCAAGCCGAACCTAAAGCTGATGCGCTTATATCTGCCCACGTAGCCAAGACGATCGGAGAGTTGGCTATTCTGACGCAGTGCCAGAAGCAGCTTGAGCTTTACCAGCCATGGGCCCAACAGTTTGAAATGGCTTCCCCGGAACATGAAGAGAGTTTCAAGAAGGATTTCATTGCCCTGCAAAAGCCAATGACACAGCTTCATGGCGCATTTCTACAAAAGCACCTAGATAGCGCCGCAAGACTAGGCGAGCCATCTGGTGGAAAGTTCACCTACCCTTACGATAAGCGACGCACAAAAGAGACCGTAGACGCCCTGCGACAGGCTGAGGCGAATCTCGATATGTTTTGGGCGAATGTGGACAATGTAACCAAAGCCAGGGTCACATTATTCGAAGGCACAGCGTTGTATCGCCTTCTTTCGCAACCGCGCATTTTGAGACGAACTGCAGAGTGGGTAGATCCTGTGAAGAAAAGTGAGAGTGTCGAGACTAGCTTGGAGAAAGATATCTGGGCTCTCAACCGCCCTATGTCAAATCTGTTCCTTGGACAGTCTGAGCAAACGGGGCAAAACTCTAGTTCCAGAAGCGTTCGGTCCAAGACCAAGGTCAAAACCAAGGGTGAAGGATCTCAAGTGCCCATCAACACTCAACCAGTCGACGCCCCAGATTTCGAAACAGCCACCGATAAGCAGCCAACTTTTTTCGTTAATGCACGAGTACTAAAAGTATTCCGCACACTGTTCTTCAACCCTGAAGTAACATCAACACCAGGTTCCGTTCCATGGCATGACTTTCTCTATGCTATGACTTCTACTGGTTTTCAAATCGAGAAGCTCTACGGTTCAGTTTGGCAGTTTTCTCCTACTAGTGAAAGTATGAGTGTTGAGCGGAGCATTCACTTCCACGAGCCTCATCCCAAGGGTAAGATCCCTTTTGAGGTTGCTCGACGCCATGGTCGTAGATTAACGCGTGCTTATGGTTGGCATGGTAGTATGTTTGTGCTGAAAGAGAAGGAGTAAAGTGTACTTAGTTGATAGACATGTCGTGAGTGTTAGAGAAGGTAGAAAAAGAAATAGAATTGGGCAACCATTGTTGCGGAGCCAGCAAGATGTATCTCGTGTATTGGACATTCGGATATGCAGATACAATACAACGCGGGATTGTTCGCTGATCTACGAATAACTTTGATGCTCCGTTTCACGAGATGTTTATTTACACAATTCTCATGTCCGAAGACCAATCATGTCGCATGTTGAGGATGATCTCTGACACTCAGCCCCCAAAAGGATCGACATGCTGTATATTCCCTTGATTCCAGCCCTTAACGTCATCCCCACATACCACGCAGAGACTTGCCATGTTGCATGGCAATGCTTACGGGTGGTGCAGAATTGGTCATTGAAGCAGTTGGCAGCCTGCATGGCTGTACAACAATAGAGACATTGTCTCGGCGCCCTTCTGAACCACATACTTGCTCGGAAATGCACCAATACCACCCAGTCCACTAACTAACAGGCTCACTGCACCAGGATCAAACTGTGGCTAGGGAGGTACGTGGACGTGCGGACCTAAATCGTCATCCACAAAGGAGAGAACAAGTTTACCCATGACCCCACACACTTTATGAAGGCCGTCTTTATTGGCTATATGTACTGCTATCACAGTGATGGTTCTGCAGAAGTGAGGAATGTGACCATAACTTGATCATGATCAAGTCCAATGGCAATCTTGCTTCAGCCGCCCATTTTACATGATGTTAGAGTCCTGTCCTCATCTGACACGATCGCAGTGCAGCGAGCAGCCGGATGAAGATCACTGGTAATTCCATGATTCTGTTATAAGATTAGTTTTTTCAACTTTATCTTCCCAACCGTAACCGTTCTCGATCACGCCTTTAAACTTGAAAGCTTATTTTGCTTTTTGACACATTGAGTTGAAATCACTCAAAAGTATTACCGAAACCAATATATAGCCATGCCTCCTTACCCGTCGAAGCACCACTGTCCAGTCTGCAAGAAAAGGACAAAGCAAATGTCCAGGAACGGCCATTGTACCAAGCACCAAGGGACTTGCGCTGATGGTCACACCGAGTGGGTGCAGACCAAGACCGAGGCGTGCGAGCAATGTGACAAGGCCTACGACGAAAATTGTGCCAGGTGTGACAAATAATTATCTTCCTGTACGCTTGCTTTGACCAAAGCCTTACCCGTACTCTGTACTCTGTTTCTGACGGTTGTTCTACGAGTAGCTGCATTGGATGGATTTAGGTTATGTGTGCGATCTGGTACTGTCCTGGCCTGCCCGGTCATGTTTAGTGGACAGCAAGGGCGTGTGGAAGTGATTGTGAGTTGCGGGGAATGTGGACGTCATCAATCAGTTGTGTTTAAATAATTTGGTCTCATTATCTGGCCCAAGTACTGTGCTCTGAATCAAGCAACTGCGGCTATAGTCTAGATATCGTATGTGTCAAATTCAAAATTATTGGAATCCATTTACAGCTATGCTTCCAGCCCTTTGTTCTCGAGTACTCAATCCTGTATTTTTGTTGTAGTCATCGGTGCAGCTGAGTCCATAGGAAGTCCTTCATCAGAGTAAAACTCGGCTTTGTAGTCAAGTCTACCTGAATATGCAAGACCCGTTCCGTCTCTTAGCGACTTTAGGTAGTAAGTCGCTGACTGAATAAGAGTGTCTTCCGAACACTGCATTGTCATGAATGAATCATGAAAGCTGTTGAGGAGAAAGCATTTCGCATTAATGGCTGCAATAAAGACTTTTCGAGCCTCTGAGTCGGGCAACCCGTTGAATATCTGCGAAATGAAATGGCCCCGGAGAATCGCATTCTCAGCATACAAGTGCTTCGACCATGATACATCCTGGATGAAAATGGGGTATTCGTAAAGATAGTACAGCGGGCCGGTATGAGAAAATTCGAAATCAATCAGACCCGTAAGCTTTGGGCCTGAACCATCTGGAGAGTCCAGAAATAGCATATTCTGAGCGTCAAAGTCGGCGTGGATAAATGCAAACGGAGGCTTGAGATAGACAGCGTTTCCACGGTGTACATAAATTTCCAATTCTCTCTTAATTTGCTGGAAGAGCTGTGCCAACTCGGACGATTCAACTGTGTCTGGCGATATGAAAGATTCCAGATAGGCAAGTGACGAGTCGAACGGTCCCTGGGGTTCTTTGTAGCGAGGGCTCAGAATTGGACCAAGGCCGTCCTGAGTGAGACATCCGATTTTGTCAAATCTGAGGGAAGCGAACTCGACGATAATGGATGCAATCTCGGACAAAGCCACTTTCTTCTGGTCAAGTGACATGTCATCCCAGGTCTTGTAAAGATGACGACCGGGGAGCCTTTCCATGAGAACAAAAGCAGCGCCAACAGTATTTTCGGGGTCCAGGTCTTGATAATAGATCTCGGGAACAGGAATGCTGGTGTGCCGCTTGAGGTATCGGATAGTGGCAACTTCACTCTCCTCTTTCGTATCATTTCCCTTGACGCGGGCGAAACGGGCAATACAAGAGTATTTAGCGCGTTTGAGTGACTCATACGGTGTCGCATCAGTTTCCTCGAACCCAAGCGCAAATATCTCATGCCAGGAGCCTCTCGTGAGTCGTTCAACGGTAGTGCATGTTGCGCGCATGGCCTCGGTCGCGCGGATCTTAAGCTCTTTTATGTTTAATTCGAGCTCAGGTGGCTCGTCGGAGTCGTATTCATCATCGGCACTAGAATAAGAAGACATCTTTGCTGCGTAGATGGAAAAGTGAGGAAGAAAGAAAGAAACAGGCAGTCATTAAAGTGGTATAATTGAAAATAAGGGAGCTGTGATCTATGCGTTATGTGAAAATAAATCGAGCTATCAGTAGTATAGATTAAAACATGGTAACTCACTTAAAAGATATATGCTTCTACATAATATATGTAAGAATATTGAGACACTACAACTGATGTAGGGTAGGTTTTATTTATTATTTTTATAACTTTTCCTTCAAGAACATATCAACATAATTTATACTTATTTAACCCTTGTGGAATCCCAACAATTATCGCGTTAATAACTCCCTGTAACTCATAATACAGTAGTAAGAAGGCGTCTACCTTATAGAATCGTTTATCTACATTTCAGTGCATCAGCATCTTCCAATACAATCTCTCCATCCTCAGTGTAGCCATAAACCAGTCATCTCCAACCTTCTTCCACGTCTCATGATAGTATCCGCCACCAGTCCCATGAACACCTGATTCAGCATTCTTGTTACCCGCATGGTATATAACCGACCAAATAGCCTTGATCTCATCTGGCGCGACCTGCTCCATTTCTGGAGGGCCGATGTTGTGAATCGCCTGTATTTCTTTATTTTCATTGTTAAAGAAGGCAGCCCATTCATCTCGCGACGACCATGAAAAGGTCGTGCCGTCCCTTATAATCACGCTTCCATCAGGGTCGTGGAACGAGTATGTCGCGTTGGGGAGCATGATACTGTCAAACTTGTCCCATTGTTGAGTGTCAGCGAGACGGCAGTATTTAGCCTTCTTTTGTGATATGATGGCGTATGCCTCTGGTGAAACTGCCATCTTCTTTTTGAAACGAATTCCAGTGACTATGTCTTTCAACTTGAGTAATGACCAACTACTGAACAAAAATGTATATGATCGTTTTGCGAGATAGTGCGGGGTTTTTGTGAAGGAAAAAAGTGAAATGAGATGAGAGATCTTCACTGAAGTCATGCTCATATATAGAAAGACAAGTTGCATTAGTCAGGCTTGGCTTTCACACCATTGTAACTCCATATCCTTGCAGTTGCGGTGCTGCTTCCTCTTCTGGGTGTTTTGTTCGGACAAGGTTCTAGACCGGGATAATTTGCTGACACGACCCATATCACAGATATAGTTTCACATGGTCTATCTATCATTCAATGGAAAAACCGCCTCAAATTCTGTTCTTTAGACTATATACATGATCCGCCAATTATATGGGCATGTCACTCAATCCAATTGCCGACAATGTTGTGTTGTAAACCCAGCTTCTAGTTGGAACTAGCCCTGTTGTACTTGCCAAGAATATTCATACCTCTCAACGAGGCAACAAAAAGCACCAAGGTGACGATTTCCAATAACATAACACCCAAACTTGCAGCATAGGTAAAAGTCTGCAGGAGAAGCGATTAGTACTTTAAATAGGATCAATGATGTAAACGGTTATCTCACCATCTCTGTACACAAGCTTGCCCAAGGTATGTAGCTTTGTCGCGAATTGTTCTGGCATGACCAAGACCAAAGATCCCAGTGATTGTTCTTGAGGACTTCTTTATCAACGATAAGGTAAACAGATGCTGCGATCCAACCAGCGATAACAAGTCCGGAGCTAACAAAGACAGCGATATTGTGTACTGCTCCATCACGCATCGAGCGGAACTATGATATAATTAGATAGAGTATGATTGGGATCTCTCGGAACACTTACAAAACTGAGACGCGTGACGAGAGCGACGATTTGAACGATGGATGCAAAAATGGCCATAGCCAGCATGAGCCACGTTGACAGCATCTTGATAGAGGGCCATCGAGTTCGCACCCACCCATCTTCGTTCCTGTCAATGGAGTTGTGTGTTGTTTGCCAAACATTGACTCCATGTGCCAGTAAACCCAGAATACTCAGATTGACGAGGAGAATGAGAACTCGCAAAGCGAGGCGGATGCTATCCAGAGCACCTCCTTTCGACTTTGGTGGCGCCCGGCGCTGTTTGAGAAGAGAATGTTCATCTGAACTCAGACGAGCTGCCTTTTCGACATGAGAATTGTCGACTTCATCATGAGGGTCAAGTCGGTTCGAGTATGACTCGTATCCAGAGGGCGCGCTCAAGTCCATGATCAAAATAGAGTTGTTGGATAAGCTTATGTCTAGTCCTCCAAATAGTGTTTTGCAAGCGGGGACCTTATATTCTTATTTGACTGTCATGTGTCAAACCCCCAATGGTTTGGCTGCGGGTCAGAATAGAGATATTTGAGAACCCTAGGTAATCGGCGAAGTCAGCCTCGCTTGGCGTGAGATGAGACAGTCCTGACAGCCAACACTGCCTCACCTCATAACCCAATGACATTGAAGGGAAATCTGAGTCAGCCTACCATCAGCCCTAGGAGAAAATCCTCATCCAAAGTCCCAAATCTAATTGCAGAAGGATTTGATTAGTTTTAGACTTGTCCCACTGAATTGCTGATGCGTGGCGCAGTTTCATCAGCACTAAACGACCACGTTACCGTTTAGTGTCCCACTAAAAGGAGGAACTTACCGACCCATGACCCTTGTCAGAGCTCTATTTCCGTCCGGGCTGAGTAGTGATTCCTTTCGACGTGGAGCAATTTGCACCAGTTGGTAATCGTGAAAATGTCTTAAACTTAGTTATGCATAACAGGACAAAAGTCTGAGCAACCACAGCCTCACCGACTGAAATAAAGAAGGAAGATTTGAAATTAGATACACAGTAGTGCTGACATTAGACGGGGGCTGAAAATATTTGGTCACCGACAAGCCGATATCAACTTGTCTTGACCAGAGGACGAAACATATAAGAACAATTACATCTCTGTTGAGAAACAATCATCATCATCAATCAATTCAGCATCAACAGTCACTTGCATAGCAACATCTTAACAGCTTCTATTTCTTACTACAAATATTCCATTGATACCCTTTTCATTTTCACCACCACTCAACAACCACCAAAATGCAGTTCACATCTATCCTCCTCCTTGCCAGCACAGCTCTCGCAGCTCCTTGGGCACCTCAGTCTTCTGCTCACCAGGCTAGAGCTGATAGCATTGATGACATGCTTCCCCCCATTGTACCAATCAACACACGAAGTGGTGACCGAGATCTCATCTCCAAGATCATCACCGCCCCTACACAAGCCGAACGAGTCAAGCTCTTGAACGAACCTGGCGATTTCGTCTTTGACTTTAGAGCCGCCACTGGAGCTGGAGAGTCCAAGGGAAAGGGTGGTAGATCCGTCTCTGCCACTTCCCTTACCATGCCTGCTCTTATCGGCAATGGTGCTTCAATGACCGTTGCTTTCCTCGGTCCTTGTGGAATGAACACCGCCCACGTCCACAACAGAGCAACTGAGCTCAACATCATCGTCAAGGGCCGCCTCGTGACCAACTTTGTTGTCGAGAATGGCGTCAAGCCCATCGCCAACACCATGGACACATTCCAGATGTCCGTTTTCCCCCAGGGTGCCATCCACCAAGAGTTCAACCCTGATTGTGAGGATGCTGTTTTTGTCGCTGCTTTCGACAATGTCGACCCTGGTGTCAGTCAGGTTGCCCAAAACTTCTTCTCTCTCAATGGAGATGTCGTTCAAGCTACACTGGGAGGCGTCCAGACCATCGATGGCAAGGACATTGAGTCTTTCCGTGAGCACATCCCTGCCAACATTGCTCTTGGTATCGATGCTTGCCTTAACAAGTGTGGTCTCAAGAGGAACGCTAAGCGAGACTTGAGTGAGCTGTTGAACTAGAATGATATTGAAATAATTATGTGGGTAGTTGTGGTTTGAGTGTCGGATAGAATGGTCTTGTACATATTTATCAGTTTCATGTCTATAATTTAGCGCCTGTTATAAATTCAACTCTTTAGAATGACAATTGATACTCCATCTCATGTGAAGTATTGGACTGCGTTTCTGTCGGTTATCAATCATCATTCTCACAAGCCCATGAAATCGCTCAATTTAATTTACAGAGCACGCATCTAAATCTCTAAACTTTACAGAAACGAATGGGTTTGGTGGCTCTGAATGCCAGGCCGCTTGCCTCTTCCTGAAATATTGTATCGGGTAAACCTAGGCCCCACTCATGTACCATATTCGAGTCACAACCTTCGGTGGGCGGATAAACAATCGTCCTAGTGCGCTACTCCACTCTCTCATTCACATCATCCACATCCATTCACCCTAATCCTTCTCTGTTCCTAATTACGCCAACTCTAGCTCTTCGCCATGTCTTCATCCACCTTCACACCATCATTCTTCCCTCTTTGCTCCTCCAACAACCACCCGCCCCCCAAACGAGGCGGCTAATCGCGCTACAGTCCGCTATAAAATTCCGACTTGTACCTATTGAACGCGCGCCTAAAGCCTCCTTCTTTAGAACAATCGGGGACTGTAGAAGGGGTCTGTTCTGTCTCGCAGTTTTCTCGCTGGAGGCGTTACGGACCGCCTGTCGTCGACGCTGCTCTTCTATTTGGGACCGGTTTTTGTTCACCAGGTAAGTCATTCTCTTGTGGATATACTAACCGTAGAAATGTCGGTCGATTTGCGTCACAGCTCCAAAGCTGTTGCGGCATGGCTCCAAGACGACACGATGCGATTTTTAACAAAGCCCGATCCCAAGACGAAATCCATCATCCTTTCCGCCAAGTTCAATACAGAGGCTGCTTTCTTCGATCTAGAGGTGCCTGTCACACTCAAGGGCTTAGGAAGCAACAAGGCCTTTCTCCGTATTTGCGCTTCGACTATCGCATCCCTGGTGCTATCAAGGAGCCCAACAGCTATGCCGGCAGGGATACAAGATGGCTTCAACTCAACGCCTCTCGGCCTCGACTTTACATTAAACGATCCTCCTGCTCTTATTGTTTCCAGTCACGCTCCAGAGCCGTTGTCTGCAACTCGAAAACTCTCCAGAGATGTTCTCGATTCAATACGCGATTTATCCAACACCACGACCTTATCCATCTACATCGAAGCATGCGACGCGCCTACCCAATTACAAGATATCAGCGATGCAGTTAGCCAAGGCCTGTTTACTTCTCATACGATACAACACCATATCAGCAGTATGTATGGCGGATTGGGAGGGAAACTCCTCGATCTCGCGGTTGGAACATTACCACCATCATACGACGAAGCGGCAGCATCTCCTCCCCCGCCTCCCCCGATCGACCGGAACAGTAAAAAGCGTGCTCGTCAAGACAGCGATTCCGAACGGAAAGACAATACCACCCTTCTTTGGGATGCAATCCACGCAATGTCAAACCGAGTTAAAACATTGGAGACGGAGAACGAGAAGCTGAAGCAGAAAAACACGGAATTATCAGGTGACCTCCACGATCTCCGAGAGAAATACAACACGTCACAGAAGACCAATATGGAACTGGTTGAAGGCATGGGCACTCTTCAAGGGAAGTATGATGCATTGGAAGATCGTCTTACCGAACTTGCGACGACAAATGAGACATTTGAGGACACATATGATGCCAGGTTGGTGGAGTTGCGTAACGATATGGATGACTTTGAAGCAATCGTTCAGTCTGTCGAGGCCGGGCAGATTACAGAGGAATCCATGCATAAGATCGAGAAGCGTGTTATCGAGGAGATGTTGAGACGGCTTGCCGAAGGGTAAGTCGAGTACTCTCAGCTCCCCAGAATGTCGTCGACCGTTACAAGTACGCCACATCACTTCAATCCAACCACTGTTGATGGATCCCAAGATGGGCAAGTCGTTGCTCTATTAAGCATCTATATTACTCAAACTGTCGGTATCTTGCCCCATAGACCGGGCAATCAATCAGCGATTTCTGTTCAACAAGGCGGAGCTCACCCTTGCACCAAGTAACGCCCGCCCTCGACTACAGCACGCTTTCGACGATGTCAAAACTGGTGTAGAGGAGCTGCACTAGCGAGTTAGTAGGTCACCTTGCCATCTTGCCAAGCGTTCTTTATGTCGTATACTTATTGCCATGGCTCAGTATCCTCCTTCAAGCTCTTGCCATTAGCTCAACCCCCCAATACCGCCCCGCCCGAGCCTATTCCTCCATCTTGACCACTACTCTCCCTCGAGGCTACGATCAGCCCCCCGACACCACCCTTCACTGACTCAGGCACGAGTGTAATGGAACAATTTTGCTGCAGTCGCGTAGCGATCAAGCTGCTCGGTGACTCTGGCGTCAGTTAATAGCTGTTCGCTGCTGACGTTCACCGGATGGTGACGGGTTGCTTGCAATGGCCAAAAAGGCTGCGCAGATATAGAGCTTGGTGGGAAAGCGCAATGGGACTTGCACTGCCGCAGGCACTTACATTATCTGATGGTATTTGCATGGCTGGTAAAGTGACGAAAACACATGGATTTATGGTTGGATAGAAATGGATCGCTTGGGCTTATCTTGCTCAGCTTGCAATGCAAGATGATCAGTCGACCAAGTCTAGCGCTTTTACAGCATAATTAGGTCGTACTACTTACAGTATTAGACAATTGACCTAGATGCTGTCGCCGTCTATTCGATTCTCTCAGCCCATAGTACACCGTCATCTCAATAGATATCCCACAACTAAACCTAGGCCGCGCTTTATCATTCCTTCTTAATCACCACTCACCCCCGGCATCTAGGTAACTGAAAGCACCTACTGTAGCATGCAAATCTTCTCTTGTTACTGCAAGCTAGGAAAATAGCTATTAATAATAAATTTCCTCCTTCCCTATTAAACCTTAATGCCTAAGGCATTCTTCTTATACCATGGCCAAAAGGTTTCATTAACCCAATAGCATATCTGCTGCAATCCCAAGACGGTTTTATAAATACCAATTACATCTTCGGTAGACCCAAAATGAAAAGGAAGCCACAAGACTGTTTTTTTCGCGTCTCTCGTCGTTGCTGCAAAGCTCCATTGATGACCCTGCACGATGATGGCCGGTAGAAAAGGCAAGTCATCTATGCAGCCCCCGTTCCGGGCAACAAGGTCTTCTAGAAATCGCCATTGTGCTGACTGCCACGTACCGATCTGCAATTCAGCAGAGGCTGCTGCTGTGCTGGACGCAGCTTTTGTCTCGATGCTGAGGGCAATCGGGTGGTTACGCAGCCCGTACAAGTCGGTGTGGTTGATATAGCCAGAAGGAAGTATACGTCGTGCGTCTTGAATCTCTTCGATGTGATCACTCGAGTCGATGAAGATACAAAAGTCGACCATCTT
This sequence comes from Fusarium poae, assembly GCF_019609905.1. Taxonomy (NCBI): domain Eukaryota; kingdom Fungi; phylum Ascomycota; class Sordariomycetes; order Hypocreales; family Nectriaceae; genus Fusarium; species Fusarium poae. Next base: position 169,688 of record NC_058399.1, read on the forward strand.
GGCTTGCCAAGCGACAGGCAAATACTCCCGGATAACCTTTGCTGTTGTGCAGGGCGTGACACCGAGAAGCTGCCTGTTTCGCTGAGCTCCATAGACAGCTTGGAAGAGTAGAGGGTAGTGTACCATCATGTTCCATCCAGCTTCGTTCTGCTTTGTCTCCTGACAATCTGCTGCTTCGGTGGCCAAAGTCTGGACGTCGACAGGACAAGGCGTTGGACCGTATTTATCGCGGGTTTGTGGCGCTCCAAACATGTGATCTCGAATACGGGCCATTTCACGGTCCGTTTTTGCCATGTCTCTGATCCTATTTTTCCAAACCTCGGAGATAATGCCGAGTCCGCTATTCTTGATGTCTTGCAGATCCTCGAGTATGGAAAGAAGGTCCGACGGCAATTGCGCGTCATTGATAGTGAGTTGTCTGGTTTCCAAACCGCTCGAGCTGAGTTCGAGTGACGCGAGTTGTTTTAAGGGGGATGAACGACCAGATGCTTGTGATGTAGTCGATGACTGCGATTGTGCTTCTGAAGGGGTTTCTGGAACAGAGCCCGTGGCTTCTGGTGCAGGAACCCCTTTACCTACATGATCCTGACAAGTGAAAATTTCCGGGTTCTCTAAGCCATGTATCCAGTTGTTAATATCGGCAGGTCGCATGTCTTCTCATGGTGATGCGATGATGTGGAGTCGTTGGGAAGTTTTGTTGTGCTTTTTGGCAATGCTACAGCAATCCTGATGCAGGGGTGCTGACTTAGCTACCCTAGACACAGAGCTTGGCCTCAGGGTATTAGAAAAATTAGCTGCTGGAAGCATAAGAGACGAAACTAGTAGGTCACTTTATGCTTCTTAGACTATAGCTTTTAGAATATTTATTTTTTATAACCTTAGACTTAGAAGGTTATTTTCTCTGCTACCCACTAGCTTGGGAAAGTGAGGAAAATCTCAATTGATATCTTATTGCCCCTTCTCCATCTTCAACATGATGCACAAGCTAGGGATCTCCCCAATTTAACCCCTTTGCTGTTGTCACACTGACCAGGATCTCGAGTGGATTGTTAAAGAGGCGCCGTAATGATGTTCCGACTAGTCAGTCTCTTCGATACCTAACTACCAGACTCTACAGAGTATTCAACCCATAGCTTCCTACACCCTTGCCTCTACCAAAGTGTCTCTCCAGCATGGTAATCTCAGCTGTATCCTAGGTAGCTTCTTAAGCCTAGCTAAGCGCTCAAGGCTCAATCCATATGCTAATGTTCTACACTCTGTATTTTCTAAATTAGACGATGGCACCAGGTGTCTACCAATAGCAACATATCCTCCGATATACTGTACATAACGTTCTTGACCATATGCTAATATCTGCTTATAACCTCAAGACCTACCATCTGAACTCCAGTCTCCTTCACGAGCCTTTTATTTGTTTAATTATTTGAACGTTTCATTCTCATCACAATGTTGTTGTTGTGGAGACTCTACAATTATGAGCCCAAGTACGAATTCATACTAGTTCTTTCTACCCCGCCCAGTAGCGTATCGTTAACAGCGTGTACCCCTCAACATGTACTTCTCAACGTGTACCTCAGCACATTCACCGCTTGCCCTAGAATTACTAAACTTATAAACAATAGTTAATATATTTAACTTTTATGAACAGCCAAGTCAAGATGGCAACCATCCACGGCATTTGCCGCCCCAAGTTCGAGGGTGTCCGATCTATCCTCGAGAACAACATCAAGTCCGGCGAGGAGCTTGGCGCTTCCATCACCATCAACATTGACGATGAAGTGGTCGTGGATATGTGGGGTGGATACAAAGATCAAGAGCACAAGGAACCTTGGGATGAAAATACTATTGTCAATGTGTTTTCGAGCACAAAGACAGTCACCAGTCTTGCAGTTCTTATCCTTGTTGATCGAGGATTGATCGATGTTCACGAACGAGTTTCTAAATACTGGCCCGAATTTGGCCAGAACGGCAAGGAAGACGTTCTTGTCCGTCACATACTCTCCTACGCTTCTGGTGTGTCAGGCTGGGAAGAGCCTCTTTCAATCGAAGATGCGTACGACTTGGAGAAAAGCACAGCGATGCTAGCACGCCAAGCTCCGTGGTGGACACCGGGTACAGCTTCTGGGTATCATGCTTTGACTTATGGGCATCTTCTTGGAGAGCTCGTTCGAAGAGTATCTGGCAAATCTCTGCGCGAATTTGTTGCTACTGAGATCTCAGGTCCTTTGGATGCTGACTTCCAGATCGGTGCCTCGAAGGATACCTGGGATCGGGTTACCCCCATCATCCCTCCAGACGCTTCAGGCATCTCGATGGATTTTGAGCCTGGGTCCGTGCAAGCGAGAACATTGCTCAACCCACCTACCGATCCCAACTCGGCAAACACTGAAGCTTGGAGAAATGCAGAAATAGGCGCTGCCAATGGTCATGGCAACTCACGATCACTCGCTCGTATCCTGTCTGCTATTACTCTGGGAGGTGAAACTGGAGGAAAGCGTATCTTGAAGGAGGAGACTGTCAATTTGATCTTTGAAGAACAGCAATCTGGAATTGACTTGGTTCTGAAAATGCCTTTTAGAGTTGGAATGGGGTTTGGTCTGACGCCTTGTGTTGCACTGGATTGGCTCCCAGAAGGCAAGGTGTGCTTTTGGGGCGGCTGGGGCGGTTCTTTCATTATCATGGATCTTGACAGACGTATGACTATATCTTATACCATGAACAAGATGGGTAATGGTCTTGTGAGCAGTGACAAGGCTGCGGTTTATGGAAAGGCTATTTATGATGCAGTTAGGTAGTAGTCCAGCTTGTTAACATTTACAACATACATACCAATTATTACAAAGTAACTGTTGATATCCGTAGCATTCTTTCTTATCCCTCTTTTCATCCCTTGCTGGTGATGTTGCCAGTTATTGGTAGCACGTTGTCTTACAAGGGTAGCCCTAAGCGTCTTGGCCAAGAGTTCACCCTTACGTATCATTCCAGCATATCAAGCCATCATTGTCAAATCTTGAGGCTGAATGAAACTTCATTCTGCACTTTCAATAACAGGCTTCAATATGAGACATATACGTGTCGTTTCGGGGAACGCTTTGCGATTTATACTCCACCAGCCCTAGAGTAGTGCCTTTTCTTTTGGCAGTCCTAGCCACTTCTCTTCTTGACCTTCCAATATGACTGTGAACTTGGTCATTCCTGGCTCCAGAAGGATCCCACCTTATTTCTACCTGTTTATCATTTTTACGTTGTTATTGGTCTCTCTAGTATCGTCAGATTGGAAACCTGCGAGCCTCATTTCTGCTGATGCCGACCGAAAATTCGCATTCATCATACCCGCCACTTCCTCGAGTCCCGATCTCTGCAAAACCATAATCACCGCGTTAGCCCTCGGTTATCCAAGTCCAGTTATCCTCAACTGGGGTGCAGATCTTCCCTCGAGATGGTCCGGTAGCCAGAACTTGGCAAAGGCGCCTGGTATTGTCAACTACCTTGATACCGTTATGAATCCTGATGCACACCCCTCCGAGAGACTACGCGAACATGACATTGTGCTCATTACCGACGGATATGATGTTTGGTTCCAACTACCGGCACAGATTCTCCTCGAACGATACCACAAGATAAATAAAGAAGCCAACGAGAGGTTATACAAGCAATGGAACAAGAGGGGTCCAATGCCCATGCGACAGACTACCCTATTTGCAATTGGAAAGCGATGCTTCCCTCAATCTCTAGAGTCTGGTTCCGACCTTTGGTGCGACGAGTGGCCCGTGAACCCAACAGAACCAGATCTTGATGACACTGATGCGGAAAAGAACGGGACAGATAATTCACGATGGATAGACGACGGCGTTATCATAGGCCCCGCTGGTGATATAAGACGCTTTCTTCGTCAAGCCCTGGCGAAGCAGGAGAGGGGTACCAGTCTGGACTACCACATGGATAGTTCTAAAGATGCCATCGGTGAAACCATGGTTGAACAAGAGATTTTGCGACAATGGCAAAGGGAAAGCGAAGCGCCAAGGCAGGAAGTGATGAATGTCATAAACAGCAATTTCGAATTCCACGCGGGTCTTGATTATGGCCAAGAGATATCAGCGCAGACCATGTGGACACAGGAGCTTGACGGAACGGATCACGGAGACTTTGTTCGACTTGGCGACCAGTCAGATATTGAGCAGCACTCTGAGACTCTGGGTATCGTACCTGCACGTATAAAAGGTATCCCAGAGGATATCAAGTCTGCCAAGAACCCATTGAACGACCTGGTAGGCGGAGCCAACTGGACCAATATGCCGCTGTATACCGACTTTTACACAAACTCTGTTCCCGTTATTCTTCACCACAACGGTAAAGAGAATAAGCAGTCTACATGGTGGACCAAACCATGGTATTATCAACACCTGCGAACACTTGTCAAGTCTGGCATGGGACGAGGCCATCCTGACGAACCTCTGGCAACTGTAAAATTAAGGAACGGGCGTATTAGGTACTGGCCATTATCCGCAGAAGAAAGAGACCGATATCCAAGACATTTTAACGGGACTGCGAATGAGAGGTTGAAGAAGATGGAATTTGGGAATATTTGTCGACATGAGAAGAAGGCGCCTCTTGGACCGAATCAGCAGTGGTGGGAGGAGGTGTTTCGTGATACTGGGGGTCCATGGGGACCGGTCAGTTGAAACAATATATGTATTTAGAGGTCTAGTCTCATTATGTGATTTACTGCGATTCTTAGTTTAATGTACTCGTTATTGCATTTATTGACAACCACGGTATGACTCTCAAGCCTCACCTACCGTAAACAAGATAGGACAGACAGGCTCAGTGAAATTACGTGGCCTGGGTGCGTTCGATTACTACTCTATTGAGTAAAGTCTAGTGGAGCTTTTGCTTTTCAGCAGGTCGGTACCACTATAAATAGTTAACCTGTCGAAGTATCAAGTTAGCTGGAAATGGCACGCCAATCGCACTTTATAAACTTGCCGTTGACAAGAATGAGGCACAGATATTTACGACTGTCTTTATTTTGACGTATACAACGTTTAACTCGACTACCAGAGTCAGAGATGATCTCTAAGCGTGCCGTCGGGCCATTGGATAATCGGAGAGCGCTGACTCGCTGCCAATCATGTGCCAAGAGACGCATCAAAGTATGAACGCTTATCACACACATTCAAACGTAGAACTTTTCAGCTGACATATTATTTAGTGTCAAGGTGAATTCCCTTGCGAGTACTGCATTCGCACCAAAAAGACATGCCTTCCTCAAGCAATTCCAGCAAAGAAAGTGAAGTTTGTTCGTTGCACATCATTTCAGCTATGCTCTCAAGTGGCAGAGCCTCCTTTGCATATAACCCCAAGGCCTGATGTAACGTACTTGGACTACTTTGATTCGTTCATGCAGCGCTGTCAGTTTACCAAAGAACCTACCAATCTGGTGTCTGATCTCCTTCCCTTGATCCAGTCATCCGCACCCCTTCGACAAATTACAACTGCCATTGGTGCACTAGAAGCCAGCAGACGGGCAATCGTAAACTTCGAGAAAGGAAGGCCAGCGCCACGTAACGTCGCCTTTGTTTCATATGGTAGGTCAATCCAGACGCTCCAGGATCGACTCCGGTCGCCAGACGTGTTAGATGATCAAGGCGTGCTGTGGTGTACACTGCTTCTTGGGATCTTCGAGGTAGGCTTGAACTCTTCATGTTAAGACAAAAATGCTGACCATGGAAGTTAATGACACAAGTATCCGGGGATCCATGGGCTAATCATATGTTATACGGGACCTCTAAAATTCTTCAGTCGTCTGGCATAACGAAACCCAATGATAAACTTGGAGAGCAGTTCTTTGCGGCTTTTAATTGGTTAGAGGCCAACAGAGCCATACTGTATGGCGAAGACACTATCCTTTCGCAAAGGGAATGGCAACGTTGTTACAAGACTCTTCCTTCAGCGTCGAACAGTCAAGCCGATACAATATTCGAAATCTTTGTCGAGATCTCTTCCTTCAGCAAAAGTTTAGTTTCTCCGAAAAAGCCCGTGCTCTTAACTAACATTTCATAGGTTCTTCGATCAAATTGAGAAAATCCCTGAGCACCTGCGGTCTTGTCATCCCCATATACACAGCCTTGCGGACGAGGGCCGCATGTATCAACATCGACTCCACGAATGGCATGACCGGACGTCAGCACTTGAAGATTGCCTGAATTACCATGACAGACTTGCGCTTACGATTTACCACGCCTTACAACTGTTTATATGCATGAATTATACCTACTACACATTCTGGGTTGAGGATAGAATTCCCAACCTAACTGCAAAAGAGACGGAAGAACATGTCTTGGCTATCATGACTCACATTGGGGATATTCTTGATCATTCTAGCATTTCAGGATTATTGCTATTATTTCCGCTGCGAATGGCGGGTGCGAATACGAACAAAACTTCATATAAAGATGGAATTCTCAGGCTCTTGAATAGAATATCGGAGAAAGGCTTTGTGGTTTCAAACAGGATTGTGGTTGACCTGGAAGAAGTCTGGGCCTTCAGAGACTTGCTGAAATACAACGGATAGTTCAAAATGGACACAGAGAGACCTGCAGACATACATCAATTAACGATATTGGAAGGAGGTTAGACTGAATGTATCTAAATTGCATATGATAAACCACGCACCTTCTTTCTCTTTATGAATGAACTAGATAGTCGGATGAGGGGAATTTATCCCGACACCAAGAACAGGGAAAAATCGTCAAACGAATCAAAAACCCTCTTCTATCGAACCAGTCTTTGAAGCTAACTCAACTGTCAACACCAGTCCAAATACAAACGCTGCTGTGCTACTTTGCCTGAATATTGAAAAATTCCATTATGACCCGAGTTCGTAGTTCTGGGGCGAAGTAGTCGTATCCGACAATGATGGCACATTCATTAACGTATACCGTAACTGGGATTGCGCCCTGATACATGATGCTCCACTAGACTAAACATCAGAACATGCTTGTGCGTATTGGGATAATAGTATCTTACCGCGGCGACAGAAGAAGGATTGAAGTCGCGTTTAACCAGTCCTTCAAATACAGCGCCAGAGTCGACCAAGATGCTTTTACTGAAGATTGGAAAGTTCGAGTTGACGTAGCCTCTCCAAACACTAGGGGTCGTGTTTTGGTGGTTATAAGTCGTAAGCGTATTGTCTACCAAGCCCGATTTGGTAACGTTGGAGTAGTCGAAATACGATGAAGCGAGCTGACTGTCGAAAGCTTCATCTGCGCGAACAAATTTCTTTGATGGAGAATTTTCGATGTAGCCAACTGTGATATGCGACAGTTCGGCATTCCTGACGTAACATGTCAATAATAACTACCGTTTAGGGACTTGAAAGTACGGACCATTTGTGCTGCACAAAATGAGCCGTGTATTCTGGCTTGACGACTGGTGGTTTTGGTTGCTTGAAACCAGAAGAGAACTCAACCATTGAGGATGGAAAGGGAGGGCATTTAGAAGGAGACGCTGCGGCCACGGCAGCAATAGCAAATCCAATGAGCACAAATTGATGGGACAGCATTTTCAAGGTATGATATAGCTCGAGATGGGATGATAGAATATCTGCAATTATAGGAGTATCGATCCAGATATTTATATCTCGTTACAGCATTGGATTTACATTGTTTGTGTCGCATGGATCTTTCAGCGCGTTCAATAACTACCCAAACAGGTTAGTTCGGTTCAATGCCTGGACTTAGTACCAGCGTAAGCTCGATGCTGAAATGCGTTTAGTTATTCCCTGTTGTGGCTAGTGCGATGCCTTTTGTAGATAATTGACTTTACTGTTGGCGACGGCACGTCGGAAAAGATGCTGGTGGCTCGACAAGGTTCTTCAGAAATGACGTTGAACCAACGGTATGAAAGATGGAAACACTTGAACATTAAAACAACTCCCCGACTCCATTGAGATTTTCTTTCTATCAACTAACTATATTCCAATTCAGTCCATGCAGTGATATTTTACACTTTTACCCTCCACTTGGATCCCACTAGGAATTGCCTTGATACAATTGCAACAGCTGTCCCAAGAAGGATAGACACGCCACAGAATATGATCAATCCCGAAAAATCACCACCCTGGTCACTAACAATAGCTCCAGCGATGGGGCTACCGACAAGCACGCCGAATGCGGAAACGCCATAGAGCGAACCATTACGTGTACCAATACTCCGCACGTCTGAGAATGAAGCAACCATGGCAGGGATGATAGAAAGTGTACACCCGGAAGTGAAGCCATACAGTGCAGCGTAAGCTATAACCGACGCAGTGGAATGGGCGGTGAGCCACACGGTGAGAGTAAAGATGCCACCGAGTAGGGTGAGAGGAATCATGACGTTGAAGACACCGACTCTGTCGCCGAGATAAGCCGGGAGAAGTCTGCCAAATGTGCTAGAAACATTCGTTAGCTATAGATCAGATTGGAAAATGACAGCGCTTAAACTTACGAGGCGGCGTTGACTATGGGAACCATGTACTCAGCCAACTTCGGAGATACACCAAGTGCCTTTGCTTGCACAATGATGAAGTTGAAGGGCAGAAAGGAGCCCAAGTATAGAAGAAATGCTGATATGGTCAAAAAAAGAAAAGGCATCTCCTTGAATGGCGTGACAAAGTCCTTGGGGTCAAACTTTCTGCGAGGTGGCGGTAGTCGTGACTTGATTGTGATGTTTGCAATAGCCAAAAGTCCTAGAAAGAGGAATGCGACAGATCTCATTGCCCAGCCAAACCCAATGCTGACAACAAGGTGATTGACCATGATGGGCAGTACGACACCGCCTAGACTGGAGCCAGCAGTGACAATGCCGAATGCTATGGCGCGGTGTCGAAGGAACCAAGTACCAACAGCAGCGATAGCTGGCGGGGATTGGATTAGCTAGACTAGTTATAGGGAAGGAATTTGATCGGACGACTTACGGGCGTAGAAGAGAAACGAGCAGCCTATAGCACTGCAGAAGCTTTGAGATAAAAGGATCTGGTAGTATTCTTTTGATATGGATGTCATCATCAGACCAAAGACATGGAGGAATGAACCAAGAAGGATTGGTATACGAGGACCAAACTCGTCTGTCATTTTACCGACGACAGGGCCCTGCAAACGTCTGGTTAGGATATGTAACTTGAACAACGTCGTGGTGAATATTAAAGTAAACATACCCAAAAGAACATCATAAATGATTCGACTGAAGGTATCCATGCAACAGTACTGGACGAATATGAACTCAGTTGATTTTGCTCATAGTAGTCTTGGAATATGCCAATGCCTGCTCCTCTTAGTGTCTGTTTAATTTAGTCTGTGATACAATTATAAACTCACAATTAATCCACCCAAAACTGGCAAAGACTGCGCAGAAACCCCCAGCTACAACTGACCAAGCTTCTAAACCCCCATCAGGTGGAGGACCAAAGTCTTTGCCATGAGTGTTCAATTGTTTTTCCACAGGTAATTCTGGCTGAGATTGGGATTCATCCCCCGAAGGAAGAAACGGGGGTGTTTGACTGGGTTCTTGCTTCGGTCCAGACATTGTATTTTTTGAATTGAAGTCGGATAATAATGTTGTGAATGACAGAGAAGAAATTGGATGTATTGATTACGGCTGTTGTCGAGGGAGTCATTCTTTCTTATAGCTAGCCAGACTTGAGATAAAGAATCTTACAAATGCTACCCTTGACTTGAAACTCGAAGGATGGTTCCGAATGGGGTTAAGTCGCTTTCGGGATCTGAGAGCGGAGCGTTAAGGCTAGGTTCCCTGTTGAAAACCTCGAAAAATGGTGCCATTTTGGGTTTAGCTTGATTTATCACAAGTCAGCCACCTCGACATCATCGAGTCTTGGACTTATTAATCCGAGTTTCCATCTCCCAACATCTCGAAGCATGGTACTTCATGCAGTATAGTGCCCTGTAAGACCCGATATCACCACAAATTTCTCAATTCCCGTCTCCCACCATGGTCGGCATTGCTGGAAAATCCAAGGCATGCCATGATTGCAAGAGGCGTCGTGTCAAGGTAAATACCCAACGTTATGACGATCTCTAACCACATCATTAATAATGTCTCATTAGTGTGATCTCACAACTCCGACATGTTTTCGGTGTGTGAAAGCAGGAATCTCATGTCGTGGATATGAACGGTCGACACTTTGGGTCCACCGAACTCAAGCTAGACCCAACGTCTATGCCCTATCAGCTGTGAAAGATGCAAAGATGCAAGAACGTCAGCGAGAGAATTCACACTCGGTTGACTTGAAAGATGTGTTACAGCACATGCGCGATAAGCTCTATTCATCCCAGTCATCATATCATGTACCTGCGTTTCGATTACAAGCGCTATCCATCACCGACAAGACATATCACCCACTACCTACAGTCACTAATAGCTATGAAGACTCTACATCAACGCCAGCATCATGGTTCAAAGCCGTATGTCAGATGCAAAATCCCAACGAGGCGTTGGACCACTCTCTCTTGGCCTTGTGTGCCATTCAAATTCGTATAACGCAACAATCTGGGATTTCATACGACGAGACTATCCAACTATATAACCACGCTCTATCAAAGATTATCGCTATCCTCGATAGTCCTGTAGATGGGGGTAGTGACGAGAGTCTAGCAGCGATTATCGTTCTTTCTACTTGTGAGGTAGGAACGATGGCTCCCTGAACAACGATTATTTACTGACTTGAAATAGCTATTTCTTTTCAGTTCAGCCTCTAGCTGGAATGCACACGCCAAGGGTATTTCTGAAATGCTTCGCAACCGTGTCGCGTCAGGAGAGACTACAAAGAGCTGGAGCGATCTTTGTCGTCGTCTTTGTGTAATATGTGTATGTGCATACCAACTCTAGATGGACTTTCAGCTGACACTATCCCAGGTCATTCAAGCAACAGTCCAGAAACGCCCTCTTATACTAGAGCCTGATGTCTGGCGGCAACAGATCAGACCTTACTCCAGCCCTACCTCTTTCGGTGGGTTACTGGACCTGGCTGTGGACATACCTTCAATCATGGCGAGTGTGAATACAGTCTCCCAAACTGACTTGCGTCAACAAGTCAACCAGCTTGTTCAGAAATACCGGGAGCTTGAAGAATGGCTGAAAAATTATACTAAACATGTCTGGGATTCAAATCAAACATCAGTCTATTGGTCTGTCCCTTCTCAGGCCAGCAATCCGACTGATGATGACTACGCCGAGAAGCTGTTCCCGTTCGCCCTCATCTTCTCTTGTATGGCAAACGCCACTGTTTGGATATTTACCTCTAGCATGATGCTTGATATCCTTGACACAATTCTGCTTCTTCACTCCTCAGACCAGAATGACGGTACCGCGCCATTTGTGGATGAGATAATCGACACTGGCATAGCGCCTGACATGCTCGATACCCTCCGCGTGGATGCTGATAGACTGAGTCGGCTGCTCTGCCAAAGTATTGAGTATTGCTATCGCGCTGATAATGGTACTTTTGGCCCGCAGATAACATGTTATGCTCAAGCGACGCTGTTGATCTACTTTGCAAACCGCGGGCTCCGCCGTGAGCTCGACTGGTGTAAAGCTATTCTTCGCATGAATGGCCCGGGAATGAGCTTTGGGATCAATTTAATGCAGTTGCGATCGGTGCCTGGGGATGTATAACTGAAGAGAAAAATGACATGTCAATAGATATCTATTGGCTCAAAGGCCTGAAATACGTATATCAAATAGAAGAATCGCCCAAATTGACTTGCTCAACAAAACTTTCATATATACTTCATAAACAATATCACCAACAAATATATACAAGAAATATCGTTTCTTCATCATCCATCTATTTACGGTAAGCATTCCAAGCAGAATGCATGCGGGTCTGCTGTCCAGGCGTGAACTCTTCATAACAAACACTGCGACTGGTATTAGCATTACGTTAAAAATTAATTAGAGTGGGTATGACATACTCATCGGAGTAATCCATGTAGTTGTGGATAGGGTCGTCACCAGGCTGGTTAGGGCAGGTATCCATGCGAGCAGGGCATCCGCTTGTCTGGCGGCCCTGCGCAGGGGTATCGGCAACGAGGTCACCACCGTTGCAACCATCCTGGAAAGTGTGGAAGAGGTTGAACCAGTGACCAACCTCGTGGACGGCAGTACCTCCCAAGTTAAAAGGAGCCTTGGTGCCACCAGGAACCGTCTCAGCGACGATGACGCAGCCGTCGAGGATGAATTGCTGAGAACCGGTTGAGACGTTGGGCTCGGGTAGGTAACAGTAACCCAGAGCGCTCTGGCCTCCAAGCTTGGCGACATCGGTGAAGTAGAGGTTGAGGGTCTTGTAGTCACCCTGGCGGAGCTGTCGCTTCATAGCAAGCTCGCCATTTCCAGCACCCCAGTTGGAGTTGGTGGTAAAGGTTGTGTCGATGAGCTTAAAGGTAATACCGTTGGGGCTGAAAGCGTCGTTCAGGGCCTTTAGCTGAGCCTGGAGCTTGGCCTTTGAGATGTACTTGGACGAAGACGTGGAGACGACGTGGAAGTAGGTGTCAACGACGATAGAAGCGGCAGCAACCTTGGACACGGACTCAATCTTGCTCAAGTTCTGGGCTTGAACGATCTGCTCGGGGGTAGGGTCGGAAACGGCGCAACGGGGAGGAAGGGCTCGTCCGGCGAGGCCAGCGAGGGCGTTGCCAAAGAAAAGAGCGAGAGCGAGCTTGGAAACCATTGTTGCGATGTTGTGACTTGAGAAGTTGAGACGAGTTGATGATAGACTATAATGTGTGTGATCTACGCTTCATATTTATAATTATGCACTATTATCTATGTTGATGATAAAGACGGGACGATTTGATCTATCTATCCTGGTAAACTTGGCATCTCGTGGCGATCATTTCCGCTTATGCAACGTCTCCGTTGACTTGGATCAAAGGTTCATCTCATCACAGCATAGATAACAGCCCTGCTTCTTTTCAACTGCCCATAAGAGCGATGTGATACTTGTAGCTCCATCCGTAAATTATCCCGTTTAATTCGACCTGCCCTTTTGACTCGTTAGTGGACATGCTGTTCCCGAGTCTATTCCTGGAACATGTTAGTGTAAAACCGCACGAGTCAAAGTACCCCTGTACCTTCTGTTCCTGGCAATAACCGCCGTTGGTATTATACGAGACGAGTGAATGCCGGGTGCCAAGAACATGTCCATTGAGTGGCATATGGGTCACATTGGGAGATTAATCCATGCGCTAATAGTAAGCTTAGAACAAGCATGATTATAAACTGCCGATGCCGAGAGAAAGACAAGAATTTTTGCCAAGGCTATATTATGCGAAAGTATGGCAATGGGTCCTTTGCCGATAGTTACCGGCTAATAGAGTTCGCCTGACAGAAAGACAGGGGTGATAGCGGATATCTACCAGATACGAATAACCGTTGTAATACCGCAACAGTCTTGTAGCAAGATCAATCGGCCAATCGGCTGATCGATAAGACGCGTCGGGAGTAAAAACGTAAATACGATACGAACGATGTTTCTTGAGTAAGTGAGAAGATAAGTTTAGGATGAGTGTTAAAGAAAAAAACAGTAAGGATCGGCTACAGCAGGCCTGAGCTTCAGCCAACCCCAAACAAGAGTCGGTAGTTAGTCACCTGACATCATTATATTGGACGGATACTAAACGGGAACAAGTACCTACACCAGGAGTGGTGTGCCTACTGGATCTCGTACTGGACAGTTGTATTACTTTCTACGTGTACAAATGTGGGAAGTGATGGATGCTACATTTGGTGTCCAGATCAGATCCTAAATACAAGGCACAAATCTAATGGCTCAAAAGACTCTACTCATGTCCTTCGTTATTATCTGTAGATATAAGGACGCCTCGTTGCTGAGCTATCCTTACAACGGCAGTCTGCCATTTCACAAGCAATGGCATCTAAATAGCCCAGTCCCCATACCCATCAATCTGTTGGAATCTCTCAGATTGATCAAGGTTTCCAACGATCTTGACGCCATTGCCGACATCTAGGGTCAATGCTTTTCCTTCAATCTTTCCACGAACTGAATGTCTTGAATTCAGTTGACTCTCGCTATCGTACTCCAGAGTCACGCGAGCAGATTCCACGCCATAAATAGGTTGATTGAGTTTAACTATCATTGACTTCAATCCAAAGAAGTCAAACTCGAGGAATTCTGGTTCAAGCACACGAAGCAAGCCGTCTGCAGAAGGCATCTGTTAAATGGTTAGTCGGCACAATAGACGCTGGCGATGTGATACCAGTAAACGTACCTTGACTTTGTAACTTGGGATTTGGAAATAAGTATGAGATTCCTTGGAAAATGGAGATAAGTTTATTGTGATGGAGGATGAAGAAGTGAAGAGTTTGAGATCAAGCACGAGGACGTGGGTATATATATACGTCGGTATCCAAGTCAGCTGCTAGACCTAGACTATCTGTTCCACCCCATCACCTCAAAAATTACCATCCACCTACAGTCTGGTTGATGGAAGCTTGATGGCCATAAGACTCGATAGCGCAGTGAAACTTATGCGTGATTCAGCTTTCAGCTGTCATCCTACGGCACCATAATAGGGCAAGATCTTCAGTTGGAGGTAAGCTGGAAGCCCGTGATTTGAAAGGCCTGCATGAATGGCAGCGGGGTGCATCATTACGTGTCTAACGATGACAGCTGAAATCGGGGTGTGGCTGGTACCCGGACCTCCAGTTAGACCTGATAGGGCAGGCCAAGTCTGTGCTGTACTGTAGCCAAACTACGCTTTGATGTACATATGTCTTCTACCTGCATTTATCATACGATTTTTAAAGTTCCGAATTACAAGATTAGTTTGTAAGTACTATGAAAAAGAAGACATGTGTCTAACAGCTTACCGTATGGCAGGAGACTGATTATACCTCTGTAAACACTAAAGAAGAATCTATTTATCCTCAGAGTTACAAAAGCTAGCCTAAAGAGACAAATATCATTTACCAACTTGGGCATCTGGTGGGTTACAATAAAAAAAACAGGTTATACTGTATCTAAATGTGTAACTTGCAGCAAATGAAGCCGCAAGCTGGGAAATTCAACGATAATACAACAATGTCAACAGTAGTAAAGGTTATACTGTATATCAAGGTCTAAATGCACGGGTATTGAAGACATTGGCCCCTTCAAAAACGGTCAAAGCGTATATTAAACAACAGTTACTGCTGTAGAAAGACATGCATCCTGCATGGTGGAGTCACACCTCGAGAATTGAATGTGAATTGGCCAGCAATCAGTTAGCGTTGAGTATATGCATCTGGCACCAGAATGTGTCTTTGCATAAGCTGTGACTTGTTTCTAATAGTCGTTTCTATTTCTGCTGTCAGACTTTAGTGCAACAATACCAAGCAATATTCATTCCTGTTTTGGCAGTGATCTTCATATAGATATCACTACTCTTAGCTGAAGAGGGGTAAGAAGATACTACAGTTTTTACGAATAACAATTTTTCTTCAAGGCCATAATCTATCGTCTTTCAGATACCTGTTTGTTCACCGTTGTCAAGTATGTCTGTCATATTTCCCTTTCAACAACCTACTGGAGAATCACTCAGCATCGGACCATCTCAAGGGATGGCCATTGCCATCGACAAAGACATTGTTGTCAAAATCCCATTTCAGTACCAGGTTTCGCCAGGCACTGACTTTTCTCACTGCTGGGACCTCTCAATCAAAAGCTTTATTGCCATGGAGAACGAGATGGTGATTTACGACGCACTTCAAGTCCATCCTCACCGTAACTTTGCCCAAAGGCTTGAACCCTGCACTGCCGATTATTTATTCCTCGAAAGACTTGATCCCTTGGAGAAGGTTTGGCGGCTTGCAACACGCGATGATCGAGTTCAATGGGCCTTGGGCTTGCTTGATGCTATGAGCTGGCTTGAAAAACTCGGTTTTGTTCACGGAGATCTCGCGGTACGCAATCTAGGCGTTGATAAGACGAATACATTAAAAGTTTTTGACTTTGGCTCAAGTTTCCTCTATGAGTCGGCAAATGATTTGATAGCAGATCACTTCGATTTGTCAACATTTCTGCATTTTATTCTTTCTGGTGTGGATCCTTTTGCAGGTGTTCAGTCACACGCAGACGTTATCGATCTACGAAAGAAATTGAAGGCTGGTCGGTGGACCATTGCGGAAGGCGCCGAAGTTATTGGGGATATTATCGAAGGTGGGTGGACAGGGAGCACCGGGACACAGTCCTTCACGGACACGTTTAAGCAGGTCGCTACAATCTTGGGCACTCCGAATCTTTCCTTAGATTCAGACTCCATGACCACAGATTATCCCTCACTTGGGTTACGCTGTCAAGATTGGTTGCGTAAGAATCAGAGAAATCCAGCGTGGAAAAAGATCGATGAGTATATTGCAAAGTGCAGGAACGCTGGGCATGATAGAGATCTGGATCACTTCAGATAAATAGTTAACCTAACTAACCCATCTAGACAGACATGTTGAAACCTCATGCTTCTTTATCTAGCTTGTGGGTTGTAATGCATAAAGAGAAAAAAACGGCATTTTTAGACCCAAATGGGAGTGCAACTGTCTTGTGTGAGTAGAAAAGACGACATTCAATGTGCATTTGTTGTGATTTTCGCACTTCACATGATAGGGTAACTTGAGACAACGCAGCCCTGCAGCCAACCCAAACCAAGGGAGAAGATTACATCTCGTCTTTTCTCCCACTAGTCGAGATCAAGGCACTGCGCATTACTTGTAACTGCCTAGTCCAGGGATTCCTTCTAGTCTCCTTCTTTCTCGTCTTTTTACACTCCCTTGGAGCGCCAACTAGTATCAAATAGGGATGGCATGATTGCAAGTAAGACATATTTATGCAAGGAATTAACATTCAACAAACAAGCTAGGAATTCAATGTCTCTTTAACCCTTGGGTCCCTGATGATTCTTATTTCCCTTGCAAACACATCCCGCCATTTCTTCTTCCATTTATCTCATCAATACTTGTTTTTCTAGTGTCTTTCTGAACAATCATATACTCATCCAGTAAACATGGCCTCATTCTGGGCCAGAGTCATTTCGACTACTCTGGCTGTGTTATTTTTACTTGCTGTTGGCTTCAAATCGCTTTTTCCCGGAAATGACCCTTACCGTTGTCGAGCTATCCAAAGCACTGGACGCTGGATCGATCCACCAGATGAAGAAGGGAACAGGTACCCTTTTAATCAATGGCAACCAGATGGATGCATCATGAACAAGTACGAGTCCGAAGATATTCGCCGCTGTATGCAAGGTCGTCGAATAGTTGTTGTCGGAGACTCAACGTCTCGTAACGTCGGTCATGGAATTAGTCGCCTGGTAAGAAATCACCGGTGTCGGAATTGAATAAAATTCAGTACTGATTTGAATCACTTTCAGCTAGATACGGAGCGTTCCAACCGCGATAGAAAGGAGCTCAAAATGCCCAAGTCCCAGTTTTTCAACATGACATACTATGGCCAGATGATCCAGCGACTACCTAACATCTTCCTGGAGTGGAAAGACAATGCTAGCCAAGAACAATTTGGACACAACCTCAAAATGTATGCGAAAGAAAAACAGAACACTCCATCAATCGAGAAACAGGAAGCGCCTGCGTTGATCTACATGGCTGGAGGCGTCTGGTTCACCAGGATGAATGCATCATTGCCTGGCGGCACAACAGTAATTTCACCAAATTCCACGTTTGCTCTTACTGCCAGCCCTTTCATGCTAGAAATGTTGAATTCGCCATGGGATAATCGCTTCGGTACATACAAAGAGTACATGTCCAGCATATTCGACTTCATTACCGACAACACACCTGATATTGATCCCTTCTCTGCCCCGATGGACCCAATCGATGGGTTAGGAAATCAGATGTTTTATGGTCCTCCCGCCGGACCTGTGTACTTGGGAGATGATCCTGTACACATCATCGATGCTCATCGTCGATCCGGCGAGACTACCATGATGCGAGACTGGTTGCATCAAGTCGAGCAGGATTGGAATCTCCCAATTATTTGGTCTATACCGATGCTCACGTATTGCCAGAACAAAACGTGGCTAGATGGTTATAAAACAGGGCTACATGTTAAGCATGGGATTGCAGATACTCGAGCCAACATCATATTGAACTTGAGATGCAACGCGAAGCTTGACCGTCTAAAGTCGTATCCATACAAACGCACTTGCTGCACCGACTACGGGGTTAAACCAGTTACTCAACTCGGGATTGTTGCTTTGGGTATTATTTACCTGGCTGCGTGTCTTGTAGGTGAGATGTTGGATTTGTACCATGACCGAAACGAACCGCGATGGAGGTTTTTTACTATGAGAGCAGGGTCATTCGTCTTGGCTCTTCTCATGTGTTATTACGCGGATCGTACACAGATGATGGCCAAGGGTGAAAAACTCTGGCAGCCAATCAACTTTGCTATTCTCTGTGCTCCTTGTCTCGCCATTTTGCTACTCACTATCCGTCGATCGCGATCTCCGATACCGATGGGAATGGAAATGCCTTTATCAACGAAGGAACCAAACGAACCTTTTCTCTCACGACAGCAAACAGATGAGTGGAAGGGTTGGATGCAAGCTCTCATTCTTATTTATCACTGGACTGGAGCTATTAAGGGATCCAAGTCTATCTACATCCTCATTAGGTTGTGCGTTGCAGCATACCTTTTTCAGACTGGATACGGACACACTTTGTACTTTCTGAGAAAGAACGACTTTTCATTCCGTCGTCTTGCAGCTGTTTTATTACGGCTGAATCTTCTCAGTTGTTCACTGGCTTATATTATGGACACGGATTACATGTTTTACTATTTCTCACCTCTTGTTTCGTTCTGGTTCCTTGTTGTCTACGGAACCATGGCAGTTGGCGGAAAACGATATAACAGCGACCCGCAGGTCGTGTTATCCAAGATATGCATTTCAGGCTTGTTAGTCTCTGCAATCTTCATGGGCACGCCACTAACTCGATTTGTTTTTGGTCTCCTCAACACAGTTTTCAACATCCAATGGAGTTACAAGGAATGGCAGTACCGCGTTACGCTTGACATGTTTATTGTCTATGTCGGCATGTTGACCGCTGTGGTGAACAACGAAATGAAGAAAACCGTCATTCATCTTGGTCTTCGAATCATCCTCGCCGTCGCTGGTTTATTTGGTACAATGTATTACTTCAATGCGACTTTACATCTACGAACAAAGGTTTACAAGGCGTGGCACCCTTTGATATCTTTCATCCCGATACTGGCCTTTATAGCACTTCGGAATATTTCTGCACCAGTCCGGAATTACCATTCAAAAGCTATGGCTTGGCTGGGTCGGTGTTCACTTGAGACGTATATCTTGCAGTATCATTTATTGATGGCTGCTGATACGGAAGGTGTTTTGATTATTGATGGTGTATTTGGGGACGGTACGGTAATGGGAGATCGATGGAGGACGCTGGTAATTATTGTACCGGTATTTCTCTGGGTGAGTAATTCTGTGGCAAAGTCAACAGCCTACATCGTCGATCTGATCATGGAGAGTTCTGAGGAGGACGAAAAGGCATCTAGCTCCTCATTTGCATGGTTGGAAAAAGTCCCTGGATATGGATGGATTACGGCGCCGAAAGTTCGTGTGGCATGTATTTTATTGGCAATGTGGATTCTGAACCTGCTTACCCCTGGACATGGGGAAGTACCAGCTCCAAGTGGTGGACATCATGTCACATCAGCACCGCTACCACCGTGGTAGATTCACTCAAGCTTGATGATGAGAAGTGTGGTCTCAATAGCAAGATTCGACCGAGCAATTTAGTCTCTTATTCTATATACCTCTACTCTCCACGTCTTTTTCTCTCTTGATATTTTCGATCGTACTCCCGTCTCTCTTCTGCACATTTCACACAAAGAAGTGACGTACGTCCCTCCTCAAAAGGGAGCTCGTGGCATCGTCTGCACAAGCCTGAATCGCTAGCTTTGGCTTTCATCTTTTCGTTGCTCTTTTTTTTGCCATCAAGACACTTCTCATAGGTCTTTCCGCTGTCCTTGGGAGGGAGGAGTCCACAATGGCCGCATCGACCTCCTGGGGGTATGCATTGTTCGCATTTGTCAAAATGAGGCTTGACAACCCTCTTTACACAATCGGGACAAGCGCCTGAGTTGACAACTCTCTTTACCTCGATGTCCAATAGTACATTCTCAATGCCATCGCAGAAATCGCAAAAAATGTTGTTCTGTGAGCTGGTTTTGTCGCTGCAAACGTAACAATATCCCCATTCTAGGGGTCTCCCAGAGCCGGCACATTCGGTGCACACTAGCTTGCTGGTTTCATTCAACTTGGCGCATTGGTAGCAATAGCGGGTGATACCGCATTCTTGTTCGTCGGGATTCAACGGTTCCATGATTGCGATTGATTAGTCGTCTTGCTGTGTAGATGATGGTGAGTGCTGGATGTTGTTGTATTTTGCATGTCTGAGACTGACATCTTGAGGTTGTATTTGTAGACCTGATTATTGTTGTGGAAGTCAGTTAGTCCTCAAATTCCTTTGTCACTGCGTATGAGTTCGCGATGGACGTTATTCAGTATAGGTCAAAACTGTAAGTTGAATCACATTCATGAAATCGTGAGCTCTGACTCACCAGGCTATACTGAGAACAATGCTGAATAGCATATCCCAATGGTGATGCGGGCAGTTCATCAATGTCAATTGAACAACCGTGATGCGTGTTGAAAGGGACAGTTGATTCGCGCAGAATGTCGAGATTCATCATGTATATATGCAGACTCAATACCTCAGTACCAGAAATTCACAACACAGCAACAACCAGCACTCACAGTCAGCTACACACGGCATCCAACCCAACGAGACAATTTAACCAACGACTAACAAATCACCATCATGGATCCATCGAACTCCGGGAACGACTGGGTCAACCGTCACTGCTTCAGTTGCGGCAAATTCAACGGAGAAGGCACTTTAGTGCACTCCGATTGCACCACCCAAGGACCGGTCCTTAATGGACACTGTTTCGTCTGTGGCAACTATACGAATTCTGCCATCGACATTTTCTGTCCTATTTGTAACCTAAAAGCGGTTACGACCAACGAGATGAATGCATTAATCGATTCGGGAATTTGCTACCACTGCGTATCGGCGATCGCGGAGCCTGAAGGAAGGTGCGAACGATGCTTGAGCGCAGATCGTCTTCCTCAGGGAAAACCGACACCAACCATGTGCAGCGGGTGCAAGGCGAGGCCGCCTCAACCAGGCTACAGTAGTTGTGAAACTTGCCTTCGACGGAAGAGGGACCTGGCTAAAAGGTACAGGGCAGAAGGTTCCGCAAGTCAGTAGCGTGAAGTGGCAGAACGGAAATCGACTTTGAGCATTCCCAACGATGGTATTTTATTATTCCGGATGGTGGTAGTATCTTCTATATTAGAACGTTAGTGATACGCTAAGGCGGTAATACAATTCACTTCTGGCCAACCGATGATGACGGTGCCATGGACGTTGGTGAATGTGTGCCTTACTTAAAAGTAATTCTCCATATCGCCTCGTATCTCTATTTGTCTGCTTAGATTTGTAATAAATATGATGCCAGATATAATTGATCACCACGATCTTAGAAACACGACAGGAGTCTACCGAACTAACACTATACTAAGAAATAATCATAGGGAGAAAACTCTAATGTCTTGATATTATTGAAATAAATAGTTCAAAGGTAAAAAACATACCAAGCCCGTTCTTCTCCGTGTTGATGTTCCTGGATGACGATAACTCTAGGGAGAACTATTAAGCTCGGCGATAGGATAAAGCTTTAGCCCCCCGCGCAAGTGTGTAGTCTAGTCTAGTCTACTAGCTGAATATTCTTCTTGTCTATTGAATTCGTATTGCAAAATAAACCTCCCCCTCATTTTTACCCCAGCCTGCCCAGAGACCCAGACCCCTGGGTATGCGGGGTTGAAGGGGATCCAGATCCTATTAGCGTTGCTCTAACTCACTTTAGCTCAACTTCAAAGACCACTCATGACTTGTTGCTACCACAAACGAACACGCTAGTGGGAAAAATTCTTTTGAAAATATGGGGTAAACCTTTAAGCGCGGTAATTTCTGTTTGTTCCTGTTCTAAAATCTCAATATTTAAATGCGGAGAAGTTGTCCCCTGTTTTTTCTGTTTGTTCTCTCTTCACTCACTCACTCACTCATTCGATTCGATATTGTGCTCGAAAAGGCACAATTGCTATCAATCATGGGTCTTTCCGTCAACAACATCTTTGCTGTCAATGAGGACAGACCTACTCCAAAGGCTGTCTACAATTGGCGTGTTTACACTTGTGCTGCTATCGCCTCTTTCGCGTCATGCATGATCGGTTATGACTCTGCCTTTATCGGCACCACAATCGCCCTTCCATCTTTTACAGAGGAATTCGATTTCGCTTCCTACGAGCCCGATGCTCTCGCCCTACTCAAAGCCAACATTGTGTCTGTTTACCAGGCCGGTGCTTTCTTCGGCAGTCTATTCGCCTACATTACATCCTATTTCATCGGCCGACGTTACTCTCTGATTGTCTTTAGCTTTGTGTTTATGCTCGGTGCTGGCATGATGCTTGGCGCTAATGCGGAGAGAGGACTGGGACTTATTATTGGTGGACGTGTTCTGGCTGGAGTTGGAGTCGGCGCTTGTTCCAACATGGTTCCTATCTATTGCTCCGAACTCTCTCCCCCTGCTATCCGCGGTCGACTTGTTGGTATTTACGAATTGGGTTGGCAAATTGGTGGTCTTGTTGGCTTTTGGATCAATTACGGACTTGCCGAGACCATGGCTCCTAGCCACAAGCAATGGATCATCCCCTTTGCTGTCCAACTTATCCCCGCCGGCATGCTTCTCTTCGGTGCCTTCTGGATCAAGGAATCACCCAGATGGCTTTTCGCCAAGGGTCGTCGTGAGGAGGCTATGAAGAAATTGTGTTGGCTGAGACAGCTGCCCGCTGATGACCTCTACATTGTCGAGGAACTCAGCTACATGGACCAGGAACTTGAGCGCTACAACCGAGAAGTCGGCCCCGGATTCTGGAAGCCGTTTGCTTGTCTCAAGCAACGTAACATTCAATGGCGTTTCTTCCTTGGTGGTATGATGTTCCTCTGGCAGAACGGTTCTGGCATCAACGCCATCAACTACTACAGTCCTACTGTGTTCAAGAGTATCGGAATCACAGGAACCAACACTGGCTTCCTCACTACCGGTATCTTTGGTGTAGTCAAGACCACAATCACTATCATCTTCATCCTCTTTCTGATTGAGACAGTCGGACGCCGAAAGTTGTTGATTATTGGTTCAGTTGGTGGTTCTCTCTGCATGTGGTTCATTGGAGCTTACATCAAGATCGCTGACCCAGCTGCCAAGGTGGCTGCCGCTACGGCTGCTGGTACTGAGGCTCCTGGAATGTCTGGCGGTGGCATTGCTGCTGTCTTCTTTTTCTATCTTTGGACTATCTTCTACTCCCCCACATGGAACCCGATTCCATGGGTCCTCAATTCTGAAATGTTTAACGAAAAGTCCAGGTATGTTACTAACTGAGCCCAGCCTATATGACACAAATTACTAACATGTTGCAGATCCATCGGTCAAGCTTCCGCCGCAGCCAACAATTGGTTCTGGAATTTCATCGTTTCTCGATTCACCCCCCAGATGTTCATCAAGATGGGCTACGGTGTCTACTTCTTCTTCGCCTCGCTCATGATAATGTCGGCTACTTTTGTCTTTTTCTTTATCCCTGAGACCAAGGGTCTGCCTCTGGATACCATGGACCGTCTCTTTGAGATTAAGCCTGTGTGGAAGGCTCACGGACAGCTTTCTGAGGAGCTGAGACTGCAGGAGGATGAATTCCGACGTAATGCCGAGGGATCCAAGATCAGCGATGAGAAGGCCCAGGCCCTGGCTGATGAGCGCGAGAGTGTGAAGTGAAATGAGTTTTGCTTGGAGTTACGATAGATGTATACACAAGACGTAAGATAGGGATAGTAATTGGTCATGAAATAAAGGTTCAGAAATTCTCACAAATTGTTGATTTCATCATGATGTGGGATTATTTAATTAAAACATGATATATTCTAAATGTTGTGAAACAAACACAACCTTGCAGCATGGGAGAGCCTGCTAAAATTTAGTAAGTGTAACGGAAGTTGGAGTTTTCCAAATCCGTCTTGTCGCTCTTCTCCGCCTCTAATCCAGCATCAAGCACATCATGAATTTTGCCGAACTGCTTATCACGCCTCTTGTTCTCGATAACGCAAAGGAAGTAGTAAATAAGACCAACAGCAGCCATCAAGGCGAAAGCGCACAGCATTGCGCCAATACCGAGAACGTATTTTGGTGCTTGTGTGCTGAGGAAGAATTGGGGTCCAATGATATTACCGACAGCTAGAGGTTCAATGTTAGCAGGGAAAGTTGGTTCTAGGACAGGAACAATACGTACCGTACATGATGGCGATAGACATGCCCATGAAACTCTTCTTAGTGGCGCCAGCAGTGTTGGATGAAGACAGACTGAGCAGGAAGATAAATGGCACGTTGTAAAAGCCCATCATGTAAACACCAGCCAAGGAAGCATTTCTTTGTGTCTCGACGTCCAGAGTGTGAACCATGATAGCTCCAACCATGCCCAGCAGAGCACCTCCGATCCAGAAGATACATCGCAGGTTGGGGATGTAGAGAGCAATAGTCGTGAGAAGGGCCTGACTGATCATGGCAACTGCGGCTTGAGGTGTAGCCATGAGAACAGTCTTGGTTTTCGAAAATCCGTAACCAGCAATAATCAGTGGGTTGAAGTTTGTGACGCCTGCGTTGGTGACGGCATAACCCAAGGCGCCCAGCCAGATGCAGTAGCATTTGGGATCGCGAAGACATTCGAGGATTTGATATGTCTTGAACCCCTTGTTTGATTCAACACCAGTCTGGTTCGGAGCGAGGCGAATAATGGCGAGTTTCTTTTCCTCGGCGGTAAAGAACCATGCTTGTGATGGAGCATCGGGTAGAGCGAAGAAGACGAGAACACCAAGAAAAATAGTGCAAGCTCCGTAAATAAGAAAGATGTACTGGGAGTCATGTTAGAATGCATTGGATACAAGATTTTGAAATGACGGCAATATTCCGAGACTTACCTTCCATGTTGAAAGCGTTCCGTCGATTTTTCCAATAGCGTAGGACAAGATACCACCGAAAACACCAGCAAAGGTATTATTCCAAAAGGCCGTACGAAGAGGTTGCTCGTTTCGGAGATACCACATAGAATTGATAATCATCATGCAAGGTAGCACGGCAGCTTCGAAAACACCGAGAAGAAACCGAATGGTGGCCAAGCCGGCAAAGTTGTGGCAGAGAGCCAAGAAGCACAACAAGACACCCCAGAGAACGAGACAAGTGCCGACGTATTTTCCAATTGGGATTTTTGTCATGAGCCAAAGGCTGGGGAATTCCATGGCGAGGTATCCAAAGTAGAAAATGCTGCCGAGCCAGCTGTAATCTTGGGCTTTGAGGTTGGCGTCTTCTTTCATTCCAAAGATGGCGGCATATCCTAGGGCGTTCTTACATGTGTTAATAGGATCTCTACTGAATAGGTATGGTGGTCTTACCTTGTCTAGGTAAGCGAGCGTCATGCTGAGAATTGCCAGAGGCATGACCACCAGATCGGTCTTTAGAAGAAGACGCTTTGCCTGGGCTTTGGTTAGTTCGGGAAGTTCATCCTGGGTGGAGTCAATGGACTGTGGCGTGTCCTTGACAGGAGTCTCATCAGTTTTCCCTTGGAGCGACGACATGATGTAATTCTCAAAGGGAGCAAAAGTAAAGGTCGAGAGATTAGAGACTCGCAGCAATTGCAAAGTGCAATGCGGCTCGGCTTTAAAAGATGTATCATTTCTTGAGATTAGTTGTTAGATTCCCCGAATTTAGTGGAGTCAACGGGGAGTTCGCATAAGTTTTTCATGATGCATCGAGTCAGTTGGTCACCATTGAGTCTACCGAATGGAGACTCATGGAGAGTCTATTCTACTTTGGGATTCTTAATCCCGTTTTCTTATCGACGATAGGGGAAATAGAAGAGAATTACTATGGAATGTTGATCCACTGTAGATGGCGATAAGACAACCTTGCGATCACGTCAATCTAGCGTGGAGAAATTTGCCAAGCCAACGTTGATGATAGGGTCTAGATATGGTCAAAGTATCATCTAGAGTGGAACAAATGTGGTCATTTCGGCACTAGAAATGATAGTAGCCCCTCGGAGGCGAATGGTTTCATCAGTGGAGACTCGAGTCAGTGAAATTATAGGGTAATCAAAGTAACGCTGTTTGTCATTTCCCTTCTTTGTTCGGCGGGATTGATATAAAGACATTTCTCTAGATTTATTCGCAATTCGGAGGTCATATTTTGAATAATACAGACACGCTGTTAACAGCCTGCAAAATGACAGAGTCAGTAAAGAAAGACAGCCATGGCGGCTCGACGCATAGCTCGGTACCCAATGCGAAGAATGCATCTATTCTGGTAAGTTCCAATGTTTCACTCATCGACGCGTACATTAACTCATGAAAGGTCGGTATGCGTGATGGTGTAACTGGAGACTTTAAGCTAGTCCCTCGACCAGACGCTGTTGTCTCAGTCTTTGACTCAAACTTCCTCATTGGCGATGGTATCTGGGTAAGTTCAAGTCAGCTAATTGACTCACCTACGCGTCTCTAACGATGCTAAAGGAGGGCATTCGCGCCAACAAAGGTCGCCTCCAATTCGCGCGAGAACATATAAACCGCCTTTTCCAATCAGCAAAGGCAATGTTTATGGATCTTGGTCTGTCAAAAGGTGATCTTCTCGACTTGATCCATAAAACTCTTGACGCGAACGACATGGGTCAAGATGAACACGTCCACATCCGTCTCGTCGTCAGTCGCGGTCTCAAATCAACACCCTATCAAAACCCTAGTGTCAACATCGGTCTTCCATTAATCGTCATCATTCCCGAGTCAAAGGCCGTCGATCCAAACTCCAAATCTCGCGGTTTGAGACTTGCGACAACGTGGGTCCGTCGCGGACCACCAGACGTGAAAGACGAGCAATGGAATCATATTTCGAAAGCTACGGATGTCCAAGCTTGTATCCACGCCAATGTCATGAACGTTGACGAAGCACTGATGCTTGATCTTCGCGGTTTTGTCAAGACGTGCAACTCTGTTAATTTCTTTATTGTGAGGGGGAATGAGGTTTGGGCGCCGACAAAGGATAATCAGATGCAGGGAATTACGCGACAAAAGACGATTGATGTTTGTCGCGCGAATGGAATCACTGTTAAGGAATTGGATTTTGCGTTGACGGAAGTTTATGGTGCGGATGAGGCATTTTGCACTGGAACGTTTCCTTCGCAGATTCATGTGACGGAAATTGATGGCAGAGTCGTTGGAGATGGTAAGAGGGGACCTGTCACGGAGAAGATACAGCAGTTGTACGCTGAGCTTGTGAAGAAAGATGTTGAGAGATCGAGGGAGGAGATCAGGGCAGAGGTTACAAGGAAGAGGGATCTGAGTTGGTTGCAGTCAAAGTTGTAAAAGGACATGATTTCGGTATCATCAACCCGTTGAAATAATAAATATTGTCAATTGAATAGATTAATTTATGCTGGAGGGCTTGGAATAAGCATCGCACTAAGGGTCACAGTTGCAGTAGTAAGAGTCTCCTGCGAAGAAATCAGTAAACACGAAATCATAAAGAACTCCTAACCAATCAACACGTACCTTCTTGACTGCAAGTATCCTCGTTCACCTTGTCGTCGTCGACACCTCCCATCTGCACGAGATGCTCCTTACACTCATCACAGTTGCTGATCTTCATACAGTAACCAGCGCAGTATTGTTGGTTTCGGGTTGTGCATCCTGTGTGGCACGGAGAACCAGCGCCTCCGGCAGGTGTGTTGAAGCATTCGCCTGTGCACAGAGCGTTGTTCTTGGCAACACACTCAATGTAGGAACCTCCCAAGCAGTTGGGGTTCTCGCCGACATCGCGTGGTTCGGCGCACTTGCCGGCTAGGGCTGGTGCGGCTGAGGCAAGGAGGAGAGTGAAGAGAGTCTATGATTGTTAGTTGATTGTGGATCTTTGGGATGGGATCGTGGCGTACCCAGGTGGAATGCATTTTGATGTGTGTTTTAAAGATTGGAGATGTAGTAGTGTTGATTGATGGTGTTACTAATAAACTGAGATAACTGAAGAGCAAAGGCCATATTTATATAGCTCGAGTTGGCTCAATTCCTATTCCCTTCGTCAAGGAACTAACTCAACAATTGAGTCAGTGACATCACAACCGGTAGGATTGAATCCTTCGACCCCAGACATGACGACGATGTGCAATGGGAACCAGATCTAGATGTTACTTATGGGGCAGATAGTGGAGTGTACGAGGCTCAGCTGGGCTGAAAAGCGATGCTGTGTTTTAGCTCTTGATGATCATCGTCTCACTATTACTGGAAACTCATCTAGCTGAGTTACTTATTCTCTTGGCTCACGTCAGGTATCGTGAGGGGACCGAGAGCCGGTGCAAGGATTGCGATCCGCTTATCTTGATAATCTTGCTTTGGCAAGGCATAGGATCATAATATGGGTCTTTTCCTATGCTATTGGTTCGTGACTGGAATGTTGATTATTCTTATAAGCCGAGATAATCCACATGCATCTATGCGACGAAAACATGTTCAGCCGACGGCCCGTTTCATCTCCGAGCAATTATTACCCTAGACGTTCGAGGCTGATTATTTGATTATTGGATTATTGTTGGCGTAGGTGCCTCAGGCCCCTATTTCATATAGGTAGCATGACCCTCTCAGGACCCTGCTAGCTTTCCCAAACAATCGCATCCTCTATTGGTCACACCCACATCTTTACAATTATTATCTTATCCACCACGAACCAGATTGAGGCCCAATGTCAGCTCGCAACATCAGTCAATCATGATGAGTGCAACACGGCAGACTCCATACATTATGGAGAAATAGTCCGTTGTGATTTAATTCGAGCGCACTGATACGATAACTGTTATGTAACTTGTCATGACATTTATTGATTATTGGCCCAGAAATAACGAAAAGCTCGGTTACAATGCGCGCAGGCGTGTCATATCACACGTCGATGCGCAAGGCAAGATATGTGTCACAACAGTTGACCAATAGAATAAAGGGCACTGGCCAACCCCAAGATACCTAAATTTCAGTTCAATTTACCCTCATCCTTTCTTATTCCGATAAATTATATCACCATATTCGAAGATGATCTCGTGGTCAGTAATTCTTAACTTTCGTGTTCTGATCGACAACCTGGCGCCATTTCTTCATCTCAGTACTTCCTGGATTGAATGGTTAGAATGGTTTGAATGCATCACGGAGTATTTTCACAAATGGAAGCGCTCCTTACGACTTGACTTCTTGGACAAACTCATATCCGACAAAGGAGATGAAATCTGGAATGCTGCTATTTGGCATGATGATGGAGAAGTCGCAAGGCTCCTCGCAGAATTTGAAGAAAACATCTATTTGAGCAATGAAACGAGAGATCCCGAGATGAATAGGGTTGAAGGATTCAGCCCCAAATTCGTAATTGCTAAAGTTGTCGCAGAACTTTACCAAGGTTACGCCAATAACACAATAGTCGCCTCTACTATGGCAAAGTTGCGTATGAAGGCTATTGCGGATCGGTTAGCAAAGACATCCCGACGAATTACTCAGAAGGAATGGCAGCAGTTACAGTGCGTCGCGCGTGGTGAAGTCTCAATTCTATGGATTGTTATCACTCGGAATCACTTATTGGACGTCAAATACCTATTGAAAAACAACGATATCGATCTGCGAAGTAGAAACGGGGTCAACCAAGAAACAGTACTCCTTCGGGCAGTTTCGCAAAACAACGAGCATATTATCCGTTCTATCCTCGAAACCAACTCGTCAGTGCCACCCTTGCGCTACATTGACATTGGTAATCAGCGGTCACAAACTCCATTACATATTTCAATCGAGGCCTATCTACAGGGCCCCCAACAACATGACTCTGAGGAGTCTCATACTATCCTCAGAATCTGCACCTTGCTATTGGAGCATGGTGCCAATGTCAACGCGCTGGACGACCGATTTCAAACACCACTTCACCTACTTTTGGGTTCAAGAGAGAGTGACGTTCCCATCGGCCCCTTGCTACAGATACTTCTCTCAGATGAAGCCGAGATTAATATCAAAGACATCAGAGGTGTGTCCCAGCAAAACCCCAATCACGGTTACGCCTCAGAAACCTTCAAAAACTAGTCAAAAACTACCCAATCACGGCTTGCTAGTGTTGATACGAAATTTCCCTCTTTCACTATACCATGATCTAATGCAAAGTCCAGGCAATTCACCTCTTCACCTCGCTTGCAAGAAACAAGATCGTCAGGCCATGAAGATGTTGGTCGAGAAAGGTGCTGATTTAGAAACCTTTAACCGTGACGGGTACACACCCAGGGAATATCTGATGACATCAGAAGATGATGAAGAGTTTTGGATGGACCTGAAAATATTGACCATGACCAGTACAGCCAAGCTTGAAAAAGATACGAAAATCCCACAGAGGGACGGTAGGATCTCTGATAGACGTATGTGGATTTGCCGAAAGTCTCCAGTCTATTGCAGAATCCAAAAGAGTATACAGGTCACAAACAGAAATATTCAGATACCTGTATTTTGGGTTGGAACAGGTCGGTACGTATCCGACGTCCTGTATCCATCTGATCAGGGTCAAAATGTCACGTTCCTAGAATATTGCGAAAGGGAGTATGAACATGTTTGGCAAGCCGTTCAAAAACGCCTAGGAATGCCCTCTGAGTCAACTGAGGACGCAACTCGCGAAAAGGGACAGGTCAATGATGACAGATGGAGGTGGGTTAACTTCAATGCCAATAATGTAAACTACTACTGAGTACTCCACCTGCTTGGATTTATATTACTAACACCCTTTTCGTAGATGACATGGATCAAGGTTAGTGACTTGAAGTCAAGTATGAACCATGGTCCTGTGCCTTTTATTACCGTGTCTATAACAGGAAAATGCGGTTCTGGCGTAAAGTCATTTCGCGTTCGGTTTAACTGCTTGACTAACAAAGTGTTTTACAACATAGGATTTCATTTTGGACCACACCGAAGAGTTAACAGACCTTCATACAAAGAGTGAAATCTGGGAGTTTTTCCGAAGTAACATCAGACTTCGTGACGGAAAGGAAAGAGACTATCGCATAAGAGCTCCTCATGCCCAGGTGAGTTGATGCGGGCAAGACGTAGTGTATTTGACGTGACGACTGGACGATACTTCGATGTAATAAACATATTGATCGGACTACAGAAGATCGATATCGAAACCTCAAAGTCGCGCGACAAGGATATACCAGAAGCTGGATCAATGGTGTCTATTGTGGTATGTCCGAAGCTCATATGATATGACACATAACTGAGATTAGTACATCTAGATTCCATTTTTAGATATAGAAGTGGAAAAGAATATTTTTATAGCGAGCGAAAGAAACGAAGCGTTGATAATAAAGATGACAGATTATCTTTTCGAAGAGAAGCGGGTCGGAGAAGCGTATCTTCCTTTTACAGGGATGGATGGAGTTCAGATGCCTCAAACTCTGGACCAGACATTCAACAGCGCGGAGGGCCTGTCAGGACTTCGATCGAAAGAGAACCAAGTGATTTACAGATGGTCTGGAAAAGGGTCATCGGCACGTCATGGACAGGGTTTGGGCAAGCACAAACCTTTACAGCCTCCGCGTGGCAGTCTTGGCTCTCGTTTTAAAGATTGGCTGGGATATCACGTTAAAGAGGAACCTGATCCAGATGGCGCTGCTTTGGACTATATTGAAGAAATAATGAAACATGAGGGTATGGGTAATGCAACTAGAATGCGGAGTATCAAGCAGGAAGGCAGCCCGAAATGGCTGATGGTGCGACAGCTCTGGTTATGGAAACTACACGATGGTGAGTGATATTTCGGCCCCCTCATGGGCGAGGCCTTGCCTAATATGCATTATATATCAGGTACCATTCTTACTGCAATACCGTCTCGAGAAAACATGGGCATGGCAGATGATTTGTTGGAAACTATCCGACACAGCGAGCTGGATGAGTTATGTACCGCGGATGACCTTGTCAAGCACATTGTGCAGCAAACAGTCACGTTTCCAGAAAAGTTCAGGCTGGCTGGGCTTGGAGAACACATTCTTGATATCTTCGAAAACGAACTTGCTTCTGAGGTACGTTGCAGTATAAGCGCATTAGAGGATGACACTGCTGACAACAAAACGCTCTCGTATAGATGGACCGAGAAGCTGGTTTTTTCAACAGTTTCACCCGAAAAGACTGGAATTCTAGATTTGCCAACAAAGCCATCAGTGAAGCGGCAGGATGTACCTGGCGTGTCAAAGATATTCGCGGAGAGCTTCGCCTCATCGACAAAGTCTTTACGCAACAGTTAGATGTTCTCAAAGAATTCGCCGCGGTTGTTGAGACTGACAAGGGCATGTCACTTGAAGAGCAAGAAGCTACTCTGATTCGAGAATCTGGCTTGGAAGTCTTGAGAGAACGAATCCGACGGATAGACGAAGATGCTGCCACGACAATTGATGGTGTAAGTTGGATCATGATTGAGTATATGTTTAACCTTATTAATTTGGTGGTTTTGCATAGCTCAGCAACATCACTCAGGCAATGCTAGCCCAGGCGTCACTCAAAGAGGCTGAGTCGGCGCGTTTGATGAACTTCATCATTCTTCCATTTACAGTTGTAACTGTCATATTTGTGAGTTCTCCAACGAAAGTATCCACATTATTGAAGGGACGCCTGACTTAGTTTTGATAGACACCCCTGTCATTCATGACAAGTCTCTTTGCTGTGAACTCGGACGGGTTCCCACACAACGATGAAGGAGAACTCAGGATACCTTCAAATTGGCTTCGCGACAAGATGAGTAAGTTGGCAACAATGAGTTTTATGATCTGGAGTAGTTCTAACATGATTGATCCAGTCATTGGCGAAATCGGAACCTTGATTCCTCTTTTAATCATTATCGTGTCCATTTCTTATTTGAGGACTGGCACAAGACGTACACCGAAATAACAGCCTAAGTGATCATCAATGCAAACTTCATCATGTGGTTTGAAGTTCAACAACGCCACATGTAGGAATGGAATTGTCGGGTTTTCAACAAATCTGACAGATTGAATCTTTTCAGGAGGAATGGCTGTAAAGAGAAAGAGCTTCTTAGGACGTGGAATAATTCGTCGGGAATTGAAGGAATGGATTCGAAATTGTCATGAGATATTTAACCATTCACTTTTCCTCTTGGATGAGAAAATGAAAAGATGGTGTCAAGGGCTTGATGATTTTGTGATTGGAGGCCTTACAATCTCACGACTATGCCTGTCAGCCAAGCTTTTAATTCTACGTTTGTGGGAAAATAGAGGACGATTTATCCCCATCCCAGCATACGCAAACGACTCGATTGAGAATCCAGTAGGATAGATGAAAAATAAGCCGCGTTATCAGAGATTTCGAGAGATTTACCCCACAGACTTTTTATTGAAACAATTAGATGTTAAGAACGACAGTGTTTTAGGTATTGCTTGGCGTTTGTGTTATTTAGTATTTTCCGGTCAAGCCCGTAGGATTGTAAAGCTTGCCGCTTGGTTGCCTGATGAATGCGTTTCTAGCCAATTGGCGAAATTGAGTAAATGTCTTGGTATGCCAACACATGCATTAAATCTAAGGATTGACCAAAGTCCTAACGTGATGTTATTTCGAGAGGCTGGGGAGGCAACCAATTTATAGTCCGACGGAGTTGATAGCGAGGACATATCCACTTGGCGGGGCTGTGTTAGGCAGAGCACTCATGGCCTGCATCAGAATAGGCACACAAGACAATTTGAAAGGAATAGGATCATAAGCACAAAGATATAAGAATTGGGTTAAGGCAGTGTGTCAGAGAAATCACAATTAGACAATACACCAAATCACAATGGCTGCTTTCAATCATCAACCCCCAGCAATTGACTTCACCAACTTCACTTACACGGACCTCCCATCTGAATCTTCCATTCGCCTTCTTTCACTCATTCGAAGACCCCGCCAACTTTCACCACCTTCAATTTTAGGTGAACCCCTGCTTGAATATGTTTTAGAGACATTCGAAATCAACTCGGCCCCTCAATTCGATTTGATCTCTTCAACATGTGGAAACCCAAACAGTGCTCACCCAGGTGACATTGACGCATATGGACCTATGCATCGCTACCCCATCGCTGTCAATGGAAAGATTATATTTATCACGAGAAATATCTACGAAGCACTACAGATGGCCAAGAGTGTCAATGATCCCATTGGCCATCGCGACAACATATTCGGCGAGACTGAATTGATCCGCGCTATTGAGTATAATCATTTACCAAAAGTGCGCGAGTTGCTTCAGGAGGGAGCTCACATCCACGCCCAGGATTGCTTTGGAAAGACTGCGATTCATCATGCAGCAGAGAATGGTCATTTCGAGATTGTCAGTATCTTACTTGACTATGGCGCCAGCATGGATGTAATTGATTCACACGGTCGTATCCCACTGGATTATTTCCCACACATGGGTTCTAAACAATGGAACCAGGTTGAGGAAATTGCTTACAAGATGCATCAGCCTCCAGAGACTAGAGATGTTGTTTCTATCCCCGAGGTTGTTCGCGTTGGGAGACCAATGTGGATTGAAGCCATTTGCATTGACCAGACCAGCGATGGGGAAAAGAGCAGTTGTTCTGAAATGAAAGCACAAATCTATCGCCGTGCTCATTCTGTCGTGGCTTGGGTTGGAGTTTCCGATGAGGAAACTCAACTTGGTCGACAAGCCATCATTTCCTTTCTTCTGAATAATAAGCAAAGGTCTCCAGATCACACTATGTCTGATGACAGTTCCCCAATATCTGAGCCAGAAATGCAAATCCTGTCCGATAAGGAAAAGTCCTGCATCGTGCAGTTTTTGAGACGCTCTTGGTTCGAGCGATCAAGCTTGATCGACGAAGTAGCTTTTGGAAGGGCAGTTTCTGTTTATTGCGGAACGGATTCTATTCCCCTGTCTGACATTTTGGAATTTCTGAGGAGGAACGCTGACGATGGGGTTTTGCCTTTGGATTTACAGATATGGTCGTTGCTTGGAAGTAGGAGTTCGAAAAAGCGAAGATCTTATGGATCGGGAGGGAACCAGAAGAGAACAAGACGAGATGATGATTAATAAAATCTTTATGTATAGATAGGGTTAAGCTTAATAATAATATTACAGCTGAACTATAAACAATCATATCCAGAAATCTATGACATCTATTTTCTTTTTGCCTCACTTTACAATCCTACTCACATGCAACTATAGCTGCGTGTATCATACGGATTTGGTTATTGACTCTAAAACTGGAATTCTCGAAGGCATGACATCCTGTGGTCCCAATTTATTTCCGCATGATGACTTGACACATATATTGTTATTCCTGTGGTATAACCGATTTCCTAATCTGTGCCTATAATACCTATTTGCTCAGAGTTCTTCAAGCTCAAATGCATTTAGACCCTCCTCATCAAGACCGGCCACAATCGTTTCGAGAGTCAAGTTCCCATTCACACGGTACATCGAATCATCAAGGGCATTCCAGATAAGGAAGTCCTTACCGCCGATCTCAACCAAGAAGAGGGCCTCGCCAGTATAGGAACATGTGCCGTAGAGGGGCTTGAAGTCGCCATCGAGTCCCCGATGTTTGAGCATCTCGGCGAAATCTTCGTTCCAGCGCATGTCGCCGCCAATTTCATCATACACATTGGTCCAGTCTCGGGGAGGCGGAACCTACTCAACTGTTAGACGATTTCGAGAGAGCAAAAGGGTGATGAGCGGTGACTTACGTCAGTATTTGTGACTTCGACACCGTCCACAACTTTGGCGTAATTACTCATGATTAGGTTTTGTAATGAAGGGACCGCTGTGCTCAAGAAGAAGAAGGTGTAGATGCTCAATTGTGGCAGCCCGTCAGAAAGACGAACCGCCACATATATAGACCATTGAGTCTGACATCAGACGTCACCAGGCATTACTAGAGCGAAAGGATATTTTAGGGGCCTGCTCAGCTGTACACGCTGATCCTAATTTGTAGTTAGCCTCATGCGTCACCTTGCTTAGCTGGTAAGCTCCGCTTTATCATCATTGCTTTTTTTATTATGTATTGTATCTAAGGAAGGAGACGGGGAAATACCGTATCAACTCACGAAATTCGGTAGCGCGTTTCTGACTTATCCAGGCTAATGCAGAGCTTATATAGGCAACAGAGAGCTACTATAGGACTATATAAGTAGACAAGGTCTCTATAACTATGCAATAGCTAGCCGAGTTAATAATAGTAGGGGATATCGGTGGCTTACTGAAAGACCCACTGGAAAAATGCCTCTTTACGCTACCGAATTTCATGAGTTGATACAGTAGTCACAATAACTAAGGTTCAGTGGTTTATTAGATTATGCAGTAAGACATCACATGCTGGAAGTTGATAATTATAACATGCTATTATCAATTAACTCGTTGGAGATGTCCAGTTATAACCCAACTCGTACCTAACTATGGACTGATATCAAGTCGCTCTTGTTGCATTACCAGGAGCTTTGACCTATGACTTCAATTGACATTTCGTTTTGGGTAGAGATCTGCCGACATTCCTTGGTTGTCGATCACAAAAGCGGGATGTCATAGCGGGGTTGTAAGACACAACGCCAAATCTAGAAATAAAGTTGCCTATCAACACGCATGCTCACAGCTGAAATCATATGAAGCCACATTATATACTAAAAGTGCATTATCTCCTGAAAGTTGGGATTATTCTATTCAGCCGTCGCCCCATATGGTATTTTTCCTTTACAAGTTAAGATAATAATTAATATATATAATTTTATTAATTATTTACTTTTTATTAAGTGATTTTTAAAGTATAAGTCTTAAAGTATATATTTAAAATTAATTTATAAAAAAATATAGTTTTTAAATTTAAATATTAATATAAGTTTAATTTAAAAGTATATATTATAATTTATAAAATTAAAATTATAATAATTATTATAAAAGCTTTTATTTTTTTTAAAGATTAATTATTAAATATTTTTTTATTAATATTAATATTAATAAAATTATTATATAAAATAATAAACTTTAAAGTCTTTATTAATTTTAATTATATATTAAATTAAAGAATTATTTATAAAAGCTTAATTTTTATAATTAATTTTATTTTTAAAGAAAAATATTTAATAAAATTATTTAATAGCTTTATTTATTTTTAATATAATATTTTTATTAATACTTAAAATTAAAATATTATTAATATAAATAATAATTAAATTATTATTTTTATTATTTTTAATTATAATACTTTTAATTATATAATTAATTATTAAATTAATAAATTAAAATTTAGATTTTTATTATATAAAGAAAAAAAAGCCTTAAAGGCTTTTTATAAAATTTAAAAGAAATATAGCCTTAATATATTAAAAAGTAAAATACTTTAAATAAAATTACTTTTTAATCTTTAAAATAATCTTTAATAAAAAAAAAAAATTATTAATAATTTATAAAGTATTTAATAAAGATAATATTATTAAAAAGTTTATTAAATTAGAATTTATTATATTAAGAATCTTATAAAATTAAAAAAAGAAAATTCTAAGGAAAAAAGGAAAAAGCTTATAATTAATACTATAGCTTTTAATATAATAAAATTCAATATAATAGTTAATTATTTACTTCTCGAAGCTATTAACACAAGTTAATCTACCTACTTTATGCCCCTCAATAATAAATCTCTTCCTCATATAATTCCGTCTCCTAATCTACTGAAACATCGCCTCTGTAATGTGTAGATAGCATCCACTCGTATATGCAGATTAAGTGTTCAGAACAATATCACAGCCAGTTCCCGACTTGAAGCGCTCAGATGTGAGTCTGTGCTGGCGCTTGTATTGGCTAGAGCGATAAGGTCAGATATGGATTATAACATAGACGTAGATATGGGACAACTTACTCATGACCGGCAGGGCCTTGGGCTTCACTGATGTCGACTACATACATGCCATCTCTCCAGTAGCATTGCTGGTTCTCGAGCTGAACAGTGTATTTGGCCAAGATGCCACAGTATAAATCGAGATGATCATCATTTCGGGGCTCGGTGATAAGTTGCACGCGGTATCTCCTCAATGCATTCTCATACCAGTTGGACTTCCACTGGATAGTGAATTTGCAGTTCGCACGCTTGTCAACTAAATTAATTGTTAGTACTCAACAGATTGGTTATCAATTTGGCGAGAGATCTACCTTGGGCGACTTCAACAGGCTCAGGAATAGCTGAGGCGAGAGCAGGAATCGCAATGAGAGCCTGGGCAAGGATTGAGAACTTCATCTTGTTGAGTTGAAAGGGATGGATTAATGTGATTGTGAGTTGAAGGTAGAGATGAAGAATGAGAATATTCCTGAGCAGGAACTCCGCTGGTCTTATAGTATTCCAACCTCAGTTAGGCTACCTCTTTCTATGTCTGCCATCATGAGAAACGTAGCATAGAAATCCATCGCACGTTTGTAGCCAAAGGTAGATGACCTTGGACTCCTTCGGCGAATCCGTAACTGGCCTCGCTTGAGACCCTTGAATTGCCTCAATGACTTGCCGGAGATTACTCTCAAGCTGAGAACGCTGCTGAGTCGGTAGCATTTTGGGATTGTAGATGTAAGCATTAGAATCCGTATACCCACATTCATGGGTAGACGAGCACAGTCCCTCGAGGCTATCGTGAAAGTTATCCACTCCGATAGGTTCGTTACACCGCGTGATAACACGAGTCGTATCAGTCATTGCTTACACTGGGTCTTTCAGCACCACAAAATATAGTTAAATCTAAACTTATCGACGAAAAAGTGGCAATACTTGGGGTTGCTAGATTGACCTTGTGGTGCACATATCAAGTAAACAATAACATATGCGTTATTCATCCTATTAGCCTAAAAACGTAGTCAAGTTTTAGGTTAACATTAATACCGTATTAACTCGTGAAATTCGGTAGTGCCTATAGGTCCTAGGAGAATTTTTAATTTGCTTAAAGATTAAAAGAACAAAAAATACCACTTCTTAAGAGCTAGCTAACCAGCCAGAAGAACAGATTATTGCTAGTGATATCTATAAGCGCTACTGAGCTTTACGAGTTAATACGGTACTTGCCGAGTAATGTATTATACTATCTCTATTTTTATGTATACTTCGGGACTTACGCCTCGGACATCTCTAAATAATAGTACTATCTCTATGTAATGGCTTTCCACGACAGTCAAAATTTGGTCCTGACTTTTGTAAAAGTTCATCTTGTATTTGTGATAATACGACAATACCCTACAGTGGATAACGTTATTGACCCCAGGTCTTACCCCCGCACCCCTCATCTCCAGCAGTTGCTCCAACATTGTTGTTCATGGTATAAACTCTCACCGCCAGAAATGTTTCTCCAGTTGGTACTTTCTTTCCACTGTGGACCACAAGATATGACCAGATCCTACAACATCCTATTTCAAAAGTGCCAAAGCGAGATAGTCCAATTAGGGATGTAATTGATTATCTGAATAACTATTGGAGAAACAAAGGATCCTCGTAACCCCACAAGGGGTTACTCCGCACGGGTCCTGATTTAAGCTTGGCAACCTCGCAAATGCCCCATACCTGTCCCAAAGTAGCCCATGCCGGCCGATGGATTTTCTGATACAACGCTGACATGTAAACTTCGCCGACTGGGCATTAACATTGTGTACTCATGGGATCATGAGAACGGATAGTGAAAAAAAGACTGCGAAAATAGGCGGATACTTGTCTGAGGGAGTCAAGCCCTAGATTGCTTTGAGCAGAGGAGGAGAGGCTGCCAGTAATGGAGAAGCA
Organism: Fusarium poae; assembly: GCF_019609905.1. NCBI lineage: Eukaryota > Fungi > Ascomycota > Sordariomycetes > Hypocreales > Nectriaceae > Fusarium > Fusarium poae. The sequence continues at coordinate 209,737 of NC_058399.1, forward strand.
GAATTTTTGAATATAAAAAGAGGATTGATTCCGTGGTTCATCATTTCATCTGCACTCTATCCTTCTTTCAAATTAATCCACTAACTTCAATCCCTCGACCTCAATCAAGATGAAGTTCACTCTGTTCACTCAAGCTGCTCTGGCCATTCCCTTCCTCACTGGAGCTTTGGCTGCCCCTGCTCAAGATGGTGAGTCAACGAGTTATTGTGAATCTTCATATCTAACATAAACCAGGCCTTGAGGAGCGCGCAATCGACTGCACCTTTGAAGTCAAATATCGCAAGGTTTGGGTCGAGAGCGGTCTAGATAGATATCGATTCCAGCTCATCACCAACCCTCGCAATGAACTACACCTGAAGACTTACTGCGATTTGTACACGAAATCACTTGGTTTCACCCATAACAATCAATGCTTCTGGGGAGATGCATACTATCTTGACTCTAGCGGCGCTCGAGGTCCTGCTGGGCGAAGGTAAGTCAAGTCTTGGTGCGGAAAGAGTTTGTTTCTGACTGAAGATCACTAGGGCGGTCCAGGACAGCAACCACAAGGCTTGTGATGACTTTGAAGTTATCACCGGTTGCCGAACAATCAGGAACTTCTAAGAAGTCCGAGTAGTAGGAAATACGGTTTCGAGTTTATGTAGGGCAGCAGGCTCTTGGCAATATTCTTTACTATCAATCACTTATAACTAGGAGCTCAATCAGTCCAATCTTCACTTGATCACAATAGGGCTATAGGTGTATCTGTGTAATCTTCTTGGTAATTACATGTGTCGTAAATCTGGGTTCCCCCTCCTAGCTAGTGATAATTCAGATTTGTATCCACGTATATACCTTTTCTGTTTTCATGTCTCTCTGACTATCTGTTGATGCTTCGTTCAAAGTAAAATGGAAGTAAGATTGATGTACTAAATAGTACCATTCGATCCGACTCCGAAATGCCAAAAGGTGGTATCTTTATCAAATTGTGGGCGACTTTGCAAGGTCTGTTGGGCACATGGCTCTACGGAGACCTTGGTTGACCAAAAGACTTTAGATTCTTTGCTTCAGCTTGGAACAACAGGCTAGTCGTTGAACAGCCGCATGGCTTACTTGGCGAGTATCATGATATCCTCGACCAAGTCTCCGACGGCCTGCCTGAGCGGTTACAAACCAAGTTGGATGAGGTTCGGCGGTAGCTTCCACTTCTCTTTCGGCCAGACTATCCCATGGCTTTCCAGCATGACGACCTCTTCGAGAACAACATCCATGTAGACAATGTCACAGGTCACATCACAGGCATTGTTGATTGGTGTGATGCCATGATTGCCGTATTTGGCGTGTCTCTTGGAGGCCTTGAAACTGTCCTTGGCATTCAGACTTGGACCAGCTGGCCCCTCCATCCTAGTTATCTCAGTCTCCTGGAACGCTTTTGGGAAGTTCTCTACAGCGAGATTGGGAATATATTGTAAGAGGATGGTCATTCTATTTAAGTTGTAAGGCTATTTAGATTATTTTAGATATATGCCTTTAAAAAAAAAGAATAAAGCAATTATATATCTTAAGATATTATATTTACTTTAAACCTCTATAAATATATATATATTAATTAAAATAAATAAGAAAATCTTAACTTAAAAAATATCTTTAACTTTATAAGTATAATTATTATATAAATTAATAAAAATATTTTATTATATTAAATTTTATTATATTAAAAGCTATAATATTAATTATAAATTTTTTTTTTTTTTTAAAAAATTTTCTTTTTTTAATTTTATAAGATTTTTAATATAATAAATTTTAATTTAATAAACTTTTAATAATATTATTTTTATTAAATATTTTATAAATTATTAATAATTTGTTTTTTATTAAAAATTATTTTAAAGATTATTTTAAAAATTATTTTAAAAATTAAAAAGTAATTTTATTTAAAATATTATATTTTTTAATATATTAAAATTATATTTTTTTAAATTTTATAAAAAGCCTTTAAGGCCTTTTTTTTTTATATAATAAAGATTTAATTTTTAATTTATTAATTTAATAATTAATTATATAATTAAAAGCTTTATAATTAAAAAAAATAAAAATAATAATTTAATAATTATATATATAAATAATATTTTAATTTTAAATATTAATAAAAATAATATATTAAAAATTATAAAAAATATAAAATTTTTTTAATTAATTTTTTTTTAAAAATAAAATTAATTTTAAAAATTAAATTTTTATAAATGATTTTTAATTTAATAAATAATTAAAATTAATAAGAATTTTAAAGTTTATTATTTTATATAATAATTATATAATTATATAATTTTATTAATATTAATATTAATAAAGAAATATTTAATAATTAATTTTTAAAAAAAATAAAAACTTTTATAATAATTATTATAATTTTAATTTTATAAATTATAATATATATTTTTAAATTAAATTTATATTAATATTTAAATTTAAAAATTATATTCTTTTATAAATTAATTTTATATATATATTTTAAAATTTATACTTTAAAAATTACTTAATAAAATAATAAAAATATTAATTATTTAAATATAAATTAATTTAATTATTTAAGCCTATATAAATCTTTTAAACTTTATATCTTTATTAAATAATTTATATACTTTAAACTATAACTATCTATAGATAAGTATATAAGTAAGCTTTTTATTAACCTTACTCTTAAGTATTCTAGCTAGTAATAAACTAGCTACTAAAGTAAGGGAAATCTAAGGCTATAGGTAAGTAGGGAAAATTATCTAATAAATTAAAACCTTCTTTAATATAATAAGATATATAATAAATAGCCCCTTAAAAACCTTCCTTAGGATTATTTATAGTAGGCTTTTTAATTAGGCTTAAACTATTTAAATTCTATTTAATAAAAACCTTCTTTTCTTCTTTAATAGCTAATAAAATTAAGAATTATAGGATTTAAATCTATTACCTTTAGCTTAGAGGATAAGCTATTAGCTGAGCCTGGTAACTACTAACCGCTGGACCACCGACCCCCCTATCTGTAGACATACATGCCTACATTAGATGTACAGACAGGACGTATCGTGCAGAGCAAATGTATTTGTCTAATGAATTGATATTATCATCATCCGCCTTGCTGTCATGATACGATGACTTGTAGCATGCCTTCATGACCGCGGCCTATTTCACTGAATTAGCAAGCTTGACCCCAAACTCCTCTATAAACTCCTTCATGAACTTCAAGCTTGCGTCTGTGTTAGACTCCACCCTTTGCCAGTTCCTCAAGATCTCGGTCACTTTACCAAGCCCTTCCCAAATCTGTATAAACTTATTCGGAGTCAGGGAACCCAAGCCCTCAAATGCCCCTTTCATAGCATCTCGTCGCTTAATCTGGTTCAAACGTTCAGCAGGAATGGCAGGGATGGCATCACTGTTGCGGTTCGTTATCCTTATCCCGAGAATGCTAGCCTTGAGACAGTAGAGTATCATGGCAGCGAGACCAGCTCCAAGAGCCGTGGCAACGCTGGAGCCCGTATGGTCTGCGGTCCCCTTCTCTTGGACTGACATGGACGATTTTCTTCTTATTTGATCCTCAACCACATGTACGCCTGGTAAGATGAAGGTGATGTCTTCAGGTGTCCAGCCGAACACAGTACCGTCGGCATTTGCTGCGCCGATGCGGAAGAACTCTTTAGGAAATGGAGCACTTGGATAGTCAGACAATGTAAACTTCCCTTGGTCTGGCGCAGAACAAAACATCAAGACGTTCCTGTTGATAGCTTGTTGCAGCACGTTGCGGACAGGGTTGTCGGTGTTTTGACTATCTTCCATTGGCAAGGTCCACGACATGGAAATGATATCTGCTTTCTTATCCATGGCTGCCTGGATTGCCTAGGACCTATTAGTATACACTGTGTGATGGAGGGAGATACTTACACGAGCTGCATAGTCGGCATGAATACTAAAGTTCCCATTGGGATTTTTGAATGTCTTGAGGCGTATAGGATATATCTCAACCATTGGGCAAACACGTAGTATCATACGAGCCATTGTTGTGCCGTGGCTAGATGAAGATAGGTACGGTGGCCTAACTGTCTCATCATGAAAGTCGAAGCTTTTTCCTTCGAGAATTTGGTTCGGTTGGTCAATCTCAAATTTGTTCACACCGTCATCAATCAACGCTATGGTCACGGGCTTCTCCACCTGTTCAGCTGTTCCTAATTTCTGGTTCATATCCAGAAATCTGTCGACCATACTCTTCCAGAATGGTGCCATAACATATGCAAATTCGTCAACTGATCTCAGCCACTGATGAGCATTGATGCCTTTGTCCGTGGCAGGGAAAGTGGTAGGGTGCACGCCATGAGGCGTTACTCCTTGCTTGGTGCCAGTGGTTGGATCGACCAACTTTACTCGGATATACCCTGAAGGAGGGTCATCAAAGGGCACGTCGCGACTAAAAGAAGGCAAGTCTTCTGGAAGCGGATTCCGGTTCTTGTTGAGCCTGCCCTCAAAATCTCTAATCCTATTGTCGATCCAGTCCTTGCTGTCACAAATCTAGACAACGATTAGCATACAAAAGGTAGGGAAAGAAGACACGACGGATGAATAGATACCATATGGGGTAGCGGTCGAATAATCTCAACTTCTTGAAGAAATCGCATCTTCGGCAAAGCATCTTCATCACTCCAAGCTCTTAGGACAGCGTTGCTGCCACTCCATATAAGAGTTAGTTTTCTCATCTGTGATTCTACGACCGGGTCGATGTCGTTCGGGCTTTCAGAATACGGTTTTTCTATCTGACTGCCAACGTGCAATATCGTCTCCGGGTCCAAATCTGTCTTCTTCCAATCAAGGTGCTCAATGACAAATCTCCCCAAGGCCTCTTGAATAGTCTGATCGCCGTGAACTCCCTGGCTCCCATCGATTGGTTCTTCCACTGACAGCTTGATGATGTGACACACGCCCTTTTCATAAAGCCAGTCAAGAAAGAATTTGATGTCTTTACGGCCAGATGGTGATCTGTTAGACGCGTTCTCAGATGCTGCCTTGTCTGATGGACTGGGCTTTGCGATGACGTTTACGTAAGGGAATATTGCGTATTGTAGGACAGGATCGAACTTGTAACCTCGCGCCTGGCCTGAGCCAAATCTCTTCTTGAAGTCATTCCAAGATATCTGGGGTGGTGAACCACGATAATCAAAGCCTGTTTGGATGTCTTGCCTTCTATGTCAGTCAGAGTAATAGAAGCACTGAGTTGTTCTTCTTACCATTCGCGTTATTGCCATATAGAAAGAACATGACCATCTCAGGGGTTCGTGTCCTCATATAATAAAGCTTAAGCTTCTGAAGGATTTTATTGGAGTTGTTAATATGGTTTCGAATCTTCTGTTCTTTCTGTGCTGCTGCCGCCATCTGATTGGCCTCCTTGGCCTTGCTGTCAGACTCTCCTACCTTATCACGACCTGTATTGGTCCGTCTGATTCCAGTATTTGGAGTCGTTTCGGTTTGGCGAAAAGGATCAATAAGCGTCAAGTGTATTGATTTGTCCATATCAGGTTTTTTCCCCGGCCGGTGTGGACTTGATTGTCTATGAGCGTATTCGTCGTTAATAATTGGCTTGTAGTCTTTGACAGGCAATTCATCTCTTTTGAGTCTGGCCTGCTCCTCTTCTTTCTTCTTCTGCCTCAGTAGCTCGCGTTCTTCAGTAGCAGTTAATGCTTGGCCTTTCCGAATGGGTTTCTCTCCATCACGATCTCCCGATACTTTGGTGGGTGCATCGGTCTTTAATTCCCTGCCATTGGCCTGTGACTTTATATCCCTGGGAAGTAGCCTGTCCCCTGTTCTCGGTACCTCGGTAGGATCTGAGGCCGGCTTTGGAAGAGGCCTTGGCCGGCTCATCTGCTGTTCCCAACTCCTTCTCGTGTTCTCATGCTCTTGAAATACTGAGCAGTCATTTTTGTCGCACATATCAAGAAAGGTTGTTGCTGACTTGGGCTTGTATAATCTCTCAGCGGAGTCCTTTTGAATCAGCAAATCAATGAGCGCTGCTCTTTGCTGATTGCACTTTTGAAATTGGACTGCGTGGTGCATCGGAGTCCTTTTCATGTTATCTCCGATACTAAGAGTTTCGTTGGTGGCGTGTTCCATCAACATCTTCAACGATTTCCAGTTGAGCTTCTCACCAAATGCAGCATGAAGTGCCGTTTCCTTCCCGTCATGGGCATAACACAAGGCATTGTTCAGGCAGTTGATCCCATTCGGCTGATTCTTGTGATTGACGCAAGTAGATATCATGTACTCCAGTAGACGGTCTTGGCACCACCTGATGGCCATCAAGATAGGAGTTTTCTTGTCCTTGTTGGGGACTGCAATAAGATCTGGCGCCTGTTCCACCAATCTCCTAACAAGTAGTTCCACGTTCTCTGGTACTAGGCCATTGTGTCGGACTACTTCAACAAGTACGTGGAGGATGTTGCCTGTGTGATCGTTGCATTGACTGGTGACATTCCCAAATCGACGGAAAAATTCATCAACCTGGTTATGGTTTGTGAAGTCTCGTTGGGTTTTTATTACCTCACCTGCCTCCTCTAAACGCTCAGCCCACGTTGGGTCTGGGTGCTGGAAGTGGTAGTTTCGATAGATATCATCGTCAAGCTCGTCTTCTGCCAAGTCAATTTCGGTTCCAGTGAAACCCCGATAGCCATGGTCTAAGTCGACTGCCATGGTTGCAAAAACTTATTCCCTTTAACGAATGACCTGTGAAATGGTGAAGAAAGTTCATTCAGTAATGTAATTAAAGAAACTTGCAACAAGGCTCTGAGACCAGGCTGTGAAGAACCAATTTAGGCACTTGCTTACATGCAGATGCCCCGCACGAGCTGAAAAGAATATTACACAGTGTGAGCTCCTTCTCAAGACCCAATGCGTTGATAAAAGTCTTAGGTTCATCTCTTTACGTTGAGGCGAATAATCAGTTCTGTCTATCAATCATATCTCCATACATAACGCAAAACATGTCAACCAGACAAGACGACCATGTTTCCTCTGGTCAAGATTACACCAACTGTGTCAACGTGGAACTGTATGAGACCGGAAAGGGCGCATTACGCATCTTTAATATCGCGCCAAATGACTACCATCGCCCCGAAGTTTTTGAACGCACCGGTGCGGTTGATATCACATGTTACCTTGAAAAGGTGATCCATGGAGTCCTGAGCCCTACTGAATACGGATCAATCATCGTCATGCAATGGTTCTTTCAACCAGGTATTGGACGTCGTATATCCGAAGCCACTATCAATCTTCTATTTGAAGTTGAGTCGACTGATAGTGATACCGAACTCGAAGTTAGAGACATATCATTCGAAGGTACATACAGTTTGATTCCTACAACACAACAAATCGATACCACTAGGGGCGTCGAGGCCACAGCTGGCATTCAAGAAGTCGCCCAGGCCAACTTGACTGCAAAGTGGGAAAGAACAACTACAGCAACCATATCCGACTCCATCACACTCAACGGCGGAAAGCGTCTTTTCAATCATACGCCACCCAAGCGAATCGCCAAATGGGAGCTTTTCGAAAATAAATCCCAGCCCCAAGGGATTCCAACTATGCTCAAGGTGGCAATGCTGGTTGCGAGAGATGACGAGGACAAGTTCCAATGCAGAGTTGACTTTGCCTGCAAGACAGACTTGAAGACAAAACTGTCGGGAATCTTTCAAAAGATACCAAAAGATGATCCGATTATTTTCCAACCAGACGGCTCGGATAAAGGTAAGCGAGAAAACAGGAATGTCACTTATGATGCAAAGGATTTGGGGAACATATGCTTGGACGATATGTCTGATGTGACTTATCGCAGAGTTATCTCGAACGGTGAAAAGATTTGGAAGTCGTCAGATCCATAGTGGGACAATTGGACTATCTTGTACGGTTTCAAAAGAACCCATAATATATGATCTCGTTTCAACGTTTTCCGTTGGATCTCATATACCAAAGGAATTATTATCCAATGGTCAATTTATCACCGTGCGGAAAGGATCTCAAGACACTGAACCCTGGCACTTTTGATGTGACTGGGCCGCACTCAAGTGCATTATCACTGTAGGCTACGAATCAGATACAACCAGGACGCGGTGCATGATTAGCATCTCATCATTTAATTTGCAAAGGCCACCAATAGGATAAACCCACGTGTTGATGGTGGGAGGCATTTTCACAAACGGTCAGCTTATTTCAAGCTTCCCAGATAATGACACCATTCCACCCACGCACCATCTCGCCATTGTTGGAAGCTTCATCGATGAAAGGGCTGTGGATGCAATGATGGAGTTATCCGATATCCAACCCGACAAGCAATCGAATCCAGCAGTTGAGCCGCTGGAAGATCTCGTCACAGAAAAAACATTGAATGAAGAGTCTAGGCTTCCCCAGAAGTCGCAAGATGAGACGGAAGACCTAGACGATGATTTGATCAGCATCCAGACTGAAACAGACATTCTTCTTCCCATAGAGAAAAATTCAGAGATTCCTGTTCAGGAGCACAAGCTCGGGCTTGATATTAACGCGATTCGCGGTTGGTCTGGCTCACAATACGACGACTACGAGTACGAACACTAGTGGCATTCCGAATCACAATTGCTGATTGAAATAGTGTTATTGCCGTTCATGGTATACGCGATGACTATAAAACCGCCTGGATGGACAAGAAGGGTGGTTGGGTCTTGAAAGAGAGATTGTTTAAAGGCCTGTCAATCAGGGAGATTGATTACTCTTACGAAATTGACCAAAACTCGATACTGTATCGACAGAATGGAATTGATATTCTCGCTGAAAGTCTTCTCGACAGCTACGCAAAGGAGCGTGAGCATCTGGCTGGAGTATGATTGTTGATCAAGCCTTCAATCGCAACAGACAGTCTAATATCTACACTATAGACAGAAACTGACCGACCGATTATTTGGGCGTGCCACGACATTGGAGGAACAATCGTCAAGCAGGTATGTCAAGCATGTTACTGAAGAACTGGTTATTGACTTAGCGAGGCTCTTTTCATAGCTTCACAGAACGTCGCGAAGTACGGCAAGATATTCATGCATACCACCGGCATAGTGAGTCAAACAATACGATGAAAGACATTTACTAAGTAAAAGGTGTTCATTGGCACTCCACATCGATTCAAATCGCACCATGATGCCCTGGATCAGATTTATCAACTTTTATTCCTTCCAGGGCCTGACATCCAGAGAGGGGTTTCAAGGATAGTGGAACATCTAACAGAACAGATATCATTGACCAACAAGCAATTTGTCACCACTAAGCTGTTAGACAGAGCTTGCATCTTCAACATCATATCCCGGAGTATCACCGATAGCCTGACAGAAATAGCTGATGGACGCAACTACGACAAGGTTAGAGCCTGGAGTAAGGCGACAGTAACTCCGTTTCACAGATATTCACACTTTATCGGGCATTCGTTCGAATCAAGTGGAAGAGTACACCAACGCACTGTTAACCACCTTGACCTTATCCGCGATGAGGGGTGTTCAGCGCTAGAAAGCTTTTCCAAACGATTCGAAATGACTGGATTTAGTAAATGAACTACCTTCTTACAACTGAAAATAAAAGAAATAACTAATCATTTATTGATTTCTAGGTCTCAAAATCAGCTACGGCCTGATTTCACTCCAGTCGCGATTGTTATCCCTTGCGCCTCCGACGCGGGTGCTTAACATCCCTTTTGATCCAGCACTACCGCCTTCACCCCTTCTGATATGGTTACATCAGCAAGAACAATATATATCGTACATGGAGCAAAAGGTAGGCCCCAATTATCTACACATCCACAGTGGCGGAAGCCCTTTGGTTGATATTGCGGATTGTTCACGCAATTTATACGCCGGCCTTGACTCCGATCTCGCGGTAGTGAACCCAGCCAAAACTGTCATTTACTTCGAGTTCGACAAATATGACTCACGATACCGAGATATCACATCTCTGCTGACATATCTAATCAATTCGATGGTGTGGCATTTCTGGCCCATTGCTGAGACATTGGTTTCCAAAGAGCTAACGTTCTTGAGTGAAATGAAGTCTTGGGCTTTGGAGGACCTATACCATATCTTCATGAAGGTTCGAATGTTTCTGCTTTGGAGGCAGGACCTCACATTTTTCATAAGCTGCTTCGATCAGTGTCCAGAGGATCAAAGAATATGGTTCATGGATCATCTTCTAAAGGAACAAAGCTACTCAAAAGCGTCTTTTCGCATGGTTATATCCACATCGACTTGTAACAGTCTCGGCATTGAAGACTTTGTCCCAGATCGACATGTCAATCTGCTTGACTGCCCCCTCTTCAAGGAACAACCACAAGACACGCTTTCCCGCGAGTTAATGCAAGGCCTCAATGACTTAGTGACCAAAAGGCCAAGATACAGCCGATTCCTATCCCAGATAAAGAATCTTCTCCATGAATGTCACCAGATCCCACAACTGGCTCTTTCAATTCTTCAATGGCTAGATGCATCCCATCGAGGCAAAAACAGGGACGAGATTGCGGCCGTCATCGCATCGTTATCACCAGCAACTGCAGGAAACATTGTACGAGTATTTTTGAAATATCTACCACCTGTTATTGAGCAAAAGGCAGAGACAGCCTTCACTTGGATCCAGCATGCTATGGAACCTTGGTCAGCAGATGCCCTTGTCGAAGTACTGGCATTACACGCATCTCCAGAAAAGGAGCCTTACTTTTGTGAGCTTGACAAGAAGGAAGAGATAGATGAATTAGTTGAAGCACTGGGTGGGATCATCATTGTGGAAAATGGCGATGTTAAATTTTGCCATCCTTCATTCTATCGAGTGACAGAGTTCATCGAAGGTCAAGAAAGAGAAGAATTCATGGCCAGGATCCACAGCTCAATGGCGACAGTTTGTTTGCGTTATTTTCAGCTAGAAAACGCACAATCCTTTCTCGACGATCTAATTCTGACAAAGCTGGTTGACATTCCCCCAGAAGCGCCGTTGGAACCCTTCGTTATTTACCACAAGCGATCGTCTATGAGTGAATACGCAGTCCGATTCTGGGCGGAGCACTACAATGCTAGTGGGAGCTTCAAACCAAAACGGCTGGTCCTTGACCTTTTTGGCGACAAATGTTACAGAGCTCGTTGGGAGATTCCGTTTTGGCTCATGTCGAACCCCTTCACAAGAATCGGTCGACATTATATTTCCATGCTTCCAATATTTGCGATGTTGGGCCTAGAAGACTTGATTGACGATGAAATCATGTCCAAGTGTGATGATCGATGGTTCAATAAGGATTGTTGGTTTGCTATTGTGGAAGCCATACGATGGGGAAATACAAGGATTGCTACGAGACTCCTCGGTCATGCTGAAGTTGATGAAGCAGAGCTACAGGTCGCTCTACTATGGGCCGCGGCACAAAATGATCAAGAGATCATCCAAGACTTGCTTGCCAAGATTCCAAATATGAACAAGTTCTATTGGCCCGAAAATCTTATTCATCGCGCAGCAGCAATGGGACAAGATCGGCTACTGTCTGCCATGCTCACATCTGGCTGCGATATCGATAAGGTCGGCAGATACTGGGATGCACCCCCTGCTATCAATGCAGCGTGGCGGAATCAGGTTTCTACACTCAAGATGTTATTGACATCGGAGGCGAAACTAGATCTTTCATTGACAGACAGTGATGGCGACACTTTATTGATGGTGGCGACGCGAGGAGGAAATCCAGACCTGCTCGAACTTGTCACAAATGCTGTATCAAACGGTGCAGGAATGAAAGACACCAAATATACGAGGAAAGAATTGGTACAAGCTACATTATGGTTCTGCTCACACAAAGCCCTCGACTTGATCCTCAAATCCGGGATAGGATGCAGGGAACGGGCTCAAGATTCCGTTTTTGTGACAGCAGCTGATGATGGCTTCTTGGAGTGTGTACACATCTTGGTGTCCCACGGTTTCGTTCCAGACAAAGAGGACTCAGCAGGCACTGCACTTTATAACGCAGTCTCCAAAGGCTACGTCGATATTGTGAGGCTACTGCTGAAACATGACCCTAAGCCAAAGATGGATATAACGACGCCAGGCAAAAACACTATCTTGACAAACGCTATTAGCAGCGGCAATATTGAAATCGCATCGCTGCTTATAGGGCACGGCGCTGCTGTCGATGCCACTGACGATAATGACACTTCCGTCAAGACCCCTTTATGCAGAGCCTGTGCAGTAGGAAACTTGGAAATGGTTAAGCTTCTGCTCGAGAACAACGCTGACGTCAACTATACTGTCGGCTTCGCTCATTCACCTCTATTTTCAGCCCTTTACAACTGGAATTCTGAGGTAGCCAAGTATCTTCTGGCAAACACTCAAGCTGACGTTATGTGGACAACACCTGGAAATATTGGGATGCTTCATGCAGCCCACGGCGATCCTGAGATACTTGGTGAACTATTGAAAAGGGGTGTCCCGATCGATGGTGTGAGCAGCTGGGGAACGGTTCTCAATGTCGCGGCATATTTTGGAGAGCCGGACTCGATCAAAGTTCTACTCAACAATGACCCAAAGCCAGACTTGAATGTCAAGGCGCTCAATGATTTAGTTCCCAAGGGCCACCAAGGCTACACTCCTCTTCAATCTGCATGCAAAGAATGCTCGTTTGAAAGTGTCGATATACTTTTGGCGGCCGGCGCTAACCCTCACATCATCAACAATATGGGCGAGGATGCTGTTGATATCTTGCTTCAAGCACCCTCGGAGTCAGAAGATTGTGAAAGGCTTCTAAGGTTGTTATTCTCTGCGCCATACAACATGCCCAAGGAGCGGGTCGATGAAGGAGGACGAACGCGTCTTCACAGAATCAAAGAGTCTACATCTATCCACTTTGTGCGTCGTCTTACAAGTCTCATTTCTGAACTTGATATCAAAGACAAAGAGGGTTACACACCTCTAGCCGTGGCTGCCAGTAAGGGGAACACAGACGTCGCCAGGTATCTCATCGAGCTAGGTGCCAAGGTAAATATCTTCAGCTCAAAATTCGGCAGCATACTCCATCTAGCCGTCAGACATGGCACCATAGATCTTGCCAAACTTTTGATAAGTTCTGGGACAGATCCCGAGATGGTAGACCCTCAGTATGGCGAGTCCCTCATGTATGCAGCCCTCGAAATATCTACGTCAGAATGCCGGAACCGTATGGTCAGATACCTGGCTGATGAGGTCAAAGTTTCTATCGAAAGGTTGGGTGGTGAATTCGGATATCCAGTAATCCTGGCTGCATCCATGACGAGGCAACCCACAGACAGCGGTGCTGAATTGCTGAAATTCCTTATCCGGCGCAACGCTCGACTAGATGTTACCGATAATCAAGGTCGAAGCGCAATACATTTCTTGTCAAGATCTAGTTCTCTCGATCTTTTCAAGATATTGCTACGAGATAGGAGCATGCTTAATGCGGTAGACAAATTTGGCCGCATGCCTATTCACTTTGCAGCTTCAAATCCAGATCCCGCCTACCTTGAATATCTACTTGATATAGGGACGATTGTTGATATAGACGTCAAAGATCTTGATCAGTGGACACCACTTATGTGGGCTGCGCGGTCTGGTTCCAAGATTATCATCGAGCGTCTTCTTTCAGAGAAGGCTGATATCTGGGCGCACACTCGTTCCTTGGACTCTCGAGATAGTTGGTCGCCTTTAAAATTGGCGCGCTTTGCCGGTCGCAGTTCTGCTGAATTAAGTGATCTCGAACCCCAAGAGCGATCGAGAGTCCGTCAAGATGGTACGGTCGAGGTGTGGGACGAGTACTTTCACAAGAGCAAAGCTGGAGATGTTAAGGAGTACCACTACTGCGACAGCTGTCTCGTGGTAAGTAGAGTACGAATTACGTGATTATCAATTTCTAATACTCTCAGACCATCATCGGACTGCGATGGACGTGCATGGTATGTGAAGATAGCTATGATCTTTGTTTCAAATGCTTCCCCAATCGGTCTGGCTTGCATGACATGGAGCATAACTTCGAGTCGATCGGACCTCTATATCGAGAGGATGTTGATGGGGACAGTGTACAAAGTCATGATACAGAAGCCGCGGCGTTGAGTGTTGATGAAGGAGGGCTCATCTTGCACGAGGATAATGCAAATGACATCGACGACTTGGATTCGGATTCAGATAGTTAGCACGGCGTATATCGAGATATCTTTAGTGATCGATCCTAAACCTTGCCTATGGCTATTTCTTGTAATTAATGTTAACTATTTTTTAATTATTATCTTTTATAAAATTAAGCTAATAAGGTATTTACCTAAGGCAGGGTTAAAGATAGATAGTAAGGCACTCTCCTATAGTTTTTAAATAAGGAAAAGAATATAATTGGATAGGTGTAGTTTAAGGAGATATGGCTGACAGCCGCAGCGCCCCGAATATTCATCCGTAGCGCCCTCATTCGCCAGCACAACTTCCTACTTCTGCTTAACCTATAGTGCCATCCGCCTCTAGTGTTCGGCTTGGTCTGGTTGCGAACTGGTCCTAAATTGCCCAAGAATTTCGGTTTTAAAAAAGGCGATTTGTGTATCAAAGACTACAAGACAATTAGTAACTATGGATATGCTCATAGAGATACAGGCTTTGACTATCGTGTTTCACCGTCTGAGATATCTTGGGATGACTTCAAGAAGAGATTTAGTGCCACCCAGTCGCGAGGTCATAAGTTTGATTCTAATTACAACATTCTCTTGGGGAAAATGCTAGTCATAACGGAATGCCAATTTATGAATTGTTCTTTCTAATTGTATTCGACAATTTCAGGGAAATCATCAAACAGTGTGACACCGATCGCCACCAACTGAGTGGAGCATGGGAATACAATGGTCAGCTGTGTTAATCCAACGGGTACATTTCTTCGTGTGAAGTGACCTTTCATTGAAACCCTGGTCTTGGGTGTTCTAGCTACTATATATAGTCAATAGCTACCGAGGTAGGGGAAATCTAAGGCTTGTAGGTAGGGAAAATCGTCTAGCGAATCAAAACCCTCCTTTAACACTATGAGATATACGGGTACATTTCGACTTGAAATACTGCAAAGAAAAGAGTTATGTGCCTCTGATAACAATCTTGTATATTACACGCGGCTAAACACAATAGTATCGCTTTCAAACCCCGTGTTGTCCATGAACGCCAATGCTACCCGTACAGTAAATATGTGAAAAGTACCATCCGACTCAGCCTCGACGTAACGTAATCAAGACTGGGAGGGGACTGAGATTCCAGTTGAACGCCTTTTGTCTTCGTAGGTGACATTCCATGTCACTTCTTTGTTGATAATCATCTCGTGACTACCCGTCCGAGAGATTTCCTCCTCAGTTATGTCATCGAGACTAGTCCTTTCACTCTCGTGTGTTATTGTTGCTTGATGCGCAATCACATCAGGCCTCCAGTTACATG
Source organism: Fusarium poae (assembly GCF_019609905.1). Taxonomy (NCBI): domain Eukaryota; kingdom Fungi; phylum Ascomycota; class Sordariomycetes; order Hypocreales; family Nectriaceae; genus Fusarium; species Fusarium poae. The sequence goes on from NC_058399.1 coordinate 225,193, forward strand.
GCCGCCCAGTGCTTGCGGACGAAGCAACAGATGATACTGTCGATGTAGTAATGGCTGGACAATTGATCTTGCCCAACTCTTGAAGCGCGATTGAGTTCGATGGATCGGGATTTGTCTCGTCGAAAGCGATAGGGAAGCCCCAGCCGATGTTGAAAGAAGCCATGAAACTCTTGAGATTAGGCGAGGTAGCAGACAGTAGAGACCATGAAACCATTATCTGTTGCCACATGAGGGTTTTGGTAACCGCGAATTGAGGTTCATCGGCGAGCGGGTATCTGTTCGCACATGCCACATGAACAGCCGCCAGACCGATGAGAGGTAGTCGAAATGAAAAGGCGGCGACAACTTGCCACTTTCGACTGTGGCCAATGTTGACTGACCATACTAATTGGACGATGAGGGCGAGTGTCAATAGTTCCGTTACTATATCGAGTGATGCGATGGACAGCCAACGGCCTCTCTGTGTTATTTTTGTTAGAATTGGAAACAATTGAAAAGAGGATTCGCACCTGGTGTGGACATCGTTCGAGGTTATGCACAGTCAAGACGCTGGTGGGATCGCAGTTGATAAGGAACGAAATGCTTGACGCGACGCCCCATATAACGGTAATGACTATGAGTGCGATGCAAAATGGCTCGCTCTTACCGGGTCTGCAGTCGATGATACGTCGGATAAGAGCAAGGACCGAGCATTTTGCAAAAGTCAATGTCATAATGAAGAATATGGTCGACGCGACGAGACACTGAATAGCGGTGAGTTAGATGCGGTACGTAAATATCATCAATTGAAGCTCACCTTTGACGAGACGGCCCATTGCTCAGGTGTCGTGATGTGGTTCTTTTTGCCAAGACCATGTTGTAAACCCACAAACATGGACACACACTGCCCTATGTGAAGAACCTGCACGGTTACCACAGGTCAGTTCGATGTATCACAACGACATGATAAACAATAATACTCACAAACGCCACGCCGTACAACACATCATCTACCCCAAACATGCGGTATTTAATGTATATTCTCGCCACAGCCACATGCAGCGCGTAGATAAGTGACAGAATGGTCAGTATCCACAGATTCCCAGCATGGTCATCTGAAGTAATGGGAGAAAACTGATTTGACTCGTACTCCACCATGGTGAAGAGGCGAGAAAAGAACAAGTCAAGAATGGAAACATGACAATGCAATTAATGAGTGGAACTCCAAGACTTCTTCAAGGAGTAGAACAATGTTTATTGATATCTGATTGCATCTCAGTGGCACAATTAGGCTACAAAGAAGAGAGACATACATGTGTCGGAGATGGCTGTCTGTTGGTGATGATTTCGAGGCTTGACAGTCGGTAGAGACAGCCACGCTTTAATTTCGGGCTCGGCATTTCGCCTGGATCTGAATTGATCGCGGAGCTGGAGAGTTTCCGATGACCATCTTAGATTATGCGCAGATGCGGATACGAGATAGTATGAGTCTCAAATTCGCTGTCTTGGAATATCGTGCAAACATTTCCCAATTCGTACCTCAATAGAATCAATAGTGGAGACACGCCACGTTCCCGATTTGGGTGTCAATAGACTGTCAGCCTTGGCAAACCCTAACCACTGGCAAATCGCAATATCAAGATTGCGGTGAGATCTCGCTGTTGGTTCTATTGATGTACGAACCCATGCAACATCCTTGCTCTGATGGAATTCGGATCAAGTGAGGATTACGCGGAATCTACTTCTGTTGGTTGATGTGAAACAACTGCAGATTAACTCAAGTCAAAGCTTCACTTCAGTAACAAAAGACGGTGCACAATAACGGTCATTTCACCTATCAAACTCACTTGTCAAAAGGGAATAAACCTGTCATCGTCACACTAATCCATCGGAGATAGTAATAAGGTTTAAAATGGCCAGTAACAATTGGAACTAGACAGGCTCGGGACGGAGCGAGCGCGATGATCTCGGTCTGGTCTAGGCTCAAGGGAGCGATTTTGAACCCTGTCACATTGTACATCAAGATGCGCTGGTGCATCAGATCAGTTGGACAAGGATAAGACAGCCCAGAAAGACTCGGCATACCAAATAGCAAAACAATCCATCAGGTCACATCGCACCGCTGTGCTCGTGCATGTGTCTCCCGAGCTTTATTTCCCGCTCCCTTCCCTTTTTTTTCTTTGTCTTTAATCTGTACCGTTTACTCTCTCTTGTCGTGCCAGACGTTGTCAACATTCTCACTATCCAATCCTCCAACCATGACCACCAATCAGGACAAGAGATCTTTCGATGTGTGCGATACTGCTCGCTTCAGCGAAAGTGACAATGTCGATGAGAAGAAAGGCACTCCGGCTGATCGCGCCGATATGTATCGGCTGGGGAAAACACAGGATCTGAGGGTATGTTGTGACTATGACCGGATGCTACTGCATTGATGCGCTGACTTGTGATTAGAGGAACTTTCGCTTTTTGTCAATCTTTGGCTTCTCCATGATTCTCATGTGTTCATGGGAGTTTTCGCTGAGGTACAATACACATCCTTGTATTATTAGAATGGACTGGCTAACAGTTAATGTTCTTACAGTGTCGCAGCAATCGGTCTGGTCAATGGTGGTACAGCCGGCTTAATCTGGATGTTCTTCATCTGCTGGATAGGCTTCCTGCTCGTTAATATCTCAATGGCCGAAATGGCTTCAATGTGCGTGTCCATCTCTCGACATCCTCGGCATTGCTAACTAGTTCTACTTCCAGGGCCCCAACGACCGGAGGACAATACCACTGGGTATCCGAATTCGCGCCGACGAAGTACCAAAAGCTTACCAGCTATCTTATGGGATGGATGTGTGTCCTCGGCTGGCAAGTCGCATGCGCAGCGACCGCCTTCATCGCTGGTACACAGATCCAAGGCCTCATCATCCTGAACAACCCCAATTACTTCCCCCATCCATGGCACGGAACACTCCTTGCCATCGCCGTCGCTGCCTTCACCGTCGTCTTCAATACACTGCTGGCTAGAAAGCTTCCCTTGATCGAAGCTATCGTTCTGGTCATTCACATTTTTGCCTTTTTCGGTATCCTCGTTACTCTCTGGGTTCTATCACCGAGAGCTAATGCGAAAGACGTTTTTACCCAATTCAGTGACGGAGGTGGTTGGGGAAGTCTCGGCGGCTCGGCTCTCGTGGGTATCATTGCTGGTACTATCCCTCTTCTTGGAGGCGACGCTGCTGTCCACATGTCCGAGGAACTTCGTGATGCCAGCAGTACCCTTCCGAAAGCCATGATCTTGACAACTGTTGTCAATGGCTTTTTCGGGTGGATGATGGTTATTACTTTCTGTTTTTGCATCGGCGACTTGGAACAGGTTATCTCGTCACCCACAGGTCAGCCTTTCATGCAAGTATTTCTTAACTCGACACAATCTGCTGCCAGCGCGACAGCCATGTCGACTTTCATCGTTGCCATGACCATATTTGCCAACCTGACTGTGGTAGCCACAGCATCTCGACAACTCTACGCCTTTGCCAGAGATCATGGAGTTCCCTTTGACACGTGGTTCTCCCGTGTACCGACAGGTTACGATGTGCCCATCAACGCGATCATGGTGACATTCGTAACATCATGCCTGTTGTCACTCCTCAACATTGGTTCTCCTGTCGCTCTCAATTCCATCACATCGATGGCAACGACAGGCCAATTGTCCAGCTACATCGTCTGTATCAGTTGTATGGCTTGGAGACGCTGTGCCAAACAGCCTATCCTTCCTTCCAAGTTCAATCTCGGCCGATGGGGACTGCCTATCAACATCGCTTCAGTGGTTTTTCTTCTCATTATTTTCGTACTTGCTTTTATGCCTGGCAATCCTAACCCGACAGCAGCGGAGATGAACTGGAGTATCGTCATGTATGCTGCGGTTTCAATCTTTGCTGTAGTTTACTATATCCTACAAGGAAAGCACCGTTATGAGGGGCCCGTTGCGTACGTTCGCAAACTTGATTAGGTAGTAGAGATACTTGATGGGTGAAAATAAAGCTGTTCCTGAAACATTAAAAAATGTCTTACAATTGGCTCAATTTCGTGACATACAAGAAAGATAGCCATGTATAATTAATCACACTGCTTCTATTCTGTCAAAAATGTTTGTTAACTAAACCCATGTTCGGGGTCATGGTTATGTCCTTGTTTTCTCGCCCTGTCGCAAATTTGACCTGTACTATAACCTTGGTGGCTGTTTATGGGACCGGAATGACTGGCTCAGAGTTGTTTGTTGGTACGACTCGTAGGTGAAAGTGGTGTGTGTGGTGGTCCACTTGAATGAGACACATCACTTCTAGGGAGAGAGTCCCGTCAGTAGCCTAAATAAACCCTGCTTATTTCTTTCCTTGACATTAACGTTGATATGATGAGGCCAATCGGATCCAATCGGAACAACCTTGCATACAGATGATTGTTGGACACAGATGTATAAGAACCTTGTCCTGCACTCTTTGCACAACTTGTAAATCTTACTCACTTCAATTAGCAATTACAAGGTTGATCAGAGATTCACCATAACCATGTCTCAAATCACACTACGAGAAGCGAGTTACTTTGAACTACCAGAGATCGCTAACATCCTGACAAAGGCTTTTTGGGATCATGAGATCTTTGGCGACCTGATCCATCCACGTCGTAGAGTTTTTCCTCATGATACACAGATGTACTGGCTACGACGTGCACGCGTCACCTTCTGGGATTATCGCTGGCGATTTGTCGTTGCTGTGGCTAAGGACAGTAGTGGAAAGGAAGTCATCGCCGGTGTTGCGCAATGGGAAAGGCTGGGAGAAGGAGGAAAGAAACTTGAATGCTTCTATCTAGATCCTCGTAAGGACTCTCTTTCTCGCGCTCGACCCTATCTGATAGCTAACTTATCGTCGTAGGAAATCTTCTCAAGCCACTTTCTGCATTGGTTATGCACGTACAAGCCAAACTCTCACCCAGCCGAGCAGCTGATCTGAAAAACGAAGACATCATCGAGCGGGCGTACCCCTACTTCACACACATCTGGAGCCAAAAACGAGCCGAGTCATGGTATCTCGCAGCATTGGCAGTTCATCCGGATTTTCAAGGTCAGGGTGTGGGGAAGAAGCTGACACAATGGGGAATTGAAAAGGCTCAGGCCGAGGGTGTTTGCGCTTCGGTCATCGCTGCACATGGAACGGATGAATTCTACAAGAGACTGGGGTTTGATGAGCAGTTTGGTAGAGCCAACGATGGGATAGGGAATCCGTTGGCCAACGTTCCAGGGTCGAACATGTATTGGTACTGGCCTCGGACTTAGATTTACTTCCACTGACTTGAAGGCTTAGTTTTAAATTTGTGGTAGATTGGTTTTCTATTGTAATATAATGTATATAAAGCACTTTCTCTATTTATGAGGAGGACGTTCTTGTACTTATAATACCTACAAAGCTTCGCGCTCTGGATCCTGAAGCCTAGCAAGCTCCAGCAATAATCTATATAAATAAATCGCCATATCAACCTCCCTCACGGCTTTCCTTATCCACTCCTTGCCTCGGTTTGCGATATCCTCGGCCAAACTCTGCCCTCTCTCCGTCGAGGTTAAGTAGGTTACCAGTTCGGGTAACTCTTTAAGACTCTGGCTGACAGGGATATAATGCACCCAAGGCATCAACCTCTCGCCATGCCACTCTCGTAAAAGAGCTTGTTTCAATGGGAGTGAATTTGAAGACAATAGTTTATAGTATCGTCCACTTATACCGTTCCCATCGAGATCAAATGCGAGCTTTGAGCCAAAGGCTTTGTCCTTGTTTGCCCAGGACTTGACGTCAAAGTAGGTACTTTGGTCCCGGCAGAACTTCCAGTCGCATTGGAAGATTCTCGTGAAGCCAACGTCGAAGAGTCGTCCGTTTAAAAATCCTGATTTAACGGTGCTGACCGAATCTCCATCCTTCCGTAGGTATGAGTGTTTTCGTTGTCCCAGATTCTGGGCCATTGATACAAATCTTTGCCGTTGGTAATTTCTCCACCGACCATCATGTGCGTAACCTCCAGTTGTTGAACCTCTCCAGTACAGATTGTTCGTCTTCTCGGACCAGGGCATATCTCGATCATTATCATATTCAAATTCCTTCTCAATGTAGGCTGGGCTGGGGATTAAGATGTCTCCCATTGTTGAATATGCGCCAGTCGATAATACTGGTACTAAACCCTCAATAAAGGAAAACGTTTTGGGACTGATAAATGCTCCATGCAGACTTTGGTATTCAGGATGTTGGCATATATCCGACTCGGATTGGTGATCTTCAACAAAAGGCAGCCCGAACATCCCGAAGTTTTTCGAAATCCCCTCGGACTTTGCTTCTGAAGCTGGGCAAAATTTTGTCAAAATGTCCCAGGTTGGACGTTGCGACATATCGGTGAGCTTGAACTGCTTTTCTGTATCGCCACTCGGTGATTGACTCATGATCCTGGGCTCATCATAATGATTGATGAGAAGCCTGACGTTGGGAAGAACACCTGGAAAATTGTATAATAGCTTATTGAACAGAAAACTATAGTGTCTGTCATACTCGCGATTTGGGTGCTTGCACGTCATTTGAGATGTCTTGCCCTGGAAGTCACAGAGCCAGACTTCGCTTTCTGGAGTTTTGTATAACTCAGTCATAGCCCCAGCGACTTCTTTGCCACTGATTTTCAGGAAGGGTAATATCGAGTCAGTCATCATGTCAAATTCGTCGATGATCGGGGATTGATGGTGTCGGGCGAATTGGAACCAGCCTTTGAAGCCTGGTGGAGGGTCGATGCGGTATCGGCGTTTATACTCAGTCGCTGCAGATTCATAAGTCTTGGACTGGTTCCTCACCATGGCTTCAAACTTTTCCATTGCTTGTCCAGCTAGAATCTCGACGGGGTGCGGTTGGTCGTCGCTGAAAGCGTTGACCGCTGCATTTTGGGTTTTATAAATCGTGTATTCATTGAAGACGAACGGAAAAATAGATGCCGTTAAGAATAGCCATAGTATTGGTTTCCCTTTGGCTTGTTTGGGTAGGAATTGTGTGACCTGAGCCAGGGAAACAGTCGACACAAAGACATGAGAAATAGCTTGAAGCTGGGAACTCTGAGATGAGGGATCTCTTGTGCACGCTAGAGCAAATGTTCCAATGGCTGGAGCTATAACCCAAGAGGATTGATTCGCCTAGTGATGTCAGCCGTGTCCTATAAAATTCGAAACAACGAGGTACTTACGCTTTGTATGGTAAAGAACCACGCTGCAGCTTTGAAGGACCCTGATAGTAGTGTCGTGACAATGTCACTTGTCGGTGGCCCAAGTATGAGCATTTGCGCGACTATGGAGACTACGAGTAGACATGCTGTTCGAAATGAGATGTCTTCGATACATGCTTCGATGTCTAATGATGAGATACCAAATTTGGTCCCGGGAGTGAGAACGCTATAAACAACAAGCAGAGATGCCACTAAAATAATGGAAACAAGTGATCCGAAGAGGTCTCCGTTCGAAAGTGATATCACCGCTGGGATAGCTGTTAATACAGAACCCCAGACTGTATTGATAATAGAAGGTTGTATTTGAGGTTCTGAATAGGTTGTCTTGTTTCGGAAGGTTAGGTGAACTCCAAGTAGCAGCGGCGTCAGAGCAGGCTGGGTTCATGTTAGTAAGATCAAGCAAAGCTAACAAATAATCTTACATAGAAACCAATTGTGTTACTCTCAGCTCTATAAAATGCAGCTGCCACAACTCCAATAGGGATAAGCCAGTGCGATTTTGTTGGCTGATCCTGTTTCTTTGGCTCATGTGATTGTTCAAAGGGCAATGTATGGTGCGAAACAGATGAAGGGAAACGTTTGAAAAGAAAAGGAAGAATAGCCCAGCAGACTATTTCAGAGCACAGCTCTAACCTTTTGGCTGGGTAATATTGTGTAAGGGTCGTGAATAGTATGGCACCGGCTGCAGAACCCACCGCTGGATCAACATGTGTAAAGACTGACATCATGAAATAGACACGGATTTACCGGAAAGCGGCTGTCGCACAGTAGAAAGGGTAAGGCGAAGCTGAGCTGACAGTTGCAGCATGGAGCCTCAAAACTCGGATCATTCAGCAACGACAATCACTGGAAATGGAAACAAAGGGGGAAAACAAGGAGGAATATTATGTCTTTTTGTCATTGATATTTCAGATGAGGCCAAGTAGTCTTGGCATGTCTAACCATCATAACAAAGCTTGGCAAGTGGACAGGGGCAGTCCATCAAAGGATCTAGAAGCTAGCACCAATGTCTGGACTTGACTGGTAGGTTAGATGCGGTGACAGAAGTAGTCAGATCCCCATGAGGCTATGCTGGATTATTTGTTGCATATATGCGAATAGGCAGTTGTTTATGGGATTTACATTCGTTTTTTTGTACGCTCCCTCGTATCAGCGGTTGAAGCGTGGCGATTGGTCATGTTAAGGAGCTAGTCTGGCGATGATCCTTGTAGATGCATTCTAGGCATTTGGATCCAGCACAACCACAAATCGGATGATATTCTCTGTAAAGAACAACATAGATAGACAGGGGGATGTACAAGAGCACTCTTTCTCGAAATCTCTCGTCTTGAATCCCATCCCCAGATTCAAAGTGTCGCCCTCCTCAAGATCCACTTGCTCAATGAAATGATGTTCCACCAGGATCGCGCTATGGGCTACTCAATCCAGTTTAGTCTGGGGCAGTGCCGACCACGTTCGTGTTTCCTGTTGTTCCTATTCGTTCAAGACCGAACGCGACGTCTTGGCGCGTCCCAAATGTCGCTTGTCACGAATCAGGGGAAGGGGAATGTTTGGAGAAGAGTGGAAGATTTATTGTGGCGAACCTTAATTCATCATCATTACATGTCCTCGCAAGGCTCAGTCAACCAACATAATACCCCGAGCGGCTCCAGCTGAAGTATGATGAGGCAGTGTCTATGTTACATCTTCACTCAGCTGGACACACAGCCTCAGCCTTGTTCAAGTACAACCTTGTTCATGTAACGAGTCCTTTCAAGATTATAAAATATTGCCATTACCCTACACAAAAATTGATGCAACTGATGTCCAACATTCGCCGACACTCGTGATTGTTTGTTTTGTCTCACTACCAACACTAGTCACGTCTCACCAACGCCACTTGATTGGCTATCATTGTGCCAGGTTTCCTCATCGCTTCATTACTCACTAAATATTCAATCTCGCTTACTCAACTTAAAATACCATGGCTGGTGTCCCGACCGCGAGAGGATGCGACGCATGCCGCAGACAAAAGAAAAGGGTAAAACAACAGCGTCCACCCACTTCTTTTACTGTTATGCTCACTAGTGACATTTCCAGTGCGATCAAGCCAAGCCAAAATGCTCTCGATGTGCGCGCCTCAAAACGACATGTGTAGGAAGTGGTGTGAAGCGCTTTGTCTTTAAATCAGAGAATCAACAAGCAGCTAAAAATGTTTCGCAAACTGTAGTTGCTAGAAAAAACAACCCGGCACCAGCTCCAGTGCTCAGTAATGAAAAAACCTTGATGTCAGGAAACCTGGTACATATTCTGAACCTTGACGACCCAGCATATGACATCTCGACATTTGGCTTATTTGTTGTGGATCTCCCTCGACATGTTGGTTCCAGCAAGTCCCTCGACGCGGCTATCGGTGCCTTTGTCGCGGGATTCGGTACGCTTCAGAACAAAACCATGTCCAAGGTTTTTGCGCTCGATCGATATGTTTATGCTATAAAGACGCTGAGAGAAACCATGAACAACCCTGTACTGGCCAACACGAAGGACAATATGTGCTCGATATATTTGATTGCGATCTGTCAAGTAAGTATTTATCATGTTAGTGGTGAATTTATCATTAACCTGTTGCAGGAATGGCTGGGACACTGTTCTGGGTATACAAAACACTATGAAATGCTTGGACATTTGATCCAGAATTCTGTTCAAAAGCATTCTTTCGATCCCTCTGATCTATCATTTATGCAAACTATTCTCGGCGCTGTGGTGAGTTTTCTCTTCTTAACTTTAATCTTCATTGTGCTCATCCAAAAACAATAGGTCCTCGAGAGCTTCAATAATCAAAACATACAATTGGGTCCATGGTATTGGCAGGCCATGTCCCTGTTTAGCGGCGGTGTTCGGCCTCTCAAGTCTGGTGACGGCATGTCTTTTGCATCTTTAGATCTCGCAACCATTGGTGAAATGTCTTGGTTTCTCCGAGAACCCGAGAAATAATTTTATCAGATACGCTCTACCTACGCACTCCTTCGAGCAGAGCAGCCTCGACTTCAACAAATTATGAAAATATCAGTCGCCAAGGCTAGAGAAACTTGTTCCACATCACAACAAAGAAGACTCGGCATCCGGTTCTATAGTGCTATCGCAGCAATGCTCACGATGGGTACAGTCCTGAACCGAATCATACGTATTTACGACGACGATCCCGCTCTTATGGAAGAGGCCAAACGCTATGTTGACGACATTATTGAGCTGGGTATAGAAGCTAGCTATAACCGACCGATAGCTGCGGCGTCCATAGCGACCCCCCTCACAATGTCCCTGGCTGCCATGGAAGATTACAGATATGCCGAGGCGGAGGTGTTACTGCTCGAGTACCAGACTGATTTTGCCGGGTTGCATTACTTTGATGATGTTGAGAGAATTCGGCAGCAGTTTGAGAACATTGATAAGAGGAACCGAAGGACAAAGGAGTTTTTATTACTGAACGAGCAGGGAATGGAGGAAAGTATGACAACTATAGAAACGGAAACAGATGCTGGACCTGAGTGCACGATATTATAGAACAACTAGTAGATGAACATGGTACGCCAAACCAAGAATTTGCACTTAGACACTCCCGAGTCCCATTTGTCGGCGATATGTCATTGGCAAGCTTGAAGCCAACTACACTCACTGAACGTTAAAAGTTTTCAAAGAACGCATCCGTTTATGCTAGCATTGAAAGATACTATGCCAAGTGATCACGTCATCGGCACTATCACCCAGTCTAGCCTCGTACATAGGTTCTGATGAGTCATGCCGATAGTGGAGAGGTTAACAAGAGAAAGAATATCTACAATAACAACTCGCACATCGCAGATCATAGATCCAACTATTATAAACATTCAAAATGACTCAAAATATTTACGACAATAACAAATTCTTTACTGAATATTCCGCACTTGACAGATCCATTCAGGGTCTTGATGCAGCCCCAGAATGGCCACGGCTGAGATCTTTCATCCCAGACCTCCAAGGCCGTGATGTTCTTGACCTTGGCTGCGGCTTTGGATGGTTCGCTCGCTGGGCACGAAGTACGGGTGCCAACTCGGTTCGAGCCATCGAGATTTCTAACAATATGCTCAGTCGAGCACGAGCCATGACCAACGACACAAAAATCATCTTTCAACAAGCCGACCTCGACAACATCAAACTTCCGGAACATGGTAGCGGCATATACGATGTGGTGTTTAGCTCACTCACGCTTCACTATCTTGCCAACCTACCAGAACTCATTCAACAAGTGTACACTGTGCTCAAGCCAGGAGGAACATTTGTCTTTTCAATTGAGCACCCCATATACACAGCGCCAACTAAAGCCGAATTTGTCACTGATGAAGTGTCTGGACGACAGTACTGGCCGCTTGATAGCTACCAGAAGGAGGGCCTTCGGGTGACAGACTGGCTAGCGGAAGGCGTTCAGAAACAGCACAGGACTGTCGCTAGCTACGTCAACCTTCTTCTCAAGGGAGGGTTTCGGTTAGCAGAATTTGATGAGTGGTGTCCCACGCCAGAGGAGTTGGAGAAATGTGGTTGGCACAGAGTATTGGAAAGACCGGTTTATCTCTTGATTTCGGCTGTAAAAAACTGAATTATACCTTATCTAAAATACATAGCTTCTTCCACTGGTCAAATCCCTTTCAGTCACCTATTTCTCTTCTGCTACAGAGGGACTATCTTCCTTAGGTTCCTCACGAATCAAAAACTTCTCATCGTTCACATGGTGATGTCGAACCCAGAAGATAATCGTCTGGACAAAGAGAACAATACCAGGAGCGGCCCATGCCCACTGCAGAAGGAATATTAGAAACATACCAAAGATAAGGACATGTATACTTACAATAAGATTGGGATCATTAATCGAAGGAATCAAGATCTGAGCCAATGCAGCGGACAGAGCCTGCATAGCCAAGTTGATTGCAACGACAGTGGACTTCATGCCTTCAGGCGCCCTAGCATATGCCATCTCGTATGCCGTGACTGCAGTGAAGAGTTCACCAATAGCGCCGAGCATAACGACAGGGAGCTGCCACCAGATGGAAACAGGAGATACACTGTCACAGGCTGAAGCGTGATATCCGCAAGGCGAGGTTTTATAGACCCACCACTGTAAAAGTGCGCCAACGAGACTTCCGATAATAGTAGATACATAACCAACAGTCATACGACTAATGGGACCGAACTTGATGTGGTATCTGTTCAAGAGCGGGTAAAGAACAAATGACATGATGGGCGCAAAGACCATCAGGGTGAGTGGGTTGAAGTTGTGAATCAGGTCATTTGGTGCACCTTTCGTGGTCATCGAAGCTCCTTGGTTCGACAATACCGTACCAACACCACCATTATTCAGGTAGAATAGTGGCTGATAGAGAAAGATCTGGCACGCAGACAGAGTTCTACGAGCATGCTCGACTGCCTGGCTATCCCAAGAAACCGTCTTGCCCTTGGCAGCAAGAACTGATGGCTTGACAGACTCGAAAAAGTCCTTGGCCCAAACCCTGCCTCTGTTTTCTTTGATAGCCAAACTGACGATTTTGAAGAACTTGTTGAGATCGGATCCTTGTGGCGGTGCGCGCTTAAGACTTTTGTATCGCCACATGAGCAGCACTGGCAGGAGGATGTAGATAATACCCGGAAGGAGAAATGCAAGCCAAAAGCCAACGTACTTTTCGATATAAGTTGTAGCAATCATGAAGAAAGCACCGACGTTGATACACATGTAGAAGATCAACATGATCCTCTGAATAGTGGTCTCGGGATCGACAATGACCCTTTCGCCAGACTTGAGTGTCTTGACATATTCTGTCTGGTCGGTGTATTGGTCGACGATGAGAGGAACGACATTGGGCTTGAATAGACCTGCTCCGATGGCGAGCAGAAAGAAACTGACCATGAAAGGTGCAAGTCCATTACCGGCTTTGAGAACAGCGGGAGCTGCACCTCCAACCATGATAACGTGTGCTACGCCACCAATGACAACTCCGTACATGATTGCCCTGAAACGGCCGGTTTTGGTGTCCCCGAGCCATGCACCAAAGATTGGGATGACATAGGCTAGGAAGTTGAACAGGAGTACCATGGCCGAGGCAAACTGAAGGCCCCGGTTTCTATTGTCGGTTTTGGTCAGTCCAGAGTTCGATTGCATAGTAAAGTAACGTACAATGCACCGGCATGGCCGTTGGGGTCATTCTTGGCAACAGCTCCAGCCCCGTTACCACCCTTTGGTAACGGGAACTGCATGAAATTGTTAAAGACTGTCTTGCAACCATAGAATGAGGCTCGTTCTGCAAGCTCAACTATGCAGAGAAGGTATGAAACCCATGGGATGCGGCCTGCTATCTTTCGTAGTTTAAGTTTCTCCTCGGCGGTCGGGGGTAATTGGTCCGAGACACTATTCGATGGTGATACGACATTGGCCTCCGGGTCGAGTGCCAGGCTTTCATCCTGCGAAGCTGTTGTACAAAACTCATTAGTCGTGTCTGGGCTCAGACTAATGTCACTTACCCATATTGTAGCTGACGATGGTGGCCCCAAAGCAACAGGCTATCTTGACTTTGGGATACTGGCAGATTGATGAAATGCTGTAACATGTGGTCTGGATATCTCACTTATAATAGTCTTGAGAGAACCTTAGATATAAAGGTTTATTGATAAGGTAGCCTGCATAGACAGATTAACCTTTATTAGAAACCTAAAGAAAATTGAAAATGCGTAAACAAAAGCTTAAGAGATTATTAAAAATAAAAAATAAACTTATAATAGTTCTAATAATCAATACATTATTTTGCCCCTGGAGGATGTCGCCATCATGCCAATCGTGACACCATATAGAAATTACATAAAAAGAGGAACTGTTATGGGATATCCATGTGGGAAGCAACCATTCGAAAATGTACTGAAATCTGTTGGTTAGACTAATATGGCAAGAGGAGCAACAATCATTGGCCCCGCTGTCGGAGTCGGGCCGCTCCGATCCCAGTTAACTACAGCCCGGGATGTGGGAGACATTTTTTGATGCATAAACTGCTAATTGCTAAAACATCAAGTAAGTAATCTCTTACTAGAAGACAATATTGGCTTGGTGATTCCGAATAAATGCAAAAATAACTAGACAAGCCGCGTGTGAATAATGCTATAATCAATATGTTGACCTGGGAAAGAGCCTACATTTGAGAACGAACTATAACCATCGTTGGTTTAAAGTGGATTTAACCCTCTTTTATTGTAGCTCTGCGCTTTGAGCACGGGTTTATTACTATATCGGTGCACTAAACACCACTTTGACGAGATATTGCGCAACCAGCAACCGGCTAAACCGGCATCTCAGATGCAACCACTCGACACTTCTTAGATTGCCTGTATAAAAGTATCAATGTATGGCGGAGGGAATGCTTAGGATGCTCAGCAATTGTGAGCTCTATTGAACTCGTTTACTCCTAAGAGATTCCAGAGTTTTTTGACTTGCACTAGGTTTGAACCTAAAGGAGAGGATGGAATGCCTATTTAGACATTGTCAGGTTTATGAGACAGTTTTGTAGGCAAAATGAAATTTGTTAATCAGCGGGTCAGTCATAGACATCATCACCGTCGCCGTCGCCATCACCATCATCCTCTTCATCCTCTTCATCTTCCTCGAACTCATTATCATCATCTGTACCGTCACCGGAGCCTACTTGTTCACTGTCCTCCTCCCACACACTTTCTGAATCTTGATACTCCCTCAGCTTATGAGTCGGGAAATGCATCCTGTTCATATGAGGAAAGCATTTAAAGCAAAGGTGGAATGGATGCTGGCAATCGAAACAAATGTAATGTGTTCCTATTATAGGCTTCATTCACGGGTCTGGTTAGCAATGATGGATATATAGCTTGGGTTAGCGCTACTGACCATGATGCAATTTCCGCAGAATTTCCCAAGGTGGTGTATCCCTGGCGGTATGACATGGAAAGCTGCGTCCCATACTTCCTTCGATCCATTCTCAAGAACTCTCTCCATCTTGTCCTTGGGTGGCTTGAGAATACTTTTGAAATGTTGTTCAAAATCCGCGAGATTGGCCAGCTTCAGAGGCGACCATTGACCGTCGTTACTGCGAGCCCAGATGTCTGCCCCATATTCTTCAACAAGGTGTTGTGCTGTTTCCCAAGAGTCTTTCAATCTACACGCCCACATCAGCGGAGTCCATCCATCAGAATCTTTGACGTTGACATCAAAGTCTGCCGGCAATCGTTTTATAAAACTCTCTGCAGTATACCAGAGGTTGGTTGATACAAAATGCAACGGAGTTCGGTCGTAGAGATCCCTAGCTTGCAAGGCAATGCCAGATCTTGTTACAAGTTCTAGTGTTTTGTGATTGCCCTTACGGCGCATCGCTGCGTAATGACAGGGCTTGAGACCTTGATCATCGGCAACCTCCAGATCAGCTCCATGCCGGATGAGGTAGTTTATCAATCGAGGATAGACTTGCCAAATGGCGGCAATTAGAGGGTACATTTCCATTCGGCCTCCATAGTTGACATCTATCTGCAACTCTTCAATCAAGTAGCGAGCAGTCATCTCACTGACTCGATTGAAGTGTATACGAGCAATTGCCGTGTAGAGGATGGATTCGCCTAAGGGTTCAAACCCGGGCATATGAGGATCCGCTTTGCGTTGAATAAGAATCTTTAGTAGGGTGTAAAACTCAGTAACTGGTAGCAAATTCCCGTTACGATGCCAGTTACAGACGATATGTAGTAGGCTGCCGAACCTAGGACTGTATATGTCTGCTCTTGCACCTCTCGATAGTAGCAGTCGAGCTGCTGAGATGTTTCTCCGCTCCAGAGCGATTACCAAAGGAGTAGAGCCATCTGCGTTTGTACTGTCCATCGGCGCCCCGAATCGAAGAAGTGACGAGATAAGCGGTTCCGGAGTGTTTTGATCAAGGTAATGAAGCACAGTATTTTGCCTTTCATCCAGTACGTCGGCCTTTGTCCCATATTCGAAACATTGCTCCATAAGCTTAAACAATGCTTGAGATTGCTCTGTGGACATGTTCTCGACCGGACATCGGATGAAGAATTTTGCATCCTTCATCTCATCATCGAGACAAGCGCCAGATTCTAGAAGAAAGCTAGCGCAGTCATAGTGACCAGCCTCGGCTGCAAGTCGGATCGCAGTAGCTCCATAGTCCTCGTCATCTGGGTCGTAGGTTAATTTCGCATCAAGGTCTGGCGTCGAATCCTGATTTGCAATAATGACTTCTAGAGTACTTTTGTAACCATTCCTCGCTGCTAGCATAGTCACAGTTCCGCCGACACACATGGCGTTGATATCAGCTTCGTGCTTCAACAGAACCTTGACGGAATTAGGTGCATCATATACGGCATGAAGGGCCTGCCAACCATCTTCTCTTCTCCAATCAGTTTTAGCCCCTCTTTTCAAAAACAGTTCAAGTCTTTCGGTGTCCCAGGTTCTGTATGCCGCACTAAAAAGTGCTGCGTCGACTCCTTCGGGTGCGTAATTGACGTCTGCGCCTCTATCAAGCAGAAGCTCTATCATGTCGAGATCGCAGTCTCCAGCAGCAAATGATAGTGGAGTTCTGGCAACACCTTCTTCCCACGGATCTACCGCATTAATGTTGGCCCCTTGATCGATTAGTAGGCCAACGAGTTCCGTGTTGTCTGTCCTCAGCCCTCTGATGAGAAGCATTTCCTTGTCAGAATAGGTCTCGTTGGGGTTTGCACCCTTCTCCAAAAGAAGGCGGCAAATGTCGACGGTATCTCTCTTAGTGCAGAACTGATATAAAAGGCTACCATCTCTGGATTCAGCGCAAGGGTTTGCACCGTGCTCTAGAAGAATTCGGAGGCATTCCTTCCTGTGTTTCTGTGCAGTGCGTATAGTGGGCTCGACCATGTCAGTGTCACCCGCGTCAACCTGGAATTGAGCTCCAGCCGAGATGAGTTGGTCAAGAACAACGTGGTTGCCTACTTCAGCCGCCCTCGTTACTATCAGTTCTCCTTCATGTGTTTTTTGGTCAACTCTAGCACCTCTGTCGAGAAGCATCTGCACGATGACTTGATCAGCAACTTCAACAGCAACCACCAAAGGCGTCATATCTTCGTGATCTCTAGTCGAAAGATCAATCTCAAAGTTTAACAGGGTTTCCACAACCACTCTTTGTCTCCAGAAAATGGCTGCGTTAAGGGCTGTCTGGCCAGTTTCAACGTCAACCTGATTGAGATTAAACCCGGATTTGGCAATTGCTGTGGCCAGACAGTTAGAGCCGGTAATGGCAGCACAAGATAGGAGCGATTGGTTCCATTCGAAGCTCTTCAAAGTAGCCACCTTGTCCAATATTTTGATCATGATGTCTTCATTTTGAGCCGCGGCAGCCCAAAATATAGCTTCCTTTAGACTGGCCTCATCGGCTTCCACCAGCTCCAAAAGATTACTGAAGATAAACGATTGATTATTTCTCGCCGCTTCGACAATGGCAAGCGATATATCCTTTTGGAACCACTCTGCCTCCTTACTCTCGTCAACTTCTGTGGAAACAAGGTCGTCCAAACCAAAATAAGCCATCAGTGGAAGAGGAGAGCAGTAACTTTGTTGCATCCGTGTGGATGGATTTGACAGCAGATACACTGCTTCAGCCAATTTATCTCGTAGATGTTTGGCGCGGAAAAACCCCAAGGCTAGCTCGAATGGTCGATGATTGTCAGCAAGTCGATAATGGTCCGCCCAAAATCGAACAGCGTACTCAAGCAGATCTTGTCCTGCGATACAAAACGGATACTTCAGCTCGTCGCCCGCATAGTTATCTGCAGAGAGTCTTGCGAATTGCTGCTGTACACAATCTTGCATCATGTATTGTAAACATGTAGTTGCAATTGCCCCGTGTATGTATGACGGGTTTTCGGTTTCGTTGTTGTCGCCATCGAGTGTGATAGACTGATCAAATGAGTCGTGTGATAATTTGACTTCACCGCCCTCAATGACGATGATGCCCGAGAAACATTTTTGAACTTCGTCCACGAGGCACTCGTAGTCGTAGTCCAGCAGCGTTGTGCGTATATCTCCTGGATTCTGGGTTGCCGATAATGCTAGAGCCTGTCCCAATGCCTTGGGAGTTAATGGTTCCTTGGCATATCTCACCCATCGGTGTACTTGGAGAGCCCACTGACGCCTTTTGTTACTCAGTGCCCTCAGCAGCTCATTCAGTATAGTCTTCGCTGTGACTGGCCTCAGTCTTTCCAATGCAGCCGTGATTGTCGCAAGCGAAGCTCCTCGACCAAACGTTTTCAGCCATTGTAGGATCACATATCCATGACGAGGTACATTCTTACAATCTTCCAATAGCGCCAAGACGGTTGTTTCGACTTGATGTAAAACAGGACGCTTCTGAAGAAGATGTTTAAGCGACATGTGGAGGCTGTGAACACCTACTCCTTCCTCGTCGATACTGTATCCTAAGAATTGTACTGGACAGTTTCCTAGTGATAGTGTCTGTGATTTATCGATCAAGGTCTTCGATATTTCGTCTGAACCACTTGTCGTGGTAACCACACGATAATCGATGTCACCATGAGATTGATGCTCCTGGATTGCAGCTAGAAACCATCGTCGTTCATCCTCGATACAGTTGTCAAAGGAGCCCAAGAAGATGACGAGGTCTGCTGCATTTGTCATTCCGCGAACGGTGGCAAAGAGGTTGAAAAGTTGTGTAAGCGACCAACACTTGTAGCTCATAAGCTGCGCCAGACCTTTTCGAGCGTGAATGTCTGTATCAAAGGAGCAGTGCCACGCCGCATGGTTCAAGAATGTGAGTAGCATGGACCTGACGTTGTTGTATCTGTGATCTGATTTGACGAATTCAAAATAGAAAGACTGCCCTTTCGGGTTGTCATCCCAATAGCCTTCATTTTCAGAATCGTATAATGTGTAAAGATATTGGGACAGCATTGACACTCTCTTTTGGTCTGTCTCGTTAGCCTCAATGTGTATTAATTGAGGCCCTAGTTTAGTTTTCAAGACTCGGTAGATATCCTGGCTTGTAAGCCAGTCCATAACTGGAAGCCTCCCGCCCTTTCTATGCTCCATGTGTATGGTCGGGATCTTGATAGGTGGTATCACGCTCAGTAGGGCGGTTTTGAATCGTGCAAGGTATGGATCAACCTTGAAAGCTACTTCAGTCTTAGCGTATAACCATGTAATAAAGAGTAGTCAGTGGTGGCGTACGATAGACGTTCTCACGGAAACGTCTCGACAAAGATCTCAGCCACTTTGTGTCACCATTAGGATATTCAACACCTCTCACCAAATTAGGGTGGTCGACTTTGGTCAGATAATACTCGTTCTGCTTCTCCATTGTGTTAATGAAGGTGGAAACAGTGTATTGACTGAAAGGTGATGCAAGCGCGACAGGGAGCTCCTTCGAAGTAGGAGTGGAATCTTGTGCGGGTGTTGGTCGATGTACTTGATCAATCTGTGTCACTCCAGCTCCAGTTTCTGGATCATTAGTCGTGTCTAAAATCGTCAACAACTTATTGTTCATTGGCTCCCCTTTGGATCCTACTTCTGGAAAGTCTGCCAAATGGGATACATTGATAGTTGTTAGACGGTAGAATAATCTGCACTTGAGAAAACTCTCATTGATGCTTTCAACCTGTCGCGCAATGTTCTTTATCTTGCCAAGTCTACCATTCGTGATTTCAGGGCCAGGAAAGTCCATGAGATTTAGCACTTCGTCCTGAAGAACTTCGAGAGACTCGGACTTGTGTGGACAACCAAGAAATAGCTATACTCAATTTAGTATGCGGTATAAAGTAAGTCGGGATGGCAGTTATACAATAGCGGTCGAGAGCGTTGCAATTTTGTGGTGGATCACTTTGGCTGATTCCCAAGCTATATCGTCCTTATAGTCGTCTCGCAATACAGGTTGAGTTGCTTCCATGAGAACCTATAAAATGGTTAAAGGTTCAGCTGTGAGTTTATCCTTTCCCAAAACGTACCTTCTTGACAATGTTACCGCCAATATCATGGCATACCCAGATAATCGGCCGGTTGACTTCTGTCTATCAATGACAAACATTAGTCGTTCATGTGACATACATAGCATTCGATGCAAATGTACTTACATCGAGAAGACTCTGTCTGAGCTGGCAATATGAACGGAGAAGATTCCGGGCTTCTATCTCAATTCCGTCTGGTCTGAAGACCTGTGCACTCTCATCAAGTGCGTAAACATAGTCCAATTGCCGTATGGAAAGTTCTTGAAAAAGACTATGTTTAAGCCACGCGGCTCCTGTTTTCGATATCCATACAGTTCTATGATTATCGCGAAGCCCATGGACAGTGATCACACTGTATAAGTTAGTATGCCACAAGTATCTGTTTTTTGTACTTACTCATAGTCATCGAAATTTGAAAATCCCCAATACCGAGCCAAACCAAGACGGCGATTGAGTCCACCTATCACCCCTGGAACAAGCAAGTGATTGAACGTAGCTATGTCAGATATCTCTGATGTTACATCTGATGAAGCATTTGAAGAAACATTTGAAGAAACATTTGATGAAGCATCTGAGATGGCATCTTCTTGGTCTTCAGGACTAGTTGACTGTTCTTCGATGTCCTTCTCACTTGAAAGGTCTCTGGAGATTTGTTTTACAAGCTCTGGGCGAGGTGAAGCACCCGTTTCGCTTTCGTCTGATTCTGACATGATGCTGGCGAGCTGGGATAGAATCTCTTCTACCCTTCTGATATGAAGCAGAGTTTGAAGAACAGAGGATAAGGCATTGGGAGGGACAATACGGCATCGGACTGAGGCATTTAGAATTGATACATTCCTGTACTCGAGAGTCAGAAAAGGTACAAACGATACTGATCAACAACAGTGACAGCATGTGCATTAGTCGTCGGAAGCAGCAGGGGTCTGGTCTGACATGCAGCACCTTTCGGGCGGGAACTTTTTCTTATCACAAACGCCGTATTACTGCGGCTGAAGAAACACAGTCATTGGATGTTTACCTGTCGGCTGCGAGATTGCAGTTCCAGCTGACCACTCCACGTCTTGGCTGGGTAGGGAACTGACCTTTTAACCTATCCCATACGCTGACCTTTCACCATTCAGCACGGAACTTCCGCCAGCTAGATTACATAGTATCTTCCAAGTGCCTGCTAGATGATGAATGATTGGGTCGACTGAACTAGGCATCAGCTTCATCACAACATCAAGTCGCTTACATGAAGTCTTTCCCTTTGGGTATCTCACATAATAATACTAGGATCCAATTGGCATTCGGAAATAAATCTTACTACAGTTCCACAAGACTGTCCCAAAGAGGTATCTACTGCGCGTCCGGTAGCATTGTCGTAGGAATAACAGCGCCCAATTGGTCCAAGTTTACAGCTCCAAGCTCTTCGACATCGTACTTCATCAGCCGATTTTTAGACGGCTTTGTAGGCTTCAGCAAAATAGGGTCGTCTTCCGGCGATCCACCAAAGAAGTTTTGCATCGCTGTCCGTCTGTCCGCTTTGCATATCAGGTTCACATGACAAGAGAACACGGCTTCATCCATCCTCTTTACTCTGACAGCAAGTTGAATAGAGGTAGGGACGCCCTTCTTCTGGCTGTCATTCTCCAGCAACGTCCATTGGGCGGTTCGCGTTAAGCCAACCTTGTCATCCCAAGTCTTTCTACCACTAATAGTGGCAGCATGGCTTTTCTCATGACCAACAGTCCTCTCCCATTTAAGAGAGGTGTTGAGATTGGCCCCAAAACTGGCGCCAATACTACCTTCTCCGCCTTTGGTAACAGTCATGGTTTCCTTGCTGGGTGAGAAGCTGTAATTTCCGTCAAAAGAGATGGCGTCAACCTCTGGAATCCTTGCATCGACTTCCGTACAATCGAAGGTCAAGTCAATCGTTGCTCGAGCGATGCGGCGGGCTTTCTTCTCAGGATCGAACCTGAACTGGAAAACTAGGATCGTAGCCCAGTAATCGCTGTCCGTCGCTATAGCGCCGTGAACGACATCAATTAGGTTACATTGTATAGTAACGCCATGGCCGATTCTTTGAATGACCTGAGCTCGTTGGAATGGGTTCGCAGAGTTGTTCCGAATGTGGAACTCAGCTTCTTCAGTTCCATATTCAGTCATGGGGAAAATGATCTCCTCAGTGTCGCTACTTGACGGTTCATTATAATCGGTCATGATGATGGTGGGCCTAGAGTTCGTTGAAACTGAGGAAGAATGATGTTTCTTGGCGGTCTATAACTCTGTAGATAAGCTCGAGAGGGTATGGAGAGCTATACTCATTTAAATTACAACATCCGGTTGAGTTCACGGAGTTGGGGGCCAAAAGGCAAATTGACAGGGAAGTGATGCGCCAAGCCCACGCTAAACATCAACAGGAAACACCTCCAAAGGACTTGTCATCACACGGATAAAGACATGAGGGAATAAAGCGGCCTGTCAGGAGGATTAGCATAGCAGATTCCTCATCAGGC
Source organism: Fusarium poae (assembly GCF_019609905.1). Lineage (NCBI taxonomy): Eukaryota > Fungi > Ascomycota > Sordariomycetes > Hypocreales > Nectriaceae > Fusarium > Fusarium poae. Next base: position 247,962 of record NC_058399.1, read on the forward strand.
AGTGATGTGAAACGCGGTTGGAAATTACAATGCAGCTTATCACAAAATTGGATTATGTTGTCGAGCATACAGACACATCAGAGTACATCCCAATACTTATCGTCCAAACGAGGCTGGCGGCTAATGTGAACCTTGAAGCGTGTTACATTGATAACTTTACTAGGAACACTAAGTAAACACGGGGACTCTACATCTCCGATTCTTCTTTCCAACGAGAACTAGCCAACATTTGATGACGCATGAAACTCTCCTCCTAGCAGCTTCCTGAAACTATTACGCTATGGCAGATTTGGAAAATAGAGAGGTTTACGATGAGAGCGATAAAGATGACAAACATGATAAGGAAGATTTTGACGACGACGACTACGACGACGATGAAGACCATGACACTGCCCTGAATGACGCTATCAAGGACATGGAGACCAGGTTCAACAAGCCAAAGCCAAGCCAACACGATATCGATGAATTCATCAACCGACATGGTGATGTTGTAACACAGGCCTGGGAGACTCATGGTTCATTTCTGCATGAGATTATCCTTAGAGTTTCGAAGAGAACCAAATTTACCTGGGGTGATCCAGACCATATCTCTTCCCTTGTCGAAACACTCGTCTCAAGATACCCCCATTTGCTCGAGGCGAAGAACGAAGAGAACCAGACGCCTTTGTACCAAGCAATTCGGGCAAAGAAATGGACTTATAAATTAGTCGACTCTATCTTGGTTGGAAGCAAGGATGAGCATATCCAGAAAGCACTAGAGTTCTCTTTCGGCGAGGGTCCGTCTTTGAAGACATGCTTGACAACAGCGTTCGACACTCTGGGCGACCCGGGAACACCAGGGAAGGCCAATACTCTGTCAAACTTGATCTTCAGATCAAGTAGTAAAGCACTAGCAATGTGTGATGGTACTGGCAAGTCCCCATTTCATTACGCAGTGCGGTATAGCCAGTGCAGTGACGGACGAGTAGCTCTGATCAAGAAACTACTCGATAAAGATAGTAAAACGGTGGAGGGTCTCAGAGCCGACTTCAAAAATGAACCTTTGAAGACATTCTTAGACATTTACTACACTCGAAAAGAAGACGGGATAGAATACTCGGTTTATACTGAGCATGGAAGAACGAAAGTGGTGTTTCAAGCAGAAGAGGCACGAAAGGAGCAAGAGTTAAAGCCACAGGAGACTATCGATCGAAGTCGTCCAAGGTCTACAACCATTATTCTTCCCGCAAAGGACAAGGATCCTCCAAAGTCTGGTTTCCGTGAGAAGAGTTATAAGGGTTCTGAGGATCGGGAACGTGGAGGAAAGAAGCCTGATCGTGACCGGGACTCTCGCAAGCAACCTGAACCCGAAACCATGACAGAAAATGAGAGGAAGCGCCAGCAACTCAAAGAAGAAGAAAGACGACAACGAGAAGGTCTTCAAAACAATGGTGAGAATGAGTACCAGCAAGGCCTTTTGCAGCCCAAAGATGCTGGACTCGGTGATCAAGGAGACAAGATCGAAGAGACAATGTCAAAAATCCGAACATCTCAGCTGAAAACTTCGCATGCACCTAACTCGCCAATAAAAAGGGTTGCTACAGAATCAAGGGGTGTTGAAACGGCCAAGAAGGGTAAAAAGAAAGTCAGTCCACCCAAGACACTATCGTCAGAGGTGCTGGAGAAAAACTCGGAAAAGGTCCGCGAACTGCTCAAGCTCCACTATATGAGGACACGAAGCATACGAGAGGTCACATATTTCTTATACGGAAAGAACCCTAAAGGTGAGTAGCGAAATGTGCTTTACTTGGTTGATGTACTAACCCTCCTGTTACTAGATGTCCATATCAGTTTCGATTGTTGCGGACTTTTGTCTGAGACTCACGATGATTTGTTTTCAAAGCAATTTGGTCACGATTCAAATAGTGGAATCACCTTTGACAGCGTCTTGATGTATGCTCGATTTCCGGTCGTCCGTGTTAAGCGCAGTGGAAGACTAGCGCCAGTCCAACGCGCACGAGGGCGACAGGACATGGAGTTTTTTGCCGGGTGGCTGAAGCGGAAGGGTGTTGAGCGTATCCTCACTCTCCAGGTTCAAGAAGACAATCAAGATCCTCATAGCGATGAGTCAATCCAGAGTGTTCTGCGAAACTTCACTGTCGAACATCTTGACTGGCAAAAACCAGATCTGGACCCGTTGACCATCTGTGAAAGAGCCGATATTAGTAAGGTTGATCAAGATGCCTGGAAGCTTGCCAATGCCGATACATTGATCAAGCCGAGAAAAGACTTGAGACAGTTGACTTTGAAATGGAGTGGTAGCAATGCTGCACTCAGAGCTTGGAGCGAGGCCGGAGGCTTACCACAATTATTGGAACTCAGAAAGATTGACCTTCATATCCCGGCTGTACTAGAGGTAAGTGACCTTTATGAATGTCATTACGCCAAACATACTGATCTTGACTCCCAGCTACCTGATCATCCAGATTGGATAAACCGAAACTTGGATCTGTTCCAAGTTCGTCTCACCCAGGGCTACATGGCGAACCATCCACCCAAGTCAGATGACGAAACGAAAGAGCCGAGGAGACCTAATTATCGAGGGATCGAAGTGATCCAAAGTTGGGATGACAGGAAGTTCGAAAACTCCACAGCTCGCAAGGTCGTAACCAAGTCAATTGGTATGCCTGATGCTGCCGACGAGCATGAATGGATCAAACAAATGGAGAAGTTCTCGAAGCCAATGAGTGAACTTTGGAAAGAAACTTTGAAAGAATCCATCAATCCACTAAATTCGTCTCCGGAAGATGCAAGACTTATTTCTACCACCGACAGTCAGATCTTGTCTACTCTTCGAAAGGATGTCATAGTAGCGCTCATCGATGATGGAGTCGATACTCTTGATCCGGCTTTCTCCAACCAATTCGTCGAAGGAAAGACCTTTGACTATCAGGGCGATGATGGTTTAGGCCAGTACTACGTCTCAGCAAACGGCCATGGCACCGACATGGCCAGGATGATATTGAAGGTTTGTCCCATGGCGAGGATTTACTCGATAAAATTAAAGACACAACCTAGTAAGGGTGGACAACATTTGACCATCGACGAATCATCAATTGCACCTGTAAGCTATCCTGACACGTTTTACTCGAACTTGATACTAACATCGTTCAGGCAATTGAAGCCGCTTTAGAAAAGAAAGCAGATGTCATCTCCATGTCGTGGACAATCCCAATCCCAGAGACAGGGACTGAAAACCAGAAACGAATTGACAAAGTACTCAAGCTAGCATGTTCAAAAGACGTCGTCATGTTCTGCTCCTCGCCAGACCAAAGGACTCAGACCAAGCATTATCCTTCTCATTACAACCGTGACAAGATATTTCTAATCGGAGCTGCTGATGATAGCGGCACCGCTTTCAACCATGCCGGACTAGACAACGACTTTATCTTCCCTGGAGTCAATGTCAACACAGGCAGCAACCACAGCCGATCCTACTCAACCGATCCAACATCAGGCGTTCAGGTAGCGACAGGTTCAAGCATCGCCACAGCTCTGGCAGCTGGCCTAGCAGCAATGGTGACATACTGTTTCAAGACCAGTGCACTTGCTGCCGTCACAACGAGAATAGCACAGGGTAGACCCCCTACCGCAAGTGGTACTGAACTAGTGAAACCGCAAGACGTGGATAGAATTGCGCACCATGATGGGTTGAAGAAGGTTTTTGACAGGATCGGCACAATGGATGGTGGAAAGTTTATTGCGGTTTGGCGCATATTCAGGCCTGCCACTGAATGCTTGACTGATGGAAAACTAACTTATGAGCAAAAGGTTACTCATATAATGGAGCTTTGCAGAGACTTGATGGACCGCATGGATCGATAGACTGTTATTATGATGTTCAATTAAATATTTCAGCGAGTCTCGAATAAATATCTACCTCGTGCCCGATAACGTCGTCTTGGCAACAGAACTCAAGCGATCTAGATCAATAGCTCCCAACTCCTCAGTATCATAGTCCATGAGCTTATTTGTAGGTGACGTTTTAGGATCTAACAAGACGGGGTCGACGTTCAGTGTATTGCCGAACAAGTCTTGCAAGCCCTTCCTTTCCCTCGTTTTGCAAGTCAGCTTGGGAAGGCAAGAAAAGGCTACTTCACTCTTCCTCTTTAATCTGACAGCAATCTGGATTGAAGATGGAATGCCCGTTTTCAAGGCTACGTTTTCCAATAAAAGCCATTTCGCCGTTGTTCCAACACCAAAATCGTTGACCTCAATCATGCCTTTGATAGTAGCGGCAGAGTCATTCTCGCGGCTAATTGTCTCCTCCAATCCAAGAGATGTGCTGACACCAGCCCCGAGACTGGCGTTGGTGTTGGTGTTGGTGTTGATATTCCCTTCGATGTCTTTGGTACGACTAACAGTTTCCTTGGTCGATGAGACGTTGTAGTTTCCATCGAAAGAGATAGCGTCGACCTCTGGGGGGACACTCATAATATCTCCCACAACACCACCAAAGACCAATTCAATTGATGCTCCAGCCACACGACGACCAGTCCTGTCGGGAGGAAACCTAAACTGAAATACCAAAATGGTGGCCAAGTTATCACTGTCCGGGGAGATAGTACCGTGAATGATATCAATCAAGTTGCATTGTATGTGAACGCCATGACCGGTCCTTTCGACAAAATGAGTCCGATCAATAAAATTCTTCGGTATGCGCGTTTCGCTCTCTTCACTCCCCAGGTCCTTCATCGAAATCACGGCCTCCTCAGTGTTTCTTTCTTTCTCAGTCCCATCTTTCGGCATTTCATTGTAGGAGGACTTTGTCGAAAAAGTCTGAAGACCCTCATTCACTTCCTTTATGCTATCATATTGCTCCGAAGTAGCAATTTGAGAGGCCGATCGTTGGAACCTGTGAAACATCATATTAGCACGGAAACTGCCAGGTTCCGTATGCCCTTACATTCCAGAAGACTCTGCTTTGGAACCTTCTTGCATCTTGTTCGCCACATCATCGTCCCTGTCGTCTTTTGAACTAATTTCCTCGAGCCTGTTTCTTATGAAAGGTTCAACATCTGACCGCATCCTGCCTACGCTTATATTGAGGACCTGGTGGGCTTTATTGCACTCTTTGATGCGTGCACTGATCTTGGCGTCTTCCCGACTTGTAACAAGCACATACAAACCCAGTCGAGTGTATTCGAACAGATCCCTGATCCAATTAAGAAGGTCATGGAGATCATTACACTCATCAATCGCGTCCAATACAATCCAAATCGGGATTCGCCTCGACAATATGCTCTTGAAATGGGATATGAATTCTTCTGTTTCCGGCTTTCGGGTCCCGTTTTGGAAGAGCTTGAAAAGATCTTCTTCATCTCCATAACCACCTTGAATTTTGTGTAGCTGGTGAATCAGAGATCGAATCATGGAGTCAAACGAAGTCTTATTTGGGTTAATAGGAATGTCGTTTGTAGAAGACTTGGATTCGAAGAAGAAGAAAAGAACTTTGGCGTCGCTCTCCCAAAGGTTGTCGATTATACAAGAACTAACAGTCGTCTTTCCAACTCCAGGTCCGCCTCGTAACCACAATAAGAAAGTTGGATGTCCTTGCCAGGAAGCGAACTCTTTACTGTATACGGACCAACCCCCGGTCCCGAAAACCCGGTTGTCTCTGGCTAGTTCCAGATTTGTCGAATAATCAGGTAGATTCAACCATGATACTCGTTCATCGTTACCCCATTCAACCGTTCCGCTCTCTGCACCGGGTTTGATTGAATCATGTTCGTCGTCTGAACAGGTTCCCCTGACTTCCGGCAATTCACTATCCAAAGACATGGATACCCCCTCCACCTGTGATGTTGCCTTGGAGCTTTCGGCGAAGTACTCTCCGGGATTATATGTATTCCAATCTTCGATGTATTTTGTAAGCGATGGGAAGAAACGAAAGTTTGTAATGTCGACCTTTCGGATATCCTTGACTTCTGTGTCTTCTGCTGTGCTCTCATCAAGCCATAGCTCAACATCCTTGCGAACAGATTCGACCATAACAGAATCTACTGAAGGTAAAGATTCAGCCCAAGGAAGAGCTCTGAGTGAAAATTCATGAATACAATTGCCAATATGCTCAAGATTTGCAGCCGCATCTGGTTCAACCTCCTCGTCTCGAGGCCAAGGACATAAAGAACATTGACCAAGATTTGGGGGGGCTATATTGCGGCATGAGTCTTGCATATACGGGATGTCATCCTCGGATATCGTGTCTTTATGTTTCTCCCTGTTGTGGGATGCAAACTCCTCGGCAGTTGTAAAGACTGAATTTTCAGTTCCAAGACAGACCGAACATTCCCAGTAGAATCCCATGCCATGACTTTGTAGAATATGATTACGCCATGTTTCTCGTGAGATATACAAGACTTCTGCCTTGGTACATTCGGGAAATGGACAGGTGTAGGGACACAGATCCTCGGTAAGATGTTTCCTATAGATGTTAGTGGGTGGTGTAGTATGATTTACGATCTTCAATTACCTCCACCTAGTCGTGTCTCTGAACATTCCTGGCAATGTCTGATGACAACAAGGACACTTGAAGCCCTTCGCCTGGTCTGGAAAAGGAGGTGGCGAAGGATAGGACATTCTTTTAACAGAAACCGAAACACGACTAGCGGCAACCTGTGAAGGTATTGTCATCTTCAATACGTCACCTTCCACCGCAGAAGGTGCAGTAGCGCTCAATTCTGCAGGTTGAGAGACTATCACGCTGTTGGGTGTCTTTGTGCTGGGAGTATCTTTTGGCTGTGGTGACTCTTGAGCGTCTGAGGCTTTGGTTGACCTGTTGTCCTGTTCCCCAACTGCCAGTTCGATTGGCTCAGACTTTGGTATGGGAAACTGCACCATATGCTGGCCCAATTTTTGCTGATGTTGTTTTGCATACCTGAACCTGTGTCGACGTCGCAAGTTTGCGAGTATCAGATGTTGCTGTTCTCGTGTCACATCACCCAGGTTTTTTTCGACCTCCTGCACCCTCTGTTCAGTATTGTTTTTCGCATTTTCCTCGTCAATCTTTCGCCGTTTTGCCAGGGTATTGGAAATAATGAACTCGAGGTGTTTTCGTAAGTCTTCGTTCTCTTTCGGGTTAAAGGACGAATCGGCTTTTTGTAGCCTTGCAACAGTTCCTGACTTCCTGATAGCAAATCCAAGCATAATAAGTTGGTCCAAGATATCGTCAATGTCCCTCATCACTTTCTTGAATGGCGGTTCGGCATTCTGTTCAACAGACTCGCTCTCCGTATCAGAGTCACCACTATCGTCCGTATCATCATCCAGCTTTTTGCCTAGCGCAAGGAACCAAGACGCTGAACTTGTAGCGTTGTCCTCTTCACTTGGAACGACTGCCGCAAAGGAATCCTTTGTAGGAGATGGTGAAGGATCCCTAGGATTTAGTATATCATCGCGGCATACGTCTCGATTCTCATTCAACACATTCTCGCGGCAGTTCTCGATGATTTTGTGAAGACTCCGAAGCAAGCTAGTCAAAACCAGCCGTGGCTTGGGCTGAAATTCGAGTCTCCGATCGAGTGATGCGTAAGGCTTCGCCAATGCCCCGACACCGGAAGCCCAAAGGTTCATGTCAGCAAGTCGGCTCTCGGCCCAGCCGTCTTTCATTAGAGCCTTGACTGATAAACACGCCTCGAGGCTCGAGATGCATTCTCTGGTGGCTTGATAAATGCTACCAGAGAATGCGTGTTGAGCCACAAGCGTAGACATGACTGAGAGCGAAGTGAGTTGTTAATCGGCAACAATTGAGATTCTGACAGAGCCAAGAAGCGGGGTAAGAGCCACCTTATATATCATTGAAGCACTTCGGCAAACCAGCCTATAACCATTAAGTCAGGCAGGGCTCATGCGAAGCAACTTTGAAGCTTATACCTGTCTTCGCAACTTGCTAAACATTTACTATGTCTCTGCAACGCATATTATGTGATCTTCTGTATCTAAAGCTAAACTGATTGCAGTTCATGTCAATGATTTTAAACCTTATTAAGCTTTTATTCCGATGTCGTTTAAAACCATTAGGTCATGATACGTAATATGAATAGATAAACTTATGATAGGATCACCAAAAAGCGACACTAGCTAGAGACTACTAGTTCTGTTACCTCAACGGAATTCAATTTCCAGTTTCCCCGACCCCAGTACTAGGCCATCCCAATTGGTTAAGAAACCATTATCAACCGTCTCTCAATACTAGACAGACACATTCCTCATCGCCATTCCTAGCACTTACGGTCTTTACCTCAAGCTCTTCGTCAAAAGTGCGAATGAGTGATTCGGAAGCTTCCACCATGCCAACTGAATCTTCTTCTTCTCCTTCCTTATCGTCACTTAGGAAAGCTGCTGGCGCCTTGTATAAAGTGATGTCCACGTGCTTCTTCGCTCCGAGCCACCAACCCTTGTGCGTAATTATGTGTAATTGGTATGCGAAGATGATATCCTGCCCTGTTCGAGAACTTTTCTCAACTGTATTACCTCGAGAATAATCATATTCTGTGCCCGCTCCAACATCTGGAGTGAATTTAGCCGCGACCTCGCCATCAACGTTCTTGGTTGAGTTGGCTTTGCTTGTCCATTGAAAGCCTCGAGCGACTTTCAGGCCTGTGATCATGAATACTGGCTTCTTCCCCAGGATGCCAGAATTCACGGCTGCCTGAACAAGATCTTCTTTAACACGCTCAGCAGCCTCTTTGTCTGTCGGTTGCTTTATGAAATAAATAGTTTCGAGCCGTCGAATTGTATACTCGTCCAGCGACTCATCGGCTGCGCCACTACCGGTTCTCGCGCTAGCATATTCCAAAAAGTTGGCCCAGACACTACCACGAAGTGACTGGGTGTTTTGGTTGCTCAACTCGTTATCATAGTCAAAATGGCTTGTGACTAACTTTTCGAGTTTGGCCTTTGGAATGCTGCTCAGAGGCTTAGTGGGGTCTTCGGGGTATTGCACAATGTCACCTATGCAAATCGATGTGTCGGGGTGGTAGTTGAAGCTTGGCGCTAGGATGTAGGTAGGGATCATGGCTATTGAAGTTGAGATGAATCAGAAGCAATTGAGAATTTCGATCAAATTTTAATATAGCTATTGGCGATAAGGAACGGCCATTTCACACATGTAGAGGCATGAGTTCATATAGTCACAGCCGCTGGGCTTAACCGCACCCATCCAAAGGCGGGGTTAAATGCATTACTGCCCAATTTTCAGCCGCACAGGGGATCAGATCATCATAGCGAATAAGTGAAAGGGAACAAGTTTCATCCAGACGAAGTCAAGTGTAGACCTTGAAAATCACGAATAGCCACCAAATATTGTGAGTGACACAGCACAATATAAGGAGATGCCCTACACATCGCAAAGGTCCGAAACAGTATATCAGCTGACAAATATATGGTACCAGGGATTCGTCTGACGCTATTATCGATAAAACACAAAACGCGCAGGCAAATTGATTCAATTCATCGGATGGAACCCTACTCAAGACAAGAGCTAACCAGGCTTGCGGCAGAAGATATCGCCGTGATCATTGGGAAAATTGAAGCGGAATCAGATTGGACCAAATACTTATGGAATCAGACTAAATTCAAGAATTTGATGACGCTGAGCACGTCTCTTCTGGCTCTATCATTCAACCAAGCCAAATATGAACAGGGCGAGCAGAAGGACAGCTACTTGGCCAAACAAAACATGCTCCTAGATGCGTTGGAACTGATGTGCACCGTATGTCATACTATCACATTTATATGGAAAAAAACTATTGATTGATACATACTTGCAGTACCCAAGAAGGAATCTATCACACACTAGCCCCATTCCATTTCCGACCCTCAATTCGTTGGTTTCTGCAAATCTCATAACCGACAATCCAAGCGCCGCAGACAAGGAACTAATTAATGGAGTAAAGGAGAGTATTATCAGCTTCGTGTCGGGACCCAAAAACATAACTGGCAATTTCTTCAGACTTCTAAAGAGTTTTTCTGATACGCGGAAACAAGCTAGGAGGCAGGCAGAATCAATAAGACGCTGCGCTGGTATACAGCAGACGCATGGTGGCACCAAGACGATCAAACCGGTCGAGGATGAAACATACCCTAAACACGTCTACGATACACTATACAGAACCTTGCAGAAGCATGCAAAGTGCCGTTGCATACTGCCTGGTCAATCTCTCTCGGCCCTTGGAAGCCATTTGGGACGACTCGAGCTCAAGGGGAACATTCCTACCATGGAGGATGATTTCCTATTCCATACAGTGTTCTCAAAAAAAGGGTTGCTCCAAGTGTTTGATAATTTACAGTGGCAACATTTGCAATTCCTTGTTCCGAGGTATACTGTCTCGAAATATCCTCAATTATCTTTATTCATCTAACAAGTTTAGAAATCCTCAAGGGCGAAAAATGGTCCATTTCGAAGTCAATCCAATCGCCAAAAGCCCAACAAAGTCCAACTGTAACACAGTCAGATCTACTTCGGAGTTTTGCAAGCTCCTCACTAAAAATATAGGCCCTGCAGCAATGCATGTTCGCATATCAGATGGAGCATTGCAAGTACTTGAGACCGTGGGTTATATTGAAGTTGACATAGCCCATGAGAGAAGTATTCCACTTTCCCAAGTACTTCGTGACTACACTGTCGTATCTAAAGGCAAGATCCTGATTGCATACATCTTGGCCAAATCCATCTGGCAGTTTTATGACTCGGAATTTATGAGTGTCCGTTGGACAACAGAGAACATCCAGCTCTTTCAGAAAGAACAGGATGATGGTGATGAAGACGATGAAGCCTCTATTCACTGGGCTCCCTATTACACTTTCTCGTTCGAACATCCAGCCGAGCCTGGCTCTATGGAACGTCTACCACGGGATGGGGTTCTTCATCGCTACCCTCGTGTTCTGGCACTCGGTGCCATACTTTATGAGCTTGGTCTACCGAGAGGTAAAAAGTCCAAAGTCTCAACCGAACGTTCTGATGAGTCCCCAACACTTGAGGGAAAGATAAATATGGTCACAAACCGTGTTAGGAAAGGAGTAACCGGAGAGAATTGGCCCGATATTGGACTGCGGGATACTCAAACGCGGGCGAACTATCGCGTGATTGTTGAGAACTGTGCCAGCAAGGACCTCTTCAGACCCAGTGGACAAGATCCGGACGCATTAGAAGAGGAATTGACAATTGAAAAACGGCGCGCAATTCTCTTCGAGGCGGTAGTTGAGCCCCTTAAGCGGATTGCTCAGGATTGTGATTGGGTTGACAATAAGGGAAATATACGATCCGGCCATGCTCGAAAGGCATTTGCGAGGTTAACGAAAGAATATCTCACCTCACAGGATCTGGGGTCAAGCGCACTGCTCAACGACACCACTCAACTATCTCGAGCTACATATCTGGCCCAGGGCATATCGGGAGCTTCCAGGTTCGTCTTACCCCTAGGCATGTCTACATGGCAGGTCTTTAACATATTCATCTACTGACAGTGGCAGCAATGAGAGCCAAGCTTGGCTAAACAAGATCAAAACGGCATCCGTCATGAATTCTGTGGTGTCTGCATTTGCAAAGGGTGAACTCAAAGACAAGAGGATTCGCATTGCGGTATTGGACACAGGCTATGACCCCGGTGCTGTATTTTTTGCAAACAAAGATCGACTTCGGCGCCTTCAAAAATCTAAAGACAACTATAACTGGAAAGATTTTGTCGAAAAGGGCCAAGCCAAACCAAAAGACGAGCAAGGGCACGGAACACATGTCTTATCTGTACTGATGAATGTAGCCCCAGCCGCCGACATCTTTGTTGCTCGTGTGGCGCGAAACAATTCGGACTTGCAGGATTCAGCTAGGAATGTTGCTGAGGTGAGCCTTCTCCAGCACTATTACTTACTGTCCCTCCATATATCACCATCATACCTGTGCAGTCGAGCTAACAACTACCAAGGCAATAGAGTGGGCATGGAAAGAATGTTCTGCCGACATTGTCACAATGTCGTTCGGGTTCGATGGTGAGCAATACGTCGAGGGTGAACCTGTTGTCGGCAACGCAATACTCAAAGCGCTCACTGAGACGAGTCAACGTACTCTCTTCTTTGCAGCAGCCGCAAATGAGGGTGGGAATAGGAATGAAATGTTCCCAGCCAGCAATCAGAACGTCATGTCAATCCGCGGGAGCGACGATCGTGGCTGGGCCTGCAGCTTCAACCCTCCGCCAGACTACAACGCAGAGACATGTTTCATGACTCTTGGAGTCGATGTCCCAGGCGCATCCCGAGTCGAAAGTGAATATAAGGGTGGAGAGGTATTAAAATCAGGGACGTCAGTTGCGACACCGATTGCTGCAGGGATTGCTGCGATGCTACTGGGTTATGCGAAGATTCACGAGCAAGAGTTGAAAAGTGTACTTGGACAAAAAGATGAAGTAAAGTTACAAAAGATCAGAAGGATAGCCGGGATGAGCAAGTTATTTGGAATGATGTCGACGGAAATGATGGAGAAGTGGTCATACTTGAACATTGACAAGTTTACTGATTGTACAGATGACCTCAGGTTGTTTATGATAGCCAATGCAGTCAGAGAAGCGAAGGATTAGAAGGTATTTAAAACTGAAAAAAATACTTCAGCGCCGCCAAAGCTTCACTTACAGGATTAGGAGCTCTAGTGACGTACTGTTTCGAGACAAGCGCCGCTGTCACAACGAGCATGTCTTAATCTCTTCTATGCATCTTTCACGGGATACTTAATACCAAGGCTACAGGTACCAGGGGATATTAACGAGTTCCCTGTACGTACTAACTAGGATGGTCTGGTAAACGATGAAAATGGAATTAGAGTTCAGAAAGTTACATCGGGTAACAGACTTCATGCACAATAGTTCTCGGAACAGTTTAGTCCCGGCGTTAACTTAAACAAGCTCCGCTCTTCATATACACGAGTGGGTTTCAAGACCGTTTGGCATCGGACTTAGGAGACCTCAACGGGAAGGGACCTGACTCCGAACCCGATAATACGAAATATATCAACATCAATATATACTTTCATGAGATTCGAGTGAAGGCCTACTGTATCGTCTTTCTTCTCATTCAGCATAAGCTGTAACGTCCTTTATGAAGAATGGGCTCCAACAATTTCAACCCAAAGACAGACATTCCTAGCCTCGAAGGCAAAGTTATCCTCATTACAGGAGGTAACTCTGGATTGGGACTCGAGACTGCACGGCAGATTTTGAAAAAGAATCCGAAAACCATCTACCTTGCTTGTCGCAGTAAAGCAAAGTACGATGAAGCCATCAGCAAATTGCAAATGGAGGAAGGGTGTACAACCGACGCAGTATGCTTTCTAGCTTTAGACCTTGCCTCGTTCTCAAGCATCAAGTCTGCTGCAAAGGAATTCCAGTCTTCCTCTGGGCGCCTTGATCTCCTTGTCAATAATGCTGGTATTATGATGACACCAGAGGGTCTCACTAAAGAAGGCTACGAGATCCAATTCGGCACGAATCATATGGGACATGCTCTCCTAACACACCTTCTCCTTCCAACGCTCAAAGAAACTGCTACTATGGCCAATTCTGATGTCAGAATAATCTTCGTGTCCTCGGCTGCAGAGACAAGGGCCCCACATGATCCTTACAAATTCGACCAGCTCAAGACCACGATGCCAAACATTGGTACTACAGCCCGTTATGGCATATCGAAACTCGCCAACGTTCACTACGCTGCTGCTCTTGCTCAACAACTCCAACGCCAAAACATCAAAGTCATTAGTCTTCATCCTGGAATCGTTCGAACAAACCTCACCGTACCGTTGATTCAGAACAGTCTATTACTAGGCACAATCACTCGTTTATTAATCCCGCTTGTTGCCGTTGACGTTTCCAAGGGTGCCTTGAACCAGTTGTGGGCAATGACCGACCCTGAGGCCGAAAGTGGTGTTTTCTACTACCCTGTCGGTGTCAAGGGGAAAGGAAGCAAACTTAGCCAGGATACAATTTTGCAAGAAAAGCTTTGGGAGTGGACTGAGGGAGAAATTAAGCAGCACCTTGGTTGAACCGTTTGACAAGGACTGGACGGGTTTTTGTCTTAGAAGCGTCTTCAGATTTGAGATTTAATTTGGCCTGACGTTAAGCAGGGTTAGAGTTTTCTTGATTCCAATATGGAAAATGTACATAATGAAGCAGTGCAAGAGAGAAACAATCTCCTCTCCTATTTGTGCAGCATATTCAGCTTTCTGACTTTATAAGCTTCCATTTATGGCATCTGCTAACTTCTGCGACGAAGAGTGTAGAAATAGAAGGTAGCTGTACTAGCAACAAGACAGTTAGCTGTGATACAGTAGAGACATCACAAGAAAAAATTGAGAAATTGAGAAGCGAACATCGAAGAAGTAAATTTGACGTCTTAGTTGATCAATTGTGTGATAAATTGAAGGTCTAAGGAGGAAGAGTAGCCACTATATTATAGCTCGATGAAAGCACCTTCTATCACGGTCGTATTTATAACATTAATCTTTACGCTTTTTTATAAATTAAATCGTATTTCTGAATGTTGGAAACCCTCAAATGGGTGGTGTTGCTTGTTTTAACCTATTCCTTGTAGAAGGTTGAATCAGAGATGTCACGTGTGAATCTGTCCATGTGGTAAACCACGTGTCGCTTGTTCACGTGCCGATCCGCAGTTGCACGTGCTACTGCTCACGTGCTACCTCACGTGATCATTAACTATCCTCAATCTTCTTCTGGTTTACTCATGCCTTGATTTCATGAAATAACTTTCACGGGTAGGGATTGATGTTCAATCACATGTGTTTTCTCTTTTTTACCTTCACAGAACTGTAGTGAAATGACGGGGTGTAGTTTCATGTACAAGTGAGGTTCGTCAGTGAGTCTCTAGAGAAATCAATAATTACAGTCATTCGCCAGCAACTTTGTCAGCTAGCTATTACTGAAAGACAATCTGTCAGTATCTATCATATTGCCATCTACCGATTGAGTTGCAAATTATAATATCCCATGAAGAAGCACGTAAAACACCAATAGGTCCGACGCGACAATGAGACTCGAGTTACCCTGTAGAGAGAAGAAGCGCGTCAAGACAACAGACCACTCTAACCAGAAGTCTACTGGTATATCCGTATGTCCGAAATGACAATGCGAAAATTACTTAACGCGCCAAGTTTATGCGAAAATAGTCAACCGTGTCCAGCCGCGTTCAAATGTCAAACCACCACAATCAGCACTACAAAAGGACTCACAACAAACCTCGTCTAGCCAGCCATCTTGGCATTCCTGACCGACCACGGATGGCACGAGCTTAACCAAGACCGGATTAACTTCCAGGATAAGATTAGACGAAACGTTTGCCGTCCTGTCGGCGAAAGAAAAGAAGCGAATTCGGCCTACGCAATGATCAGCAGATGGTGGAAGCAATGGAACCCAGAAAAGAAGGACCTTTTTTCCCACTTGGTGAGATCCTAGTTTTTCTCATGTCAGAAAATTCCACCTTTTACCCTCCGATCGGAGACACGACTACAGAAGAAAAAAACTTCAAATGCTGGGCAGGATCCATAGTTCTACGTAAAAGAAATGGTTTCGCGAGTAAGGGAAACAGCCGAGAGATCCACTTTTGCTTGGGTAATATTAATTGACAAAGGAAGAGAAAAGAAAGGATTCAGAGTTCAGGGCTGGAAGAAGCTTAAATTGAAATGACCTCAGAAGAAAGAATAGTGGCGATACGTTGACGTCCGAATGGCAAATGCCGTGTCGGATCCGGAACAGAGTTACGGCAGACGGAGTTCAACTACGCCATTAAACTCCACTGAAGATAAATTTTCAGGGCATTTCTTACCCTGTAAATGAAACAACGTCAACGGAGGCAAAGAGATCCACTATTCCGTGATCCACTCCGAACGGATCTGCCGGGGTGGCCGAGAACCAATTGGCTTCCATCTAAAGATCATGAGCTGAGCATCAACAGATTCATTTATGACTTCCTCATTTCAAAGGACCTTCCTATCCTAGTACTCGGCATCGATCCCTGGACATGTTCGTCTCGGTCTATCACGTAATAATGCAATCTGTCCCCCACGGGGTTACTTGCAGATGGTACAACATCATGTGCTGAAGAAAAGTCAACCTGACTGAAACCTCTAATGCTAACCGTCCCATTGGTTCGGAATTACAAAGAATTATGCATGGAAGGAATGGAAGAGCATACGGAGTAAGCGCGGGTTTGACACTAAGACCCGTTGCTCTAACCCAGTCCCGGTCCCCATCGGAACCATGCCATAGCTCCCGCCACAACCTCCGATCGGAGCTTCAGGCCTGGGGTACAAGCCTCAACAGCAGGAAAAAAGGGTGATATATATGGAGAACTCCGGTCCGCTAATAACGTCAGGGTCCGCACATTCACACTGCTCTGCTCTTCCCTTCGTCTTCTACTCTCCTTCTCCCGTTCTTCTCAATTCACTTTCCCTTCCATACTCGTGAGGTCCTCAAACGCATTCATTCATTAGGACCACTCTCAGACACATCTGCGCATCCTTGGCTGGACGTCGCAGACCCTTCAACATGGGTATCATGAACTTTACAAAACGGTCATCCGCAGATAAACCTGCTACCGAACCACCAATGACAAATAACGACACAAGCGCCTCAGATAACGACCAACCGAAAGACGCGACAGATTTCCAAGAAGTCCCCGCCGGTACCGTCGAGAAGGGAAACATCTTCGATCAAGGCGGCAAGACATACCGAACCCTCGGCCGCTGGGACACGGTCCTTATCCTCTTCACAAATCAGCTCGGTCTTGGCATCTTGTCTCTACCAGCAACAATCAAGACCCTCGGTATCGTGCCAGGAATTATAGCCATTCTGGGTATTGGTGCAATTTCTTGGTATGCTGCGTATTGTCTGTTGCAATTCTATCGCAAACATCCCAATGTTGTCAGTATCGTTGAGATGACGAGGATCGTGGGTGGACCGTGGTTTGAGTCGCTAGCTGGTTTCGTCATGATGATCCAGGTCGTCTTTATTGTTGCTTCTGCAACTGTCACTCTGTCTGTCGCACTCAACACGTTGAGCAGCCATGCGACGTGTACTGTCATCTGGATTCTGGTGGCTTGCGTGGCTTGTTATATCCTTTCCATCCCGCGAACCATGAAGTTTGTTTCCAAGGCTGGAGTCCCCAATGCTGTTAGTGTCGTGGCGGCTTGCTTGATCGTTTTGGTCAGTTTGGCTGTTTCTGGACCTGCCATTGCTCCTTCCGATTGGCACAGGGAGCTCAAGGTTGTTGGAAATCCGACATTCCGTGACGGTCTTAATGCTTGCCTGCGCGTGGTTTTCTCCTACGCCGGTACCTTTACATTCCCGTAAGTTGACCCGAAAATCACCAGAACTGGACTTACAGACTAATACTCAATAGATCATACATGGCAGAGATGAAGGCTCCCGAGAAGGATTTCAAGTTTGCGTTGGCTGTTCTCGAGATCGGAAGTACACTCTTCTATATCGCCATGGCTGTGGCTCTGTACTGCCTCGCAGGCGATCTCACCACGTCTCCCGTCCTCAGCGCAGCTTCTTCGATCCCTGCTAAGGTCGCCTACGGAATTGTCCTCCCCGCTGTAGTCGCTACAGCTCTTTCGATCGGCCACACTGGCTGCAAATACGTCTACGTTACTCTCATGCGCCAAATGCGATCTACCCACCAGGTCACCGACAACAGCGTCAAGTCTTGGGTCACATGGATCCTTTCTGTTACTGGATTCTGGGCTCTGATCTTTGTCATTGCGAATGTCATCCCCATCTTTGACTCTATCTTGTCGATTACATCCGCTACGACCATTCCCTGGTTCACGTATGGATTTGCGGCAATTTTCTGGCTGCATCTTAACAAGGGACTGTACTTTTCATCGTGGCAGAAGATGCTGCTGACACTTTTGAACGTCACCATGATTGGTGTCACACTGTTCTTGAATGCCGGTGGATTGTGGGCTGCTATCACAGAGTTGTTGGATCTCTTTGAGAAGAACGAAGATGGCGTTGGAGGTGTTTTCTCATGTGGAGATAACTCCATCTTTTAAGCAACTTCTAAATAGTGTCTTTACCAAAATAATCATTTATTGTTTCTACAAAGCATAGGATTCTAGATAAGATCTTTACAGACTGTGAATCCTACCAATATTTTCGCTTTACTTCAGGATGATACTGGAAGTCATTACTCAGAACTTATCAGCCAACCTCCGGCAAGACAGCAACGGAGGAACGACGCTGTGCTCAAACCACAAAACCTATCTATTACATAAATCAGTCAAGTATTGGTTACGTAAAGGCGGACCATGAACTACACTACATATTGACTTCCTTCTTACCAAGACCATGTTGGAGGATAAGAGATTATTGTCTCATGTAACGGGTTCATTGAACATGGTCGCGAACTAACATCATGTCCAGTACCACCCAGATTGAAACTGTACAGTAAACAATAACTTGGTATCTTCTTGACTATAGTAGTATTGCAGAGAGCGACACGATCGTTGCTGCAAAGGCAGATGCAAGTCCCAAATTCAACTTCTCTGCCGAACTCTCTGAGTATCCAATATTGGAAGAGTCATTCGAGAATCCCACTGTACGCAACCACGTAGGCGTACTACCATTCAGGCTCAGAGTGTCAGAATGATATTCATCCAAGACGCCAGAGAAGCGGACACGCAAAAAGCCATGGACGGTAGGACCTTGAGATGTCTCATTGCGATGGATATATGGTACCGAGTGGAAAGTACCGTCCAGCGTCAGATTGGCAGTCTTATCGTCAAATTGAATGCTAGGCTGAGGATATTGAAAGTCATCCCAGCCTTCGACATCCCACCATGGCTCCAACATCATATATAGGCGGGCATCAGTGGTTTGTTTGGTGGAATCGCAGACTGGCATGTTGCTAAAATTTGCGAAGACTGATGGGTTGAAGCGGTCGGACAAAATCGGCCCACTGATATTGTAAGCTCCCCCAGAAACCTGCGTAGTAGTAAGGTCGAAAAGGTCAGGACTTGATCCGTTTCTGGGAGGATTTCGCAAAAAGAATGACTCGGGGTGGTAGGTGTCATGATCGAGAAAACTACAAAGAGGTCAACGCGGGGGATGACATGAGATGAGAGTTGACTGACGAATTAGATAATATGGGGTACGATATACCACGGTCAGGTCCCTTGACCATATGTCTATAGTCTAAGCTGGAAATATTGAATGACGACGTATTTTGTGGGAGGAGCGTCAACCAGAAAATAACAGAGTTACTCCCGGCACTCCAGAGTCCTCTTTCAAGAATGCTGAGAATCGCATCGAACTTGGTGGTATGGGTGTAGTTCTGCCACGCCGGACATAATGGCTCGCCATATTGCCAGCCGAAGACGAATTCCAGCTCCACCTCGGCCGTTGCATTATAGTATCTGTTGTCGGTGAGCTAAACGTCCTGTGGCATTAATTCTTGAAACCTACGATCCAACCCAGCTGTAAAAGTCACCTAGGCCAGTTACGTTGCGAGGGCGATAGTTGTTCGATGGGTCATAGGCTGCAGATGGGTCATAGTCCTCAGGTGATGATTCATCTTTAGCAATAACGAAAGCGAGAGAAAATGCCAAGATGGCATAGGCTTGAACCATGCGCTTGATGGCAAGCATTTTGCTGATTGATGGATGGTCTGCCTCGCAGTGATGTCTTTGAGGGCAGAGTCAATGTCAGTTATACACAAAATGTGCCGTACTTTTAATTTCGCTTAAATGTAGGCATCCTCATAGGTACTTTCCAACTGGCTATAAAGTATGGAAATATGGGGATTGTAGCCTGATTTGGCTGTTGTGTTGGTTGTTGGTTGTTGGCTGTTGGTTGTTGTCTTTAGCAGTGGGGATTTCACTTGTGACTTTGACGATTTGCAATAAAGCTGTTGGCTTGTTAAATAGGAATGAAATAGCCGGCTTGGTAAAGAGCCGGCATCCGCCTTGGCTTGCAAGCATTTTACTTGAAGGTTAACACGCAGGGGTATTAACGGGCCATTTCGAACGAGACGTAGAGTACAAGAAGAGCACTAAAAATATAATGATTCTTATCAACAGACGACAAAGAATGTAACAGTCTTTCCAACAACATTAAACGCAGTATGTACCAAGAGAAAGATAACGAAGAGCACCGTAACACGAGACACTACTAGAATCGTAATGCAACATCGCGGTCATTGCTATTCCCGAAAGCACCATTTATGAAGAAAACTATGCATGTCTTGGTTGGCCTGATGTACTCTACACCATAGCATATAGAGTACTCTGTACACTTGATTATGCAATTCTCGAAACTCGTGGCAGCTAAAGTGTCAAGTGGCACGTATGAGCCAGCATTGCTGTTGCACCGAGTTTGAAAGACGACGCCATCGGGCGCTGTATATGATTTGGGAAGACCACTGCAGCTGCCGTCATTCTGAGGAACTGGGGCTGCACTGGTGGTGCTGATGGCAGCTGTTGAAGTCTCGGCGGCAGTGGTAGTAGTAGGATCGGCAGTGATGTTGGTGGTCTCTGTAGTCTCCGCAGCGGCGCTTGTGGTCTCAGTAGTAGAGAGTGTAACAGAAACAGTCTCGGTGACGTCGTTCTCCAACGAAGATGTTGATTCAAGTGTCTTTGTTGATTCGCTGATCTCTGTTGGGGTGGCAGTCGGCTCGAGACTTGTTGTGACGACGGATGATGAAGGACGGCACGGTCCAGCGTTGACACCAGAAAACGCGAGAAGTGCAGCAGATCCTGCTAGAAATGAAAGACGAGTCATTTTAAAGAGTGGCCGGAATTGGGATGTAAAGAGTGAGAATATTGGACGGCAACACAGAGAGAACTCTTCAGGTTCGCGTATATATAAGTGCCAACACCCCGGTATAAACTGCAGTCAATAATTTCCACCAAGTGATGACTATTCCCACTTTATTCGTTTATGCTAGTTTCTGATTTGCTGGCTGATACTCTTCCTCGCCCGTCAATCAATAGTGTCTCGATAGTTAGTTTGCCTTAGTCTGAACTAGTGTCAAAACAAAGTCTGCAGTAGTCAGGGGTAGGTATTAAGCATACTTGACGACCTTTTTCTCAACTTGCGGCATTGCAAAAAGCAAGTATTTGCCTAACTAGCGCAGATAGGATCTGGTTAGGTAGGAGGAATAAAAGCCTTAATCAATCGTGGTGTTATTCATATGATAATTCTATCTGACAAGACATTCTAACCGCCATCACTAATAAACCTCCAATTCCTTGTAATACTGACTACTACTATCCTATTAACTCAGTAGCGCTTATAGGTCCCTAGGAGAATTCTTAGTTTGCCTAAGGGCTTAAGAATTAGAAAATACTACCTTTTAAGAGCTAATTAACTAGCCAGAAGAATAGATTGTTACTAGTAGTACTTACTAAACTTTATAGGCTAATATTAGTACTACTTTTAACCCAAGTTCAGTTAAGAATATAATTCGTTATCTGCTTTATTTTTAAATACTGTAACTGAAATACCTATCTAAATGATTTCTATTATACTTCCTTCCAGGCCCTTCTCTTGCTGAGAAATGTGAATAAGGTTAGAGATGGAATGCTTAGCTCGACGTTGTGTCTTTTTTTTCCAGTACGCGTATTAGCGTCTATAGAAAAGTTACCAGAATTAGCCACACGATTATATCACGAGACTTGGAACAGGTAACATATCTGCTTTACACATGCATCGGCTGCGGAAAGGCGAAATGCATGATATACCTCTAAAACTAAGGAAGCGGTGGCCACTCCATTTCCTCAAATCCTAATGACGGCGGGTCGCCAAAGTAAAGAACTCCTGGATATTCGCGATCTTTCCTGTGTGTCAACACATGGCTTCGTATCATGTTCCGCGTGAACCAATATTTCATCAAATCGTCAGCTCCACGCACACGTACATGAATCGCCTCGTCAGGACTCGCCTCCACGTCGACCATCTTGACCCAATATGAGGAGCTGTAAACATCACAGCCGTGAGGAAAGCCTTTAGGCGCAGTAGCAAGCTGAGAGAGAGCCTCGGCATCGAGCATGATGCACGCAACGTATCTTGTATTCCCAACGTCCGACCTGCCCCCCTTGGATGCAATCCAGGTCTTGAAATATTCGCGCACCGCAGCGAAAGAGGCGTTTTCCAGACTCTGATCCTCCACAACGTCATTCTCATAGCGGCGTACAAATTCCTCGTTTGGGCGCGTGTCAACCTCAACAGGGACATCGTTATATCGAAAGTCCGTTTCTTTACCCTGGGTAATTCGAAGCTTAAGACCCTCGACTTCGTCTTCAACCCAGTGCTGGGCGATATTGTTTATAATCTCAAGAGCATGCTCGAATTTCTGGTCCGATCCGGGGCCGTAAGCGGTGCGTATAATAGCGAAGCCCCATTTCTTAGGTTTGTGGCCGTGTGTGAGAGTTAACGTTGTGTCTAATCGGTGGATAACGCTACGTTTGCATCGAGGATCTCCTTCAAAGCGAGCTATGCGAAAGACGTCATCATAGATCCATGGATCGTCCTCCTCATCGATCACTGGTTGGGCCATGGTATATAGAAGTATGAGATGTTGATATTTCCACAATGGTTAAAAAAAGAGTACAAGGACACGTTAACAAAACGCCAATAGGCCAGGCCAGTATGTATCCACTCCCGATTAGGTAAGGGTATAATTCAATAAAGAGATCTGGCTAGCTAAAGCATTATTAATTAGCTGAGGTTACTGGTGTCGTATAGACCGCTTGACCGAATAACCCAAAAACTAAGGCCCCGTTATCAGGATAACGTGGTTATTTGGGTCAATATGAGCTTCTGACACCAATAAACCTCCAGTTCCTTAAAACACTACTGCTCCTTTCAACCTAAGGTCAGTAAAGAAAACAATTCGTTGTCTGCTTTGTTTTCACATACTGTGACTAAAATATCTAGCTAAATGATTTCTATTATGCTTCCTTCTGGGCCCTTCTCTTGACAAATCATACAGTAGCCGTGAGAGAGTTTGAAACAACTTTCTGTATATGTTCCAACTCTAACGAACTGACCCAGCTTTCCGGTCGACTGAAGCGCTATACCAACACTTTGACTTGGCATCTTCTTGCTACGTACAATTCCCAACTCCAGCAGGAAGACTTCCTTCAGGGTTGCCTCACGGCGGTCAATAAATAGTCGTGGGCAACCTTTGTAAATGGGGCTCCATTTCAGGTCAGATTGCAACACGCGTCCAGTGTGGTGGTGTGAGATGGTCCCCCTGAAACGTAGTCTTCCGCTTTTCACAGCGCCGAAAATGAATTGTGGATCAGCGAGATCAATATCTACGCTGACCAACGAAGCTGTGGGCTCAAAAACATCACGGCTGGCTCTGGTATTGAATTTGATTTTGCCTGGTATCGAAGTCCAGGACCAAGAAGGGCCTTGTAGTTTTGGTAAGGTCTCATTCCTGTAACCCAGAATTTCGGGGGACCACATCAATTCATCCAGAATGTTGGTTTTCCAGAGGCTGGCTACATAATCCGATGCCGTGATATTGGGATTATTTTTCGCAAATGTCTCGGCCACCGCGGCAATGGCAATAGGCCTGTCTTCCAAGTTACTCAGATCACGTTGACAATACTCCGAGACAAGCCCTGCCCAAGTACCTTTGCCATAGGCAACCAGAGTCTTAGAAGGCTTGGACAGAAAATGGTATCCCTCCTGAAAGATACAGCAGTCCTGGCTCTGACAATGCCATTGCATAGCGTGCTTTGTAAAGCTCAACATTCGTGATGAAAGCAATTGCTCCTGGAATGTCCAAGCTCTACCATCAATTGGTTCTGTTGTCGGCGGCCCGGACAATGGTACATCATTCCCAACCAACTGAGCCATATCATAGTTGTCATTGATGCGAACAGGAATGCCGACTCCTGGAACGTAGGGTTGGCGATCCTGGAGAAATCCTTCGTTGGCTGATGACGCGCAAGAGGCGGCAATTGTGAGGATTGCGCCGCTGAATATGCCGGCCATTTTTCGTATTTCTCCATCTTTATCAGAGCCGCCGGTCTGACCGTTATTATTTATCTCCTCCTGGATGATACAGATTGAATCAATCCAGAGGTATTGGATATCCATCTGTCGACAAACATAAACGGCATCGCGGATAGTAAGAGGGAGATCTTCCAACGGGACCTCCCGATAGCGATCTTGTAGGTTGAAAGATGTTGTTTGAGAATTTTGTGGCCCGCCCCAACAGTATGACAAGGCCGCCCAGACTGGATCTTTGATGAACTTTGTGTTGACCAGTCGGGTCCTGCCAACGGTAACATCGAGTAAGCGCGATGGAGCTGATCCAGCCCGGTTGCACTTATGATGCTCCTTCAAACACTCGGCCAACAAGTCACGAGCGCGAGAAAATACCTTGTCAGATCTAATACATGGATGGATGGGTAGTCCAGGCGTCTCTAGTTCTGAAACTAATGATGATATATCTTTGGAAGCTGTTAGTCATTCAGAACAAGTAACAAGAATAGCATTTTACATTACCCTTCGGAAGCCTGATATAAAGACGCCTTATGTTACAATTAATCGGGTCAGGGTCGATGGAAAAATAGGTGAATATGGAGCTGCCGAAGAGCTCCTGCTTATCGAATAAGGGACATTCAAGTTGGGCCTCTTCCATAATCTCTTTAGAAAAATGAAACTTACAAAACTTGATCACACTAGAGACAGAACCATCCCAAGTTCCCCTTCCCCCTTTATCGACAATTAGACGTCCGGGATTGTCATCATTCTCATACAAAGGAGTGAAGTCAATAAGAAATGCTCGGCAGTAATGGCAAGAATGAAGGCCGTAACTACGGGCTTTTTCGACAAGGCGATTAGTTATTGCCGGGTCCATGTTGAGTAAAGGTTGTGATCCCTTGCCTTGTCCGTTCAACATGATCAAGATGAGATGAAGTGAAACTAAATGCGGGGGATGTATTTATAGAACTGTGCTCGGCTGTGGGCCACGGGTATCAATGCATATGCAAGGATACCCACTGGGCCGACAACGAGTCATCTGGGAACGTAGGCAATCGGAATACCAAGAAAGGTTCAAACACTGTCGGAAGATATCTAATATGGAATCCATTCTACACAGCTTATAAATAGCTATCTAAGCAGAGCTCTGTCCTGGGTGGATCCACATTAGGATTATAACAAATAGTAATATTTCCTCTTCTAATCCTGAGGGTAAATCAGTCTTTCTGTGCAGCCAGATCCAGGATCGCCGCCATTTTTGCACAGCATGGCCATGGTAGCTGTAGTAAGAGGTTGCGGAACATAAGAAGCTACCAAATACCACCGTATCTCTTTTGATGGCGTTTCTTGGAATGGCTGTACCAAACAGTCAGAGCTGACAAGAAGGTAATTTCTGGTAGCCAGATGGACATCTTATGCTCTTTCACCTTTGCAGCTGAGTCCACGTGCTCAAAGACGTCCCGCGCTTCGTCAGGGATGAACATTTGTTCAGCCAATTGCGCTGCACGGCTTTTTGTGCCACGAGTCAGGCATACAAGCTCCACGATGCTTGTAACCAGGAGATAGTACTCATGAGATAGAGCTTTGTAAAACAGTGTAATGTGAGTATATCATGGCCCACTTGTTGAAGGGAGTGGCTTTCCCATTGAGTAAGCGTGGTGTTGAAAATCGCGACAGCATTCGTAAGTTTTGAACTCCATGTGAGCGGCCGGTAAGGATTCCAGGTATCTAGCACTTCAAGGCAGAAAATAGGTTCTGTGAGTTCGTATGATAGAGCATGGTCTCTGTATCGAGAGGAATCAGCGCTATCGTTGCACGGCAACGTACCTAGAGGATGAGGAGGATAGACCGCCTCCCTTTGATAAAGATCCGCTAAGTATTATCAGGCAACATATTATCCTCACTCCCTGAGCAGGGTCAATGAAAGCTCAATTACACACAAGATCCTCACTCCCGCCTGCCTCACGCATGGTTGAGTGAGGCACTCATCATTGAGTTAATTTTTTATGTATACTTCGGGACTTACGCCTCGGAAATCTCCAAACAATAGTAAATATAGCGCGTCTAATACTGTTCTCCTATTATCATATCTAGATCATATAAATGGCGGTATATTATCAAGTACTTATCAATCTACCTACTGTATACAAAGCTGCCATTTTCCAGCATCATCCTGACCCGGAGTATCTCTCTTTTTTCATTCAGGCTCCATTCAGAAGCGCGGGGTAATTCTTAGTCATGCTCGGTCGAGAAAATCCTCAACTAACAATTACGACTCAATTTCGTATATACATCACTCGGCCGAAGTTCGTTTTACCATGTCAATTTTCTCCCGGGTATGGTCCCGACTAGGTCATCGGGCATCACTGCGGCCGCGTGTATTTCCCAACTCAAACTTCATCCGAATCCCTGCCAGTGACAAACTTGAAGAGGAGACGCTACCAGACTATCTCCCAGCACGCTATTACCCTGTACGCATCGGTGAAGTATTCGTCGATCGGTACCAAGTGGTTGGAAAGCTTGGCTTTGGTGCCAGCTCGACAGTTTGGCTGGCAAACGACCTAAGGTAATGCTAAGTCCGCACCCCCACGTCCTGTCACTCTTGTCCTTACCTAAAATTGCAGACAACGATGTCACGTCGCTTTAAAGGTTTTTATACGTTCTCAAGCACTTGGAGAACATGCTGGGAATGAAATCGCCATGTATAAACGCATGGAGCAACGCGCTTCTAACCACCCAGGCCGCAGCGCTGTCAGGACACTGCTAGACTCATTCCAAGTCAAGGGACCCGATGGCGACCATTTGGTCCTGGCGCACCCACCACTTTGGCGAAGCGTTGAGGTTGCCATCCGACGCAGTTCTCCCAAACGGCTACCACCCGCAGGCGTGCGCTTCGTCATGAAGGAGTTGTTCTTGGCGTTGGAGTACTTACATGATGAATGTCAAATTATTCACACAGGTAAGAAGAATAGATATCATGTTCAAGCCGCCTTTGAAGACCCTCCCGAAAGAGTTGTTAGCTGATTATCTGTGGTAGATATCAAAGCGGACAACGTCATGTTCGGCATCGGCGATCCTTCCGTCTTCGTTGACTTCGAAGAGGAAGAGATGCAAAATCCCTGTCCACGAAAGGAAGCGGAGGGGCGAACCATCTACACTTCCCGTGTAATGAAATCCCCTGGCAAAATTGGGCCCCCGGTATTATGTGACTTTGGATCTGCCGTGTTTGGAGATGTTGAGAACCGCGAGTGCGTGCAGCCCAATGTCTACCGGGCCCCCGAAGTGACATTGCAAGCTTCATGGGACTACAAGATTGATATATGGAATGCCGGCTGCATGGTAGGTACTCCCTTCGCACATATATATTTCTCTGAAGGAGTGTATTGCCGCAGGGCAAGGCTAACGAAGAGATAAAAGGTATGGGACATTTTCGAGGGCAGCCAGCTCTTCCACGGCATTGACCCAGAGCATCATGAATATCGAAGAAGAGCTCACCTCGCTGAAATTATTGCACTTCTTGGGCCTCCACCAAAGTCACTACTTGCGCGCGGTGAGCTGGCTAGTAAATTCTTCTCAGATGAAGGTATGGTATCGCAATTTCGAAGCTTAGTATTGTGTTTGACTGACATCGTTACCTTGGCAGGCGAATTCACTGCAGGAATCGATTTACCAGAATCAACCTCGCTAGAGAATATCGAGACCCTTATTGCCGGAGATGAAAAGAAACGATTTCTGGAGTTCATGCAAAAGATGCTCCAATGGGACCCAGAACGGAGAAGTACTGCTGGAGAGCTCTTCCAAGATGCTTGGCTGCAGGAGAAGATATAACATCTATAGCACTCAGAAATGTCTTGGGGTTAGCTAAGCCCAATCACTCTGTAGGTGAATTAAGATCAACTTGTCTTTGAGCAGTTCATTATAAATAAGTAATATCAAATATGTCTGTACTAAAATTAACAAGATCCCCTAATACCACTAGTCCAGCCAGCCAGAGAAAACTGGCCCTGGTTATTAGAGTTCGACGTTTGAAAGCATTGACTACCGTTATGAGTCCACTTAACGCAATTTATATCCTGAAAACATGTCTCAAAGCATTCTTGAACGGTGCTGCTTGAACTAACCAGGGGTATTCCACCGAGAATAGTATCGCATAGGATTCCCATTGTGTTGAAGCACTGAGGTGGGTTAGAAGGACACTGAATTTGAGGTGAGGATTCAGCCGTGGTTGATGCGGCAGCCTCAGCAGTGGTGGTGCCAGTTGTTGTATCGAGAGTTGATTCAAACGTTGTTGTTGTAAGTATATCTGTTGTGGACTCCTCGGTGGTTGTATCGGTAGTGTCAGTAGTCGATTCAGACGTCGTGGCTGTTGAAACAACCGTTGTAGACTCCTCATTGGTTGTCTCGGTAGCCCCTAGAGTTGTTTCAAACGTGGTTGTTGTTTGGATATCCGTTGTAGACTCAATGGTTGTCTCGGTAGTGTCAAAAGTTCGTTCAAACGTGGTTGTTGTTAGAAAAGCCGTTGCAGACTCCTCGGAAGTAGTCTTTGTCGTCTCCTCTGACAAAGTCTGGGTCGTGCTGTCTACAAGAGTGGTTGTTGTTGTGGATTCAAAGGTAAATTCAGAGGTAGTTGTGATAGTGTCTGATGTTGTCTCATCTGTTGGTATTTCAGTCATACTCTGGTCGGTTGTCTTCTCCGTTGTAATTTCGAGCGTAACTTCTAGGGTTGTAGTTGGTGGGATTTCCGTCGTAGAGACTGTGGCTACTCCAGTGGTTGATGTAATCGAAGTGAGCTCCATCATTATGCTAGACTGGATTGTTGATTCTGGAGACATGAATAATGTGCTTGCGAGGGAAGACGAAATTCCAACAACTTGTTCTGAGCTAGACGCAGAAGAGACCGCTTCCGCCATAGTGCTTAACGTTGAGGTGAAGGGGAGTGTGGTCAAGGGAATGAATGAGGACTGTGTGGTCTTGGATAAGGGCTGATAAGAAGATGAAATGTTGGACCATCTGAAAGTACTTGATGGAACAGGCTCTGTAATGACACTTTTTGTAGTGACTACTCCATTTGGTAGTGTCGTCAAGCCCAGGGACGTGGATTCCACAGCGCGTGTTGAAGATAATGGAAGATCTTCAGTGCCCGTGGCTGTTTCTTCATCTCGACACTCATTGACTACAACCGAAATTAGTGTTATAGAAGCAAAAAATCAGAGTGTTTCATACTTGGAATTGCTGACAGTCTGACTGGAACGCAACCAGCGGGTTCTGAAGAAAAGGTGATATATATCTGTCCATCTCTGGGGGTCTGACAAAACCCAGCCTCGTTGCTCGGTAGTCCAGAATTCCGAAATTGAAGATAGGCACCATCTATACTAAAGGTTGTGGTTATAGCACCGCTTGGAACATCTCCTGCTTGGCCGCTGAGTATCTTGAACTGCTCTCTGTCATAGTAAATGGGAACATTGTTATTGAATAGCTGTCCATCACGAATAGCAAAGATGTCTGCAGAAGCGCAAATCCCAGATGGAGAGCCAACAAGGCCACCAAGGTCTCGTTTTCTCAATCCCCGCGGCCTTCGTCTATTGTCTACTGTATCAGGTACGACGCGCAGAATAATAAACTCCTCTTGAGGGGTGACAGTTGCTATGCCAGGAGGAGATGAACTCGTGAAGGACGACGATAGGGTGCCTGAAGTAACAGAGGACTTCCCAGTTGGCAAAGTAGCTCTAGACGGCGAGCTGGGAGCGACTGACACAGGAACAAGATATGTCGACAGGTAGGTGACGCACCATGACTCAGGCATTTGCCCACGATCGTTGAAGGCATTGGTTAGAAGAACCAAACTACCCAGCCACAGCGCAAAAAAACTCAAGTTGGCCATGATATTGGGCTGGAGAGGGAGTTTCTGTTCTGAAAAGAAACGAGGACCTAGAATGGACTTATATGATGCCAAGACCTGGTATGCGACGAAATTGGCATAGAATGGAAATAAAAAAGGAGGTACAAAAAGGGGTGCGGGTGCTCCACTGGAGCGAGGGAGGAGGTCTCAGATATCGACAATCATTCTTGAATTACTGTAAGATGAAGCTTACCATGGATCCGGTTTCTTCCTATGGAATGTAGCCATGTGTACCAAATTTGTAACATATGTATTGACGACGGTTGCCTGGGTGAGTATCCACAAGATATATGATATTGAGCTTAGAGGCCTTTTTAGCCTTGGCTAGTTTCTTATCTGTTATTGAACCATTGGGGTTTTGCAGTCAAGATTGTATGTTGTCTAAGATTGTTAGAATACAGAGACTAGAAATATTTCTAGAAAATTCCTTTTATTAAGTAATTTTTAAGGTATAAGTCTTAAAGTATATATATAAAATTAATTTATAAAAAAATATAGTTTTTAAACTTAAATATTAATATAGATTTAATTTAAAGATATATATTATAATTTATAAAATTAAAATTATAATAATTATTATAAAAGCTTTTATTTTTTTAAAAAATTAATTATTAAATATTTCTTTATTAATATTAATATTAATAAAACTATATAATTATATAATTATTATATAAAATAATAAACTTTAAAGTTTTTATTAATTTTAATTATTTATTAAATTAAAGAATTATTTATAAAAGCTTAATTTTTATAATTAATTTTATTTTTAAAAAAAATATTAATTAAAAAAGTTTAATACTTTTTATAACTTTTAATATATTATTTTTATTAATATTTAAAATTAAAATATTATTAATATATATAATTATTAAATTATTATTTTTATTTTTTTTAATTATAAGGCTTTTAATTATATAATTAATTATTAAATTAATAAATTAAAATTTAAATTTTTATTTTATAAAAAAAAAAAAGCTTTAAAGGCTTTTTATAAAACTTAAAAAAAATATAGCTTTAATATATTAAGAGATATAATATTTTAAATAGAGTTACTTTTTAATTTTTAAAATAATCTTTAAAATAATCTTTAATAAAAAAAATAAGTTATTAATAATTTATAAGGTATTTAATAAAAGTAATATTATTAAAAAGTTTATTAAATTAAAATTTATTATATTAAGAATTTTATAAAGTTAAAAAACTAAAGAAAATTCTAAGGAAAAAAAGAAAAGGCTTATAATTAATATTATAGCTTTTAATATAATAAAATTTAATATAATACTAGAAAATTCCTAAATAGGCTATTATTAATTATATATATATAAGTATATAAAGCTTAGTATTATAATTTATTAATCTACTTACTATATAGAAGATATATATATTGAAATTTTATTTTAAAGATGTAATACTGTAGATTGAAACAATGCACCCCTTTCAAGCTGTTGAAAGTGAAGGGTGTTATATACCAGGCCTCGTCACTGAGCCACGACGTCTTCCTCTGTCAGAGTCATTCACTTAAAACCTTTAACAAATTATTCAGATAATGAACTATGACTGCAAGACACTATATTGATATAATACGCAGAACTACTAAGTGATATCGTGACTGCCTCGTCCCCTAGGTCTACTGGATAAGTGTTACTATCTTAATAACGAGATGCAAAGACTCATAAGTATAACTCTATGCTGCAGGGTAAGTAAAAAATAAAGATAATATTAAGCTTTCCAGTTAGAGACTTAATTGGAGCTAGTCTTAAAAAGGCAGGACAATTTATAATAGCTATTATTAGTAGCTATTTTACTATAAATAGAGTATACTAAAGAGGATTTAATAAGCCTTTATTCTTCTATTTAAAGTAAATATAATAAGCAGTTTTAATTAATTAAATAGCTATTTATATAATTATAAGCTAGACTAATTATAATACTATATTTATTAATATACCCCTTATTTAAAGATTATAATAATAAGTCTTTAAATACTTTAAAATACTTTAAATAGCTTATTAAAAAGCTTTTTAAAGTAAATAATCTAATTATAATATAAATAAAATAAGTAATTATATAAATAATTAATAATAATAAAGTAATATTTATAATAATACTTTACTTTTAATACTTAAAAAGTAATATCTTTATACTTTTATATATATTTTCTTTTTCTCTTTAAATTATATTATTATAATAATAAGTTAATACTATAAATACCTTTATAATACTTATTAAAATAGTATTTTAAAGCCTTAATATTAATCTTATATATAGGCTTATATTTATTTTAATTATACTATTTATATTATTTTAATAATTAAGCCTATTTATTTATATATATATTTATAACGTGCTTGATAAGCGAGTGAGTCAGACAAGCGAGTGGGTCAAAAATCCCTCACCTTACAACATTTCAATCTGATCAGATACTTCTTAACCAGCAACTATGTCACAGTCTTCAAATGAAGCTAGAATTCTTCTTGCCCTTCAGGCCCTTCAAAATGACCAAAATCTTAGTCTCCGACGCGCCTCAGGTATATATAAGGTTCCATTTGAGACCTTACGCCGCCGCCAAAATGGCATTCAATCACGACGTGATTCCGGCCCAAACTCGCGGCGACTATCTGATCTGGAAGAACAGACTATAGTTCAGTTTATTCTTGACCTAGATTCGCGAGGGTTTCCCTCGCGAATCCGTTTTGTGGAAGAAATGGCCAATTCTCTACTTGCAGACCGCGATGCATCACCTGTCGGCAAGCGCTGGGCTCATAACTTTATAAAGCGACAACCAGAGCTAAAGACGCGTATCTTTCGGAGATATGACTATCAGAGAGCTAAATGCGAAGATCCGACTATTATTCGTGGCTGGTTTCGGCTTGTACAGAACACAATCGCTAAATACAGTATCCAACCAGGTGATACCTGGAACTTTGATGAGACCGGCTTTATGATGGGCCTTATACAGTCCGGGATGGTAGTCACAGGCTCAGAAAGGCAAGGAAGGCCAAAATCAGTGCAGCCTGGAAACCGTGAATGGATTACTGCAATTCCAGCGATAAATGCCGAAGGTCAATCGATCCCGCCGTTTATCATTGGTTCAGGCCAGTATCATCTTGCAAACTGGTATCGAGAAAGCAACCTCCCCGGCGATTGGGTTATTGCAACAAGCCAAAATGGATGGACAAATAACGAGCTGGGTCTTGAGTGGCTAAAACACTTTGATCGATCAACAGCGAAGCGATCAGTTAGTCTCTATCGTCTCTTGATCCTCGATGGTCATGAAAGTCACCACTCTGTCGACTTTGAGAGATACTGTCAGGATCACAAGATCATTACACTTTGTATGCCTCCTCATGCATCCCACCTACTCCAGCCTCTCGATGTCGGGTGTTTTTCAGTACTGAAGAATGCTTATGGTCGAGAAATAGAGCATCTGATCAGATGCTCTATAACCCACATTTCTAAGACCGAGTTCTTCCCAGCCTTTTATGCCGCTTTTCAAGCTACCTTTACAGAGAGCAATATCCAGGGGGCTTTTAGGGGAGCTGGAATTTATCCTCTTGACCCAGAAACCGTCGTCTCGAAGCTTGATATACAGTTACGGACTCCAACGCCTCCTGGGGAGGCAAGTCAACCACCAAGTCCATGGGTTTCCAAAGACCCCAAAGACAGCAACAGAGGCTCAATCTCAATCTGAATACCTTACCAGACGAGTTATTATGCATAAGAGCAGTTCCCCAGAGTCAATAATTGAGGCTATTAAGTCAAATACAAAAGCAACATTGGCAGTTATGCATGAGGTTGTCCTATTAAGAGATCAGGTCCGAAATCTTGAAGAGGCAAATGCAATACTAAGCCGGCGCCGGAGGGCAAAAAGAACAAGACTACAGAAAGGAGGAGCGATGACTGTACAGGAAGCATTACAATCAATTGATCAGATAGATGTGAATACGCAGGTAGTGGCAGAATCATCAAGAAGTGGTGGTCGAGGAAGGTCGGTTGGACCGGGTGTTCGGCGTTGTGGTGTATGCGGCAAGACCGGGCATAACGCAAGAACATGTCAAGAGGATATTCAGGCCTCTGGAGATGAGTATAGTGAGTAGTTATAGTCAATTGAATGAATTGAAGCAATTTTATCATCTAGATAATAAAGAGGGTTAAGATTTTTGACCCACTCGCTTATCTGACTCACTCGCTTATCAAGCACGTTATATATTTATAGCTTATTAAATTAACTATATATAATATAATTAAATCTTATAAAGTATAGAAAATAAATTACTTAATTAATAGCTTATTAATATTATATACTTAAATTAATAAAGAATTTTAAGAGAAAGCTTACTATAAAAGTAGTATTTAAATAAATTATAATTATTATATAGAGTATAGAGTTAATTTTCTTTTAAAAGACTTTAATCTTTAATTTTATTATTTAATTAAAGTATACTTTAAACTCTATTAATAATATAAATATATAAAAGAAAGTATTTTAAGTATTTTAATTAAAATATATAGCTATTTTTTTAATATATAAATTATAATAAAGAGAAATAGTTTATACTTTTTAATCTTTAATAATTTAAATATTTAAAAACTATTTAGTGTCACAGCTCGAAGTCAGACCAACCTACCCTAGAGCCACAAGTGGATCAGATCACGTGGCGATAGCGTTATCGCCGTAACCTTAGTTAGACCGCCAGTCAGATCCTGAACGTAGCTCCTTGAGCTACGTCTTGTTAATAGAGCCTGACCTGCCTGCAGTGCCTATCCGTAGCAATAGAACCTATTACGCCCGAAGCGTTCCCTGTCCACCCGTACCGCCGGACTCAGCCCGTGACACTACGTAGCTCCTACCGTTTGGACGCCGAACGCAATGACCGCTAGACCGCTTCCTCCGTTCCTGCCAGATGGCGCAGACTCCTTCCGAGCCCACGCCCCCGAGCATCTCGACGACTGGTTCGAGTACTTCAAAAGTGTCTACACCTACGCCGAGGAAGCCCAGAACCGTATCTCTCACCTCGAGGACCAGCTCCAAGCCGACCAAGAGAAAATCCAGGATCGAGAGCATACCCTCCAGCGGATCGCTAAAGAGCGCGACGCTGTACAAATCCAACTCGAATATGTTGAGCAACAGACCAAGAGAACCTTGAAAGAGAAAGATGACGCCCTCTTTGAAGCCCGCCTGGCCGAACGGCGTGCCCTCGACGCCACCCGACCTACCGTACCTACTATCCGTGAACCCCCCGAGACTAGCGCTCCCGCTGAGCTTCGTGTAGCGACTCCTATGGGAACGACTCCTCCGCCTTCTTCCCGATCTACCGAATCAACCAGTCTTACCGAACGATTACCCGACCCTGACAAGTTTGAGGGCGAACGGAGCGACCTACGCCGTTTCGTCTCCCAGATACACTCAAAACTAAAAGCTAACCACGACCGATTCCCGACACGCCTCGCCCGAATGTCCTATGTAACTGGCCGTCTTAAGGGACGCGCCTATGCACAAGTCCTACCGCACATTAAAGCTGGTGAATGCCAACTCCCCGACTACCAGGATATTATCGATCTACTAGAACGCGCTTTTGGAGACCCGAACCGGATCAATAATGCCCGCGCCGAATTATTCCGCCTTCGCCAGACTCACAAGGATTTCAGCACCTTCTTCGCCGAGTTCCAACGCCTCGCGCTGGAAGGAGAAATGTCAGAAGAGGCCCTCCCTACCCTGTTGGAACAAGCTGTCTCCCGAGAACTACGCGGAATGCTTATACACAACCCACCGCCTAGCTATAAATATCACGACCTAGCCACCTTCCTACAAGAATTGGAAAACCGACGACGCCGCTTCGCAGCGGAGCCACAGCCTGCGTCACGAAAGACGAATATGCCGCTGAAGGAGTACCCCCAGACACTCCGAAAGAAGTCCCCATCGCCTCGTAGAGGGAGAAGCCCCCCCGAAAACCGCCAACCAGCCGGAGAACCTATGGACCTCAGCAATCAGCGCCGCTATAACCGCCCTAACCAACGACGGGAGAACAACCAGTGCTTCCGTTGCGGTTCAGCCAACCACTACCTCCGCGACTGTCCCGAACCTGACACACGTCCAACCAGGCTCCGTCAAGCCACCTTCGCTTATAGCCCCAACCGCACCAGCCAGCCCCCGTCTCCACACTCGCCTACATCCAGCCGCGCCAGTTCCCGCCGATCTAGACACTCCCGAGGACGCCAGGAAAACGGGGTGAGCCTGTCTTAAGTCGGCGCCAGGCTCCCCTCCCCGCACCTACTGTACCGAAGATTAAACTGTCCGCCGCCTCCGTTCATGGAATCCCGATTGAGAACGAGAACAACCAACGTTCGAACCTGATGATACTGCCTGCCAGCCTCAATGTGGCCGGAAGAGAACCAATTCCGTCTTACGCTATGACCGATAGCGGAGCGGAAGGAAAAGGGTTTATCGACGAGAGCTGGGCTAAGTCCCAGAACCTGAAGTTTAGACCCCTGAAGAGAACCTTCGAGATTGAAGTGTTCGACGGGCGACCTGCCGAGAGCGGGAAGGTCGCCTACTACGTCCGCGCCGGACTCCGCATTGCCGATCACGAGCAGAAGAGCATGATCTTCTACGTGACCCAGCTAGCCAGCTACCCTATTGTCCTGGGAATGCCTTGGCTAAAGCAACACGACCCGCAGGTGGGCTTCGCGGCCCACACGTTCACATTTAACAGCCCGTACTGCCAGAAATTCTGCAACACCCCAACCAAGCCTACAAGGATTAAGGCTTTACAGACCGTCCCGAAGAAGTTCATGCGCCAGATGAAAGGGAGTATCCCACCAGCCTTGGAGGGAAAGGATATCCTCCCGGTTTCCCTGCGAACCGCCCGAATATACAGCCAGAAGGACCGTTACCGCCTCTTCACCGTCACCCTGAAGCAACTGGACTACCTGCTTAAGCCTGAGCCAGAGGCATTCGTGCTGCCGGAAGAACTTCGAGAGTTCCAGGACGTTTTCTCGCCTAAGGAGGCAGAGAAGCTACCACCGCACCGATCTGGAGACCACCACATCGAGCTAACCCCAGGAGGAAAACTGCCGTTTGGACCCTTGTATGGAATGTCCCGGAACGAACTGACAGCCCTACGAGAGTGGCTAGACGAGAATCTGCGTAAAGGATTCATCCGCCCAAGCTCGTCGCCTGTAGCCTCCCCGGTACTATTCGTCAAGAAACCCGGCGGTGGTCTACGCTTCTGCGTGGACTACCGAGCCCTGAATAATATTACGGTTAAGGACCGCTACCCGCTCCCCCCTGATCAAAGAATCCCTGAATAACCTGTCTGGTATGAAATACTTCTCCCGTATTGACATCGTATCGGCCTTCAATAATCTGCGTATCAAGGAAGGCCAGGAGTACCTGACAGCATTCCGCACCCGATTCGGATTATATGAGTCACTGGTTATGCCCTTCGGCCTAACAGGAGCCCCCGCGACCTTCCAGCGGTACATTAATGATGCGCTGAGGGAATACCTGGATATATTCTGCACTGCGTACCTGGACGATATCCTGATCTATAGCCGGACCCGAGAAGAACATGTCGAGCAATTAAAGATGGTGCTTGAAAAACTGAGAGCTGCCGGGTTATTCGCAAACCCAGCCAAATGCGAATTCATGGTTACGGAAACCAAGTTCCTAGGCCTTATCGTGGGACGAGACGGCATCCGAATGGACCCTGCAAAGATCGAAACTGTTAAGAACTGGCAAACCCCGACCTGCCTGACAGATGTACAAGCTTTCACAGGATTTGCGAACTTCTACAGGAGGTTCATCCGTGACTTCTCTAAGCTTACAGCCCCGTTGAACCACCTGACAAAGAAAGACGTACCGTTCGTCTGGGACGAAACCTGCGAAAAGGCTTTCCGAGACTTGAAGGGAGCCTTCACATCAGCACCGATCTTACGCCCCTTCGATTGGACGAAGGACGTAATCCTGGAGACAGACGCCTCTGACTATGTATCCGCCGGTGTGCTGTCGCAATACGACGATGACGGAAGGCTGCACCCGGTAGCCTTCTTCTCCAAGAAGCATACGTCCACGGAATGCAACTACGAGATCTACGATAAGGAACTCATGGCCATTATTCGCTGCTTCGAAGAATGGAGACCCGAACTGGAGGGGGCACCCTCACCGATAAAAGTGATCACGGATCACAAGAACCTGGAGTACTTTACGACGACGAAGTTACTTAACCGACGACAAGCCCGCTGGTCTGAGTTCCTGTCCCGATTTAATTTCCAGATCACATATCGACCTGGGAAACAGGGAGTTAAACCCGATGCCCTGACCAGGAGGTCAGAAGACCTCCCTAAAGAGGGGGATGAGCGCTTAGCGCACCAAAGCCAGGTGGTCCTAAAGAAAGAGAACTGGCAACTTCCGCCGCTACGAGTCCAGAGAGCCCGCATCCGCCACCCACTACAACAGAACCAACCCGCACCAACACCCGAGGAGCCGTCACTCTCAATAGAGCTACCAGAAGAGATCGACCGCTTGCTGAACGAAGGATACCAGACCGATGAAGACCTGCAGTCGATACTACAAGCCCTCAGGACCGACGCACCGCGACACCCGAAGATTACGCTTGCAGAGTGCAAGATCGTCCAGGAACGACTGTTGTACCGGGACCGCATCTATATCCCGAGCCACGACGCCCTCAAGACCGCCCTGCTGAAAGCCTGCCACGAACACCCTATAGCAGGACACCCAGGTCGTGCCCGCACTTATGACCTGCTTTCCCGGGATTACTACTGGCCCGGAATGTTGGCCTACATCGAACAATGGGTTAAGAACTGCCATACGTGTCGAAGAGCCAACCCAGCCCGAGAAGCGAAGCAAGGTGTGCTGAAACCCTTGCCTATCCCCGAACGAGCCTGGCAACATGTGTCAATGGATTTTATCACACATCTGCCGCCCAGCGAAGGAAATGACGCCATCCTGATTATAGCCTGCCGCCTGACCAAGATGAGACATATCATCGCATGCAAAGGAACCTGCGATGCCGAAGACGCAGCCCATTACTACCTGAAGGAAGTGTGGAAGCTACATGGGCTCCCACAGACTATAGTATCGGACCGGGGACCCCAGTTCGTAGCGGAGTTCTGGCAGAAGCTCACCAAACAACTGTCGATCAGCTCGCTACTATCCACCGCTTACCACCCTGAGACCGACGGACAGACTGAACGCCTGAACGCTGTGTTGGAACAGTACCTGCGAGCCTACGTGTCATACCTACAGGACGACTGGAACCGATGGCTCCCCCTGGCCGAGTTCGCAGCGAACTCCCTGAAATCCGAAACCACCGGCGTATCTCCGTTCTTTGCAAACTATGGATTCCACCCGCGAATGGGCTTTGAACCCACGATTACAGTCAGAGGAACCCCAGCCACTAGAGACGCAGAACAGTTCGCAAAGACGATGAACGACATCCTAGAGCACCTGAGATCAGAAAGCATTGCCGCACAAGCCCGTTACGAAGCCCAAGCGAACCGACACAGACGACCTGCCCGACGATACCAAGTAGGGGGACTCCAGTGTGGCTAGACGCCAGGAATATCAAGACCCTTAGGCCACAGAAGAAACTAGACTGGAAGAACATCGGCCCGTTAAAGATCGGCAAGGTCATCTCCCCGTACGCCTATCGACTGGAACTGCCCGCCAGCATGAAGATACACCCCGTGTTTCACACGAGCCTGCTAAAGCCAGCTGCCACCAATCCGCTGCCCGGTCAGAACGTAGACCCGCCACCGCCAGTAGAAGCCGAAGGAGTGGAAGAGTGGGAGGTTGAAGACATTGTGGATTCCCGATGGGACAGACGAGGCCGAGGAGGCCGCCCCAGGCTGAAGTATACTGTGAAATGGGCCGGATATGCAGACCCAACAGAAGTCCCTGCTGCCTACGTGGAGAATTCTGCAGAGATCGTGGCGAACTTCCACAGGAGATACCCTGACAAGCCCGGACCACAGTAGCCCGTCTCGGCAGAGCTCGATGCTAAAGAGGGGGGCACTGTCACAGCTCGAAGTCAGACCAACCTACCCTAGAGCCACAAGTGGATCAGATCACGTGGCGATAGCGTTATCGCCGTAACCTTAGTTAGACCGCCAGTCAGATCCTGAACGTAGCTCCTTGAGCTACGTCTTGTTAATAGAGCCTGACCTGCCTGCAGTGCCTATCCGTAGCAATAGAACCTATTACGCCCGAAGCGTTCCCTGTCCACCCGTACCGCCGGACTCAGCCCGTGACATTTAGCCTTTATTTAATATATAAATTTAAAGCTCTTTTTAAGCTTTTTAATAAGCTTTTAAATAGTAATTAAGTTATTTTAATAATAAAAGACTAAGATATTATTTATAAAGAAAACTAAATATATATCTCTCTTTAGGCTATAAAAAAAGTAAGGTTTTTCTTTATTTATTTTAAGTTTTATTTTAATTAATATAGTAATAAATATTTTAAATTAAAGCTTAAAAAAGTCTTAAAGCTTATATAATACTTAATTAAGCTTTAAGACTATAGTTTTATTTTTAAAGCTATTAAGGAAAAGGTATATTATTATTTTATTATTTAAGCTATATTTAATATTAATAAATATATTCTTTATATTTAGCTATTTAATTTTTAAGTTAAATTAAATAATTATTATTATTATTAATTAAAAAGAGTATATTATAAGGGTTACTATATATATACTCTTAATTATAGCTTTTTAAAGGTTTCTATATATTATAAGCTATACTTTATAATACTTTAAATAGCTATTTTAATCTAATTTATAAATAAATACTTATTTTATTAAAAAAAGCTTAAATTTAACTTTATTATATAGAATCTCCTTTTAAGTATACTTTTTATATAAGGAATTTACTTTAATTTATATTACTTTCTTAAAAAGAGTTATTATTAAATATTTCTTTATTTTCTTTTATATTATAAAAAGTAAAAGAAAGTTATTATAATATATTTACTTTTTTCTTTTAAAGAAGTTAATTAAAGATATAAATATTACTCTATTTATTCCCTTTTAAGCCTTTATAGCTAATATAATTACTTTTCTTATTATATAAAATATAATATAAAGCTTATTAAAGTCTTTATATACTTTATTAAATTAATTAAATATAAAGATAATACTATAAATACCTTTATAAGCTTTATATAAATATTAATTAAAAGAGACTTTATACCTTTATTTTTATTTATTTCTTAATCTTAAGCTTAATCTTATAGATTTTTAAGCTATAAGTTAAAGGGAATTGATAGGGACGCATGATACTTTTACTACGGACGCATGACCTTACGGACGCATGACTTTTTAAGCACTTTAATTGGCCGAGCCCCGTATTTGTTAGTACACCTTAACCCTTCCTCTTTAATCAGTTGTTCCTCCTATAAACACTTATACATCAGCCAATCAGGACAATTCTGATGTTGTCATCAACACTGCAGATCATCACCTTTGTAACCTAACCTCCTAATGAAGTTGACGCTGCATCATCATCAGATATCAATGCTTTAGCATCACAATGGTCTCTACGCGCCGCCAATCGTACAACTCCGAGTCTGAGTCGTTCAACACGGCAGAGCCGCCTCGAAAACGCGCTCGACTTAGCAGCCAACGCGTCCAGCTAAGCCGACAGCATAACTTTCGCCCGCCTCTTTTAACGAATCCACCGCCGCCCTATCAGCGTTATCCTGCCTCTCGAAATAACCGATGGACCTCTCCTACTAGCAGTGCACCTAGTGTTAGCGATTCTTATGGGTTTGGGGATACCGACGCTCTGGATAATATCTTTGCTGCAGTCCCTGATCGATTCTCAACCATACCATCGCCTCGTCGTTCCGGACCCGAGTCATCATTCGAGCTCCAATATAACCATGCAATAACCCTCCGCAATGACTTTCCTCGTGGAACAGATCGACGAAATATTTGTCAAGTACCTATTCCTGGACCAGAAACCGATCCCTTCCAAGGCTCTCCTCGTAGCTCGTTGGAAGTAACGCGGGTACCTATGGTACCTGAGGTAGAATTCCAGCGTGCCTTAGGGCTAGTCCGAGATATTATTGGTAATGAGCGACGAATAACAAGGCAATGCCTTAAGTTCTTCGATACTGTACGCAGCTGGCGGGAAAGATGGGGCTATTCTCCTTTAAATACTGATGAATACGGCTCGCCTCCGGCATACTCTCCTCGCGAAAGTCAGCACTCTTCAGTTCCTGTTCCCTCTTCACCTAATCTAATCGAAAGCTCCCCTTCGCAGCAATCCGAGTCCCCGC
Organism: Fusarium poae; assembly: GCF_019609905.1. Classification (NCBI taxonomy): domain Eukaryota; kingdom Fungi; phylum Ascomycota; class Sordariomycetes; order Hypocreales; family Nectriaceae; genus Fusarium; species Fusarium poae. The sequence goes on from NC_058399.1 coordinate 290,203, forward strand.
CTCCAGACGAAATACCGAATCCTCCAATCCCAGGTAACCCAGCCCCTACAGAGAACGCCCTTTATAAGAACATTCAACTCTTTGCAAAAGAGCATGGCTTTGGTATAGCAAAGTATAATAAGTACTCTTATAAGGGACGGCTGATACGGTATTCTATTCGATGTGATCGATACGGGGATCCTCAACCAAGTAGAGGCTCTGGTCTTCGTCAGAGGAAGTCACGAAAGTGTGGGTGTAAGTGGCTAGTTATTGCAGAGGCTCTTGAGGAGGGTAAATGGTTTCTCCGTCAACATCAGGATACAGAACATCACACCCATAATCATCCTCCAAGTGAGATATCATCGGCTCATCCATCTCATCGCCGCCTTACTTCCCCAGTTAAGGCAACTATCGAATCCACTAGCCGCCGAGTTGGCATTCGAGCGCGGGATATACGGGCTATCGTGGAAGAACAACATCCCGAGTCAATATTTACACAACGGGATATCTATAATGCTCGGGCTTTAGTGAGCCGAGAGAAGCTTGCAGGCTATTCACCTACTGCTGCCTTGCTTAAGCTTTTTGATGAGCAAAGAGTTCCTTATGTTGTGAAGTGGGCACCAGACGAGCCTGGCCGTCTTCTAGGCCTTGTCTGGACATTCCCCTATTGTATCCGGATGTGGAAGCGGTTCCCAGAGGTAATCAGCCTCGATAACACATATAATACCAACCGATTCAAGCTCCCACTCTTCCAAGTAACCGGGCAGACCTGTCTTGGCACAGTATTTAATGCTGCCTTTGGTCTTATTGATAATGAACGACGAGAGGGATTCCAGTTTCTTGCGGAAAGCGTTTCCACTCTTCTATCAGAGCACTCAATACGACAACCAGCTATCATTATCACGGACTTTGATGACTCAATGAAGGCTGCCTTAGACGACCAGTTTCCTGGGGTCCAGCAGCAGCTCTGCATTCATCATGTCAACTCCAACGTTCTTCTTCGGTCAAAGCAGAAGTGGGTTAAGAACCCAGAGAATAGCAGTAGCCCGGATATTAGTGAGGTAGATGAACCTACCGAACCCCAAGCTACTCTAACTCTGCATGACCGCGCACTTGTCTCAGCTGAATCCTCCTCTGAGGTTCCTCATACCTATCAGGGGGTCCTCCAGATGTGGAAGCAGGTTCTCTTTGCAGAGACCGAAGAAGTACATAAGAAAGCATGGATTGCTCTCTGTAAGGAGTTTGATAATCAACGCCCTATTCTGCGGTATCTTTTTAACACCTACATGCCAGTCCGTGCTCAATGGGCCCGTTGCTTTATTCGTAAATACCCAAACTACGGCATCCGTGTGACCTCAGGTACAGAGGCAAGCAATAACAACATCAAGAGCTACCTATTGAATGGGATGAGCCATCTTTACAAGTTGGTAGAAGCAATGCAGGACATGCTACATGATCAAGAGCGTGACTTTAAAGATGCTTGCGGGAACGACGAGGTTCTTCGAGATCGTGAGTTCCTTGGGTCAAGCTCTGACTACTTGGGCGAGCTCCGGTCCCTTGCATCATCAAAGTGTCTGAAGCTTATCAAGAGCCAATACCGACAGGCACGTAAGGCACTGCCTACTGGAAAGAATCCTAATCCTAGGCCCCTTGACCCATGTACAGATGAGTGCTCTGTCTCAACCGAACTCGGTATACCATGCTATCATACAATTCACTCACGTGTATGCTCTACGAAAGCTTTCACAAAGTGGGATATTCACCCTCGCTGGCGACTTCGTGAAACATCCTCTCGAGATCCATATCGAAAGATCCTTGACCCAAAGATTGCTACATCTCTTAGAGGGCGGCCAAAGAATACAAAGCAAGGAGTGCCAGCAGACCTTATACCTTCTACAATATCTCAAGAAAGCAGTCGGGCCTTAGCATCTCAGCCGCAAGCATCTCAGTCCCAAGCATCTCAGTCCCAAGCGCCTGGGTCCCAAAAGAGAAAGCGTGGCCGCCCACCCGGAAGCCGGAATAAGTCAACCCTAGAAAGGGAGAATAAGAGCCAAGAAACTATCGCTACTCAAGGGACCACAATGGGTGAAACTATTTACGTTGGGGCTGGGAATACTACAGGCGTTCGCGCAAGTGGACAGAGAATTCAGGCAAGTGTGCGAAGAACGAGAAGTCAGTGGGAGTTATTATAGGTAGATAAATATAACCTATATTAGAATTAAATTCGTAATCCCTCTGATATATCTTTTGTGTAAGACCAGACCTAGTAATAACCTCTTTTCTACAGTGGTAGTAGGATTGTTAGGTGGGATTGTTCCTTGCAGGGATTACAGAAGTACTAGTGGGGTAATATTTCTTTAACCAATTAAATTACTTAAAAAGTCATGCGTCCGTAAGGTCATGCGTCCGTAGTAAAAGTATCATGCGTCCCTATCAATTCCCTATTTTTAAAATAAAAAAAAGTATTAAATAATTTTAATTAATTTTTTTTTATAAAAGTAAAATTAATTATAAAAATTAAATTTTTATAAATAGTTTTTTAATTTAATAAATAATTAAAATTAATAAAGACTTTAAAGTTTATTATTTTATATAATAATTTTATTAATATTAATAAAAAAGTATTTAATAATTAATCTTTAAAAAGAATAAAAATTTTTATAATAATTATTATAATTTTAATTTTATAAATTATAATATATATCTTTAAATAGAATTTATATTAATATTTAAATTTAAAAACTATATTTTTTTATAAATTAATTTTAAATATATACTTTAAGACTTATACCTTAAAAATCACCTAATAAAAGGGAACCTATTATAAGAGTATTTAAGGTTTTTATAAAATCACTAGTCCAGTAGCTAGTTTAGATCAAAAGCAACACGCTTATAATAAATTACCACAGCGTCCATTATACCATGAGCGAGAGAAAGTCGAAGGTACATTTCAATGTTTGAGGACTTCTTTAGTACTACTATCGAAGAAAGAGTATGATGGGCTAGCGATGTATCTAACAGTTAACAATGCTACATAGTTGATCTCAGCAAGCCTATCAGTATCACAATTCGTCAATGATTATCATCTAGATTGGAATTGAGGGCATAGATGTTGAATTTATTGCGTTGGGCTATTCTACAATTGAGAATTCCAAGTACAGTTAAGTACAGGGTATGGAGAAAACGTTAAAATGTTTGAAGATCTGAGGTTTTGATAGAAATCAAAAAATCCATAAAATCAAATTAATCAGGATACCCCAGGGCTACGAAATTAGTTCGCCTTCAGGACTTCCGTATCTGCGTATAAATAAAATAAAGTTACTTTATTCTGTTCGATATAGGCATTTTCTGCTTATCTAGGCTTTTGTCTCGCAAGCATACTATTTACCGTCGTTCAGTAGTTATTCTCTAACATATATACAGGGATAACTGAATAAAATTAGATCAAATTTTTTTTTATTTAATAATAACTAATGGTTTGAACTTCAAAAATCTAAGAACGACTTTTGCTATTACAGAAATAAACACCACGACGCTAGCAATTTACTGTGCCACTGAGCTATGCCGACCTGGGTCTGTAGTACCGAATCTGCAGGGCTGTGATGACAAGGATGACACGGGCGGCCCGCTCCTCGGCGCTTTCACGTTACTAGATCGTAACTTTGCCAATCATCCAGAAGATAAACATTTAGAAAAATCCAGAGTAAGGCTGCCTATGCAAGTCCACGATTTTTAAACAGAACAAAGAGTAACATTTCAAGACTACAATTCTTTTGTAATCGGACTATGTTAGAATATACCCTGCTCTTGGTACCCAAGTAACAATGGGCAACTTCTGGGGAGATCATAAAAACCATCATTCCACGTCTACGTACGATCATTTGCGCTGTATAGATATAGTTTCTCTGATTGGAGTTCTTACGAATCCCATATCTGAGGTGAGATTTGGCAAATTAATAGAATTTGTTAGTCTTGTTCTAGAGTCTTGGCAGTACCTGCATTGTAAAAGCATGCATCAGGGGTGTCTACCCCTGCTCCCCTTCTTGACCAGACTAACCTACAGCTAGCTACGATAAGGTTATTGAAATACACGATATACTTTCCAAGGTACGGTTAGGCTAAGATTCTGGTAATGCCCAACAACAAACTGTCACGAAATTATATACCAAGCCTCGACCACGATCAAAGAACCGCTATCGTTGACAGTGTATGGTTGGGCGACAACACCCACCCACGACAAGTGGACCTCGGGTTTTCTCAAAATCGCCGAAGGATCGAAGCTAGCACATATATCCGGAACAACAGGGTTTATCTTAGTAAGATCTCATTTCCTAATCCTTCAAAAGTGCTTGATCCTTCTAAACTGGGCTGATTCTCTCTGGAGAAGCAGTAGCAACCATCTTGGCGCGGCAACGTTTATGCCGGAAAGACTGTCGTAGAGGTTCTAGAACACGATTGTTGATCTGACGAGAATATCTGATAAGACACCGCACGCCAGTTTCCTTACATGACTCAACGCTCCTTTCTCCGTATCATCATCTTGAGAAGCAAAGATGTGGGTGCCCAATAACGCTCATGTCGTTGTTTCGACCTTACTCGGTATCTCTCTTTGTACCCATACACTTGCGTCGAGTCAGTCTGATGGACTATCGCCCTATGGCAACGGCCATGCACCTGATGTCATTGACGTGACCGCAGTAAACCACCAAACTCACGACTACGTTGACTTGGACCAGAATGATTTCGACAATCGTACCGTGACCGATCAGACCTTGGGGTTGGATCGTCGAGCGGCGAAAGACTTTTACTTGAGAGTGATGCCGCTCGGTGCCTCCATCACCCAGGGGTACAAGTCTAGTGATGGCAACGGCTATCGCAAATGGCTCCGAGCTCAACTTCGGTACAAGGGCTGGAAGGTCAACATGGTAGGATCCCAAAAGGATGGCACCATGGCTGATTCGGTAATTTGTCTTGACTCAAGTTCAGAACAGGCATAACTAACATTCCCTAGGACAATGAAGGCCATCCTGGCTGGACCATTGGTTCGGTACACGGAGCTTGGAAGGAAAGCAAGTGGATGAAGCCTAATCTGGTTCTCATCAATGCAGGACTGTAAGTATGTCATGAAGTATGTTTGATTGCCGAACTGACTTGTCTTTAGAAATGACTGTAACAACGGAGGCGATCCCAGCAAAGCAGGCGAGCGAACAAAAGCTCTAGTAGACGACATCTTCGACAATGTGCCCGGCGTGACAGTCATTCTATCCACACTTCTCAGAAACGGAGATGCAAACCGGGATGCGTGCAGCAAAGACATTAGCAGACAAATCAGAAGTGTGGCAAAGGGTTACAAGAAAGGAACCCGTATTGGACTTGCTGATGTTCGTGATGTCATGAAGATGAGCGACATTGGGCCAGACAAGGACCATCCCACTGATGATGGCTACAAGTTCTTCGCTGGAGTCTGGTGGGATGCTATCAGTCAGATGGAGGACCGCATCCAGCCACCAGCAGCCGTCAGCGGTATTGACGATTCAGCCACTGGCCAGTCTAAGCAATGCAAAAAGGTTGCTGGAAATGCGGGCCTGCCCGGCCAAATTCAGCTGGGGAGTGGTCACGATGATGGGAACTATGTCCATGCGAGCACTTCACGCGGTACCATCGATAGCGCCGTTATCGACAAGGGCAGTGACCCGAAGTCTATCACTAACGATATCCCTTGGCACATCTTCTTTGCAAACATCGTCAAAGGTGACCCCAATGCCCCTCGGGCGGATTCACTCGATGACTGGATCCGTGTCTACCACAACACCAAAGACAAGAACGCATATTGGTTCCGGCAAAACCTGGGAGGTGGCGAGTTTGACAAGTCGGTTCAATTCGACGTTGATATGAACTGTGATCTTGGCCCTCGTAAGTACCTTGAAAATATATATGATTTGGGACATCACTAATTATTTTAATCAGGTTACGCATTCGCTGATCTTGTGAGAATATCCTTCGTGAAACCCTTGGAATTTGACGGACTGACAAGTTTAGAATAATGATGGCCTTGACGACTTCTTTTGCATCAAAGAGAATGCTGTATGGGCTTCTCTCAACCGTGGTGGAAACCCCCCGAAATTCGAGAGTATTGGTCAAATCATTGGCGATTTCGACGGTTTGAAAGCAACTGATGTTCGCATTGCTGGTAAGTCGTGATTACTGAGAGCTTTCAAGGCTTGCACTGACTCATAAATTAGACATTGACGGCGATGGAAGAGCAGACTTTTGCCTCGTCAAGTCAGCAAGCAATATAGCGTCAGTGCTCTTGATGAAAAAAATGGCTCATGACTGACGATGCTAGATGCTCTCGCAATGGTGGTTGGGGTGATAAACCCCAGTGGCAAGGGTTCACCACAGTCAATGGCATTCGTGGTACTGTCTTTGATACCGCACTACCAGACAAGGACGGTATAATACTGGGTAAGTTTTGTTACAGACAATTATCTTTGAAATCACATCTAACATAAATGATAGCTGATCTGAACGGAGAGTACGACAAACTTGGTTCCATCATGCTCAGCTAGATACTAATGGTGGTGTAGTTTCCGAAGCGACGTCATGTACATAGGTGAGAACGGCAACGTCCGGACATGGATCAACAATCGAGGTACCGGCAAGGGTCTAGTAAGTCTCGTACACATCAAGTCCATGATGGAAAGAAGCATCTACTAATACTAGTCAACAGGTGCCCAACTGGAGATCTGCAGGCCAGACGCACGCCGGCCAAAGCTCCAGCGGTAACCAGGACAAGATCAAGTTCGGGCGTATCTACGGCTCCAACCGCCTCGACTACATCCTCCTCAAAGAACAGAAAGACACATATGATGTGCTTGTCTGGGAGAACAAGGGCCAGGGCGGAACCAAGCTCAAGGCTGATGGAACCTATTACTGCGATATGCGTAACTCTGGCAGCGACGATCTTGTCTGGATCTACCAAGATGGTCGTGTCGATGAGATCAACGTCAATACCCACTCCCCGCCTTCTTGGGGTCATGCTATCGATTTCAACTTTATCGTTCCTGGACCCAGAAACGGTATCCATTTAGCTGACTGGACTGGCGATGGCAAATGCGATATAATCGTACAGGACAAGGGCAGTGGAGCCCTCACCATCTACGAAAATACTTATGTGACGGCGTCTGGCCATATGACGTTTGCTAGCAACACCATCCATGCAGCACCTGGTTGTGATCAAGGCTGGGGCGTTGGTATTTTCGATCTGGGAATGAGGATACATGACATTGAGTAAGTATACCCAGCTGCATGTCGACTATAGGTGTATTTGACTAACAGATTTTGTCAGCGGCGATGGACGAGCGGATGTATTGTGCCTTGAGAAGAACGGTCGAATCACTGCTTGGCTCAACAAGGCTTCTGGTCTAGAATCTGTCGGTCAGGTCAAGTTCTCTGAGGGATGGTAAGTGGCTTGAACACAACACTATCGACTTATACTTACTTCTCAAACAGGGATCGAGCTAGCATTCGCTTCGCTGATGTTGAAGCGTCCGGGCGAGCTGACCTTTTACATGTTGACAAGTACACTGGTGCTGTGGATGTCTTTACCAACAATGGGCACAAAGCCCAAGGAGGAAGTTCATTTTCCTGGACCAAGCGTGGCATGCTTTACAACCCTATTGATCGAGGTGATAACATGGTGAGTTGAGACGCTGAATTGCTGATGATTGCGACTGACGTATCATAAATAGCACTTCACCAACCTGGGTGGCCTTGGTCGAGCTGATATGGTCAAGGTTGATCCTTCCACAAACAAGGTACGTTTTCAGTCCAGGGAATCACTTTCACGACTTTGTTCTGTGGGCTAACATGACAACCAGGCGTGGGCGTATTGGAATAGATGCACAGCTACAGGCGGAGACGATGGCTCTGCAGACAGTAGGTGGACATGAATTTGTGTACCAGTATGACGAAGGCTAATCTCATGTTACGTATAGAGGACCCCGGTTTGCCCAAGACAGGCGGCGGTTCTGTAGGTGACGACATCACCGACGTTGATCTTCCCGAAAAGGGCGTCGACAGCGACAAGATCTGCAAGTGGTCTTTCGATTCTGAAGACGAGGATAAGAACTATGAGTCGTGGACCAAGAGTGGTGCTGCCAAGTGGTTCAAGGACTGGCTCTACAAGAACGGCGCCGACAAGTGGACCGATAAGTTCTTTAAAGCTGTCATCGGCGGCGGTAGCCAGGGCGGTTCTACTATGAACTGCAAGAACCTCGGATCGACAACCTGCCAGGGACCAGGCACTACTCCCTGCTCTTCCTATACTCCCCCCGAGACTTTCTACGTCCATCAGCAGATCGGTGTTATGTTCAGTGCATTCCATCAGATTTGGACAGATGCTATCAACTTCAGTATCAAGCAACTGGCAGGGGGTATCAAGGAAATTGTCGACGAATACGGTGAGCCGTCTAAAGACGATAGATCTTTGATGCTCAACATGCTAGTCGGCATTCTTACCTCGGCCGCTGGTATAGGGGCCAAGTCAACAGGTGCCGCAGGGACCCTGACCTTTTTCTCAGGTGTCTTTGCCTCGGCATCAGCCAACAGTGGCGACTTTCCTACTGGTGTGTCCAAGGACGACCTCGCTGATGACTTGGTGAACGCCTACGGCAAGGTCTTTAATGAGGTCCTGAACGCTACCACTGGCTACGTCGAGGCTGTGCTATCGGGTTCCAAGCCTGATAACATCAAGGGCAGTGCTGAGGATTGGGTTCATGATGTCTTTTCTCATGGCCAGTGGTTGTCGGAACCCTATGTTACAAAGGGAATGAAGACATATATCGAAGGCACTCACAAGAAATGGGTAAGTATATGTTATTTGTTTGTGGGTGTTGAACTGATTTATTTCTCGCAGATGGAATTTGCAAAGACGAGAGCTCTTATGAATGGCAAGGATAAAATTGACGGAGCCTATGTCGTTATGGCAAGCAATGTGCGTATCTGCTTTTCCTGCTCTTGGATGCTTCGCTAACTTGGCTTTTCCCTACAACAGCCTGGAGATGAGTGTGACAAGGTATGTTTCACGCGGCCCCCTACCTTGATACGTTATCTGACACGACTTGACAATAGCAAAGAACTCAAGCCTCTGATCCGGTCGGCGGCAAAGTGAAGGTCGATGAAGATGTCTGCACTAACAAGCTACCCGGATGCTACTGGTACGACAAGGTATGATGAATATGGCTATACCCCATCAAGATGCATTCGAACTGACACATCATCTTCACAGCGTTGCGTGTGCTTTGGAGTAAGCGACCATAGGTATCAGGGAGGGAATAAACAACGATTCGGTGTTTTAAGCCCCACACAAGTCAAAGAGATGGAGAAGGTTGTCGACGACTACAAGGCTGCGCTCATCAACAACTATGACTGTAATGGCGGGGAGCCTACGGTGCCTACACAGAAGGACTTTGACTATGACAACCCCATCGCGTACCCCAAGTGTTTCATTGCTTTCCCTAGAAAGAAGGACAGTGACACTTTCTACTGCACAATCACCAAGGAGAATTGGTAGATATAAAATGTAGACAGTCTGTCATTACATCAGCCCCCCACACTATTCTTCCAGGCTATTGGAGGCATTTAGTTAGAAGCTGCAACTCTTTCCATAGCCAACGCTCTTTTTATATCTACAATGTAATTTTTATTCTTTGAGACAGATATGAAACTTATGGGTGTTCAACACTGGAAGAGGCATAACAACTACTTGTCTGAAACGTTACCCTACAAATGAAGTTATCCTTGTGATATCTTGTACCGCTATCGACTACTGTCAAATTTACCTCTTTCTTTCAGCCATGAGGTTGCTTCAGTAACGTCAGATGAGGATCAATTAAGCAGAAAGTAATCATGACAAGCAGACAATATGTAAGAAGCCTTGTTTTATTGAAGATGGTCGATGGGAGGCTACCAATTATAGCTATGCGAGTACCAGAACACAGCGTTAGATCAAGACAAGACCATATCAAGTCAATGAAAGACTAATGAAACAAAGAATGAAACCATTCCCAAGCGTGCCGGAAAGTAGTCTTTACATCCTCCCAGCGCTGCTTCACCGTCTCCCACATATTCTCAAGCCAATCGATAACAGCTCTCAAAACTCCATAAATCGCATCCGACACCATCTTCCAGAATCCGAGGAACCTGTTGGTGAGATTGACCCAGAGATCGGCAGCGGCTTCCTGTTTGTCCTCGGGTAGTGTCGCAATGATATCTCTGGCCCGATCGAACTGCTTGTTGATGATTGCAGTTGATTTGTCAATGGCTTCTTTTCTGCCTTTCTCCAGCAAGTCCATTGCTCTCTGTTTCCCAGTACCCTCTTTCTTGATCGCGTCAGAAGTAGCTTTGACATGGTCGGCAACTTCCTGATGTTCTTCAATCATCTGCTTTCCCAGTGCTTTCAGTTCACCTCTTTCATCAACAGCCTTGAGCAGCGAGTACTGGGCTTCTTGAGGCTTGGCAGTATCACCAGACGCGAGAGTGTTGCCCTTGAGGCTCACCCCAAAGGCTGAATGATGAACCTCAAAATACGCATCCAAGTTATCTTCCTGGGCGCAAGACTGATACAAGGCTGCAGTCTCTCGGAGTTTGACCTCCCAGGGAGTCAATTCAGTGGCAGTAGTGGTGGCCATGGTGACTTAGACAAACTAGTCAGCACATGTGCCTCTCTCTGTTGTAGGTTGTCTGATATTTATCGGTGTTGAAAGACTTACCAAATTTTGCAGAATGTAGAAAATGGAGTGGTAGTATGGTTGTAGCTTGTAGAATGAGATGATAATTTGAACTATATTTTGCCGGAATACCTTGCCGTCTTATACTTCTTCATCATACAATGCAGTGGGCCTAAGCTTAAGGGATACCACTGCATACACAAAACGACTCATGCCAAATATCTTCGAGACACAATGAATAATGACGAATTTGCGGTGTAATCAGCGTCGTATGACACAATGAAGTGGCCGTGTTCTCGTATGTTGCAGTATGCATGTCTCGGTCATGCTGCCAAAACAGGAACCTTTCTGTTCTTCCTGTGATGGCAAGATAATTCATGTTTGCTCCAGGCATAGATTGAGATGGTACATGCAATATTCCTGTTTTTGACAGCACAAAGAGGAAATAGTGGGTGAGACACGGGAAGAGATCATCGTTAATTCAGCTCGAATGAACCCTGTCTCATGCCCGGATAGGCTCAGAGTAGCCTCATCGCGCTGCGAATCCCTGCTTTAGGTCTGTGAGGTCTCTTTGTTGACCACCAATTTTGCTCAACTATAACAGATCAGGCACAATGATAAAACTAGAATTTACTAGTCATTGATCACATAGGCCATGGTGACAGAACGTCAGGCATTTGTTCATCTCCAGATAAGTGTCTTAACTTTAGAGCCCATTATCAATCTTTTTAATTCAGTGTAACCCAGGGCGAAGTCATGGAACATGGAAGATCAACATAGAGACACCAAGATCGCCCGACATGGAAAGCGATGGCATGGCACGGACGCCAAGAATCTATAGTGGAGAGCTGAAAATCAAGGGGAGCTGAAGAACCTAAACGGGTAACTCTCATGTCTGATCTTAAACCAGTTATACCCTGGATCGGGCCGCTCCGTGAAGATCCATTAGCAGGCCTCATTTTCTGTACGTCAAAAGATGACATGTATAGACATTTTGACGTTGCTCGTACGGCGGAAAAAGGAAAGAGGTGAGTAGATAATAGCCACTTCGCATTACAACAAGCCGACTCCGGTTTACCGATATGATACAAACAGGCTTCTAGCTCTGCTTACAAGGCCGGAGTCACGACTTGTTTACAGGTTTCTTCCTTCCAGTCTTTTTAAACCAACGAACAAGTAGCATAATGAAGTTCGCTCTTGCCACGGGCAAGGGGAGAGCATACCAAGAAGTGACCACCAATATTGTATAATTACCGGGCTATTAACCATAACTGGTTATGATTTACACCTGCGTATGAAACAAATACTCTTGCAACGAGCTCAACCTGATCGGACTTTCACTACCCGCTCCCATAAAAAGATTGTTTGATGTGTGACTGCTGTCCATTGAACTGTCTAGATCTTTAGCATATCGGTGTCCACGAACACTTGTACCGTCCATACCCAAACATTGTCGACATGTGATGTATTGAGAAAGTATCGCTCAATATGAGAACTATGATATGCTGCAAAACTCCTTCTGTCATAATCCAAGAATCAACGTAACATCCCTACTAACCCAATAGAGTTCCCCCAAGCTGTAGAAAGGATGTCAGTTTCATAGATTTATTCCTTTTATGCAACTATACACACCTGGTGGTTTCTGTTCCTTCAGCACTGGTTTCTCTTGATTTGGTGTAACGCCTTTCGCTTCGCTGTCGAACATCAACTATCTATTTTTTGGCGCTGCCTTCGAACCTTTTAATTATACTTTCGCCGACCTCGGGGAACCTAGATAGGAATTTGTACAGAGGTATGACTTCGTCTTGCTGTAGACTATTAGAAAGTTGCTCGGTGATTGTGCACCTTTGACTTACGTTCACAATACGCCAGTTGTCGTGGAGGCTAACAGTAGAACACCACTTTGCAGGACTATCACAGGTCAGATAAAGATCAAAGATTAAACAGAACTCAAAATGAGGGATACATACTTGTTGCAAAGCAAAGTGTCCCCTCCAGTTGCCTCCCATGCCATCGATCTGTTAAGGCTTTTATTGTTAGAGCTTTGATTTTGCTTACTTTGTTCCTCGTGGCTAGCGCTAACAGAAGCCTGGACGAAAGAGGAACTGATTGAGGCTGAAGCGCTGGCTTTCAGCTTTTCAGCTTGGGTTGCAGTGCTAACACCGCCAGTCTTGGCTACCTTCTCAGACGAAGAAAGGCGACCTCCGAGTTGGACACGTTGGGAGAAGATGTGTCCGTACTTCTCATTGAAACGATTCAACGTGCGTTTATCGACCACGGTCTCGATATCTTTGAGACATTCTTCAGTAACTGTGAGCGACGTGTGGTCCCAGTACAGAGTCACTCGGGGAAACTGTTATGTGAGTACATGATCGATAAGTAGGTAATTATTCGACATACGTTGTAGTTGGCGACAAGAGATGCGTCTTCCCTTTCCTCGGCTTTTGCAGTTTCATTGCTATTGGACTTGGCAGCACCGGCTTGGGCAGCTGCTGAAAACCCAAAAGCACCACCAGATCTAGAAGAGAGAGTTGATTAGAATAATAGATACCTTCAATGATGTCAAGTGAAAGAGGGGTTCGACTTACGCGGCGACTTGGAAGGATGACTCTGAAAAGGAACTATCCGCCATTGACTTCTGAAAGCTCGTCTTTGTTTCGACAATAGTAACTGAAGAGTCGTCATCGACGCGGAATCGAGGGATTCGAAAAGTACACTAAGTTAGGTGAGTTGATGATAACATATGCGAACAACGGGCAAGACATTACCTCTTCACCAGCACTGATGGTTGGATCGTCGACACCGCTTGAGGATATCTCATAAGACTCAAATTTCCTGGGTTTTAATTTGAAAGCTGTTTCATCTGGATTAGGATCTCGATTGATGACTTGTGACCAATAATAAATATCCATACCGTTGTAAGGGCTCCGTTCGATACCATCCAAGGCTTTCTTCATTGGCGTTCCGTCTCTCCTGTAGCTTATAGTCAAGATTCGATGACCGCTGAGGAGACAATTGGTTCGTATTATGACGCTCCACTCCCTCTCTGTGAGGTCAGCAGCATGACTGTAGAGACCAACAAGTAAGCAAGGAGGCCTTATCAATGATAGCTAGCAAAATATACCTAATGTCTCCTTTCACCGCTTTCCACTGATCAGGGTTGAAAGACGAAGTTAAGAGCTCCGGATTCTTCTTGATTAATTCAGGCTCTTGCTATTACTGCCTGTCAGTGACTACTGTGTAAATTCACAAGTTCATTCAAGGATATTCGGGGTCTTACCTGGAATGCGAGGTCCAACTTCTCATTGATCAAGTCTTGAGTTGTCTGATCTATCGGTGAAAAGATCTTCTTGGTCTTGAAGTAGACATCGAGTGGACCTGTAGATGGATCCTTGTTACCGAGCAGCTGAAGATATACCTTGAAAGACATGTCGTCGCCAACGTCGGATCCATTCTTCTCGCAGAATGGGCTCTTGAAACTGAACGCTGTTGGTGAATTGGGCACATCCAAAGTGAGAGGCAGTCACTTACTCCTTGGATTCATAGACGTTGTTGTCCCGAAGTAGTTGACGTATGCCACTTAATTTCTCACCAGTCACGGAACTCTTCAGTTGGATGATCTGCTTTTGCTTGGAGGTTGCGTTGGCGGGGTCGAAACGACTGATTCGTAGAACCTGAGTAGATGACATGATGGCAAAGTGCGTGGGTTTGATGATTGAAATATGTGGGGAGTTTCAACATTGACAAGAATCTAAGGTCGATAGCCTTGTTGAGACTGTTGTGATATATAACACTGCTAGGCTTCGTGAGGATTGAAAACCTGTTTTTTTTTTTGTCAAGTCTACTGAAGCACAAGATACACCGACAGATTTGAAGTGGGGTGTCAGATAGCTTGGAAAGAAACATCAATGATTATGTTAGTGACGCATATCACTGGGGATCGATGAAGAGCTGGATGACCTTGCAGGCCACAATTGGTTGATCGTTCATTGATGCTACAAGCATTCCGGTGATATAAGACCGTGCTGTGCATTCAGCTGTGAGTTTTTGTCGATCGTTTCCAGTGAAGAACTAGTCATTGGTGATAACTCGTCAAGGCCGCAGTATGGCTGAACTAATGCATGAGAATATCTTGCCATCTGGGTTCTGAGTGGAGTTGATATCTGGATCTGGAGCTTCGCCCCATATGTCCAAGCCAACCAGCCCATCTAGATACGGGCTATCTGCTGAGAATCGATGAATTCAATGACGAATCTGAGACAATACTATGTAACTATTCGAACCAAATAACAATCTGAGTTCCACACGTTATGCAGGTTACCCAATTCATCAATGATTATAGTCGTCATACGTCACAATGAGGTTAGGACATACCTTTGTCGGTGTAGAAGTTACAAAGCTGAACAGCTTCCCTTTCATCATAGCTTTACACGACGAATACCTAGCTATCTTATAACGAGGCGCCATTTAAGGAACTAAAGAAGCTCATTCACAGATAACCTACCTTTCTGATAAAATCCTATATTTGTTCAAATAATCTTTTCATCCGATTCATCGCTATAACGCCTAGTCATACCCGTTGTACAAGATGACTGCAACGAATACAGAGATGTGAGATAAACTAAAGTATGATTCTTTACAATACCAACATACTGACGACAGGATAATGGATAAAAGGTCCATCATCCGCGTGTTCTCCTACGAGCCAGGTACCAAAGTCACCAAGCAGAAGCGGACGCTTGAATTTCCGATGTCAAAGAAAGATGACCGCCAGTTGGAGGTCATTCGGAAACTTCTTATAGATCGCAAAGTTCTTGGAGCACTGGAGTATGTCCTTTCGTCTTGAAATTCACAATAGCTGCTTGCTCACATTGTTTGAAGTGTACGAAATCCTTTCTGCGATGCCGCTGGAGCGGAGGTCTCCGACCAGATGACCATTTCTGTATATCTTGATCAACTTGTCGAAGATGTTCAAGAGGGTGTTGAGTCAGAGACCCAAACCAAAGATGGGGAAGAAGCTGCAGCGAAGCCTAAGGAAGAGGAAACCCCAAAGTTTTACTACAAGAAGTCAAAGGTTCAAACAAAGACCGACAACGCGACGCAAGAGTTTCTCAAAAAGAAACTTGATCTAAAGCTTCGAGTATGCTTAAAATCTATTATCTTTGTTGTTTCTATCTCAACATACTGATCTAATCTCAGAGTAATCCGACTCTCAGTCCCATGAGAGCGCAGCTACTTCAATCAGCATTTCAAAGTGACAAGTGGACTGCGGCGCCGGCCGCCAAGCTGTCGTAAGTTCATCCAAATCCTCGATATATTCCTCACCTGAATAACGAATAAAAGTGTTGTGGCCGAGTTATCCGAAAGAGACTGGAGCATGATTGCCAGGACCAATTGTTTACTTAGTGGCCAACGATTGACGTACAGCGGAGACTTCAAGGATTCTACGGTGGAGAGAACTCCATTCAACGGTATGTTAGAGTGTGTTGACAGTAATAACAGTAACTAATCCTGTTGGTACCACAGCTTTCAAGATCAAGAGTCGCACATTCGACTCGTATGAGATTGTTGCTCCTACTGGACAGAAGAATCAAGCTATTGGAGACGTAAGTCATCAATATTTCTGTTGAGCTACTAATTCAGTTACTGATTATCTTCTCCAGATCGAAGCTCACATTCCGCGGTTCAGAGTTGACGACTCATCCTACGTAAATGTCATCGAGACGCAAAACGGCCTTCAGGCGTCAATGGCCAAGAGCTCTTTCAGCCAGAGTTCGATCGAAGCTTCCGCGTATGTCGCAAGGTCGTGAACCGTGAAACTATTTACTGACCTAGAATAGCGGTGGTGGGTTCTGGGGTGTATCTGCTGCCGCCAAAGGTGGTGTCGCTACTAGGAAGGGCGACAGTGAAATTACTACCAATTCCGAAGAGCAAAAGCAAATGCACGTTATTTACAGCGTAAGTTGGCTTCTATACTTACTTGGCGTTTGTTAACTAAATTGGATGCTGCTAGTTCCCACGTGTCACTGTCTATCTGGATGCAGACTCGCTCGAACTGACCGACGAGGTCAAGAGAGACATTGCAGAGGTAAAGAGGCTGAAAACAAAAGACAGTGTCAAGATGTTTGGGGATAAGTACGGTATGTATCTGTACCTCATCCCGGTGGTCAGGGCTGAGACGGCTAACAAGATGTCATCTTACAGGTCATATCTTTTCGCGGCGTGTTAAACTTGGTGGCCGACTCATTTCTTCGCATCAGAGTACGGCAACGACTGCAGATAAAAAGGCTGAGAGTGAAAACTCACTGAAAGCTGCTGCGGCCGTCTCAGTATCTGGATACGGGTTTTCAGCTTCTGCAGAAGCTAGTCACGAAACCGGTGGCAGAAGCAATACTAGTGAGACGCAGCAAGACTTTGCAAACAACATGGCGTGGGAGGCAACTGGAGGTAACACGGTGCTCTGCAACAAGTAAGTATTTCGACATGACATCTACGCCTATCTTCTAACTCTCCATAGCCCTCCCGAGTGGTGCGGGACTGTGGGTAACTTTCGCAATTGGCGAATTGTCGAGGTGAGTTTATCGACTCCTCCAGCTTTTCCGTGCTAAACAGCAAATCAACCCAGCAAAGCGACATCATTCCTCTCACCAAGTTTATTAGCACCTTTGATGGTTATGAAAGCTTAGAGCATGATTTTCACGAAATAGCAGGAACATATAAGCTACAAATTGGGGCAGATGTCTATTACAAAGTCCAGCTCATAGACGTTGAAACAAACAACAGACTAATTGCAGGACCTAAGGACGGGGTTAATCCACTAAGTATATATGGACGTTTTTGACAGTTACACCGCAGTTTACTAATATGTATCACTAGAGAAGGCAATTATCAAGGTAGGCGGCAGACTGGGGCACGAGCCTAAAATTCAAAAGCTACTTCATGACGCTTTGGAGGATAGTAAAGCCGGAAGCGTTAAGTTCCAAGACAAGGACAGCGAACAAGATACTGGCTCATTTTGGGTGCTGGAACGAACATTTCCAGCAGGAGACATCCCTGAAGTAAGGTCTAATTCATTTGTCGTCATGATTCGAAACTAATAATTGACAAAGCTTCGATGCGATATTGGCTATTTTATCACCAATGAAGTAATGCCAGATGATCGCAAGCACTTGGGTCTATTACATCCGACTTCTACAAGTGATCCGGATTTTCTTTACCCAAGCACCGAGGCGAACAGGGGCTATTTCCTTCTTAGGAGACCAAAGGGAGATCAGCGAAAAGGTCCAATTGAATCGGGGGACACAGTGGTACTCGAGGTTTGGAATGCCAATAAAACAAGGACAATGGGTTATGTGATGAGAGGCAAGATCAATAAAAACGACAAGCCGACCGCGAACGATATCAATCAGGTCCTATCAGTCGCGCCCAAAACGCACGACGCGACAGATAACTCGGACAGGATAGTCGAGTTTAGAGTTGAGATAGATCACTTCTGGCATCGTCCCCGACCTTGAGTTCAGCAGCAATGTTGCTAAGCTGCGGTCATGAAGTTCAATGAGCACATCAATAACCCCAGGGCCGTCACTTGTTACTTGACCTTGGTGTTTTGTGTTCGAACAGGACATCTATCTCTATATTGGCGCACGAATGATAGTTCCGGAAGCATCAGCGAAGCAGGGCATTATGTTTTCTCTCTCACACGTTTCAGCATATATGGACGCCCATGCGGCCTCGTCTAGACCAGGGGACAATATTGAGGTAGACAATAACATAATAATGTATCTACTCTGTTTTCATCGTCAACGACCCGAGATCCTCATTGCGACTTTTGCTTTCAGGATCAAAATACGGCCGCTCGCCCACACTCACAGCCCTGGTCCCTTCTCTTGCACCAAAATCTCCATATAGGTAGTCTGGAGTAGCTGCATGGTAGGTAGAGCGATTATCCCAAATCGCGATATCGTTTACGTTCTGCCACCGGCTTCGGACTTGCAAGTCATGATTTTCTATGACAAGCTGAAGAAACCAATTCAGAAAATTGTTTGACTCGTCTTCGCTAAGCCCATTTATGTGACTGACATGTTGTCCAACGGCGTAGATGCTTTTCCAGCCTGTGACTGGGTTCGTACGGACAACGGGATGGATGGCTTCGAGCAATTCTCCCTTGTTCTCTGGAGCACCACGCTCACCGCTGTACATTTGCAACCCATTATCTCGAGCGTTTTGGTTGAAGCCGGGCTGCGCATATGTTGCTGTGAGCGTTTCAAGAAATGTTCGCAGTGGATATGATATTCTATCGTAAACTTCATATCCCGATGCCCAGAGAGTATCTACAGTGGTAAGCATGTGTGCTGGTAGTCACGGCTTGGGTACATTTACGAACCTCCACCTGTCTTTGGTAGCTGAAGCATCCGTAGCAGAGTGTAGTCGCTAGGAACGGGCTCGAAAGCGATGTCTGAGTGCCATTGGTTGCGTTGAGACTGCTTTCTCTCCAAGAAGCGCGATGTGTTGAGCTTCTTAGCCTGTTCTGATGAAACCACGCTTATTTCGTCATCGGTATAGCTACTGATCTTTGAGTTGTTGACGGGATGGATATGCAGCTTGGATGTGGATGGCTTGCCAGACAATTCTCCGATACGCTGGACAAGCTCTTTTTGCAATTCATTTGTGATATTGTCTTGCTTTCTGAAGAATACCACTCCTCTTTGAGAAACTGAAGTTTCCATGTTAATCTTGACTCAATGGTGCCACTGTATCACATCATAACATGCTCAAGGCAGCTGACTACTTACTGATGATGGCCAGATCTCGAATGAGTTCATCTGAGTTTGAAGCTCGTAGAATGCTGATAAGATCCACGTTGAGGTATTCACGCCCAATAATTGGCGTTAAATCAAGATATTCGAATTGATCGAAGGAGCCTCCGTTTTCGAGGGGCTCACGGTGGCCTGTCAGGACTGGAGGATAGTCTCCCTTTTGAGGAACGGACGAGCCTTCGTTGCCGAGTTTAGAGGAAGTGCCTGCCATTTTGATGGGATAGTTGACTTGAGAAACTACTACCACTTCATTTCTTGTCAAGTTTTATTCAAGGTTAATCGCGCATGCAGACTGCAGATCTACTCCTCACTGACATGATTGGCCACATGTTGAAACAGGGCTATTGACATGCCATGATGTTGGTAGATGATGTGATCAAATGGGGCGACCATCGAAAAACGGAACTAATATATAGTTTTCAACGGCCAACTTATCAAAAAGACATACCTGAGGAACATAGCTACAGATGATATTAGCATCCAAGTTATAATGCTACTGGCCCTTCGATGTTGTCTGTTTCTAAGCAAGAGATTGGATAATAAATGCTCTACTTCCGGCTTATTACCCATTGTCTACTACGGACTATACGTATCAAATCAGGCTGACGACTCACACACCTCAAATCGTGGCTCAGCATCACTCATATTTAACTGGCTAGAAGTGCATGAATTCCCGTGACTTGTTGGGCATTATTATCAAATTTGTCGTAGGATCCCCTCATTTTATATTCTTTGCATAGCCACCGTTGGGTTTGAAACCAAGCACAAACATCATCAGGCCTCCAACTGAACCAGGTAGCCTTTGAGACTATACTCATTTGCCCAGAGCCTTGTCAGATCATTCCAGGCGCGTAATGGATCCTCTCAGCATCACCAGCGCCTCAGTCGGGCTGGCCGCTGCTGTCTACAAGTGCGCGATTGAAGTCAAAAGGATTGTTGGCACAATCACCGACGCTGCCGACTCGCTCTCGGATCTAGCTGAGGAAGCTCAATTAATTCAGGGAGCACTACAGGGCGTTGAGGATGCCCTCGTGACAATCAAGAAGCAATATCGCGATACAAGGTTGAAGACGTTTTCTCAATCGCAGTCAAGGGCTGCCGTGCAACTTTGGCATGCATCAAGCAAGAGTTTGAGCTACTCTTCAATCGAAGTGACTGGAAATCTCGATTTCTGGTTTTATGGAAGGAAGATGATATGAAACGATTACTCGGGCGCCTTGATCGCAAACGAGAGAATATCCTGCTGTTGCTTCATCTTCTGAGCCTGTAGGTCAATGAGAAACTCAATATAGGCCATTACTAACAATGTGATCAAAGGAGCTCGGTACGAGAGGTTCAAGCTCTGGTAGCTAAGAATCAAGGTGCTTTAACAGTCGCCAAGGAGGACATTACAGCTCTTATACCAACATATTGGAGTTGTCGCGACACCATCTTAGACTCCCTTGACAAAGAAACAGTCGATAGCGTCTATGCAGACTCGGACAACCGAGAAAGCAAGTTGAGCACAACCGAATTTGACATTGATTACGAACTTATCAATACGCGGGTCTATCGTCGGGCTCTTGCTAAAGCCCAACGTCAGCGGAGTCGACCTCGGACAGATCTTGACCACCCTGCCCTAGATCTAAACGATGGGAACATGGAGCCGGTTGAGGATCTCATTGACTTGAGCTGGGAGCCGAGTCCAAAAACTACTTTGATGCCATCACATATACCCTCCCAGTCCTATACAGACCTAGCAGGTCTACAGTTCATGCCGATGGCTGCGCACAACGCAGTAGCTGACGCTGGACGACAAAATGAAACGCAACAGGACGATCCAATACCTAACGAGGTGCCACACACGCTGGATCCCAACAGCAGCAACTCGCCCGCTGGACCTTCGAAGACATATCGTATACCTTTTGACGATATCTCTACAGGTAGTAACAAGGCCACCAATTCACAGACCTCTTTACTCATTGAATACTTCGAAGGTGGAAGAGGTAAGGCCGGTCCCAACAGTAAGCGTCCTTCGGTTAGAGTCCGCCTGTACCCTAGTAAGAAGATAGTTTCGGCAAAAAAACATCCAGAGACCAGCCGGATTGACGCTGCTTCCAGCATACCCAGCACTGACATGAGACCTGGGACTCAAAACTATACCAGCAGTACACAACCTAGCCAGAGTACCCAAGCCGACAAAGGATCACCCTCGTCTATAAACAACCCCAAACTACTTGAAGACATCGAGGATGATATAAGAAGACTAATCCTGCCAGAATTGGACGCACGGAAGCGTGAAGAGGCACAACGTGAAAGAACGCTACAGGAATGGGCGCCTCGTGAAAGAGACCCGCATAGGAGAAGCATACGTGAGAAGAAGCACTTATTTCCACCTGAAGAAGATACGTCTCCACGTCCTCTTACAAGGAAAGATTATTCTTGATACTGCGGCTGCATATAAGCCTGTGTCATGAAACGGTAGACATAGGTAAAGACTACGGGGGTCTAATGGAACAAAAAGGGTCTTATCACAAACCTGAGCACCTAGCACACAAAGCTTGGCATTCTACCTTTATGTTTCGACAAAGGCGGCTGTGCATTCTTACCCGATAACCTGGAAGGATTCGCTGTAAAGAGTGTTGCCTCCCTTGGTCTCGCTAGTGCCATCCGTGGTCTGCAAGTCTTGAATAAGTAAATACCGCGACAACCGCCGCTGTCTGTACCCACCAAAACTCCAATCTTCATTCTCAGGGTCCAACACAGCACGTTGACCGTGCTTATAATGCAGTGACCAAGCACAAGCTGGCCCAGGCCACAGTCCCGCGGCACGAGCCGAGTCAATGCCCTCTCCACCAACATCTCCCTAAAAAGGCACCGACACAGCCCGAAAGGTATCTATCGCAGCCCTAAGAGACAAAAGGGTAACTTAATAGACACCATGTCAGCTCTAACAAGCAAGGGGATCCCTTCACTGTGCACTACCTCAGCTTTAATAGACATCGTCGCCACTTTAAGGCACATGGGCTTTCCAACTAATAGACCCTAGGTTTGTAGTCTGCCTAAAAGAGAAATACAATGTTTTAGCCCAAATCTCCTCCACCGGGGGAGAGACATAACCTAGCCGCTGTCAACGGTAGCATCGGTGAGGGTAAGTAGGGTATCTTGTTAGTTTCCGCCGGACGAAGAGACTATCTTTGTTAGTGGTGTTGGCAATGTTGGCCTAATTCGATCATATGTCTTGACATGAATCTGTGCACCTATAAAGTTTGCCGAGTCTGTGTGCAGCGGCAATGTCAAAAGCATTGATGTTTCTTGGTGACACGTTGATGTATTTGACAAAGCTGGGCACGGAACGAGGCATTATACCTCGAAGTAAACCCATGAGATACTCTTTGCATTCATCGAGCATTCTTCAACGAGTTACAAAGCATGACTAACTCTTAACAAATGTCATTCTGGAATTTATCTGTTGGCTGTGTCATGGACCGTAAATTTTCGGTAGCAGTACCGTTCGTAACTTGGTGGTCTCGGCCTTTGTTGGTCAAATAACTTTCAGTAGCGCGGCCACGCCGACAAAGGTCTGGACTGATGGACTTTCATAGGCCCGGGTTATTTTTTAACATTCTTTTTGTCTTTTCTTTAATCGCGATTGGAGTTTGGAAAAGAAAGGGGGTTTGCAGATGTGATGAAATGAAAAGTCATAGGGCTGAGGAAATTGGGAGCTGGAGCGGGCTGAAGCCTTGATTTGGCTGTCCAACAAACTCCTGAATATGTCTGGAATTCAATATGACTTCTGGATTAACCACTAGTGGACTCATCAACTCTTTCAAATGTTGATATAATTCAGTAGAACAAATATCTCGTTATTAGGCACTTTGTCCAACATATTTCCATCATCTCGATTCCCACTATGACCACTATGACCATGTCGTGATAAAGTGGTGATAATGACGATTATTTACCCTACAGCCTCGATTGCCACATGGCCAGTTCAGCTCAGGGGCCGCAATAAAAATCCATTACCAGATCATTTGGAGCGGCGCAATTATCTCTCCGCTTTAAACCAATCCCAAACAATTAAACACATGCATTAGTTTGTTTACTATATCTTAGTTGGTAGGACTACATGACATCCCACAGACACTCGTGCACAACTACGGATAACGTGTCCCGTGTTGTTTCCTGTTTGGCTGTCCTTCTTGATGAATCTTATTTGTTTCTGTATTTGTTTCATCTTTGAGGCTAGGTACTCTGCGTTACAACTCTCTCACACACTGGTGCTGACCAGACTTTTTGACGCGAGTTTCAGAAATGTCATGTGAACTGCCGATCATTCGTCCCAAACACTTGGTATGGATCTCAGATGTCTGTATGTATCTGCACCTCTCCGGCCCGACACAAACAATGTCATCTAGCGTCCGAAGTAAAACGGTGATTTGATGACACATACTACAGTAATAATTATTCCGTGAATTATTCCCATCAATTAACATTTTTCTTTTTGTCTTTATCCGGGTTCCAATCTCCTGGGACAACCCGATCGGAGTTGAATGCTCATTCTGGTGTAGTTTTTTTTTCCCCCAGTTATCCCAAGAGAAAAATGGTGGCTTTTTCTTAGTGGCAACAGGGGCCACCTCGCGTGATAGGAGAAAAAAACAGAAGCTATCGAATGTGTGTGCACCAACGGCTTCGCGGAGAATGATGCCGTAGGGGAACCAGTCTGTGTTGGTTCGTGATTAGATCTAACGATTTCATCGTGGCGCAATCAATGTCTGTGTTTTTTTTCTCTCTCTCTTTCGCACTGACCTCTTTTACTGCGGGAGGAAATGTCCGTACTAGACACAAGGGTCCATCCATTTTGAGAGACAGCAGTATTATTATCTGGAACTCTGAATCAACCACCGATTTGCTTGTTTGTCGTATTAATTTGAATAGAGTTTATAGTAGAATTACCAGGCTTGAACATACCCGAATGAATGGTTGCCCGCGCAAGCCACTGTGGTTGGCGATGCAGATTCGAGATTGCCCGGATTCCTTAATCAGCCATGTTTATTCGGGAGGCGTTGCAATAAAGTGTAATTTATTGGAAAGACAATGGCACGATTTTCTTTGTGGTAGTAAATGATTTACTTACCATGCCGTGCCGTGCCGTCAAACTTCGGACCTCTTTCCGATCAGATTCTCAGTCAGAGACAAATAGACCAGGTCAGGCCATATTGAGGTCATTCAGTTTAGGCTGGAGAGCGGAGACTTGGGGATAAGCGAGGTGAGATGAGATGTCAGATTCAGATTCAGATCCACAGATCCGAGAGAGAGAAAAAAAACGACAGTTCACATTCAGACTCCATCATTTGTCACCGGACTTAAACGTCTTTTTTCATCCCTTGCTTCTTTCTCGTTCTTCGGCTTCTTTTCTTTTGCCATTTCTGGTTCATTCCTTTGTCCATCCCATGTGGCTAGAGTGGAAACAAGGTGTTGGCGTCATTCCAGTCCCTCCCACAACCTTATCATCACATCATCATCTTTGAAGATGCAAGTCTCGGCTACCAAAAACACAAGATGCAAGAAATTAATCCAGTGGGAGCTGCATACGAGACAAGACAGGTCTCAGTTCAACGGTCGCAAAATGGCCTGATATCTCATCACTTGTCTCTGACTCCCTGCATATAGCCCCAACCTCGAGTCTGTTAAGCAGGGAGATGCAATTTGGGACAAGAGAAGAGACTGATCCCATTATCACCAAAGCAGAAAACCTGGAATGGAAAAGTGATATACCCCAAAGGTTAAATAGCAAATAAACCTTTGGAAACTGTTATTGGAATGCGGTTCGGCGTCTATAAACTCTGTCAAATGCCGTTTGCGAGAGATTCTGGGGAGACCGAAATTTACAGAGCCAATCGATAAACTACAGTGGTCCAGAGCCCCGGAAGTAAAAAGGTGGTGCGCGGGCCCGCTGTGGGAAACAAGGCCGAACGGGGTTCCGGTTCTTTGGGACGGATGCATATGCATATGCATATGCCTTGGCAGCTGTCAATCACTCTACTAACATATCAAGCTTGCTGTCTTGCATGATGAGATCAGTAATGGAAAAAAAAAGCAAAGAAAGATGAAGGGTGGTTGGCAGGTCAAACACAGAAACAGATGCGGGATGATGTCCATCTGTCTAAACGGTAGCAGACCCGCTACACCTTTTCAATTTAGCGAATAACCCCCCTGTAACTCCCAGCTCAATTTACGACATGTCCTTTTTCCATCATATCAAATGATGTAACGAACTGTTGGTCCCCTCTCTCCTCTATCCCTCTTTTATTTACTTTTCCCATCCCTAGAAATCCTACTCCAACAAGGGAGAAGAAACACGATCCATCATCATTCAACCACTTTATTGTTTTTACTTTCTTACGCCTCCTTTCTTTTTTCGCCCCTGTGGAGCGCAAATTACCCAATCCCGACACGGGGATGTAGATTGAACTTACACCGGATCGAGCATCGCGCGGGAGATAAGCGTCGAGCTTTAGACCCCAAAGATCCAAGGCAAGCAAGCTTTCACTCAAGAAAATCCAGACCATTGGCGCCCTTGCATATGTACACTTCCACGTGGCAGTTGGGTTTCCACATGTTTGTACAGTGTGTCGAATCTAGGCATCTATTTACAGTTCAAGATGAAGAACAAACAGCAATACCAAGGACAGGCGTTCATACCGAGGCTGGGATATAGATATGCGAGGCTGTTTAATTGATGGGGTTGCATTCACTGTGGGCTACTGTTTCCTATTGATGCAACACTACATCGGTAATAGCAAAGATTGACGACTGTCAAGGTTTGTATTGACCACAGACTGGCTTGTCCTTCTTCCAGGGAAGATAATCGTTGAAGGGGTCCGAGACATGGGCTCCCCCGTAGAAGCAGGGAGTCTTTACGAAATACATTACTACCCGCTGAAGGATGCAAGCAAGGGATTTTTACTGTCAATTCGTTTCAATCCGCCGTCTTGTTTATATCGCAATATAATTACTTATTTGTCAAAAAGGACTCTCGATCCCCTGTCCTGGTTTGGCGTCAGGAACGTCTACATTTTCCCGATATTCTAGCGTAAAGTAAAATGCCCAGTCCCATCCATCACACAGTCAATCAAGGTTCAGTTCAGCCGCGTGCAAACTTTACCATTTCTTGTTCACCCTGCAGTAACAAAATGTCTCAGTGAAAGGGTGGCACGGGCAGATAAGTAGGTAATCCTTTTTTCGTATGAGATCTATGTTTACTGTACCGAGGATATCCCAGGGTTGCATTGAACAATAAATAGAGCACAACACATGAACCCTTGTCGATAATTACGAGATGAGATGAGATGAGATGGTGACTGCTACCCTGTTGTGACTCTTTGCCTTCAGCTACCTTGGTAGTTTGTGTATCTACTACTTAATCTGGACCCATCGATTCGTCATGCTTTTAGTCGGGATAGTCTCGTAAACAACGCCGTCTCTCTTGGCTAGTTAGTTAATAATGACCGTATTTTATCTACCACCATTTATCTTAGCTGTGCTACCTTATTGTTGTATCTTTGTGTTGTTGGTGGTCCGTGAGATAAAAATCGTCAACTGAGCTTGGACGACACCACCCAAACACCCCCCGGACCCCCCCTAGTAAAGCTTATTGGCCCCCCTGTGAGATTCGTGGCTTTTTTCTTCAGAGTCTGGCTATCACTTGCACTCACCTGTATCACCAATTCAATCCTGTGCACGCTCGGACAAAGAGCGTGCGCATTTATCTATTGCTTGTTGTGAATTGTTACACTGAAGATAATGAATTGATTTGTCATTTGTGTCTTGTGCAGTTGACTGCTATCATCTATGTGCATTATCGTGCTTGCAGTAGCAATGGATGGAACCCAAGAGAGTGTCAATGCCTTGGTTTGACAACAAACC
The DNA here is from genome assembly GCF_019609905.1 of Fusarium poae. Classification (NCBI taxonomy): domain Eukaryota; kingdom Fungi; phylum Ascomycota; class Sordariomycetes; order Hypocreales; family Nectriaceae; genus Fusarium; species Fusarium poae. Next base: position 317,636 of record NC_058399.1, read on the forward strand.
CGGTTTAATAGCATAATAGATGCCCAAACTTGACCGAGAAGAGTAATCTGCCCCGTCCTGTTAGTTAATTGACAGCAACAATGCTACGGATACATACTCACTGTGATATCTCAAATGCCACAGTTGCTTTGACCAGGGGTACAACCCCTCCAATGTTTAGACCCATGTCAAAGCGCCGATCTACCACTCAAGCAGGGGTTTCCCTCTCTTTTTTTCTCTCTCTCCCTACAGAAAAAAAAAGTGATCGATGTGATGTAAAGGGAGTGACACACCTGGTCCTGGGGGGGAGGGGGCCCAGTCCAGTCCGGTAGATCCGTTGGACGCAGCAAGACTAAAAGGCTCCAGCACTACACTAAACCTGTTAGACAACGCCTCTCCCCTTCAGCTCTAGACTAGAACCCTTGCTTAGTCCAGACCGGGTAACAGAGCAGAGCAGTTCAGCGAATATCGCATCGCATACCAAACTACGTACGGATACTTCGAAACTAGGCTAGGGTCCCGCTTACATTTACTTTTACTTTTATGTACTACAGTGCGGTACCTGAAGCCTGCCTTCCTTGCAAAGCTGACTGGTATGCTATTCCGCACTTCTACAGCTCAAGATATGCTTGGCTTGCGGCCTCGACTCGACTACTCGCACAAGACCATACTCGTTCTCGATTAAAGCGCCATAAAGCCTGTTGCTCCCACTTTCCCTTCCCCTCCTCTCCTCTCCTACTAAGAGAGCCCATATCCCCCCCTCTCCTCTTCCTCTCGCTCTCTTTTCTTTTTTTTAATAATGACCACACAAATCGCTCCTCTGGGTCCTGCTCCTGCTATTCCTGCTACTGACAAGGAATACTCTTTCTTCGAAGCTCTTGCTCTTGGTCCAAGGGAATCTTTCTCTCTTGTGTCAAACGAAGCCCTCGGTCTTCCCAGCAGCCCAACCAGTCCAACCAGTCCAACAAGACCTCAAGCGACATCAGCTCAACAAAAGTCGAGATCACCACTGCTGGGTTCTCTTCCTGAACTTACTCCATCTGCTCGACCCGTCACACCTCCTCATACCAAGAAGCGACTCGCTCAAGTTTCCGCTCAGGCCTACGTTCCCGCTAGTCCTGCAAGAAGCGCTGTAGTACCACCTACACCAAAGTCGGCTTCCGCCACAGCGCCTCTGAAGAAGGCACCATCTGTTATCACAGTTTCCACCACCTCTCCTCCTAACACTAGCGCTGCCAGAGTACCCACTGCAGCTTCAACAAATACAGCTCCCCGATCGCTCAACAGCAAAAAGAGCTCCGCAGCCATGGCCAACACAGTAAAGGCCCAGAGCACCTGCCTGGAGCTATGCCACAAGACCACCGCCCTCGGCGACCGCATCTCGGTTCGCATGCTAGAGTACCTCACAATGGTGACCAAGCAACCTCACGGCCTCGACGTTCTCGCTCACGACTTTCTCGACACATGCGAGATCCTCTTCTCTATTGAGGCCGGCCTCGGCGAGTGCATCCGCAACCAACAGACTTTCCCCGCCGACGTCATCTCGGAGCTGAGCAAGAAGTTCCGCGTCACACAAGCAGACTTTCAGCTTCTTGATCAGATGCTCGCCAGGTTTTTGGAGAATGAGCGCAAGGGCACCATGGGTCGTATGCGTCGTGGATGGGGTCGCATCTTTGGCGATAACGATATCGAAAAGATGATCAGCGCCCTCGGTCGCACACGAGAGAGTCTTCGCATGAGCGCTCTCATGTTCCAGTGGAGCTTGGGCAACGAGAAGATTGAGAATGAGCTCGGTATCGGATACACCGGTCTCGCAGCTGCTCTCGACCGAATGGACTCCCGCGCTGGTGTCGCACCTCGATCAAAGGTTTCCGACGCTGGTGGTTCTCAGTACAGACCATCTTCTGCCTCTGCGCATCGTGGTATCGAGGGTCATGTCATGTCCATCAACTCACAACCTCCTCTGCCTCCTCTTCCCTGGGCTGAGCGCTCTGCTTCTCTACATACTGACCCCATCGCTGCCTCTATTCACAACGATGCGCGCTCATTTAGCAATCATCACCACAACACTGCCAGTTCAGTGCACTCCAATGAGCGATACCACTCTGGTACGACGGCTACCTTTGATCGCATGAGCACATTTGATGAGCACCACGAGACACGGTCGCAAAACACTCAAATATCAGATAGTGAAGTCTCTCTTGAAGAGCTTGCTGGTCTTGACCTCAACGGTGGCACCAAGGCTGTCCGCATCAAAGCCGATCCCTTCAGCATGCCCCGCTGGAACCCCCGCAACACTGTCGGTGCTGACGCCGCCAACCTCAAGACAGCCCTTATCAGCGCTGTCCGCGGTAAGAATCACAAGCTCATTGAGCAGCTCCTGGACCGTGGTGTTTCTCCCAACACTGGTCCCGATCACCTCGCTCTCAAGGAAGCTGTCCTCAACACCGACTCTGAAGCTGTTCGTCTACTTCTTCTCTTCGGTGCTGACCCCAACGGTATTGACCGCGATGGCGTAACCCCTCTCTTCGCTGCAGTTGAGCGATCTTTCATCGCCGGCGCTGTCCCTCTTCTCAAGTATGGCGCTGATCCCACCTTCCAAATTGGCCCCGACAATGAGACCGCCCTTGCTGCTGCCTGCATGGCCAACAAGGTCAACTTTGCTCATCTTCTCTTGATCTACGGTGGCGATCCCAACCAGCTGACCGCCACTGGCGAGACGCTTCTCAGCGCTGCCATCAACAAGAAGACGCCCAAGAGGTTTATCGATCTCATTCTTGACTACGGCGCTGACCCCGATCTCAAGAGTCGTGAGGGCAAGACTGCTCTTTTCGAGGCTATCCAGAACTCTCGCGTGGACATTGTCCAGAGTCTTCTTGACCACGGCGCCAACCCCAACCTGCCTGGTCCCAAGCACATGCTCTGGCCTGCGACATATCAGTCAGCATGTCTGCAGGTTCTCCTCAACCACGGTGCCGACCCCAAGAAGGCTCCTGGTATCATGGAGCTTGCCGTCAGTGTCAACAACATCGAGTCGGTCAAGATTCTGCTCAGCTCAAAGGTCGACCCCAACCAAAAGAAGGATGGCGTCTACACTCCCCTCTGCACATCGATCCGTGACAATCGACCCGACATCTTTCACCTCCTCCTCGCCAACAAGGCCGACCCCAACGTCCCTGCCAGCGAGTACCCCGCCTTCAAGTGCATTACGCACAACCGTCTCCAGTACCTTCCTCACCTTGTCGAGGCTGGAGTCAACCTTTCTTCTCCCAAGGGTATTGTCGAGACTGCTGTCAGTGTCAACAACATGGAAGCTCTTACATGGCTTCTCGAGAAGGGTATGAACCCCAACGACAAGAACCCCAAGGGTCACTCACCCTTGACGACTGCTATCCGGGAGAACAGAGTCGATATGGTCGACTTCCTCCTCACCAACGGTGCCGACCCCAACGTTCGAGGTCAGGACTGGCCTGTCTGCATGGCCGTCCGCAACCCTCCCATCCTCAAGCGCATCCTCTCCGTTCTCGCCGAGCCCCGCGCTTTCAAGGGAGTCATGGAGATGGCCGTCGTAGCCAACCAGCTCGAATCCGTCAAGCTCCTCCTCAACGCCGGAGTCTCAGTAGAGGACAAGAACGGCGGTGTTTTCTCTCCTCTCACATCCGCCATCCGCGAAGACCGCAAGGACATCGTGTGGTACCTCATCAACGAAGGCGGCGCCGACATCAACGCCCCCGGTGAGCATTTGCCAGTGGTTAAGGCCCTCCGCCGATACCGCGGCGACGGTGAGATCCTCGAGTTTCTCCTCGAGCACGGCGCGGACCCCAACAAGGTGTACCGCGGCTGGAACGGTGTCATGCAAGCCGTCGAGAACGGCGACGAGCAGATCCTCCGTCTTCTCGGCGAAAAGGCCGGTTTCGATATGGATGTCAAGGATGAGCTTGACCGATCCATTACTGAGATTGCTGCTTCCAGAGGATGGGATGAGGCCGTCGCCATTCTTCAAGAGTACGCCATCACAAAATCTGCTTAATTTTTGTTCTCCGATCATGTGTAAGATGATGAATGCTTTTCGGTTTCAGGCCAAGGTTTGGGGAAATAACTTTTGGAGTCCGCGATTTTCGTTTATTGCTCGGTCATTGGGAATTGCTTTGAAGGGTTCGGTTCATCTTGGGTCTTTTTTTTTAACACTATATCCTCTTTGTTCTGTCTTTGTCCATATCCCCCCCATCTACAACGCCGGTACAGTAATACTGGACCGATGTACTTGCTCAGTCTTTAGACATGCATATTTTCTTTGTCAAATCTATTTATGATAATATATATATATCATCTCAAAATGAAACTCAACTTTTACAACATGTCTTGGTTTACCTGTCGATGAATGTACGTGAATGGCAATATTAGAGATGGCATCGTAGTGCTGTTTTAGTGGATGGTTATAGGGGTTAACCACTGTAACGTCACCCATATGCTCGACGTAGTTAAACCAACACAACTGAGAACAAACCATCTCATACTTGTCATAGATAATTCATTTTCTATCTATTACATTCTCTACATCTACAGTCTATTTCCCATATTTATATGAACACTCTTAATCTGCGTATACGCTTCCAACCCCGCCTCTCCAAGCTCCCTCCCAATCCCACTCTGCTTCACACCACCAAACGGCACTCTAGGATCGCAATCCTGACTACTATTAATCCAGACCATTCCCGCCTCAATCGCAGCAGCGACTCGATGCGCCTTTTCCAAATTCGTCGTAAACGCTGCAGCACCCAAACCGTACGTCGTATCATTCGCCAACTCAATGCCTTCCTCTTCTGTCTTGAAAGTAGAGATGACAACCACTGGACCGAAAATCTCCTCGCGAAAGACTCGCATCGAGGGCTTCACGTCTGTGAAGACGGCGGGGGAGATGTAGAAGCCCTTGTCTGAGCCGTTGACCTTGAGAGGACCACCACCGGCTGCTAATGTTGCGCCTTCTTTTTTGCCGATTTCGATGTACTCGAGGATTCTCTCGTATTGTACCTTTGACACTTGCGGTCCCTGGTACGTTTCCTTATCCCACTGGTCACCTACTTTGCTTACAGTTTTGAGCGTGTCAATGAACTGCTTGATGAATTCTTCATAAATAGTCTCTTGCACGAGAATGCGCGACGTCGCAGTGCAGATCTGGCCTTGGTTCGACATGATTCCGAAATGCGACCATTTGACTGCTTGGTCCATCTCAGCGTCGTCAAACACCAACAAAGGCGACTTTCCGCCTGTTTCGAGGGTGATGTTCTTTAGTGTCTTTGCCGCGACGCCCATGATGTTGGCAGCTGTAGCCGTAGACCCTGTAAAGGCAATCTTGTCCACCAAAGGATGCTGCACCAAGGCTGCACCTGTGTCTTTGCCTAGACCATTGACGATGTTGACAACACCAGGTGGAAAACCAGCTTCCTTGATCAATTCACCCAAGACCAAAAGACTCAAAGGCGTCTGCTCAGCTGCTTTAATAACAACTGCGTTTCCACAAGCCAATGCAGGACCGAGCTTCCAGGTAGCCATAGAAAGAGGATAGTTCCAAGGAATAATCTGCGCAATTACACCTACGGGCTGGCGAATTGTGAATGCAAACTTTTGAGGCGTCGTGTTGATGGTTTGACCAAACGTCTTGTCGGCCCAGCCTGAGTAATAACGAATAACACCGACAGCTTCAACGAGATCATTCTCAAGAGTCTCGATGTACGTCTTTCCATTATCCCATGCGTCAATGGTAGCAAAGAGCTCACGCTTTGACTCGATGAGATCTGCTAGACGGGCCATGAGTTGGCCTCTGTCTGAAGCGGGGAGGTCTTTCCATGAAGTGTGGCGCATAGCTGCTTTGGCGGCTTTGACGGCTTTGTCGATGTCTTGTGCATCAGCGGCTTGGACTGTAGCGATTTCAATTTCGGTGCTGATGATTGTTAGTTGGTGAGAGTAAATGAGGTGAGGAGGAAAATACTTACGCGGGGTCAATTGAGGTAAGAGTTTGGCCGCTTGATGAAGCGACGAATTCATTGTTGATGAATAGGCCTGTTGGTTGAGACCATTTTACTCCGTTGGGAGCGGTTAACTCGATCGAAGGTGCCATGATGAGATGAGATGAGATGAGTGAATGAATGCTTTGAGTTGAGTCGAGGTTGAGGAGTCTCTTGTACTCATAGACACAGTATCAGATATACTGAATGGTCTCCGGATAGAGAAACTGACTCGATGAGAATGGAGAGCAGTTCCGTAACGATGGCATCGCGGTGGCCTTCTCTTTTTAAAACCACGCATCCACCATCACCTGACGGGACAGGAAGGAAGGTGAAGCCTACCTCCACTGTATTTACAGCGACCCCGCACTAAACATTCCCCGCAGTGGATGAAGCAGCCAACGTACTTATCGTGTCTCTCTTTGCTATCACCAACATTGAATACAGTCAAAGATAACGAAACAGGTAGGTAGTTTTTATTTTACTCTAACAAATATATCAAATCTTGGCCTTTTTCGCCTCAGCCTCTTCAGCCACAGCTCTAGGAATTTCTGCGTCTAGACCTGTCTCAGTTGGCTTCCAGCCCAGGATTTCCGTGGCGCGACGAGGTTTGCTCCGAGCATTGCTGCCGAAAAAGACTGAACCAGCTGGTAACGCAGTGTCTACTTCTGGCTTCCATAGCTCTTCTACTTCTAGTGTATCGATATGTCCTTGCTCCTTTGCTGCTTCCGCTACCTTGTCTGAGATGTCGGCCCAAGTCTGTGAAATGTTAGCATCAGTACATTACCCTGGAGAGTGTTGGGCGCTTACAGTTTCGTTGGCGCCAGGGAAATAAATGCCGTCCTCTCCCCAAATTGTGTCATTGTCATTCCCATCAACGGCATGCTCTACAAGACGAACAAATAATCTCGCAAGATCAGCGACATGGACATTTGTCCAAGCTGCGAGACCTCGGCCGGCTCTCACAGCGTGTCCTCGTTCTAGAGCTACCTTGGCCAAAGCGGGGATCTGCACGCTGCGTTGCTTAACAGGGCCCTCTCCCTTGCCATAGATGATGGGAGGAAAGACATTGGCGGTCTTGATGTAGCCCGTATCCCGTGCGATTTGGATAACGTAGTTATCTACCACGCGAGATTTGTGGTTGCGGATGAGGTTTTGAATATGATAGATACCACCCAGATCATCCCACACAGTGTCAGAGGGCTCGCCTGGCTTGAAAGAGGGGGACGATAGATCCTCGACAGGAAGTAGACTTGCGCCCGAGATTTGGATCAGACAGGCTGTAATAATAAATCATTAACATCATGTCCGACGGTCGGTTCGGTGCTCAACTCACCTTCTGACTGGGACTGCAATCCTAGGTGGATGGCCTTTAGAGCCTCGATGTGCTTGTTCGACGCGACATCTAAACAAGTCAGTACAACCACTGACATTTCTTGTGATACCACGTACTCAGCACGATGTTGGCTTCTGAAGCCTCGCGTTCCAAGAGTGCGCTGTTATCCAAGTCACCTAACACAATGCGCACCTTGGGATATGCCTGTACGATTGTCTCGGCGGCGTGGCTGTCGCGTACAAGCGCGGCGATGGTGTACTCGGGGTGAGTTTTGGTGAGCTCATGAAGGAGCTGTCCTCCGACGTAACCCGAAGCACCAGTCCTGTATATTGTTAGTCCACGCGACAATTGAATGATGTAGTGGTGGTCTCACAGAAAGATTGAAGTCATTTTGTTTATGTGATAGATTGTTCAGACACTATGATGCACTGAAGATTCCCTAGAGAGGGGGTACCTATTTATGCCCCTCTCAAAAACAATTACCAAGATTATTATTATTAAGCTACGAATTGCGACATGGCGGGGAAGATTGATCTTGATTGATTGCAAAGCCAGTGGTTTAATAATGCATGCTTATGAGTAATTCTGTCGCGGAAGCTTACCCTTTTCAGAGACGACTCCCAAATAATAAACACCCCACTATTTACAGCTTCGGGTCGTCGAGACTTACCTATTTTTGACAACAACACCAAAATGGAGGTCATGTACAATCACGCGGAGTTGGACGGATTTGGTAGAGATAAACAGATGAGACAGACATATAATAGACACTGAAGAACAACAGATACTCAGATTAAAATCACATATTCTCATCATACTCATTCAAAATGGCTCCTCAAGAACTCACAGGCATTCTCGTCGCTCTCATCACGCCCTTCAAAGACGACGGCTCTGTCGACTATGAAGCTCTCGACGCTCACATTCAACGTCAGATCAAAGCTGGTGTCCACGGTTTTGTCCCCGGTGGCAGCACAGGAGAATTCACTGCTTTGACTGTCCAAGAACGTAAAGATGTTCTCGCCCAAGTCGTCAAGTCAGCAGCTGGCCGTGTCCCCGTCATCGCTGGTATCGGCGACCTCACCACTTCAGGTGTCGTTGATCTAGCAAAACACGCTGCTGAGGTCGGCGCCGCTGCCACCATGATCGTCCCCCCCTTCTACGACGCCCCAAACTTGAAGCAACTAAGGGGCATGTTTGAGGAGATTTACAAGGAGAGCGGTCTTCCTATTATGTACTACAACATCCCCAGCGCCAGCGGCGTGAGTCTATCACCTGCTGAGATTGCTGGTCTTTCTGAGGTTGGCGTCAAGTATCTCAAGGATACATCTGGCAACGCCCCCGCCCTTACAGATCTTCTCTTCCACCACCACAACTCCATCACCGCCCTCAACGGATGGGATACCCTTACTTTCTACGGTCTCTGCGCTGGCGCCAAGGGATCTGTCTGGGGAACCACGAATGTTCTTCCCGAGCTGTCAGTACAGTTGTGGAACGCCATTGCTGTTGATGGCGATCTTAAGAAGGGCCGTGAGCTGTGGAGCAAGATCTTTCCTGTCTGCAAGTTTTTGGAAGCGCATCATTACGGAGCTGGTATCAAGACGGGTATGGAATTGCAGGGTTTCAAGACTGGTGGTTTGAGGAAGCCTTTTGAGCTACTTGAGGGTGAGGAGAGGGCTGAGTTGGCGCAGCTTCTTAAGGATGCTGGTGTTACTTTGGCTTAGATTAATGTATGTGACATAGATTTAAAATCGTAAAATAGACAAGCTTGAAGTTCACGATAATCGTTCCTGACCTAAGTCATCGATATCTCGGCGGGAATCGTATTCAGCTTACTGATCTTACATTGAGTGTGTGAACTTGTTTGCTTGTTTATGATAGACAAGGTGCAAAAACACTACTCGTAGTTTACATATATTTGAATAGTTTTACTACCAAGCGGCTATGCTATTGGTCTGATAGAGAAACATGCCTGTTGTTATTATGATGTATTAAATCGTGATATTCGGTAACGCCTATAGATCCCCTGGAGGAGTTTTTTATTCAGGTTAGAGACCTTTTTGAACTAAGAATGTCACTTCTCTTTAACTGACCGATCACTGAAGGATGTCAGATATGGCTAGGGGCATCCACAGCAGATACGAATATCATGAGTTGATACGGTACTTTTACATCTGTGTGGTGACATCACAGAGGTTACTGGTCACTATTTCAATTGTCTGTCCCTCTTCTCGTCTCTGGTAGGATCTACAGTATACTTGTCTATATGCACATTGCTGTGTAGGTCACCATTTAGTTTACCAGGATTGAAAATGAGTTGCAGGAATAAAATCTGTTCCAATACTAACATACCTATTGTAGTAAAGTAGTTGTATATCTAAACGCCAGAACTTCCATGCACCTCAATAATCCAGCAGTTACCATGTTGACAGCTAGGTAGGTACCCTGTTAATTACAGCGTACGTGCTCTTGTTGAGAAGGATTAGGCTTGGTAAAAGAGTCTAGATCTCTGTCTTGTCGCGGTAAGTTTCCTCCGAAACACGACAGTCTGTGCATCTTCATCCGAGGAACAGAGTGGATCGACGCCTAGACAATATCCTGGGGAAACGTGGAGGGCCAAGATGTTTGGATCAAACCCCGACATCGAACCTTTGGCGCTTGGCATCTCCATATACTTGCCTGTTTTGTGGACTTCATCAAACGAACGAGCTTTGGCGTTGTCGGTCTACTAGCAGTAAAGACGTGAGATGTCAACAACCATGACTTTGTATGACTCCCTTGATGGTATTTGCAGAAGGTAAGATGATGGAGTTATCTATGTGGAAAGGGTAGGGAGGTTGAAAGCCTGGGTTAATCCTGGGTCTAATGCCCTGTTCATCTTTGAGGAGTACTGCTACTATAAGATGCCATGGAAGTTATTTAAAGAAGTGAAGGTCGTTGATCATATATGGCTGTTCGAGATGGCACACCAGGGGCCTTTACTGGGATGGGTTTATCAAGGCTCGTCGTCAATCGGTTCTCAACTCCACATTCTACCGAATCCACCGAAGGCCAGCATGTCTTGTATGGGTCAATGTGGATGCTGTTACGAGACAACCTCTTATAGTCTGACACAGCCACTCGAGCTGAGTCTAGACTTACGAAACATTGATGACACTTTAGATCATCAAACACGTGCGCTGAAGATCCAAAGTATGCTGCCGCTGTCACACAATCCGCGACAGGCAAGTCCCGTGAAGGCAAGTATCGCGGTAACTACACCCCTGATAGAATAGACCAGTCTGATAATCAGGCCAGATATTAATGCAATACGATATGATCTAACCGAAACCTACGAGGCAATTATTTGCATGATACCGTGCTCGAGCCATCGGAACATGGCCCGTGTACACACTCATACTCCAATCCGGATATTACAACACGAAGCATGAATTCCTTAATCAGATTGTGTAATGATTTCAAGACGTTGGATACTGACGGAACATCACCCGTTGGTCTTACTATCGGCGCCTCCGTTTAGGTTACTACCGTCATCGGAACCGGTTCCACTGGTTGGATAGGCTGCCAACGGCTGAACAATAAACTGGGGAACTGCTTCAGTCTGTTTCATCTACCGTCCCGATGGTTGCCGTTATCAACGTTGAGGTAAAAGTTAAAAAGAAAATGCCTCGTTAATCTAATCTGAACCGCCGTCAATAACCCTCTCTCCCTTTGTGTGTGCACAGATGATAACGAGTCGCGGAGGGTTTCCCGATGGGATACCATCGGGTCAGGTCATGCAATCAAGGAAGACCCCCTAATCCGTACAGGGGTTAAAGTAAGTAACCCCGAATTCGTGAGTGTATGCAACTTAACTGTACGTACAGGGGATGCGTTGACCAACCGTAACGCGTATGCGCGAAATAAGTCTTTCCAGAAGGATACTGCTTACGGGTAAATTGGAGTCGACAGCCTCACCTGTTTGTTTCCGGGGAAGAGTTTTTACTTGTGTATCGGGATTGCCGAGTGCTGAGAAAACATCTCCAAAAATCTCCAATTTCATGGTGAACTTGAAAGAGTGAGGACTGTCGCCTTTTATCAACACTTGACGATGGAGACACAAGGTTAGATGAGATGAATGTATGTAAATTAAAGGTGTCTTGATTCCACAAAAAAGAGGATATCGTGTTATTGTCAATGCCTGTTTATTCGTGCGGAATGTTGGAGTTTCTCCATAACTTGGAGACGCCCGACCCGGATCGTGTCCCGATTTTTCTTTTGCTTGTTACTGGGGTAAAAAATAAAAAGATGGGGTAGAGATTTACTGTAGGTAATGAAAACTCAGCCTCTGACGACTAAGAACTGTACGTACTCTCTGTGGAGAAGTCTGAGGACGACTTGACTCGCTAACAAAGTCAAACCCATCAACAGTGGAACATGATAAACGTCATCGCTCAGGCCTCTTTTGGTTACTGACCCTGTTTTCTTTTACGTGATAGCTTCTTCGTCTCTGGCCCTTTTTGTTAGCAAGCACCTCATCTTGTGTGGAATAGACCCTCTTTCTCCACGATTTCATCGTTCTTCCCCATGGGGGAGTTAAGATGCCAAGCTCAATAATCCTCTGTGCAAAGAATTGATGAATGATGATCAAGACGTCTGTTCATGTCTTCTCCACATAACGCTATGCCAACCACAGATAAGACCCAGGTTCTAACTACTAACTGCCTCGGGCACGGCGAACTGGGGGGGGGCGATTGAAAGACTCTGTCTTGCAGGTTTTCGTGGTGCAAAGCATGTGTATCATTTGGGGGAGGAAATCGACTAACCCTGTATAGGTAACACAACACGGGGATCGACTCCATAGCGTGCTTTTTTCTGGTGTCTGGACTAGGGGGGGCAAAACTTTAGCACTCCAGCTGTTCTCTGGTCTGGTGTAGTCTACTCTCTCATGACATATTGTTACCATGGCATGACAGACAGGGTAGAGCTCCCATCTCTCCAGAATGTCCGAAATGGATCTTTTGTATAAGTTGAGCCCACTATCCCCAGATTTCGATCATCTCCTCTCCACATTCCACTTCACTCTCTCTTCATCTATCTTCACCTCCCCTCTCTTTCTTCTGTCTCTCTCCCCCTTCCTGTCTCTCTCCTACAAACACTATTCAACTCTTCAATCATTGAGTTGTCTAGTCAAGTTTTGTTAGTTCGTCTATTGGTCAATTGACTTTGCCCTTTTAAACCGACGACAACATGTCGCACCACGAGAACAACAACCTATCCGAGAAGGATCTCAAGCGCGACTTGGAGAATGACCAGACTTTAAACAACACTCCTTCCATCGCTGGAGCACAGGTTCACGATGATGTCTTTGGTGATATCACTGATGAAGGTCCCAACTACCGAGCTGTAAGTGAGCTCTCACGTGTACTCAATTGAACTGTCACTGACACGTTTAGGTCGGATGGATTGGTACTGTCGCTCTTATGATGAAGACCCAGATCGGCCTGGGTGTTCTGTCCATCCCAGCTGTCTTTGACGTCCTCGGAATCGCTCCTGGTATCATCTGCCTGATCGTTATCGCCGCCATCACAACTTGGTCCGACTACATGGTTGGTGTCTTTAAGCGCAACCATCCCCAAGTGTACGGTATCGATGACGCTGGATACCTCATCTTTGGTCGCATTGGACGCGAGATCTTTGGCATTGCCTTTTGCCTGTGTATGTGCCCCCTCACCAGACCCTTATGAAATAATTACTAATCGTTCATAGACTGGATCTTCGTTGCAGGTTCTGGTATGCTCGGTCTTTCCATCGGCCTCAACGCGGTCTCTCTCCACGGTACCTGTACAGCAGTCTTCGTCGCTGTCGCAGCCATCTGTGGTTTCCTCCTCGCCAGTGTCCGTACCCTTGGCCGCATCAGCATGCTCGCTTGGGTCGGTCTCATCTGCATCATGACCGCCATCTTCACCGTCACCATCGCAGTCGGTATCCAGGATAAACCTGCCGATGCGCCCCAGGATACCGAGTGGAAATCCGACTGGAAGGTTGTAGGCAACCCGTCCTTCACTCAGGCCATCTCATCCATCTCGTCGCTCATCTTCGCCTACGCTGGTACACCCGGTTTCTTCTCCATCGCTGCTGAGATGAAGAACCCCGCGCACTACACCCGATCTCTGATTGTGTGCCAGGCTGGTGTGACTATTACTTATCTTGTCATCGGTATCGTTGTGTACTTGTACTGTGGATCATACGTCGCTTCTCCCGCTCTCGGTTCAGCTGGTCACTTGATCAAGCGCATCGCCTACGGTATCTCTCTGCCTGGTCTTCTGGCCACAACCGTCCTCGTCATTCACTTCGCCGCCAAGTACGTCTTTGTTCGTCTCCTCCGCGGAACCAAGCATCTCGCTTCCAACAGCGCTGTCCACTGGGGAACATGGATTGCCTGCACTCTCACCACCACCGTCATCGCTTATCTGATCGCTTCCGGCATTCCCGTCTTTGGTGGCCTTGTGTCTCTTGTTGGTGCCCTTTTGGGTACGCTGATGTCGTTCCAGCTCTACGGTTGCATGTGGCTGTACGATAACTGGGCCAAGGGCAAGCGTGACCCCAATGTCAAGTGGTACCTCATGGTTGCTTTCAGCATCTTTGTCATTGTTTCTGGTACTTTTTTGATGATTAGTGGTACTTACGGATCCATCGTTGGTATCATTGACTCTTACAAGACTGATGGCGGTTCCTCCGCTTTCTCTTGTGCCGACAACTCCAATTCCACTTAAGCGACAGCGTCTGTTTTGTGATTTTAGCATTTCATTATTTAAAAGGGTAGAGAGAAAACTATCTAGAGCGGCCATATATTCATATTTTACGAGGTAGAAGAATAGATATACTATCCTGTTACACATAATCTTTTACTGCTGTGATTGTCAACATCGCCAAAGACTTCGACTTGCTCCGCCATTGTTTGTTCAACTATCGTGACCGCCTGACAGTACCGGATATCGGATTCAAAGCATCAGGTAACACTGAGAAAACTACACGTCTCGGTTAATTGGCATCTGTCAAGATGACATGTTGAAACAATGACAACAACCTCACATGCAGCTTTAAGACGTCAAGAACGAGGCTAACGAATTTCTCAAAAAGACGTTACGCCACTCCACCAACAACAAATCTCCACTTCGCTCTCGACCTTCAATAGTTTCGATGTACGGAAGGCCACAGGGGGCAGTGTCCCAAAAGTGCGGATGCGATGATTTTTCTGTTAGGTTGATGCCGATGTTAGGATGACTATATGGTTTAAATATATAATTATCCTAATTAGGACTAGTCTGCTAATTAATTAAAGAATATATATTTAAATAGAAGGTCTTTATAGCGCATTTAGCAGCTATAGTATTATTAATTATAGTATATTTAGTAGCTATAATACTATTAGTTATAGTATACTTAGTACTATTAATTATAGTATACTTAGCACTATTAATTATAATATACTTAGTACTATTAATTATAGTATACTTAGTATTATTAATTATAGTATACTTAGCACTATTAATTATAGTATATTTAGTATTATTAATTATAATATATTTAGTAGCTATAATATTATTAATTATAGTATATTTAGTAGCTATAATACTATTAATTACAGTGTATTTAATAGCTATAGTACTATTAATTATAATGCACTTAGTAGCTATAGCACTATTAATTATAGCGCACTTAGTATTATTAATTACAGTATATTTAGTAGCTATAGTACTATTAATTATAGACCTTATAGTAGGTATATTCTTTAAATAGGTCTATATAGGAGATATAATTATATTAATTTTTGCTGTTACGTAACTCATGATGCACTTTTGGGACACTGCCCCCTGTGGCCTTCCGTACGATAGTACTATCAAAGCGTATCCATCATATCGAGATTGTAAATGTGGATATTCCAGATACCCACACAAAAGCAAGATTCTAGAGTTGCATCCGTTAAGTCATAGGTAGATCCCTCACATGTCCATCCTGACGTCTTGGTCTGGACCGATCAGCGGGAGCTAAAAGCTTGTTGTGCCGGTGGAGGTGGCTAGGTGAAGCCGGTACTTGGATGGTCTCAATTGGTACAGCTGGAGCTTGAGCTTTGACTTGGTCTTGCAAAATTTGCCACAGGACGGTCGGGGCTGGTCTCGTTTTTAGTAGTGAGTTATGTTGTGTTGACCTTTTAGACAATATCTATACTGTGGCCTTCCGGGAAAGTCTGACTTGAAGAAAACAGTGATTGTATTGGTTTTGAGGATGTAGGTATCCTGTCTGTGGCTGCAGAGTCTTTGACCCATGCTTCTAGGATGCCAGGGTTCAATAAATACTTTCAACAACCAAGTTGGGAAAACTCTCCAAGGTGGACCGATCCGGACATGAGATGAGGCTGCTGTAACTTCCCGTCAGGCTAATAGCATAGCAGAACCGTGGGCGGCAACCGTCGGCAAAGAGTGAGCCCTGCAAGATGTCTGGACCGATCTCGGAATAAATCTATCCCATCTATCAAATGTTACGCCAATATTAGTAGATATATAACAGTTAATGCTCTTACAATTATCAGAAGATAAACTTCCAAACTAAATTAAAGACTCAGACACCCAGTCCGCCTTTTGAAGACCTATTCTCACTTTAATCCCACCCTCATACCATTCTTGTTCAAATTCGTCCTTGATGGAGGTCAGGTATGATACCCAATCACACGCTGTTTTCCCCAAACAGTCCCGTGTACCGCATAATTCCGGTGCCATCTTTGAAATGATCCTCGCTGCAGCCCTGTGGCCTCCTTGTGAAGCGAAAGCGCAGCTCTCCCCTGTAGTCTTTTCGAGCCTGATGGCGAAATTTGCAGTAGAGCACAAGAGCGCCAGCCAGTGTAGTGCAGTGAAGCCGAAACTGTCCTGAACCACCAGCTCAGCCCCTTTCGTGGCCAGCAGCTTGGCCACGGCCTCGACTCCGTTTTTATATTCCACTTTGAGATTCTTATCCATTGCATCGTTGTTTTCTTTGTAAGCCACTTGAATTGTCTCCCCAGAAGAAAGGATTGCTGCCCAATGAAAAGCCGTCAAACCAAAGCTATCTTTTACATCTGCTCTGATATTACTGTTTATGGCGATATGAGCAATATCCTCTGACCTGACGTTCCTAACCATTTGGAATTTGTTTCCCTTGTCCGAAAAAGTGACTGAAACCCACTCTGAACTTGATAGCATTGTTGCCCAATGTAGTGCTGTCAACCCGTTGAAATCCTTCATCGTTGCTGTGGATTCGAAACCAAGGATTGCAGATATAACTTCTATCCAGTATTGGCCTGGTTCTCGTTTTTGCGTAAATTGGAATGATGTCGTCAACAGTCCGTCTTCTTCGAAAATGACATAATGATAAAGGAACAAACGTGCCAAGGCTTGGTGAGATGACGTCCATTGAAGCAATGACTCTGTGGGCGGGGACTGGCTGGGAATGGAGCAACCTGCTTCCATAAGAGTCAATGCAGACTCCATTTCAAGTGAAATAATTGCTTTGTCTAATGCCGTGCTTCCGGTTTCATCTGGCTCAGTGACATCCGTACCAGCCTTGATAAGTAAGCGTAACACGTCGGCCTTCCCATCAGAAGCAGCAGCAGCGTGTAGTAGTGTCTTGTGACTGGATGGGATCTGAACCAGTGACGGAAACAAAAGATAGATTGAAGTCTGGTCCAACCACAGGAAATGGTGCTGCCACTCTGTGAAGGCATATTCATTGAAGCACTGATCCCTGTATCTCACAATAGCCGAATCTGTGCTGACTCGAATATTTGAAGTCGTCTGATCGCTGTGTAGCTTCGTCATCCCAAGATATCTGCAGCAGATTTGAAACATGAGTCGATTGGCTAGATTCAAATTGGTCTCGGTTCGGGAAAATGCCCTCATGAGGAAACCAAGAAACATAGGAATTGTCCTGATGAAGGCGAAGAAGATGTTGAGAGGAAAGCGCTGAGGTGGAGCCTGGGTCAGCAGAGCATTTCTGGCGTTGTGAATCCAAGAAGTGGATAATAGATCTGGCTGCCAAAAGTCTGATATTGTCCAGACTCTCATCGAGTGGCTATCCAACAAGTAATCCTTAACTGTTTGATGTACCAGATTGACAATACCTGTCTTTTCGTCAAGAACGAGCATAGGCTTACACAAAGTCCAAATGTACTCCTGACAGGCCAAGTATGTTGGCTCCGGGATACTTGTGCATTCGTTCACTTTCCAACCTAGACAATAGCACATTGCAAGCTCCTGCACTGTTAGTGGCCTGCGTGCAGCAACGACGCAATAGAGAATAAACCTCACGAGCCTGCTACCATGTACTGAGCTAATCTTGTCCAGTATTTTGTCATATACCTCGCTTAGCTTAGCGGGCATCATCTTGCGAAGGCGCTCCTCAGTTACATAGTTGAACCCTGTGCGGCTGTAAAACTGATCAGGTGGTTCTGTTTTTAGGTACTCAATGAGGAGTGATACCCACAAGAAGGTGCGTCCAGTCGCATAGTATAGCCTTGTCTTGATTTGTTCACGAAGGTCCAAGGGATAATTGACCAGTTCCTCCATACGGGCATCGATGACCTTGACGATATCATCTTTACCATTGTATTGAATTTTATTATATTGAAAGCTATAGTATTAATTATAAGCTTTTTCCCTTTTTCTCTAGAACCTTCTTTAATCTTTTAACTTTATAAGATTCTTAATATAATAAATTCTAATTTAATAAACTTTTTAATAATATTACTTTTATTAAATACTTTATAAATTATTAATAATTTATTTTTTTTATTAAAGATTATTTTAAAAATTAAAAAATAACTTTATTTAAAGTATTTTACTTTTTAATATATTAATATTATTTTTTTTTTAAATATTATAAAAAGCCTTTAAAGCCTTTTTCTTTTTATATAGTAAAAATTTTAATTTTAATTTATTAATTTAATAATTAATTATATAATTAAAAATATTATAATTAAAAATAATAAAAATAATAATTTAATTTTTAATTATATTAATAATATTTTAATTTTAAATATTAATAAGAATATTATATTAAAAGTAAATATAATTATTAAATAACTTTATTAAATATTTTTTTTTTAAAAATAAAATTAATTATAAAGATTAAGCTTTTATAAATAATTCTTTAATTTAATATATAATTAAAATTAATAAAGACTTTAAAATTTATTATTTTATATAATAATTTTATTAATATTAATATTAATATTAATATTAATAAAGAAATATTTAATAATTAATTTTTTAAAAAAATAAAAGCTTTTATAGTAATTATTATAATTTTAACTTTATAAGTTATAATATATACTTTTAAATAAGACTTTTATTAATATTTAAATTTAAAAATAGTATTTCTTATTATATTAATTTTTAATATATACTTTAGGATTTATGCCTTAAAAAGCACTAAATAATAGATATCATCTTTAATATCATCTAGTTGTATCTGGAGGTCAGAGTAGGACTGGGGTTTTGGGACATGTGATCTTGAGCTGACGAGTATCTTGGCTTTTAGTGGGCTTGCCTTATCACTGAGGTATTTGAGGAGATCGTTAACCTGAGAAGGTGAACATTCATCTAGAGCATCGAGCAAGATGTAGGGCTGTTGGTTCAAAGCGTCCGTCATCTTCCTCAGGTACCCCCAAAGGTTTGATAAAGTGTCGAGGTCGGGTCTCGCCGTATACTGGACATGTTGAAATAACTCAGGCTGCTTCTTCAACAGCTGTCCAATTAAGGACAGGACAGCAGCCGTAGCGGATGATTGGTTCTCAACTTTATCATCAAAGAAGAAGAATAGAACGTCGGGGGAAGCGCCATTGCCCGAACTTTGTTGCAGCTCGTCGATCATTGCTGTTAATGTGGTTGTTTTCCCAGCCCCTGGATCTGCAGACATCCAAAGACGATTTCGTTTGTCTCCGACTAGCCATTCCTTATATTCTTTTCTCTGTTTGTACCATTGGCATGTCCCGGAAACTCGTTGTTTAGAAGCTTTGATAGCTTCCAGAACACCGTCAACATCAACAAGGACTGAATTGCGGATCCATTCATCGCACGCACGTCGGTCATCTACTTGGGCCAATCTTTGGTTAGTTGTATTCTGCAAGGCTAATAACTGCAGACATACCGTTGGACGCATTCGAAGCTGTGAGGCCAAAGTATAAGGCACTGTCATTTTGATGAGTACAAGTACTACTCTGCTGAAGTCAGGTAAGCTAGACTTACGCCGCGGTGATGTTTTGTGCCACCAATCCCGTTCTACCTCCCCCAATGTAAACAGTAGCCATCGAAGAAAGGAAAGTTCTTGTTGAAGAAGCCGAGGGTTTTGGGAATTCGACGGTGATGGAATATTGAGAAAAAGCCCGTGAAAGAAGGATGTAACAAGACGCTATCGTCGGTTCTGAGGTGCCCAAGGTTCTAAAGTACTTGCTTCTGATGACCGACGAAGTATGCAAGCCACGTCACACCACCCTAGGCTGACTAGGCGCCTGCTGAAACCAAGTCAGCAGGAGATCATTCATCAGGCTGACTTGGCAGTCTGTGAGTCATTCGCAGTACCCGTCGGATTTTGTAATTGATCGTCATAGCTCGTTCCATCATGACATGCTGTAGTGTTTGCTAGGCTCCCACTACAGGGTTCTCGAAGATTCAGAATACATAGTAGACCGTTATGACAATTCTATATAAAAAACCAGAAGCGGAATATAATCCGATATTTTTATTTAAATTCGTAATATAACTGGCATTTAGAATCAAGAACACAACTGTTATACGCGTGATATTTGTCACGTACACTCGATACATCCCCTCAAAGCCCATTCAGTACATTGGTACAAGTGGCTACCAACCATGTTTTTGTTTATAATCTTGGTCCCGGTCGGGGCCTATCCTAGTTTGAAACTGGCATTGTACAAAGTGGGATCCTGCGCCACCATTGATACCATTGCACTGTCCTGAATGGTGACATTCTGAATTCGTGCAGCCGAGAAGCCAAGTCAGCAGGCGATTGAAAGATCAAGTGGAATTTCGGAACAAACCTGTGATTTCAGTTCTGATTTGTCTGATAAATGCCACTGCCCAATGATGGCTTTTGCGCAAGCTGCAGCAGCCAAAGAGGCATGCTCTTGCCAATCCTTGTTCTTGTGACTATCCGCATAGTCGGAAATGCCTTTCACGAAAAGACAGGCCTGATGCATTGATGTACCTACTCCCTCCATATCGAAGGCGATGATACCCTTCTCCTTGGCGAGAGTATCCCTGTGAGTTCTGCATTGCATGACCATGTCTCCAGACCCAACTGGTCCAAAATGGATGACGGGTTTCAGTTCAGTTCGTTTCTCAAACAGCTGGAAGTCTTCGCAGTGAAGCGAATCGCAGGTTGAGCGCTTTGCTTCATCGCAAACCTTGTGATCCTGTGTACAGCACTCGGTGTTGCGGTGCATGTGCCAATACGTGGCGTCGTAGAGACAATCCATCAAACGGAACCCAGATGTAATGTTTGCCGCCAGAGTCTTTTGCATTATTTGCTCCAGATTTTCTTTTGAAGACTGCAGCTTCTTAATGAATGCTTGTATTTCGACACTTGGCTTACCAATCAACTTTTGACTATGCTCTGACTGCTCAAATCTGTCCGGGTGCTGTCGGCCGAGATCGAATTGAACGACGCCTGTGCCAATTACAACGTCGCCCAGTCTTCTCTTCACCTCTTCACGGTCTTTTGGTACTCCTCCACAGATTCCCACTTGAAGTGCCAACTTGATGGCAGTGTAGGTGTGCTTGAGGTGCGTCGAGACGAAAGTTGCAGAGACTTTTCCAACGCTCGGCATATGCACAAGAACAATGGGGTGCCCACCCATTTCTCCAAGGGTGTATGCGTTTTCATCGGGCTGTGTCTTGGTCGCTTCAGAGCGATCTGTATTGCTCACAGTGTCCTTTGAGGTGTTCTCCATCAACGTTTGGATTGCACGGGCTTCGATGGGCAAGGCACAAATAATAGCAATTTCAACATCGCTACGTTCGACACCAGGCTTGGGCGACATGGCTGATGACTGAAATGAGGTTTGGGGATAGACAACTGGAACAAAATGATGAACGAACTTGATGGTATAAATTAAACATGGAAATATGGTGACGAAAGACGTGTTATTAAATACATGTTCTTCTCCAAAGGACAGCCCTAATCTATGAATTATCAACCAAGGTCACAATAACACATGTTGTCAGACTACGTCCACATGCACACCGGTCGCAGCCCAATACATAGCTCAACAGCCTTGAATATGAACACGGAAATGATATGTCAGCGTGGTCTTTGCATAATCATCTACGCGTTTGCCCGGAAGCAACGTTGTTTATTGTTTGCTACTTTAGGTAGTAGGTCCTTAGATACTAGAGATCTACGAACCACCGAAATATAATAAGAAGGGATGAAAGTTCACATGGGATTATTTATGTATCCGCTTGGCATTGACACCCCTCATATCCATAAACATGGGAACTTATCATGAGTACCATGCAGCACATTGAGACGCGACCTCATAATAGTTAGGCACCAAGGCAGTTTTCTGCCTTGAACGCATGACGTTAATACGTTGACTTGTGCCTTGATTCGATCATTCGAATTACTAAGAGAGGCTTGGGAAACTACAGACATGCATGATGACTACACATAACCATAAATAAATGGTTGATGACATTCCTGCATGTCAGTTCAAGTCACACACCTCGGTATACACTAAACTGTCCTTGATGAGAGTGGCGACTTATGATGTCCGTCAGCCGTCCCCATTCAAAGATATATCCTTCTTTTTCATTTTCATGCCTTCCCGGGGTAGAGATCTCACGTCGCGTATCTCGAGAAACGATAATGTCCATTGTATGCGACATGGTACCGAATTCGGCTGGGTTGATGACATAGTATTTAGGTTTGATGGAACACATTGGAGAGTGATGGATTCTCAGAACATGGTGGTAAGGCATGGGTCGTGTCTGGTCTGCCTCGTCCAGAATACCTATCAAAACGAGTACATCAATTTTCAGGCGTGAGGTGGAACGTTACACATTACATCAGTAAACCCCATCTCTACCAATCTGAACATTCGCCAAGACCAACATCCAATAGACTGGAATGCCAGTTTCGAGGCTGCATAAAGTACAAATTTGACAATCAAAGTCATTATAATTACAGACTATTTGACTTACATGTGAGAAGACATCACTTGGCACTAAGGAATAGATTCGGGCTGCTTATCAAGCTGTGACGTAAACAATTAGCAGGTGAGATATATAGATGTTGGGTAGTGTACGAATTGTTACAAGACCTAGCCTTTTTCTTGGCACCTTCACACATCTTTACCCCTCAGCTACAACTACTGAGCGTTCTGTTCAAGACCTATGTTGGCCAGACTATACTCGCTCTTGCCTGTTGCTTTTTTGTCAGCAAACATAGATTATCTTGGACTCTAAGGTTCTTGAGAATCCCGGTAGCGTGCCGTTCAAGTGAGGCTCAATATGAGTTTATCGAGGACTACGAGGATGGGTACTATGTCCAAGTTTTCTCCAGTTACTGAAGAAGGCCAACTTGACCGCTGAAGCTCTTTCCTATACGCTCTGGGAAATGAAAAGGGGGTACGCGTCAGACATGGCTGGAACATGCATAAGCTGAAAAGTCGGCTACCAATACCAGACCTCGCCAAGATATGGCGTTACCAAATGACGAGAAGGTCAGGCCTAATAGACTGCATAATGTGCAAATTCACGTACAAGATATGCGTGGCAATAACAGACCGGTTGAAGTGAGGCATAAGGTACTGGCAATCAACATCCAAATACAAAAGCAGGCTGTTCATGGATATCTGCCACAGATTACTTTTGTTAGATGCTTTTTAAGGCATAAGTCCTAAAGTATATATTAAAAATTAATATAATAAGAAATACTATTTTTAAACCTAGATATTAATAAAGGTTTTATCTAAAGGTATATATTATAATTTATAAAATTAAAATTATAATAATTATTATAAAAGCTTTTATTCTTTTTAAAGGTTAATTATTAAATACTTCTTTATTAATATTAATATTAATAAACTATATAACTATTACATAAGATAATAAACTTCAGAGTCCTTATTAACCCTAGCCATATGCCAGGCCAAAGAACTATCTATAAGAGCTTGGCCCCTATAACCGACTTCACTTCTAAGTAAAGACGTCAACTAATGCCACAGATTACAAACATTCCGGAATCAAGGAGGATAGCACACTCTACTTGTTACACTGAGCCTGATTTCCGATTCACTTTATTCACTTTTCTCTTCCCCTTTCTTGTTCTTTACATCTTTCGTCTTTATGTCCCAAGCACCAAGATCTCAGCAATACCTGACCCAACAGAACCAAGACCGGAGCTACAACGCCGACAAGCAATAGACATTCCTGAAGCCGCCGACGCTTCGCGCATCATAGGTGATATCTCTGATCGCGTGGAAGATGTCAGTACCGGAGTAATAGAGGAAACTGATAGCGAACCTCCACCATCGAGATCTCAAACTACTGAGGAGAAAACAAGTTCCGTGGAACAGCCTACTCAGCCTTTGAATACCATCTTCACACCAAGTAAAGATTGCACAGGAGATGATGCACTCAAAACAAGGATTACGAGTACCAATGTCTTCGTCGAGATGGATGATGGCGCAAAAAAAGAGTCATGTTACCCTTCGGCTTATATCGAGTATCAGTACGAGCCGGAAACTGTCTACTACTCCCCAGGAGTGTGCCCTCTTTCGTACGTTTACGCATCGACCTCGGTATCGACTCATGTCAATTCCCCAGACACAACATTTGCCAAATGCTGTCCATCGTAAGCATCGGTTTGCACTGAGTCATCTGATGCACTACTAAAATAAAGCTTAGCGGTATCACAACATTGTTAAGCGGCGCTTGGTCCTGTCGGAAGACGGTCACGACAGACGCTACTGTTGTTCTTTCAAGTGGTTCCGAAATCACCGTGCGCTCTATGACTTTCTTCGCGAATCCGATCTTAGTCGCATGGCAAGTATCCGATATCTCTCACTTTTCGCCTCAATCGGAAGTACGCGCAGCTCTGGAAAGCGCCGGTGTGACGTTGCCGCCCCAACTTTCGACAGCAAGCAGCACCACGGACGAAACTTCCCACTCGACGTCTAACACAAAAGATGAAGATGGAGATCCGGACAACGATGGTGGCGGTTTGAGCACTGGGGCTGCCGCAGGCATTGGTGTTGCTATTGGGCTTGTTGGTATCATGATTATGGTAGCCATGTGGTGGTTCACGAAGCGATATAAAGTTACTCGGAGGACTAGAAATGTGGGCGAGAGCGGTCAGTCGTGGGTACAGCAGATCTACCAAGTTCCAGACACAGCAACAAAGCCAGACGAAGTTGTCGACACGTCGAGGAGTGCGCTGTAGGGTAGTACAGGTAGGCAGGGAACGCGACCATTCTTTTAAGTACGATAGGTTTCTTGGGAAGAGTGGAATGTAATTATGGTTTCTTTAAAGCATGCCACAAGATAACTACTACGTTATTCAACTATCCGAATAAGGCAATATGACGAAGCCCAAAATGTTCTTCGTATGTCTGAGCTGCATCACTTGTCTCTTTTCTCCCACTCTCTCGTAAGCCTATAGCTCCGTTGACATATTCTGGTTAACTCTGGCTAGACTTTAATACAAGATTCTCTAAATATCCGACCTCGTTCTCGGGCAATACCTCAATGTGAGTACTGTAGAACTGCTCAATCTCACGCATCGTGGACATATCGTCAGGGGTAGCCAAGTTGATAGCCACGCCCTTCCTGCCCGATCTGCCGCCCCACCCAACACGGTACCTATATTTGTCGGGTTGTGATGGAAGGTCGAAGTTGACAACAAGTGATATCTGTTGAACATCAATGCCACGGGCGAGGAGATCAGTAGCCATAAGGATACGAGAAGAGCCAGAGCGGAACTCCTCCATAATCTTACAGCGCTGGACCGCATCCATATCGCCATGCATAGAGGAAACAGCAAGGTCGCGAGCAGTAAGCTTATCAGTAAGCCATTCAAGCTTTTTGCGAGTACTGCAAAAGATGATAGTTTGGAACATCTCCATAGTCGGATAGATCTGAGAAAGCACATCTAGCTTAGAATCTTCATTCTCGGCAGCGATATAGAATTGCTTAATGCCCTCGAGGATGGGCTCAGACTTGACGGTAATACGGACGAACTTGCGCATGAACTTGGTCATAATCGCCTGGACATCTTCCGGTATAGTAGCAGAGGTGAGAATGATTTGAGTGGACTGTGGTAAGCGGGAGAAGACATTCTCGACCTGCTCATCGAAACCGCGAGACAGAATTTCATCAGCCTCATCCAGCACAAACATGTTCGTATTATCAATGCGAAGGATATCGCGCTCGATCATATCTTGGATACGGCCGGGGGTGCCGACGACGACTTGCGGGCCTTCCTTGAGCACCTCCGTATGTTCTCTTAAGCTGGCCGGGCCTACACAGGCGTATAAGTGTATATTCATAAAGTCACTGATATCGCATATGACTTTATGAATCTCCTGCGCCACTTCCCGCGACGGTGCAAGGACTAGAGCCTGACAAGCCTTCACGCTGGGGTCGATCCTCTGGAGAATAGAGATACAGAAAGCAGTAGTCTTTCCAGTTTTAGATTGCGATTGTACAATGACATCGTGACCTGCGGAAAAACGCGGTGAGTACTTTATTTGTTGCAATACACACCAGTTCCATTGAGTCGCTTTGATGCTATGGGAAATACAGAAAGGTGATATTACCTTTAATCATAGGCATAATAGCACGCTTCTGGATAGCATGAGGATTCTCAAAGCCATATGCATAGACTCCGCGCAGAAGATTACTCTCAAGGGCCATGTCATCGAAGCTTTCAGTGATCTCATCAAAGTTGGAGTCAATCTGAGCTGCGTGATTGGAATACAGTCAATTAGATGCTCTTTGATAGGTACTCGCCAGACTCTCATCACTTGGACTTACTGGCCTCGATATCATCAAGACATTTGTCGGCCATGTTTGCGGGCGGATACAGCGACAGCGTTACTCAGTCTTAGAAATAAAACACTAGAGTACCTCGTATGAGAGCGAAAAGATTAATCTTTGATTTGCTCAACGTGTTTCCTTTGCAAAGAGGTCGATAGGAATTTAAATAAAATATAATGCACTAGCAAGAGATTTTAAACGTCGTATCATTTACAGAAACACAAGCATTTGGGTCAAACCGCACCAAACCGTTATGAGTCATACTGATGTATTGGGGGCGAATTGGGCATAACCAATAGTAATTGCATACAGTTGACTAAAGCTGACAGGCAACAAATAACAAATGAATTGTGACCACCACGGCCCTCCCAGCTTTAAACATGGTGCTGCCTAGTCCTATACTATGTCTAGAATTTGATTCAGAGAGACGTAGATGTCTATAAGCGTCTTGGTCTACGCTATTGAGATATAAAGGCGCAAAGAGTATTATTGTCATGGATCTGTCGTATGACTTGGTTCTTTACAACTGAAACTCAACGCCGTGTGTCTAATTCCTCTTTTGAGCTACTTATTAAGACTAGTTCCACACCAAAAGGTGATAATGGCAAATATTGTCTTAGACCTGCAGAAGCTGAAAGGAACTGCACCAATATCCAATCTCGCAAAGGCAATGCTACCAATTAACAAGGAGCATATGAATGAGGCTACATAAAATGGAAATTGAGGAATGTCACATCCAAAGAGGGGGCAAACGAGTTGCCAGTTATTGCCAATCAGCCCATGGGTTCCAATATAGACCACTCATCATGCTCCCTTGGACAAGCCCACATGGCTGTCGACGTCTATGCAAGGGCAGGCATAAACCCATATAATGTGTCCATTGTCCCAAGACATGTTCCGCATCATCTTCACCTTTCTAATATCTCGGGAATTTGACACTCAAATATCCAACACGCTTAAATTTTATCTCTTGGACAAATCGACCGCGCCAATAATCTTATACAAACTTACCCCGTGCCTTGACAACTGTCTTCACTCCGAACGAGAGATGCACGGCACAAACTGCGTATTCATCAGTTCAATGGTCAAACAACGTAATGGGTTATTGTCGGGACGGGGACGTAACAAGAATCTCTTGCTTACCTTCTGGCCGACCTCTAGCTCTTTCAGTCAAAACCGATCAGCGCTTTAGAACCTGCAACTCGTTTATGCTAAGTCTTATTAATACGCAATAGAACGCTGTTCTATAGCTTTCAGTTACATCCATCGTGCGATCATGGTAACAAATGGTGATCCTTTTGGCGATATAGTGGCTACGCAAACAACCTGGGAAGGCTATATAGCCTCAGACCATGCATTGGTTAAAAGGGGTTTTTCGGAGGTGATCAGATAACATTGGAAATCGCCAGTGTTAAGTTCAATGTGAGCCCGACTATATCGGTGTTTTAAGCCAGTTGCAGCTCGGAGGGTTTCTCTTTCTTCTCACTACGGTTACCAACACGGGATATATACTGGGATGGTGGAACGGCGTTGATCATTATTTGTTTATATCTTATTATTGTTTATGGTAAGAGTCACAAGCCTATAGTGATGCATAACGCTCAGATAGGCTGAAATGAAGAGACAGAAAGCCTGATATCAAGGCTGTGCCATGTCTCACTGTGGCCTACAACCAATCGTCAACTCGTGTAACCCTCCTTTATAAGCCACTTGTTTTTCCCACTTTTCGCATTTTGGCACGAAATGAGCAGTCAATGCGCGAATTTTATCTCTCTGGGTTTAACATAATCCGATACTCAACTATTTACAATGCCGCATTTGCTGACAGCCCTGGTAGCGACCTTATCATCTCTGATTGTAATTACACTTTTCCATCTCTGGTAGTTTGAGTACGACAAACGACTATTCAAAACAGCATTCCGATGTCTGCAATACGCTATTTGAGAAAATTCTTTCGAAAAACAAAATCGAGCGACGTGGCTGAGATTACTTCGCCAAGCAGTCCAACAAGAGAGAAGAACGGGTTGTTTATCCTCGCAGACACAACTGAAGGGCCAGCAGAAATTGAGTAAAAGCATCTTCCAGTGATTCAATAGCTTCAGAGTCTTTTCGTTAATACTCGTAGTATTGTTGCCGTTCATGGTCTTGGAGGTGATGCCTATGGCACTTGGGACGATGATGGCCAGCTCTGGTTGCGAGATTTCCTACCGCATCAGATCCCCCGCTGCCGGGTCCTGACCTACGGATATGAGTCTATCCGTAAATTGAGTAGCTCAGTCACTGGGATTAATGACATTGCGGCAGACCTTCTGGAAAGGCTAAATGGGGAGCGAACAACAGAGCAGGCAAGTACCAACTGTTTATGTACCACAGTTACTGACCTCCTCTAGGAGAAATCTCGCCCTATAATTTTCATTTGCCATAGCCTCGGAGGTATAATCTTCAAGCAGGTGAGTTATATGGAGAGAGTCCAGAACTATATATTGATTATTACATCTCTTAGGCCCTGATTATGGCCAACGAGCAACTTTCCTTCTATTCGCATCTCCTACACAAAGTGAATAGCGTTGTTTTTATGGGCACGCCTCATCGAGGCGCTGGCATTGCCTTTTGGGGAGAGTTTCTAACACGTGCCTCATTTGTCGCTGACTTGGGCTTGATGGGAAACACAAGACTCTTGTCCGACCTTAAGAAAAACAGTCCAACCCTCGCTGAGATATCACGGCAATTTACCCATAGAGGTAGAGACCTACATATTAGGAGCTTTTATGAGCGAGAAAAGTACAAAAACACACTCGTACGAGATTTCACCACGTTATCATTATTCATTAAGTCTGGTGAGACTAACGATATCGTGTAGGTTGTCGATCCAGATTCTGCGCAATTAAATCTCCCCAATGAGAAGCGCATTCCCATACAGGCCAACCATAGAGCTATTTGCAAGTTCCCATCGGCGGACTGTCAAAAGTACAAGCCTGTCATAGGTGCCATTAAGGAACTGGTTGCTGCAGCTGAAGTAGATTACCATACTGCCGTTAGGTATTCGTTACCAGACCCAGACAGTCCCTAGAACTCAGCTGAGAGTTTTAAGCTCGGCCGACATTAAACGTTGGCATAAACAACGCCCTATCAGTTCTGCTGTGTCCCCAAGCGAAGCTTTTGAAACCACTCATGTGGATCGATTCAATGACACCGTTGAAACATCTCTTCCATTGTTGTGGTTCCCTAGCATGGGAACTCGTCTCCAAGATCTCGCAAAACCGGTTGAACTGACATGTCACTGGTTGTTTCATCATCCGGTTTACCGGGACTGGTTTGACGGCAGGAGCCGACACAAATTTTACGGTCTTCTCTGGTTAAAAGGGAAGCCGGGAGCGGGGAAGTCGGTGTTGATGAAAGAGGCCTTCCGGAGAGCTAAACTAAAGCAATCTACTTCATCAGACAATTTTTCTGCGGCCTTCTTTTTTAATGCTAAGGGAGACGAATTAGAAAAGTCTCCCGTTGGCTTATTCCGATCCCTACTACACCAACTACTACCTATTCATCCAGATCATCCCCAACTAGTCTCGGCAGTCTGGTACGACACAATTCTAGAGTACCGGGACGGTGGAAGGAAACTGCCTTGGAGAGAAGCAGAGCTGAAATCGATTTTTGAGGCAATTATTTCCCAGCTATCACCCAAGAATCGGGGAATGTTCATTTTCGTTGATGCACTGGATGAGTGTGATTTGCTCAGCATCCGCCCTCTCGCCTACTTCTGGCGGGAAATCACCAAATCTGCTTACGGTGCTGGGATTGATCTGAAAGTTTGTTTATCCAGCAGACCCTTCCCGTCTGTGACAGTCAGTGACTGTGTCGAGATAGTTGTGGAAGAACACAATGGCGATGACATTGCAACATATGTAGATCAGAAGTTCCATCTCGGCTTTGCCGCTGAGGAACCAAGATGGGAGGAGCTCAGGGATAGGGTCCTGGATAAGTCAGGCGGGGTATTTCTTTGGGTCATTCTAGTGATGGACACTATCATCAATGACTGGGAGGATGGGAAGGGGTTTCAATACTTGTCAAAACAACTTGATGTTGTACCCCAAGCACTTGAAGACCTATTCTCTCAGATGTTTTCTTCTCTCAACCCGGAAGAGAAGAGTTTAACCGTCCGCCTCTTCCAGTGGGTCATTCTTTCAACCAAACCTCTTCGCCTTCATGAATGGCACCACATATTAGCGTTCATCCGACGACCGGTACCGTTGTCCTTGCAGGAGTGCCGAGCATCCGATTATGTTACCGAGGACGATGCTCATCTTGAGAAACAAATCCGAAGTATCTCAAAGGGGCTTGTTGAGGTAAGGCCACGTGGGCTTGACATCCATACAACGGGTTTTGACAATTCATCTGCGTGTGCTGCAGCTGGATCCCTCGACCTCGAACAGGGCGAGACCCGGGTCGTTCAGGTCATACACCAGTCAGTCAGGGAGTTCTTCTTGTGGAGTAACGGATTTTTGGTCTTGGATCCGAATCTTGAAAGCGATGTTTATGGCAATGGTCATCTCTCAATCATGAGTACATGCCTCGACTATATAAGAATCACAGAATTAGATGCTCTCATTCAGGCGCGACGGGCTCGGCCAGGTAGTTCGGATGCCAGAGAGAACTTGGAGCCCCAAGCATGGCGTAGACCCCGACCTTCTCGTTCTGTCCCTGTATCTGAAAAGGACGTCCATAATGAGAGACGTCTCGGTCCGACTCGGGAACAAATGAACCAAGTGGAGGAGGAAGGTTCTCGGATGGACATGCTCGGAAAATTCTTCAGCACAGCTCCGCATATTGATATCCCTCGATGGATGGAGACGAGCCAGTTAGCTGCTGACATGGCTCTGAGTGAGTCATCACCTTGCTCAACTACGCATCGCTCTCTTTCATGTCGATCCCAGGTCTTGGAAGCATATCCAGCATTGCTTTCATACGCAACTTTCGAGCTGTTCTCCCACGCTCGGCTTGCAGACAAGAAAGGCACAGATCCGAGCCACATTATTAGCCGTCTCGAGGAACAAGATCTCTGGGACCGTTGGGTGACACTTCGAGAAGACATACCTCAAGGATTGAATCTTCCTGACTACGCTATGTCCCAGAGACTTTCCACATGGGTAGACTACAACTTTGACAACAGAGAACCCATAGCTCCCAGTCTAATCGCTACTGATGAGAAATCCCGAGGAGAAAGACGTGAGTCCAATGCAGAACTCAAAACAACGGCGAAAGATTTCCCAATTGAGATTAAGGCTGCAGTTACTACCACTGGGTTGGTAACTAGTGATAAAAAGGATAAGCAATGCAGTCATGACGACGTGTTGAATCAGTCGAAAAAGAGGCTCTTACCTAAAACTCCATTACAGGACACTGTTGAGGAAGAGTGGGTGACATATGCTGAGGACTATGAGTACTACGATAATCACAACAAGGAGTACCAGCACGGGTCATATGGGTTTAGGAAAATAGGCAGTGTTGCAAGTTTTAGTTCCGCGGGGAGTCATTCGGGAAGTCATACGGGGAGTCATACAGGGAGTCAAACGGGGAAATAAACAGGAAGGATGGATGAGAAGTTTTAAGATAAACCAAACATAGCAATCAATAGAAAGGCAAGTAGTATTAAGAAACCCATAAGAGTTTCTATCGCAACAGTGATAAAATAATGGAAACTGTGTTATATTCATTTTTCACCAGTAGAGTATTCCAGGGTGTCGTGACCTGGCATACTCTGTCAGTGGATAACCGTATTAACTTTCTGGCATATGAGTACTGGACCTAGGCTCATCTTTGTATCCTACATGATGTTATGCCTCTATTCTCGTCATGGTAGCCTGAAACATCTCTTTGGGTAAAGTTACGCTGGATGTGTCGGATATGAACATAGAGGTAGTGAAGGGCGGTGTATTCGATGCTTAACGATTGTAAAGAAGAAAGTAGGCTGGTGCCAAGGTAATAGATAATACGTTGACTTTCGGATTATGTGAGCAGAATTGTTGTGCGATACAAAATGGAACCTATGTTTACAGATATAGTGATATAATTCTCGTGACTACATTGTTTGAAGGTTTCCGAGGCGTAAGTCCCGAGGTATACATATAAAATTAACTCAATGATAAACGCAGTTTTTGAACCTCGTGACTACATATCTGTGTTATATTGGTATTGACGGTACAAGTTTGATATGCCACAGGAGTATTGAATGCAATGGAGGACTTTGAGGAAGTTTAAACTATCAAAGTTACATGTGTTTATATCCATTGTGTCCTCATCCATCATACTTGTTTGCTTGAATTCATTTTTTGGTTACGACTGTGGGTTTTTTAAGTATTGTGAAAAGACTTATGCGCGAATTTCCTCATCACAATGCAGATGATGGCGTATCCTACTATCGTGTTAGAAAGATAGATAGACTACTGGCACAACAGCAAGCAAAATTATCAAGCGCTGGTTGAATCGAGGGGCCATGGCTGCTTATTTGCGTGCACTGAGCGCAAGGCGGTCAGTGTTCCTAGACAGTAGACTAGCCTACCCAAAAGATTAACTTACAGAGATAGTTTGGGACTAACCACAGTTGTCTAGTTAGCCCCGCGGAAACATACTCTTTTCGTCATGACCTCCCAGAAATCGCCAACAGGCATGTCCTCCATCCTCCATGTCTGTTGAGAAACAGATTCTCTTTCCCTCAATTCTCTTGGATAATCCACTTTCCTTTCTCGTCGCTCTTCTCTCTGTTTCTGCTCAGATGCCCAAGCTACAAGGTTCAAGTTCAGTTGGGCGAACAAGAACCTTTACAGGCTGCCGCACCTGTCGAAGCAGACATGCGAAATGCGACGAGGCTCAGCCTAAATGCGGCACGTGCCAACGTCTGGGGTTGACATGTGGAGGTTATGGGGCGAGACTGTTTTGGATTACGGATGATGCTGTCAAGCCCGAGTTGCAGCAGAGCCATCGGGGCTCCGAGTACCGGTACCCACTATTCTCCGGCATGTCTTCCGGTCATACCGATATGTGGAGTTGAAGCTAATTTGTGGAGTAGAGAGTCAGCGCAAGTTGATGAGTGATGAACTGTCTCGGAGTTTGGAGAGAAGAACTGCTGCGTCTCTTCTAGCTGATATCGACTCTGCTGGTGAGAAGATGACTGTTGATGACTCTAGTTCAGTTTTGATCAAGGGTCCATTCGGTGTATTTCAATTGATTGGAGAGTCCACATCTCCACTGGGTACTATCGAGTGTTCGCCGGATACAAATACCGATGATACTTTCACGAGTATGTATCCCGAAACAGACAGCTTTATCGAGGAGATTCAGCGCTCTGAGTGGCCAGACCAAGGTCCTACGGATGACATGGATATCTTTACTGCATCGCTAGACCCACACTTTGGGATCGTCGAAGATCCGATAACAATAGATCAAGGACATGACTCCTCCATGACCAACTTCTTCATGGATGATCATATAGGTGCTGAAGGGCTAGCACTATTCAGCCCAGGATTTATTTCACAAGTCATAGGTCCTCCTGAACCGGAACCAGAGGAGACGCACGACCCAGACCATGTCACTGATATAACACTGTACCCAAGAGATACACCATCCAGCCGTTCAGGTATACCGGAAGAGGCAGAGCACCTACTCCGACACTACAGACAAAACATGACTGGACGTTCAACAATGCAGGCAAAGCGCAAGTCCCCTTGGGAAATAATCTTTCTTCCCTGTGCACTAGAGACTTTTGCAGAGTTGTCTCTCTGGAATGAAGCATCTCATACTCGCTCCTCGATATTCTATACACTTCTTGCCCACAGTGCACTACAACTTCACATTTCACAAGGAACAGATAAATGGAAAAACGTTGGACTCAAGAATCATGAAAGAGCGCAGAGTCATTTGAGACAAGCGTTACAACATGAAATGTTTGGACCCAAGCAAGCTAGTTATAAAGAGCTCCTGATGGCAATTCTCGCCATGGCAATGACTTCGGTAAGATAATTCCTCACTCTTCTTGACCACACACTAAAAACGTCAGCTGCATAATGGTACTCGCGCTTTTAGAGTATTCCTGCTCGACGCAGAACGTCTCATTCGACTACGAGGCTTAGTCAACCATAACCCCTTCAAGACACGTCTTCTACACCACATGTACACACACCTACGCGTCATTGCAGAAAGCATGTCTCTCTGCACAGAAGCTCTCCCTGAGAGTTCTGCTAGCGAGAGCCAAGTCCAAGACCTGAGTCGAACCTTTCGTATTACAGAAGAGGGCTTGAACATTGGACTGGATCCTGCACAGGAAAAGACAGATGAGATGGGTTATAATGACATCCATCTAGAAGTCCAAGGTCAATGGAATCACACTCTGTACCCAGTGATATACGGAATTCCCGAGAGTCTGATGACGCTTTTGAGTCAGACTGTATCTCTATCGAATGAAAAAGCCCGGCTGGAGAATGTTGCGCGATGCAATCCAGCCATATCAGATGCACTGGCAAAACATACCAAGACCCTAGAAAGCAGAATATGGGCCTGGCCTTCTACGTTGGAAACTGCTGGACCCTTCGAAGTATCATCCAGAACAACAACAGACCACGATCTCGTCACTCAACCACAAATTCGTTCCATGACACTTGCAATTCATCAAGCGCTGGTTATCTACTTTTATCGACGAGTCTACGACATGAATGCCATGATTCTACAAGATCTGGTTCGTAAAACGCTGGATTATCTGGAGCCTTGCTTGAGTGAGTTGATAGACGAGCAAGACTTTGCGACGAGTTTGGCTTGGCCTGCTTTTGTAGCGGGATGTGAAGCTGTGACGCCTGAGTTGCAGGAAAGAGCGCTGACATGCTTGGGTGTGACGGATGAAAAGGGAGTTTATTTTACGCCCAAGCCCGCAAAGGTCGTTGTACCGCTGATTTGGGAGGGGAGAAAGAAGTCTGGAGATTGGAGTGCGAGTTGGCAGAGTCTTGTCCTTGATGGGTTGGAGTAGACGGTTGACTACATAGCTGAGATGCATGATCGTCACTTGAGCTACATCATCGAGGTGTATTATTATCAAGAATATCAGTTAACATATTATTCAAAATATTGATAGTATTATTCATTCTAACAATCTGATACTATCTTAATTATTAGGTGAAGGGAAATACATAGGAAATATTATCCGAAACATGGTTTCAACAACACATCTCCTCAATGAGATTTCAAGAAAGACCAGTGATCTTGACAGCGATGATTGGCTTCAGGGCAGATGTACCATTCGTTACGCCATTGGTAATTCCATTCGAGGTACCGTTGGTGTGGACAGGGTGGTCATGAGATGGTACAAGAGCCACAGGGATGTTGACAGTCAAGACACCCCGAGTGTCATTGTAGGCATACGACAGACCAGGATCGCTGATGGTCTTGCCGTTCTCATCCTCGAATGAAACTTGAACTTGCGGTGAACTACCATTCTTCACGGTCCAAACGGCGAAATTGTAAGTATCGCCGACTGTTGGTGTGGCATCAAATCCATCCCATGGGTGACAAATCGTCAAGGTTCGCGAGGTGCTGGTGCTCTCCTGTAGTGGTGTTAGATATGCTGTGAAAAAAAGATGGAATACGTACCTGAGTCATCTTCACTTCCTTATAAATGCCCTTGGCATTCTTGCTCTTGGCTGGTTTGTCTTGGTACTTGTACTGGGGCAAGTTGATGGGTGCGCTGTCTTTGCTGACACCGTCATCAAGGTACATAGAGTAAGTCTAAAAACAAGTATTAGCCCAATGTTCTGTGTAAATGATTCGAATAAAACATACCGTGGACGCCTTGCCACCAGGGTAAAAGTGAATCGTCGGTGGGTTCAGGTCATTCTCCTTGATATACTGCCGAACACCAATTTGGGGAATGATAGCACCTGCAAGTCATTAGCTCGTTGACCACATTATTGCCGAGGATACACGTACCTCCACGAATATAGACCGGGGTAACGAAAGGAATCTGGTCGAGATCACCGAACGTTGCAGGGATACTGCATCCGTAGCTGATGATCCTACCACCTTGGGCTGGCTCTTTGAGATTGGCAGCATGCTTGAGAATTGGATCATCGCCCAGGTACTCTCTGCCATTCTTGACTTCAAGGTTGCAAGGGTACCACAGATCTGTACCAGGGAGATAAACATCCCGGTTGAAGACTTGAGGGTCAACAATAGGACAAACGAGAATGTTGTGACCCAGCAAATACTGAGTGTCGATGAAATCCTCATTGTTGTTGAATAGATTGGTATCAAGAGGATCAGTGATCAGCTAGTTACTATTAGCAAAATTCTAGAAAGAGACAGCGGTAGATTACCATTGCACGAGCGATGGGTAGACCATTGATCAAGTTGGCAAACATGTAATCGTACATGACTTGAAGCAGAGTGTATCGGAGCTGAACATAATATCGACAGATGGGGACAACTGCCGCATACAAGACGCGTTGATCCTCGGGGATCAGACTGGCGTATTGATTCGACAAGACGTCACTGAAAGCCCACGGCTCCTGTACTTGGTTAGCATTATCACATATTAATGGCACCGTAACAACTCACCTGGAACACCTTAGCTGGCGGGTTTGATGCCTGGTCCCAGTGTTGCATGTAGTGGTTGCGATACCAAGGTAAGAGGAAAGCACCAGAGTACCATCGGATAAGCAACTCAGGGTTACACCATCGAGGATACGGGGAGTTCGAAGTTGGGTCAGAAGTGAAACCCCCCATGTCAACACCGGCAATAGTCAGTCCACTGTAGCCAAGTGCAAGGACTTGAGCAACAGAAATCTTCCAGAAGTCCCAGGAACTTCCATTGTCACCTGTCCATAAACCAGCGAAGCGGTGCATTCCAGTTTGACTGCCTCGACCAATGATGAAGTTGCGCTTCGTCTCTCGGCCTTTGAGATTGTTCAAGCCGTGGAATGTTGCTTTGTGGAGGTTGTATGAGTAGAGCGACCACAGTTCGATAGCGGTTTTGGTCTTTGGTGCACCGAGAGGACTGTCGTCGGTCATCTGAAGTCGAGATGGGAAGCCTAGCATGTCACCGTAAGACCTTCCTACTGCAGGCGTGGTCATGTCTTGCCAGACAAACTCGAGACCAGCGTCAAAGAGGTCTTGATACTGCTCGCCCCAGACTTTTCTGGCATCGGCTCGGTTCAGATCAGGGTAGTATCCGGGCTATACGCGTTAGTAGTCTGTCATGTAGCATAGTACAGATAAATAGATACTCACAGTTCCCAGAGTCTGGCCATAGCTGACACCTCCATGGAATGGATATCCACTATTATAGTTCCCATTAAAGTCGTACTCGTCCACATATACCTCACCCCTAGGGTAATCAGCGTATGACAGTCGTTGAGGCTGACCATAGTAGTCGTTTCCGTACACAGTTGGATTGACACCTTTCGCAAGTGGCCCGCTGCTGTTGGGACCATCGTATCTCCAGTATGTGGGAGGATAGTTGTTCAAACCGTTGGTGTATCTTTTGTCCTTGACCAACATACACTTGGACCCAGAATTGTTCGGGTTCTGATGATCCCAAAAGGCGTCTAACTGTTTGTAGTCGCCAGCGACCTCTGTTCGAAGAGTCATGATAGGCGTGATGTTGGTGCAAGCCTTGATTCCTTGGTTCTTGAGATTGCTGAAAAAGGCTTTGGGGTCAGGGAAGTTTACTGTGCTAGCTGTAAATGTTCGGTAGCGTTCCTGAAACTCATCAGTGACATTCTGGAGATGGTGGAATTGACCTACCTGAAAATCCACGTCGAGATGCATTCCATCGAGAGGGATTTCAGACCCGCGATAAGCGTTGACTACATCATAAACCGTGCCTTCGTTGGAATAACCGTAGCCTGTAATTGTTACTATCATTCATGTAATCTGAGTGATCAAACTTACATCCTTGGTGGTGTCCGAGAATGTATCGAGGCTTGAGCTTGGGTCTGCCTACAATGGAGGTGTATTGCCTGATATCTCATTGTTAGTGCTGATTGAGTATAGGATTAGGTAATAATTTACCAGATCATAGTTGGCACGTTGTCAGCTGTCATGATGTATGCGTCAAATGTGTTGAACCGAGTGGCGATACTGATGATATTGGAGTCGTTCTTGCCGAGATCAATAGCAACCTGGGAGTAATTGTCCACCAAAACACCAGTGACGTTTTGGTACGTTGGAGTTCCGTTCATCTCTAGGTAAAATGGGGACGATTGATAGCTGAACTATTAGCGAAAGAACGACAATTGACATACGCATACATACAGTGGTTCTCTACTGTCAAGTGCACCCTTGCCATAGACTTTGAGATAGTTAAAGTTGTCATAGCCTAAGTGAACAATTAGCATAATGTTAATTTGCGACCAGGAGAGGTCTTACAAAAATAGTTCAAGTAGGTTGGCTTCTTCAATACAGTCTTGCCGCCTTGTTCGCCAAATCCAAGATATTCAGCAGGTCCAGGTTTCTTGACATTGAGGACGACATTCTTGATTGCATCGATACTCCCATTTGTTTCGTAGGAAAAGGCCTGATCGGTGGTTTGCCAGATGATTTGTTCAACTTCTGCAGCTGTGTTGATACCCACGGATTGTGAGATACTTTGGTCACCCTCTGGTAGCACTGTGAGTTTTCTGGTAGCCTGTGAGGTGTCAGCTGATATCTGAATCAAGGCTAAAGTAAACATACAACAATGCGGAACGGAGACGAAAAGATATGCAGGCTAGTCTTGGGTTTAGCAGTGGCGGTTGAGTTCTCATATTCGTTGGCCTATTCTGATCAGCATGATATTGACGTAATATGGATTCGAGTCTCACAGTCAAAACATAATGGCCAGGACCCTTCTCTACAAAGGATGTATTCCAATACCATTCTTCTTTCGCAGGATACGCATTCCATGCCTCTGAGGCACGGTATTCTTTCTGAAGACCATCAACCAGGTCAGAGAATGTATCTCTAACAATTGTACGTCTACACTAGGATTAGAATAAGCTCAATATTCTTTCGTATTACATACGTGTTGGTATTGTCAAAGTCATTGACACTGGTGTACTTTGGGTCATATCGGATCCTCCAGATCAACGGAGTCACGAATTGGACCAAGCAGTGCGTCTCAGAGTCGCCATTGACACCTGCAAGGGTGATATGAGCTGCATAACGTAGAGGGTCGCCAGGCTTGATTGACTGCGATGATTCAACAGATACCACGTCCCTGGGCTTGCGGAAACCAGGTACGGTGGGGAAAAAGAGATCAGCGGGGATGAAGTTTAATGGATCATCAGGAACAGACATTGTTGCGATGTTTGATCAAGATGCCGATGGTGATGATGATAAGTAAGAACTAATGAGTTGGGATTACATCTCTTTAATAGTCAAGTGCAACCGTCTACCAGCCTATCTTTTGGATCCTTGGTACAATTCTTCATATCGCTGAGAACCTACATCGGCCGCCTTGACCTCTTGGAAAGACATAAAGGCTTGCAATGCGCGATTTACTCCCCAGAAACTCAAGTCTGGATACTACGTTGTCTCCAGTGCGTAAGAGTCAGATTCCAACATCGTGGGGGGTTCGTATCTCTTACCATAGACATACAAGAACACCACCATTTCAGTATGCAACTAGACAAAGGTAGAAGTTCTCCGCATGCCGCTATTGCTAACTACTAGATTGACTGCATCAAGCTGAAATTCCAAGCCTGAGGGTTTGTTTCATTTTGCGTCCCATCGAGGCACGTTGTTTCGAGATTCGGTTAGTTTGTTTCTATTCAGCTGCGCCACCGTTACGTTGATCTACCGCTCTGGACTAGCCATATCAAACATAGCGACGTCCTCAATTGTCTCCCTGCATTTGGCTTGGTCTAGATCTTTCACATGTCGAGTGAGCGATATGAAGTGATTTGTTTTATAAGACCTGTCGAGTTGAATGGGATCGTACGATGTGTGAATTGTTTCAAATTTGAGTCTCTTCTTTGACTTGGAAGTATCTTTCGTTTCCATCTTTTGGCCTTACTACCATATTAAAATACATATTTCCTCCGTTGAGCTAAAAGATTTGTGCTCACTACTTGACAAAGATAAGAGTAGAGTTGGGAGCTATATAAATCAGGCTAGATTGAATGTATGCAGACTTACTCCCGCATTAGCGCAAATAGTCAAATTGACTATCGATCTGAGATAAGCTTTAGTCGCCGGAGTGTAGTATTGCGGCAAAACCGATCTTATCGCGGAGAAAGAAAGTATCACTATTTGACTAGATCCAGAAACACTCACTTGTTGATTTAGCTGGAGTCGGAATGCAGTTGCAAGTCACATATGTGCCATGCCGCCACCGCGTGGGATTTCCAAGTCAGAACTTCAGCCGCACGAGACTATCGAATAGTTCTCCGGATTTGTTATGTGACCATGTCTTGTATACCGGCTATCCCTTCCTGCGGGGTTGGAAGTTTTATATTAAATCCTCAGTGTATGAGGATTCCCTCTTCTTCCTGTCTACATCACTTTTCATCCATCACTTTGCTCATCTCCTCTTACTGCCCTCAGTAGTTATCTGAATCTACAATGGGGTTCTGGAAGAGGCTCACAGAGTTCCTTTTTGTCAGTGGGGGCTTCAATGATCAATTCAGATTTACATCCGATCACTCGCAGATTACTCCAGTTGACTCAGTAGTCGACGTCTTTGATCCGGCTACTATTGTCGA
This sequence comes from Fusarium poae, assembly GCF_019609905.1. NCBI lineage: Eukaryota > Fungi > Ascomycota > Sordariomycetes > Hypocreales > Nectriaceae > Fusarium > Fusarium poae. The sequence goes on from NC_058399.1 coordinate 358,746, forward strand.
TGGCTCATGCAATACGCCTAAAGACAGAGCTTGTTGGACTCCAAACCTTGACATCCACACCGACTATGAAGAGGTTATTCCAGAAGGTGTGACTCGAAAGGTTTGTACCTACTCTATTCTACATTGGTATGTGCTAACAAAAGGGGCTCAGTTCCATCTTGTGGTTGGCGAACATCGAATCGCCCCTGATGGTTATGAGGTCGACCGCTTGCTGTTCAACGGGTCGTATCCTGGACCAACCTTGGAAGGGAATTGGGGTGATACTTTTGGTGAGTCTTTATTTCTTTGAGTGGGAGGAGATGCTTACAATCATAGAAATCACCGTCTATAATAACCTCACAAACTTCAACGGGACATCGATCCACTGGCATGGTATCCGACAATTGAACACTAACTGGATGGACGGTGTGTCAGGTGTAACAGAATGTCCCATCCCGGTAAGTTCTGCATGAAATAGCGCGGATGGTTGTCGATTCTAACGAGAGTAGCCGGGTGAGACCATGACCTATCGTTGGAAGGCCACTCAGTATGGTACATCTTGGTATCACAGTAAGAACCAACTTCAACGACGATGAAGAAGAACTAATATCTGTTAGGCCATTTTAGTCTCCAGTGTTAGTAAGCCCGCCTGAAAGACAGTTTGTCCCTAACCAAGAAACAGATGCCGATGGACTGTTGGGAGCCATCAAGATCAACGGACCAACTAGCATGAACTATGATGTTGATCTCGGCCCCGTACTCATCACTGATCATTTCCACAAAACAGCATTTTCCCAGGTCATGCTGGAGTACTTGGGTATGTTTTGAGCTGATCAAAGATATCCCATACTGATTGCAACTACAGGACGTCCACCAGCACCAGACAGTATCTTGATGAATGGCAAGGGAACATACTACTGCTGTCCAACAATAGGCAACCCGAATTGCGACAAAAACTGCGTAGGTCTCCCGAAACTAACAGACTTTGTCTTTGAGAAAGGCAAGAAATACAAAATGAGTCTCGTCAACACCGGCGTCTCAACGCACATGACCTTTTGGATTGACAAGCATAACTTTTCCGTTGTCGCTACCGACTTTGTCCCCATCACACCTTACAATACTTCTATTCTCAATATCGCTATCGGTCAGCGTTACGATATCATTATTGAGGCCAATGCCACGCTTCATGACTCAGCAAACTCCAAGAGAACTAACTTTTGGATGCATGCGAGAGACTGCAACAATGGAGGTGCTCGCTCGAACCTGGGTATTATTCGCTACGATGAGGATAACCAAAAGTTGCCTTGGACTCCACCTCCGGATGAGAAGCATCTCTGCTACGGATGTCTTGATGAATTGAGCGCCAAACTTAAACCTATCGTCAAGAGAAATATCTCCATCGCCACGAATGTCAACTACCAGGACGAGTCTTTCAAAGTCCATCTAGTAGGATATCCTGATGAAACTGCCGAAAGCTCTCAGCTTCATAAATGGGTTCTTAAGGATTCATCCTTCTATCTTGATTGGGCTGAACCCAGTTTGAGTCTTGTCAAGGTTGCATACGAAAAGGACTGGAAACATCCCAAGTGGCCCAAAGGCTACGAACCAGTCAATCTGGAGTATACAAATGGTAGCTGGGTGTACTTCTTGATTGAAGGCAAGTTCAAGGAGTCTTTGCACAATATGCCTGGGCATCCAAAGATCTACAAGACACAAGCTCCTGTGGCTCATCCGATGCATATCCATGGCCATGATTTTGTTGTTCTTGCTACGGGTACGACAGAGTTTGATCCACATAACTTCACTCTACAAACAGACAATCCGCCTCGCCGCGATGTGGCACTGCTTCCTGTCAATGGGTACCTCATTGTTGCATTCCAGAGTGAGTATTTCTTTCCCCACCATTCTTCCATTGTTAACAACATTTTTAGTGAACAATCCTGGTGTTTGGCTCATGCACTGCCACGTAAGTATTCCACCTTCACTACCTGATACACATGTTCTGACTTTGATAGATCGCTTGGCATGCTAGTGGTGGATTGGCGCTTCAGTTTGTCGAGTCACCAAGAGAGATCGGGCCGCAGTTCCAAAAGTCTGGTATTGTACCGCACTATTCTGAGCAGTGCAATAACTGGGCTGCATACTACACTATGTTTAATAAGAACGAGAACGCGACGCAAGAGGATTCGGGTATCTAATCTAGTTAGTTCAAGTTTGTAGATATTTGTAATAAAGATGTCTCTCTTATATCATCTAGCTGTTCCCCCCTAGAGGGTAGCAGAAGAAATGACCTCCCAAGTCTTTTTTGGCGTACAAAAATAACTCGTCTAAGAACCATAGTGTAAGGAGCATAAAGTGTCCTATTAATTCCGTTCATTATGCTTCTAGCGGCCAATTCAACGTCATTCAATTACTATTGAGATGCGAGAGTGAGGAGTGAATGAATTAATTAAAGGTCTAAATTGAAGGACTGTTGCAGACAGAAGAAGAGATGTACATTATGTGTGTGTGATGTGATCACGTGATCGTACCCATGATCCTCAACGTTCAACAATTACCTTCCGCGTCAGTATATGAAGATTCTAGGCAACACCACATGTGATTCCAAGGGACAAAATTGGTAGATCAGTTTCTGCTACTCATGGTAGGGTTCTTAGGTTATTTATTTGTTGCACCTAAAACGCGTCATCCTTCCTCATGTGGTCCTGCGCTTTCCTCATGCGTTAGTCCTACACGGAGCAGGAGGTAACCAGTTAATAAATCACTGACGTCGCATTTCGTTGCCTTCTTCTCCTTTCTCTCAACTTTAACACTCTCACCATCTTCATCATTAACGAATTACTCAGAACAAGATTTGCCATCGATAACTGTATCAAATCAACTAACATCGTCACTATGAACTCGGAAGATGGATCATCGGCATCGGTACCAATTAACTTTGACGACTCGGACGCCGCTTGGTTATTGGAGACGTTATCACCATCAATTAGCATCGACAATATGAACGACTTGGGAGACGATTCGTCATCGACGATGTTACCACCATCAATTAGCATCGACAATATGAACGACTTGGGAGACGATTCGTCATCGACGATGTTACCACCATCAATTAGCATCGACAATATGAACGACTTGGAACAAGATGGTTCATCGGCATCAGTACCAATTATCATCAACGACTCGGGAGACGATTCGTCATCGGCGACGCCACCACCATCAATTAGCATCGACAACGATTACTCCCTTAAACAATTTCCAACATCGGTCCCAGCCGAGATCGCCCCCAGCTCCCTTCAGATCTACAGGCGACAGTTTTCTCGACAATTGAAATGGTTGAGAGAGACATCACCGAGAGGCGAGCTATCTAGTGTCATCACCAATTCCAACGGATTACCCACAGCAACAACAATATTCTATCAGGTGCCCATATATTTCATACCCGTCGGTGCCACAATCGAAGACCTGCACTGTCTATTCATGAAAGCCAATGTCCAGAGATGGCTGCAACAAGCAAGCGCTGATACCAAAGTGTTCGTTGCAAGAATGGGAAATATTGCAGACGAACTCAAGGCGAGACCTCTGACTACTCATGTTGGATAGGAATCAGCATGGAGAGCAGCGGCGAGCAAACCTCTGAGGATTAGACTATAGACTAGTCTAGAGAAAATACACTGAACTTTCGTTCAAGTACCTGCGCCCTAAAACTTGGATCATTTTTTCTGCTACCCACTTAGTAGGTAGCTCACATCCAGGTCTCCTCTCGCAAGTTAGGAAGGGACAGTTGCCTAACAGGTACCTTGCACTGCATTTTCAACACTTGCTAGCTACCACAGCCACGAGATTCGAGATGTTGGCTTGACAGTCGTGGGTAGCAGAAAGAGCGTTTAGATATTTTAATAATTTTTATTCAATGTTATACTTTTATAACTTCTCCAACCTTATTATATATATGTGTGTCATAGACGCATTAACTTATCGCAGCTTGAGGACAGCCTTGCCAAAGTTCTTGCCCTCGAGCATACCGATGAAACCCTCAGCAGCGTTGTCAATACCCTCAGTGATAAAGAGCTTGGCCTTGACACTACCGTCACCAAGCCACTTCTGGAGGCTCTCCTGGTGCTCCTTGTAGTACTTGGGACCGAACTGGGGGTGGGCGACGAGGAAACCCTCCATCTTGATCTGCTTGGCGATGAGGTTGATGAGACCCTTGACACCCTCACGCTTCTCAGCGGGAGTGTTGTACTCGGAGATGAGACCGCAGACGGGGATACGACCGCCGTTGTTCAAGCTGGTGAGGGCAGCCTCGAGGTGGTCACCGCCGACGTTCTCAAAGTAAATGTCGATACCGTTGGGGGCGAGACGGGGGAGGGCGTCCTTGGGAGACTCCTTCTTGTAGTTGAATCCAGCGTCGAAACCGAGCTCCTTGGTGATAAAGTCGAGCTTGGCATCGTCACCGACGGATCCAATAACAGTAAGACCCTCGCGCTTGGCGACCTGACCAACGATTTGACCAACAGCACCGGCGGCGGAGCTGATGAAGATGGTCTCGCCCTTCTTGGGCTTACCGATCTCGTGAAGACCGGACCAGGCGGTGAGACCGGGCATACCCAGAGGGCCGAGGAAGAGGCCGAGATCCAAGTTGTGAGGGTTCTGGATCTTGCGGAGGTTGACCTTGGGAATGGTCTCCTTGTCGAGACGGACGTACTCGGCAATGGGGAGGTAGGCGGTAACAAGATCACCCTCGGCGTACTCAGAGTTGTCAGTCTTGATGACCTTGCTCAGGGTGCCGTTGATGATGGCGTCGTTAATCTCAAAAGCGGGAGCGTAGGACTTGACAGAGGTGTCGCGCATCTTTCCGCGGAGATAAGGGTCGAAAGAGGCATATTGGACCTCGAGGACAACACCACCCTCGGGAGCTGAGTCGATATCGATAGGTCGGTCCTCAGTGACGAGGTGCTCACCAGCGACGGGGAGACCGGTGGGGATCTTCTTGTAAACAAAGGTCTTGTTCTGTGTCATGTTGGCGGTTTATATGTGTATGTGTATATGAGATTAAATGAGGTGAAAGTCAAGGTGAGAGAGGGGGTATATATGTAGTAGGTATGGTATGATATGATATGAAAATGAACAGGTATGAGAAATAAACGACGTCACTTCATCTATATATACAAGTGGAATATATTTTTACAGTGGTTCTGAAAGTACACCTTTCAAGTACCGTAGCCACGTCAAAGGTGGCGGCGCTACCACGTACCGAGGCTATTTGATGATTTGTAAGAAACGAAAAAGCATTGAAGTTTTTCCCAACAACTAAAAACGTCACAGCGTCGATCCACAAAGTAACGGTGATACTTCCCGAAGGGGTAATGACCTCATGAGTGACATACAACAACGTGTCTTTGATCAATTGAAAGTAAAGTATCTCTAGTTATTACTATCAGATGATCCTACTGTTACTCAGGTGTGACAGTATGTAGATGTCTGTAATACCTCCAATGTCAGATTCTTATCTCGATTATTTCTGACAGTCAGCTTAAAATCTGAGATCAAAAAAAGAAAAAAGACAAGGATACCACAAAGAAACTAAAACGCGGCGCGGAGAACGTGGCATCCCCTCGGCTACTTTACCCAAAGCGGATCAAGATTGACGGTGTGAAGAGAGCCTCGGTCGGCGTCTCCGTTTCTTTTGGTTCATCGTAGAATTCTTTACAGACTTCTAGCGCTGTCTATAGTAAGCAGAAAACAAAGTAGCGAAGCAGCGAAGGTAGGTAGTTTTGCATTAACGCCGAGTGGGTTCCCCGTCTCATTAATGCTTCAGCCGCCTTATCCTGTACATCCGTGGAGAAGAGAAAAAAGTTAGACTTGTTAGTCAGCTTGCAAGATTCAGGTTTTGAAGGTTTAGTAGTTAACACGAGTCAGCTGGTAACGGCATTTGCGAAAATGATGTCAATTCACCATTTTTCGGGAATTGCCATGTTGAGATATTGGGATTTGCATGTACATATAATTGCCACTGGTCCAAGGTCATTACGCAAAGACACGATGGCTTCAGTCGTGTCCGACGAGCTTACCCTGTAGCACAAACGTGCTTGTACCAAAGTATCACCGACGCACCTCGAGCCACATGCACAACACAATACATAATCAATTGTACAGTGTTCAAAACAACAGACATGACCAACTTGATACAAAACTAGTAGGCCATTATAGGTGAATCGGTTATAAACCACAATCCCATATATCTATTTGTACACTAAATCCCAAGCTTCGTTACTTCATCAACTCTCAAAAGCAGTAACCATCCAGTACGCCCAATACGCCCAATCAAAACAATGCCATCCCAATACATGTAACTCTCTAATCAATTTCATTCAAAAAGCTCTATTTCAGATTATTTAGCGTGAGCTGATATGTAGTTATGCTTCTTCAGCTTCTTGCTCAGCGAGATTCTCATCCGAGCCCTGCCAATCATCACTTTCAAGCCCGTCTCGTCGGATGAACAATGATGACACCCAACCTAGGATGGCGAGGCCTCCGAAAATACTCCATGCCAATGCCTCACCCTTGGGACGGATGTTGATGGACAGACTAAAGAGTCCACCGGAGACAAAGGGACCGAAGCTGCGACCGAGTGCGGAGAGAGTTTGTGCCATGCCGTTGAGACTACCGAGGCTCGCGTGCGATGGCGCAGAGTTTGTGATCTACACATATTCCAATTAGCAAGGTTTAATTTAAGAAAGGTTTAGAAAAGAGACGTACCAAAAGCATTACACTCGACAAACCACCGACAGCACACAAGTTCTTCAAGATCAACACCAACCCAAGCTCAATGTATAGCCACATCTTGCCACTGCCAACACCAAACAGTGGCTTGTCATCGGCGTAGCCGACCCACGGCATAAACAGCATACTGATACCAAGTCCCAAGAGAGAGATTTGGTAGGTACCGAGGTTACCCAATTTGGCCTTGAGCTGTTGGAACAGGAAGGCTTGGAAAATACAGCTTGCCAATCCTGCGATGCTCAAGCTGACACCAATTCTACTAGGCAGCAAGTCGCGACCGGCAGGGGCAGGCGTCGCAGCAAAAATGGGGTACAAGCTGTTGAAGGAAATGTTGGACAGCTGGAACACGAGGTAGGTGAACAGGACCAGAATGGTGGTTCGGCTGAGATCCTTCCAGGCGGACAGGGCGGGGTCAAGGTTGTTGTCGCTATCGTCAGTGTCGTCTTCGTCTTCCTCCGAATCGGACTCGAGCGCTCGGCCGGAAGAGAGGAGGGGCTGGTTTTGGGATTGCGAACGAGGCCATCGCGCGCTCCAAGAGGGACGTCGAGGGGGTGGGGTTCGCGAAGGAAACCAGGAAAGGATCTTGTCGACCCATGCGGGCTTCTCAAATGCGACTTGGGTTTTATCCAGGGTCTCCTCGAACCAGATGCTGACCACAATAACGCTGATAGCTAGAAGACCGGCGGAGAGAATATTGGGAGCCAAGTAGGGGTACTTCTTACCCATTGTACCGACAAGGATGCCTCCCAGAGCAGGCCCTGTGATACTACCGAGGGAATAAATGACAGGCAAATATGTAAACGCGCGGCTTTGGTTGGAGCGATCTGTGACTTCTCCCAGTACTGTCGGGACACACGCAGCGTTGCCGTTGAGAAGTCCCATCAAAACGTGGATAACGACGATCTGCCAATACTCCTTGCAGAAGCCAAAGACGCAAAAGCAACCCATCAGCGCAATTGTGCCCATGATTAGAACCGGCTTCCTGCCAATTACATCCGAGGCGTATCCCCAGAGGAAATTGGTGGACAGCTGCGCCAATGCGAAAGAGCTCGCAAGTATTCCAACGTATAATCCTGCTTTCTCATCGGGAATGCCTGGCATATTGAGCACCATCTCGGGGAGATATGGGGATATCGAGTTTAGCGCGGTCTGCTCGGCAAGGGAGAGGAAAGCCAGCAGCAACAGCTGTCGAACGGGCAATGGAGTCTCTTCGCCATCATCTTCATCGTCGGAATCGCTCGCATTGGAACCTGTATAAGGCTGTTCGAGGGGTGTCTTTGGCGGCGTGGTAGGAAACGTCTGGTATCGATGGGATTGGCGTCGCAAGTTGCTCAAAGTTGGGATCGGCGCACCAGCGTGGAATGAGCCAGAGGAAGCTGTTCGCTCAACAGCCATAGCCCTCCTGGCGGCATTTGAAGAGTTATTTCGTGAGGGCGCCATGATGTGTAATGGCTATGGATTGACCTATGACCGAGATCTTGGGGAAAGCTTGTCGCTGAAGATCAAGACTTAGTTTTGACGGAGTGGTGACGTAGGAAGGAAGGGCGAGATTTGCTATGGCGGGGCTGACACGAGCCACGATGCGATCGAGGCTTCAGGTTGACGCGACAAGGGCATTTGCTGATGATCTACGTCGAGGGAGAGATGAAGAAAGGTTCTGTGTTGTGATGAGACAATTAAGATTGTCTCTGTGGCTGGGAAGAAGCTTCAACGAATATTCCGAAAAACGGCCGATCGCCCTTTTTTGTGCAGTGCCGTAGGCAACTGCAGCAGGTACTGCAGGTGATGGTCGCACCTTCTATTTTTGATCGCGTGAGAGCAAGGTACAGTACGATCGCTGATGTAATTGCGGGTTCATAAGCTCAACCTCTCCAATCAACGGCAGCCATTGCCATCCACCGGGCGGGTTCCTCCGGTCAAACTCAATTGGATGTATGACGAGTCAGTCTGTCATCCAAGTTTATTTTGTCTCTGACCCTCTTAGCAGTAGCAGAATAAGTCTGAGGTTACAAAAATAATTTGTTGAAGATGTTTAGTCTTTAGAGCATAACTTGGATCTGCTACATTCGTATCTCAAGTCTCCAGCACGACGTTTCTAGCTCTCTGAAGCTTATGTGTCGATCTCAATCTTGGCGCCAACTACAGACTAATGTCACCAAAGACACTACCCTAGAGGAGGGTCAGCTTAGCTCAATCTGCACCCAATCTTTCAACACGACCTCGTGCTTACATCGTCTGATCGACTGAGAAGGCAAACGTTAAGGGATCAAGAAAGATGCTAATTGATGGTGATAACGTCTCTAATAACTAATCGGCTTCTGAGTCGTCAATGTTAATTAGTACCGATGCCGATTATCCATCTTCCGAGTTTATGTTAACGATGTTAGTTGATTTGATAGTCTGTCTCAAACCTGGATCTTGCGGAGATGCGATAGTGCAGACATCTTGAAGTGCTTGAAGCCTATAAGGCTCGTCGGTGAACTTTCCAGGTCAGGATCTGAAAATCTGGAAACAACAATGGGAATGCGAAATTGTTTACTTGCAAAAGGAATTAATGCTCCTCGCACAATCACTCAATGTGCCAGAGCACTTCAGGGTATTCGCATTTCCCCAACATTCCAATCTTCTATAACACTTTCTTTCCACGGTATAAAGAATCAGCACGCAAGAGACGGGGAGGAAGAACGAGGGGTCAGAGGGGGGGGCGGTACTTGACTGGAACCCGACACCCGAGGTATATCGATCTGGGTCTTAGTACCAGTAACCTACATATGGATAGCCACTGTATATCAGAGTCGTCCAACTCTCATTCAAAAATGTCATAGAAAATAGCACCATCTAGAAACCCCAATCCTCACTCCAATGTCAACATATTCTCCGGCATAATATCCGGATCTCCAATCTGCTGCACAATCGCCATAAACTCCTCTGACGAAATCCCAATATTATCCAAAAACTCCAAATCGCTCGTCCCCTCCTCTAAATCTGTAGTCAAAAGCCTCTCCTCATCCGTCTTCCCTGCAAGCTCAGAAGCTGCTTCATCCGTAACTGATAAAGAAAGAGTTTGTAGTCCTTGCTGTTGTACTTGCGCGACGAGTTCCTGACACTGAGCTTCAAGATAGACGAGCTCTTGTTTGCGGACTTTGGCTAGTCGGTTCCCGCGGGCGATCATGTTATCGAGAAGTTGATGGACTAGAAAGCGGCTGTTTTGATCGTCGGCGACGCCGGGGAATAGAGCTGTTGCCATGTTGAGGTGGAGAGCGGCTCCAAAGGTGAATTCGATATCGTAGGGGAGAAAGACCTCTGCAAGCTGTCAGATTGATATCAAGCAACAAAAGAGGAGAGCCAGGTTACCCAGAAGACTGTATTCGCTCGTAAGAATCTGGAGTGTCTTGACAGCTGATTTGATGCCTGTCGATATAACCGCTGCCGTCTGTCCAAGAAAGGCTTCCGAGTTTTCAGCGCCCGGCTGTCCAAGAATATCGAGACGTTCTTTGAGGACTGAAAGTAGAAGAGGGCGTGTCGCTACTATCACACACTGCGTTTATCAGCCCGTGGCCTCTGAGACATCGGAGGTGAACTGACCTGGTGATATAGAAGCGTAATGTATTTTGTACCGCGAGGCATCGTGTCTACCGAATTCCGGAATTTCATCGATATTATCTTTTCAATCTCTTGTGCGTGGTGCGCCAAAGTGTGAAGAATAGCCTTGGTCTGTTCGAGGAACTGCCCGAGTGGTGTTTTCTCTGGTTTGTAGAGTGCTACGTCCTGTTAGACCTGCACCGATCTGTTGACGAGAAAAAGAAGGGGAAAACTCAGACTTACTTGTTAGAATTACTGATAGCAGATGCGACAAGTTCACCTGTAGACTTCTCGCGCTGTCATCTTGAGAACCCACGTTGGGAGGGTTGACTGGCGTGGAGATATCACTGTCCTGTACTGACATTGGCAGTCCCAGAGACGAAGAAAAGTGTCGGTCCATGATATATAAAGTCCACCACAAATCGCGACATCGAGTAACTGTTTCACTGCCGAGTTCGCTGTCTGGTAGTTGTGTATGTAGCCCTTCCAAAAGAGCTATCCTGATGGCCTGGCCAAGCTGTGACTCGTCAGTATCTCTGCTTGTGAGGTACGTATCTACTTACATATACGTGCGCAGACTCTCTCTCGTCGATAGAGTAGAGATACAACCCACCCATGGCCAAAACTTCAATTGCGAGGAGACTGTCCTTCCAAAGCGCTGTATGATCCGGCATAAGACCCATCGCTCTCACAAAGAATTTGGAGCCGGGGGGTTCGGTGGAGGGCATCCATTGAGAAGAGTGAAAGGCCGTACCAAAGGCCAGAATCAAGAGAAACTTGACATACCAAAGGCGGTTCTCTTCAGCCTTGTTCTGCGCGTCCGAGTAAAAGTCACGGATCTGGTTGACGAATTCTACCTCGTCAAAGAGCCGGTATGTCTGGCCGAGATGAAATTTGAAGGTGTGGAATAAGTAGATCGCGTAGTCGAGAGATGGTAGTCCAGTGACATCGGGTTTTTCATGTGGAGGGCGGATATTCCATGATAAAGTGTACACGTCGTCTTCTATCAACTGCGGCGGAATCATGTCTCCTCCTGGCTGTAGTTTGTCGCCCAACATGAGCATCAGTCGTAATGTGAAAGACCAAGTCGACCACGGCGCCAGCCATACTATTCCATCAAGTCAGCACGTTTTCAGGAAAATGTTCGGGTACTTACTCCAAGTCCGTCTGTTCTTCCGCGTATTCTTGATAATCTTGGACGGAATCGTAAACGCGCTAGGCCAAATACTCAACGGTGACTCGCCCTGCGGTTGGTATGATGATGATGAGGTGGGACCTTGGTTGACAAGTTCAGACTCAGATTGTTGATGCGAATGCGAGCCTTCTATCGTGAGCGCAGGAGAAGCAAGACTGGTACCGACTCCGCACTCACCATTGACGTCGCTGAAAGCTGCATCGCTTCTACGTTTGAGACCCGGAGAAAAAGAGTGAGGTTGGGATATGTTCGGAGAGCAGTATGACGCAGATGATGCTTCTATGGAGGAACGATACGGCGGAGGCGCGGAGGATATTGTCGCTGAGGGAGGTGAGCGGTAGATGAAGGGTGTTTCTGTATTCTGTCTGTTCTCGAGGATGATGTTTGATGGTGAGCGCTGATACTGCTCTACTTGCTTCTGAAGGTCTTGGAGGTATCTGTATCGATGGAGGTTAGTGTTGGTAACAAGGTTGATGTGGCTGAACCAACTTTTCCGAGACCATAACCTTTGTTACGCCTTCTGTGAAACGGCATTGTACTTGGCGCCGCTGACAGTTCTGGCACGGGTCTTGTCCTGAGCATTTGATCTTGCTCTGTCTACAAGCGACGCAGCTGTGATGGAGTCAGTGGGAGAACGAACAAAGGCGAGACTTGAAGACTTACGCATTGGCCGTTCTTCTTATTTTGCGAGGCTGGCTTTCCGACGCCATGACGTTGATGTTTGGGGAGAGTATTACGATGCATCCGACCGCTTCGAGGCTGCGCCTGTTTAGTGAGGACGTTGATCAATGAGAATGGTCATAGATGGCAAAGATGGAAGAATGTCTGGAACGAGGCGTTTCGGCTGCAGTATCCCCCTGTCAGGTCTCACTGGTTAGCGTTAGCGCAGTGTCCTCCCCCACACGACGGTATCGGGTCCGTTACCGGGTGATTCTGGGGATGTCTTGATGAGGTCAGTTGAGTTTTGATGGACGTTTTGAAATAAAGTAGGCGCGGTGTGCGTGATGATGATGTGGAGAGATGTCTATGGTCTGTTATCTAAACTTTTTACCTGCAGATACCCGTTTTGTTAGCGGTCAATGACGCTGAACGTTATCTATCACGGCAAGATAAAACCAACACTCCCGCTGAATTAATTTGATCACGTTCATCACCAAGATAAGAATAGTTCTATACCCAACCCCTACAACCATTCCCCGCATTTGGGTTAGGTGACAACGGATGATGAAAGAAACAAACTGGACTGATATCTAATGTTTTATTCTTTCACCGGATACCAGTCCCGAGATAGCGCGGGGTCGATCTTTTGGAGCTTTTACCGTTGCGGGCATGCTTTTACAAACCTCACATAAGCCACGTAGTCAAAGATAAGTTGGGGAAACAGCGTGATCGGCAATGAATTTTTTTATTGTTACATCCAATGGCTCTCGGGGTATCAAGTGCCGGTAGACGCGGTGCAAGGATCGGTAACTGTCCCGGTCTGATTGGATAACCAGCAACTACATTATTAAATGCTATCCTCGCAAACTATCCAATACTCTAACTTCCATTCACAATCCTTATGGCATCAACAGACGTCTTGCTGTAAAGCCAGTGTTCCCGTCCGTCAGCGAAGACGGTGCCCAGATATCCGATCTTGAGGCCGTCATGGGTCAATGCATGCGATCCCTCTTTGCGGGGTTCATTGCATCCAGTACAAAACTTTTCATCCATCTTATTTATAGTAAGACAACGGATGCACCGCCATTTCTTGCTTTTGTATTTGTGTGAGATTAAGGTTGCTCTAAGAGCCCTATTTTTCGTGACGAAGCTGCATCTATCGATTTCGCATTAGACTTCGAGGGATACCCATATCAAGTTCCTCAACAGGGGTTGTTCTGGGCGCCATGGTGAGGTCTTCGTTATGCGTATCAGAGAGTAGGTCTGTTGGTTCTAGGGGTGCTTGCTATTCTTGATGAGTGTTTGTCTGGTATCGATCTACATCGTTGACCTGGTAAATATAGCAATTTGGCAAAGCCTTGAGTTGAGTCTGGATGCTATGAATCAATGTCCAACCGCCCGCAGATACACAGACACAACTTGTCTTTGTTCACAGGTTAGCCACGTTTGTGATTGTTTAGCACAAAGAGAACAGCAACGATAATCACAGCGACAATGGCAGCGACAATGGCAGTGACAAGCAGACCACTGAGGTTATAGACGATCCGAGTAAAGCAATTCCATTCAATGTTTGACTACATTTTCTTTGCTTTTGGCAGGTATCCCATGGACCGAGTCTTTTACCAGCCTCCAAGATTCATCCTTGGCATCATACCTAGTCGGGGTTTACCGAAGTAGAGTACTCCTGGATTCTCACGATCGGATCTGTGAGTCATTTCCGACATGGGTCGCTGGCGGAAGTTGCGGTCGAACCAGTATTTCATCAAATCATCATGACCGTACACTCGAACACGGACAGCTTCGTCGGGATTTGGATCGGTGTCAACCAGCTTGAGCCAGTACGACGATCTATATCCTTCTTGGGTGTCTCGTGGAAACCCCTCGGGTACAGCAGCGAACTGTTCCAATGTCTCGGCGTCGAGCATAACGCAAGCAGCAAATCGCATGTCTCCAATGAGAGCAGTGCCTCTCTTCGACGAAATCCATTTCTTGAAATAGGCGCGAACTGCGGCCGACGAAGCATTCTCCAGCGCCTCCTTGTCTTCGAGGATGTCGTTCTCGAAGCGGCGTAAGAACTCCTCGTTTGGACGCATGTCAACCTCGACGGGAATATGGTCAAGAATTGCACTGTTGTCTTTGCAATACATGATGTTTTCTTTAACATTATTCGCCTCATCGTCAGCCCAAACTTTGGCTACGCGATTGATGATGTTGATAGCGTGTCGAAACTGCTCATCAGAACCAGGACCATAAGCGGTGCGTACAATGGCAAATCCCCATCGGAACGGTCTGTGTCCATCTGTCAGCGATAAGATCGCTTTGAGTCGGGCCATAACGCTACGACGACATCGAGGATCGCCCTCGAAGCGAGGTTGTCGGAATTCAGGGTCATTAATCCAAACAGGCAAGTCGTCAAAGTCAGCGACAGGCGGCAACATGTTGTCTGAAGACGTGGTCATTGTGACAGAGAAGAGGTGAGAGGATGAAAACGCATGGAAGTGTGGGCCAGAAGAAGCAGGAAGACTTAGGTACTTATGTAGGTGTCCAGGTTAAGGCGGCTAGGGAACAGTAGCCCGAAGGAGAAGGGTTTCTAGTTTACAGGCGGCAGAGGTGTCCACAAAAATGGAATTCAATCACTGACTTAGCGCCCAATGGTCTAGTGAAAACAGTGGGTGGGTAGCGAAAGTTAACCTTGTAACTCTTAGTCTGAGTTAGTAGGTAGCATAGATTGACCGACATATTTCATGTCGTATGTTTTCAGTAGCAAACTTTTCTGAGACCCTGAGGGGGTGCAAATAGAAACGTATATTAAACCAAGTCCTATCTAGGAATGATGCTTTATCTCGCGTTTAACTCAAAGACACTAAGGCACCCGCCAATTGTCTGCTTGTGATATCTATCTACATTGTAGTATACCCTATTTGACTCTGCGATTATTATAGCTATTTAACACTCAGTTTGTCTTGACAGGTTCCGTTGTCGTTTGAGTCTTAGCAGGCGCATTCCAGTCAACATTTGGCCCAATGCAGTACGCGTTACCAACGACTAGTTTGTCTGAACAAACTTCTGCATCGACAAGCCCAGTATTAACCATCAATAACATATCGATATCTATAGCTCCTATAGCGCAGATACTAGCGCATGTGTCTTCTTTCTCTGCAACACGCCATCTACCGCAACGATCTGTCGTGCCAGTGGGAATTTTGGCGCCGTTGGGGGGAGGAATCTTTTCATGAGTGTAAGGGTTTTGGTGAGGAGGTGTAGTGGTGTCAGTGCCGTTGGAGGAGCTGTTATGCTGTCCGAACTGTGGACCGAGACATAAGATGGTACCGTAAACGGCAGTGAATGACTGCAAGTTAACACAGTCGAAACCAACCCAGGGATTGTAAAGCTGCACATCTCCTTCACGTAGCTGGTTTGTGGAGTTGGTCTCAATGGTATCACAATCTTCCTCGGATCGAAGTGTGTAAGTACGATGGCACACTGGAGGCATGCAGAGTTTGGTACCCGGCTCAATGGTCGCACCAACATTGCAATTGGGCAGACGATACTGATTGGCAGTAAACAGAGAGGCAGAGGATACTCCGTGCTTCAACGCTATCGAGTTGCAAGTTTCTTTGCCACTTGTTGTGTACCATTCGTCAGTACCACAATCGAGCGAAGTGTCTTCCGGCTCTGGGATCAGTGATGGAGGTATATCAGTCGGTCCCTTCAAACCACACTTGCTGTAAATGTACTCGAGTTTCTCCTTATAGTACTCGTCAAAGATTGAGTAGGATGAGGATTGCATCATGGCCATGCGCTTGACATAGCACGTTGAGCACATCTCCTTCGAGGGCATCTTCTTATAGTCAGAGACACGTGTGAACTTGGAAATGACATCTATTACTGTTAGCTGTGGAATTATCAATGATAATGTTGATGAGGGGACGTACCGTTGCAATAATCACCAGCGTCGTTCTTGAGACACGTTTCGTTGTATCCAGCCCACATGTTACCGCCTAGCAACATGGGAACAGCTTCGTCAAGTGTGTATCCTTTGCAAGCTGTAACCACTGCCTCGTACCAGCTTCGTAGACTCTCGCCACACCCTGCGTCACATACAGAGTCTGTGCGGTTTCTGCTCTCAAGCGCACCACGATACCGACGTTCAGCAAATTCATCAACTTGTGAATCACACAGTACCCTTCTCGTCAATGCGGTCTGACAGGCGCTTGAAACTTCAAACTCCAAAACATCATCTGCCTGGTAAACCTGAAATCCAGGGAACACGCGCTTTCCTGAAACCTCTTTCGAGCCTTGAAGCCAGGCAAGAATTGAGGAAAGGAAGCCGTTGACATTATCACGGGCGAACGTGGCGGTGCTGTTGCGAGGAGATACCATCTCAATGAAAGCCTTTGTACAGAGATTGTACACCCAGAGATCGTAGCTCTCCTCGACTTCAAATGCCCTTGTCTGGCAGTTTTGCGTCTTGACACAGTCTTGCTTGTAGTTGTAAAACCAACTATAAAGACCAGTTCCTAGAACATAAACAGCAGTGGAGTCGAGAATACGGACAGCCCAAGCCATACGACAGCGATCGTCCTTGCAACCATCAAATGTCGGATCGTCAGTAAAGAGACCAACACTAGCCTCGAAAGGCTTTGGAGCCTTGGGTGTTGATGCGTGTTTAGATTGCCCGGCAGGATGGCTTCGTGTGCCCCGCCGCGACGGAGGCGAGAGGCCCAACGAATACATGGTCGACGAAACAGCCTGCAACGGTCTCGGTGTCCACGAGTTATGCTGTCCACCTGGTGAAGAGGTTCCCAAGTGTGGTTGGTATGATTTCAACAACGGCGATTGTGGCGGGACATGCCCTGTCGGTATGTTCGAGATCGGCTCGCTCGACAAGCATTGTGGTCCGAGCTATCAGCCAGCCTGCTGCTTTGGCACAGACAAGTCGATGCAACTTTACAATCAGTGCAGCTGGACCAAAGAATTTCCCAATTGCAACAAGGGGAAATGTGCCAGCGACGTGACAGAGATTGTCAGATCGGGAACTGGCAGCGGAGATGCCTGGTGCAGCGCGCATGGTGGCAACGATCCTTTCAGCAACAAGAAGCGCGTCCGTGAGGAGCGTAAATATTGCTGTCGCGAGGATATCAAAGACCAGAAGTGGACTGACTGTGATTGGGAGAGTCACACCGGCGTTGTTCCCAAAGGCTGGGGAGGCAACGATTATTGTCTCAGCGGATGTCCAAGCAACAAATTGCGCGTGTCAATGGATCACAATATTCAAGAATGTAGCC
Organism: Fusarium poae; assembly: GCF_019609905.1. Classification (NCBI taxonomy): domain Eukaryota; kingdom Fungi; phylum Ascomycota; class Sordariomycetes; order Hypocreales; family Nectriaceae; genus Fusarium; species Fusarium poae. The sequence continues at coordinate 376,236 of NC_058399.1, forward strand.
GCGGCGCTAGATCAATGTGCTGTACTCCGGCCTACTCTACTATTGTCAAGAGAGAGACGAAGGACGACGAGTTGGCCGAAGCTCTTGAAATCTTCCTTGACAATCCCAAGTGTACCAACGACACCCAATCCTACCGCTATGATAGCCAAGCGACGGTCATTCATCGACTTTTAGGCTATTTATTTCTTGCACCTAAAACGCGTCATCTTTCCTTATATAATCTTGCGCTTTCCTTATACATTAGTCCTATATAAAGCAGGAGGTAACCAGTTAATGAATCACTGACATCACATTTTATTACCTTATTTTCCTTTCTCTTAACTTTAACACTCTTACTAGAACAAGATTTGCCATCGATAACTGTATCAAATGAACTAACATCGTCAACACTAAATCATCCTCAAATTTCACCACGAACCGGAAAAGATGCCGAAGTACACCGTCGACGTGATATCAAGCCTCACGGGGCAGCCAGTGAAGTTCAATATTCATGGGATACCTGTAAGTCAAAGACGAGCTTAGCCTTACATGAACTGAAATTGACATATCTGGTACAGTACCCCAGCAGTGGTGAATGGCCCGTCTACCACGACATATGGAATCGGGTTCTTGACTACACTGGAACCACACCCAGCCACGCGATGGTTAATCGTATCTTCCCTCTAGCTGGGAACAACGCCGGGCTTGTTAGTGAGTAGCGGATTTCTTTGTTCTTTCGGCTTGATGTACTGACAAACGGCAGCGGAACACATCTTCGAAAGGCAGTCGTTTCGGGATTTCGTCAACTCCAGCATCACTGGAGGATTGCCAAGCGGAGCCGTATCTACACTTCCTCCCATGGACTACAACTTCTGGACGGTGACAGCGCTCCAACCTATCCCTAACGCGGTACCCATCGGTGTATCTCGCGCAGTAACTCCGATACGCCGTCTAATGACGGTACTGGGAGCGAGACGGTTCGAAAATGTTTTCGTACTAGCCGGCAAGGATCTGAACGGCGTCAAATCGAGAATCTGGAGTCATCATGAATCGACTAGCAAGAGCAACATGCGAAGATACATGACTCATGACATTGCAAAATTCATAGAATGCATACGTAACGTAAGTCTATCATTTGTTTATCTTCATTCTGATTAGTATTCTGGCTTATGTTCTGACTCTTACCTTACTCAAAGGCTCTTGGGGTGTTCGTATATCTAAACCATCCCATGGTACACTTTCGATTGATGAACATTATGAGAGAAATCCGTGATGAGCTCCAGAACGCTGAGGGTTACCAAATCTACACCCACGGTCCAGCTACCAGTGTCTACGCCTGCGCACGATTTGACGAGTGGGCCGCAGATCATTTCGCGACTTTGGCATCGGAAACAGCAGATTGGGCCCTCAACTGGATTGGAAAAGCCGTAGCGGAATGGAACCTACACCCCAACCACCCGTTCCATCCTTGGGTAATGAGCACCCTCTTTGCGTTGGCGGCTCTCGCTGGAGGGCTTCAGGTCAATCTGGATGGTATTCCGGGGCAGTGGCATTAAAGGTTTAAGGGTTCCTAAGCTTTAGGGTGGTAGAAACGAATAGCCTAAGAAGTTTCGTCCAAGTAGCGACCTAATAACTTTGTTCTTTATACTGACATCGGTCACTTTGTCTAATACAATGAGGACAACGTCTGTGGTGTTGAGTAGTGCGAATCTGTGATAATTGCATCGCTGGAGGGCAAAAGCGACTACCTGGTGCACGTAAGCCTACATATAAAATTGCTGGACATCACAAGATTACATAGCCTCGCAGACGGTATCAGTTGTGAACTCTGAAGTGGGTGCACTGTTTTGGTCATAGACCATCACTTAATCAACCACTGTAAGAGTATCTCTCCCCAACAATAGAATTGTCTGTCAAAGGGTGGAAACACGATTGTTCTCTGTATTCTTTGTTATTTAACTACCATACACGGCATATTGAGCATCAAGTCGGTGATCATAAGACCCTCCATTGTTATTACAGTGTTGCAGCTGTTGGATACCAGCGCAGATAAATGCGATACACGGGTCTTTTCAGTGATGCTACTACAATTTGAAGGGTGAACAAAAGAAATAATATCATTGTCCGTTTCTTTATGAATAGCAAATGCTTTGTAGTGCCACCAGATGACAATAAATAGCCCGTTCAATCCAACCCAACTACACTGTCTGCTTTTCTATCGTCGAGTCTGTCCAGCAATCCTTCTTCGCAATCAACTCTGAGATCATCTTGTAAAGCAAACATTGAGATCAAACTCACAATCATCAATCATCGTCAGTAGACAAACTCCAAAATGAATCATCTCCAAATTGACAAGATGCCATCACCACCTCCTAAACCATCTTCTCCTATCCCTTTCCAACGCAACCGCGCACACACCATGGACGAGTCCTGGCCTCCTTCTCATAACCCTCCTCAGGGGTCTTTCCGTCTTCGGGCCATCGAAAACATCTCTTCCCTTGACCCCAAACCCGCTACTGAAGAACGTACTGACCCTTACTTCACGGCCAATGCGGCCAATGGACCTCTTCACATCGTCGATACCATGCTTCTCCAAGTTGTTCGCGACCAGAACGGCAACACTCTTGGCATGAGAGTGATTGATCCCAACAACACAATGGGTAAAGAAGCCAACATTTGCGCTCCTCTCCCCCTTGGAGAGTCTACCACTGGCATGGCCTTCAATGTTGGGTCCGCCCAAGCAATGCACGAGGCGTTCATGAAAGCCAAGCAGGTGACAGACTCCGAGCGCATCGTCGGAGTCATGTTTGCTCCTGTCAAACAGAAAGGTCAAGTTCGAGATGTTGACTGGTCTATCTTGGAGCAGGGTAAGAAGCCCGAGAAGGAGACCGGTCCCAAGGCCGTGAAAGGTCACCGCTCTCGCCACACCACTAACGAGTTTGGTGAATCCTCCAAGCAGAAGCCCAAGCCCAAGGCAGAGCTCGAGAACTGGTCAGAGGATTCGGACGCGGCCGCTGGCCTCCAACTCCATCCCATGATCAGGGATATGTACAACAAGGGAGATAAGTGATGGTTGTGTTGAGCTGAGTGATCATGGACAGGGGTCTGCACCAAGGAAGGAAATGTTTGGCTATGACTGGTATTTGCGTGGGATACCCTGGAAAATTTATTTTGCTATCATTAATGCAGTTATTGAACAAAATGCTTTGCTACTTATGTGCCTAATGTTTGTGACTTGGGATATCTGTTAAGTGACTCAACATGCATAGATGTCGTGGCCGTGCAGCCTTGTCATCTTCGTTCCACAACTTCCATCCGCTAAATTCGCTACATTCTGTGACCTAGACAACAGGTCTTCCACTTTTTGTCCTGCGCCATCTAACTTTTGATCCATCACATCTATTATTGTGAACCGTAATGCGTGTCCGTTTCCGCTATCTCGGTAATTCCACAATGCGGCGACCATCTCTTATCTTGGTCTATCAATCTACAGATCTCGGGATTTTTCTTCCCATCACGTTATTGACTCCCCTTATGGCCGAAGATGGCTGTAATCCCACACATACAAACGGACATACCACTTCCAAGCGCATTGTTGATTTTATCGCGAGAGCCCCTATGGCTCAAACGCCGCTGGGATACCTCCAAACGCCAAACGAAATGCGTTTGGTCGTTGTTTACTGGGTTCAAACGTCTTGGAAGTCACTGCCAGTATTTATTCCCCTGATCTTCACCATGGACGAATTAATCTTCCATAACTTCATCCAAAGTGGTCTACCGAGGAACAACAGCAACACCTCCTTTCTACAAGATACGCGACATACAATTCTACCCAAGTTTTAGTTACATCTTGTTGTGAGTAGACAACCTTAAACCCAGGTCTTCATCCGGCTGCCCGAACTAACGTCAATCTCCAGACAGATCAACAACCCTACCAGCACCGACCCATACCCCCCGACAGACCCATTCGATCCGTATCAGCCTGCCATTCAGAATGCCCAACAAGACCACCAAACCCTGTGAGGAGCATGTCCTCTGGACCTGCAGACGCCAGAAAGACCTAGTCTCAAAGAACTACTGCGACAAGATCAACGGCATGCTGGACAAAACCTGCACGTGGTGTAAGGCTAAGCGAGAAGTCGGTACACTTGCTGTCGACAGGACCCGCCAGACCATCGGAAAACTGATCTACAAGAATGCAGACGGCGTTGAAGTTTGGGAGTACGACGATGAGCCGTTGATCGAGTTGTAACAATCGGGTCTTTGCATTTCGACCTCAGTTAATACGGGATCCTGGCTGAGCTACATGGAAGCCTTGGGTAACAGAGGAGAAGAATGACTTAGGAGTGACCACTGTTGGATACTCCGTGTTGACAGGTGGACGAACGAACGAACAGAGAACTGGATACTATAGATACCGATGATCGACACCATCAGATATCTAGTACCAAGAACGTAAACGATTGTTATATGCAATGGGCCCCGATCGCCTTTGTTTCGTATGTCTCCCCGCGCCATGTTGATTGTCAGTAAATTCACCGACAGGGAATATGGTAATCGCAGTAGCCGGTGCGAATCCCACAATCGAACAAGCCATGGAATTTTTCTACCGAATCCACAAAGTGTCACCATACAAACCCATCCCTGTTTCCAATACAAGGTCCACTTCTCAAGATCAACCGCCACTCCGCGCAAGAAGGCGTGTAAAAAGGAATACAAGAATACAAAATCTAAAGTTAAAGTTAAGCGAAAGAGTAAGGGGACAACTCCAGTTCTGATTCTAACCTGAAATCTAAATCCGAGTTCAGAGTTAAGTCAGACGGCAAGCTGAAGACCGCGGACAAGAAGGAGACTCGGATTCTGAGGTTGATCTCAAGTTGGCGGCAAGAAGGAGATCATGGACGGAGAGGACAAGTGGCATGCAGACACGCCTAAGGAAGCGGAGCTTGAGCTGCGAAGCAGTAGGATGTGAATGTGGACAAACCTGAAGTAGAATCACGGAGACAAGGGCATCGACACAGTGAACAAGACCTGTAGGTAGTGCGAGGCTGAACAAGTCTTACAACGTTAAAGACATTTCTCTACTCAGTCAATCACACAGTAGGGACGGACTACCTCACATATTCAGATCCATTATTAGCTATCAACACTCAATATGTGTTATTTTAGACGGCATCCCAATACTACATAATGGTCGTGCCTTACCGCCCATACTGATCCTCGGCAGACTCACAAATACGACTCACTTTCAGCATCCGATTCATCCGATTGCCTAACCATCTAGATATATCAACTTTTCCACCAAACATAAACACCATGACCAAGACAACTAGTGACACTAAGTCTGAGACTGTTGTTGAACCCCCTGTTCCTCAACTCGGGTACCAGGTTACTTGTAAATGCGGCAAGCAAGTCGAGAATGGCACCAAGTGTGGTGCCTGTGGGAGAAAGAATTAAGGGTTATTCTACAATGAATTTATGAACCATGCTCGGCCGGTCAAGAGCTCTGTTTCTGCTTGTTGCATCATTTATTATACGGACGAGGGTTTGGTGCCCAGAGACCGAGATGGATGGGGAAAGGATTCAGACAAGGTAGTTAATAAATCAAGTCAGTGAAATGCTACTATTGTAGCAGTGCATTTACTATATCCAAGAAAATTAAACCCCCTAGTGAAGGTCTGAGACTTTAAACTGTGTAGATATTATCCACTGAGAACTAATGTATAGTTCATACATTATCACATAAAAATCCGTCGTATACTAAGTTCTACAATACGCCTGTGACAGAATAGTCACGTAGGTCAACATTATAGGGAGTGAATTCGTAGATATAACCATCGTCTATGTCATCTGTGGACTATTATTTAGAGATGTCCGAGGCGTAAGTCCCGAAGTATACATAAAAAATCAACTCAATAGTCATCTGTGGACAAGCCTGCAGTTCTCTATTCAGTAAATCCCATCCCGAGGAATATTTCAGATATTCAGATTCAGTCTTAGATATCAATACTTAATATATGTTATTGTAAATAGTATTTTAAAATGCGTATAAAGGTCGTAGCTTACTACCCCATACTGGTCTCCAGCATGCTCAAGATACAACACACTTTTAACATCCAAGTACCCAACGACCTATCTAGATACATTTACCTTACATCAAACTCAAATATGACTCAGACAACAGGTGACGCCAAGCCTGCGACGATTGTTGAGCCTCCTATTGAACAGCTTTCGTACAACGTTACTTGCACAAAGTGTCAACGGCCAGTCGGGAATGGCGAAAAATGTACTTTTTGTGGGCAAACTACATAATTGATGTTCCACATGGTTAGATGTCAGTCATACCGTGGAGTGTACGGGATGTATTCAAGGAAATTATTTAGTAGATAAGACTGTTGAAAGTTGCAAAATCGTATTGTTGTGCGTACCAAAAGGTCACTGTGTTCATATTCTTTTACTGTCTATCTAGTATAGCCTACGCCTTCTTGAGTCTCTTGATGTTATAAGTTAGAGCATAGGATTAAACTGTTCATGCAACTTGACATATTATCACGATAAAGTTCTTCTTACAATACCAAGTTTCCTGATAAGTGACAGAAGGCCAACATGGTACTAGCATCGCATAACCTTCACATCGAGCTCTTTCAGTAAAGGCTCGGCTTTTTCCAGTGCATTCCATGAGAGAACGTCTGTATAGCAGTACTGCATCTTTTCCAGTGGACTAAGCACCTACAGTGATACCACTGGGTCTGGTGGCAGTGCAAAGGTAGTACGATGGATGTCAGGTGCACTGCATACCTGAGCATACAGCACTTGCTTTGGTTACCTAGTGACTCAGAGTTACAGTTAGGTTTGTGAATCACAGTTACCTAAGTATGAGTACGGAAGGAATCATGCATAAAACGGGGTAGGCAGCAACACCTCCCTTTCTTAGTATTTAGGAAGCCGCTTCTCCTACAAACACTCTTCTCTAAACAATCACCTTTCATCATGGGCAGCAATCTATGGACTAAGCCTGGTGAGGGCGAACCCGGTAGTACATACTTGGACGCCGAGTTGGAGATACTCAATACAATTAACTGGGATCGATTACTGTCCATCTCATCAACCCTTCGGAACGGAGTTCACTGTACAATCAGTGAGCGTTACTCCAGCGGCCAATTCAACATGGTCCGGCGCGTCGACTTCACCGATGGCGTCAGCTGGGTCGCGAGAATCCGGATGCCTTTAGCCGATTTTATTCCCGGCGGTCGCGAATCACTGAGCACCGAAGAAACTATCAGAATCGAAATTGCTAGCATGAAACTTTTGAAGTAAGTCGTTTATCACAGATCTGCACTGGAACGTATGCTAACACAAATCAAGAACCAAAACTTCCATTCCCGTCCCCGAAGTCCATTCCTATAACGCTGATCCAGCCAACGACTTCGGAGCACCGTACATTCTGATGGACTACATTCACGGCACTGTTGCTCAAGACTTGAGACAAGAACTCAAATGTGCGCGCGACCTGTATGGCACACCCGATCAGGATCGACGTTTCAGAAAGCAAATGGCCGATATCCAAATCACCCTATCCAGCCTCACGTTCGATCGCATTGGAAGCCTCTACTGTGATGAAGAAACTTCGGAATTCTTCATCGGCCCAGAGATGGAGACTGGCAAAGGCCCCTGGAAGACATCGATGGAGTACTACAATGATGTAGCAGACCACCGCCTTCAGGTTTGCGCAAATCACACACAGGCTGAACTTCATGAGACTCCATCATTCGCGAATCCTATTCTATTCAAGCATCTCATGTCACTGTACAGCGACAGCAAATCCAACCATGGGCCTTTCGGGCTTGTGAACCGCGACTTTGGAGCCCACAACCTTCTCGTGGACGACGAGTTCCGAATTGTCGGTGTCATCGACTTCGACGGAATGATGGCTGCACCGATCGAGGTCGTTGCCCAGTACCCTGTCCTGACTGGACTTGACCGAGAGACACCGTTCTATACTGAGACCAACCCTTATGCACTTGAGCGTATTGAAGTGACCAAGCCAAAGCTCATCGAGTACAAACAAATGCTCAAAGCTGCTGAATCTAGAATCGGAGGAGGAGGCAGCACTGTTGCAGACACATTGATGTCAACTGCGGCTGACGTCTACGGAGGGCTTATGGACTACGATTATCATGCGGTCCCTGTCAACAATCGATGGATGGAAGCTTACACGATACTCCTTTATAATCGTGTCAAGTCCGATTAGAAAATAGTTATTTTAGCAAGGCAGAACAGGACAGTTTCTGAAGACATGGTGGTTATTGGTCAGGGTAAAAATAATTAATTCAATCAAAAATTGTTCAACCTCTATTACCAATGTCATGGAGATTGATGGATGTATTAACTCAGCCTTGCATCTGGTGTAAGTTCCGCGCAGTGCCATTTTGTTCATCAGATGAGAGAAGAGAAAACAACCTACATAAGCGCCCAAGAATGAGCCATGACTGGTGATTTCAGTAAAACCTAAATCATATCACATTGACTTTCAGCTCCAGGTGAATGACAGGGGTGTTTGGTCACTCGGGGGTCGGTGGTCCAGCGGTTAGTGGTCACCGGGCTTAGCCGATGGCTTATCCTCTGAGCCGAAGGTAGTAGGTTTGAATTCTGCGACTCTTAACTTTACTAGCTATTAGAGGAGAAAAAGGCTCCTTATTAGATAGAACCTTAATAGTCTAAGCCTGATTAGGTATACCTATAGAGATAATCCTAGGGAGGGTTTTTAAGGGGCTAATTATATATCTTTACTGTATATCTTATTATATTAAGGAGGGTTTTAATTCGCTAGGATAATTTTCCTTACCTAAAAATAGCCCTAGATTTCCCCTACCTTAGTAGCTAGCTTGCCTACTAGCTAGAACACCTAAGAGCAGGGTCAATGAAAGCTCAATTACACACACACACACGTGTTTGGTCACTCTTTCCAGGGTCCCCCCACAAGCTTGGCGTCTCGGAATATGCATGTTGGTTGATGTTTCCAACACCATCTATCCCATCCTTGCCAACAGCGAGGGATTTTATACCTCCTGTCTTCTTCTTTTCAACATATTCAACCAAAGCCCTTCGTTCTATCCATCGCTATTCTACTGAAGATCGTATCCTTTTCCTTCTATTCCGATTCATTATCATGGCGAGCGCACAGGAGGCAGAAGAGATCATCCAAAGCCTGAGCGGCCACAGTGCGTAAGTGTTCTAAAACTATCTTGATATTCATGATTGCTGATTATAAAGTCTGCTGGGAAAACACGTTGAGAAAAGCGCAAAGAGACTGTTGTACGAACTTCTCCGGTACGCCAACGATAAAACCTTTACCAGAGCCAAGGCAGAAGACAACTCTCCATTCATCACCTTCAAGATCTATCCCGACAGAATTGTTTCCGACTGCAATAGCGACGCCCTGACCAAAGAAGACCTCCGAGCTATTTGCCAGCCAGCCAACAAAGAAAAAATAAACAAAGCCAACTTCAAAACAATCGTCGCCGCTACCAAGAGGACTCACATCCAGTCCGGGAATTTCTCGTTCGAACTCCAGCACAATACCTCCGATCATGACATTAGCGACATTATGAGACCTACCTGGGTAACTCCCGCCCAAACCGTCCCTGATAACGTCACACGCATCACCCTCTATCTTCACGATCAAGGCAGAAAGGACGAGATCCAGGGTTTAAGAGAGATCATCATATCTCAATTCCAACGCCTTGGGCCGGAATCTATCCTTTTCTTGAAAAATATACTGTCTATCAAGGTAGAGTCCCGTCAGCTTGTGGACATACCTCGATCCAGGCATTTCGAAAAGGAAACTATCGACGAATACCGAGTGTCTGTGAAAGTCACCACTGTTGAGCGGAAACACAGTGAAGAGGATATACATACTGAACTTTTCCATGTGACGGGGAGGTCGCAGCCATCAACTGGTTTGACAGCGAATCTTACGTTGGCCTTTCCCTTAACGACTGATTTCGAGGTTAAAATAAAACTCGGTCCATTGAAAAAGTTCAATATTGACCCACTGGACGAATGTAGGATTAAGGTGAGATTTATTGCTGTCAGATTGACGTGCCACCGCTAATAACCTGTACAAGTTCCACATTCACACAGACAATGATATCGACAATGACGAGTATAGTTACATTATGCCTAGATTCTTCAGAAGCCTAGACTTTGAACATGACGTCGCAGATTTATTCATCAAGGCTATTTTGCAGTTCTCCGAGCACCCAACTCTTCGGTACGGCTGGCCGAGGTTCCTCCCCGGCATGTACCCAGATTCCATCTTTCTTCATGATATTATCCGAGATTGGATATCCCAGAATCCTGTGTTCTTATCAAGACACACGAAACAATGGCGTCTTCTCCATCACCTTGCTTCACCAGGCCCTGATGCTCAAGACGACGCTGGAAACCCGTTGCTGGACGATGAGATTAATGACCTGTTTCTTTCGAGCAAGTATCCTCCAGAGGTGACCCAGATCTTGAGAGACTATGGACTCGCAGATCTTAGCAACGCTCAATGTCTTGATCTGCTGAAAGCTCATCTTACCCATTCCAATTTGCGTTGGCATAAGAAAAGTTGGACCAAAGAGTGGCACACTGCTTTGGCTAAACTCATTTCGAAACTTCTCGATGATGATGAGTATTCAGAAAAGGTCAAATCACTTCGTATCTTACAACTTGAAGATGGCAGTTTGGTATCAGCAGTCTCTCAACCAGTCTATTTCCCCTCAACGGGAACCTTTCTAATCCCTGAGACTCTAGACTTGGCATTTATCAGGGAATCTAGAAGTCATGGACGTTACCCAAAAGCACTATATCAGCGGCTTGGGGTCATGGAGGCGTCTATTGTCCAGGTGAGAGAATTGATCTTTGAGACATTTTCTAAAGAACTTTCACTCGATGATATCAAAAGTTACCTTCATTATCTATACCTCACCCATCATTCTTTCAAAACCATGGACGAACAGCAGTACAGCGCAGTGAGGGTTATGAATATGGATAAGAAGATGATGAAGCCTCGCGATAACATCATTTACTTGCCAGGAACGGAACATCCTTATACTCCACAGAGTCTCCTTGGAATGGGCATGTTTGGGTTGAGCCATCCGATCGACTACTTACACCCATACCTTCTTGAGAATGCACCAAACCAACCTGAAGTCTTTCATGTACCCTGGAGGAAGTGGTTGTGTGATTGCCTTGGTCTGAAGGACAGACTAAGTCTGATTGCTGATCAGCCATCTGAACCCGGGACCGAAAAGACGGAACTGTTGTCTGAGAGCTGTAAATATGTTCTCAAGAATCGACCAGACAGATTTCTGGGGTGGATTCAACACATTTGGGCTTTTGAGGGGTCTCAAATCACGGAAAATCAAGCCCTGTTATCAGAGATTCGAGAACTCCGTGCAGAAGGCCTCTGCGGCTTGGACCGTCCTATGCTTCTTGACGACACATGGCTCCCCCATCCAAATCTCAAAGATACTGTGGCCCGTTATATGAAATATCCCGAAACCTTTCCGTTCCTGAAACTTGGAGAAGACAAATATGAGGGTCTGGCTATCACTACCAAATGGTCGTTTCTCACACAGCACTTTGGCGTCAAACAGGACCAGGATCTGGATTTTTTTACTACAATTCTGGATTCTATTAAGCGCTCGCGCAAGACGATCACAGCTTCGCAGGTGAAAAACATTTACGAGTTATATTCTGTCATAAAAACAAGGTTTCTGGTCTGCTCTGACGACGAAAAGCGGCGCGCAGTGTAAGTTTCAATCTGTACTGCTTCAAGGAAATGATTAACAGTATCACAGGAGCTTCTTCAGAAATTCGGGTATTTTATACGGAGATAGTAGAGTACCCTGGAACGGCACCTTCTGTTGTCACTGGAAAGCGCCTAATAATACAATGAATCGGCGTTCTCTCAAGAGTTTTTACGAAAGAAACGTTCTTGACAAGAAGACTTTGCAAGATATTTCGCATTTATTCCGTGTCGTATTAAGCATACCAGATGCCACCGCGGGAGATTTGGTGGAGGAATTGCGTGTTCTGCGAGGCGATGGCTGTAAGAACATAGCTCGGATTACGAAAATTTACAACTATTTGGACAAGGAGATAAATTCATCACCTGAATTGAGGTACGCACGCCGTTGTTTTGGGGATGTCGTTTCTAGTAGAGCTAAACATCAAGAAACAGGACTGCCTTTGGCGAAGACAGAGTTATCTTATTGCACAATGATAAAGATTCGAAATGGCTTCCCGTCAAGGAATGTTTCTGGTCTGAGTCAGAAATCACACCGACAAACTGTAGCCTTAAGAAATGCTACCCGGGCTTAAAGAACTTCTTTGTCGACAAACTGGGTATCCGAATATCTTCTTACGACAAACTCGTTTATTCCACTTCAACCGATGTGGAAGAAGTGAAGACAACCATATTATCATTCATGGATCAAGCAAAGTTTCTCCACAAATACCCATCAGAACTAATGAAGGCAGCAAAGATCTTCCCCGTGCAACGCCCTACTGGGGAGGGTCAGCCGCCGAGTCCCGTTGAACTATGCTCTCTTGACACAGAGTTTGCTATTGGGGACCGCGAGTACTTAAGGAAGGCAATGCAGTCTAGCATCAAGATGCTAAGCTTCGACGTCACAGAGGTGAGACGGCTACAGCCTCTTTTTAAGTGGCTCGGGATTGAGAATCGATACCTCTCTGTACTGGTGGAAGAGAGATTGAATGCTACTTCGCGATACACTTACGAAGAATTGAAACTAGGTTCCAAGGCATATCACATTGCTCGGTAAGTATATAAATCAAAAATTTGGGTGGTGGATCTAATCGTAAACCATTTTCTTTAGTGTTGCTGAAGCATTCAACCACTACGGGTCCTTCAAAGATGCATTCTCGTTATATCAGAAACTACGGACAGCAAAATTTGTGAAAATCGATTCCATCTTGACATATATGGTAGTAGTCCAAGATGATGAGAGAATCAAGTCAAAGGGTTCGCCAAAGACGCTTGCGCATATCTCCTCCGATTTCGACGGAGATATCACTATTTATGTGGACTACAACGACAACAACAAGCAGCTGTGCCTTTTCTCGGTGTTGCCTAGGAAGATACAACAATGGCTGATGCAAGACAAAGGGCGAAGTTGCGATTTCGAAGTCACCAACGCCCTAACTTTGATCTTTGCTAGTGATGTCGCCATCTTGGATGAGGTTCTCGAAGATCAAGGTATAGTCAAAGTCTCTTTCGAGAATCTTGACAACGATGAGGTAACGACCAATGGAGGGGCATATCAATCGCTGGTGAAGGCAGAGGAGCCTGTTACTTTGACCATACGGGAACGATAGAGTGGCGTTTCATCCCACGGTGGCGAGTCTATTGGTAGATTGGAAGGGGTGTCACGAAGGAGTCTTGTAGCTTGGAGCACTGATGTCTCTTTAGTTGATGTTCGTTGATCGAATAGAATTTTTTTCTGTAACATAAAGATGTGCTTCATGGATTATGTTAATTTTCGTTGTTCGGGGTTGAGGCATGATCATGACGTTGAAGCCAGAACAAACGAGGCTTTGGTGAACAAAGACATTTGGTTGTCCTCATTGATCTGGTTGCTGACACAACGAACAAGTGTCTTGTCAAACAAAGGCAAATTTTATGATAGCGGACCTAAATGAAAAATATCGCAAACAACGTCTTGGTTCACATAACATGCCCAGTGTTCCGCAGAGCTTGTTCCTACTCTAGCATACATATACTCTGCTATCTGGCCATGAAGAAATCCCATCAACCACAAGCTTTGCTATTTGCAAAAGACACCTGCAACACATCAACACAAACCAGAAACACATTTTCCCAACTACCCACAGCAATCAGTCAAAATGGACAACACGGAAAGGTATCTCACCTCGATCGATTTCGCGGCATCAAACAAGACGGACGAAATTGACCACCCAGACCACATCCTTTGGCAATGCAGACCGACAACCAAGCTCACTCTCATGGAAAAGATGCAAGGTAAGGAGCACTGCCGGCGTATCAACTACATGGAGAACGATGTCTGCGCTGGGTGCTCTGCCAAGCGTACTGTCGGGGCTCTTGCGATGGCTCGTGAAGCTAGAGTCATTGGCGAGCTCATCACTCATGATGTGTACGGCAATGAGATTTGGCGGTACAAGGTGGAAGAGTAGTTTACTCAGGCCACGGAAGTACGAGTGCTAGGGGAGGAGGTTTGATGAACGAAGTATGAATCACTTGCCTTGGTAGGTATCTGTGGCGACTCACTGACGTTCTAGAAAGATGTGTGAGTTCAAGTAGCACCAAAAAAAGTATAAAGTAGTCTTACTGAATAGAGACATGATGATTCCGCAACTACAATATTTTCCCCTGTGATTAGCATAACTTTTTTTCAATCTGGTCAGGTAACGTTTCTGGTCTTAGATGGTATAAGAACTAATCTTCTAACCAGTGACTTCTCCTCCAAACTTTTGACAACATTCTTTAGCAGATACCTAATCTGTCTTACCTTAGACGTGGCAACATTATGGCACCTATCAAAGTACTATACCCTGACCACGTCTACTGGAAGTGCGTGCAATTTTGGGATTCGGGGGTGAAATGTGAAGGAAATACGGGTATTGCTTTCAAGAAATGCACATTCTGTTCAAAGGATCGCATAGTTGATTCGCATGCTTTGAATAAAGATGGTGTGGATATTGGGTATCTCAACATTATCTTTTATGATGGTAGTGAACACTGGCATTATTCTATTGAACGAACTTGAGTATGTGATTTAAAGTAAAGTGTGCTGAACAGAACTTGTTGGGTTCCATTAAACGGACAGATATCTATCTTACTAAGATAATTCAAGAAGATCGTTAATGCACCAACTGTGCACTCTCCGAAGCGACAACATGTTCCCATACTGATGTCTTCAATTATGACACCAATCGAGAGTTGTTTACTAGAGGAAATTTCTTGACATCAGGTTCTATCCTTACATGGGTTGTGAGATTCGTTTCGACAGGGCTCACTCTGGCAGCCTTGCTGCGACGCCGGCGTAATAAGCTTCATCAAAAGTCAGTATGCGTGAACCAAGATATGAATGAGATTGCACTTACAAGATGCCCGCGATTATTGCGATGATGATAGGAACACCCAATCCGACGCTAACTCCAACGATGATGGCGTTTGACACGCCCCCAGTCTTGCGGTCAAAGAATGAATCGTTATTGTCGTTATCGCCGCCTCCAGTATAAGCTGCCGGCTTGCCGCTGGTTGTAATCATCTCCTTGGCATTGTTGCCGAATCCGATGGCACTGCGGGTAGCAGAACCAGTCGTCTTCGGCCAAGTTGCTTCCTCACCTGGAGATAAGACTGTGACCAGCGACTCTGTAATAACTGTCCCCAGTTAAAGACACAGTTAAAGATATATATTACTCTCTGATATTGAGATAACAGGTCTATATATAATCTAGATCAATTATATGAATTTAGCCTCTAGATTTAGCCCTGCTTTAATTTAATATTATAAATTATCTTAATAGAACCTTAAATTAACCTTTAGTTCCTTTATCCTTATTCTCTAGTTACCTCTATATATAGTACCTTTATAGTCTTATATTAATAACCTTAGCTCTTTAATTAAAGATATTAATAATATAAATAATCTACTTTATTAAGTAAATTAGCTATTATTAAATATACTTTATATTTATAATTATAAAGAAATTTTCTTTTTTAATTTTTAATTTTTTATTTAATTCTAGCTTTTTATATAGCTTTATTAAGGCTTTTAGCTTTTTATAAAAATAACCCTTTTTAGCTTTTTTTTTAAAAAATAAAAGAATTTAATAATTAAAGGTAACTAGCTTAATAGTATTTTTATAGTTATATATATTAAAATCTTAACTTATAAAAAAGGCCTTTTTTTTTAATAAAGAATCTTTTAATAAAGATATAAAGGCTAGCTTAATAATCCTAGGTTTAAGATTATTATTATTATTATAATAAATATTAATTTCTTTTAATAAGCTATAGTAATATATATAATCTAGCTAAATAACTAAGAGGTATATATATTATATTTATAATATAATTAATATTATAGATTAAAGGGAAAGACTATAATTAATTAACTATTTTTAATAGATTAATAATTATAAAAAAAAGAAATAATTACTATATATATAGCTTAAAAGCTTCTTTTATATAATCTTTATTATAGAGTTTAATTATTATTTTAATATATATATTTTTAATAGAAAAGTAAATTATTAAGAGAATCTTAATTTAATATATTAAGTTTTTAATCTATATAGATATTCTATTAAAAATTAGAGTTATTAAGAGGCTTAGACTAGTATTTACTAGTAAAGTACAGAAAATCAAGTAATAACTGTTTTCAATGCAGTCTGCATTGATGCAGGGCAGTCGAGCAATCCTGCAGTCAAGCATGCGATGGCACTTACAGTTTTCTTGGTTGTGAGGGTCGTGGTCTCAAGATCATCGTTATCGTCCTGGGCCGCACGAGCGTCAATAGCCAGAGTCGTCGCGACCGGAGGAGCGCTCACAGCGCAGACTTCAGCGATTCTGGTAGTGAAGATAGGGATCTCGGTTGATGCCGTTGGGCCCCATGCAAACTGGCCAAGGGCGGCACTTGCGCCGGCAGCAGCTCCGACAACGAATCTGTAGTCTTGGTGAACCTTCAGGGCGCAGTCGACATCGTCGTCGCTGGCCGTGATGTTCGTGACAAACTCAGCGACATTGACATAAACACGACTCTCAGCACCAGCGGAAAGAACGTAATCCTCCGAGTTGAAGTCCCCAACCTCAACTTCAAATCCTGGCGTCAAGTCTAGGTCAAAGACCTCGACACCCGCTCGGAGTGACAGCTGTAGGGCAGCCTTAAGAACCGTGCCGGCTGACTCGATTGTCACGGGAAGGAACTCAAACTTGCCGCCGTTGTAGACTATGTCGGATGCATCTTCGGAAAAGAGAGCCATCTTGAGGAGAAAACCATCGTCCAACTTGACGTGGAAGCCACTCCTGATAGTGAGCTCAGCCTCGGCACTGAGGATGAGGTCAAAAGAGAGGACTGCACCCAGGAACATGTCTCCAGCGATGTCGATATGCATCCCTCTGGTCTTGTAGAGACTGACTTGGTATGTGACTCCTCCGGCGAAGGTAGTGTCGAGTTCCACGTATAGTTCGAAACCGTCAAGCTGTAACTCAAGAACGGCACTAGGGAAGTCAGGCAGGTTGATGTCTAGATCAACGTCTAAAGGCGGGATGCGAAATGGAAGCAAGTCGATTTCTCCAGCCCAGTCTTCTATCTGGTCAATTGTGTCCGTCACAGCATCTTTGACTGTATCCAGGATGGTGCTGGTGTTGAAGCCATCATCCACAATGAGTGAAGCAGTCGCTTTACCCTTGCTGTAACAAGTGGCACACGTAATTTCGATACCAGCGGAGTATGTCGTTGAATGCTCGGATTTATTTCCTGAACTCTCGGTCTTCTCATCTGGACTGTTCGGATTGTCTTGTTGCTTTTTCGTCTTATCTTTTGGTTTCTTCGAATCGCCTTCTGTCTTCTTGGTAATTTCTCCTTTACTAAGTAGTGGTAGATTCGAAGTTAGCTCCATATTCTCCACGCTATATGCCAGAAGGCGGCTCATTTAACAATCGACGTACAACTTGAAGAGAGTCATGTCACTAAAGTCTCTGTCCAGTGAAGTGCTGTTGCTGAACTCTTTGGCTCTCTTGCTATGGTCCACAGCGGTAAGTGAATGTGCGAGATAGCGCATAGAATGAGTTGTCGCCTTCCGTCTACTGTGCCGAACGACGTCTGTAGATCCGACTACAAGAGTCATCAAGACAGCCAAAGCCAACACAAAAGCGAAACGAGACATGCTGAAAAAAGTTGGAGTTTGTTGATATGCAGGTTTGGATAGTAGAAATCTGATGACTGCTGGGGAATGGTATTTACGCTCGACGACGGTCATTGACCTTATATAGATTGAGCTTGCCTTCTACTCGCAGCCGGTCTTCTGCCTTCAGCCATTACGGGCCGAAACACCGGTTTGTGCGAGGGACATCTATGGATTGTCACATCGCAGCCTCAGCCGCAAGCTGAGATGCATATGCATCGGTCTATTGAGAACACAACCTCCTGGACTAGTCTAGACCTGCTTCCCGAAGCCCTGTCGGAGTTTGGTACCCCCTCCCCCAACTTTGCTCTAAGGATCAGGCGTGATAGTCCTACAGATTCCATCAAGGCTGCAGCCCTTGGTTTCAAACCATGTAGGCTGAGGAGGGGTAAGTCCCCTGCAGAGATTCGGCTGCTGCTGCGTTGGTCAACGATACCTGAACGACGGACGAGTGTACTATTGCCATGGTATCAGTTATCTATGTGATTAACTATAAAGCTTATCATGACACTATCGTCTCCCATTTAATGTTTGCCTTACACATCCCATATACGAGATAACAAATATAGCGATAACACTGAGGATGAACTCTACCATCTGCAATGCCAGTCCCCCCCCCAAATCGTGTACAGTGGTGGTGGTGGTGCGAATACCCCTGGCATGTCTTACTTTCCACTCCTTCCCCGATACTTAAGTAGCTTGGAATTCGATAGCGTTCGAGACTGGGGATAGCAGAGTGCACAGCGGGTAATAGATGACAGTGATGGTCTATCACTACCCTGCTGACCTTTATGCGTACTTTCAGGCAGTCTGATTCCTACTACCTATGAACTAGAAAGTAATAAATGTCTTGTCATTCTATCCAGGAGATATTTCCGGCAAGAGACCTAATACCTACGAAGGAAAGATGGTGTTGGTGATGTTGGGCCAAGGTTCAGCCGCACTAGACTAGTGTGCCTGATTCGTTTCTGCGCCCCGTTCTGATTTCCGTCTTTTTCTCCGTTGCTTCTTACACGACAGCCTGCTTTAGATCATGCAGCCGGTGTGATTCGGCTATACATAATGGTGTTGTCAGAACCAATATTGTCTTAACGCGTCAGTCTAGAGATATCCTAATCATGCGTTGACTTGTCTAGAACCTCTAAGAAAAGGTCCTGAGGAATGTAACCTCGCCACGTTTCTCATTCCCAACTACCAAAAAGATTAAAGGCTAGCTGAGATCTGACAAATTCAGCTCTTGGAGAGAATTATAGTTGACTACTATCAACGGGCATTGCATCAGACTAGAGAGGGGACTGGAACAAATTATTGTGGTAGTATTATGGTTGCAGGTCGCACTGCTATTTCAAGGTGTGTTTTACACATCACATGGTATTACAACCCAGTCCAGGTGTATTGCCAAGAAAGCCATTTACATTGTTTTTGCAATCAGGCCGGGCAGGTAAACCTGAAAGGAGGCCAGTTAATTTGGGAATACTAAGTCAAAGACAAGGAGGCCCGAAACCAAATACTGCCTTGGTATGAGTAATCGAGTCATGTGACCTTTAAACTCGCCTCGTCGTGATGTTATCAAGTAGGGATAAGGTTCTATAAGCCTTATAGTCTCCATGACAAAGTTAGGATGCAGCAAAAACAATCATCCTCGGAAGCTAAAATCATAAAGTATAAATAAGTCACATAGAGTTTTAATAAATTGAACTATTTAAATTGCCAAAAGCGCCTACCCAGTCTTTTATCTGAATATTTAAATCATAATCACCTTTATGCCTTCTTTCTTCACGACATCTATCCCAAACCCACGCTATCGTCATAGAGAACCAGAAACACTAACAAAGCGACGACCATATTTCGCAAATGGCCGAGGACAAGGCATTGGTGTCTCCACCGACACTCGAGGTAGTCACCGCGTGTCATGTTTCCAATGCACAGGATGAATTCTTATACACGGAATCCACTGTACGCGTCAACGGGGAATATCATTTTGTTATGGAAATCTATCAATGGTTCGATTTGGACGATCTTGTTAACCTTGACTTCAGTCAATTGGATCTGACAGGTCTGATCCTGGAAGAAATTCCAGACAAGGTCGCATTGGCCATGGCGGATTCTTTCGCAATCGAGTCAATCAAAGCAATCCCAATCCCTGTTGAGAACATCTGCCCCAGATTCACGTCTTCTCTTACTGCCGCACCCGAACGAATCATGGATAACAACTGCTTTTTCAAGTACGCCCGTCTAGATCGCAAGGCAGCCGAGCCAAACAATAGGATCAAGCAAATTGTTCTGATGGAGGCCAAGGCCTGCGAGGTACTGATGAAGCATCCCCATCCAAATGTCGCCAAATACTGGGGATGTTATGTTGTCGACGGTAGAATTCGAGCTCTTTGCTATCAAAAGTATATCATGACTCTCAAACAACGCAAAAAAACAGGTATACCTCTTAATGTACCGAAATGTTTAAGGGGTATTCGAGACGGCATCTGTCATATGCACAGTTTGGGTCTTATACATAACGACATCAACCCCAACAATATCATGATAGACGAATTCGACAACCCTGTCATCATTGACTTTGATTCGTGTACATGTCAAGGGGAAAAGGTTGTCAAGGGGTGGACTAGGAACTGGTGCATGGAGGGGGCGGAACTAAGCTCGCCTGAGAACGACTTTTATGGACTTCGAAAAATAGAGGAGTACCTATTGCGACCGGAGCAGGAGGTCATGAACTCATGTGAAGACATTGAGGGGGAGTTGGAAGGAATGCGAACTCAAGTGTAAATAGAGAGGGCAATCTGTCATGTAGATGCAATACAGTTGGCGCCAGGATTAGCACTGGCATAAACAGGTATTATTCAATTGAAGTTAGAATGATTCTCATATTATTACCCTGGAGAATTAACCGGAACAAAGTCGTTTTGGGAAGATTAACATTGGGTTCCTTATGTACATTCCGGTGTCTAATAACCAAGTTAAGGAGATCATGAATCATTCTTTCACTTTTCTTACAAAGCTCTTCTTCTTTAGTCTCAAAATAAACACATATTTCCAGAATTCCAATCTGCTTGTGTCCTTGCTTTTAATACCAATTTATCAGAAGCATGTCTCCGATATTCAATCCTAGATTGTATTAGCCAACCGTGATCAAATCAAGATGGGGGATCATACAAGTCTGGTTTATGTATGTCTAATTCGTCAGCAGGAATTCCTAGAATCTGAGAAAGCACACCACAAGACCTCGGTCCACTACTCTTGTCGATCACATCATGGTACAGTTGATGAGCTGATAGTGAGTAGTCAGGCGTGACGGCTGTATCTTTGCTGGCCATCCCGATCAAGGAGTAGACTTTATCTCGAATATCGGAACATTGCCAATCCTGAAATATGTTGATCAATGTCAACAACGACGGTGCTGTGGTATCTGGATGTCGCCAATGGGCACGCTGCCATATCATAACAGCGGCAGAGCTCTGTAGCACCTGAACAACATATTCATGGTGTGTCTGCCAATTTTCATCCTCCAAAGACTTCATCTTTAGATAGAGGCTTTCGGCAGCACTCCATTCGCAGCTTCTACTGCCACACCAGATGGTGATGTCTTGGGCATATATGATCTCTTGAATGATCCACATCCTTCGCCAATAGGGTTGATTGAATAGATGCGTCAACGCTCTTCCTTCTTGCCTGGACCATGGACTGCGATATCCTAATCCTCGGCGTTTGAGTTTCTGTTTCGAACAAGAATCAAGGAAGGCCATTGCTAGATCACTGTCATCAACATCTTGCCCGAGCCATATATATACATGTTTAGCCTGGGCATATATCCGCCTCATCAAGTTGACCTGATGGTTTCGTTCGTGGATGTTGCTTTGGTTAATACATATAGCATCAATCCAGAACAGTTTGGGCCGGCTGATGAGCATACTTTGACCGCGGAGGAAATGCCATAGATTCTCTCGGATGTCAAGTGCAGTTCCGTTTTTCAAGTAGATCTGTCGAAGATTTGTATCGTCTCCCCAAGTGTATGACAGCGCTGTATAGTCTGGGCAGGACGACATATCAGTATAGCAAAAAGTCCCTCGGATGTTGTCCGATCCATGAGATGGATAAAGTTGAAAAAGACGAATCTCGAGATTGGAAAAGTCCAAATTCTCATAAATCGAGGACCCTTTGACTTCACCATCAGCCTTTAGGGCGGGACCAGTTGGGTTTTGAAGTCCCGGGGACAGGGCAGCTGATCGTGGCTCAGCAGCCAAGGGCTTGTCTGTCTTCGAAGTTACACGTTCTCTCTTTGCCCTTTGATCAAACAATCCTTTCTTGATCGCTTCCATCTTAAGGGCGAATGGCGTACTGGCAGACAGGGCTTCCGTAGCTTCCCTTTCTAGTCGCTGAGATCGTTCCTGGCGTCGAATTGTCGCCCTTAACTCGCGCCCAGCAGTCTCGAGACGAATGGTTTGGAGTTTATCATCCATACCGTAACCCAGTGACAGCAGAAACTGGCTTAACAGGATTTTATTCACTCGCGAGTTGTCTTGATGCGACATTGCCCTGAGAACCTTTCGATTCAATTTCGCCATGTCTTCCATCACAGCCACAGCGTTATCAGTGGCGAGTTCAGAAATCTCGCGCGCTGTCGCATTTGGTATGATGTGATCATAAGAATGTCCTCTGGAGAAAATGCAACCATCACGCTCGCAAGGGAGGAATGATGAATGTGGCGAAGAATGACCTGCGAACAGAGCACATTCAGGCGACGAACACATGGTTCTCCACATCCTATGACATGATTTATGACCTTGAGATAAGCAACATTGTGCGAAATCACATGGCTTCCATATCAGATCTATATTCGGAAATCGTGATATTGAATCAGGGCGAGAAGTTGGAGTCGGACCGAACTGTTTCCAAATTCCAATAGACTCGACAGCACGAGAGATTTGGGGCAACCAGTTAAAAAGAGACAAGGGGGACCATTCGAGAGCCTGCCGCGGTGATTCTGCTGCAGTCATGTCTTCATCTTTTCTTGCCTCATAAAAAGGTGTGTTTTTATCATAGAGATCAGTAGCACCAGAACGAAACATGGGACGGCCACTGTCACTCTGGGAGGGGGGATCATTAGTTAGATGTAAAGAATTCCAGTGATAGAGTGTCATGATATGTTCCGAGTGTTTAAGAACTTATACTGTGAGGTGCAGGGAATAATTATGATGTGAGAAGAATACAGTCGAAATCTAGTATCTTCTTGATGTAATCTCTGCTTTTTTAGAGAATAAACAGAACCAGGGAAAAGAAGGAAAAGGGGGGGCAAAGGAGTCAAAAGAAATAACATCAGCAGCGAGGGAACTATAGTTGAATTTACCTCTTAACGAAGACAGCTATAACGTAAACTACGTGACTAAAAGACAACCAACGAGATTTCATGCGCCTCACTTTAGACTGATTTCTACTCAACCTAGTGGAAAGTGTAAAAACTATTTCGCAGTGTGTAACAATGCTTGAGGCCTGCCTACAGGAGGCCCAATCAAGTCGTAACACGATATAACCATAAACCGTTCGCTCATAGGTTGTGATACATCTGTCGACACACACCAATATGTAGGACTGGAGGTCCTATGTCAGCAATATTGTTCGAGTGACAGCTGTCGCTGAATGGTCGATTTAATTACTGTGACAACCCCGTGAAAGACAATCATGGCTAGTATTTTCCTTCAATTGTGCACAACGTGACACTTTCCTGTTGGTAATCATAGTCAACGGCCTGTTCCAAGATTATTATCACAGTATTTGAAAAGACGTATCAATTAGCAAACAGAGTCTTTGATGCTTTCGCGCCCATGATGACAGGTCACAGGCATTGTGGTAGCTCAGATATGTCACTTCTGCTAAGAGTAGACATCGTTTACAGTGACCACGGTAATTCTTTTTTCACGTATATATACAAATTGTGAAGCAACAAGAACCCTAATCTCTTATTCAGCAACTGCAGGTGGTCTCGAAGAGTCGTGTTGAATGTTTGCAGAATCGCCCGAAAGATCAGATTGGTTGCCTCTTTCTATTCTAGATATCGGTATTCTTGAATACATCCAACCGGCCAGGGTCGAGTCATATTATGCATACTTGATTGTGACAGTATGGGATGGAACTTAATTCCATACTTGAACAAATAATCATAAGAGTGAAATACGTGCAGTTGCGCTGATTCTCCTCTAGGTCATGACGAGTTTATTTGAGGGGCGTGCAGGCGATTTACCCTTTCATAAACTGATAACACGCGGCACACGCATTTCCCACAGCCTTATTCACCATAAACTGCGCTATTTCGCAGAATCACACCTTTTGGAAGTCGTTATGGCCGGCTGATATGAGTGGAATTTGGTATTATGGTGGTCAGACCAACTCAATGAGTGGGCGTCTCATGTTACACATGGCGGAAGTCTCACATATCAGGCTGCGAGAATACCATTATTACTGGATAACAAGATCATCCCAAATCACAAACAAGTTAGGAATACCATATCTGATATATCAGATAAGCTATCTGCAAGTGACAACAAAACACGGCCTGACCACCCATTTTCCACATATGTGCTTGCCATCGTGAACCAACATGTCTAACGCAATCGCCCAAATTCAATGGTCTATCGACAACACTATCTTCAAAACTGCTGAAGTATTAATAAAGCTACTACAAGCTGCTCGAGACGATGACGTCCAAAATTCAGCAGTCATGTCTCTGGAAGCCCTCGGGTCTAGCTTGATGGTTTGCCCTGACAGAATTGACGAGGCGAGAGATGCACTTGGTAGAACCAGTCGTCTCCAGATTCTAAAAGACACACTCGTCACCATCGGTCTTGCTACCGGGGGAGTCGCATACTTTGTTTCCAAGACTGCGACGCAAGGAATACCAGCCTTTGTCTTGGCTACCAGTCTCAAACCTTTCTTTGGGGATGAGATAATCGGACATGTTTTGCACGAAATGCTAGCATGCTGGGGACTTAACAGGAAACCAGAACTTCGCTGCTCAAGGGATCAACTTAGTAAAGTCATTTCAGCTATGTCAGGGTACACGGATAGTATTATACCAAACGCAACCGTACAGAATGTGATTACTATCTTGCAACGCTGGAACCTTTCAGCTGTTTGGCTTAAGGAAGCATGGGCAACGCTGCAACCCAAGGAATTGGCCAAGATTTATTCAGCGGTATATGCAGCATTGCATAAAGAGGAAGTCAGTCTCGTCACATTGACTGGTCATTCTGGTTGTATGATTGTGGCTTCTACTTTGCTGTGGTTACAAGAGGATGATGCACAGTTGGTAATCGATGGCCAAGTCGCTGTTCACTCTCGAGATATCCCCAAGATCTCTGTTCAACTTTCGACAACTCAATCGTCTTCAACAGCATCGTGGGTGATACAGGAATGGAGCGAAGCAACAGCAATATCCACCCTCGTGGTAGAAGACGCTGGTTCCCCTAATCGAATATCCCAACTTCCACTATTCACACCCGCAAAAACAGCAAAGGAAGTTTTGAGAGCACAATACGATCTCTCAGACATCCAGATTGCCCAAGTCGGCAGTATAGCTACTGCTTTGGTGCTGGTGGCGATTGAGAGAGGTCTTGTGACGTTGACTCCACAGGAAGAAGGGGCGATTCCTCGTGAAGTGAAGTTGAGTAATTTCTGTCAAGCATCCTATCTTGCAAAGATGGATGAGTGTATGAGTTGCTATGGCTGGGCTAGTAGCGAACTAGACGATGTTTCTGATCTTGTGGTTCAGATCAAAGAATGGACTGAGCAGGGCTTTCCAGGGTTTCCAATCGACGATATCAAACCGCCTCATCCTTTGACAGAGAAACCTATCGACTGTATCACCTGGATAATTGAATTCATCATCAATAGATGGTACAGCAAGACAGGATCGACAGACAGGATGATAGGAAGGGAAATTGCCGAGCCTGCAGTATACCTTGCCGCAGAATCCCTGTATAGCTGTGTTTGCTCTCGCTTTCCAGAACAGCGCTTCTTTCGAGTCGGAACCTTCTCTTCCATCACCTATAATGGTGCTACAATGATGCACTGGATACTCCGGCACGAGGGACTTCGCGGACGGTCTGATACACCTGCACCCATAGCGAAGCTGGTATCCTACGTAGTACATACCGTCACTCTACGTCAGCTCAGATGCGATTGCATGGGTTCTCTCCTTCCAGGTGTCAGTAACATGGAATACATTGCCGAGTACTCCAACTTGACTTCCGAAAAAGCAGTTCACAGAAATGACTTGGCTTATGCAATGAACGGCTACGTCGCTTCGATACCGCAGTTACGATCGATAACGACGTTGGAGAGGAGTTGTTTCGCAGTGGAGATCTTTCCGGGATATATAAGGTACACTGCAACTGGGGGTAGCCCAGACTACAACAGGTTGCTGAGGATTCAGGCAGATGAGTCTATGGTTGAGTACAATGATGGGAATGGACAAGAGGTGCAGGGAACTCAACTCAACCCATTCAATTCGAATGGAGATTACTTGGGTTTGACACCGTTTGCGGACAACGAAGGTTTGCAGTTGAGACACTACTGGAGCCAGAATGGCAAAGTACTGAACTTGAGAACCGCTGTTCTACATCCTTCAACTGGAAGAGTTCGTCCTATGAACTGGATGGCCTCAATCGAGGCTCTTGCAAGTGCCACACATCTAAGAACCGCCCCTATGAGAAGTTTCGCCGAAGAAGCTTTAGCCAAGACGTGGCAAACAGACGGTACTTGGTCCACTATCTCCGTCGCATCAGTGGCGTGTACGAGTTTGGTTATAAGTACAAGCGGCATACCCGTAAGGTGCATCAGTCAAACATGGGGCAATGAAGAATTGAGATTCTTCCTGGCGGGTATTGTGAGTCATCACAGGATATATGTATGCCACGGCGATAGCTCTATGGTTAAGTGCATACAGAGTGCTCTGGAAGGGGAAAGGGATCCGATGGGTAAGGCTATGTGGTGGGATAGTTGGCCAGGGGCTTCTAGAACTACAACGTCGTGGATGAACCCCAGTATCGCTGGTCAACTTGTCAACCCTGGATGGTTTATCTTGTGTTAGGCATGGAGAGGTTAAGCATGGGTTGGGGTCATACTACAAACACTGTCCCCATTCGATTTCTGATCTTGAATAATAGTCGCTGGGGAGTGTTAAAATTGCAGTGAAGCGTGCCTGTCACCAGGTGTAGGCAATTATTTTCATCTTATAGTGGCCTTGTAAAAATCCAGATATAACCACCAGATTTTCATTAAAAGGGTCTGTTCTTGACCTATGACAAATGACAAGTCCGTTTGCCCATTGCAATGCAACGTAGAAAAGTCACTGTACGTAACATAGACAACTCATTGTGGTAACGTAGTATAGAGGCTGCGGAGTCTTGCATCTCAACAACCAGAACAGTCAGTTAGTCCTTTTGTTCCTAGCTAACGATATCGAATATGATATGTCTGTTATCTCAATATCACAAGACTTCTATTTATGAAAAGACCCTGGGATTTTTGCTAGGGACAGACGATCCACTAAAACGGGGAATAAGAGTGTAGGTCTATATTGGTCTTTTCATCGTCGGCATTTGCCGAGTTCACTAAGATTCATGTTATAGACAAGATCCGCGCATGACGGACGGTAGAGTTTACGCATATACCAAAGCTTGGCATATATCCTCGGAGTACTTCAACATTAGGCAGGTCGCTGATATACAAAAGTTCATAGCTTTATTCAACACAAACGTTACACCAGATCGGAGTCTGTAACTACATTTTGACTCGCATATCGTTTTTCGAGACCCCGATTGTTTAGTTTAGTCAAGGGATCCCGTTCTTATGAGCGACAACTAAAAACAACCGCATTAACTTTTTCTCTAACCGACAAACCTAATGCGGCGGCTATAATACAAATCCACTCTTGTTTAAGCATATTTTCATTATTAACAAGGTCCCCCTTCAAACTCAACCACGGCAACCTCCGTTTGCATTGTAGTCCTTCCTGGACCAGAGGGGGGGGGGTTCATGACAGGGATATGAATCGGAGACGTAACCCGGTTCCGCTAAAGACTCCATAGATCAGGTCATTTGCGGGAGTTTTCTTTAGTCGGATGGGGATCTTCCGTGTTTCCGATGATCCCCTTGTTTATGTAATTATTCGCCAAAAGAATTTAGAATGGAAGACTTTTTTTTGCATTACATTATTGTGTTTTGGTATATCTATCTAAAAGAACAAAGAAAAATACAGTGGACAAACAGACGACATGTCCTTATGGTGTCCGTGCCCTGTGGTGGTTGTTGTTACTGCTGTTGCTGCTACTATCGTACCCCCAGTCATGAACCGCTGGATCCTTGTTGGTTACATCGCGCAAATTTGAATCGTCAAAAGCTTCCGACTGAACGCTGATCTCTTGCGCCACGACGATCCCCTTGCTATTATTGCCGCCGCTTGTTCCGGGAGGTGGAAGGATTTGCTCATCGCTTGCCCAGGCTGTTGTTTGAGGCATTGAAGACAGAGGATGTCCCGTCTCGGATTTATCGGTCCTTCTGACGCGACTGTTTTTGAACCGGCTTCCGCCTTCGTTGCTTCGGAGTTGATGACTTTGGGATGCTGCAGACTTTGTCGCTTTGCTGAATAGGACGCTGAGACCGATGAGGCTGGCTCCTTTTCGGAGGAGAGGTTGGATGATGGGGAGGTTTGTGACGATGATTGCGACAAAGGTTTCGCGACATGCCCATGAGCTACCAGCGACTGCGCCATTCGGGCCGGCCTGTATCGTTGTTAGTTACAACTGACAGGGATGAGATCAGATGAGACGAGGGTTACGTACGGTAAGAATGGTAACGGCTCGAATTGTACCAGCCATCATGATAAAAAGAGCACCGCTAAACAATAGCATGAGTGTAAGTCTGCGTCGCAAACTAATGTTGACACCCCAAAGAAGCTGCGCAATTATTAGATAGAAATCTCAAGAGTTTGTTGGTTTACTCACAGGCAAAGGAATGGACAACAGGTAAATGTCAGTCAAGATGTTGGGAATAACAACGATCAAAACATATGCCGGCGACTTTGTCGGTTGGCAAAGAAGACCTGGATCAGGGCTGACCTGCCAAAAGTGATGGAATGGCTGACAAGATAACAAAATAGTAAAAAACACAGCAGCATAAGTAACACTGAGAAGGATGTAAGCGACAACGACACGCATCCTAAGATGCGACAAGCCCGATCTAAAGCAAAAGGTTAGTCTTTTTTTGTGTTTATTTGTGAATAGTGAGTGAGTGGCATCGCATACGTAAGTCGAGCGTAGAAAGCAGTGACGCAAAACTTGAGACACCAAAGAATACAAGCATAAAAGGACCAGCCTATGACTTGGATCTTGGATCCCCAGACACGATTGTAGTGTTCCTCTCCGTCCATGTCGATGTTGGCGCGTTCTTCTTCTGTCATGTAACTGTTGGTAAGACCTTGGAACTTGGCTCCGACGAGGTATGCTGCTACTGTCTCGGCAGTGAATATGATCTGGAATGGAGTTAGTTAGGTTTGGACCCCTGGGAAGTATGCGAGGATGACTTACACCAGTAATTGGCATCAGGTAATCGTCCAGCTGCCATCCTGAAAACCCAACTTGTCGCGTCCTAACCACCATTCTCACTCCAATGGTGAAAAGACCCAAGGAGAGAAGGGTGAACTGTTCTTGAATGGCGTCCATGATGGCATGTGCGTGCTCAATTACAGTACAGTAAAACAGGGTCTCGAGGAAAAGAAAAAGAAAGAAGAAAAAAATGGACGTGACGGATAGACGGGAATAAATAAAGTTTGAGCTCTAACAAGCATGAATTTATTTATCTGTATTAAAGTCGTTTAATTAAAAAAACAGAATCTGTCAAAAACATGGATGTTTTGCCTTCTTAGAACGGGTTCATATGCCGAGACATTATAGTCTGAAACCTGGTTACCTACCAGACTTACAGTTCCCTTGGCCCGTTTTAAGGCGGATTAGTTTGATACTACGTCGCAGAAGGTCCCTAGAACACACACACATACACACACACACACACGTCTATCAAGGTACTAAAGGTACATGGAGCCGATCACTGAGTCGATTCCAAAGTGCTGCGGTTCCCCTCACCCCCCCTGTAGATCATAGTGTCTGCAATAGGGAATGATTGACCAGAAAACAGATTATGCCACGTTTTATTGATAACATCCCGTAGTCGGTGCTGTAAATCAATGGGCTAAGAGCGTTCGTCTAAGCTGTCAATGGAAGTATGCTCCGTGTTAGAACGGGGAGTATAGGTGCTTTGGCCACTGAGGGAACAGGTTTTGGTCGGCAAAACCGTTTAAGACAGGACACTTATTAGTGGGTGACCCCAGTGATAGCATAGCGTACCGGTCACTAAGGGCTTCTGTCAAAATACCTAGGTAGATACTAAGTTGATGCATCTCTCTCTATAGGTAGTTACAGCTATGTCATGTCTACTCTGTACCGGTATCTCGGTCATGTGGCGTCCGGCAATCTCGATGACAGAAACTGATTCAGGATGTGATAAATCAAGACGAATAATGACCACGTGTGAAAAACAAAGTGATTTGCATTTGTTGATCCTTGAAATGTCTGAATGTGACATTCAACCAAAATGACCGTTCGCCGGGCATCTGCAGATTCAAGGATTGTCTGCCGTCTTACCGTAGCTAAATTATGTCAGACCCTTGTCTTAAAGAGGGTCCATGTCTCGGCAGTCAATGTCATGCCATGTCAGGTCAGATTCGAAACTATTTACGTAGTTGGTGTATTATATAAGACATGGCTTGCCTGTCATAAAAGCCCGCTTATATGGAAAACTGAATCAAGAACGAAACAACTGTTTTTGATTTGACTCTATTCTGTTTTGAGCAGTAGTGTAGTGACATATCTACCTGGGTATGGATACATATATCCGTACATCACTCATGTATCCGTAAGCCCCATTATAAAAAAGAATCCATGATCGACAGAAAAACCCCTGAGACATACAGAAAGAAAAAGGGTCTAACAGTGTATTAGTTAGACTAGTACCCGCCCATTCCCGCCGTGTATCAATGCGTAATGTAATCCCCGCTTACTCCATACCCTTTATGCCCAACGGCAAACCAGAACCAACAGACAGTGACATTGTTGACACTGATCTTGTTTCGTACTTCCTAAATACAGTATGAGGGAACTTGGCGGGCGTTAGACTATACTAAAGTAGTCAGTCGTTGATGCCCTAACTAACCAGTCACCAACGAACGCCCTAGTCTACCCTGTCAGCCTGCCTGTCTCCAAGTTTAGTGATGAGGGGGAATGATGCATAACTAAACCCAGACAATGAAACTCCTCCCTCAGCTTGCACTGCATTGCGTGTCACTCACCTTGACTTGTCTTTATGGGGCAATTGTAACTACATACAAGTATATAGCTCCTCTCATAACCCCTCTCTCCCTCTCTCTTTTCATCTTGATTCCTCATCTTTTAAACCTCGTATTCTTATATCATTAAGCAATCTCATATCATCCCCCGCATAATTGAGTTGAGCTGAATCGTACAACCAATTGAACACATTTAACTTATCACACACTAACAAAGATCTACAAGATGGCTGAATCAAGTTATGACTTTATTGTCGTAGGAGGTCTGTTATTCCCCCCCCTCATCCCCACCACCACCGTCCGACCGCAATGACTCGATTCCATTCCGATTCCGACACTAACCACAAATTGATCTACACAACGCTAACCTTTTTTTATATTAAACAGGTGGTCCAGCTGGTAGCTCAGTCGCAGCAGGTCTTGCCTCGTCGGCCAAGAAACCCAGTGTTCTTCTCCTTGAAGCAGGTGGTACAAACGCAGACCGCAATTTGCGCGTTGACGGCCAGCGATGGCTCACCTTTATGAACAAGGACATGAACTGGGGCTATAAAACAACGCCCCAGGAATTCGCTGATAGCCGAGAGCTGGATTACTCTCGCGGGAAGGGTCTTGGTGGTTCGAGCGCCATCAACTTTGGTGTCTACAGTGTTGGTGCGCGAGACGATTACGAAGAGTGGGCTCGTATCGTCGGTGATGATTCGTTCCGCTGGGAAAAGATTCAAAAGAGATACAAGAGTCTTGAGAACTTTCATGGAGCTCTACCTGAGGGTATTGACAAGAAGTATGCTGCGCCCAAGAGTGAGGATCATGGAAGTGAGGGAAAGCTTCATGTTGGGTATGCGAGTGAGTGGGAGAAGGATCTTCCTCCCGTTCTTGATCTCTTTGAGGATGCAGGATTTCCACTGAACCCTGACCACAACTCTGGTAATCCTCTTGGCATGTCTGTCCTCATCAACTCGAGTCACAAGGGACGAAGGTCTACGGCAAATGATCTGTTGGAACCTAAGCCTGAGAACTTGACTGTATTGACAGATTCTTCTGTTCAGCGAGTTATTCTCGAGGGAAACAAGGCCGTTGGCGTTCAAGTCGACGGAAAGCAGTGTAAGTCATCTCAAACTGAACAAGTCCAGTTCTCAACTAACAATTTCCAGACCTTGCTTCAAAGGAAGTCATACTCTCAGCAGGAGCCCTCAACACCCCAAGCATCCTCATGCACTCAGGAATCGGTCCCAAAGACCAACTCTCCCAGTTCAATATTCCTGTGGTCAAGGATGTCCCTCGCGTCGGCCAAGGTCTACGCGACCACATGTTCACGCCCCTCGTCTACACCCGCAAAGAAGGCGACACAGCTCGCAAGCCATTCTATGGCGATAAGAAAGCCATGGATGAAGCCCTCGAGCAGTGGCGCCGCGACGGAACAGGTCCTTGGACAAAGTTTGCCTGCGAGTTGGGTATTGGTTGGTTCAAGCTTGACAAGCTTGTCCAATCTGAAGAGTTCAAGGCTCTGCCTGCTCAAGAGCAGAATTACCTCATGAAGGAAACAGTACCTCATTATGAGATTCTGACACACTTTCCTATTCATTGGTTCATCCCCCAGTTTCCAGATGATAACCTCAACTACTCTTGCATTCTCGTATTTTACTACAACGCGCAGAGTCAAGGCGAAGTAACTCTGCAATCTGCCGATCCCAACGTCCCTCTCAAGTTCGACCCCAAGTTTTTATCTTCGCCTTTTGATCGTCGCGTAGCCATTGAGTCACTCCGCGATGCATTCCGTCTGGTCAAGCATGAAAACTACGTCAAGAACAACGTCGACACCATGGTCGGTCCCCAGGGTGATTCAGACGAAGAGCTTCTTGCGCACTGGAGGGCCACCATCTCTTCTAGCTGGCACATGTGCGGTACGACAAAGATGGGAAAGAAGGATGATCCTGAGGCTGTGGTTGATAGTGACTTCAAGGTTATTGGTTTCGAGGGACTGCGTGTGGCGGATATGGGTGTTGTGCCTGTTTTGGCTAGTTGCCATATTCAGTCTGTTGCGTATGTGACGGGTATGACGGCTGCTGAGAAGATTATTGCCGAGTATGACCTTGCTTAGGTATGAGTTATCAAGTTAGAAGTTAGTAGCCATGGAATGCATAGCGTGGATTTATACATGCGGTTTATCAAACATACAAATCGACTACGTTTATTCTTTAAGCTAATCTCCAGTGTTGCAATCGTGACAACATGTCTTTTTGCAGGCAAGCTGAATGAAGCCCAGTATATCACAATCCCCTTCATCATGCTTCACCACAATACACATCCGTGTGGTGCCCCATTCTGGATTCATTATACTGGTCAAGCGGCTGTTTCCAGGGACGACAAAATCCCAGCCAAATCACAATCGAGCTATTGATTTCCACTCTTTGAAGGTTTGGCAATTCCGGTTGCACATCAGCCAATTCGCCAAAAAATTTCCTACTCAGCAACTCCCCATGGTCATCGCCAGCAATCGCAGGGATACAGTATTCTGTTATTACGTGCCTCCCAAATTCCTCTTCGCTTTCATTGCAACCTTGGAATGAAGGATTGAACCGCGAATATTGAGACCGCCAGAGCTCGGCGACAAATGTATGTGAGCGCTGCTTCATCAAGCGTGAGCATCTTTGGACGTGGGATAGATAGCCTGTTGGTCCTTCTGCGTAAAGGCGGGGTTGACCGATGTGAGCTACCATTTCATGGTCTTTGTATAATAGATGCTTAACATCGTTGGCGATGGCGTCGTTGATGTAAAGAATAGGCGCGTTCTGAGGAGTGTAAGCCGTCTTGTGAGCGAGAATGTTTGTGAACTTTATGTCCTGTATTGTGTAGTTGTAGATCTTGTCTCTAATCTCTCTGGGGAAGACCAGGAAAGGATTTTCGAATGCCATTGTGTGGACAAAGGTTGTGAGTTGTAGCAAGATTTAAAAGCTGGTAAGTTGACTTGATATATGACTTACATTTTCCATGTTTTCGTGCTGACGTGAGATTCTGCAATATGACGTTGAGACATGGAGAGACCAATGAATGGCGGGGACCGGGATTGGACGTTGGTGGAATACATATGCTTAAATCAAGTGTCATGGATGTCTGTGCAATTGGAATGTAGAGATGTGGGTTACACCAAGATTGTAGGAGTATATCTCGAATACCCAATCTCTACTACCTATCTCATCGGAGGAATCAGTATGTCTGACCCGATGCATCAACTTCCCCGCGGGAAACCCCAAGCGTGAGATAATCGAGATATGACAACCTTGTCCTCTCCTCTTTGGCTATGCATGCAACGTTTCCTGCAGAGATACAAACAGATTAGAATCCCATTTAACCTCGTTCAAATGACGTATGAAACACCTTTACCTACCGAAAAGAGTTTATCTGCATCCTTGTATAACTATCAAAAGTGCCTCGATATCGTTGAGCGGGGAACCCTGCCTCATCTCACAGAAGAGACAACTTGTAGTACTACACACTGATAAATAAGAGTATAAAGACCTGCGTTTCTCTCCTGTTTAGTACAATTATGGGAGACCTGCATCTTCATAATTTACACCTATTGCAACAACCTCTCGCTATGTCTTTGGCTGCAGTGGGTAGTCACTTCAGCGCCTCACTCGGCCTACTAGCCCTTGGCGGCCACAATGTATCCATGACAGATCATGTCATACGTACAGAAGCAGATCTCGGCGAACTGAACGAATTCTACAATATCGACTTTGCATCACGTCGCTATGAAGCTTTGGAAGACTACCACAAGAGTGAACAAAGTCTCCTTGACGAGATCGACTTTGCAAGCCTCGACCAAGAAGGCAAAGTGGACTATATCATGCTCAACACATTTCACACAAGACAGCTGAACAACCTGGATCTTCAAAAGACGTCCAAAAAGAGCTATGAGCCTCTTATTCCCTTTGCTGGGGATGTTGTCGGTCTTCTTGAAGCAAGACAAGATGTTGAACCGATGAAAGCGAAAGAAACAGCTGGTCTTTTAAACAATATCACAAAGTCCATCGCTAGTGTCCAGACAAAAGTCCAAGACGGCGGCTTTAACGTGACAGAAACCACTGGCTACCTAGCTACCAAAGCCATCGCAGGTCTTCTGGACGGTTTGGAAGAGTGGTTTACCTTTTACTCTACTTACGACCCCCTTTTCGACTTTTGGGTTACCACGCCTTGGCAAGCTACCAACTCTTCACTCACAGAGTACCTCACCGTCGTTCAGACGGAACTGGCAGGGATGAATCAAAAGGATGGACAAGATATCATCGTTGGCGAACCCATCGGTCGCAAAGGTCTAGAGGTTGAGCTTGAAGCAGAAATGATTCCATACACACCTGAAGAACTCATCGAAATCGGTAATCAAGAATTTCGATGGTGCGAAAAGGAAATGATCAAACAATCTGAAGCTCTCGGCTATGGAAAAGAATGGAAGAAAGCGCTTGAACACGTCAAGAACGATTACGTTGACCCTGGAAAACAAACCGAATATGTACGCAGCTTGATTGTTGAAGCAAGTCTCTTCGTCACGGAGCGCGATCTCGTTACTGTTCCACTTCTGTCAAACTCAACATGGCGTATGATAATGATCGACGCAGAGCGTCAAAAGGTATCACCATTCTTCCTAGGCGGTCCAACTATTCAGGTTTCGTACCCTGTTGTTTCAATGGAGCACGATCTCAAACTCATGGTCATGCGCGGCAACAATAAACATTTCGCCAAAGCCACTGCGTTTCACGAAATGTTTCCTGGTCACAGACTTCAGCTTTACATGGCCGATCGGTACAACTCGCACCGGAAACAAATCTTTGACACGCCCTTTTTCGTAGAGGGTTGGGCTTTGTACTGGGAGTTTCTCTTCTACGATAGAGATGACTTTCACCATTCGCCTGAGAATCGCATCGGGGCTCTTTGGTGGCGTATGCATCGGTGTTTACGAATCATCTTTTCTCTCAAGTTTCATCTGGGTGAGATGACGGCTCAAGAAGCTGTTGACTTACTTGTTGATAGGATTAATCATGAGAGGAGTAATGCAGAGGGTGAAGTGAGACGGTCTGTGGAGGGGACTTATTCGCCACTATATCAGGCTGGATATATGCTGGGTGCTCTGCAGTTGTGGAAGTTGAGAGAAATGGCTGTTGATAGTGGAAAGATGACGCAGAAGGAATACCACGATGCTATTTTGAGGACTGGTGGACTACCGATCGAGATGGTAAAGGCTTTGATTCTAGGGGAGGAACTTTCCAAGGACTTTAAAGCCGAGTGGAAGTTCTATGACTTTGATTAAACATTATATATGTTCAGTAACTAGATCAACATCTAGTTTTCACCTTCCATCCTACTTTCAACACTCTTGTCAAAACGAGTAAAACTGCGGCGAGTGAACTTGACAGAGCAGCCCAAACATGCGCGCCCTCCAAACTCTTGGACTGCAACAAACCTCCAATAGGCGGTCCGGACAAACCCGCAAAGGAAATGAGACTAAAGCACATTCCCATTCTGGTTCCGATAGTGTCGAGTCTCTTTGTGATGCTAGCAACGCCAGTTGGCATAAGACTCTGGAACGCTCCTGATGCTATACCGTAGAATATTGAAAAGACGTAGACTCCTGTCTCGTTGTGTACTGCTAGCCATGTGTATGCAACGATAGCTACACACATGCCCGCTGGCGCGATGGTGTTTAATGGGCCGATTCTATCAGCGAGGAAGGGAATTAAGACTCGAGTTGGGAGACCGACGGCGTTGATTATGGTTGTGAGAAGGGATGAGTCAGAGAATGACATGCCGATTTCATCTTGTCCGAAAGATGCGAGCTATTATCGTTAGTAACTACTACATTACTGTAAGGTAAAGGAAACTCACATAGTAGAAAGTGTAGTAAACAGACCACACGAAAAAAAACAAGCCGCTCACGTAGCAAAGATAAAGCACATCATTAAACGCCGTCCAATCAATGATAGGTCCCGTCTGTCTTGGTGGAAGTCTGGGCCTCATAAAGACAGCCACAAGTGCAAAGCCAATGAGATTAATAAACCCAAGTACTCTTGCCGTCCATGAGAATCCAATCTCTGGGAGCAACGTTCGTACAACGAGAGGATACACAGTGCCACCTAAGGAATTGCCTGTGGTGACGAGACCAATGGCTATACCTCTTCGTTTCTCAAAGTACGTCGCCACCAGTGCCAGCGAAGGAGCAAAGATAATTCCTCCACCGATACCTGTAACAACACCCTGGGTAATCATGAGATGCCAGTACGAAGTCGACAAGCTCATAGTAAAAATCCCCAAAAGTTGCAATGTCGAGCCTACAAGAAAAGTAGGAACCCAGAAGCCAGCGTCGAGCAATCTTCCAGAAAAGGCACTTCCAAAGAAAGTAAACCAAACCTGAATGGACCCAATCCACGAGATTTGGAACGGTGTCTGGGCAAGTGTTGAGGTGTAATGAGCTTGGAAACTACCAAACGAGTTGACGTAGCCCCATGTTGCAAAGATGGCGATCCAGCCCATGGCGACTTGTGTCCAGGCTTGAATGCCGCCATCGGGAGGAGGAGGAATGTCACCTGGTCGAAAAGAAGCACCTGCCGAAGCGATGATTTCTAGATCTTGCATCTCTGAGCGGGTTCCCTCACGACCAAGAGTCCCCATCCTTCTGTTTTATTATTATTAGTACTGATATTTCTTTTAACAGTATAGAGACAAAACTCACGTGATGGGTTCAAAGGTTGGTTCTTCAGATTGAGATGATTTCACAGCCATTTTCACAATGATTCAAGAGTATAATTTATAGGGGAACAGTATATTTCGTAGTAGAGTAGGTGAGAAACAAAAGTCGGAATCATGTTATGTTTACAGAGTGAGTACGTGCACCGACCGATACCGCTTCTTTTCTTCTCCTTATAACGGACCGGGAATAACTACTTATACCATCAAGTCTCCACTGAAAAAATTCTCGTGAAATTTCGGTTCGGGTGACAATCGCCCAAGGATGTTAGTGGTTGAATGATCAAGATAAGCGGGTAGAGTCGTGTTATTTTGTTGTTTAGTGGGGAGACGAGATAACTATTATTGCTACAGTACGAATGAATGATGAGTTTGTTATCTTGGACAAGGTAGTCAAGTAAGTTACTGATACTGGAGTCAAGGATAGACAAACAACTTGGGCTAGATCGACGACATACATGAACCTCTTTCCACTTGCGGCACGAACTGCTCAACAGTGGGCTTTGAGTCAAATCAACTTGAAAAGTCAGCCCTATACTCCACTACCCATCGGTTTGCACTGGAGTTAATTATCGGTTCCTGATTCCGATATCAAAGCTTTTAGTTTCCCCGTGGGGGGGGGGATTTGATGATGGGTGGTCGGAACCGGCCGACCTGATTTGCGACTCGAGGTTAAATAAAAAAGCCACATAACTAAGGAACGATACCAACAGACTGGTAACGCCAACTTTCTGGAAATCATTACCCGGACGAAACTATCTATTTCTAGATCATGGCGAGCCTTTCCTCAAGAGTTCCCCTTCTCCGAAGGGTTGCAGCCTCCGGGCATCAGTCTTCCCATCGCATCTCCGCGGTCCAACGGCAAGGCAAGATGGCAACGTTTTAAACTAGTCTACGGGAGACCCGAATTATCTGATTGGATGTGGTGACTAGGATCGCCTCGCAAGGCACGGTAGATGACATGGGTGGTAATCGAATCCTTCTAGAATTTCGTTTATTGTTCTTTTTTTGTGTTAAATCGTCACCATTGGGGGGGATTCTGGTGTTACGCTATGGCTTGTGTGGTGTGGTGTGGTGTTGGTACATAGTACGGAGTACAGTAGTTGTTAGTCTATTTGAACATGTCGGGGCGACAGAGGGAGGGAGGTATTTATCTAGGTGATGATATACTGAGTAATTACCGAACAATGTCGGGCATAATAAAATAGAATTTTAATAGGAATTCCTTCCTATTTCAATTAGCCCAAGCCAGGAATTATACCGGTGGGTTTTGTAGTTAATCCGGGTTAGACTTTGCTTTGTCTGGGTATCTAGGCTGGAGACACCCATCGCCATCCAAGTCTAACTAAGAGTTCTAGACCAATTACCAATTTTAGCGCTCTGACCTCTACTGTACACACTCTAGTGCACAGCCCCCCCGTGCGCATTCCTCATACCCACTGCGTACCTCTCAGCACAGTGGATAGAAGCTAATACCCAACGAGTGGATAGCATCTCGAAAGGTTTAGTAGAACAAAGGAGAAGAGAGAATATATTAAAAGATATTGATTCCGCTCCGCTCCGGATACATTGGCTCGTATCACCAAAAGCGGTAAAAGAGCGAGAAAGACTTTACCTATCTTCATTCAATGTCGCTCGCCAAGAGAAACAACGGTAATACACCGCCAACCTTGATATAACTCTATACACACAAACTAACCTTGTTACCACAAATAGGATGCTACGAATGCTGCAAAAGGCGTCTCAAGTGTGACAAGACAGAACCGGAATGTCTCAAGTGCCAAAAGAAGGGTATTTCCTGCTCTGGGCAGGGTCTCCGGTGTCGGTTTAGCAGCCACATGGGTAGTACCACAACAACAACAACAACAACAACACCCATGACTTTGACTTTTACTTCCACAACGTCTTGTTCTGAACCAAGTCCTACTACTAATCAACCTGAAAAGAGTTTTCGATGGGTTGATCCTGGAAAGCGGGCTAGAAAGGACCGTGTGAGAAATGGTCACGGCCAAGGGAGGAATAATAGTCCAACAACGTTGCAGCATACAGACTCTGGTTCTTCTGATGATGTTGCTTCACCATCTTCTGACGACTCTTTCGACTCGAGTCCAGGAGTCGTTGTACCATATGCTCATCGCATCACGATTCATCCAGCACTCAACTCAGTGTCAAGTTCACAGACGAGAAAGATGTTTAGCCATTGTATGTTTTCCCAACATATATCTCTCCAGAATTTGTTTACTAACAAAAAGACTAACTAGTCTCTGAGATAATAGCCTCACACATGGTCGTCCTCGACTCAAACAGCAATGGGTACAGAGATGTTATCCTGCCACTAGCATGCCACGACGAGAACCTCGCACAAGCTGTGTCTGTCGTGTCAGCGTTTCACCTCGGTCAGAAAGACCGCAGGTTACAACACGTCGCCGAAACAGGCCATCAAGCAATTGTCCAGAAACTACGGCGTGATTCTTTACAGCTCAGCCCAGAACAACTTTTCAACCCGTATATTCTGGCCACCATCCTGGTGCTTCTTGTTGGAGAAACCATCACAGGAGCGGATAATTATACCTATCTTCTCGAGATGTTGAACTGTCTCACGTCATATCCGGATTGGATCACAATGCTGCCGCCGAGTTTGAAAGAATTCTTTCTTCAGCAAATCAAGATGTAAGCCAACATTTATTTTAAATAAAATAAAAACATCAAAACTAACTAAACTGTTATCAAGGTTCCAACTCTTTGGTGTCCCTCTAGCCGATGAATCCAAAGGCCTTCAAGTCCTCACCGGCCCAGAAGCATACCTAGATTTCATGGCCTATCCCGAACTACCCCCAGATTCAGAACACCTACCCAACATCCAAGTAATCCGCTCCGCCATTTTCGACGCCTGCAGCATCTACCGGCGCCGCGCCGAGTCGTGTCTTTCTGACCAAGAGTCCATCCATCTCGTCGAGCAGCTGCGTCAAAAGGTGCTCAACCTGGACGCTTCCACCAAAGGCGTGCATGCACTCGTGTGGACGTACTTTGTAGCAGCGGCAGAGAGTATCTTACCAGAGCATAGAGAGTTTTTCTCGACTAGATTGGCGGGGTTGTATAGTGTGACTAGTTTTGGGAGTATTCCTGTTGCGGTCAAAGCATTAAAGACGATTTGGGGTATGCAGGGTCAGAGGAGATGGACTGAGATTGTCAGTAGCGAGACTCCGATTCTTATCATGTAGATGACATAATTATCATTCAAGTATCATGTCAGATTTATACCATCATTATACTTTGGAAAGCCAACATCATCTGCCATCAATGTCAGACTTGCACTGTATACGTCTGCGTCTAGTCCCGGTACAATTCCGACCCTACTGGTATGATCCAATGAAAGGGCTCGGTGGCCTCCGAGTCGTGATCTCATCGACGATCTCTCTCATATCTTGCCAAGAAAGTGTGGACTCCAAATCAGATGTGACATGAGTCTTTCATCATGCCATGCATTTTATACGTATGCTGACTGACGACTTGAGGGATAAAACGGATTAAAGTACATAACAAGTAAATTGATTAGAAGAAAAAAATGGTCCTTCGTGTATATCTAAAGGCTGCAGATCTGCGCCGTGAATCTAAATTCAAGTCGGTTCATCGATCGATCCATTCCGTCTCAGGTATCAATCGATATATCAAAAGTTCCAAATCCATCCCATCATCTCAGTTTCTTCCCTCCCGTTACCAAAATGAAATCAGCACCAGGTCGCATCCCCCGCCCCCGCCCCCCTCGTTTCCATCGCAATAAAGGTGATTGTGTTTTTTGACTATATCGTTGTTCAAGCGTGACACTTGAGAGATGCCGTCTCTCCAGCTTTGGAATCCATCTTTGACAACGAATTCTGACGATATGTGGAACAGTGTTTGTGGTTTTCGAGGAGCTCCTGCATCACCTCTATCTCGGTGCTCAAAAGGCGAATCTTGGATCTGAGTTGTTCATTCTGCGACTCGTAGTTCTGGTTATGGTTTGTATATGTGGATTGATCAGAGTCCTGTTTAGCCATGGTGGTGATTGATTGGTAGTAGTAGTAGTAAAACGTAATATGAGTGATTATATGTCGTCTTTTGGTTTGGTTTGCTTTGTTATGACCAGGGTTGTATTCGTAAAAGAGAGAAAAGAACAAGAATCAAATACTTATATGGCAGAAGAAAAAAGGTACATGTGATGCGGTATTAAGTACCTGATACCGATAAAAATATAGTCATCGAATAATCATGGTAGGACAAGTCTCAAGAGCGAGACTAAAAAGACCTCAGTCTAGAATATTTCCATGACTTGAGGATTATTCTTTCACCGAAAGTTGAGCATCAGAATGGTGTCATAAGTGTGTAATCAATCCACTTGTTTAATATGTGCCGTGAGTAAGTGGCCATTTAGTCTAGTCTTTTAGTCGCGTGTCAGACAAAACTACTAAATCAACATCTTGTGAGTAATAATGATTGGTTCTCTATGCCATTATTTTGAATTTCCCGGTTTTTTTACTTCAAAGCATTGGGGATCCGATCTTGATCGACCGAGTCATTGTTCACTGATCGAGTTGTTTTTTTTTTTTCTTTCCCTTTTTCTACTGCTCATCAAAACCCACGTCTCGATTCCCGGCAGGCAAGTTTCACACCCATCCAACCCTTCTAAATAGAAACGTAGCACCACTAGCCAGACCCGTAACGCCGGTAAATATAATCAACGAACCATATCCCGTTCCATATCCCCCAGCTGCTTGACCCTGGAACGGCATTCCCTTGATCAACGCCCCGCTGAGTGGTCCGGATACCAGATTCCCGATCCCTCGTCCTGCAGATAAAACACCCAATACCATGGCCGGATCAAACGATCTTCCGCTGCTGCTGCTGCTGCTGCTATCTCCAATAGAAGATGAGGACACCATCTGCATGATCCCAGTCCAAGCAGTCGTGTATGAGCCTGCAAAGATCCCATACGCCACGCAGAAAATGTACAGCACGGGCAAATTCGTCGAAAACCCCCAAAGAAGAAATGTGCTGAGTGCTGTTCCGATAGCAGATATCATGAAGCAATTCGTGACGTGTAGACGATCTGTAAGTGCACCCATAGCCACACATCCAAACACCGAGGCGACGTTGATCAGTAGTACTGTCAAAGCAGAAGCAAAAGTCCCAGCCCCAAGAGCCGTTCGGGCATATGAAGGTAGATAGATCCCCGGCAAAAAGAATCCTAGCGCTTGAGTGATATTCGCAAGCTGATGAAGCATAAAGTTTCGTTTTATCGCAAAGCCCAGCTTTAGAGGATTGATATGTCTCGTAGCAGAGTACGGCAGACGTGGTTTAATAAAGTACGCCAGCGGCAACGTTAGCACAAAAAGAGAAACAGACCATATTCTCAATGTAGTGCGGAAACCATAGTCGTTGAGAAACTTTTCAAAGAGTAGTGGCAACGCGAAACCAGCGAGTCCGGTACCTGACCACATGACTCCAAACGCAAAGCCTTTTTTCTTAGCAAACCACTGGTCCATATATAACAAGCATGGACAGTAGGATATCGAACCACCTATAGCGTAGAGTATGCCCTGCGTAAGGATTAAGTGTGTAGTATTTTGCGAAAAGGAACTCAGCGCGAGGGCGATGCACATGAT
Source organism: Fusarium poae (assembly GCF_019609905.1). Classification (NCBI taxonomy): domain Eukaryota; kingdom Fungi; phylum Ascomycota; class Sordariomycetes; order Hypocreales; family Nectriaceae; genus Fusarium; species Fusarium poae. Next base: position 419,964 of record NC_058399.1, read on the forward strand.
AAAGAGTCCTATCATTGGAGACCAGCGGCTTTGCTTTGGGTAGAGACGTTGAAGGGTCATAACAAATGGGAGACCGAGATACATAATTCCCTGGATATGGTAAGTGAGAGTCTGATAGTTTGGTTCAAGGGACATACCATGGCGCAGGTACCAATCACAGCAATAGCTGATGACCCTTCAAAAGGTGCATTGGTACTGTAGTAATCCTGAAAGACACCAAATGCAAACGGAAAGCCTAGACCTCATATCAGTGTCTGTACATGAACAAACATATACATATAACTCACCCCAAGTCAAAGCTTCAACCATGAATGAAGCTGCAAGGAAGAACCAAGCATCTTTGCCACCATCTACGGGCGGTAGTGAAGAGAATTCATGGGTACTAGTGAGATCCAGATCTTCAGCTTGTGAGGATCCTTCTTCGCGAGCTCGCAACTCAATTGATGTTTGACTCATTATAGATCCAAGTTGATTGTCTATTTTTTTTTATTTTTTTTGAGGCAGGAGAAATGTCTTTTATGGTGTATGTACTACGCCTTGAGTTGTCAGATGCGCCCTTAATCCGACATCGGGTGGCTTTCCGAGTGGAGTCTTTCTTGACATTGGTGAGAGTGAAAACTTTATCACCAGAAAGACGCTATTTTCTCTTCTGTGTATTCCAAACTCCTTCCCAAATACAAACAATTTCCTCAGCTAATAGTACCATTGAGACATGGAAGTTAAATATCAGTCGTCTTGGAACGAAACGTGTGGGAGACAATGACCTTGGTATATTAAAAGTACTAAGCTACTGCCTCTACTTTGGCCAGCTAATTTACCTTTTCTATGGAGGGGATTTGGTATAAGCAGGCTGTCTAGTCTATCTAGATAGACTGGACGAAAGTCAATAGAAGGAAGAAACTAAATAAGAAGGCTGTAGCTGTTAAAGGCCATTTAATATGTTGAACAAAGCTTGACTTATTAACATGGTCATCAAGGCTCCTGCGTTCATGTGTTGGGTGGGCGTGTGGGCGTAGCTAGAATTAGTATCAGCAATAAGGACTACCTAGAGTAGGGGAGTACATAGAAGCTAAGCGACAGTTTGGTGTGATGGTATGAGTGGTGTTTTCTTAGGTAATGCTGAAGGAAGAGGAAGAGGAAGAGGAAGAACAAGTGGACGGCTGAGCAGGTCGCAGTATTTTTATATTGTTTGAGAATAAGTTTACTTATGAGCCCTAACTTTAATAATGCAAAGCTGTATAAGGGTCTTGAGAAATCGTAAAAGAACCATCAAATATGTGCGAGAAAAAGATTGCTTCTTTGAACCTTGGCCTCTCTCTATACTTCCAGATTAACTCAAGACCACAAGTGAGTCAGTCAGCTACGCGCGTCTTCTCGGATCTGCTGGCACGGTCTGTACTGTAAACTAAGTACATTCAGTCTTTGCATCACTGATACGTCAAGATCAATCAAACAAACAAACTTGGTGAAACAAGGTCATATTCAAGGGCTTGTCGTCGTCTTGGGGTGTTGCTGTGTTGGTGACACCGACCGTTCCGGGAATAACTCTCATCCGGATATAAGACAACCCACTCCACTTGCGTCATGACCCAAAAACAAGCCTCCCTCCAACCCACTTCGACTCTGATCACAATCAACGACATCATCCATCACTCAATCAATCAATCAATCACTAGCAACAATCTCTTAATAAATAATATCATGCCCCGATCCCAATCCCCAAACTCTTTAGATCTAGAACTAAACTCCCTCTCCCCCACACCCTCAATCTCAGACCCGGATCTTCCGCTCATCATGTCTTCTTCATCTTCTTCTTCATCTCCCCACCCTAAACCGCGATGGCTAGACCCAAGACCATCAACATTCTTTTCCCGCACAACTTCTTCCCGCATATTCCAACGCCTTAAACAAATCCTCCGCCCACGAGCGACATGGCGCTATATTACCTTCTCCGTTGTAGGATTATACGTCGTCTATTGCTTCGTCACATGGCAACCCTTCTTTTCGTCGCGATTACCGGCGTACTCTGGTCCTCATGACGTAGGGGCGATAGATCTCGAGATCCCACTCGATAAACCGAAACGTATCTCCGACACTATCCTTAAAGAAACCGGCAAACCAGCTTTTGAGATCGAAACTGTGTTATTTACCGTGTATTATCCCACCGTTAAAAACGCTGCTTCGCGCGCTGCGTTGCATCCTTGGGTTCCGAAACCGATTAGTCTTACAGCGGAAGGATACGCTCGCGCCGCAGGCGTAAACAACTTCATCACCCGACCCATCTTTACTTTTGCGCTATGGCTTTTGGTCGGAAGTATCAAGATCCCTGCCAAGGTAGACACGCCTATTCTCGACTCCGACGCAAAGTTTCCCGTCATGATCTTTTCCCACGGCTCTGTGAGTTCGAGGACGGATTACACACACTACATAGGCGAATTAGCCAGTCGCGGACATGTCATTGCTGCGCTTGAACATCGCGATGGTAGCTGTCCCGGAACCATGGTTCAGATCAAGAATAAAAAGGACAGACCAGTATTTCTCATCAAGGAAAAGGATCTTCAGTCTAGTCGACCCATGAACGACACCATTCTCAAGAAAGAACAGCTAGCCGTTCGCACCGAAGAAATTATGCAAGCTATTCGTATTCTACAAGATGTCAACAATGGCAAAGGCTCGGGAATCTTCACATCCAATTCTCGCCACGAAGGCCAAAACCTCGATGCGTGGTCCAACCGTCTTGACTTTAACCACCTCACCATAAACGGACACTCATACGGCGCAACAGGAGCCTTACAAGCCCTCAAAACCGCAAACGCCACATCCGCCAACCCAGCCATCGGGGGTATCGCTCTTGACCCGGGAAAATCGAGCGGCCAACTCAACGCCGAGATCCCAGTGCCTCTTCTCGTCGTACACTCCAACTCATGGTCCAAAACGCACAGTATCTTCTACGGCCGGCCGCACTTTGACACCGTCGCCGAAATAGTACGAGGTGTACGTGACAAAGTCGGCGCAGCGTGGTTCCTCACCAGCATTGGAACTGCGCACCCCAGCGTGACTGATGCGCCGCTGCTGCAGCCGCTCCTCCTCAATTTTGCTACGGGTGCGACTGCGGATGTGCGCAAGGCTCTTGGGGAGTATGTAAAGGTGACGCTGGATTTTCTGGATTTTACAAAGAATGGGACCAGGGAGGGTATGCTTGGTGAGGCTGTGACGCATGAAAAGTATGGGGAGTGGGTGGATGGGAGGGAAGACACGTTTCCCAAGGAGTATGCCAAGTACTGGGAGGTACATGTATGTCCTCTCAAGCAGAGAGAACATAATGATTAGTAGCGCGTCTTTTGTATAATATGATGTATTTAGCAATTTGGATCACAGCACATCAATCGCAGCATTTGACAAATAATATTCCTCAATAGTCCATCAATACATACACTGTTCATACCATGAGTCTCATAACAGTATTATCGTATTACTAGGATGCCTTTGTCGTCGAGCGTCCCTCCAGTTAATTTATATACAAGTCTGTGTATGACCATGACCCCATGTACTCCTCGTTTCTCGCATACTCTCATAATTATAAAGCAACAAGACTCCAAGTCGGCCTGCCGTACTTCACAGAAACGCCGCTGGTGAACTCCCTAGTCCACTGCTTCCTCCTTCTTCCCGATTGCGCCGGCTACTCAGAAACATGTCCACCATTGTCTTGCTACCCATCGCTTGAGCTCTCTGCTCCGCATCTCTTGTCGCTTCTCCTGGCTTCTCCAACATTGTGCGTGATCTAGTCGACAATTGACTCTATCGGTGTCGTCTTCCAGGGCTTGATCTGGTTGGAGAGCCCTGCCATCCAGCAACGCGTGTGCGGGAGCGTCGTTTAGAGTCTTCTGGTGTCAGGTTCGAGCGACCTATCGTATTCATGGACTTCATTCGCTGCAGTTCTCTTCCAGATCCCGTCTCCATCAAGTTCCCTCGCGTCGCAACACTTGGGAGCGAGGGTACTGCTCGCAAGATGCTCCGACGGGGTATAGAGGGTGTCATCTTCTCTTCATGATTTGGTGCCAAGTTCTCGTCGTATCCGATACCAACTTGGCGTCTTGTTGGGCTGTTGCTGTCAGGAAATGCTTGGGCGTTTCCCTTTACACTACCCAAAGGACTCCGGTTTGGCGTACACTTGGCTGTCGATACAGAGAGCTCTGGAGTAGAGCCCATTGAAGCCAGCTCTCTGAGGTGTCCCAATGGTGGTAGAGCGCCATTTTCTTGCATGCGTCTAGTAGGGGTCGAGGGACCTTCGATCTTGGACACCTTTGAGCTTAGCCAAGTCTTCCATTCCACTGAGCTGGCGGTGGATGTGTCGCGTTGGTGTTCGTGAGCTGGCGCATAAATTGTGATCTCGGGTGATGGCTGGCGGGTGTACCTGCGACCCGGGGACTGTTCCAAAACGTTTGATCCTACGGCTGGGGGTACCGGGGTTGCGTCGTCCGCAGAAAATGAATAAACACTGTCAACATCTGTGGCGTAAAAGTCCTTCTCCGAACCCGGGTTGCTGTATTGTCGGGCTGGTAGGTTCAAGGTTGACAGGGAATGGAGATATTGTGATCCCAATAAACCCCCATTTATCTCTTCAGACGAATTCATCTCCCGAAGTGCACGTCGGTAGGGGCTGGGCGATCTAAATGACTGACGAGAAGGGCTCCCAAAAAAAGCAGAACTTCGATGACTGATGGTCTTGTGAGGATCAAGTTCATTGAGTTGCGCGCCGGTGTGCTCCGGTTTATCGTCGCTCCAATCCCAGGTGTGTCCTTGCCCAGAAGTCATCTCGGTCGCATAAGAGTCTTTGTCTGGGACTTCCGTGACCGAGCTTGATATCGAAGACTGTCGCTCATGGTCCTTGCAGACATCATCGTTGGGCTGAACGCACCTAATGGTAGACTGAGGCCATCGCTTGAAATCGTTCTCGGTAGCATGCGCTCCATTCTCTTTGATGATAGAAAGGCGTTGCCTCTCCCCAATTGTTCCTTGACTCGTTACTGTGTTTGTCCAGCTGGTGACACGAGATCTATCGTCAGAAACGCAGTGGTCGCCGTCAGCAAAGCTCTCCACGCTGCCTTTGCGAGACCTGAGCTTTTTATTCGAAGGTACATCGTGCAACGAAGGAACGTGTGCTGTCACCTGGAACATGGATGCTTCTTCCGTTGTCTCAGTGTCCCCAACATGCAGACAGCTCTCTTCATCAGAATCCCTCTCTGTCGCGCATTGGTCGTGTTCTTGTTGTTCAGAGTCCTCGCTCTTTCCTTTACCGAAAAGACCTCGTAGCTTTGACCTTAAGCCATGCGAGACCTTGCGTGCCGTGTCTCGGATCCCATGTTGCTTTGAAACGTGAGCGCTGTTGGTGGAAAACGAAAATGCGGTGGAATTATTGCTAATGTTGCGGAGGGATTTGCGAAGGGTTGTAGAACGTTGGCTCTCTCTGGTCTTTGGTCGCGACAGGGTGGATTCCTTCTTCGCTTCTTCCTCTTGTATCTGTTGAAACCTCTGTCTGGCAAGTCGAAGTGCAGCATCGCTGACTTCAACGTGGGCATCGCTGACTTCGACGTGGCTCACGCGAGAAACCGCCGTCTTTCGCCGACTTCTCAGGAAGCTCATGGATGTGGCGGCTCGAAGCGCTGCTGATTTGGGCCGCGCATCTTTCAGCCGTTCATCATTGCTCGCGGGCGGCAAAGGCGAAGACCGCGGGCGCATGTCGGAAGCGTGATGCGACGGAGTCATCATGGATCGAGACTTTCTGACCTTTTGGTAAGAGGTAAACATGGAAACAACATTTTCTTGATGGTTGTGACACTCGTCGCCGGGTGGCTGCAGGGTCCCTAGGTAACGTCGTGTAAGGGAGGATTTTTTTGCTTTTTCGTCAGCCCGGTCTTCAGCTCGATAGTAGGATAAAACCGCAGCAAGATTGGCATCCCGTTCGGCCTTTACAGGGTCAATAGACTCCAAATCACGAATGGGACTGCGCACAACAGACGCGGTAGATTTGCTCCGGCTTAGCGGGCGCCGATTCGTGTTGCGAGAGCTGTTGCGGCGAAGCATCTTGCATGGTGAGGTGGTAGTTGTAGAATTAATGCCCGGTGAAGCACCAGCTTAAGAGTGAGTGAAGCCATGCCTGGAGGAAGGTACGGATACCTTTGGTAGGAAAAAGTTGGAAGGAGGGAGGAGGGAAGAGGAAGGAACTGCCTGTTGTAGTAGCAGGCAGCAGAAGTTGGTCTCATGAGCCTTAGGGTATAAAGATTCTAAGAAGTATGGCCTAAAGCATGAACTCATCTACTAATTTCGTCTCTTCTGCCTTCTGTGGCCAAATGTTTTGGCTTCATCATGGCTGCTTGCGTGAGTAGAACAGCAGGGGGGGGGTCGCCTATGCAGTGGGTGGCGGCGAGTGTGGGAATAACTGAGTAATGATGGAGACTGCTATCGACTCGCTGCAAGACGGCGATAGATTAATGCCCGGTTGTTGGTTGGATTTTCACAAGCCAAGGTATGGCAGGCTCAACATGCCGATTCTAGCATGAGTCGACAATGAAGCGATGGATGAGTGTCGAACAAATCGCCTGGCAGTAGGGAACTACTTACAAGTGAGCAGGACGGCAGAAGCTAATCGCCTCCGCCGCACACCGGTACATGCACACATACAAAGACAATGCAAACAATCACAGGCATGGAATACCAAGGGAACAAGCGCGCTTAGAATAAGAGATTTATTGTAATAATGAGCAATGCCTAAATACAGATTGCTCTCATAAACTAACCCATGCAATGGCGCGCGATGACAACTGGTCATCATAGAAAGCAAGCGCCAACATCAATATCATGTACCCAAACCAAAGCCAATGCCAATCCGTAATCCCAATAAACATATGCGTAACCATTACACCATGATAAGATTATCGATCTTACATGTTAAGCTCCTTGATGAACTGCTCGAGCTCCTCGTCGACAAGCTCGTGGATCTTCTTGGAGAACTTCTCGGCCTTGGAGCCGAGCTCCTTGGCGCCAGTGGTCAGCTTGCCAGAGACAACCTCGACCTCGTGCTCAACGGCGTGCTTGATGTCCTCAACGCGAGAAGAGGGAGCAGCCTTGTTAACCTTGTAGCTGCCAGCCTCAACAATCTTCTTGTAGTCGCTGCAGCCACCACCGTTCCATGCAAGCAGGTTGGGGGTGTCGGAGGGGATGTCGGAGAGGGCGTTCTCGGTGGCAACGGAGATAAGGTTCTCCTTGAGCTTCTTGGGGGTGATGGAAGCAAGAGCGTACTCGGAGTCCTCAGCGGGCTGGAGAGAGAGGTAGTAGGCCAAGAGACCAGCAATGTGGGGAGAGGCCATGGAGGTACCAGAGATGGTGTTGACGGCGTACTTGGTGCCGATCCAGGTGGACTGAATGTTCAGACCGGGGGCAAAGATGTCAGTGCACTTTCCGTAGTTGGAGAAGTAGGCACGGCTGTCATCGAGAGCAGAGGCACCGACGGTGACGGGCTCAGTAGCGGCAGCAGGAGAGTAGTTGCAGGCATCGGCGTTGTCGTTGCCAGCAGCGACGGCAAAGTGAACACCAGTGCGGACAGCGGCGTTGACGGCAGCATCGAGGGCCTGGGTCTTGCCACCACCAAGAGACATGTTGGCGACGGAGCCCTTGAAGCCCTTGCGCTTACCGTCCTTGGCCTTCTTCTTCTGCTCGAGATGGCTGGTGGCAGCAAACTCGACACCCTTGACAACGTCGGACATGGATCCGGAGCCGTTAGATCGAAGGACCTTGACAGCATAGACGTTGGCCTTCTTGGCAACACCGTACTTCTTACCGGCGACAGTACCGGAGCAGTGAGTACCGTGACCGTTGCCATCCTCATCGGCATCGCCAGAGGGAATGGTCTTACCCCAGTGGGCACGACCCTCAAAGTCAACGTGCTCGGTGTTGGTACCAGTGTCAACAATGTAGGCATCGACACCCTCACCACCATCGGCAGAGTAGAGGTACTTGTTGAAGGTACCGAAGTTGAGGGTGTTACGGTGGGAGATACGGGCAAGACCCCAAGGAGCCTGTCGCTCGGTCTCGCCGTCGCACTTGTCCTCAGTGATCATGTCCTTGTTTGAGACAGGGACCATGGTGTGGACAAGAGTGTCGCGCTCGATGAACTCGACCTGGATAGATGGTTAGCTTGTGATGATTCATGAGGCATAAAAGAGGTACTTACGTCAGGGTGGTTTCGGACCTTCTCGATCATGGACTCGTCAAAGTGGCCGGCGTAGCCCTTGAAGGCCTCACCAATGTCAAAGGTGTGCTTCAAGCCAGAGAAGGTCTTGTCTGTGAAGGGAATGGATCGCTTTCGCAGCTCCAGACGCTCAGACTCGCCCTGAGTGTGGGTGTCCTGAATCCACATGTGGTGGTTGGAGGCAGCATGCTCATCGACGTGGTCCTTGAACTTGATGATGTACGAGTCTGGGATGGTCTCGGCATCGACGGAGCTGAGGATGGGAGCGGCCTTGTCGTGGACGGTGCCGACGCTGAAAGAGGCAGCGCTGGCGACAGCGGCCACGGAAAGAGTGAGAGCGGACTTCATGATGACGAAACGCGCAAAACTCGGAAATTGTGTCTACCTGCGACTCAAAGACAAAAACAAATGGACAAATTGATGTCCTCGACCGTCTGTATTGATGAAATCAGACGCGATCGATGCTGTAAAGGATGGAGAGAGTGATGATGGATATGAATGGGATGATGAAAGGAAGAAGAAGCGATGGCGGCAGGACCTGGGGTAGATAAGCAATCGCAAGCTGCGTGCGACAGCTCCAGTGTTGCCTCAGCGGGCCTGGGGGAGGGCAGGAGGGTGTGACGCATCCATCTCTAGGATGGGCGATAACACAGTGGCTGAGCCCCATATTCGGTTTAGCGGTTGTCCTAAAGAACCAATGGCCGTCACCGAGGCAATGCGATAACGGCATATCGTGCGCAAGGTACAAGTGAGCTATCATGACAGTCCGTGTCAAAGTCCGGGGATGCACGGTACCTACGAATGCAAGGCCGAGGCGGTTTCTAATCCGGCTGTCTGAGCTCGAGGAATGGTCATGATGGACGTGATTCACTGGAAGATCTTGACAGAACGAACCGAAAGCAACCTGCACTCGTTACGAGTGTCTTTCTCCTATTGTTTACCGCCATTTTGATGCTTCCGAGGTCAACTGATGGTAGATGATTGCCTCATCTTGTTGACGGCTGATAACCCGGTCGTGTTTGTCCGCCTCGCCTCGAGTCATGGTCATGGCTCATGGATGACATTCTACAGGGAGCGATGGCAACCACTGAACTCAAATGTTGAGCCTGGTGCCTGTCAGCCTCTTCACGGTTGATACTTCAGTGATGTAAACTTGATTGTGAGCAAATGTCCCATAATCCATCATCCATCCAGTCACTGGATACAGAGAGGCTGCCTGTTTCCAAGGCTGATGGCGATCCATTACAGCTACTCAGCCGTGCTCGCGTACAGTACATCATGGCTGCGCAAGCTCAGAAACACTGTGCTTTCTCTAGCCGATCGAAGTATCTTGATAGCGCAGTGTCAATATCCACCCAGACAGCTAGAGCTCCAACAAGGTACGGTACCTTCCAGTTTGCGGTGCCTGCAGCCAAAAGCAGGTGTAGCTTTACCCAGTGCAAGAAAGCAGAATGCGGGGAGGGATTTGGCTCCGATTGGTCCCCACTGACCCAATCCGCCTGATCCATCGAGTCAGACGACGTCCCTGGCACGTGCCTGCCCATGTCTCAACTAAAACTGAAGCGCTGTTCGCTCCAAGCCAACGCCGACAGCGCCTCATCCCCCAGTCCGTTCCTGGGGTCAAGAGTGACAATTTGACTCGGGGAGGTTATTCCTTGGAAAGACAATACGCGACAGGGAAGACGTCATGATTCGGTGAGCAATATGCATTGCCAGTTCACTCCGTATTTCAGCATATCCATTCAAAACATGATGTGCCAATATGGAACATGATGGCCAGTGCACTTTATCATGCACTGAGCTCCAAGTCCGGCAGCCCGGATGAGGTACATAGCGCGTCTGCATTCTGGAGTCCCTGAAGCTAGCTAGCTCTTGAGAGCTATCCACTTCCAAGCAACTCAGATGCCATGACAATCCCGTCAGATAACGCCATTCAACACCGCTTTGGCTCATCATACCAGGCAAAACTGCTCAACAGACGCAGTCTGACGGACTATCAATTCGTATCCGCTTGATAAGCTGATACTGGCACCGTTACTGATACCGATACCGATACTTGCCTTTTTGAGATAACGATAAGCGGACCTCGGAACTTCTGTTGTTTCAACACATTCAAGGATCGGCGTCACACTATGGACATCCGTAGGTAAACAAAGCTAGGTGCTGGCTGATAGACAAAGGTGCTCAAGCTGTCAAGGTTCCCATATGACAGCATCACGACCAGTTTCAATCCCCTAGTATCAAGGAAAGAGGCTAGCTATTGCATGTCAATTGTTTTCTTATTTTTCCAAGACTTATTGAGTGCTGCTGAAGTTGGCTTGACAAGTCATGAATTAACTACCACTTGGACAATGCACTTGTTATATGCGAGACAAATCATCATTACACGTACGTAGTACATTTCGGTCAATGTTAAGCTCCGCCTTTTGCCTGGCACTGTATTTATTTAAGAAACATGCATTTATTCCAAGATGAGAAATCACAATGTTGTCGGTGTCACGGTGATGTTGATTCAATTGGGGAGAATGGACTACGTTTAATCACGACTGTACTATTGCATGGGGCGACATAGATCAAATGACGAAGGCTGTCCAACATGAAGAACGTATTTAATACACCATAAGAACACAGAAAATACTTACATTATTCACATTATTCACATTATTCACATTATTCACATTATTCACATTATTCACATTATTCACATTATTCACATTATTCACATTATTCACATTATTCACATTATTCACATTATTCACATTATTCACATTATTCACATTACTTTATGCTTAGATGTCGTTATCATGATTAATATGGCTGGTTTCACTCAACTCCAGACTCTCACCTCATACTTGTTGAATCTACCCTGCACTAGAATCGCGACGTCATTAAAACACGACGTTTTCACCAAAGCACGCGTGTCTCTAGAATGCCATGTTGGAAATAGCATTGTTAAATCGGTCATCTCTTATTGCAGGCTAACCATACTCGCGATACTTCTCACTTCTTTATATCTCAACCGTGCATGACTACACTGGATCCCATGCTTATAGTTAGGGACATGCCTCAAGCCAGTTCCTTACCTTCAGCCTCAGCATGGGACCAAGTGACGATTTTATCTTTTCGGCGTCAATTAACAACAGTCTATCTTCTACTGATGGTGAGGAGAATGTATAATACAGGTGCGGACCCTTGAGATCTGGTGAGTTAAAGCTGGAATTGGTGGTAAGGCAGGGCATAATGATTGGAGGGCGGCCTATTGACTCAAAGAGGATGATAAATGTAAAGTTGGAGCTGCAAGATCGAGGAGGAGCCACATACTTGTAGTAGAGAGGTCTGTAACTGGTCTCATGAGGCATTCGAGCATTAGCTGTTCAATAGTCCTGGCCGTTGTACCCACGATTCGATGGTCTCGCCCACATGCAGGGATGTAGCTCAGCTAGCCACAGCCTATTGAAACGGATCTGATGCTCATGAGTACAGCTGAACTGCGCGGCTAACCGTGAATATTCCTAAAAAATGTTTTATTGTGTTCTCGATCAAGTCTCGACCGAATTATGTGACATAAAACTTGTACAGGAGGACAAGAAGAGGTGGTCCAGCTAGCCACAGTGCTGTGAAGATGCACCCAATTGCTTGCAAGTCCAGCTGAAGCACACGGCCTAGCCGTGACTATTCACAAACGACATGTTCTAGCTGGTGGTGTCGTTTTGGCCTCGACCGGACTGAAAGAAATGGAAATGTGTATAAGAAGACGAAGATGCTCGCTCAGATACAGCAGCAGCAGCAACAAATCTCAGTTATCACCTCATTTGATTACAAGCTACCACAAACTTCTCTTTACTCATCTTCATCCACAAATACACCACTGCATCCTCTTATCATCACAATGCCTTACCCCCGCCATGACTTCGATATCGAAGTGAATTGGGAGCCTAAGCAAGAGTCTCCCCTGATGTGGTTCGACAAGAACGGCGATTTTTACAAAAAGACCGGTATCTTCATGGCTTCCGTGGAGCGAAACGACTGGGCCTACTGGTACAAGTACGAAATCAGAATCCATACCGATGATCCCTATGCGTACACCTTTTACGATGAGGAGGGTGACAGCTATGACTTGACGGTGAACTTGCCAAAGTTTAGCGCCAGTACGCACGATGTCAACTATAATTCGAACAAGCCCAAGATTGTCAGAGTTGTTGGAAAGGCCATTTGAGAAAGGAACAAGAGAAGTAACGAGGTTATGGAATTGAAGACAAGGGAACTGGTGTGTTGGAATAAGCATATGTAATGGTTTGCATTGTTGTCCGCTAGCGGTGTTCTGTAGCTGCTGTAGAAGTCCTGCTCAGTGGCTGGTCAGCGTATGCAAATATATTTAGAACAGGGATCGAGGTTAATAATGAAGCGACGTTTAATCAATACTCTGTACTCTGAGAACTATTCCCTCTTTCAGCTTTCGTCAGTGTCCATCAGACAAGCTATCTCTGCTCCTGAATACTTCGCGTTATGGCATCTGCACACAATACTTGCAGCGGCAGTTGCAACTTCGCAGATAGGGATACTTTTGCCGTCCTATCAATATTGTCATCTTGAATCCAATGCTTCTCAATATCAGTCAATTGCTTCTATTGCACCCTCCACTTTACGCGGCGCGCGGTTGTGCAGGACTTTAATCATGCGCACGCGTACATGTCACTCCAATAGCATTACTCGAGCTTCGTCAGCTCAGAAGATCCATCAAGACTGAAGAGGGGTCACCGCCACACCACCGCCACACCCACCTCCAAAGGCTGACCCCCCATTGAGTTACAGCATTGAGCACAGGTAAGTGCAGGCTCCAGTTCAGTGGGTGACCGATTGTTTCGACAACTTCGCTAATTTCTCAGCTTCCAGTGTTTTGTTTTGGACGAGTCTCGATACGTTTCCTCCGATATCCAGCGAAATCCCCTTATCAAAAGACCAACTGTGGCCGTACCGTGACCGCTGTTTCCGTCCGCTCCAGAGCTTCATGCGCCCCGCGCTGGCAGCTCCATCAAGTTCCAAATCTTACTCTTCGATGCAGACGACGACTGATAACAGCCTGGACCCTTGAAGGGCTCAGGGGAGGTGGTTTCTGGAATGAACCCGTGAGAAAAGAAACATTGAAAAATGGCCTCAATACCAAGAAGATACCGGTCGTCCACTTCGGCCTCGAACCCACCGCAAACCAAGTCCTTCGAAATCTTAAAGGGCTTGCTTGAAGCTCTCAGTATCGATACGACCCTTCACCAGCAAGATGGCTTCCCTCAAACGCCGCCATTGTTGCGAAAACTCCGACATATTATACAGCACATATCTGCGACACGATCGCCCGTCCATCAAGATGACTTTCGACATGCTGACGGCTTCGAAACAATACTTAATCTTCTCCGAGCCTTCTCAGGCTATTACGATCCCGATAAAAGAAGCGATGCCGACATGCTTTCCCTGTTTAAGTTGCTAGGAGACTGTCTGAACCTCTTTTCGGTTGCCCTACGTGGGCATGCAGGAAACCGACGCTATTTCCAATATAAAGTTGAGGGAGGCGGATGGGAGGCCCTGGAACAAGTCATCGCAAGTATAGGATTGGGCGGTGCTGAGCCTGATGCCTGGATAAGTTGCCATGTATTCGGCAAACTGCTCGCTTTCTCCTTGGACGATGAGGCACTCGATCTCCTTTGTCAATCCATCGGACAATCTCTACGACCCGACGACGAGAACTCCCCTAAAGAAGATGAAAGCGACAGCGCCGAAGAGCAATGGGATTTGGTATTGGCCAAGTCTGCAGAAAATATTACGCCCGGCGTACGAGAAGTCGTCAATGCCAAGACTATAATACGGCACCCAGAAATTTTGAGAGCCGTCGTCAGTTTCTGGACGGCTATTCCTCGAATGAAAGATGGCCTCGCGAACCCAGCTTCTTTACTTGTTCTAGAGACAATTTACTGCGCTATCTCAGTCTCTATATATAACCGGGCTGCTGTCCATTCGACTGGCGCCCTGTCGCAGTTCCTCCGAGTTGCTTTCAATGCCAATTCAGCTCTTAGCCCACCTGAGCGGGAGAAGGTATTGGCCATCTGCAAGATACTCATGTACTTGGGCGTGAACGAACCGGCCGACACACAATTCTTACTATCAACACCCGGCTCTGAGGCGTCTGAATTTTGCTTACAGATGACAAACAAACATACAGGTCCTCCTTTCTTCCAATTCGACCTGTCTCTACACGGCCACTCATCGCTCGAGTTGTCCAGTCTTGGCCGATCGTTTCCGCCGCAGTCTAGTGCAGGTTACACATTTACAGCATGGATTCGAGTAGACAGCTTCGACCCTACTGCACATACAACGATATTTGGCGTCTTTGACTCCACGCAGTCATGTTTTGTGCTCATGTACCTCGAGAGAGATACCCACAACTTTATCCTTCAAACATCTGTTACTTCCAATAAGCCTAGCGTGCGCTTCAAGTCTGTTTCGTTCAAGGAGAAGAAGTGGTATCACATCGCCATTGTGCATCGCCGACCAAAGACGATGGTCACGAGCAAGGCGTCATTGTATGTCGATGGTGAATTTTCAGAGCAAATACGCTGCAATTATCCTCATCTGCCGCCCTTGGCTACTGGTGCTCATGACAGTTTTGCCTCGTTCAACTCTAATCAGAACAAGACCAACCCAGTGCAGGCTTTCGTCGGTACACCGAAGGATCTTTCTAACCAAATAGGATCTGGCCTCGTCTTCTCGCGATGGTCGCTTGCTTCTGCACATTTGTTCGAGGATGCTTTGAGCGATGACTACCTCGCGGTCCATTACGGCTTGGGACCGCGATACCAGGGCAACTTCCAGGACAGCCTGGGTGGCTTCCAGACTTATGAGGCATCTGCTACTCTGGGCCTCCGTAACGAGATTGCACATCCTGGAAAGGGCGAGACTTCGGACATCATCAGAGCTGTCCGTGAGAAAGCTGGTTCACTACTACCTGAATCCAAAATCTTGCTCAGCATTCTTCCTTCGGCAACGTTCCCTGAAAATGTGCAATTCTACGACACGGGACTTTTGCGATCGCTCCCGCGAAACTGTGCTCGCAATCTTTTCAGGGCATCCAACCAAGAGGGTGCACCTCTAGCTATCAACTGTGCTGTTCCTAGTCTTCCAGACTCTCTGTTCCGCGTTCAGGGTCTTCTCTCATTCCGCGGCGACCCTATTGTCGCTGTGCCGTCGTATTTGGACGAGAATCTATGGCGACTCGCCGGTTTCACACCACTGGCTTTGAAGCTCTTTGAGCGAGCGTCATCAATTGAAGAAACAGTACGATCGGCGGAAATGTTGTTCTACTGTATTCGTCAGAGCTGGAGGAATAGCGAGGCTATAGAGAAGGACAATGGATACGGAATCCTGGCTATGCTTCTACGCGTGAAGCTAGGATACGATCGTGGTAGCAGCGACTCTACGGTCACTCGACTGCAATTCTCAAACGACGATCGCGACCGACTGGCCTTTCAACTACTCAGCTTGATCCTTGGCTTTGTCGGATACAATCATGTGGAGCCAATGGAGTCGTTCATCATTAACCCCCTTGCCTACCGCATTCTTCTTATTGACCTGGACATCTGGCGCAAGTCGGCACCTCGAATTCAAGAGTTATACTACAAACAATTTGTGACATTCGCAGTCAAGAGCAAGTACCATGAGTTCAACAGCAGGAGGCTAATCAGGATGAGTAAGTTCTAATATTTGTGGTATTGCGAGCTCATCTAACATTCTTAGGAATCGTCAAGAGGCTGCTAGATGCCATGAAAGGAGAGGTCGTTTCGGAAGACACAATATCGCATTTCATGGGCGCCTTTGAGATTCTTGTCACATCCAACTTTAGTCAAGAGGTCATGCGATCATTGTCGCTTTTCATCACATACGCCTTCCACTCTCAGCCTTTGCCTATCAATAGAAGCCCACGAGCTCTCTCAATCAATTCGAGAACCGGGATTCCACTTCCACGACGGAGGGGAACGCCAACCGATCCAACTGCAGCTGGGATTGCTTCTGGTCTGAAATTCCTGACCAAGAAGCAGCTTGGCGTCAAGGTTCTCAGCATGTACTCACGAATACTTTGCGAGAAGGGCAACACTAGCCATATCAAAAAGTTTGCCAGAACGGTGACAAACAAGGTGAGATCGATTTATTCGCATAGAAGCCTTCTCTAACCTTTGCAGTGGCTCCTGTACCTGTTGGCTGAAGATGATCCGGAGGTCGTTGTTCACGGCTGCAAGATCCTGGCACGACTTCTTGTTACTCATGGCTCCAATTACACATCGAAATTCGCTGGAAAGTCGGGAGGTTTCGTGATCATGTCCAACAGACTAAAGCGATTCTGGGATATGCCAACTCTATGGCCCATCTGCTTCAGTATTCTCTTTGGCTACGATGTGGCCGAGATCAATTTTGACAGGAACTTTGACTTTTTCAACATCCTAGAGACATTCGGCAAGCGCAAGGTTGTGTATCCCGAGTCGTTGTCTGTCATTACGGCGATGTTGCAGCATGGACTGAAAGATGTAATGAGACACCAGGATGATCCAGATTCACCGGCAACGTATGTTGACCCGTCTTCACATACTCTAAAGAAGCATGCATCCGCCAAAGAGCTCCGCCCTGAAATGCGACCGCGAGCAAGCTCCATGAACTTGACCACTGCCCTTGCGACACGTTCAAACTTCTCTCGTGACAGCGAAAGAGTTGCAAGCTATGCAGGTGTTCTGCACACTGTGATCCGTTTCCTCCTTGATCTCCACGAGCGCTCGACAGAATTTAGGGACTTTGCTTTAACTTCAGAATGGGTGAGATTGCTACTGTCGGCGCTTTATCCAGTCATTGTTAGCGCCGATGCGGTGACGCCTGAAACCGAGTTGAACTCTGGAGATACGGCCTTGACATTCGAAGGGACAGATGTTATTATCCGGCCTATTGGTGGTAGTGGTTCTCATGCGACACCAATCGTGCGAACAACAAGCGTTGATCCAGTCCCGTCGCCTCAGTCGACACCACCCAAGGGCACGCCGCTAAGAAGAGCCTCATCATTTGTTCTTCTCACCCAGCAGAAATCGCCCGTTGGTCCCAGTCCGGCTCGTTTGAGTCCTGCTTTGCCATCGCCTAGGTCGACGCCTAGTAAGAGACCAAGCAGCGACATCTTGGACGGACTCATGGAGCTGGTAGTGAGTGTCTTTATGGATCAGCTTCTTTCGCGAAAAGACTTTGCCGGATTTGGCTTGTTCACCAAGGTCCCTCCTGGCTTCCGTGAACACCAAGCTTACTTTGAGAGTTATATCCTGAAGCATGTGGTTGGCCAACTGGAGAAGAACATCCAAGTCAATCAGAAAGCAATCTGCGAACCTCGTGTGCTGACCAACCTCTCAAGGCTTTGTCAACATATGTCGGAAGCTATCTTTGAAGGATGGTTCCTGAATGGGGCCGAGGTCATGATTGACTTTATCGGGATGCTTCTCGAATTTTTGCAACGTCCCGATATCGCTACACTGAAGAGCGTCCGACTCTGCAGTCAGGCTGTCAACAGCATTCGATTCTGTCTTTTGAGAATAATTCTTTTGCGGTTGTCTGACCTTGATAGTCCAGATACCACACTGGTAGAGGCTAAGCAGTTCATGGGCAAGATGGCGTACTGGCAAATGTCAATTCTTGGCTCTTTCGTGAGCGAGGACCACCAGTTCCTGAAGCTGTTCTGGTACCAGCTCTACACTAAACTCATCAGCGACAAGATGCCTCTTCGAACTGCAGCGGCCACTTTTTTACGCATCATTTTGGTGCAGAAACCGGAAGAGTCTATTGAGCTGATTCATTCATGCATGTCGCCGGATCAGAAGCAGCTTTCCAAGGACTTTCAGCAATTAACAGGCGTGGATGACGAAAGTTTTGTGGAGTGGGTTGACAAACATCGCCCGTCCCTGGATGTACTGTTTTTCGGCGGCATGTCAAAGACGTGGGAAGACTTTGTCAGCTCCGAAAATGCACGCACTGCAGAGACAGCCAAGGTCCGGTTGGCTAAACGCAAAGACAAACTTAGAGTGTGGCATGCAGAGAACATCAACACGGAGAAAACTTTGCTCAGTCATGACATCGGTAACAGCGCCTGGATGAAGAGCATCTACAACTCTGAGTATTTCAAGTACCAGCGGATCATGCAAGACCAACAGGATGATCTTGTGTTTCTTAGCGACGCTTACAAGAAGATGGAAAGAGACCTTATGCGACCCGGCGCGGTGTTTAGCGAAGCCGCGCCTCCTAAATGGAAGCTCGACCGAACAGAAGGACGAAACCGAATGAGGCTCAGGGTTCTACCTGACTTTACGATAAGTAAGGATGAATATCAGCCAAAGAGAAAGGCGAGCGAGGTTTTGCAGACTCTTCGTGTCAACACATCGGCCAGCCCAGCACCCTCGATCGTTACGTCTGCCGTATCGCCAATAAAGTCAACCACCCCCGCACCTTTAGAGAGCAACAACGAACCTCCTCGGTTCACCGAAGAGCCCGAGAACACCGAGCCAGCAGAGCAGCCGTCCTCTGGTGTCGCGCCCGAAGACGACTTTGAGCTTGTTGACGATCCCAACGATCCCAATGAAGGAGACGAGGGCTTTGAGGACAAGAACCGCAAGGTAATGCGACGGCTGGAGCGTGGAGATCAAGTTCAGTCTGCATACAATGTCTCGCGTATTATCGGACTGGAAGCCTGTGAGGGTATTCTCATCATCGGAAAGGATGCGCTTTACATCATGGACAACGTGTTTCAATGTGCTAACGGAGACATTGTCAACGTCTGGCAAGCTCCGCCCGAAGAGCGTGACCCTTTCTCCCAGATTGTCACTGATGCCAAGACGTCAGAAAAGCGACAGAACAATAAGGAACAAGAGTCGAGGCATTGGCGATGGCACGATGTTATCAGCATCTCAAAACGCCGGTTCCTTTTCCGAGATGTCGCGATTGAGGTGTTCTTTACCGATGGTCGAAGTTATCTCTTGACTACAATCAACCCAGTAGTCCGGGATAACTTGTTCATCAAGATGCTCAGCAAGGCACCTCACACCAGTGGTGCCAACACTCTCCCGAACCCCGAAGACGCCTGGCGCTTGGAGTCTCTCAAGGTCTTTGATGAATCGCCCCAAGGATTTGGGTCCAAGTTTGGCACCTTTTTCAACTCATCGCCTTGGAACCCAATCCTCAAGAAATGGCAAAAGGGCGAAATCTCCAACTTTCACTATCTCATGATGGTAAATACCATGGCTGGTAGGACCTTTAACGATTTGACACAGTACCCAGTGTTCCCATGGGTCTTGGCAGATTACACCAGCGAGGATCTGGATCTTGACGACCCTAATACATTCCGAGATCTGTCCAAACCGATGGGCGCGCAGACGCCACACAGAGTTGGGGGCTTTGTCGAGAGCTACAACGCGTTGGAAGAGATAGGAGAGGTCCCTTTTCACTACGGCACACACTACTCTTCTGCCATGATTGTGTCATCCTACCTGATCCGTCTGCCACCTTTTGTGCAGTCTTATATCCTTCTCCAGGGCGGAAGTTTTGATCACGCAGATCGTCTCTTCCAATCCATCCCAGAAGCATGGCAATCTGCCTCGTGCAGGAACAAAACAGACGTGAGGGAGCTCATCCCCGAATTTTACTGTCTCCCCGAATTCTTGACCAACATTAATGGCTACAACTTTGGCAATCGCGAAAGCAACGGCGTTAAGGTCGACCATGTCGAGCTTCCCCCATGGGCCAAGGGTGATCCAAGAATATTTATCGCCAAGCACAGAGAGGCACTGGAGAGTCCCTACGTGAGTGAGAATCTACACCAGTGGATTGATCTCATCTTTGGATTCAAGCAACGAGGCGAGGCGGCAGTGGAGAACGTTAATGTGTTCCATCATCTTTCGTACCGTGGTGCGACAGACTTGGATAGCATCACCGATGCAAAGGAGAGAGCCATCTTGGCCGGAGTCATTCATAACTTTGGACAGACGCCGCATCAAGTGTTTATGAAGTCGCATCCTGCTAGAGAGCATGTCCGATCTCCCGTTCGACGATTGGATACGAACGTGTTTTCTCTAAGCTGTTTGCCGCACCCTCTTCTCGGTATGGACTCTGCTTCTCGATCTGTAAACATGACTGACAACCCCCCAACAGAAAGCCACGAGCGTGTAGCTTCACTGCTCTACGCATCCAAGCTGGACCGCTTACTGTGTGCTTCTCCATTCAGGCTTAACTTCCCGCCATACGACAAGTTCCTCGAATGGGGCTATGCTGACAACAGTATTCGCTTCTTCTTCAGCGACAATCGAAAGGTAACACGAAACCATATTCTCATTCACGGCCACATCGCTAACTCGACAAAGCCGGCTGGCCTCTTTGAGAATCTCCACATTGGACAAATCTCTTGCGCCTGCTTTGCTGATTCCAAGACGTTGATCACCGCTGGTGAGGACTGTGTCGTCTCGGTGTACGCAGTTCAGACTGGCCATGGCAAACCAGTCGAGCTGCTCCCAAGGTCTAGTCTGTTTGGACACAAATTCCCAGTGACGACAATTGCAGTCAGCAAGGCTTTCAGCACTCTCTTGACTGTGTCTGCGGACGGGCAGGCGTTCCTGTGGGACCTTAACCGACTATCATTTATTCGCAAGCTGCCTTTGGTGCGCCCTGTCGAATCTGCTCGCATCAACGACATCTCGGGCGAGATTCTCCTCTGCTCGGGACCGAACGTGATACTCTACACTCTCAACGGCACATTGCTTCTGGAACAAAATGTCTGCTTCGACCAAGATGACTACATCCACTCGTGCGCCTTTTACGAGGGCGCTGGAAACGAGTGGCTTGACAATTACTTGATCTTTACAGGCCACAAGCGCGGCATAGTCAATGTCTGGCGACGCAGCATCGTCGGCAGCCGGTGGACTTTGGAGCTGCTGAGAAAGCTTGATCATGTGGATTACAAGCACGAAAAGGGCGCGAATACAGAGGCGGGCATGACGTGCATCAGCCCAATGCCAACATGCGTCTACACAGGTGATGATGACGGTAGAGTCGTAAGTACCGCCAACTTCCTCCCCTGCACCAATACTGACAAGGCTTCTAGTACGAATGGAATCTACTGAGCAGGGATAGATAGAGTCTGGCCCTCCCGAACCGAACATCAGTTCGACGCAGCAACAACCGCAATAGTCTCGTATAATTAAAAAGAAAAGAAGTGGAAGAGGATATTTGTTTGGTTTCTTCATCACTAGTGGCGTTTCCCTGTTTGATCTTAAAGCGCATGTTAGAAAAAGCGTTGGCTCGCGCAAGTGGGCGCACGACGTATATACGTATGTTGTCATCGGTGGACGGCTTGATTGATTGGATGTAGAAAATCGAATTGGAGCGTCAATTGCTGGTAAATCTTGGACGTCGACTCTTTGTCCCTTGAATTCCTCTATGATATTCCTCCCTCTCCGCTGTAGCGTTGCTTCTGGACGCCGTAGTTTGTACAATATTGTGTGCTCGCTTCCTCTTTTCTGTCGTTCCGAGCTGTGATATTTCCTTCTTTAATCCGTTCTCTTAATCGTCGTAGCCGGTGAGCTGTTTCCTGGGACCAGTGGGAACTACATTGGAGGTTAGTTGTATACCATGTGACCCAACCTGGAGGGAAACGCACTAGGGTAGGTAACAGGAACCGGGGGCGCATCAACATCGCCAAAGTAGTATCGGATCGGAGGCACAATGGGCATGGCAACGGGACCAGCAGCGCCGATGATGACGGACCAGAAGAGGGCGGGACGCTCGCGGGCTGCCCAGCGGCAGTACTTGAGGGGAGTTCGCCAGAAGAAAGGTGCGGCGGACATGATGACCTATAGATAACGGCGTTAGCGGTTGGGTATAGCGCAGTAGGGGAGCGATTCGTACTCAATTGACGAGAGGTGGTTTGTCGTCTGGTCTTTTGGTGGTGATGATGGTCTTTGGCTATCCAAGCAACGGTCCAATCGCAGGAGCGGAAAAACCAAGCCGAAGGTGTCGGATTATTCGTCCCGCACACCTACCTTCTAACTTTTTAGAGACCAAAAGCTGCCATAACAAGTCTAGTGCAGTGTGTTTCACTTCCCCCACTGAAGGCTACGTATCCCAAAACGCAAGCTCACCCACCTCGGCCAGTAGTACCTGCTTCCAGACTACGTACCAGATTGGTAGAGAGCTCTCTCGTCTAGTCTAAAGCGCAAGCTGTCCACGCTTCGTCTGTCAACTTACACCTCGCAGAGAGAGATCACAACCCAACACAAAAACCAACCACATTCCTCGCCATTGTTATCTCTGCCAGAATGCGGTCACTTTTGAGCCTTGTGCTCTTTCTCTTCGCCGCGCTGGTTTCGGCCGTGAGCACAGCCGGTAACCGTATGCTGGTTGTGTTGGACAGCCCAAAAGACAAGGAGGCCTATACAACCTTTTTCCGCGACTTGTCTGGTATTTATCCCCCATTGGTAATTCTTGGGTCTAAAGCTTACGATTGATAGAACGAGGATACCAGATCACGTATGAATCACCAAAGACCGAAAGCCTAGCTTTGTTCCTTCACGGCGAGAGGACCTATGATCATCTCGTCTTCCTCCCCACCAAGATTAAGGGTTCGTCATTTTTGGTCTCTTGGTGTTGATGCAGTATGCTAACTCTTGCGCAGGTCTCGGACCCAATCTGACTCCCCAGCTAATTGTCGAATTCATCAATGCTGGCGGTAACATTCTCGTTACCATGTCCTCCACCCACGTCGTGCCTTCCACTATCGACGCCGTCCTCGGCGAGCTCGACATTATCCTCCCCGATGAGCGCACCGGCAAGGTCGTCGACCACTTCACTTACGATACCATTTCCGCCGCTGAGGACCACGATGTTCTCGTTCTCGAGGCCCCTCGCAACCTCCGCCCCGGTAGAAAGGACTACTTTGAGATCCCTGGCGCATTCCTCTCCGTTCCCCATGCTGTCGGCCACAGACTCGGCAATGGTGCTCTTCTGACACCCGTCCTTCGCTCCCCTCCTACGGCTTACACCTACAATCCCAAAGAGCAGAACAAGACCATCGAACCTGATGAGCTTTTTGCTGCTGGCCGACAGCTCAACCTCGTCACTGTCTTCCAGGCCCGCAACTCTGCGCGCGTTACTGTCATTGGCGCCGCCGAGATGCTCCAGGACAAGGCTTTTGACACAAAGGTTGCTCGAAAGGGCGGCAAGCCTCAGTTCCCTGCTAACCGTGAGTTTGTCACCAACTTGGGTGCTTGGACTTTCCAGGAGTTGGGTGTTGTGCGAGTGAACTCGATTGAGCATCGCCTCGATGGCAGCAACGTGACCAACCCTGAGATGTACCGTGTCAAGAATGATGTTGTAAGTTGAAACCTATCCGATCTCATGATGCCTACTAACGCATTCTAGTCTTACAACATCTCCATGTCCGAGTATGCCTGGAACAACTGGCAACCCTACCACACCCCCGAAGGCGACGTTGTCCAGCTTGAATTCTCCATGCTGTCCCCCTTCTGGCGCCTCGCATTGAAGCCCATCCACGTCAACGATCATGAGACCATCTACTCTACCAACTTTACCCTGCCCGATCAGCACGGCATCTTTAACTTCATGGTCAACTACAAGCGCCCTTTCCTCACCAACATCGAAAAGAAGAACACCGTCAGCGTCCGCCACTTAGCTCATGACGAGTATGATCGAAGCTACAGTATCAATGGCGCTTGGCCTGGCGTCGCTGGCATCTGGTCCACCATTATTGGTTTCATCGCCTTTTGTATTTTGTGGCTGTACAGCGCGCCAGTCCCTCGGCGAGTTGTGGCTAAGAGGGCACAATAAAGGAAGAGGCGGAGGATGGAAGTACCGGCTTTTGTATTTTTTAATGACACCGCGATAGAGAAATCGTGAAACATTATAGTGTAGAGCAGGATCAAAAGTAAACTATAGAATATGCACTTTGTCTCTCTTTTATTTTATACAAGTCTATGTGTCTAAACTAAAGTACATGTGATCGAATATGTTTATGGGCCCTCAGATTAGCTCTCTTGGGTTCTCACTGACAACTCGCGGCAGTTGGACAAGCAAGTGACCTTGCGACCGTCTGTGACGTGAAGCCTACCGCTGCTGCCTGCAAATTTGGCTTTTTGGTCGATTGATCATCACCGGGCAAAACATAATTCGTATCTCCTCCCTCTCACCTCATCCTCCAAACAAAAACAGTTTCCTTTCCTCTGCAGATCTTGTCAAGCCTGCTCCGATTGAAAACTATATTGTGCTTTAAAAAATCACAAGCCGTCTTTCGATTCCCAATAGCGATGCTGCTGATAAAAGGGAAAGTTTCCTGCTTCACTTGAAAAGGGTATTTGTCCGTCATAGCGGCTACAATAGACAAAAAAAAATGTAGAGAGAAAGGGGTTGAGGGGAAAGGTAAAAAAGAAAGATCTGCTCAGATCTCTGTTCTTGTTGTTAGGATCACTTTCCTAACCCCCAGAAACCTAGGGGAGGGAATCACCTAAAGCTCGGTGTGAACTGTTGTCATCATAGCAGACCTTGAGTGTGAGTGGAAGAAAAGAAAAGAAAGGAAAATGAAAAGGAAATAACGCCAGACTCCTGACGCCGCCTCTATACCCAGCAAAAAAGTCCAAGAAAGCACAAAAAACAAAACGAGAAAGCAAGTCTAAACAAACGCCCAACCCAGTCTAAAGTCCAAAAAAAAAACCCAAGCCCAAGAAACAAGAAACAAGATAAAAAGGAGGAAGGCAATGAAACAGGGGATTCGCGCGTGATACTTACCTTACCTGGGTGGATCGGAAACGGCCGCTTGACCGTGGGTGAAAGAGGAGTCGTGATGGGGAGGCATGATGTTGGTGTTGGTGTCGTCGGAGGTGTCGTGAGGTGATGCGTATGGATCGGGAGAGGGAGTAAAAGAGTTAAAGTAAAAGTCATCCGGGAAATACCAGTCGTCGTCGTCGTCGTCAGAAGACCACATGATGGAAGAGAGAGTAGAAGAAAAGAAGCTGTCGGTTAGCGAAGAGATAAATGCCAAAGCATTCGTGGTATAGCAAGATCGCAGTCGAAAATGCGAAGCGATGATGAGAAAGAAAGAGAGAGACAAATTGGAGAGAAGGCGATTATTTATGATTCTCCAGAGTGAGGAGTGATCACTAGCGCGGCGCTCATTGTTTTCTGATCTCTTTGTGGTTGACGGTCGTTTGACAGCTGGCGGGCAACTGTCAGATGAATGGAACTCATGATGGTTGAAATTCCAAGTCGCGTTGCGGCGCGCGAAGGACCAGGCTGAAAGTTAGGGGAAACCCAAACTGTGGCGCTGTGGCGTAAGCGGGATCTATTAACGAGGCTGGAGTGGCTGGGAAAACTTCCTTGACTTCCATGGGGTTAGCTGGGTCGCAATCAACACCTCACAATTATTCTGTTCGCTATTATCCTCGTGTCGCAGCAGATCCGTCAAAATGGTATGTAAACCTTCCGTCAATACCCTCTTTCTGTCTAACAATGCCAGGCTCGAAACTCGGAAAAGGCCCAGTCTATGCTGTTTCGCTTTCGCGAAGCCCAAGCAGCAGACCTAGGCATCATCGACGCCGGCCGCACACGCCGACCCAAGCTCATCACCGAAGTTCAAACCATCCCCGCCTGCGAAAAATGGCGCGGCCAAGTCCTCAAGGAGATATCCCGGAAAATGTCACGCATCCAGGAACCTATCCTAAGCGACTACCAGATCCGCGACCTCAACGACGAGATCAACAAGCTCATGCGAGAAAAGCACATGTGGGAGATTCAGATACGTAATCTCGGCGGTCCAAACTACATGCGCGGCGGTGGGAAAATCTACGACGATCAGGGTCGGGAGATACCCGGTAGCGGAAAAGGATACAAGTACTTTGGAAGAGCGCGCGATCTTCCCGGCGTCAAGGAGCTGTTTGAAGCGGCCAAGAATCAGGGTGATGAGAAACCGCTCGAGGAAAGACATGATATGAGGAGGAATGTGGACGCGGCGTACTATGGATATGCGCCTGGCGAAGAAGATGAGGAGTTGCTCGCGTATGAAGCTGAGAAGGAGAGGCAGGCTGTGGAGCACATGCTCAAGACGGGACCTAGGGATGTGCCGGATGGATGGGAGGCTTTGCCTGGAGATACGGGAGATGGGAATACGTGGGTTTTGCCAACGTTGGAAGAGGTGCAGGAGGAGCTGATTGAACGACGGAGGAGAAAGTTGCTTGAGCAGCTATGATGATGTGTGTTGTGCTTTCAAAGGACATATCGTTTAGACTTCTCAAGTTGGCATTTGGATCACATTCACGGCGTTGGGAAGGGTTCATCATATATTTTGCAGGCGTATGGGATACCTATCTGTTGTTAGGGTAGTAAAGAAGTTGATTGCTGATGGTATAAAAGATGATGGTACAGTCAGTTTGAGGTTTATTGACGCTTAGACGTGTTCATGTCTAGGGTATTCCTCGTGCATAGTTTAAAGTAACATCACTTTGACTATAGGGCAATAATTAACAAGATCTATTATAGATTAAACTGCTAGTATTCCATCTATCGCTTTTACCCTAGAGCTATGGCCTTTTTATAGATGAAGCTAACCTGCATCACTGTTTCGATGCCAAACCCCTTGTGGCCCCAAGTGTACCTATACTGAATTCGTCTTTTGCCCCTCGTTTATACAAGACCAACGAACGATATCCAGTCAATGGGCATAAGACGTCAAACAGAACCGAGTTTGAGACGACTGGGGCATACCATCTCGCTTGTCATATCTTGAGACAGCCTGAAGATGAAGTGTATCCATCCATTCTCACAGTCTCGAACGGTTATACCGAAGTAGTAGTATAGTGTTCTTTTTTTCCCTTGAAAAACCTCCACTTTTGAACTTTCACCGTCTACGGAAACTTGATGTGCCGGGGAAATAACGCGGACGGAGAAACTTAGCATTGTTGCATAATATGGAACGAACGACACTGTTTCGTTTCAACAGCACATACACACACAGCGTATCCTATCCAGTATTATGCTTTAGTGGCTGCAAGCGAGATAAACTATGTAAAAGCATAACAAGAAAAAAGAACTCTTTTGGAAAGACTGTATGACGATCGTTATTGGGGACCCCCCTACAAAAGAGAGAGAGAGAGAGAGAGAGAGAGAGAGAGAGAGACCCTTGTTGGAAAGTAACAAGGATCCCCTGAGATGACAAGAGGGAACAAAGGCTACCTAGATACTCAGGTGAGAGTACATAGTATGCAATTGAATTGAATA
Source organism: Fusarium poae (assembly GCF_019609905.1). Lineage (NCBI taxonomy): Eukaryota > Fungi > Ascomycota > Sordariomycetes > Hypocreales > Nectriaceae > Fusarium > Fusarium poae. The sequence continues at coordinate 447,547 of NC_058399.1, forward strand.
TTCGCTTGAGTAGATGAAATGATTAGATCTTATTTAATGAATGATTCTAATTATAATCTACGTCAACGTGGGATAGATTGGCGTAATCAACATCTCGATCTTTTTTGGCTGGCAACCGAATTCCATGGTTGATGATCCATAAATCCCATCAGTTCCAAGTCTAGCCTAGGTCTAACTAGGTCTACTATTATGGCATTGATGCAGCATTGCATATACTGAATTGGCGCGCGACTAAGGGGAATGTGACGCTGTTTCATTAGGGATCGACATTGGCACGTCTTGTCTGTGTCGCCTTGCCGTGTCTTGTCTTGTCTTTGGTCTCTTGTCTGCCGTGTCTGTCTGTCTGTTCCACGTTCTTTTCTTTGTATTGTCTCGGGTATCTTTCCTTACCTGCATCTCAATTCATATCGAAATTTCTCCTCTCGTCCGTCATTACCATATACACTCCTTTTGCCTGTCTATGTTTTACTCTTGAGGCGCAGTCCTCAATTCCACTCCTTCCTTTCAGCCTCTTGGTCACCCGACGATCAATCTAGCTGTTTCTTATCTCTGTTGATCAAGTCAAAGCTGATAGTTTCGTGTCTCTTTCTTCTTCTCCTCTTTTAAGTGCAAGTCTTGTCTATTCTTGGCTTTTCCCCTATTTCTTCAAGGCGAACTCCATCCTTAAAAAAAAAAGAGGACTTGTTCACTAAAAGAACCACCCCGCGCGACAACAGATTGGACAAGAAAAAAAGTCGAGCCCCTGAGCTTTGTCTTTTGTACCTGCATTACTTTCTTAGCTCTTAAGCTTGCAGCAGACTAAAGATTTAAACCGTCCAATCCCAAACCAAAGCAAGCCACACCAACATCAACAACGATCTCTAACGCTTTTTTTTATTTTATATACGGCCCCCTTTTATTAACGAATTCTTTTTTATTTTGAAGAGAAAGAGATTTCAAACTGTGATGAACATCAGTTAAATCTTTTTTGCCTGTCGTCATTTTGATCTTTGTCTAAAATTGGACATTGATTCCTTTTCTCTCTGATTTAAATTAACCCACTTGGGTTCTCTTATGCCTGTGCGCTATTATCCCTAGGCTATTCCATTCCCTCCCCCGTTGAGCGGGACCCCTAGGTTAGAGGTACCTATCCGTACTAAGTCTACTACTACTTTACGGTAAGTCCACTCCGGTCCGTCCATCCTTCTGGGCAACGGCTGTCTTCTAGAAATATGCAAAGAAATAGAACCTAGACTCAGACACAGACAGACTCAGACCCAGACCTTACATCATTTCTCCCCCATGATCGCTTGCTCATGATACATTCAACAGGTCATCATCTCGTTTTCTCTCTATTCTCTTCTTATTCGAGATGGTGTCCTTCTTTGGCCTCAGACTTGGAGGCGACAGGAAAAAGTCACAGTAAGCGACCGAGTCTCCTTCCCTTCCCACAGCGATCAATGCTTACCTTACAATCAATCTCGCAGGGACAAAAAGTTAGCGACAAAGCAAATACAACATTTACATCACAATGTCACATACAACAACAATGATAGTGGGTACGAAACCATTACCACAATCACGGCAAGGGAGATCAAACGACAGAGCAACTTCTCCCGCCCAAATCTCGCTCGTCCTGGCACATCACACTCTCAACTCGAACCCCCGACCCGCGTGCCCTATATGAATACCGCAGGAGGCGCTTCTTCCATGGTTGATCTCGCTGCCCCGCGAGCACCAGGAATGGGAAACCCACGATTCCACTCTTCGGATATGCAGCTCAACACACGCTTTGGCAATGGTAGTTCGACAAGTCTTGTTGCCCCCAGCCCTGTAAACCCAGATGGCAACAACAATAGGCCCGGTACGCCTACACGTCCTGGAACCGCTGTATCGACGAGAGAGCCTCCGAACCCGTTCAATATTCACTTTGGAAAGGATTCTGTCAGCAGTATACCCTCAACGCCCCACGACGATCTCGGAAGTCACCCTGAACCATTCGAATTTAATCTCGGAACCGAAATCAAGGAAGTCAGGACCAGGAGTCCCATTCCCACTGCCAACAATGGATGTCCATCTCCTCCGCCTTCCATCGTCAACGCTGAGCGATCCTTTTCTCCCGACAATCGACCTTCGAGCAGCCGTCAAAACGTTCCCGCCGCACCCACTCTCCAGAAGCCTAGCGCTGCCGGTCCTATGTCTCTTCCCAGCCCAGCTGTCTCGGTTGCTCGAAGCGAGGATACTTGGGAGTCTCCTGTGATACGTAATGTCTCAGCTAAGCGCGACACATTCACATTCCACATGCCTAGAAAATCGAGCTTTACCATGGAGACGGATCCTCGTGATAGTCCCAAGCCCATGGCTGAAGGTCTCGCTGGAAACTTTGCTGGGTTTGACTTTGGTGAGACTGTCAGGAAGGGGAGTATCGGAGGCAAGAGCATCGATACAGCGAGCGAAGGCAGAGTGAGCCCGATCGATACAAACGTCAAGCCTAAACCGCTGGCAAATACCAGGACAGCCAGTCCTCTCGGAAGCGCAAGAACTGCGAGCCCCCTCAGGACTATGCAGTCGAGTCCCAGTCTAAGCATGCTTGATACGGCTTTGACCCGAACTCGAACGGCCAGCGATGCCATGTCACCTCTGTCTCTGGTGTCTTCGCTGGCGTCGGCGGCAGCAGAAGAGGTTCCTCGTATCCAAACGCCTCAACCTTCTCAGCAGCCCAAGCCGATGCATCAAGCTCCCAAGATCCTTCAACCTGGTCAGCTGTCAGAGCCTCTACAAGCTATGCGACCTGTCTCGCCTTCGCGCTCACCCATGCCCTCGCCGCTTTCGCAACCACCTCAACAAAACTCACCTGGGCCGTCTCCCATTCTCTCTTCCTTCCCAGGTCGCGAAACTTCACCAGTACATGATTTCGAGTTCCCTCGTTCTCCCCCACGAGGATTCCAACAGTCGGCTCTACCTTCACCTCAATATCCACCCAAGCAGTACAAGGCATACCAGCCTCCCAACTCTTCTCCGCCTACGAAACCTCTACCTTCGCCATACCGGTCGCCTTCATCTCCTCTCCCTCCTGTGCCACCACCTCGATTGAACCCTGGCAACAGCAGAGGTAACAGCAGGAGTAATACTCCCGACGTTATTTCTAGGAGCGCAACTCCCGACACGCTTGCGAGCCCTGACCCAGGTTTCATGAACCTACCTCTCCAGCCTCCTCCTCGCGGTCTCCGTCCACGTACCGACTCCGAACCAAAGCTTGGTCGTCCTGTTCGAGTTCCTGCTCCTCTCACTGAACGCTCAGCCACTATTCCTCTTGTTGGGTCTGGGCCAAAGAGTGCTGTTGGCCCTGGTTTTGATGATAGTGGTTTCGTTCGCGCTGCTCGTATTCCTGAGCTACCCAGAACAGCAAGCCCATTCCTCCAACAAGCTTCTGAGCCATCAAGAACACCGAGTCCCTTCCGCGCACATAGCCCTCAGCCACCACAAACGGCCAGTCCGTTCCTACAGCAAACTCCTCAGCCGCCCAGGACAACCAGTCCATTCCTCCAACAGAGTCCCATGGAAGGTGAATTTCCCGTCCAAAAGGGCTTGCCACGAGGACGCAGACCTCAACAGCCTGAGCCCCAGAGTCCTGCGAGGGGCTTTGGCCTAGAACCAAGGAAGCAACGTCGCCAGCCTCCGGTGTATCCTCCACCCAGAAATGAATCACCGGTAGCTCCAGACTCTTTCGAGGCGCCAAGTACACCCAACTGGAACGAATTTGACCGCGGCGAAGCACACAAGTCTGCCATTCCAGCTGCTCTCTCACCCTTCCGGACCCAGTTCGCTCGCTCTCCTACACAAGCTACTGACTCCTCCTTGAGTCCACGCCTCGCTCAATATGCTTCTTCACCCATTTCTGATACCTCACCAAGTCTGCCATCGCCTTCGTTTCCCTCATTGCAAAAGACGATTTCCAACTCGAGTGAGAATCTCGCACGGATGTTTGACATTGATGGACCGTACGACCAGCGACCCGAACCTAGTCAAGGCGGCAGGCCACTAATCTCACCCGTCATGGTGGACTTTGTGCAGCCCAGAGACAGGGATCGCAGCAGGACTCGCGTCGAGGCCAAGAGGGCTCCCCCTCGACCAAACCCCATCACCGTCCCAGGGCCGCTCTCTACAGAGCCTGTAAAGATCAGAACCCCGAACCCTGTGGTTGATGCGAACAACCCTGGATTTATCTAAGGTCGTCTATTTCTTGGAATCTCATTACACTGGAGCGTCTGTTGGGTTTCATCTTTTAAAAAGAGGCTAGACGCCTCAATGACTTTTCTTGCGTACTGTCAATCGCTTCATCACCATTTCTTTGACTATATATATTCTTCCCTTTGCATATGGCGTCCTTCGCTTATAGATCATCACATACCCCGTCCCCTATTTTCTTCTCTTCTTATGTAAATATATATTCAAAATCATCGGGACATGATTATTGTTAATGTCTAAGGAATAGATATCTAGGGCCTTGAGCCTGGTTTCACAAAGACTATTATTGACAATGGATTCAAAGTGATGAGCAAAGTGAATTTTATTATGTGATTGTATACTACTGAAGATCTAACGCCTATTCTTACAACTTTTTGGATAGGTTTAGCTAACCCAGGAACATGCGCAGATTATTGCCAATGTACTTGAGATCCAACAAGAATGTATCATGTCCAAACATGCTCATCTCCTCGCTTAACTCAACATGTGTCACATTGCGATTGCCAGCTAAACGAATCGCCTCAGCTACCTCGCGCTGCTGCCATGCTGGGAAGAGAATATCACTCGCGACACCCATCACCAGCGTAGGAGTGTCACGTAGCGGGGTGAGCCCATGGATCAGATCCTCAGGTGGTCGCGAACCAGGTACAACGTTGGGGTCTGAAGGGTCAGGGTGAGATCCAGGCTGCTCCTCATAAGGCTTGTTGGGAAGAGTGAGACTGCAGGCTGCGTCGGAAGACAGAGGAGAAGTTTCACCAGAAGCAAGTTTCTTTTCGCGGTCTTGACGACGGGCATGCGTTGCGCGCTGGTGTTCAATACCGAGATCAAAAAGATCCATCGCTTTACTGACGTACAAAAGACTGTTGGGATCGTAGTTTAGACACCACTTCTCACCAGCGTGGTCGAGGTATGTCTCGATGAGAAAATCGGGACATAATGCAGGTGGTTTACTTGAGTCGGCACGACGACGTCCAAAGCGCTGCTCCCACTCTGGTCCGGAACGATATGTCACTGTTGCGATTTCGCGGGCGAGCTTCATGCCTGCATGAGGAGGTACCTTTCCGTAGTAGAAACCGCGGTTCCAGTTGGGATCCATCATGAGGACTTGTCGTTGGGTATGGCGCATGGCGATACTGTAGGGATGGGAGCGTGCGCAACCGCTGATGGAAACGATACGGCCGACTCGAGAGGGGGATTGGACTCCTGCGGCGAGGGATTGCATGCCGCCCATGGAGGAACCGACAGAGGCGTAAAGCTTGTCGATACCGAGATGATCAAGAAGCTTGAATTGGGCGCGCACCATGTCATCCATCGTCAAGATGGGAAACCTAGTTGCGTAGCGCTCACCATTTCCAGGATCGACGCTACCAGGTCCTGTAGAACCATTGCAGCCGCCGATGACATTTGTACAGATAACGTGGTACTTGTTCGTATCAAGCGGACCACCAGGCCCAATAAACTTTTCCCACCATCCTGGCTTGGGGTTTGTTTCTGTAGAATGCGCATGCGACGAGGCGGATAGACCGGTGTGTAGGAGTATAGCGTTGGACCTTTCGGCGTTGAGTTCACCCCATGTCTCGTAAGCGATGTTGAACTCTGGAAGAATACCACCCCAGTCGAGAAGGAAGGGTTCCTTGTGGTGGTAATTCAGTGTCGCGCCGGATGTGTACGATGGCTCGGTATCGTCGTCTGTGAGTTTTGCGGAGCGTGATTCCAGGGCGTCGAGGCAGGGGAAGGACATGGCTGGGTTAGAAGCCACGCCCGACTTCCGGATCGTCGAGCAGTGAAGCTTGCGAGTTCCGAGAGCGAGACATGATGAGGGTGTTGGAAGGGTACGAGGTTTAAAGGTAGATCTTAGCTGACGGGTTGACGCAGCGAGAGATCTTGAAGACCTCATTATGGCGGGAATTGGGTATGTAAAAGAAACAAAGCCTTTGTCTTTTGGAGGAGGAATTGCATCTTGTTTGTAATCGAGGATAGGTAATCGGACGTTTTTTTAGTTGAATGGGACCCTCCGATGCGCGGGGGGATCGGATGGAGAACGGGGATGTACGCCGGATGATGCCATTGCACGTGCGATAAGATAAAAGATGAAAAGATAAGATAAGGATAGCACGTGGAACATTGACGTAGCTTGTAGTTACAAGGTGGCTGTGAATGTGAATGGGGTGTGAAGCTGTTGCCTCTTTGTGAATAAATCTTAAACACGTCACCTAGGTTTTTCTTCTTTTAAATAAACCTATATATCCTCTTTTATCTTTCACTAACAATTCATGCTGGAATATATCCTCGGCTTCATCATCGCCTACATCATCATGGCTCAAAGTATCCCCCAGAATGTGATTGAGGGACTACAAAGTATGCTCCCATCATTCGACAGATCAGACGACAACGACAAGAATGGAAAAGAACCAGAATCTACACAAGATGGTGTTGCTCCAGTTGACGTGGTTATCGCACGAATCATGCTGTCAAAGGGAAAAAAGCTTCCTCCGGATGTTGTAGACATTATCCTCGATTTCGCAGAGTACTGGGCTCATTCAAGCAACGAAGTTGACTTTAAACTTCAACATCAAAATCCTCTGACTGTCAACGGTGGAAGTCCTACTCAGAATAAATTTGTTGTACGTATTTATTGTCTGCCTTGAGAGGGCATTGAGTCCAGACTAACACCCCCATCTCTCTAGCTTCGGTCTTACCCTGTGGGTCTAACAGGTCTTCAAGGCAGACAAGCACTCGCTGAGATCCTGGCGTATGACATGACCGAGGCGAAGCCTCAGAAATTGGAAAAGGAGCATGAGAAGCCCTATTTTGTCGGATTGGCGAATTATCCTACGCCAAAGTTGCAGTATCCTGTGAGAAAGGTGGTGTTTACCATTCGTAGTCACGACCAGGGATGGTGTAGTGAGCCGGAGAATCGAAAGACGTATAATGGATCTTGGACATGGTTCGAGGCTGGGTTGGAGAAGTTTGATGCTGAGCAGACCTGTAAGCCAAACAGATTCAAGGGGCTGCGCTCCCATGCTGATATTTCTAGGTGATCCATTGTGCACATACGACGTCCGGTACAAGTCCAACACCTCAGAAGCCGTACCCCTTCCCGTCTGCGCTCTCCGTCCTCTCTACCCAGAGGTTGAACCAATTTCTGGTGAAAAGATGGGCTACTCGCATCCCCTGCAACCCCAAGACAAATGGGTCATCCAGCACAACAAGACAGCTCACCGTAATTGGCAGGATCATGTGGTGACGTGGACGTGGCAAGACGACATCGAGCCCGAGTCTGAAGCTGCCGAGAAGATGAGGATGGAGACGGGTAGAGGTCGAGACACGGCTGATGGATCGTTTGTGAGGGGCTTGAAGATGGGAGATGTGATTACTGTGTGGGCCAAGGCGAGATTCACGGCTTGGGTGAATCATGTGGAGTCGGTCAAGATTGACGTCTACTGGGCTGTTTAAGGAACTACTTTCGAGACTGGAAGACGGACAGAATTATCGCTTGAGTTACTTGCTTCATCAATGAGAGGATATTGAGTATATTCTTTCTAATAATTGCATGTCTAAATATATACTTGAAACCATGACAGAGTATCACCAGTAAGCATGCAGTTCTCTAAACCTGCACAGCCTTACCAGGCTCACCGCCGTCAACACTGCAAACGCTCGAGCAAGTAGCACCATCAGTGCGTCCGCTCAAAAGCTCAATCCACTGGATCTGCTGGTAAGCAGCACCGCCCTCAGGAATAGTACCAGTCCAGGTATCACCGTTGCTCCAAGCATTGAAGCTAAGCGTCGCAGGATCCCGAGGTACCTGGAAAGAGTTGCGCCAGAGCTCCTTGTCGTTGACTCTCCAGATAGTAGTATCAGGGGTCCAGTCAAGAGTGTGCTTGGCCCAAGTAGACCAAGTGATACCCTCGGGGAGGGCAGCGCCGAGGTGAGCGCCTTCAACCTCGCCGCCTGCCTCGGTGTACGAGGGCTGGTTGGTGTAGTGGATAACATTGGGAGGATCCTTGGTCAGAACCTCGATGTCGGCTTCTTGAACGGACGCGAGGTCTTCGCCGGCGAGGTACGTGAACATGGCTGTGCAAGCACCAGGAGAACCCTTTGTACGAGCGTACATGCGGAGAGAAACATACTGATGCTTGACCATGCTCTCAAACTCGGACGCAGTCTGGAAACCATTGTGACGAGCAGTTCGCATGGTCAACCAAGTATCAGTAGCAGGAGATTGATCGTTGTTCTCCTCAATGTACAAATTGTTGTATGTGTTTTGCATGGGAAACTCCTTGTTGCCATTGTTCCACTTCTGGGCACCCCAGGTGTTGGAGAAGTCGGATCCCCAGTTGAAGAAGTCGGATGTAAAACCAGCTTCGGCGTTGCCCTGGATTGTGTCGATCAGGGGAGGGACGCCGGCGTGCTGGGATAGAGAGCGAAAGTCAAAGAAGCTGTGGTCTTTGTAGTATTGACCTTCTGTCATGTAGCAGTCGCATGCTGGGTCTTGGGCCAGGGCCAAGGGGGCGATTGCGAGGAGAGATGCGAGGATGGACTTGCTGGAAGGCATGATGAAAGATTGATGAGCTGATGGTGAGGTTATTCTAGACTGGATCATCAATCAACTTTATATACATGTCCACGATCTTCTTTCCTTGACACATTTCCCCCCCCCTGTAGAGTAGCAATATATAGTATACCTCGCCCCTCTGATCCGATTGACCCATATACGCTTAATTCCAAGGTTCAGCACCAAAGTCCCATAGCGTAGACAAAACAAAATGAATTATTTTGACTCAAAACTCGACGCCATAGGTGCGATCAGTCTGGAGGGATCAGATACCTTGTCGCGGTAGGGAAATTAAACTCATGGCGGGCGGGCGGCGGCGGCGGACCCACGAGCTTATACAAGGGTAATTATTATAGGCGGCCGATTTACTCCTGAAGCAAAGGAAGGGCCAAGAAAGAGTAAAGTAAGCTTGAATGTAACGGTGACGATGGTGAGTTGAGCTTGGCATTGTTCTTTATAGGGATAATCGACAGTTCTGCTTGGCTCGTCAGCCCTGCAAGGCACTTTGTTCACAAATCTAGATGGTAGAGACGGGGTCTGTGGGAGTTGGATCCATGTCTTTGCCAAGGTGCTGCTCCTTGGGGCTGTGCTGGCGGTAAAGAGTCCACTAACTATGCCAGACTCGATCTTTTAGCCCAAGACACCAAACCAAAGTTGCTGAATTTACTTCCTATATTGTGAAGATGAATGGAGATCAATCGTGTCTGGTAAAACCACGACTACGGTCAATCATTCGTAGAAGAACAGCCACATGACATGTGCAGGAACGGTCTGGATAAAGATTTCCAGCCGATTGAAGTAGTAATAGCTCGAAAGGGCTACCTAGTGTTCACAATTACTCTTGCTGGGACGGGAGGCTTGTATATCTGGACTTTGCGGTGCTTGAGAGAAAGAGAGTAAGCCTGGATGTCTGTACTATCCAAGAATCTTTGCGTCAAGTTCCTTTTGTTTTTGTGACTACTGTCATCCCGATATTTTATACTTGAATGGTTTTCGGGATGAAATGACTGGTATATCCTCCTTTCAAGACACTCGCCCGTCAAGTCTTGAACATCATTAACCGCCCGAAAATTCTGGTTAACAGTTCATTGTGGTTCATGCCTTGGTGTAATCCTCAAACGACATGTCTCGTCTCTACGTCATCCTCCAAATAGGGTCATCCCAAATGTTGTGTGTGTGTGTGTAACTGTCCCAGTCCTGCCAAGTAAATGACCCGGCCGAGTCGGGCCCGATCTGGTATCTCCAAGTCTCCGCTCCGGCCCGAGAATAACGGTATTTTTTAGTTTATTCTATGGATCGCCGATTCAAGCTTCAAATCTTGTAGAAGGGTTCATCATCTGTCATGTCATACCCACACTAACTATCTAGTGTAGTGTTGGTGAGATCTGGGGAAAAAGGGAATAAGCATACGTTGACAGTCAACGCCATCAACCAACTTAACAAGTTCAACAAGTCAAAGAAGCTTAAACATAAGCCAAGTTCTATTCGATATAGATTTATCCTTCGTCAGCAGTACGTGGTGCTGCTTGCGTGTATCGCATAATGAGTCCTAAACTAAAAGATAAGGCGGAGTAATATTCCCGTAAGCAAAAGCAAGAAATGCAGGCATTTCGAGACGTCACCGCGTTCTCGACCAATCCACTTGCAAAGATTTGTCGCAAAAGTTCCAGGACAACAACCAGAAGACGACGCTTGATTGCGTCTCTTCTTTTCATTCATTCATTCATTCATCATCATCGTCATAATTAAAGTCATTCTTTATCATGATATAATATAGTTATTCCAACTTGCGATCTTTAATCATCGCAACAACATTCATTTCCTGCGCGTATTTACTGACTTACGTACCATGGCGACGCGAATTAAACCAGACAACGACAACGTCGACATAGATCCCGAGACTCAGGTATCAGAAGAATCACCCCTTTTACAGAATACTTCTCCTCAACGAGATGGACCATCAAAGGCTTTTCGAAGACGCACTTTGGGTATGTGCATGTTGGCACTGCTCATGGTAGAAGTCAGCCAATTCATCATGAATCCGCCTACTAAAAAGATTATCGAGGATATTATTTGTCGCCAGCATTACCCAGACCATGCTATTCAATCTTATTGGATAGAGGATCTGCGCTGCAAGGATAGTCCCGTGCAAAAGACTCTGGCTATGGTCCAGGGTTGGGCTCAGGCGTTTGAGATGGGAGTTCGTAAGTTGGCATGTTTTCGCTACTAAGCCTCGGCTCACATTACATGGTGTAGCAATCTTGACGCAGTTTCCGTACGGTATTGTAGCTGACAAGTATGGAAGACGACTTGTTTTGTTTTTGGCAATGCTTGGATGTTGTCTTTCTACCTGCTGGCTCTTGATGGTTTGTGAGTGGACTCATGGTGGCTTGTGATGGTACGCGCTTACCAGATATCAGTACTCTTTCCAGACATCTTTTCTATATGGGCTATTCTAGGCGACAGCGTCTTCTTTCTTATCGGTGGCGGAGGTCAAATGGCTGTTGCAATGGTTTATACTATTGTAGCCGACGTTGTCCCCGTCGCCGAACGAACAGACATGTTCTTTCGTCTGGTCGCCCTGGTCCTCGTCTTCAACGTCATCTTCAACCCCATATCCGCATGGTTGATGGAGTATGACCCTTGGCTGTCCATGTGGATTGGGTTTGGCTTTATGGTCTTTGGAACGCTGTGCATTCTCCTCATTCCCGAGACGATGCACCTGAGACGCAAGGACGAAGACGAAAGACATGATGAGAACCAACAGGCAGATGTTGTTCATCTGAGCAAGGATGGTGTGCTGAAGCAGGCTTGGTTCAGTATCAAGAATGACATGCAGCATGTCTGGAGATTCATATTTGCTTCCAAGAGTATCATGATGCTCATGTTTTCTGTCGCTTTGTTTGTTCCGACGAGGATAACACTTACCGGAGTGATGCTGCAGTACATGTCGAAGCGGTTTGACTGGTCATGGTCAAAGGTGAGTCACTAACCAAGTCTTTGTTTCAAAACACTAACTCTGATATAGGCTACATATATATCGACAATCGGTATCATCGCTACAGTGGTGTGCTACCTCATCGTCCTACCAGTAACATCTGATTCTCTCAACAAATCTCGTCGCTACAAGTCACGCCCCATCGCAAGAGATCTCTTGCTGGCCCGTGTCTCCATCGCAATCATGACAGTTGGTTTGTTGTTGATGGGAGTAGCTGGAAGTCCATGGCTTTTTATTGTTTCTCTCATCACAGTCAGTGTCGGTAATTCGTTTGTCGCCCTCAGTAGAGCCCTGCTCAACGCTCTAGTTGAACCGCATACTATCGCCACATTGAACACTACTGTTTCGGTTGTTGAAGTATTGATGGGCATGACTGCGCCGGCTATGAGCTGGGTTTTGGCCAAGGGTATTGAATTGGGGGATTCATGGATGGGATTGCCATTTGTTATTACTGGCATGTTGGCTGTGATGACGACTATTATGCTTTTTGCTGTGAGGCTTCCTTCATCTGGCATTGCTCAAGCTCATGTTGGTTGAGGGGGTTCTGACTTTGAGATATAAAATTTCCATCTTTAGACATTATACTCTGATATTATTGATATGGGTATCCCTCGAAGTTTAATTAATTTAGTAGTGAATCGTCTGTAGATGGATCTCCTACAGACATCAAGCTCCCTTATCGATAAGCCCCGCGGCTGCCTGGTCCACATCAGCTTCTGGAACCTCTAACCAACAATCATCATTCATTCAACATTAATCCAGTCGACTTGCTTCGTTCCGCCCGCCTCTCAGCCTCGCCATCCCTATTGTATCACAAAAAAAACCAAGCGCCCAATCTTTAATACCCCAGTCATACCCTTTTCACCATGTCCGACGACGAGGATTTCATGCAAGACTCGGACGAGGAGCAGTACGAAACCCCAGGCAAGCGCAGTACCCATAACTAATTGTGAATAGGTACGATTTCGAGTACGAAGAGGACGATGACGAAGAGACCGGCGATGTCGATATCGAGAACAAGTACTACAACGCAAAGCAGCTCAAGCAGTCCGACCCAGAAGATGCCATCTCCGAGTTCCTAGGCATTCCGCCACTCGAAGACGAGAAGGGAGAATGGGGTTTCAAAGGTATAAAGCAGGCCATAAAACTTGAGTTCAAGTTGGGTCAATACGGCAAGGTTGGTCTTTCAACACTTTGCGCAGTAGTTCATGCTGATAGAGTAGGCTGCTGAACACTACGCCGAACTCCTCACATACGTCAAGTCGGCCGTCACACGGAACTACTCCGAAAAGTCCATCAACAATATGCTCGACTACATCGAGAAAGGCGCAGACGGTCCCGAGGCTGTCAAGTGCATGGAGCAATTCTATTCCCTCACACTTCAGAGCTTTCAGAGCACAAACAACGAACGCCTATGGCTCAAGACCAACATCAAGCTAGCGAAGCTGCTCCTAGACCGAAAGGAGTACACGGCCGTCTCCAAGAAACTCCGAGAACTGCACAAGACCTGCCAACGAGAAGACGGTACCGACGATCCCAGCAAGGGTACATACTCGCTTGAGATCTACGCCCTCGAGATCCAGATGTTCGCCGAAACTAAGAATAACAAACAGCTCAAAGCTCTGTACCAGCGCGCTCTCAAGGTCAAGTCTGCTGTGCCACATCCTCGAATCATGGGTATTATTCGAGAGTGCGGTGGAAAGATGCACATGAGCGAAGAGAACTGGAAGGAGGCCCAGAGCGACTTTTTCGAATCATTCCGAAACTACGACGAAGCCGGTTCTCTACAGCGAATTCAGGTTCTGAAATACCTCTTGTTGACCACCATGCTCATGAAGTCCGACATCAACCCCTTCGACTCTCAAGAGACAAAGCCCTACAAAACCGACCCTCGAATTTCCGCCATGACGGACTTGGTGGACGCTTATCAACGGGATGATGTTCACATGTACGAAAAGGTCCTGCAGCGTAACCAGGACATTTTGGACGACTCGTTTATCGCCGAAAACATTGATGAAGTCACGCGAAACATGCGAACCAAGGGCGTGGTCAAACTGATTGCACCCTACACCCGCATGAAGCTGTCGTGGATCGCCAAGCAGCTCAAGATATCCGAGCCCGAGGTCCAAGACATTCTCGGCTTTCTTATTATTTGTGGAAAGATCAACGGTCGAGTGAACCAGCAGGAGGGACTCTTGGAGATTACGTCTGATGCAGATGCCGAGCGCATCGCAGCTCTCCAAGGACTCACGACATCCATTTCCGAGTTGTTTGGTGCTGTCTTTAGAGACGGCGATGGGTTCCGTAATATTGAGAATTCCGGTGCAGATGAACAAATCATAGACGTTTCAGGTATGCCACTTGGAAAGGGAGGTAACAGGCTGGGAGGCCAACACCGCGGGAAGAAGGGCAAGGCAGCTGCGGCAACGGCTTGGTGAAAAAGGGGTGTATCACTAGCGAAGCAATTGCTAACAGAAACAAACACCCGGGTGGTATCCGCAAATTGTTTCGTTCCCGTTCGTGTTTGTCAAATCTGTTCTTTTTTTTTTGCTGGATCGAGAAAAGAAGTAGATCTTCTGTTTGTTCTCTCTCCTGCGGGTGCCTCCGTGTTTGGCCATGCGTCGACGGGATCTCGCATAGTACGAGGCTTTCTGCAACGGTTCATCGCGGGTAACAGCATTGACCTTGCGGACCAGTTGTTGTTGAAGGACAAGAGAAAAGAAAAAAGCATGATGGGGAGAAAAAGGAGAAAGAGGGAACTCAAGACCGAAGTGACGCCGTATTCGGACTTGGTCCCCTGGCTTTTTCTCGTGTAGCAGTTTGAGCTTGACGAGTAATGTGTTTTTATTTTATCATCTAGATATACTATATAGTACGAGAAGCCTAATACAGCAGCGTATTTGGTTGCATCTTTTGAAGAGTTGCCCCCTCCGGATGTCATTGATGCAGATTTTTCATCACCGTTTGGCGATTCAGTTACTTCTAACCCGCTGATCTATTGCCCCCCCTTTTTATTAGTTGTAACAGTAAAAAATCGTTGGTTACCTAGTTGTTCGTACGCCGCGGAGAACAAGACATGGTATGATGCAACGTCGTCGGGTTACACAAGACGGGACTTGGGAGCTGCGAGGGGTAAAGCGGCATTACATGGGGGAGGGGGCAGAATGCGGCTGACACTGAGTGTGTGTAACACGAAAAGAAAGAAAGAAAAAAAAAAACAGGGAGATGATGTCGGCAGCTATCATAACACTTGTTAGGTAGGTAGGCAATGTATGATGCTGGATCTTGACGGGAGGCTGTATCCAAGATGTTTGGAGTTTTTTGTATACGTTGCGAATTGGATATCTGGGGGTCAGAGAGAAGTCGTCATATGGTGTACGATCTGGACTCTGAAGGAGATATATACGAGGGGGTATTGTGACGAGGTAGATTAGTTAGTTTGGTGGATGTTTTGCTCCTGTAGGTTAGTTGAATAGACTGATAGGTAGGTAGGCTTTCTTTGACATGTCATTTTTTTTTCGTGTGTTAAAAACTGTTTGTTGGTGGCGGATAGCTTTTCTTTCCACGAAGGATAACCTTGCAAGAGGTGCAGATTAAGTGATGCAAGGGGGGTTGGTGTTGGTGTTGGTTAGTGACAGAATGAATGGAATGATTCTGGGGCATCGGGCTGGTAGATGGATGGGCTGTGTATTATGGAATGTAGATTTACAGTGTCTACGTTAATATCGCAGGGGGTCAATACTGTACTAAGTGTAGTGTAGTTGGTAGATACATATATAAAAAGGCTGTTTACGATTCCCGTGAACCCGGTGTTGAGATGAGACATGATGCGCAGAAGAGAAGGATTTGCTTTTTCTTCGTTCGTGTATTTTATGACTTGTTATTATCACAATGATATAAAATAATACATATATGCATACATTACGCATGTGTGGTACGTAGCTTTAGATCGTGGCTGGCTTACTTGTCTGTTTGTGTGTGGGTGCGACAGCTGAGTTTGACCTTGCTTGGCTTTTTTCTTCTTCTTTTTTTTTCTTTCTCCATCGGAAGAACGTTCCGTTCTTCTCATTATCATATGATACCGAGATCTATTTCAATTGCCGGTGTCGTATTTTTTGTTGTTGTTTATTACTCATACATGTTGGCATTTTGAACAAGGTAGATTGATTGATGGGGATATTATTCAGGTACAGAAACGAAAGAGAGGAGAAGGAAAAAAGGATCCTCGCAGGGAACGGAACATGTCAGCCGAATAAACGGCACAGCACATAAGTAGAGGGTTTTAAAGGAATCATTCCCACGTTGTTAAAGAAGGAAAAAAAAAGATGATGCCCAATAATCGATCGATTGCGCTTTTTGGTGTGTAACACGGCAGGTTTTTTAGAGGTTGTCGTTTTTTATTTTATTCGTTACACACCCTTGGGGAGGAGTAAACGGTTTTTTTCTCAGAGGGTATCTGAGGACAAGGTGTGGTAATTAATTAATTAATTAATTAACAAAAGGGTCCTGACATGACTTGCCTACCTACAAGCCATCAGCTTAAAAGTCTTGTTTGTCTGCAACATATAACAAACAACTCTTGTCTTGTCTTGTCTTGTCTTGGTTTAGTTGACAGTCACCCCCTCGACATCCTGCCAAGATTGATAGTAGCAGGGGGTTCATACACTACCCATTTATTGCCACAAGAGAAGTACGGTACAGTACAGTACTAAAACAAACTCAAGATTCCTTGCATTCAAACGGGTTTATCTTTTGAGCATTTCTATTTTTTATCCCTCGTATGTTTTTTGTTTGTTTGTTTGTTTTTTAAGTTTAAAATTATTACGGAGCATTTATCCACAAGTTCCCGTCAACGGGCCGTCTTCCGATAGGTACAGAGATTGAACAACAGATACATACATACATTACATACAACAGGTGTATGTACACGAGGGTTGAATACCTACACTGTAACTAACGGCATACAGAAAACAAAAGGAGTGAAGGATTCAATAATTATCGTATCACTTTCTCTCTTCTTGCCTACGGCAACAGATACAAACTCGCTAGAGGAATGATACTACCATAACTACGGAGTACAGTAGCTACACACGATGTGGTTCCCGGGGAACAACGGGTTTAAGTGACCAGCGTCTTGGCATGTTTTTTAGATTTGTTTTAGAATTGTACCCCCACTTAGACACGGGAAACTCCATAATGAATGAGATCGCTGTGGATGGCGGCGATGTGATTAAGACTAGTCTCAGTAATGGCACGTTGTACTTGTGGGTGATGACAGGAGATGGCACCAATTGTATTCATAACTTACCTACATAGTAAAGTGGCACAATCCTTTACTGTCTGATGAGGGTTGTACTTTGTGAATTCATCAACTTCCTGCTTTTATGAAATATGTCTAGAGTTATGCAATCTCCGTACTGTCTCGTTCTTGATCGTATCAACTTGTAGCCAGACCCATCTTACCTTACGCGATCTTGTTTCCTTTTTTAGTTATTACCGTAGTAATTACCTCTAGCGACTTTGACTATTGCTTCTTGCCGTGTGCTTTGTTTGTCTATTTATTTTAGCCTCTTTTCTTTTACACTCTCGTCGGACCTCGGCGAATCGATCTTGATGCTCTACCTCCACTACAAAAAAACAAGCCCGCCTTATCTTCCTGCTTAAATTGTTAAAGATGTTTTTTTCTTTTCCCCGCGGCACAAGCGTCAGCTCGTTTCTGTGCCGCAGGTATCAATTCATCATCGTCATTATAATCAAAGTAACTGACAGGTCCATGGTTCAACGGGAGATCGTCATTTCCTACAAACAAAGTTCAAGGCACAATCAACGCTTTTTTTTGTTCACGACCAATCCCTGTTTTGTTATGCACTGCTTGTGGAGTCTTGAAAAATAATGGTCCACTTTATAGCGATCATCACATCACTGACGCCCGTTCGTTCGTTCTCCTACCCGCCTAATGTTAGCCAAACGATCAAGAAAGATTTGCCAAGATGAGCGTGCCTGCCACGAGGTGGGATGGAGATGGAGACGGTACCTTGCCCGGGCCTGCTATGGATGTCTAGACCACAACACATGGACTGCGTCGAGAACATGTCGACCTATTTTTCTGTGCCTCGGGTCTAGAAGATGCAGAGCTGACATTACTTGATGACATTTGAGCGAATTGTTGGTCTTGTATTATTAGCTCACAAGCTGTATTTTATTCATCCTTCATTATTCAGGAGTACCTACCTACCTTGGTGTAAAAAAAAAAAAAAGACACCCCTCTTGTATCTGTACTCCTGCTCTTGCATTCGTACTTGACTGACTTTGTACGACATGCACGAAACACATCTCTCGTGTCACCACACACTCTTATCCGTCACTAGCCATCCAATCCGTGTCTGTTTAATTGAACGAACAAAAGAGACGGAGCTTTAGAAGATGGATATTATTCCGTCCTGCATTTGCCAGGTTGCATTGACAAGCTTGACTTGACGGGGGTGTTTTCTTTTTTAGCGTTGACTATACTTTCTTTTTGGTGATCAAACACTCTGGTAGCATCATTTCTTTCTGTCTCATCTCGTCTCGGGTTTGTCTATTCCACGGTTCTTAAACCTGTGCCGCAACGTTGAGTTAGATAAATTAAAAAAGAGAACAAGACAAGACAGAGAAGCCCCGCCGTCCCGTCTTTCTTTTTTTTTGTTCCCACCCGCGGGTCTCTTTCCCCTCACTCCGCCCCCAGTCTCAGGGATCATTATCTGCTTTTCACTGTGAATCTCTCGCTCGCGTAGAGTAAAACGTAAACACTAGGGTACAGCTTCCGTTTAGCTGTGATATAAGCCTTGATCCTCTTCTCGCCTAACATAATCCACGCCCGCAAAAGATATTAATATGGTACTC
This sequence comes from Fusarium poae, assembly GCF_019609905.1. Classification (NCBI taxonomy): domain Eukaryota; kingdom Fungi; phylum Ascomycota; class Sordariomycetes; order Hypocreales; family Nectriaceae; genus Fusarium; species Fusarium poae. Next base: position 466,212 of record NC_058399.1, read on the forward strand.
ATGATCCAGATCCTTCCCCTCCCCTCCCCCCCCCCCCCCCCGCCGACGCTAGAAATTATCCGCGGGGAGCCACACCCGCTGTCTCCATCGTGTCTGGTCTCTAGAGATTCAGTTCAGTTGACTTCTAACCACCCCTGCCATGGGAGAGAGGAGCTGGACCATAGAAAACCCCTTGTCACAAATCCCTGCAGTGACCCCCCGGGGCCCCATTGGAGAGAGTGAGAGAAAGAGAGAGAGAGAGAGTAGCAGTATAGTCTACGGTCACGGCCAGCACCCGAAGGGGAGGGGGAGGAGGAGGGGGGCCAAGTCGGTGTCCGTCTGGGTTGATCCACAGGCCCAGTGTCGTGACAGGGCATTTACAGAGTGAGATAGCAGTATCAGACGGGTGGCTCGTCCGCCGTTGCCTGCCCTGGAACCACCTAAAAACGCCATCCTCCCATCCTCTTGTCATTGGGTTGTGTCTGTCTCATCTTCCAATCCCTTTCTTTTTGAGTCTCCATTCTACAAACATAGTAGTAGACAGACTGACAGGAAGTAGTGTATGTGAAGAGAGAGCTCAACAGAGAGGTGACAGGCAGCCCATCCCAGTAAGAAGAGGGACCATTTTATTGCCATTCTCGTTCCATCCTATCCTATCCTATCCCATCCCATCCCATCCCACCATTCGATCCCATTGCCTTGATTTTGATCACTATCATTACTCTTCTACTACTACCCTCAACTCCTCCACTTCTTCTTCGTCATCTTTCTTCCCAAGAGGCATGTTTCAGCCTCAACCTACACCTTTTGCCTCCTCCAGCTTCGCGTCGTATGGCCTAGCTTCCAACTTGGACTTTGCTGGAGGTGGAGGTACTGCTAATAGTGCTATTGCTACTGCCACTGCTACTGCCAACGCTACTTCCACTGGATATTACAACCCTTCAGCGCCATCACAGTCGCATTCACTCCAGTCGCAATCTCACATTCATCAACCACGGCAACAATCACATTCGCACCAACATCAACATCAACAGCAGCCGCACCAGCCGCATATTGTTCACCAGCACCAGCACCACCACCACCAGCACCACCACCACCAGCAGCACATTTCCCCTCGACAACAACATCAAATTTCCTCCTCTTCAGCCGCACCTTCCGTCTCATCCCCTTACGCCAACTCCAACACTACTTCGACATCCGTTTCTTCGCAAACTTCAAACTCAATCCCTTCTCCCTCTCCAAGTTTAGCGCAACTCCAGAATCATCATCTTCAACACCAACACCAGCACCGCCAACACCAACACCGCCAACACCAACACCAACAACCACTCCCGCAACAGCAGCAATACCCAACTCAGGTGGTGCTCAAGATGGAGGATCAAGGCCAGCACGGCATGGCAGCTCAGCAGGATGCTGCGAGACATTATCAACCTGTTCTAGAGGTAAATCGCGACATTCCCAGAATTGAATCGCAGCTGTTCAGTGCCCCTGCGCGTCATTTTATCTTTCGTCGCTGACCTGTGTTTTTTTTCTTTCGTTTTGCAGGGCCTCAAAGTTGGAAACAAAATCCTCAGCGATGCAATCACCAACGAGTATGCAAAGGCCGATCCTGTTTACGTTGAAAAGACAATCGTATGTTGTTCTGCCCTGTTTTTGTCTGTCGTGATTTCTAACGTCGCATGATCATAGGCCCTCCCCCAGACCTACTCTCACTATCGTCCTATCCTAGGCGACGGCAATTGTGGTTGGAGAGGTAAGTCAGCCCAAACTCCCCGCTTCTTTGTTCAACATTGCTCTGCCGCTTTGAAACATGTTCTACCACCCAATGCTTTGCTCTGCTCTGCTTTGCTTTGCCTTTCCTTTCCTTTCTTTTTGCTTGCACTGCATGCTATGTCATGTCTCGGCAGTCCTTGTGTCATGTCGAACTTGCGCTAATATTCCTCTCCAATAGCAATTGGCTTCAGCTATTTCGAGAAGCTCATTGAGTCGGGCGACCAGGCCAAGATTGAGGGCGAGGTCGCTCGTCTCATGAGTATGAACCCTTTGCTGACCACTGTGGGAAACTATCCATACTGGGAAGAAATGGCAGAGGTGATGCTGGATCATCTGAGAGAAGTCGCCCAGAATGTCTCCAACCCTCAGTACGCCCATCAGTTGAACCACGAAAAGTGGAACGAGCCCGGGACTTCGGACAGCATGATTTACTACCTTCGTCTGCTCGTCGGAACATTTATCAAGAACGATCCTACTACCTTTGAACCTTTTGTAACCGACGGCAGCGGCGTGGCGGGTTACTGTTCCCAGCAGATCGACATTCCCAACCGCGAGATTGAAGAGATCGGTGTCTCGGCACTCGTTCAGATCCTACTCAAACCCGTCGGTTTTGTTCTCGAGGTCGCCATGCTCGACCGCAGCATGGGCAGCGAAGTAAACCACTATCGCTGGCCTGAAGAAGCTAACGGGCAGAACGAGGCCGACTTGGGCCCCATCATCTACTTGCTCTACCGACCCGGCCACTACGACGTTCTGTACAAGTCCATGACCACCCAGGTGCTTCGCGTCAGCGGCTTTACGCACAATACCAACATCACGACCGATCAAGCCGATCTTGGTCAATACACCACCATGAACTTTGATGCCTTGTCCATTATCCCGGGCTTCAGCAGTTCTGCTGCTATGGGGGGACTACCGCAATTCGCACCACCTCCTTCCAGCGCCGCAGAATCCTTTTCGCCTATACAGCAAAGCCCGTGGATATCTACCTTCCCCGAGCCTTTACCCACGCCGACACCGCGAGCAGTACCTCCCCCGCCGTCTCCCATCATGGCGAGTCCTCAACCTCCCACACCACCTGCTTCAATATCCGGCAGCTCTGCAATGGCACCAAGTCCAGCCATGGTCGCTGCCCCTGGACCTCAAAACTCTCTTCCTCTACGAACCGCTGCTTCCAGCTATCACATCCGGTTCAGCCCTGTTCAATTGGAGTACGACGAGGGTAAAAACAGCTTCCCCGATTCAACGTTTCAAGTGACGACCAATACGTTTAAGAACAGTATTTGGAACAGAGCGCATTACTGCAATCCCAACTTTCACCCCGAAGAATGGAATCCAGACGACGAGCATACGGACAATAGAGTCGGAACTAAACGCAGGCCGAAGAAGGAGATGTCTTAACTACACTACATGTTTCGCACGATACACGACGCACGGGTTTTGAGAGATGGCGTCGGTTTCATTAGAAACTGGCAGCCCGGATATGACTCGACGACAGCCTTTTTTTTTTCTTTCTTTTCATTCAGGTAACAACATTTAGACTGGAAGTTCAGTCGAAAAAGCCAGCCCATGCTGGAGAACCGGATATCGTTCATATGGTCTTTTTGTTCTTCCTTTTTTTCTCTTCTGCATCGGTTAATGGATTAGGCATAATGGAATGGCGGCGAGTCTGTTTTGCACGCGTTTTTTTCTTGGGGTTAGTGGTGAGAAGTGAGTACACGGTGAAACGAGAGGTAGTCAATCATGGGATACCACGAAGCGGACTTTTTTCTTCTTTTTTCTTTTGACAAGGGAATTGAGAAGGGGATTACTTTTTGATAATGAATGGGACCACATCAAGTCAGTCAAGTCAAGTCAGTATTGCATGGGGGGAATGTTTTGGAAACGGGGGCGGCGATTGTGGGCTCAAAAAGAGTCAGATTCTTCTCAAAGACAAATGCAACATAACATCATTACAGGCCCCTTTTTTTGTCAAAGCAAAAAGGCTATTATGCTGTTTGACGATGGTGTCAGTTGCGTCATAGCATCGGCGTTGTTTTGTCTGTCAGCTTGCTCTTTATTTTACCGTCCCTTTTTTATTTTATTTCTGTAGGACTATTATTTTTAAGTGTGTGGAATATCAGCATCAATACTTTTTTTGGGTCTCATGTCCAAATCATCACCAGTTCAAGCATGCAACTTTAGGTCTTGTGTCAGTCTAAGCCAAGGATTCTACTTGTCTCGGGAGAGTGTAGCTTCATGCATGCAATTTATCTTTTGTATGAAAGAGACAAAAAACATGACAGATCATGTTGAGGACAAAGAAGGATGGATTTACTTTTGAACTATGGGGGTTCGTTCCCTTTTGCGCGCCGTTCCGCTGCGCGCTGCGCGCTGCGCCGCATGTCGACATGGGTTTTTGGGTGATGGAAGGATTGTGATGTGATGTGACGTGCATGATATGACATGTGTACCTGTTGGTTGAGGTATGTATGTTTTACTTTTGACTAAGATTTAAAAGAGATAAGTTGAGTAGTTAGAATAATGTATGCCTGTATGTAGAGGTGCCAAGATATTAATGAATGTATAATAAAAGTGTATATCCATCAAGATTTGGAACTGTCGTGTGTATTTTTTTTTGTGAGGCGAATGCGAAAAAAAAGGGTCTAGAACTGAATGTGGGTGTTGTTGTTTTTGGGCAAGGGGGCCACGAGGGAAGAAAAAAACAATGAGAGTAGGTTTCCACCCGGGGAACAAGGGTTTGGTTTACGGACTTGTTTAGTGACGTGACGTGCCTAGACATGGGGGAAGCAAGCAAGTTCAGGTTACAGTAGATCCGCTAATAGAGGGGGGGGAATAGGTAAAATTGCGTGGTGGTATTTAGTAAGGAGATGATGGTGTGGATTGTGTTGGGCAGTTGGTTAGAGAGAGAGACAGTTTGATAAATGGATGGACAGAGAGAAAAGATGATGCGAAATGGGCGGAAAAGAGAGGCCGGGTAAGGATTATTTATGATCATGGATCAGGGTTTGTTTCTTTTCGAGATGAGTGGTCTGTTAAGGTAGCAGTCAGTAGTTTGATGTAGTATTTTAAAAAGAGAAACTGAAATGAGACTTCGCTTAGAATTAAGAGAGTCTAGATCTCAGCTTTGATCCATACGTATTTGTGTATGTGGTATGTATATCTCTCTTGTGATCATATCATCATGCAGATGAGTTGAAGATCTCGTTATGAATTCGGAAGTGATTCTCGGCTGTAGGAATTAGTTAGGCCGCCCCCCCCTTCTAGATGCTAGGTACTAAGTTTAGTAGGCAAGGCACTGACCCTCTAGTTTTATCTACCTAGGTACCTAGTGTAGAGAGATCAGATGAAATTGATAGCTCGCTTGTTTATTTAGTTTGATAGGACTTGTAGATAAGTAAAGATATAGACTAACAGTGGCGAAAATATTTGGAAGCTTTTTTATTAGTTTCATTCTTTTCACTGAGATATATACATACCAGTAAAGTAGTACTGTAAAGTTTGTGGTATGCTAATCATCCATCTATCACCAACCAACAGCTACTAATGGAACCCTGGACCTTGAACCTTGGGGACCTATTATCTTCCTTCCCGTACTACATTACACTACCATCTCATCTTTCCTGCTGTCTTAGCTTCCTCCACTTTCTTGCTGTTTACTGTAACTTGACCATTTTATCCCAATTCCAATTCTGTCGTCTCTTTTCTCCTTTTTTTTGTCTGCCTCTTCGTTATTCTTTTCTTTATTCTTTTTTGGCTATGAATGTTTCTCTTGGTCGTCGTCTATGTCAATAATCAATCACCCTCAATCCTTCATGAATTCTGAATAATTACTTTACTTCTTCTTCTTCTTCTCCTTCTCGTATATACAACTACAGCTTCGTCACAAGACTCTATTACCACGAGACTCGCTTGTTATCTACCGTCCGTTCGCCGCGACCCCCTTGTCGATCTCTTTCCTCCCAATCCAAGCGAGATACTCGAAATACAAATCACCGACTCTTTTGCGTCTTCATCTGCATCTCCATCATCTTGTAGACTCGATCATTAGCGGACGACGATATGGAGAAACAAAACGATAGCAAACTGCTACCCGTCGAACACGTCTCTTCTTCCCAAGACGAACAAGACTCAGACTTTAGCGATACAACCTCGAATTACTCGACGATATCTGAAGAAGCTCTTCCCCTTATCTACGAGTACGGACATACATATCACGGCACCGGCCAACTCCTCACCCCCAACGACGCCTCCGAAGCACATCGCTTAAACATCCAGCATGAGCTATACCAACTATGTCTCGACGGCGGTCTTGTTGATGCAAAACTCCCTCTTGATCAATACACGCCCCAAGAACCCTTTGAGATTCTAGATATTGGCGCTGGAAACGGTGTTTGGGCTTGCGATATGGCGAAGCGATACCCGCAGGTCAACATTTTGGGCATAGATCTAAGCAGCGCCCTGCTCCCAGAGGATGTCCCGCCAAACGTGACGTTTGAGATCGCCGACGCTACGGATCCCTGGCCCGCACGCACCTACGATTTTATTCACATGCGCAGTCTTGCCGGCGGCGGCGTTCACGATTGGAATTCCCTACTAGCTGAAGCCTACCAACATCTCAAGCCTGGGGGTCAATTGGAGGTTACAGAGATTCGGCCGCATTTCTTCGACGTCGATCCCGAACAGGCAGACCTGCCTAGCACAGAGGATAGAAAGCCCGAGATTGGTGCGGCGTGTATAGAGTACGAGAGGAACTTTGTGGAGATGAGCACCATGCTAGGCATCGAATGTGATCCTATACCAAAAGTTCCAGGGATTTTGTCTGGTCTCGGCGCAGAAGTTATTCGCGAGCGGGTGGATTGGCTTCCTATACAGAATTGGGGAAGTGATCCTGTCACCCAGCAGAAACGCAAAGCTTTGGCCGAGATGGTCGAGTGCGGTATGTCTGACGGTTCAATCAGAAACGTGAAAGAAAGAAGAATATGTGCTAATGTGGAATACTAGGAATAGAGAATTGGACGTTGAGATTATTTGGTATGGGAGGTTGGGAAGAGAAAGCTACGAGAGCTTTACTTGATCGTGTCAAAGGCGAGATGCAAGATCCCATGCTACGCAGTTTGGCCAAAGTGTGAGTTGCCTGATAACATGAATGATAGTTTCTTGACTAACATGCTTTATAGAACATTTGTAACCTCTCGGAAAGGAATGGGTAATGGCAAGCACATATAATACAGACATCACACACACCAGAGACGCATATACCGGAGTTTCAGGATCATTTGACGGCGTCGGGGGCATTTCGTCCATGCCAAGAGGGAGGATTCGGGACAAATACATGGGAATTGGACGGCTATACATAATATGGGACATATAGGGAAGGGCTGGAATAGCATATTATATGTGGATGGGAAGATGTTATATGGTACAGTAACCGCTGAGCGGATACAGAGTTAGATACCCCGTTTCTTGATATCTACAGTTACAAGATAACTTTTGAGATGTACCCTCATCATTCAGAATCACAGCTTACCATCATCCTTTAATCCCCTCCAAAGAGCCAACGCAGCCAAACATTTTGCATCCCTCGCCCCCTCCCTCCACGCTTCACTCATCGGCACAACCTTTAACGTGATCTTCTCTCCATGCTCTCTCAACCCAGTAAGCCTACCACTCCACTCCTGGATCTTGTCTCTTGGCAGACGCTTCTCGTAGCTGAAAATGGTAATATGCTCATCACATCCCCCAGCGCTAGGAAACATGGCCTGCGCAAGACCCTCCGAACCATCTTCTTCCGGAGCAGCGAGTTCACTTAAATTCATAAGTTCGTCCTCGTGGATTGTCACGCCCAGCTCTTCCTGTATCTCCTGCGCGGCCGCACCTTTAAAACTACCCGCGTCGTCAACCATACCCGCTGGAAGCTCTACGAAACTTAGACTTCCTGCTGGGACGCGCGGTTGGACTGTTAGTACGACGTAGCGCTCTTCTGGTGCGTCGTCGGGTATGAGCATAAAGAGCATCGCTACGCTAGGCCCTCGGAGAAGTGCGGCTGCGGGGAGAGTTTCGCCTGCTTCGTTGGATACGGTAGCTGTGAGTTTTACAAAGCCTAGGCGTTTTCCAAAGAGGTCGAAGGATTGGATTGTTACTGAGCGGAGAGCGTAGGGGTCTTTGTGGAATGGGTGAGATGGTGTTGATTGAAGACGGAGGGAGTTTGTCAAGGTGTCGACCCAGTTCTAGATAGTAAATGTTGTTAGGGATTTGTTTTATATGGAATAGTTAATAATAGTTGGTGGGAATAACATTGAATGGTCTAAAGGAACTTAATTGATCTTCTGATAATCCATCGGGGAGGTTGAGTTGGATGTTTTGGCTTTTGAGGGAGGTGGTCATTGTGCGGGTAAAGGATGATGGGACGAGACAAGTTGCTGTGAGTAAAAAGCGTGGATTTTTGCAAATGTTGGCGATGAGGCGCATTCTTTTTTTACGTGTAGTTAAGAGTTGGTGGGTGGGTGAGTGAGGGAGTGAGTGAGTGAGTGAGAGGATGTTTGTGAGACAATGTTTGGAGATGACGTAAAGGAAGGTCTGGCATATGCAGCATTGACACGAGGGGTCGTCAAAAGCATAAGAGATCAATTCAACAATTTGCACAATTATATAGAGATATCTCTATGTATTACAATTGCTAAAACAAAAAAATAGATATTCCCCAAGTTCGGGATTTGAACCCGAGTCTTCCCCCCCCGAAGGGCAAGTAGGTTCAGCGCTGAAGCTCTTCGACTACCTGTACCATTGGATATGCTAACCACTACACCAACTCGGGCTCTTGTCAATAGTTTATCAGGAATTATATACTGTTTCTATGGCTACAGAGATTAAGTCTAAAAAGAATGTTCCCCAAGTTTAGGATTCGAACCCAAGTCTTCTGCCCCCCTGAAGGGCAAGTAAGTTCAGCTTAAGCTTCGCCCACCAGTGATACTCCAGATGTGCTGACCACTACACCAACTCAGGCATTCTGTACAGAAGGTATTGCCAAAGTTTCAGTTAAGTACACCCTGTTCTGCAGAGATAGACTTTCAAAAAAAAAGAAAGGATGCCCATGTCCAGGAATTGAACCTGGCTCTTCCGCCCCCGAAGGGCAGGCGAGTTTCGCCTGTGTCAATGGATATGCTAACCACTACACCAACTTGGGCAGGATCTTATTGTGTAAAACCTCTTTAAGTACCATTCGCTGGATCATGTCGATAGGTAATGTAAAAAGATATTCCCCAAGTCCAGGATTCGAACCCAGGTCTTCTCCTCCCCGAAGGGCAAGTAGGAGTTTCTTCCCACCCGTTGTCATCAGATGTGTTTACCACTACACCAACTTGGGTAGCTGATTCTTATCGTTGAAAGTATCTGAACTCTTTGGTTATAACCATTCGTTGGGTCAAAAGGAGATAGAAAGTGTAAAAAAAGGGGTTTGAACCACCCAAGTCTTCCGCGCGCCCCAAGGGGCAAGTAGGTTCAGTACAATAGACCTACCCGTGAGATCCGGAAATGCTGACCACTACACCAACTTGGGGTAGGTTTTTGTCGAAAGACAAGACATGTCTGAATATTAAAGTTAACTACCCTTGGTAGAACTGTAATCCCAAAACACAAGGCGGCGATGCAAAGATCAATGCACTTGCAATGATATAACCAGAGGTTCAGCAGCATGAAGTTGATGCATGCTGAACAGTGCAACCCCAATTGTAGCAAATATCAAAAAGCCATCGAGTGGGCAATCGTGGTAGTCCGACCCAAGGCAGTTTAAACGGAGAGTTCAATGTTCAACGGCGGCCAATAATCTCTCAACCCATCCGACGAGTGTATCACCTCAACGATCCCCTGAAGTAACATGGAGAACTCCCTCTGGCCGTTTCCATTGCAGTAAAATAAACGTAGAGTATATCGGTCGGTGACGGGACGGGCGATCGCTGTCTTCGTGGTCAATGGTATCGTTTTCGAATCTGGGTGTCCTGGCACACTCTGCGGCATTCCAACCAGCTAGAGAGAAAAGAATAGAGGCGGAGGTGAGAAAAGGAAGAGAAGACCAGAAAATAAGATGAGGGGCAGAGACACTGAAAAGGGCTTTACTACTTTGGTAACAGCCATGTGGGGTTCTAATCAAATCTCTCATTGTGCTACTTACAAATGATACCCACGTATCGTACCCTGTAATTGCAATCATGGCAATTCCATGGCTTGTACTTGTATACTATTCTTTCTCATGAGAACGGTGTTTGAGTATCGTTGGATAGACAACTTGGAGCTGTGAAGCTCATGGGTACCGGTTCAACTGACTGAACCATGGTTCTACTGACACATCATCTTAGAGCTTAAACCTCTGCGCAAGAAGAATCCCCTCTGCCAAAGTAGCAACCCTCGCATCAATAACATGCCCCTCCTTCTCCAACCTCTCACACTCCTTCCACAAATCCGTCAACTTGACCGTAAACGTCTCAATAAACTCCCCATCCTCAAGATTCGGTTTCGGATCCTGATTTTCCTTGAGGTTCATATCGATACTGACATGCACCATTTTTAAATTCGTGTTGCAGAAACCAGGATCGTTGAACATGATGGGTGATGTTTCAGTAACGACACCGACGTAGCCTGTTTCTTCTCGTAGTTCACGCACGGCGCATTCCTCTGCTGTTTCGTTTTCGTCAATTAAGCCGGCGGGGACTTCGATGACGACCTTGTCTACAGGGGGGCGGTATTGTTTCTGCAAGACTATTTCAGGGCCGTGGCGGTGGTCGAGAATGGCGACGATGCCGACGCCGTCTATGAGGGCGTCTTTGGGGCGGGTGAGACGCTCTGCGGATTCCCATGTCCGCTGGACACCTCTTGAATCACTGTATGTGATTCTTATACTGTTAGTCAAGAAGAGAAGAGGTCAATTGTGAGGGTTACTTTTTGAGACTGACCCAGCGAGCATCTTCGTTGGACTAAGCTTGTTAGCAATGTTCTTGAATGATAAGCGGTAGTTACTTACTAGAGGTTCGGTTGAAGTAGTTACTGCAGCGTAGACAGACATTTTGGTTTAATTGTGGTGTGCTTTGTTGAGCTTTCTTTGGGGGTTTCCTGTCTTTTAGTAGGTAGTCATGATAAGTTGATTGTTGTTACTGCCGAAGTCGGTGGAGGGTAGTGGACGTCACGAGCTACCCTGGGGCGACAGGTTCATTTACAACACAAACTTGTATCGCCTTGATCATGGGATAAACCAGTGTTACAAAAGGCTTTTAGAGGTCCAATCATGATGGCAAATATTTGTCATTATTATTTGTCTACCCTCAGTGCTTCTGCCAGAGTGCAATTCACGTGCATTCAGATGAAGAGTCAGATTGAAAGTAACGCGCAAACATCACAACGACTACATCAACACAAATTACAAAAGCAAATCTGCGAGGTATATTCATCCAGATGACTCTATCATAGATCTCATTCCACTTCATTTGCTAACTTCATGCATACAAATGCCCACAAGTACGCCCTGTGTACCCGTACATCAAAACAATTAACTAACAAACTCCAATGACCCAAATCAAACAGTCTCAATGTATCGTTTCATTTCCCTAGACATGGTTAGCTGTATATCAATAGCCAAAGAAGTGTGTACGTACCAATCAGTTACTGCCTCGTCAAACAGTCGCACTTCATGTTCCCTTGTTCCACCAAAGTGCTCAACGAAATCATCTCCAAACACTTCACGCGCGATACTGTCCTTTGCCATGAATCGCACTGTAGCTTCCTTGAGACTCTTGGCCAGTCTCTCACCCTGGTCAGCTTCACCACCGACGTCTTGACCCATGGCGAGCGGGGGAGTAGGAATCTCGAGCTTCTTTTCAACACCGCGCCAGCCACAGCCTAGAATGGCAGAGAGGACGAGATGGGGGTTTGTGTCTGCGCCGGGAACGCGGACTTCGAAACGTGTCGCTGAGGGTTTGGGGCAGATGAGACGAATGGAAGCGGCGCGGTGCTCAAGACCCCATGATACAGTAACGGGAGCCCAGAAGTTCTCGACTAGACGCTTGTACGAGTTGATCGTTGGTGCGAGAATGGGCATGATGTCGGGAAGACCAACAAGAATACCAGCGAGGAAATGGCGACCCATGTCGGAAAGATTGGCAATGTCTCTCCACTTGGGGTTCTCGTCCTTTGTCTCGCGCGCAAAGAGATTCTTTCCCTCCTTGTCAACAATGGAAACGTGCATGTGTCCACTGTTTCCAGGAAGACCTTGTTTGGGCTTTGCCATGAAGCAAGGCGTGATACCGTACTTTGTGCTCACGCTCTTGACGACGTACTTGAACAGAGCAGCGCGGTCGGCCATTTGTGCGATCTCGCCAAACTCCAAAGCGGCTTCGAATACACCTGGTCCGGACTCGGTGTGCCAGCCCTCAATGTTGCATGAGAACTTGGCACATGTGTTGAAGACGTCGTAGTAGTAATCTTGGTTGTGAACCGGTCGGGTGAGGGAGTAGCCAAACATGCCCTCTGTTAGAGCGGGGAGTTGGTGAGGGGGGTTGTCTTGGAGGTAAGCGGCGGGAGAGGCTGATGAAGGATCGGGGGATTTGAATTGGTAGAACTCATATTCGGCTGGGAATTGTTAGTCGAAGAAGTGAGGAATACATCTGTATCAATCGATACATACCACCAGCCATAGCACCGTAACCGTGTTCCTTGAGTTTGGCAAGTTGTGTCTTGACCAATCCACGGGGACAAGCGCAGATGGGCTTTTGGGTGTCAGGATCAAGAAACTCTACCAAAAACAAAGGCACGTTATCCTCCCAGGGAATGCGCCTAAAGGTAGAGAGGTCTGGTATCGCTAGAAGATCATGGTAGCCATTCTCTGCATTTGAGATCTTTAGCTCACGGACGTATGTGCGATCGTGCATGTCCCAGCCAAAGATTACAGAGCAGAAACCGAAACCAGCTTCTGCGATGGACAGAAACTTCTTCTTGGAGACGAGCTTTCCTCGAAGGATACCGTCGACGTCAACGCCTGCGAGCTTGACCATGGTGTCATTCTCAAGGACTTGAGCGAGATTGTCGAGGGTGACGACTTGGGAGTCTTGTGAAGTCATTTTGGTGATGTGTGAGGGTTAGTGAAGGGAGGAATGATGGCGAGTAAGTGAGATTGAGGAAGAAAGAGGTTAAAGAGTCTAAGAATGCGCGGTAAAAGGGGAGACTCGTGATATTCCTCGCGGTATATGATGGAGTGAAGCTTCGCGGGGGGGGCTGAGATGCGATGCGCGCGGAGGATGCGGGGAGGTAGATGCAAAGGGATAAGAATTCTAACGGAGAATTATCTTTGTATGTATCTAAAAACAAGAAAGAGGGGAAGATTAACTAGTAGATAGACGAGGTGAGACAAGACGGAAATAATCAGGTTTGGTATGCATCTAATGTCTCTCTCTCCTCTCTCTTTGCTCAGCGCGGCTACGATAAGAGGAGATGAGCTTCAGTGACGTAGATGACCTAAAGTGGAAACAGTTCCAGGGAAGCTCTTGTCGGTGCGCGTACCGCTGTGACTAGCACTAATTGAGCTGTACAGCCGAGGCATCCACTAGAGTACACTCTGTTGGAATAGCTTCACTTATTATGATTACCGCGCTTTCACGGTCAGACACACCAAAATGTCAATTCAATTTCCCCGCATTCTAACATGTTATTATCCTGAAGCTCTGACCAACATGGGGTTATCGTCAACGTTGATAACGCGCGAGCCGCCATTGACAAGGTAAATCAATTGTATCCGTATATTTACAAGGTAAATCAATTGTTTGTCTCGGTTGTCTCATCGATTACTTACCTCGTGACCATTTCCGACATCGCTTTTGACAGGGATGTTGTATGCATGCTTGAGATCTGACGTCCGAAAAAGGACCCTGGATCTGGTAGCTTGATATAGAGACTACCTACCTACCTATCTACCGGTAGTTGTGGAGCGATCATGTCTTTATTGAGACATGTAAATATTTATACTGATATAAACCAGAGTAGAGCACTACAAACTGTATGTAGCAAATAGTGATATACTGATAATGACAATACCGAGACTCCGAAATCAAGATAAGCTCCATTATCCATTTAGCACCCCTCTTCCATGACATGATGAACCCCAACCCACCGAACCCATACAGTTTCTAGACCCATCAAACTACTGTATTCTCTTTAATAATACTTAGTTAGCCGCCTGCCGCCACTACAAAGCCGTTGTCGGGCTTTCATGAGACAGACCCATTTCATGACACACGATCTTTTCTACCGCCTTCTTTTGCCAATGTCTCTTGTCTCACGAGTCAGATCCCCCCGAGTTCCACCACCACTTCTAGTCTAATCTTATCAGCAAGCTTCTCGAACACACTTGGAGGAAGATAAGAAAGCTTGAGGTCCCCCTCCTTCACCGCGTCTCCTCTCCTCTTTGTACTACCATCTTTCAACAGACAAACAAACAAACACTTAATTACCTTTTGATACCCCGTCCTTTTCTTCTTCTTCACATACACACATATACACTTCTCAATCAACATGTCTGCTCCTCGTGGTCGTCTCGCTGGCAAGAACGCCGTCATCACCGGCGCTGGTGGGTAAGTTCATTGCTCTCCTCCCAAGCTACCACACAGCGCTGACAATTCCCAGTGGTATTGGTCTGGAGACTTCTATCCTTTTCGCAAAGGAGGGTGCTTCAATCCTCATGTCCGACATTTCTCAGCCTGCTCTCGAAAAGGCCGCCGCAAAGGTCAAGCAGCTCGTTCCCGATGCTCCCCGCGTTGAGATCCTGGTACGTCCTCCAACGTCACACACGCCATCGCAATAACTGACTGACATTCTTGGCAGAAAGTCGACGTCTCCAAGGAATCCGAGGTCCAGGCCATGATCGAGTCTCTCGACTCTTGGGGCGGTATCGACGTCCTCTTCAACAACGCCGGTATCATGCACGCACAGGATGACGACGCCGTCAACACCCCCGAGAACATCTGGGATCTCACCCAAAACATCAACGTCAAGGGTGTGTGGTTCGGCTGCAAGCACGCCGTTCTTTCCCTGCGCCGCCACAAAAAGTCAAAGGCTTCCATCATCAACACTGCTTCCGTCGTCGCTCTCGTCGGTGCTGCTACACCTCAGCTTGCCTACACTGCCTCCAAGGGTGCTGTTCTCGCTTTGACCCGTGAGCTTGCCATGGTTCACGCCAGAGAGGGTTTCCGATTCAACAACTTGTGTCCTGCGCCCCTCAACACACCTCTTCTCCAGGACTGGCTTGGTGATGACCAGGCCAAGCGTCACCGACGTGAGGTCCACTTCCCCATGGGACGATTCGGCGAGGCTATCGAGCAGGCTCATGCTGTTGTCTTCCTGGCTAGCGATGAGTCTAGCTTTGTCAATGGTCATGACTTTGCCGTTGATGGTGGTATGACCAAGGGTTATGTCACTGCCGAGGGACCTGCGCAGTCGCCTCCTCAGAACAACGCCAGCAAGGACTCATTGTAAGGAATAGCGACCAAGAGAAAGGGATTTAGCGGGGGACATGGCATCTGTAGTAACGATTAGTATGAACCAATAATGAAAGAAATTGTCACATCACAAATCTTGTCACAAGTGCGAGGGTAGTCACCTGGCTGATCATATAACAAATATATTGGTGAATATACAAAAAAGATACCCAAACTCCGGTATATGCTTTTTCTTCTCTTGTTGGTTTTAATGGAACTGTCCTTCGGTATTACCCTCGCCCATACTCTTGCTGCTCGAACTTCCACTTTGGATAGCTCCTAGAATACCATCAATGTAGCTTGCGCCACTCCACTTCTGATGTGTCAAAACATCACACTTCAAGTCCTTCTCGCGACGCTGAACAATATCAACATATGCCTTCATACCGCTATTCTTGAACTCGCGCGACAGTTCAGTTGTGATGGTCGCGTTGGAGTGTAGACCCGCTAGCGAAATGAGCTGCAGCACGAAACCCTCTTTCGCAATGTCCCAGATGAATGATTTGAGGGTTTCATCGGTGAAACCATGGGCCATCCAGTTGAATGAGGGGGAGAGGTTGTACACGAGACCCTTGCCGGGATAAACCTCGCGGACGGCGCGGCCTAGCTTGGATGCTACTTCAACGTTGGGGTCGCCTGTCTCGACCCAGAGGAGATCCGCGTAGGGGCCGAATGCGAGAGCGCGCTTGGTAGCCGCTTGCATGCCGGCGCGGTAGTGGTAGAATCCTTCGCGGGTGCGGGGGACGTCCCAGTTGAAGTAGACAGGTTCTTTGGTGTACTTGTTTGCGAGACCGCGACGACGTGAGATGCCCATGTCGTGGTCCTTGCTTGTCTCGGCAAGGTACTCGTCAATCTTGGATTGCTCAACACCCTCCTTCTTCATGTGCGCGACAGCAGCTTCGTCGAAAGTGATGAGCTTGGTATTCTTGACCCATTGAGCCTCGAAAGCGTCAATCTCAGCACCCACAGCACCCTTGGCCTCCATAGCCTGAATGGTCTCGGCCAAAGGCTCAATTGAGGGGTCTGCAACACCGAGAATAAACTCGTGATCGCGCACATCGATGGCAGATGACAGAAGTTTACCAGATTCGGAATCTGTTCGGGCAATCACAAGGTTCTCGCAGCCCATGACATCCCACTGGAAGCGCGTGGCGACAAGACGGTTGATGTGCTCTCCGATAGGAACGAGGACCTTTCCAGCAAGATGACCGCACTTCTTTCCACCGTGAAGCTGATCCTCAAAGTGAACAGCAGCAGCGCCATTCTCAGCAAACAGCTTAGCAAGCTTGAGAACAGCTGACAGACCACCGTGACCAGTATCACCGTCGGCGATGATGGGTCGGAGGTAGTCAGTGTATGGTGTCTTTGCGCGCTCCCCAGCAGTCATCTTGCGACGAAGGTCCCATTGT
The DNA here is from genome assembly GCF_019609905.1 of Fusarium poae. Lineage (NCBI taxonomy): Eukaryota > Fungi > Ascomycota > Sordariomycetes > Hypocreales > Nectriaceae > Fusarium > Fusarium poae. The sequence continues at coordinate 482,887 of NC_058399.1, forward strand.
TTTCGGTCGTGCATGTTCTGCGCCTTGGCTAGGCGCTGGACCTGGTTGGGAACGGTATTATATGGGTAGTCGCCAAAGTCGGGGGATACCTCGTTGGTAGAGGTGAGAAGGGACGAGCATGCCCAGCCCGAGATGTAGAGGACTTCTTGGTGAGGAGCTTGCTGGGTCATTTGGACGGGATCAATTGCGCCCACTACAAGGTGTTAGCCGGGTATCGGGTATATCGGAAGAGGATTTATGAGACGTACTCGTGTGAATGGGTTCACCCTTGGCTTCACGCTCACGGATCAGATTGAAGAGCTTCTGAGCCATGACAGAACTTGGATATTGAACCTTTTGCGTTCCACGCTTGGAAGCAACATCCTCGGCACTATACGGACGCTTGATACCGGCGAACCTAGGCGAAGCCCACCAAGCTTCGATTTCGTGGATGGTAGCTTCATATAGTTTATCTTCAGCCTCGCCAGGCTTTTGCGACTCTGGTAGAAGCTGAAAAGCGTCGGCAGGTTGTGTCGCGTGGGTGCTGAGCGACGACATCTTTGCGACAGATGTGGAAGATATGGCTCGGATGGCGAGAAGAGGTGCGCAGCTTCGGGGCTTGGAAGCAGCTGAGATTAAGCGCTGGGGAGCTCTCGTGGATAGTCTGCGCATCATTTTGAGGGATGTTTTCGTGAGGATGAAGAGGGAAGAATGTGGTGGTGGTGAAGTAGACAGAAGAACTGGGGTGGAGTGGATTGGTGGTGGATGAATAATTAAGTCCAACAATCCGGATATTGATCTGCAGGCCGTGATAGCTCTAAACAGCCAAGACTGGATGTAACTATCGAGAATGATAACGAGTACTATAATAATTTCTAAGAAGTAGAGAGTTGTATATAAATTAAATAGTTCTTTCGATTAGATATATATCTGGATGTCTTGGTCAACCACAAAGACCATTTCTCAACCAACTCGATGACCGACTTTAGCTTCGGTAACCGAGCAATAGATGTTTCTCTCTCCATTTCATATACAGTATGGTGTTTTACAATAGCTGACAAAAACAAGTCACAAGTTGGGGGTTGTGGTCAACGTATTCATGTCAGCAAAGCCTTGGTTATAGAGAAGCATTGCCGAAGGAATTGGCCAATAATAGAGGTCGTACGGTAAACACTGGTGTCTCTGATTGGTCCAGGTTGCTTGTTTGAGCCGTGGTAATGTTGTCGGTTCATGGCGGGTTTCCTCGGTTGTCGCCGACATAACCGTGGAGAAGAGATGTGTCTTTGGTAGCTGGTAGAGAGACATGGTTGATGTTCAGGATTTAATCAATATATTGTTTATTGATGGTATAATCTATGATATAGTAGTTATCATAGTTACTCTCTGTTGTCTTGTAATACTTTGTTGTATCTGACTGTCTTCTCCGCACTGAATACTGCGTCATTCTACCAGCAATACAACCCCGCATGACAAAATAAAACAAGCAGACACTAGACTGGAGCTCTTGTCATCCCCCGCTCCCCCGGTTGTTACCCCAGATTGACTCGGGCCCCCACCTGCCGCTTCTACTCGTTTACAGCAGGGAAGCCGCGGCCCAGCTGTCCATTATCTTACTCGACTTTCCTTTATTTGTTTGTCTTTTGTCATTCTCTCTCTTGATTTACTCATCTCTATACTCTTGTCACATATTCACAATGGCTCTCAACTTGACGACTTCTCGACGGGCTTTGGGCTCGCTCAAGGTATGTGACTTACATGTGATACTCAAATGCCATAAACTCACACTTTATCAAAGCCCCTCACTCGTGCCGCTTTTGTGGGAGCTCGTGGTTATGCTACTGCTGAGCCTGACCTCAAGGCCACTCTCCGCGAGGCTATTCCTGCCAAGCGAGAGCTCCTCAAGAAGGTCAAGGCTCATTCTAACAAGGTCCTTGGAGAAGTCAAGGTTGAGAATACTCTTGGTGGTATGCGAGGTCTCAAGGCCATGGTCTGGGAGGGTTCAGTCCTAGATGCCAATGAAGGTATCCGATTCCACGGTCGAACTATCAAGGACTGCCAAAAGGAGCTTCCCAAGGGAAAGACTGGCACAGAGATGCTTCCTGAGGCTATGTTCTGGCTGCTTCTCACTGGCCAGGTTCCCTCAGTTAACCAGGTCCGTGGTTTCTCACGCGAGCTTGCTGAGAAGGCCCAGATCCCCAAGTTTGTCTCCAAGATGCTCGATGACTTCCCCAAGGACCTTCACCCCATGACACAATTCGCCATGGCCGTTTCTGCTCTCAACTACGAGTCCAAGTTCGCCAAGGCCTATGAACAAGGTCTGAACAAGGCTGACTACTGGGAGCCTACCTTTGACGACTGCATTTCCCTCCTGGCCAAGCTGCCAACCATTGCTGCCAAGATTTACCAAAACTCTTACCGTGGTGGTGGTGCTCTGCCTGCTGAGGTTGATCTTGAGCAGGATTGGTCTTACAACTTTGCTGCTATGTTGGGCAAGGGTGGAAAGGAGAATGAGAACTTCCAGGATCTCCTCCGTCTTTACCTCGCTCTTCACGGTGACCACGAGGGCGGCAACGTCTCTGCTCACGCCACTCATCTGGTTGGCAGTGCTCTATCCGACCCTTTCCTGTCGTACAGTGCTGGTCTCCAGGGTCTCGCTGGTCCTCTCCACGGGTAAGTACTTGTCACTCTTCTCGATGACTAAAACTAACACATCTCTAGTCTTGCCGCTCAGGAGGTCCTCCGATGGATCATCCAAATGAAGGAGGCTATTCCTGCCAACTACACCGAGCAGGATGTCAACGACTACCTCTGGTCTACCCTCAACTCGGGTCGTGTTGTTCCCGGCTATGGTCACGCCGTTCTCCGAAAGCCCGATCCCCGATTCGAAGCTCTCATGGACTACGCCGCTGCTCGTCCCGAGATTGCCAAAGACCCTGTCTTCCAGCTTGTCGAGAAGAACAGCCGAATTGCTCCTGAAGTTCTCAAGAAGCACGGCAAGACCAAGAACCCCTACCCCAACGTCGACAGCAGCTCTGGTGTTCTGTTCCACCACTACGGCTTCCACGAGACTCTTTACTACACTGCCACCTTTGGTGTGTCGCGTGGTCTTGGTCCTCTTGCCCAATTGATCTGGGACCGTGCTCTGGGTCTTCCCATTGAGCGACCCAAGAGTATCAACCTCGAGGGCATTCTCAAGCAGGTTGAGGGTCAATAAAAGATAAAGATACCCAGTTCAAAAGGTGTAACAAGCGATCAGCAAGGTTTATTTGGGTGTGTATATAGTGTTGGGATATAGCCTGTCATGATTGACGATTTGCTTTGAGTAGACAATTTATCCATTGATCAAACAGGTGGTTTCTTTCTATATCTCTGACGCTTCTGTCTATTCTATGCTTTGCTTTCGTAATTCTTCTTGTCAAGTCTGACCATCTCTACAACTCCTTCTCCAAATGATCAAAGTACAAATCATCCCTCAAGGCCTTGCCATTATAGAGCTCAGCATAAGGAAAAGGGCTCTTCTCACCAGTACGAGTATACCCTCTCCTCATATACCAAGCAATCAACTCATCTCTCGTCCAAATAACAGTCATGCTCATAATCTTAGTTCCCCATTCCTTCTTAGCATGCTCTTCAGCTCTTTGCAGAACCTGTCTTCCAATTCCACCCGCCTGCAGTTTCGGCGACACAGCAAAAAGTCCAAAGTACGCACGCTCATCACTCTTTCTCACAATCTCACAGCATGCCACAAGTCCTGAGCTAGCGTCCTCGGATCCTGATTCTGGCGTTGATGTGCCTGTTGATGAGGGCGTTGAACGGAATGCGAGAAGGACAAGACCTTCAGGTTCGGTGATCTTGGCTTCGAGGGCTGAAGGGGATATGCGCTCGTCGGCGAGGAGGTCTGCTTCTGTTGTCCAGCCGGAGCGGGATTCGGGACCGCGGTAGGCGGAGACGATGAGGGTGAGTAGAGAGGGAATGTCGAGTGTTGTTGCGGGACGAAATGTGAGAGACATTTTGTAGATGGGTTGTTGTAAGTGAGTGGTGTTGAGTGAGTGAGTGAGTGAGTGAGTTGTTCTCAATTGAGTTTGATGGTTCTCAATATATATAAGTTGACTTGAGTTGGAGTTGGCTCAAGTAAAGATGAAAAAGAGAGGCTAGCCTTGCTTTAAAGAAAAGACCATCGTTCAACTTGTTCTTATTGAGGTATTCGCAACTCCGATGTAGGAGAATTTAACTGCCCAAGTCAAATATTTGCCATTGGAAAAAAGGTGTCATCGTATAGATTTAACAGAATGGGTTAGTCTGGTAGGTCCACGAATTTCCTGTTTTGTTAATTTTAAACGATGATACTGGAGGATTGTTTAGCTTCTCTTGTCTCTCTCTCTCTCTCTCATGGTGAACCTGATTGATTTATAAGTCAAGTCCCAACTTATCGTGAAAATTGACGTTACATGTCAAAGATATCAATCAATAGTCTATGAGTTTCTAGAACATTGTCATTTCAATCAAAGGCGCACCGATAAGTCTAGGTTTACAATGCTTCTGCTTCTCAATTGATCAATCAACGCCAGGCCTGCTTGCTTGCTATAAACAAAATGCCCCATGAACAGTATATAAAACTTGGGACCTGTGCAAAAATAAAAAAACAAAGGTCCGTAATGGTATTGGTATATTTGCTTGCTGCCATGCATGTCATGCCATCCATCCATCTATCCACCTCTTCTAGCCAAAACTCAACTCAACTCACTCAGCGCAAATTAAAGAGATGCGGTACAGGGAAAAAATGTATAAGAAAGATTCTGATATATGTATAGAAAAAAGGGAACCACACAATAACAAAAAAAAAAGAAAAGGATAAAAAAAAAAGGTTTCTTTGCTATTTCACACACATGATACGCCCCCCCTTCTAAGGCGCCGCCTGGGCTGGCACCTTGGAGTACTTGGCTGCGCTGTACTCGAAACCCTGGTTCGCTGTGTCCTCGCCTTGACGGTATGACATGAGATCCTCGTTCTCGGCGGCTGCTTTCTTGGCTTCTGTTACACCGGCGGCGCGTTGGCGCCAGAAGAAGAAACCTAGAGCTCCGAGACCGATGGCTGCGGCGCCGATGCCGCCGGCGTAGATGCCTGTCTTTGTGCCTGTGGGGAGAGCTTCCCATTTCTCGCCTGCTGTCTTTTCGGGTTCCTTGTGGAGGTTCTCGTAGGCAGTTGAGTTGCCCCTGATGTTTGTTAGTTGGGAGGATGTGAATAGGAAGGGGGGGATTGCTTACTTGACAATCTCGATGGATTCCCAGCTGCCGGTCTTGTCGCCGTAGACGTACTCCTTTCCGGTGCTGTAGTCCTCGACTGTGACGTCCTTGACGTGCATAGTGTAAGGACCCTTTTCGTAATCGGTGTCTGGGAGTTTTTGTTAGTACACCTGAACTCAAAACTGTGGTTGATCAAACTTACCACCACCAGCCCATTGACGTGTTCCCTCGGGCATTCTAGGATCACCAGCAGCCCAGATACCAATCGAGAGCCTCATGGGTGTCTGAGGGTAGCTATCGATATCATCCTTTGCAACAACCTTTCGCACGTTCTCTCCGTTGATGTACCAGTTGAGCTCCTCCTTTGTCCACGTCGTCGTGTAGTTGACGTATTCCTCCTGCATTCCCCCTTCGACAAAGTGCCATCCAGCTTTTGTGAAATCCTCCACGCCCTTTCCATAGTAGTTTGTCGAAGCGTGGGTGTCGTTTGCGCCGAGAATCTCCCAGTCGACTTCATCGAGGTCATCGCTCAGCCACATCATGGAGCTGATGATGCCCTGGCCGGGCGCAGCCTTCATGTGAAGCTCTGTACGGCCAAAGAAGAAGTAAAAGTTGGTGCGCAGAGTGGGTGAGTCGCCCTGCTTGGCGACAGTAAAGGTAGCGCCGAGCTCCTTGTCGTAGGTGACGCGACCGACGTGGCCGTCCCAAAAGTCGCTTGAGGGCGTGTCGTTGAAGCTCCAGGTGTATTCCGTTCCCCAGGCTGGGTTGGGGGCACAGTCGGTCTCGTTGAGAGGGTTGCAGTCCGAGGTTGTTTGAGAGACTGCGATGCCGAAAAAGGCAGCAGCCGGGAGGATATAACGTGAAAGCATCTTTGTCTGTTGTATGTGATTCCTTTCTTTCCTTCTTGTCTTTTTTGGATCTCTAAATCTATTTTATGAGAACAGATAATTGAACAGGGAAAACAATAAATGCGACGATTTGAGTTGATGGGTTTGTCGCGATCAAGGAGTGACTGGGCGATGTGAAACGAATGAAACACCCAAGGATCGAGAGAGTAGGAGACAAAAAAAAGGAAAAAGAGACACAGAGAGAAAAAAAAAGGGACAATGACCGAATCTGTATTCCTTTAATGATCAATGATGAGAGAGAGGAAAGGAAAGAAAAGAGAAGGAAAGGAAAAAGAAGGAATAAAATGAAACGGCAAAACGATATTAGTTAGGAAAAGGAGAGTGCCGAGAGACCCCCCATACCCACTCCCAAGCCAAGCCAAGGCCAAGCATTAGATAGGTACCTAGGCATTTCAGGGGAGAGAGATAATAGAGAGAAAGAGAGAGAGAGAGGTCATCGCCAAGTCCATGAGTGTCTTTAAGATTATGGGTTTGAACCACTAAGAATGCATTGAATTGATCACGTTGTTGAACTGTTCTTTTTTCTGTTTATATCTCAAACATGCTCTTTTTTTATTCTGTACCTGTCCCTTGAATTAATTGCTGGGAAAAGAAGTCTCCAGCGGGTCAGGTCAATCAATCCACTGTTTGTCTAATGTCTATAGCAGGGGTGGGTAAACAATGGACAACTTCTCTTGAGACGCGCCAAGGAAGCTTAGGCTGGGCACGGGAGGGGCTTTTCTTGGTTGGATATTTCGCTTAGAGTTGATCCGATGGAAATTAGAGTAGAGTCAATTGATTCTTCCATGTACTAGATACGTATGTAGTATCTGTTGACAGTCAAAGTGCTGGAAATTGTTTGTTGCTAATTCTGTCCATGGAAATGAAATCCCTGGAGATAAAGTCGGTCGCTGCACTAGTGGCGAGTAGATCGACAGGGGGAAAAGGAAGCTATTGGGCGCTTCGCTTGTGAACTGCAAGATCCCGTTACTTTTTGGGACTGCATTATTATGACTGAATGACTGACTGACTGACATTCAAGAGGGGGATAGGATCATGTTGTATTGATTGATTGACAGACAGACATAAATCTCAGCTGTTCCCTTGAGGTTTCATATACATTAATGCTTATCCTTGTTCCGGCGATTAAGTTCTGCTAGTCGAAACACTTTATGAGGAGAGATAAGCAAGAAAATGGGGGCAACCTTCATAAAATAAAATAAAAACCCTGTGCTATAATAGATATTCAAAGCACAGCCACGCTTGGCTTAGCTTAGTCTTACTTAGCCTTGGGCTAGGAGCTGGGCCCTCTTGTTCTTGGTTCCCTGAACAATCTCGTCCTCATTGTAGATCTCCAATACACTGGCGTGGTTACTGATGGCCTGCGCCCACTTGTAAAAGTTTGGGGTTTCTTTTTCGAGGCGCGACGAGAGATTGGTCGGTAGGAGGCCGTGCTTGGAGAGGGACAGTACTCGAATGACGAACGGGGCAGTGAGGACCTGTTTATTGGCGTCAAGTTAATTGATGTTGATAGTAGGTAGACAAGAGAGGGAGAGGGAGCACGCACCTCGGCAAAGGTGAGCTTATCGCTACCACCAAAAAACGGAGCAGCGTTCTTTAAAAGAGGTTCAACTTCTTTGACGATACCAGCTATAGCATCATCCACAGCACTCTCAATCTCTGCGTCCGTCTTGCCACGATAGATGGCCCTGCTGAGATGGCCCTGGACCTTGTTAGAGTAGGTATCAGCAAAGAAACTGATCCTTGCTCTGATCAACGCCCCGTCACGGTCCGAGGACGCAGGGAGTAGAGTCTTGCTCTGGGCAGGATAAGCGTCTACGAGAAACTGTGCGACGATGGCTGATTCAGTGATTGTCTCGCCGTTGTGGATAATCGTGGGGACGAGACCGCGAGGGTTGATGTTGAGATACTCTGGCGAACGTGGAGTGTCGAGGTCGATGATTTCCTCTTTGAATGGGAGGCCTAGTTCTTTGAGGGTGATGTGTGCCCTGTGCGCGACTGGAGAGAGAGAGAGAGAGAGATTCTATTAGCTACACCGTAACCTACTGAACAAGGCAAGGTAACCTGGATAAGAATAAGATGAATTGCCAAGTCACCGCTGATACAACATTGGCTGGTTTATATATAGAATGGGTAATAATAATGATAATATGCAATACTTACAAGGGCATCTGTGGGAAGTGTAGAGAGTAATGTCTGATTGTGGTTGAGATCCCATCTTGGCAGCGGTAAGAGTGTTGAAGTGACGATAACTTGGAAATCTAAAGCGGTTAAGGAAGAAGGCCATTTTGATGGTTTCCCCTCCTATATACTTTACTTTTGACAGGCAGAGCAGCATTATTAATTCACTTGCGTAGCATTATTAATTGACCAGAGCACGCCTTTGATCGCATCATTCCATTCCGTCCATTCCGATCTGTTTGTTCGTTCGGCTTTGTGTTACCCCCGAAGCGCGAGAATGGTTGCGTCATTTTGAAACGCCTAAAACATTGTGTGACTGACGACAACATCTTCAATGAAATGTATAGACAGATAAAATGTCAAGTGAGGCTCTTGATGGTGATGATTATTTTTAGATTATTTCCCGAAATGAGTAGCCCTCTTTAAATTGGGAAATTGTCTCTGCTAAGCTTCTGACGTGAGACGGGAAATGGGAACTGAGTCGCGCTAAAGGTGCTCTAGGGTGGGTTGAACTGAATCACTGTAAAACATTATCTGCTGCTGAGGGGATCAAATGGAGTCTTGTTCTGTATATAATTATTAAAGTCGAAGATTTATTTAATCTAGAGGTTTAACTTGCTTTACGTTGTTCTAAAGGGTATAAAGGTGGTTCGAAGTATTCTCTACTGGAAGGATTGCATCAAGATATTGACCAACACCAAATCAGCGCCAGTAAGGAGATGACAACTCAAAAAGAGCCCAAGTGGTGTTACACGTCGTCCAAATCATGGCCAAGCACTTTCAAAGCCTCTTCATATAATGAAATTGTACAATCAGTTTTGGCTGTTCTCTTTGCTTGTGTGGGCGGATGCACATGTCTACGTTAATGCTTGAAGTTGACGGCTGTTCTGGCACTGCCAGTGATTGACAGCTGATAGAGCAAACACTGCCAAATATTTCTCAACACCAGTCACTTCAGAGTAGCCTGACAATGGAATGGGCCCTAGGCAATGTAGAACGTCACTTGGAATAAACACAGTCGGAATTTTGGCGCGGGTTCTCTCTCTTTCAACACTCTCCCTCCTCATCACCACCTTTTCTTGACTGTTATTTTGTCCACATCCCATTTTTGATACCTAGGTATTTTTGACAGAGTCTACACCAAATATCGAAAAAAATACAACTGCGATATTCCATAATCCTTCAACATCTCTCGCCCGCCATGGCGTCGCAAGGACGCGGCGGAGGACTTGAAGGTCCAGGTCAGAACTACCGGACCAAGCCTTGCCACCACTTTAAAAGAGGTAACTGCCATTACGGAAACAAATGTCACTTCTTACACGAAATACCTTCTACAGTGGAAAGCCATATGACTACACCAGCCCCTGTCGCCAAAACAGATCCACGCAAGCGATACATGGCCTGGAAAGGCATGGTTCGTAAACCACCTCCCAGTTTTCAGACTACATCAGGTGCAAAGGAATGTCACAAGTTCTGGAAAAGAGCTCTCGAACTCTTGGACGAAGATAACTCGGAACAGCACCAAGATGTCGCTCGTGATCTTGTCAACGATGATTATCACGGTCTGCAGTTTATTGTCGACACTGCTGAGAATGGTTCCTCTGACGCCAAAGAGAACTTGCCCACGTCTTATGCATTTATCCAGGTCATAGCTCACAAGAGCCTGATGGACTCGCTATCTATCGAGGCCTGTGTTGGAACCATCTTTACTGTCTTTGCTGGCATGAATGGAGAACGAGGTATCGGCCTCTTTAGTTCCATGTGCGAACAAGCTCTCGAAAGCACTGAACTATTTTCCGAGCTACTTGGGACAACCACTCAGGCCGCCCTCCGAGTAATGATCGCAGCGCTGTCACAACTTCTTAACAAAGTACCCCGAGCACAGTTTTGTGACGAACTACCTGGCCTCATGGGACAGGTAGACAGGCTAATTGCTATGATCGCCGAGGACACTTCTCCGAAAGAGCTTGACGAGGTTTCGACTCACTTCAGATTGGTAAAGAGATTGGTCAATGCTGCTCATGAGCGTCTTGCTTCAAGCGAGAACTCTTCCGACAATTCACGGAACCTCAAGGCTATCGCATCTACATTTCCCAAAGAATTGGAAATTCCTGGAGGCAGACACGACAACGACTTTGCTGATATCGGCAAGATTGCCATCTTGCCAACATATGAAGAAGTCACCAGCGAGCAGGCAGAGTACCTACCGTCTACCAACTTTACGGAGCCTCATGTGCTGGGGGATCCTTTGCAGCGACACATCGATTCCATGTTTCGACTAGTCCGACATGATATTCTCGGTCCTGTCAAAGATATCCTACGCGACCTTCTCCAGTCTGAAGATTTGCTGAATGGGCGTCTTTCCAATCCCGACCCGCAGGCACAAATTTATGTGGAATCACGTATCGAAGACCTTGTCAGCAGCAAGAAGCACGGCACTGAAGCTGTGCTATCTTTTGAACCACCTCGTCAAATTCTCGACAAGACACAGGAGCAGCAAAAGGCATGGTGGAAGGCATCCTCTCGCTTGGGTCAAGGTACTTTGGTGTGCTTTGTTTCTCCCACGCCTGGTCGCACGAGTTTGCTTTTCTTACAAGTCACTTGTAAAAGCACAAGCCGCAGCGACCTCAAGGAGAACGAAGAGCGAACCAGCAACATTGCTCCATTGCAGGGTTTACCCAGCATTACCGTCAAGCTTGTGAATCACAACCGAGACGACTTACTTTTGCTGGCTAAACTGTACACAACCAAGGCTCTGGGTGTACTTGTCGATTTCAACGGCGTGATTCTCGATACTTTCGTGCCCATTCTCAAGAACCTCCAGACTATGAAACGCGAGAACCAGATAGCGTTTCAACAATGGATTCTTCCTAGTGCAGCCGAAGATCGAAGCGTCACTACACCAGCGTATGCGCGCAGGCTTGATTTTACCTTTTCCCTGAGGACCATTGCAAAAGACAAAGCGACTGATCTTGCTCTCGATCCAGAGCTCCCGGAGAACCTAGATATCGAGGAGTTGGAACGCGCGACAGGTTTAGATCAAGGACAATGTCATGGTTTGATCGGGGCACTTACTCGTGAATACGCGCTTATTCAAGGCCCCCCTGGAACTGGAAAGTCGTACCTCGGCGTTCAACTGCTCAGAGTTCTTTTGGCTGCGAAGCAGAAAGCTCACCTGGGTCCCATCGTTATCATGTAAGTTGTTGAACATGCGTCTGTATCGTTTGTTCACTTAGGATACTAATTTGGAATGTAGCTGCTACACGAACCACGCACTGGATCAATTTCTCAAGCATCTCCTCGAAGTTGGGATCTCTCGCATCATTCGAATCGGTGGTCGCAGCGCTGCCCCAGAGCTCGATGGATTAAATCTTCGAGTAGTCGGTCAAGATACAGCAAGGACAGTCACTGAGCGGATGAACCTTGCCGCGTCATTTCGCCAACTCGAGATGAGTTCGCGCACCGCATCAGAAGCCGCGACATCTCTCTACCTTGCAAGAAATGGACGTAGATGGGACTTTCTCAAAGAGTTCTTGAATTCTTGGACGAGTGGTTGATCGAGGTTGCAAGAGGAAGAAGTTGCTGCTGTCTGTACGGCTCGACAGAAGCTTCCTTTATAAGTCATAGCCGATATCATAGAGTTCATGCCGTATGAGTCACGCCTGTATTGGAAAACCTAGAGTCTTGAGAGAAACCTTGACTTGATATTTTGTTAAAAATTTAATCTGTCCGGACAGATTAACCTTTGTTGATAACCTTGAAGAAACCGAGAAGACGAAAGCTTAAGCCGTCATAAAAATTAAAAAAAAGAGTTCTTGAATGAGGAGAACCCCAGAATTTACGAACAATTCGAGAAAAGCGACAATGACTTTACTATTGTTGGAGGCGACCCTTTGGAAACCTGGCTTGGCTCACAAATTCAGGGAAACTTCGAAGAGACACCAGACACCGATCTGGAAGTACTAGAGATGAAAGCCGATAAAGACATCCACAGCCTCGCCTCTTAGGAACGGCGTGCTCTGGTGAATGACTGGACGCGACGGCATCAAGAAGAACAGACCGATGTTCTTTTTGAGGCCATGGACGAGTGCGAAGAGCAGCAGAAGAATATCCGACGAATCTACGACAGCGTCAATATACGAACTATCAACCAAGCTGATGTAGTTGGTTTGACAACCACATCACTTGCTGGTCGTATCGATATGCTCCGGGGTTTAAAGCCCAAGATTGTAATTTGCGAAGAGGCAGGTGAGTTGAAGGAGGCAGATATCATTTCTGCTCTGATGCCTGGGCTTGAGCACATCATCCAGATTGGAGATCACCGACAACTACGACCTCAAATCAACAACTACGATCTAAGTCTCGAATCGACGTCTGGCCAGAAATGGCAATTGGATCGTAGCCAGTTTGAGAGAAGAGCTGAAGGTGAACCGGGTCTTGATCCAGCGCCACTCACACAGCTCAACGTCCAGAGAAGAATGAGACCCGAGGTTTCGCAGCTGATTCGTGGTGTTTATCCAAACTTGGTAGACCATGAGAGTGTGCTCAAGGCACCAGATGTGGTTGGCATGCTTGACAATGTGTTCTGGCTGGATCACAGTCATCCTCAGGATAACGGGGGAGATGGTACTCGGGTGAAATCTCACAGCAACCGGTGGGAGACCAACATGGCAACAGCCCTTATCCGTCACTTGGTCCGACAAGGAAAGTACAAAGCTGAAGACATTGCGCTACTGACACCGTACATGGGCCAGCTTCAACAGCTCCGGACTGCTCTTAGCCGTGACTTTGAGATATGTCTCGGTGATCTTGATCGCGAACAACTCGCCCATGAAGAGTTTGAGGACGAGTCGAGCTCCAAGAAGTCAGTCGAGAAGAAGAAGTTACTACAGACAATCAGACTTGCGACGGTTGACAACTTCCAAGGTGAAGAGGCAAAGATCATTGTCGTGTCACTGGTGCGCAGTAACCCTAAGCGTCAAGTCGGGTTCCTTCGAACAGAGAACCGCATCAACGTTTTGCTCAGTCGTGCTAAGCATGGGATGTACCTGATTGGTAACGCAGCGACTTATCTCAATGTCCCGATGTGGGCAGATGTCCATGACATTCTTGAAAAGAGCGGTTCTGTTGGAATGCAACTTAGACTTTGTTGTCCTCGTCACCCAGAGACACCAATCGCTTGTTCAGAACCTGAAGACTTTTCCACCAAAAGTCCCGAGGGAGGATGTACTCTGCCTTGCTCTCGAAGATTGGAGCCATGTGGTCATAAATGTCAGGCGATGTGTCACTCCAAGGCTATGCATGATGCGTTTACTTGTACACGATCTTGTCCTCGCATTCGAACGACTTGTACTCACCAGTGCCCTAGACTTTGCGGAGAATCATGCGGTCCTTGTCTGGCTCAGGTTTCTTGTATTGAGCTCCCATGCGGCCACGTCGCGGAAACAATGGCGTGCTATCAGACACAGGATCTGGATGGGTTCAAGTGTACTGCTCTAGTGAACAGGACCCTTCCTCATTGCGGACACAGCGTGACTCTTGAATGCCATCAGGTTGGAAATACTGTGTTGCCAAAATGTCAACAGCCTTGTACGCATATTCTTCCATGCGGTCATGGGTGTTCTGGGACTTGCTCGGGTTGTCAGGGCGGCGTTCATCCCAAGTGCGATAAACTTTGCCATCGTTCATACAGCACTTGTAACCATCGCTGCGGCCAAAAATGTCATGACGGAGAGGCCTGTGGAAGTTGCAAACAGCCATGTGAGGTAAGTTCAAACTTCTGTACAGGACAAGGATCGGTGACACTGACGATGTTTAACAGGTTCAATGTCCTCACTCTACATGTAGCTCACTCTGTAACAAGGCATGCGCCCCATGCATCGAGCCTTGCACATGGTCATGTTCTCACCAAGGTTCTTGTACTCTGCCCTGCTCTGCTCCTTGCAACAGACTTCCCTGCAACGAACGATGCGACAAGAAGCTGCGCTGTGGTCACCAATGCCCAAGCTTTTGCGGAGAAGTTTGTCCTGACGGCTACTGTCAAATCTGTAGTAGATCAAAGAAGAATGCTCGTGTTGATCCCCTGGAGTTTCGCAAATATTCAGAGATTGATCTGGATGAGACTCCCATCGTTGTTCTCGGATGTGGTCATTTCTTCACAAGTGAGACGCTGGACGGTCTTGTTGGTCTTGGGGAGGTTTATCACACGGACAAGGTTGGCAACTTTACCGGCCTGAAGAATATCGCTGGTTCACTTGCGCAAAAGACGCCTTGTTGTCCTGACTGCAAGAGATCCATTCGGCAATTTGCGACACGACGATACAACAGAGTCATCAACCGAGCAGTCATGGATGAAATCTGCAAGCGCTTCCTCATCAAGGGCCAAGCTGCCTTGGACAAGCTCAACCACAAGTTGTCCAAGGCTGAAACTACACTTGCGGCATCTCGTCGGTCTACGTCTCTGGGCCCTCACCATACAGCTACCACGTTCTTCAGAGAGCGACACACCACTATAAAGGGTCTCGAAAATGCGGCAGTGAAGCTTCAAGAGCTCATGAGTGAGGAGAATCAGCCAGCCAAGAAGCTGATTAACGCGATTGCAACATCTCAACCCACGACTGCTGATGGCTTTTCTTCTATCTCGCGATTGATGGAGGCTCTCAAACTCTCTCACTCTGCGCCTGACGAACAGTTGCTCCTCGGTGCACGTCTGGTAGTATTGGAAGCCCAGCAGATACAACTGATGGACGCGTTTATGGTTTCCAAGTCAAAGGGCAAGAAACTGCATGAAAACGCTCTTGATCTGCCTTCCACGGATAAGTGGTTCAAGACTTGTATGGAGTTGATCGTAGAGGCAAAGGTTGCGAAACTTCCTCGGATCATCATCGCAGGCACACTCGCGTTTGCAAAGATTGCAAGAGCAGAGGTTTGGACTGCCAAGCCATCCAGCTCGACCGAGTCCGGGCACATCGTGGCGGCTCGGGAACTTCTCCCAATCGCTCTGGACTTTTGTTACAAATTGGGTGGCGACAACAGTGTTCTCAAACAGAGAATTGAAGACATGATTGAACTCTATAAGCCCAGACGCGAACAAGTCACGCCTGAAGAATTGGCGTCTATTCGATCAGCCATGGTAACTGGACCTCACGGCATGGCGACACACTCGGGGCATTGGTACAATTGCGTCAACGGCCATCCTGTAAGTTTTATTCACCCCGAGACTTGACTGGTATTAATGTTATTTTTTAGTTTGCGATTGGAGAATGCGGTATGCCGATGGAAATGGCGCAATGTCCTGAATGCGGTGCAGCAATTGGTGGTGTTTCGCATCGAGCTGTTGAAGGAGTGTACAGAGCTGAGGAGATGGAGACTCCTGCGGATGAAGTACGACGTGAGGAAGGACCTGTCGGTGGACAGGGAGGAGAAGGCTGTGTTGTGAGCTGAGCATTTCTTGAGTCTTCGACGGTTGGTGAAAGAATGTGAGATTTGGTATCAAGTTTCAGGATGACTAGATAAACGCCTTGGCCTTGGTTTTGTCTTTGGAGCAGACAATGACCAGATGGGGATGGAACTGGACAGCGGATAAAGTATTAATGAGTGAGCTGAGGCTCAATATGTAGAGATTCTTGTACTTGGACGTCAATGCACTAGTTTGGTCACATCACTTGCAATGCGAAAACTGTTGATGGTTTAAATGTAAACTGGTATTGTAAAATATAAACTGCTCAAACTAGAAACGCTTCTTGACAACTCCATCATATACTCGTGCTTTTCCATATCATATCGTCATATTAGAGTGATGAAACGGACTTTATTCACGTTGCATTACGTTTAGTATCCATGACCTATATCACTGTTAGACATCAATCATCAAAGTCAAGATCAAAAAGACTTACGTCCAAGGCTTCGTCCCATCTTGGACATCTCCTTAGCCTGAGTCTGCTTCATCTTTGCCCTTCTCGAATCCTCCTTGGCTTCCACCTCAAGCCTCTTAACATGCTCCCTAGCATCACGCACGCTGAGTCTGGCTTCTTCAAGAGCACGATCTGCTTCGCGCTCAGCCATCTCGGCGCTCCTTACACGCTCTCGGGCTTCGAGAACGGCGGGGTCATGCTCATTGTTGCGGTTCCCTCCAAACTTGGACAAAAGTCCACCGCCCCCAGAGCTATGACGACGGCTGGGTGAGCGGGATGAGGATGAAGAGTGACGGTCGTAGGATGAGGCGGAACCGCGGGAGTGACGGTTGTGACGGGAGGATGTGCTGGTTCGTGTGGGTGTTGGTTCGGTGTGTTTGGAGCTGGAGAAGAGACCGTGCTTGCGGGGAGGTTCTTCCCTGATGGGCTCTGGGGAGGGTTCACGACGACCAAAGAGAGGCATGATTGTATAAGTTTAAGTTGAAGTTTAAAGCAAGAGGTGTAAGTGAGTCTTTGTGTGAGTATGAGTGGATTGGATAGCTTGTTTGATGGAGAATAGAAAAGAAGCTTTTTATTAAAAATCTGGGCGACTCTTGGCCTCTATTTAGAGAAATCCATCCTCTTACCTTTCAGACTCCTTTTGTGTAGATGATCGTCAAACTGATTGAAACCTGCTTTTCTTTCTCAGAATATGTAACTTCATCTGTACAGATATGTATGTGACGTCAATTTGATCCCTGTTCAAAAAAAAGGGTGTTGTAAGTGAACAAGGGTTCAACTCTTGGCTGGACCAATCATGGAGAGGTTATGACACGGATGTCATCTCTTGTGACGCAGACAGTGGCGGTTTTTATACAGCATGTTTTGTTTCAGGAGATATATCATTGGTAATTAAAAAGTATGGGTGAGATCATGGTTTGGAATATCATTTCTGTTTGATGATAAGCCAGTCTGCCAAGATTATAAGGAATGAAGAGAGTACTAATATGTATATCAACGTTTTAGACGGTTACACTACGCAACAGTCTAAGATCGCAGTGGATCAAAGATCTGCCCATTAAATCGAGAATTGACTTTTTTAGTACACATAAACTAGACTTGACAGTTGGTTCCAATTCCCGAGGTAATACAAAGCTACATCACCCATTTACCCTTGACCAAGCGTGGCTGTGCAACTTCCCCTCTCTCACAATCATCATCAGACTCGTCATTGTTTTCTTTTTAGAATGTCTTTATCATTAAGAATGTATGTGTAGGATGTGACTGACAAAAAAAGACCAAAAAAAAAAAAAGGCAGTCAAACATGCAAAATATCTCTCGTCAATTGTTTTCGACCGATAAAACCCCTTCCCAGCAGTCTACTCCCTTCTTCCTCCCTCCCATATCTCTTCTCTTGTTTTTTGCACAATAGACTTTTTGTTTGTGGCAAAAGACAAAAAAATACCGCGTAAAAAAAAAAAAGAACACCGAAAATAAAAGGATCCCTATGTGCAGATATGGAGCACGATATATACAGTTGTTGAAAAAAGGACGTCTTCTCACAAGAGAAAACGAGTAGGTAAAAATAAACGAAGCCGTATATCGTTCAATCAGACATGGTTTGGTCGGATGTCAGGCTCGTATTTTTTCGATTATAATGCTCGTATCGTATCGTAAAAAAAAAAAAGGAGAGGGTTTAGTTTTTTTTGGAGTCCTTGAATTACATGACGGTGCACTTGCTCTCCTCGCGATCCTTCTTGACGCTGAGAGCAACACGCGCAGCCTCGGTAAAGGCTTCGTTGACGCCCCTGTTCTTCATGGCGGAGCATTCGAGGTATCGCTGGGCGCCTATGCGACGCGCCACCTCGAGACCCTGGTCGTAGTTGATCATTGGCTTCTTTTCCCGGGGTTCGGCTGCTGCTGCTGATTCGCCGCCGGCTGCGTTTTCGTCGTCTTCGCCTTGCTCGCGGAGGTCGCACTTGAGGGCTACGAGGACGAGTTTTGTGCCTGGGCAGTTGTCGGCGATTTCGCCTACCCACTTGGACTCTACGTTTTCGAGCGAGTCTTTGCTGTCGACTGAGTAGCAGAGCATGATGAGATCTGTGTCATCTAGAGACAGAATTAGTTTTTGATCAGTAATCCGAGAGAAGGGGAAGGGGGTAATTATTACCGTAGGAAAGCGATCGTAATCGGTCGAATTCTTCTTGGCCGGCTGTGTCCCAGAGAGAAAGTTCAATGTGGACATTGTCAACAAAGATGTCTGGATGGTATGATTAGATTATGCGCTGTGTTGAGGACTCGTGGCATCGTACCGTGAACGTAATTCTCGAAAACGGTAGGTTCGTAAACCGTTGGGAAGTAGCTATAAATCGCATTAGTCTCTGCAACATCTTGTCAATACAATGCGAAACGTACCCTCTAGTAAAGACGTTGAGCAATGATGTCTTTCCGCAAGCACCATCACCTAGTAGAACCAGCTTTCGCTGAACAGTTTTGGATCCTCCACAAAGAGCAGGCATTGTATCGAACGAATCGTGTGATTTGTGTGTAGTTTAATTAAAAAAAAAAGAGAGAGAGAGAAGACGACGATGGAGAAGAAAAAAAGAGAAAAGTAGTTGGTTGGCGTTGGCGTCGGGCGCAAAATGTCGCAAAGAAATAAGTTGAATCTCGGTTCGTGGAGATGCCAAATGCACCCTGTCCCTTTATTATCGTCTGTCGTGTATGGATCGGGAAAGGGAAAGAAAAAAAAGAGTTAAAAGTGGCGTGCGCGCGCGCGGGGAGGAGTCGATATCGGAGCGAGAAGAGAAAGAAAAAAAGGAGGGTGAGTTTGTTTCTTTTCGGGGGGGGACGTTCGTTTTCTTGGTCGTTTTTGTTTAAGAATCGACAAGGCGAATTGATGCGAAAAAAGAAGAAGTGAGGCAATGAATGCAATGCGATGAGAGAGAGAGAGAGGTTGAAAGTGGTAGGGATTGGCTCCAGGGATAGGGAAATGAGAAGGAAAAAAAGGAAGTGGAAAAGGGAATGGGACAGTGGACGGGCAGCGGGCTAAACTGACCGGGGGGCCAGCCAAACCCACTGAGCTTGGCCTTGAGCTAGTGGAGTCGATAGTGCTTGAACTGCTGTAGATGTGGTGACTGACATAAATAACTACCCTCAGTTTATAACCCATTTATTCTGTCTCTATTAAACAGTCTCCCCTTTTTTCCCATCTTCTTCTTTGCAGTAGCGTCTATTCAATTGGTTCCACAGGGGAGGGGAAAGGCCCAAATTAAAGTAATGGTTTTTGGTTTGCGGCGGCTAAGGAAAGTCAAGATTCGATAGATTCAAGCTTGATGATATAGATTTTACGTAGATGGTCATTCAGTGGCTTGAGTAAAAGGTGAATGGTCCCCCTTGATATTGTACCTGTGACGTGAGGGAGAGGAGTCATAAACACCAAGGGTAGAATTGGGAATATTGATTGGATGTCTTGTTTAAATTCCCTTTTACACCGACATGATACACCTCCTTGTCATTCCACGCATGCACTGACAATCACAATCTCCAGCAAGTCAAGTCAATAGGGTCTGGGTTGCTGTACGAATTGACATGAGATGAAAACACTAAATCACTTTATACCACTATAGACTAGGTAAATAATCATGTTTATTATCCACGACCAAGAATTGATACGTCGCAACTGTCCGATTCTTTATTAGCAAAACAGACTAAACCTCCTCAACACCTAATCATCATCTTTTTGATATCCACGGCGTACTCCACCCATGCGCTCCGCCAATCCCTTGTGCTCAGCCTGTTGGTGTAGCTTATTCACGAATCCACGATCACCACCACGCTCTCTAGCTTTATCATCTGCTTCTCTGGCCGCTTTCTCCCGCTCTTCGAGGATAGCGAGACGTTCTTGACGGTCAACGTCTAGCTCGGTTGCTGCGGACTGCATCGCTGCTAGTTTGCGCTGACGCTCTTCTTCCTTGGCTTTGTCGTCTTCGTTGTGGCGTCGGTCGCTGGGGTAGCTTCTTCTTTGGTATTGGCGGTTGTTGTCTCGTGGGCGCTCATCACGACGGTTGTCTCGCGCGTCATCGCGATGTCGTCTATCGCGACTATCGCTATCGTGTCGATGTCTGTCTCCGCTACTGCGACTATCCCTGTCGCGTCTATCCCCATCATCTGAATCATCGCGTCTTCTACGTGAATGTCTGTCCCTGCTATCATCCCTGCGCCGTCTGTGCCGATCCTCTCTTGAGCCATCACGTCGACGCGGGCTTTGCGATCGCGAGTAAGACCGTCTTCTTCTGTGGTGTCTATCCTCCCCGTCTGCGCTGCGATGGCGGTGTCTTCTCCTGTGTCGATCTTCCCTTCTTCGTGACTTGTCCTTCTTTTCCTCTTCTATACCTCTCGAAGCGAGTAGTTGGCGGCGTCTGGCTGGGTCGTTCATCATGCTTTCAAAGGCGGCTTGTTCCTGACGTTTCATAGCGAGCAAAGGGTCTTCGCGGATCTTGGAAGCTGTATCGCGCACGGTATTCGCATTTTGCATCGCCATAAAACTTTCGGTGCCTGCATCCTTCTCCAGCTTTTTATGTTCCGTGCCTTTGATGAGATTGTCGATACGTCGTTTTCCGAGGAGGTAGGCTTCGGTTTCTTCTGTTGTGCCGGTCTGCCCGTCGTTGGGGCCTTGGTACATCCATTCTACGCGGTCGACTTTCTTCTTGCCGCCTGCGGCCTCGAGCTGCCGCTGCACTTCTTCCTTTGCGCGCTCTTCCTTGATTTCATCGAGACGTTGTTGTGTGCGCTTGCGTTCGGCGAGGGCCTTTTGTTCCTCGTCCCAAACAGCCTGTTGGTTGCGCCGAAGCGCGGGATGGAAGGATTTCTTCAAGTTGAGATCGCCGCCGCCCATTGTGATGTGATGTGATGATGTTTGGTAGATAATAAAGTGGCGATTGATTCACTGGCCCAAAAAAGTCTTATCAGATCTTATCGGTTCTTATCTCTTATCGCCCACTGCTGCAGCCATTTATCAACAGCTAACGGACGGCGACTTCTTATACTCGTCGAAATTCCAATGAAACCTGATACTTGCTTAAGATAAAAAGGTTCAGTTTCCTTAATCCCGACTTAGACTTGCTCTTAGGCTGTTTCCTTCCTATATACTAAACCCAGGTCTCAAGGTGTCTGCTATGGGGGAGACTCCAGTGCGGGACGTCGTTGGCTTACTGACTTACACTGACAGCAGTCAAAGGTGCGTTGGGCAGGTCCGTCCAGACAGTCTTAAATATGCGGCATGTTGGCTCAGACAAGATTTGGCTTGGGTCCGTGGGATCGTATATGACGCGAAGGGAGCTTCTTCTGAGCCATGAACAGGCATGAGCAATGTACTGGAGACTTTGAGTTCAACTCGACAAATATCCCTGAACCCTATCGCCAGAATCCTGATTGATCACCCACCATCGTCTGCCTAGCAATCCCATGGAAGACCTTTTCGTTTGATCTGCGAATCTTGGAAACGTATTTGGGAGTGCATGTTAGTGTCGCCCATTCGAAGTGCATTGTGTAAAAGTAGCGTCCCAATGAATTTTACATTGTATTATACATTCATGTCTATGATATCTCGAGAAATCGCCCGGTCCCAAGTATCCACGTATTCGTACATTCGTTCCAAGCTCTTTTGTTTTACCAACTGGCTCTCTTGACACCAGGAATATTTCCAGCCATGGCCTCCACTCGAAAGTTGTACTGCACAATTCATTAGTCCAGACTCCCCATCTCGTTCGTTCCGGGTTGCCTTACTCGTGACATCTTAAAGTCGCTCAGAATACCTCGTCCCTGTCCACCCATGATACACCGGTTTCGGATCTGTGTTGGGCGGGTGTAGCAGTGCATCTGCGTCAATTGGAGCTGTGCTTCAGCGCGGACTCGGGGAGGGAGGGTTGTGTTGCGGATGATGAATCGGAGAGCTTGTCTATAGGAGTCAGGATCAGTGCTTGTTCTTCTTTCGTGTACGTCTTTTCGTTTCAATTCGTCGTCGTCTTCGTCGTCGTGGAAAGAGTTTTTGCGTACCGCTCTGTCTCGTTGGCCTCAAAGACCTTGCGCTTTGTGTGGTCACGCAGGGTTCGTACGTTAACGAAACAGCCCAGATCGAGCTTCTTGGCGCGGAACATCGACATGATGGGCGGTTTTGGCGGGGATTGTCGATGATGAAGCTGGTCGGGAGATGTTGCGCTCGTCAAGAGCCAAATTCGAGGTGGATTAGGTTTAGCCGGAGAATTGCCGGAAGGGCAGAGATAGGAACCGAATCAACTCTTGGGCTGGGACTGGAGATGTTGGAGGGTAAACAATTTGACTCATGGATAGAAATCAGACATCCTTCAATTGATTCATCTTAGTTATTGTGACAAGTAGTAGACGTTTTGTCGTTGTTGTTGACTCTATAGTTGATTTCTTCTCGTGCACGTCTTTCATGGAAAAGTAATGGAACCTCATGAAGACGACCAAGTCACCAAAGAGCAGTAGGACTGCCTTCGGTTTCAATTCTTTACCATTTAAATGGATGAAGAAATAATTCAATTCTCACGTCGTATCATTATACTTGAAGAATTTCACTACTAAACACGTATACCGACTTGAACCTTGATGATCTAGGGTAACGTGGGCGTCACTGAAAGGATGATCCCAAAGCGTCAGGGATTCATGCTACCTGGAATGTATGCAGCTCTTTCTTGGCTAGCTGTACGATTATCTAACACCAGTGGCTGCATAACCCAACCCAACCCGCACAATCAGCCTGAACATTTATTTCTTTTCTTGTCTTCTTTCTTTAATGTATCACGACACTTGATAATTGACATCATGGATCCCAGCAGGGAAAACCTCCTCAGTGGAGCTCATGATGGCAGCGACACTGAGTCAGACATTGACGCAACTGATTATCTCAACAAGAATGTCACCACCACTCAATCTCAGGCTGCAGTTAATTCTCAGCGTCGATTGCGACCGACAGGAGGGATCTTTCGACGATGGCGCACAAAGAAATGCTGTTTGATCATCGTTGGAACTATTGTAGTGGGTTGGCTTCTTTTATCGGCAATTGGTGCTTTTGCTTGGAAAAAGATCAAAACTCCTCCTGCTGATGGACAGTCACCACCGTGGTATCCCAGTCCCAAGGGCGGTACAGCGAAGAACTGGGAAAAGAGCTACGAATTGGCTGCCAAGTTGGTAGGTAAGATGACGCTGGCTGAAAAAGTCAACATCACTACCGGAACTGGTTGGAGTATGGGTTTGGCTGTAGGTACCACGGGCGCTGCGACCAATGTTGGCTTTCCTGCTCTGGCTCTGCAGGACGGACCGCTCGGAATACGCTTCGCTGACAATGCGACTGCCTGGCCAGCTGGAATTACAGTGGGAGCTACATTCAATAAAAAGCTGATGTATGAGCGTGGAAATGCCCACGGAAAAGAAGCAAAAGGAAAAGGCGTCAATGTTATTCTCGGCCCTGCTATCGGGCCTCTTGGAAGAGCTCCTGCGGGCGGGCGCAATTGGGAGGGTTTTGGTCCCGATCCTTATTTGCAGGGTATTGCGGGCGCAGAGACGATTCGGGGTATACAGGACGCTGGCGTGATGGCTACTATCAAGCACTTCATCGGTAATGAGCAAGAGCATTTCCGACAGGCGTGGGAATGGGGTTTACCCAATGCCATCTCTTCCAACATCGACGACCGAACACTGCATGAGATTTATGGGTGGCCTTTTCAGAATGCAGTCAAGGCTGGTGTTGCGAGTGTCATGTGCTCGTACAACATGGTCAACAATTCCTACGCATGCCAGAACTCGAAGCTTCTTAACGGCATTCTTAAAGATGAGATGGGCTTTCAGGGGTTTGTCATGTCGGATTGGTTGGCGCAGAGATCTGGTGTTGCGAGTGCCCTTGCGGGATTGGACATGAGCATGCCTGGTGATGGACTTAAATGGCAGGATGGCGATTCTCTTTGGGGACCGCGTCTGACACAGGCTGTTTTGAACGGATCTTTACCTGTGGATCGATTGAATGATATGGCACTGCGAATTGTTGCGTCTTTCTACCAATTGGGCCAAGACAAGGACGAGAACAAGGGTCCAAACTTTTCGTCTTGGACATATGAGGAAAAGGGAGTCCTTGCACCTGGAAGTTCTTCACCTCAAGAGAAGCAGGTTGTGAATCACTTTGTCAATGTACAGGAGGATCATGCCGAGTTGGCTCGACAGATTGCCATTGAGGGAACTGTTCTGCTAAAGAATGAAGGAGTACTTCCTCTGAGTCGAGAGGGCCATCTTGCCAACTCCAAGCCCGAAAAGAAAGATGGAAAGGTCACGATTGGAATTTTTGGCGAAGATGCCGGTCCTGGCAACGGAGTCAATTACTGTCCTGATCAAGGATGTAATGATGGCACTCTTGGATCAGGTTGGGGCAGTGGCGCAGCCGACTTTCCCTTCCTGGTCACTCCCGTCGAAGCTCTGCGAAAGAACTTCAACAAGGATAAGGTCCAAGTCAGCGAGTCGCTCTCCAACAAGGTCAAAGACACCAAGAAGATTAAAGAGCAGGATGTTTGTTTGGTGTTTGCCAACTCTGATGCAGGAGAAGGGTATATTGGATGGAGTAGCGTTCGAGGCGATCGCAACGATCTTTTTCTTCAGAAAGGAGGCAATGAGCTCATCACGCAAGTCGCGGATAACTGTGGTGATGGAGCTGGTACAACAATTGTGGTTATCCATGCTGTTGGACCTGTCGTCATGGAGAACTGGATTGACCATCCGCGCATAAAGGCTGTCTTGACAGCTAACCTGCCCGGCGAGGAGAGTGGAAATGCGATTGCGAGTATTCTTTTCGGCGACGAAAGCCCTAGTGGAAAACTGCCATACACAATTGGCAGATCTCTCGCTGATTATGGTCCAGGGGGGCAGGTCTTGTATCTTCCCAACGGGGTGATTCCGCAGCAAGACTTTGACGAGGGTTTGTACATTGACTACCGACACTTTGACAAGTACAATGTCGATGTTCGATATGAGTTTGGCTATGGATTGTCGTACACTACCTTTGAGTATAAAGATCTCAAGATCTCACTCGAGAAAGCAGTGTCACAACTTCCAGCCTCGCGTGTCTCGCCATCAAGTGCGAAACCACCCAGGTTGGATGACAAGATTCCTGATGTTAAGGAGGGTCTCTGGCCTAAAAATATTCGCAAGCTGAAGAAGTGGATTTATCCCTACATCGACTCGCCTAAAGACGTCAAGAAGGGTGATTACCCTTACCCCGAAGGCTACGATGTCGAACAGCCGCCTTCTCAAGCAGGAGGCGAGGAAGGTGGCAACCCTGATTTGTGGAAGACGGTGGTGACTGTCTCCGTCGTGGTCACCAACAGCGGCTCTGCCACTGGCAAAGTTGTGCCTCAATTATATCTGTCGTATCCTGAGACGTCCAAGGTAGACCATCCCGTTCGGGTCCTGCGCGGATTCGAGAAAGTTTCTCTCGAGAAGGGTGAGAGTAAGATTGTCGAGTTTGAATTGACAAGGAGGGATCTGAGCTACTGGGATGTTGAGGAGCAGAATTGGAGGGTCACAGATGATGGGGAGTTTACGATTGCTGTGGGAGAGAGTTCGAGAGATTTGAAGTTGACGGGGACGTTTAAAGCTAGCACAGCACTGTAGTTATGTAGATTGTATTGACTTGCTACGATGCAGTAGCTTGTGTTTTATTTTGCATTCGTACTTGTAACTAATTATACGCTCTCAAAAACTCTAGCAAAGCCATCATGGCCATGGCTTGTCCATAAGGCATACTCGTTCGGGGAATATCCTTGTAATGCTGCAAATCATGCCCCATGCCCGTACCAAACGAAGTATTCAACAACTCTCCCTCAGGACTAATGTTGTCCAACACAGCCTTGATTGCTTTCACAGCTACGTCAGAGTACTCTTTTCCAATGTATCTCTTTCTCTCCGCTTTGAGAATACCGTAGGCGAAACCCGCGGTCGCGCTGGCTTCTACGTAGGAACCCTCGTCTTCGGGGACGTCGAGAAGGGTGCGCCATAGACCGTTGGCGCATTGTGTCTTGGCTAGAGCTGCGCATTGAGAGTCGAGTGTGGAGATGAGGTGGGAGCCGATGGGATCGGAATCGTTGAGACCGATTAGTTCGAGGAATTCGGGGATTACAATTGTGACCCAGCTGTTTCCTCTTGCCCAGCGCGCATCAGCAAAGTTGTGTCCGCCTTCTTTAAAAGTCCAGCCGTGGAAGAAGAGACCCGTCTTTGTGTCAAAGAGGTACTGGATGTGCAGCAAGAACTGCTTCTTTGCTTCGGCGACGTAGTGTGGTCTGTTGAGGACCAGACCGATCTTTGCGAGGGGCATGACTGTCATCATGAGAGTATCATCCCAAAGCTGCTGCTCGTTGACGTCGAGGTATGTAATATGCTGAAAACCGCCGTACTTTGTACGAGGGAGATCATGCATAGCCCACTCAGCCCAAGCATCCAACCAAGGGAGATAGGTTGGGTTTTTAGTCTTTTCGTAGACAAAGGCCAAAGTAAGAAAGACGGCCATTGTGTTGATGTTTTTTCCCTTGTGGCCCTCTTTGAAGCGGGCGCTGAACCAGTCCTCGATGATTTGGAGGTACTTGTCTTCACCGGTCATCTCGTAGTACTTCCAGATGCCGTAGAGACCGACGCCGTGGGTCCATTCCCAATCGTTCCAGCCTTTTGTGTCGATGATTTGGCCGTCGGCTAGGGTCATGAGGAATTCGCCTGTTGTGTCTTTGATGTTGACTAGTTCGTGGATGAGTTGTTGAATTTGGGTGTGGACGTCTTGCGACGCGATGGAATGGACGTGAGTAGGCATCTTGACAACAAAGTAACTGTATACTTGTTGATTGAGGGATGAGTGAGAGAGAGAGACAGAGACAGAGATCAGCGGGGTTGAGATTGAGGTTATTATTTAATCCTAGCTATTCATGGATCCATCCTCATAACCGGGGATTTGGTAGCTTTTCCCGATGTTCCTTTCTTGGCATGAGTTGCTCGGTCCGATGTATACCGAGTGTCAATGTCTTTTCTGTTAATTGCGAGCCTATGAATGTCACTCTCGTCTTCTTGTCGTAAAGTAAGTGTCTTCTCCGCATTCTGACACCTGTGGGGGTGGGTCAGAAGCTGGGGGTTGAAGATTGAATGGGGGTGGAGATGATGGAGAAAAGAATGGATATGATCATGTAGATTTACATGGTTGTTTTCATTAATCAATGTTTTATGTATAGGTAGGAATATGTTAATCCTGAGAGATGATGTTGAGTGACACACGGGTATAAGTGATAGTGATCAAATAATAGCAATGAAGACAGTGAGTGACTTGGCGCATCATCGTGGGATCCACGGGGGCCAGCCCACTACTTTATTCTCCAATCCCCCACTAGACTAGACTAACTGATCAGTGTTTAAAACGCCGCATCTCAAATACAACCTCGGAGGATTGTCTCGGCAGTCATAGTGTTGGAATGCATGCATGCTAAAAAACACTTTCCAAAACACCAGGAGTCAATGTTTACTGTGTAGACGTTCAGAGATACATGGGACAAGTCCTCCTGTAGTGATTCCTGCCAACTACAACGTTCAGCCTACCATGTCTTATTCAATGCCACCCATCGAGTCAAATAAGATCCAACTATTTATAATTGAGTATTACATCTATGACTAATACTAGTTCATTGCGACGTAGAGGTCGTGGCGTCAAGCTGTATCCCACTACGGTGTCACTCGACATCCATATGCTAGTCTAGTCAAGACAGCCTCGGGAGTCAATATCAAGGCTTCTCTCTACCCAATATGAGACGGTATTTGCGGCTGTCAATACAGGGATAACATCCACCGCAAAAGTGTCCATCATCGTCGGGTACATGGCCGTCTGGTTTCAACACATAACGCCAGATTGGTAGACCCTCATAATTCCATCCACAAATCTGTCCAAATATTTCCCCCGTCTCTGTTATGACCCAAGCGTTTGTGTCTATTTCCACTCCGCAAAAACCGCACAAACCAGAGATCAGACTTTCCCTGGCCCCGCAGTTCTTGCACTTCCAATGAGCGTGGTTGGGGTGGAAATCCACGGTTTCTATAACGATACGGTCTGGAGAGGCGGCGTGAGGCATCGTGTTGGAGTTACTCATTGTGGGAAAAATTGTAGAGCTGAGTTGGAGATTAGCATAGAGTAGGAAGATTGTTATGTTTGAGTTATTGATGGGTGGGAGAGAGTGGCGATTTTATAGTGGTCTGCTTGGGTTAGATGCAAATCACACTCTATTATGTTGATATCATGGATTGCTTACATTCAATGCACTACCGAGGTAGATCCAGCAGTTCAGATGAAGTTATTGCGTTGCAAACCTTGACTCAGCAAGTATTTAACATGAATGGAAGTAAGTCTATCTATCCCGAGATAAACTGTAGTGAAACACACACGGTAAAGGACAAAAGATAACGGACTCCCGACTATCATTAGTGTTTTATTCAAAGACTATAGAAGGGAACGAACGTTGATTGAGAGAGTGTATTAAGTTACCATGAGTATATAAGAAGTGTAACTCAAGTCATTACGCATCATCCTCATGTCAGTTAAACCCTTTTTCTTCCCAGGAGTCAATAACTACATCCTCAACGCCTTTACATATCCCAATAGTATGCACCCGTTGTTAATTTCCATTGATAAAAAGGCTATAGTACCATTCTTCCTTTCCTGCGGCATTCTTTCCAGCATGTCGCCCAATGATCTCCCCACTACTCGTGGCAGCGAAAGACTGGTTGACTCGTGATTTCTGGCAACTGGTGCAGAACTCAGAGTCCATACTGTTCATGGCCTTACAGCTGTGGCACTTCCATTGGGTGTGGTCGCTGCGAACGATATCAGTGATCTTTTCGACCTCGCTTGATGACATGGTGGAGATATGTAGGTTGTAGATATAGTTGTTGTAGAAGTTGTAGATTGTTGTTGGAGTTGCTTTATATTGGCAAGTTATAGATTGTTTGATGTTGAGTTATTAGTAAATGGTGAGAGAGAGTAGAGATCTTTTGTGTTTTATATGTGCGAGGTGTAGGCGAATCACGGTCTATTATGCTGATATCACAGATTCTGTCTCCCACATATTGCAAGGGATCCAACGATTCAGACAAAGTCACCGAGTTATGACCTTTGAGATAGAAAACTGAGTTAATAAGAGAAATGTATTAGGTTATCATGAGTCTATAAGTAGTAGCCCAGGTCATTACACATTATACCCATGTCGGCCATAACGGCATCGGGTTTCGTCCCACCCAAGAATCGATATCAAGCCCTCTAGGCATGTTCTTCTCCTCATCGTGTATTCCGATAGCTTGCACCGTATCAATGATTTCCATTCGTGGTGAGATTATAATGCCACAGTTCTCTTCCTTGGTTATCCAGTCCAACATTATGCCCAATGGGTGTCTTGGCGATATTCAGAGCCACGGACTGCCCCAGTCGTGGTTCGGAGCAGTCAATGCAAATATGATGTTCCATGCTGTTGATCGCTCCGCAGCCTTCGCACTCCCAGAAGACGTGGTCAGTGCGGACCTTGTAGGTGGTTTTGTTGACCGTGCTTGATGACATGGTGAAGGAGTATAAGTGGGTAGTGAATATAGTTGTAGTGTGTTGTGGTAGTTGGTATATAGCAAAGGGCTTGTGATTGTTGGATGTTGTGTTGTCGATGGATGGTAAGAGACAGTAGAGAAGTATTGCTTTATAGACGTGGACGATGGCTTGCTTAGAGCCAGCCCTAAATCACAGTCTTCAACGTTGCCATCGATTTCATACATTCACTAGCCCATTGCACCAGACCTAATGATTCAGACAGCTTCTTTGCCATGGATAGGCCTTGATTCAGTAGCTGTGTAATATAAGGCTTTGTAACTGAATAGAAGTAGGTTTGTCTATACGACCTTGATCAAGAGCCCGTCGCCCCTATTCACAAACTCCAACTGCGTTGACAGAGTGATTCGATAGTTCCCCTCTACTCATCTGCCGACGACAAGTAAACCTGACTTGTCCTATTATTACTGACGCCAATTCCTATCAAAATACTTGTAGGCCAGTTGAGTCCCAACGTATATCATTTTGCTACCCAGCTGTAGCGTCTGTTCTCAGGATAGTAGCTTAACCAGCCCTTTGAACTCTTCTGCCTTTCGAATTAACGTAGAAATGGATACACATTTGCCAAGATAAATTACATAACAGTAGGACACTGCAGCCGTGCGTTGATCCAGCTGTTCTTCCTGCATGTGGATGGCCTCAAAAACGCCTAAGGCACCTCTACATAAGTAGTCAGATTGAGGAGATATAAATTCTAGCTTGTTCCCACTTCTCAACTATTTCGCGACTCACATACTTTGCTCCTAATCCTTCCGCCTTTTAATATACTTGGTTCACTACCCAACATGTCTCATTCCATGGCCACTGACCCCAAAAGCCATATTATCCTTTCAATAAAGGAGTGGCTGTCAACCTGCGACAAGCTTCATAACAATACCTGCTGCAACCCAAACCTCAATATTATATCTTCCGCACCATCTTCTTCACGTCCTTCTTGGCTCATTGACACTCAGAATCGGTGTATAGTTCGCGGAGACGTGAAAGATGATTATCTCGCCCTCAGTTATACCTGGCAAGACGCATTGCCTGGGTTTGACGACAAACAACAATTGCAACTCCTCTCCACCAATGTTGACTTGTTGACTCGTACCAATTCATTGCATCTTGCGTCCCACTTACCCAAAGTCATCCTGGATGCTATGGAATTCACAACAACGATTGGGAAAAGGTATCTATGGGTGGACAGGCTATGCATAATTCAGGATGATCCTAGGAAAAGTTTGGAGTTCATGCGGATGGACCAAGTCTACTCCAATGCCTACCTTACGATAATAGCTGCTGCGGATTGCGGGATGTTTCAGACATCCGACCAATCTATTTCCAGCATGACGGAAGAGTCTACGGGAGCAAGTTTGCTGTTTTCGCATATGCCATACTCTTTACCTTTAACGAACCATGATACTATTGCTTCCGCTCACTACGAACGGCTTGCAACGTCAAAGTGGGCGCAAAGAGCATGGACGTACCAGGAACATATCCTCAGTAAACGCGGCATCTTTTTTGTCTCCGGACTAGTCTTCTGGCTATGCGAATCCTCAATGTGGGATTTATATCACATTAGACTTGATAGAAAGCAGGAAGCATCTATAGCATCTGGCTCTCCCCAGGAATCGCTGACCCGAAGACTGTTAGTAGCGCCCTGGCCGGACTTTAGTGTCTATTGTGACCTAATTTGCCCTTACAACGGACGACTGCTATCGCACCAAGAAGATGGCCTTTCTGCGTGTTTAGGGATCTTGAGCCGGCTGGAGCCCTCATTCCCCAATGGCTTTATATTCGGTTTGCCAAGGCTCTATCTGGATTATGCGCTCCTGTGGCAACCATTAAGAGGGAATATTCACCTCAAACCTCATCATCAAGAAACCAAAGAATTAAAACGAAGACCTGCTCTTCCGTCGTGGGCATGGTGTGGATGGGAGTGCTACGTTGATCCTCGGAGCTTTGAACCTGCTCTGAACCTCTGCTACGATAGCGACCAGAAAAGCAAAGCGAGCTCATGGAAGCTACGGAATACAATAACTTGGAAATGCGAAACCCCCATAAATGAGCCCGCTAGGCTTGATGAACTATTACAGGCTTCTGGTTGTCAGCCACTAAGAGAACCGCCGCCTGGGTGGTTATCACAGTGTGTGGCTCCTTCAACGATGCCACCACCTCGAATTTCCACTTGTACAGCGCGTGGGTTCTTTTCTCCTGTGGCTACTCTTGCGATAAAAATCATCAGGACCTACGATAAAGACTCACCCTCCTGTGGATACACGCTCCATTGTGATGCTAGCAAAAACCCAGTTTTGACGGACAGGCCTCTAGACTCTATGCCAAGAGTAGTTGTGCTCCAGAACTCAGACGGGGTGTTTTCGGGCTTGCTTCGTGTCACAGGAGACTCTGTCTACAAACCAAACGAGCCTATAGAGCTTATAGAAATTTCAAGAGGTAGTGTAAGAGGTAGAGACTTGAAAGATTGCTACGAAACAAGAGTGTTTCAAGCAAGCAAATATTGGCATTCGAAACTCGTCTTTGCCCATTTTGACAGCAGCTGGGGGTGGAAGAACGGCAGAATTCTCGCCGAAAGCTCTGAGGAATGCAAAGACTTTCGAAGAGGGCATTTTAATAAATGTCGCACATCTTTGGATGCATCATTGAAAGATGTTCGTGGCTGGTTTGGAGTCGTTGCCTCAGCAGAGCAGGAAGCACAATTTAAAAGGCCAAAGAATGATTACGAAGACGATCGGGTCTATGAGTTCTCCAATGTTCTATGGGTCCAACGAGGAGAGAATGATGTTGCGTACAGAGCTGGTTGTGGTCGAGTGTTCAAGGACTGTTGGGAGTCGAATAACCCCGAGAATATAACGATAACATTGGGTTAGCCACACACTCACTACGCACCGTAGTTTGGCAACAGTGGAAAGTGGACAGGGCTTCTGGATGTACAGTACTGAATACAAGTCCCGAAGTGCCTGAATGCACTGGTCTATTCGCCCTTCTACTATATTTCCCATATTAGTTTCTCTTCCCAGACCTTGACAAGTTCTTGTAAGCACGACATATAATTGAAGCTCGGGGTCATGGAAATGGTTAGAATAGACATATAACAACAATACAAATAGCGAAAGAAAGTAGTGGGGCAATATTCGATGAGGAATGATGAGCAGTTGAAGTCTGTGTTGAGGTAGATGCTGGTGATGAGCTGGTTGTGACACCAGGCACGGCAGTTGACGAGGGAAGATCCGGCAAGTCTGTCAGAGTAGCATCACTCATAGCTGGCTGAAGGGTGTCAGAATGTATATCGTCACAAAGAATGCATAACATAAACTCACTAGACCAGTGCCGATAACAGACTCAAAATTATCACAGTCAGAATATCCCCAAAGGTTAGAGAGTGCAGCCTCCGTGGCCAGAGAGGTAGCCAAGCAAGACGCATTCCCAATGTATTCACACGAATAATCGAGGCGAAGTAATTCCGGGCGACAGGTACAAGAACTGAAACTTGAGGTGTCCACATCAGATACATATGATAGACACTCATTTATCATATTCTCTGCTGTTTGGCACACCTTCTTTACCTCAGCGCATAGTTGATCTGGATATTCATTGTAGGCACTGAACGAAGGAGTAGTTGGAGAAAAGGTAATGATACTGTCGCAGAGACTCTCCCATGACTTGATGCCTTCGTCAAATGTGCTGTCAAGTTCATTGCCCAAGAAGCAGAGTTGTAGCTCATTTTCGCATCTTTGTATCGCAACAGTCAGTTAAAGGTTACTCATACCAAACTAATAAAATAAGATTCTCACTTGTACAAGGAGTCCAGATATTTCTGGTTGCAAAGGCATTTCTGCTTTCCAGGACGATCCAGAACGGTTGCGCAGGAGTTCCCAGAGTTGAGAAAGTTGTTGCAAGCTGGGAAGGTTGTTATGTGTGAGCCAGCATTGCAAATGAAGCTCGTTGAGACTGTTTCAGACGCTGCATACTGGACAATGCATAGCATCAGAACATGAGGCTTCTTCATCTTTACTGCTTCCTGTGAAATGCTGTGGTGCGATCTGAACTGTCCAAAGTGAATTAATGAGTTTGAGTTGTTCACCCTTCAGATGGCACAATAGGAAATTAAGAGGTACGCAAAGCTCCGAAAAACCAGGATTTGAACTGGAAGGATGTTTTGTTATACTGGAGCACCATTCTATACTAGTTCAACTCCAGCAATACTACAAGAAGATCAAGGCCACGAGGCACACCAATCCAACGAGCTGAAAAACTAAAAGTTGATATCGCATCTACCGGTGTGATAACATGATAAAAGACAATTCTATTGGCCGATAACTGAATTAGCCCTCAGCCTCACCAATATATCTAGCCTATTTGGACTCCCTCATCAGCCGTAAGTCTAGGACTGTGAGTCGATGCAACATTATGCAGCCCACTCAGAATGGCTATCTAATGTTGAATTAGAAGGGCCTCTTATGTTGCCTACAGCCAGGTAGTACAATGAAGCTTGCGCTCGTGGCCCAACTGCAGAGTAACTCAGATGAAAGGACTTGATTCTAAGATTTTGCTTAGACTGATTTGCCATCAGCAACTTCATCCGCAATGAGTCCCTTCAACTCAATACTAAATGGGCTTAAATCTGTATGGAGTGTTATATGTCGGGGATCAAAAGGTTAGTCACCTTGACATATCCCATCAACCCCCAGTAGGCGACACAAGAACAGACAAAGCAATGTTTCTGACTGCAAAACAGGCCTTTTACGCATTTTGTCTTCTATTTTCATTTTTGTCTCGAGTCAATTGAAAAAGATAACATCAAAATGGCAAACATATCAACAACGGGTTCCTCCAAGAAGGCCACCACTACTTCTGACCACCTGGGGCATGGCCCTTCAGCTATTCTGTCAAATCACCATAATTATCACTATATGCAGTCTATGGCATTACTCAGACGTCAACAACGGAATCGCAACCATTGGAGATAGCCCTGATCCTTTTTTTGACTCAGATGGCTTCCATGCACCCCCGATCCTGGGCTCATCGATTGTCTGGGCCACCATCCCGGCTTGGATCATGTCGGCGTACTCGTCGCTCTGGTCTGCGATGCTAGATGCTTTGAAGAAGGTCCAACCCCTGCTGGAGTTGGAAAAGGCAAACCAGGTTCCACTACCAGGCACTGAGGCTTGTAGAAAGCTGTGGCAATGGTTCTCACAAAAGCTCTCGCCGTCGACTACCTCACAAGGCCAACTGCCATCGAATCCAAAGCCAAAAGGTTCTACAATTCAAAAGACACTGTTACTAGATTATGGAGAGTGGCCGGTTATTAACGGCCTTAGGGCTATGCGAGTCGGTCATGTTCTTATGGGCGTTTGCTTGCTCTTGCGTGCAGCACTCTGGACCGCAGGTGGTCTCACTGCCGCCATCTTCGCTTCAGTTCTTGTCCCCTCTGAAGTTGATGTCAAATTATACAGTACCCAGCGCTTTGATGAATATCTGGGCTGGAGTACCGGAAGAGGCACCACCACCAACGCATCCCTCACACCAGCTCTTGACATTGTTAGTGCTACAGTGTTGAGAAACGGGGAAAATTACCCGTGGACTACAGAGACTCATTCTTTCTTACCCTTCTTTCCGAATTCTATAAATGGTCCAGGGAACTACACCTTTGACACCGAAGCATACTCAGCAGCCGTCGACTGTGATGTTGCTACAGAAGATGACCTTGTACGTATCGGTGGACTACGTCTAGCCAGGCAGGGAAAAGACGAAATGAACTCTGCTCAGCTTCAATTCGGTTTCCGACACGAGAATTGTAGCATAAATAAGTGGTTCACCATAACCAACACGACCAAGCAGTATGCTAGGACGTGGTCTACCGACTGTAACCTAGAAAATGGCCACGCAAGACTTGGAATATTCTCAGGAACATACAACGCCTCGGAGAAGCATCATACTTCAAATCTGACAGTTATCACTTGCAAACCTTTAATATACAGGTCCAATGTGACATTGAGTATTTCAATCACAAACAATACTGCCACGCCCAAGATACTCAAGTTTTCTGAAGGAAGCAAAGAAGAGTTCTGGCCATTCTTTGCTACAGCTTGGTTTCGCAATATACCACTGTATTCCGTCTTTGACCCAACGGTGGTCAATGATATGGATACCTTCTCGCGGCTGGTTATTGGCCATGCCTCGGGAAACCCAACTCTTGACGTATTGCCTGACAGACAGAATATCCTCAAGTCGTTTGGTATAGTCTTTCGAGCATTGTTTTCCAATTTTGTGACTCTACAAGCGTATTCTGACGCACCACGACAAGAGATTCATGGTACACTGTCACGGCTTCGGCTAAGGCTGTTTGTAGTCAAATCAGCATCCATAGCTATTATTGCGATCGTTGGCACAGCATTCGTAACAACTGTCATCTTGGGCCTTCACCTCTACATGAATCGGCATATACTTATCCAGTACCTAGATCTGATGTTGGGCACTGCAATATTGTTACGCAATGACCAAAGCAATGGTTTAGCGAGCTATGCTCAAACGGTTATAACCCAAGCTCGAGCAACGAGTCAAGGATTGGTTGCTATTGACCTTGTCAAGTTTGCAAAGAAGCAACCAGATCTGAATAGTTATTTGGTATGGGCAGAAGGAGACCCTAGAAGATTGGAAGTTAAGCGAGCGTAAATAAGAATCACTGGCCAGATATCTCAAATACTTTCTGTCAAAACTTATTAAATAACTCTGGATAACCATTTCTGGATAGTCAATTAGCCGTTCATCTTGAATAAGCACTCTTTCCACTTTTCATGACCAAGTCACTGAAGTGAATATACAATATTTTGGTGACTTATCTGAAAAGTTGGATCTACCACGGTTGAATTGCGAATGTATGAGATGTACAATTTCAGCGCAACAAACTACGACCCAAGACATTTTCGACTAAACTCTAAGGGCCTGATCGGCGTGCCCGGGCTAGAAAATGTGACATTTTGGAGAATATATTTATATATATAGGCCTTATATAATATACTAAAAGGAAGCTATTCTTATCTTATAGAGGCCTTTTATTACCTTTAAAGTTAAGGTTAATAAGGTTTATAAGGCTTATAAATTACTATAATAATAGCTATAATACTAGAATTAAAAACTCTTTATTAATTTACTATTTCTTTATAAAATTATAATATTATTAATTAAAATGCCTTAAATAATATTAAAAATATTTTTATTTAATTAAATAATATTATTATTATTATTTATATAGCTTTAAATATTATTATAAATCTCTAGCTTATTATAGCCTTTTTCTATAAAGTTATTATATATTAAATAGACTTATAAATAATAAAGTTACTTTATAAAGAAGCTTTTTAATATTTTATAAAATTAATTATTAAATTTAAAGAAAAAAATAATATTAAAGCTTATATTTAAATTATTTTTTTTTTAAATTTAAAAAGCTATAGCTATTTATAAAGTAAAATCTTTATTAAATTAAATCTTAATATAATTATATTAAGAATAATTATTATATATAAAGAGAAATAAAAAAATAAATTAAAATTATAATTAATAAGCTCTATTAATAGTTATACTATATTTAAAGAATTAATCTATATTATAATAGCCTATA
The DNA here is from genome assembly GCF_019609905.1 of Fusarium poae. Lineage (NCBI taxonomy): Eukaryota > Fungi > Ascomycota > Sordariomycetes > Hypocreales > Nectriaceae > Fusarium > Fusarium poae. The sequence continues at coordinate 520,386 of NC_058399.1, forward strand.
CTATTATAGCTAGACTTAATCTACCCTTATTAACTAAGTAATCTCTTATTTAATAGTTTATATACCTATATAATAGTAGAGTTTTTTTATAATAACTTTATTATAACTTTATTTTTTCTTTTTTTTTTCTTTAGTTTTAAATAGCTTAATATAAGGCCTCCTTTTTATATAATAATCTATTAAAACTTAGCCTTTTATATTATTTAAGACTTAATCTATATATTAGAATAACTTTATTAAGAAGTAATAATAGATTAATAAAGAAATAGAAAAAACTTAAAAAAACCTATTAAAGTTATAATAAATATTTATAGAATTATAATATTAACTTATTAGCTAATTTTAATATTAATTATATAAAAAATTAAATCCTTTTTAAGAATAAATAAATAAATTATAAGTATAAGTTTAAAATATATAAGCTATAATCTTATTATTTATTCTTCTTAAGGAAATACTTATTTCTATAGAAGATTTTTTTATACTTTTAATATTAGCTTTAATAAATATTTAAATTCTTTATAAAAAACTATTTCTTTTTTTATAAAAATACTTAAGAAAATATAATAAATATATTATATAAGTATAATAAATATATAATAAGCTTAAGATTAATTATATCTTCTTTAAAAGGCTATAAGATATATAGTATTTAATTAATTAATATTTAAATATTAAGCCTTAATAAATAATTTAAATTTTCTATTTATAAAAAAATTATTATAACTTTAACTTTAAAGTCTTTATAACCTATTTAAATTAAATTAATTTAAATCTTAACCTTAAGGGGTAAGCTATAGTTAAACTATTTACTTTTTATTAAGGTAAAAATAAGTCTTTTTTAATTTTTCTCTTTTAATTTAAAAGTATTATAGCTAATACTAAAGGGAATATATAAAATAACTCTTTTAAGATTATATTTTTATAGAATATCTTAGATAAGTAGTTAATTAATTAACTAATTACTATTAATTTCTTAGTAAATAATATAAATTAATAGCTTAATAAAATATAGATTATAGCTTAAAAACTAAATTAAGCTTAAAAAAAAAATAAAACTTTTTATTAAAAAAAGAAAATACTATTTTAATTAAGAGATTATATTTAGCTTATTAAGAAATTAATAATTAATAAAGATAATAATATTTAAATAGTAAAAATAAACTATATTATAATTAACCTTTAAGATTACTATAGTTTAAAGAAAAAGCTAATAAAATAAAGCTAAAGATATTATTTTAAATATAACTTAAATAAATATTTAATTACTATTTACCTTAAGAAATAATAATAATAATAAGTTAATATAATATATATTAAGGAGTTTTTATAAAGTAAGCCTAGTAATAGTATTATAACTTAGTAAAGTCTTTACTATAAGGAATTTAAAAAAAATAAAGAATATTACTTAAAAAATAAATAGTTTTAATATAAAAATAAGCATTAAAGCCTATAAAGATAAAAAATAAAGATTAAGAATTATAAAAAAAATAAATATTTAGCACTTTAGCTATAATACTATATTAAGTTAATAATAAAGCTTAAAAAGCTTTAATAGACTTAAGGTATAATATATACTTATTAATTAATTCTTAATTTATTTATAACCTTTATTTTCTATATATTAATAAAAAGAAATAATAATTTTATAGCTTTATTAAGGATAATTAAGAGATTATATTAAAAGGTATTATTTATTTCTAATTAAAAGTTAATAATTATAATTAAATTATTTATATTTATACTATTAATAGATTAAAAGGAAATATATTTTTTAAAAAACCCTAGATAAAATAAAACTAAGTAATTATTATATCTTATTAATTATAAATTTATTATAGTATTATAAATATTTTAATTTTTTTTATAATAATAAAATATAATTCTATAAATTAAATTAAAAAATTAATCTTTTTTCTAGCCTTTATATTTATAATATATATTAAATAAACCTATAGAAAGTTATAATAAGAAAAAATAGGCTAATAGTAAAAGAAAGTAAACTATTAGTTATATCTATTTAAATTTAATAATACTTTTACTATATTCTAGAGATTTATTAATTTAATATTATAAAAATATTTAAATAGATTTATAATAGTTTATATTAATAATATTTTAATTTACTTATTAAGAAGCTTAAAAGACTATATAGTAAAAGTAAAAAAAGTATTATAATTTCTATTAAAAGCTAGATTATACTTAAATTTAAAGAAATATAAGTTTATTATTAAAGAGGTTAAATATTTAAGATTTATTATTAAAGTAAAAGAATAATATTTTATAATTTAAAGAAATAGTAAATTATTTATAAATAGGCTATACTTATATTAATTAAAAGAGTTTAAAGTTTCTTAGGCTTTATAAACTATTATTATTTATTTATTTTAAATTTCTTTATAATAGCTATCTTTTTTATAAAACTTATTAAAAAGAGTATACTATTTATATAAATAAGTAATAAAGATATTATATTTTAAGAATTAAAATATTATTTTATTAAAGCCTTTATATTAATAAGATAAGATTATTAATAATTTATTTTTATTAAATTAAATAATTCTAGGTTTATTATAAGTAAAGTATTTTTATAAAAGGATAAATAGGGAATTATTTACTTAATTATATATATTTTATAGTAATTTTTCTTTATTAAATATAATTATTTAATTTATAATAAGGAAATATTAATTATAATATATTACTTAAAAGTATAAAGAGTAAAGCTATATAGTATTAAACCTTTTATAATCTTTATAGATTATAAGAACTTAAAGTATTTTATAATAAAATAGGATTTATTAAAATAGTAAGTTTATTAAATAAAGAAGCTATTAAAATTCTTTTTTTAATTTACTTATTAAATAAATAAAAATACTATAATATTTAATACCTTAAGTTATAGAAAATAAAATTAACCTTAAGAAATAAATAATAAGTATATTTAAGGATATAAAAGATAAGTATTAGTAATAAAGATAAATAAAGAAATTCTTAAGGAAAATTAAAGTAAATTAATATTAATTTCTAAAGAATTAAGCTTAAGATTAAATAAAATATTAAATAAAATATTAAATAGAAGCCTTATTTTAATTAAATTATACTTTTAAAATAAGCTAATAATTATTAAACTTAATTAATAAAATACTTTTTTAAAAGACTTTAATTTTTAATACTTATAAAATAAGATAATATATATAAATATAGTATATTTAAGTATATAAATAGCTATTAAGTAATAAGCTTAATATTTCTCTATAAAATTAAAGTTATAAATTTAAATTATAAAATATAAAGTTAATAAAAAAAGATATCTTTATTATTAAAAATATCTTTAAATACTTAAAAATAATAATAATAACTATAAAAGTATTATATATTAATTATAAACTTATATTATTTAATAAGAATATAATTTAATCTTAAGAGGTTACTTAAGATATAATATTACTTAAGCCTAAGTATAATAATATTAGTATTAGCCTAGGTTTATATAGCTATATTATTACTTTATTAAGAATTATAATATTTATAATTAAAGCTATATTTAAAAAGAAATAAAATAAAAATTATTAAAATTACTATTAATTCCTTAATAACCTTATAATAAATTTATAATAGACTTTATTATTAATTTCCTAGCCTTAAGAAATTAATAGAATTAGTATTTATAGGTTATTTAAAATTAATTAATAAGAATTATTATATTAAAAGCTATATTTAATATAAAAGCTAAGGAATATATATAGTAATTTCTTAGTTATTACTATAGATTTTATAGTATATTTACCTTAATTATTAATAATAAAAGTATAAATTAAATTAAGAAGTTCTAGAGTTTTTTTTATAAATTAATAAAAATTAAATAATAACTTAATACTATATATTACTTATAAATAGATAATAATCTTAAATAATTAAATTAAAAAATATAAATAATCTTATAAATCTATATTAACTATTCTTAAGATAATTAATTAAGCCTTTTATTTATAATATAATTATTATTAAATAGCTATAAGTATATTTCCTTAAGTATAAGCTCTTTCTTTATTATATATAATTATTATATATCCCTTTTTTAATAGATAGAGATATAGACTTTAAGCTATAAGATTATAAAGAGTTTAATATTTAATAATTTATAATTAAGCTATAATAAGTATTTAAACTTATTTAAATATAAATTATTATTACTTAATAATATTAAGAAGATATTATAAATTAATATAAATATCTTATTAAAAGATTCTCTATAAATAATAAAGTATAATTAAAATTTATAAATATTAAATCTATTTAACTATTTAAGAAGCTTAATTAATAATAATATAAATATATAGTTATAAAAGTATTAAGTAACTATATAGTAAAACTTAATATCTTTAATAAAATATATTCTTAATTTTATATTAATTTCTTAAAGAGAGTAATTAATAACCTTCTTTTAAATTAATAAAATAATAATATTTAACTTTTTATTATATTAATAAATAATAAAGATAAATAAGTAATAAAATAAATTAAATATATTTAATAAAAAAACTAAGGTTATAAATAAATTTATTAATACTTAGTTAAGTAAAAAAAGTATAAAATGCCTTTATAGGAACTAGTTAATTATATTAAAAGAATAATAGCTTTAAATAATTTTAAAGTATAATATAAATTTATCCTAGAGAATAATAAACCTTTTAAGTAATTTATAATAATTATATAATAAGATTAAAGCTATCTTTAAAGGAATATATTATAAAGTATATTAAAAAGGAAATCTAGTAATTATATTAAGTTTACTATATACTTAAAGCTTAAATAGATTTTTATTTCTTTAAAAAGCTTAATAGTAAAATAAAAGTAATAATTAATATAAATAAAAAGGTCTTTATTTAAGACTTAAAGAAGGCTATATTAAATTAATTAAATTAATATAAATTAAACTCCTATATTAAAAGTATATAGATTATTTAATTTAACTTTATTAATAATTAATTAAAAAGTTTTATATTATTTTTAATACTATTTATTATTTAAGTATTATTATCTTAAATATTATTATTATTATTATTATTATTTATAATAATAATATTATTAATATTTTAATTATTATTATTATTATTAAAAAGAGTAATTATCTTAAGTATATTATCTTTATACTTTTTATTAAATATAATAAAGGTAACTTATTATAGCCTTTTTATAATAAAAAAAATTAATTTTATTAATAACTTAATAAGATTAACCTTAGGCTCTAGTAAACTAATATTAATTATACTAAAGGAAATATAAATAAAAAGGCTATAAATAAGCTTATTACTTTAGTAAACTTAATTAAGTTTAATATAATATTATATTAAATTTATAATATTAAAAATAGCCTTAAATTACTTTAAAGTAATTAAATTTAAATAGTAAATAGACTTTATATTAATATAAATAATTATAATATAAATATTATACTTAGCTTATATTATATCCTTAGAGAGGTTATTATAAGCTAAGTATATTAATATAGCTTAATTAATAGTATATATTTTAATTATATTATAAATAAAGAAAGAATATAAATTAACTAAGGTTATTATAAGTATATTATAAATAACTTATAATATCTTTAAGATACTTTTACTTATAATCTTCTAGATTAATAAGGATATTATTATTATTAATATATTAAAAAGAATTACTTTAAAGACTTATTAAGTTTTATAAGATAAGTATATTAATAGTAAGAAATTATTATAATAAATTAATAATAAAGTTATTATAAAGAATAAATAAAATTCTTATTAATATATAAGGCTAATTATTAATTTAATAAGTATTATATTTTATAAAGAAAACTATTTATAAGATTAATAATATTAAAATAATAATAAAGTAATAAATATATATTACTTTTAATAGTAATATAAATAAAAATAAAAGGGATTTTAATATTATAGTTTTTACTTTTTTCTTAATATATATAAAAAGACTTAAATATTATTTAATAGTATAATTAAAGTAATTTTAATAATTTATTATACTAAGGAAATTAATAATAAACTTAATAAGGATTTAAAGGAAAACTTACTTAAAGGTAGATTTAAGAGAGAATAAAGAAAATAAAAAGAATAAAAAAAGCTTAATATAAAATAATTAAGAGATATAATATAGTAAATTTATAATAAAAGAAAATAATTTTAATAAAAAGGTATAAATAAAGATAATATAATTTAACTAAAAAAAATAAAAATAAATATATTATAAGTTTATAAAGTTATAATAATAAAAATAAAGTAATTATATAATTATAATTATATAAAGGAAAAAAGAAAAAGGAAAGAAAATTAAGATAATAATATTATAAAGATATCTATAGATTATATAGCCTATATATTAACTATAAATTATAAAGAAAAAGAAATATAAATATTAAAAAGTAATAAAATAATAATAAGGCTTTTATAAAGTTAAAAAAGCTTATTTTTCTTTATTAATAAGAGCTAATTATACTATAATCTTACTATTATTAGCTTTAGCTTAAAAAATAAAGAGGTATTATTAATAGCTATACTATATTTAAAGAATTAATTTATACTATAGTAGCCTATATTATTATAGCTAGACTTAATTTACCCTTATTAATTAAATAACTTTTTATCTAGTAATCTATATATTTATATAATAGTAGAGTTTTCTTATAGTAATCTTACTATAACTTTATCTTTTTTTTTCTTCTTCTCCTTAGTCTTAAATAGCTTAATATAAGGCCTCTCTTTTATATAATAACCTATTAAGACTTAGCCCCTTATAAGCTCTATAGTAAGATATATATTAATTATAAATAAAAAAAAGTATTAAAGGAAATATATTTAAAGATTATATAATAACTAATTAAATATAATCTTATTATTAATAATATTATTATAATAAATATATATTATAAGATATTCTTAAATAATCTCTTTATTAAAAGATTTATTATTAAAGCTAGTAATAATAATACCTTTATATAGTATAAAAGGTAAGAATTATTAAATTATAAGCTACTATTTAATTTATAAGCCTTAAAGAAGTTATTACTTAAGGGTAAAATAATATAGAATATTATAAAAAGGGGTATAATTAATAATAACTTTAAAGAGAAAAAGCTAAAAATAATAAATTACTTAATAATAATTATAATAATTAAAGATAATAATAATAATATATTGCCTATATCTTTATTAATAATAAAGGTATTAACTATTTTTATAAAAAGTAATATAAAAAGAAGTATTTTAATTATAATATTATTAAATTCTTTATTCTCTTTTTTATAGAAAAAAAAGATTAAAGACTTTATAAAAGTATAATAATAATCTTAATAATTTAAAGTCTTTAATAATATTTAATTAATTATTAACTTATAATTATATTTTTATATTATAGCCTATTAAAAAAGAAAAGCTTTAAATTATAATTTATAATTATATTTAATTATTTTAAGAAAAATAAAGTAATACTTTTATTACTTAAGTAATATATTAGCTATTAATAAATATAAATAATATAATATTATAGAATTTATTTAATAGTAAAAAGCTAAAAGTAATAATAATAAATTCTTTTCTATAAATAAAAGCTTTAATATATTATAATTTAAATACTATAGAAACTATAATTTAAATATTATAAAAGCTATAATTTAAATACTCTAGAGACTATAATTTAAAGCCTTTTTAAGCTATTTAAGCCTTAAGATATAATTAATTTAATAAAAGTAAATAAAAAGCTATCTAGGCCTTAAGATATAATTAAAGGGAAAAAAAAGAAGATTATTATATTAATAAAGCTATTAAAAAGTAAATAAAAAATACTAGCTTATAGATAAATTTATTAAATTATCAGAAGGCTATTTAAGGCCTTTATAATATAGATTTTACTATAAAGTAAAAAGGGTAAAGAAGCTATTTAAGCCTTAAGATATAATTAAGGGAAAAAAGAAAAAGGTTATTATATTAATAAAGCTATTAAGAAGTAAATAAAAAATACTAGCTTATAAGTCTATTAGACTATAAGGAGGCTATTTAAGGCTCTTATAGTATAGATTTTACTATAAAGTAAAGAAAGTAAGAAAAGTAAAGAGAAGGCTATTATAGTAATAAAGCTATTAAAAAGTAAATAAAAGATATTAACTTATAAGTAAGTCTATTAAACTATAAAGAGGCTATTTAAGGCTTTTAAGGTAAGGATAGTAATAAGGAAATATTTATATTATAATTTATAATATATTATATAGTTAAAGAAGCTATTATAAAAAGAGGCTATTTTTATAGATATTTTAATTATAAAGCTTATAGTAATTAAGCTATAGCCTTAGTAAGGTTATTAAAAAAAATATTAAAAATACTAATTATTATTAAAAGTTAATTTTAATATTAAAATATAAAAGTTAAAAATTTAAATTAATTAAAAGGCTTTAAAATAATTAGTTTTTATATTTAATATAGTAAAATTATATAATAGCTTTTAAATTTCCCTAGCTTTTATAAGGCTATAATAGCTATTTACTTAAGCTATTAAAAATCTTAAAAAAGGCCTCTTTTAATCTTTAAAGTTATTATCTTTATTTACTTATAATTTAAACTCTTTTTTACTAGATTCTTTATTATTAGAATCCTTAGAACCTTTAAAAAGCTAAAAATATATTTAATAAGTCTCTTAAAGCTATCTTATAACTAGATTTTATATAATAATATTAGATTTCCTTATTATAACCTTATTAATATATTATTAAGCTCTCTTTAATATATAATATTCTCTCTATAAGAGTCTCTTTTTCTCTATAAATAGCCTAGGCTTTATCTTATCTTTTATAAGGAAATTATAAAGCTTAATTATTATATATATAATCTTAATTTAATTATTAAATAAGTATTTAAGTATATTACTCTATATAACCTTCTATTTCTTTTTATATTAGCTAAAAGCTTACTTAATAATAATATAAAGCTATATATAATAAAGGTTATATAGCTTTTTACTATTTATTAGCTATTTCTTTATTTTACTTTAGTTTTAAAAGTAATATTATATATAAGAATATAGAATTAAAAGCCTTTTATAAGATTTAAAGTTAATATTATTAAGATAAAAATACTTTAATAATATCTTAAAGTTACTATTATAAATATAATTAATTAATATTATATTATTTATTAAGCCTTTAATACTTATAAATATATATAAAAAGTAACCTTTAAAATTAATAGCAGTAAGTATATTCTATAATACTATTAATTTCTTTAATTAAAACCTTTATTACCTTATAAGTAATATAAAGGTAAGTATATATATACTATCTATAGTGCCTATTATACTATTAAACTATAAAATTTTAATTTAAAGCTTAACTTATAAATTAATATATATATACTTAAGTAAATAAATAAATCTTATATATAAAAGCTATATAAAATTAATAAGATACTTAAAGACCTTTAATATTATACTTTAAGTAATCTTAAATTAATAATTTATATTCTTTTAAGGCTTATTATATATTAATATTTATAAAAAGATTATAATTTTCTATTTAAGGGTTTAATACTTTAAATTATATACTTTAAATTATATACTTTAAATTATATACTTTAAATTATATACTTTAATATATATTCTTAATTAATAATATAAAATAAAGAATTATACTTTTTATATTTAAAAAGATCTTTAAATATAATATTTAATATTATAAGTAATTATTATATATATACTTTTATATTATTAAGCTTTATAGTATATAGCCTATTAATATAAAAATTAAATTCTAGATTATAATCTAGGGAAAGCTTAATATAATATTAATATTATAAAGTCTTTATAAAGAATAATAAAATAGCTATATAATAAAGTTAATAATTATTAAAATTATTAATTATTATTTAATAAATAAAAATATTTAAAATACCTAGCTATATAGAATATACTTTAAATATAATAATTTTAATTAACTTAAAAATATTATAATATAGCTTTCTAAGATATTAATTTACTAGGTTAAAGCCTTAAAAATATAAATTCTATATTTAAGCTATAAAATAATAAAAAATACTAAAAAATAAAGATCTTACTTAATATTTTACTTTTATTTAATAATTTATAAATCTCTCTATTAACTTAATATAAAATCTTCCTTAAGCTAGCCTTTATAAGCAGTAAAGCTTACTTATCTATTAATTATATATAGAAAAGGTACCTTAATATAGAAAGGTTAGCTTTTTTACCTATTTATATAAGCCAGCCTAGGTAAAAATCTAATTGGATTTCCTAGCCTGGTAACGCCGATCAGGCCCTAATTAATGCATCGTGAGCGATCCCTCCCTATTCTTCATTTGACGGTGATTTGTAAGCCTGGGTTGTCCTATGAATACATATCAGCCTCTGTCACTCAAAAAGTTACGGTTGCTGTATAATTACCAGTCATCTGCGTCTAGAGGATGAGTAGATCCAATCATCTGGCGGCCTGGATCATCCTCAATAAAGCTCAATTTCCTCGCCATAAACTCTTTGCCTTCTTCTACCGCATTCAAGCCATTGATCACTTCTTCAATGGTCCCGAAGAAGGCTTCGTCAGTTCGAGAACGCACGTATTCACGAATCCTGAGGTAGCATTAATTAGTATTTCCAAATGAGCAAATGAGAACTGATAAGAACGTACCACTCCGCATCAAAATGCTGACCATATGGAACATCAAAAGTAGCATACCCACTCGGAGCCGACGGGCTTGCGTCGTTACTGTCGCCGATTCTCATCAAAGCCCTTGTAAACCAGTAAGTCCCGAGATATGAAGTTCCTAGGCCCAGGCGCAGCGTCTCTTCTGAGAATAGTAACCTGGCCAGTCCTTTAAACCCTTTCACGTTTCGATCATCCCCCGTCACTTCTACGTCGATTAGATCGCGACGGAGATGTTCCCAATAGACGTCAAAGTTATGTTGTCGATACTTCCACAAGCGGTTCTCGTATGCTTCTCGAGTTAGTGACAAGAGAGAAGTTCAGCAATTGTCCAATTGGTTACTTACAAGGGCTTCGACGGGTTAGGTCAATGATGTTAGTACGAGTAGCAATGGCGGCAACTCCTCTTGGCGTGGAATAAACTTGTTTGCCATCAAAAGCGACACAAGAGCAGTCGACATCGAACCCCGTAAGTATCTCGCTTAGACTCTTATATAGTCTAAGTATAATCTAGATCAAGCCCTGTCAGAAACAACCTATGCTTGTTGAGACATCAACTATACTTGGATGTGTCGGAATGGCCATTTTGGGGCTATGAATGTGATGGCATGTTCAGAACGCAGTGAGAGCCCTGTTCCAGGCTTCAGTCCCTGTATATTCCGGATTTCACGCTCTATTCTATATATGAGGTCGATCGCTTTTTCTTTGTCGATGCCATACATAAAAATGTCAACGTCACTCGATTTCGCAACATGCCTATTGATCTAGATAAGCATCAGGAGAAGTGAAGAAAGGGGATATTAGCTCACTGATAGTATGTCTCCCATGGTCTTGCTACCGTTGAGGGCTCTGGTACCCCCCTAACATCATTTCTACGTGGTAATAATGGCAATAGTGCAGCAGAGCCCCCAACCACGATGTTGGGAATATCGGCTTCCGAACTATGTTAGTCTCTTCGAGCCTTGAGTATTTACTCAAAACGTACCTAATCCTGCCAATGTTCCTAATAATAATGTAAGCATGTTCATAAGACACTGATTCAGATAACTAACCAAATGTGAAAGCATCAAATCGCTCGCGATACTCTTCTAGAGTGGGGGTGATAGCTAACGAACCGTGATCTCCAACAATCTTCGAAGGAAGCTTCATCATGTACTTTCGTCTCCGTTTCTTATTATCTCGATCAATCCTCGAGGTATGAATCCGGGGATCAGCAAATACTGGGACAAGATTGTCCAGATGATCGATGGGAATAGGACTATCGAGGCGTCTGACTTTGGCAAATTCCTTTCGTAAGAACCTCTCGTATGACAGATATGGCTTCATCAGTTCTTGCGTGCTCATGGATGAATTTTCCAAAAGATGAGAGATGAATTGCGATGGCGGTGGGGACGGCATCTCGATCTTGTCTGGCTCATCTTCAAGATCACCCATGGTATTCAGGCAGTGATCCAAAGATTCGTCACTGACAGACCCTAAGTCACTGACAGTGTGACGCGACGAGCTTCCATGAGTCGATCCTGAGGTACTGACGAGTTCATTTGGGGAGGACGATGTCTCTGAATCCCATGAGCGACGGCGTCTAAATGGCCAACGCCAACAACAAAGATTTGAGAAGGGCATTTGTATGGTTCTGGAGGACTGTGAAGCCCTACGATCATAGCATTACAGATTGGTGGTGTTATGATGTCGTTTATCGACCCGGGGAATTCGAGATACTAACTGCACACACGGACGGTCTTATAGTGGAACTAAACTCAGCATCTAGAAGGACAGGAGGTCATAGCCAACGTGCATGGCGATAGCCCTACTCCCATTTGTGCTGTTATAGAATCAGCTCGACAGGCAACGGCAGCAGCATCACATACAATTCTCCGCTTTTTGGTCTCACGGTGTCTCCGTTCCAAGGTTCAGCTGGGTCCAGTTAGGTGGAGGCCTTACATTGAAAGGTCTGATTTACGGTTGAAGACGCTGTTGGTAAGACATGAGTATTGCGGAACTGATCCACTCAAGCAAGCATCTCAGCCCATTTGGCACCTTTCTGATGGTATGCCTCAGTGGCATGACGAAAAGGTGGGGGAATTAGTACTGACATGATAGCCGAACGAAGATTCTCGTCCATTTAAGGTGATGCGAGTGGCTGCAATCATGAAGCTTTGCAAGGATAGAGACATTCTCAGCCGAAAGAGAGAATCCACTCCCTCTTGGCATTTGAGGCCTAAACGTTGTCAGGGAATGGGGATTCTCCTTTGCTGTAAACAGCCCAATAGAGGTTGTCCATATGAGCCCCTGGTTCTGGCCTCAAAATATCCCTGCAAGTACTGGGGCTATGTTGATCACGCAGCATCATTGCTCGACCCAGGGTCCAAAAACATGCAGAAAATAGCACATAAAAAGCTTCTAGTTCTTCCGCTCATAGGGTCCCCTTCTTCTTCCGCTACCCTGACAATGACATCGCCACGGACGTTTGTATTGAATACTTGGATGTCAATATCCCGTTGTACTTGTTCTTACATTAGCCCTCTGCTCCTCTAATCGAAATCTAGTGTTATGGCTCAAGCTTTACGGTCCGAAACTGGAGGGGAGCCAGATATAATCGACACAACTGGTCCCTGCCTCTTATCCCTCGATGGAGGTGGAGTGCGAGGCATATCTACACTATATGTCCTCCAGAATCTCATGAGACGAGTCAATATCGATCGTAACGCACGTGGTCTTGGTTATGCAAGACCATGCGACGTTTTCGACTTGATCGGCGGAACAAGTACTGGCGGGTACGATCAGATGCATTCTTCATTGACCAGCACTAATAGTCGTAGGTTAATCGCAATCATGCTAGGGAGGCTGGAAATGGATGTTCATGAGTGCATAGATGCCTATAGCGGGCTGATGCAAGAAGTATTCCAGAAGAAGAGACATCGACTGCAAGTTACCTCGACAGGCCAAACACAGCCACGGTTCGATTCTCGGAAACTTCAGGCTGCGATTGAGAAAGTCATCAAAAGCAAAAATGAACATGCTGGAGCCATGATGAATGACAAGAAAGAACGGGGCTGCCATGTGTAAGTCAACATAGTGCTGCTCGAGATCTGACTAATAGTCTCAGATTTGTTTGCGCTGCACTCAAAAACCCGTACAGTATTACTCGACTGAGAACCTACGAAGCCGTAGACGGGCCCTCCAATATTGAAGCAACAATCGTCCAGGCAGCCCTGGCTACTTCGGCGGCCACTGGTTTCTTTGACGGTGTCTGCATCGACGGAAGTGACTTTGTAGATGCGGCTTTGGGGAAGAATAATCCTGTTGACCTCGTGGAGAGGGAAGCGATGGACATCTGGTCGAGAGATGAGGGCGACCTAATGAACAAGGTTAAGTGCTTTATCTCCATTGGGACTGGAAAGCCAGACTACAACGCCGTTGAGGACTGGATGCCCAAGTTTCTCACCGAGACATTGGTCAAGATTGTGACTAACACAGAGAGCGCTGCGGCAACTTCAATTGCTCGCTGGAGGGGCCCTTATGACAGAAGACGCTACTTCCGTTTCAACGTTGACAAAGGACTCGAGCACATTGGAATTGAGGAGTACAAGAAAAAGACAAACATAAAGAGGGCGACTGAGTTATACCTTGACGACCAGGTACAACGCACTTCTGTACGTCACTGTGCTGAAAACCTGGGTCAGAAACAGAGTGTGTATATCGAGGACTTTGCTTAGGACCAATTGAAGACTTATACAGCATACTAGATAAAACAAATCTCTCATTTGAACAATGTATGAAGAACCAAAGCCAATGGTCCGAAAAGGATTTGGATTGTCTCCAGTGGCTTCTCGTCGTCAATCCCGAGGGCCATGTGCAAAAGCTTGAGGGTGAAAAAGGCGGACTTCTTCAGGACCTGCACGAATGGATTCTCCGGAAACAAGAGTTCGTAGCATTCATGAACTGGTCAGACACGGGACTTTCCCCTCAACCATGTCGGGTGTTATGGATCAAAGGACATGCTGGGACAGGTAAAACGATGCTTTTGATGGGACTTCTCCGCGAAATCGAAGTCCAATTCACGCTAAAGGAACATAGTATATGCTACTTCTTCTGTCAAGCTTCAGACAGTAGACTGAACCATGTGACATCGGTATTACGATCCTTGATCTGGCTTCTGGTCCAGCAACAACCACAGCTTGCACGACATTTACGCAAGATGTATGAAGATGGCGGCCCTGCTCTTTTTGACGACAGTGGAATTGCATTTTATATCCTTCGTAAGACATTCGAGAACATGTTGAAGGAGCACTGTCTACGACCTGTCTACTTCATAGTGGATGCGCTTGACGAGTGTCGAATAGGTCAGCCGGGCGTTCGCGACCTCATCGATCTAATGATGCAGTCAATGTCTATCTCTGAAAAAGTCAGATGGCTTGTTTCGAGCCGCCCAGAGATTGGACACCTTGCCCATGAAAATTACCTTTCCATCATCGAATTGAGCGCCACGAACCTTGGAGAACCAGTTCGCGCCTATATCGAGCACAAGATAAACATGTTCAGAACCAGAGAAGGCTATAGCGACCATGTCAGAGCGGCTTTATCCCAAGAAGTACACAAGAGAGCAAGAAACATCTTTCTTTGGGTAGCACTTGTGTTCGCAGACCTCGAACTCAACGAGACTCATGGAGCGTTTGCGGTTGACAGGATCAAGAAGTCGCCTCCTGAGCTCGATCGGTTGTACGAACACATGATGGACAGGATGGAGAGCAGAGCAAGGGTAGATACTGCGGTTTGTAAGGAAGCCCTTGTGGCTGTTATGTTGGCGTATCGGCCTTTATCCTTCAAAGAGCTCTCTGTACTGGCTAACTTACCCTCCAATATTGAAGTCAGAACTATTATCCGCGAATGCGGATCATTCTTGACAATCACAGAAGAAGACAGAGTCCAGCTTATACATCAATCGGCCATGGAATATTTAGAGAAGAGTTACATACCCAAGCTTGGGGATGGAGGAAAAGCCCGAAGTCATTTCCATATTTGTCAACGATCCGTGGTAGCCATGTCAATATTGGGCCATGACCACAAGGGTCTAGGACGATTCGATTCTTTGCCTGAAGAACAGTTGATATCGATCCGAGAACGACTGAACCTGCTAGAGTACTACTGTTGTTTTTGGGCTTTCCACTTTTGCGAAAGTCGGAGTAGTGGCTCTGAGAGTGATGAACTGGTGTTGAAATTCTTGAAAAGTCATTTTCTTCATTGGATTGAGGCATTGTGTTTGACAGGATTGCTCTCAAATGCTGTTCAGTCCATTAGAAGTCTTCTCACTGTCATACAGGTATGCCACCATGGCCATATAGAGGCCTCGGACGCTAAGACATCACAGGCTTCACACACAGCTGACATCGGTCTTTTACGATTTCTGAAAGATGCAGATAGATTTCTGGCAAGCTGTGGGACAATTGTCGATCGGGCACCGTTGCAACTATATGGATCCGCCCTGGTTTTCAGTCCAGCAAGTAACCAAGTTAAAAAATCACTCTGGCAGCAGAGATTACCGTTTGTGAAGACTATATCAGGAGAAAACGGAGACTGGGATCTGTGTTTACAAACTTTTGAAGGGCATGGGAAAGAAGTAACAGGAGTTGCATTTTCACCTGATGGGCGAATGTTGGCATCATCTTCACATGACAAGAAAGTGCGTATCTGGAGCACAGAGACTTGGTCTATCCGACATGCCCTAGACAAGCATAACAGTGCAATCAAGAGCATCGCGTTCTCTCCAGACAGCAAATCACTTGTGTCTACATCTTCCGATGGTAACATGTACGTTTGGGATGCTGAGGAGGGGATCTTTCGTCAACCTCTTGAAAGACAAAGTGGCTCCGTTTCGTCATCTGTCTTTTCACCGGATGGGAACAAGCTTGCCACGGCTTCGCGAGATGGAAACCTCTTACTTTGGGATACATCGACCTACGGCACGTTTGATAATCTCACAATCAACAAGAGACCCAAGAAACATGTTACAGACGTCGCCTTCTCCCCAGATGGTACGAAGCTGGCATCATCTTCACATGATAAGATAGAGCCCAATGTTCGTCTTTGGGATTTGAAAGAGATGTCCCACCTCAAACTAGAAGGGCACAGCAAATTCGCTACTTCTGTGGCTTTCTCACAGAACGGCAAACTACTCGCTGCAGGTGCAGAGAACGGCGTGATCCTGATATGGGACGCACAGACAGGGGAAAAGAAACGACAACTAGATGGAGATGGCAAGTCATTCACCTCTGTCGCGTTTTCTCCAACTCGGGATATTTTGGCAGCAGCATGTGAAGACAAAACAGTTTGGCTTTGGAACGAAGATTATTCGTCGCGCGTACGTCTCCGTGGACATCATGGCCCTGTCGCTGACATCGCTTTCTCTTCGGATGGAACTATGCTTGCTTCGGCCTCGTTCGACAGAACAGTTCGTGTTTGGGATATGGACTTTGACGTAAGCAGATATACCACCGAGCGCAAGCGATGTCCTGTCACCGCTGTAGCGTTATCAGCAGACTGTTCTGTATTAGCCTATGCCACCGAAGATGGAACAATTCAAGTCAGCGATACCAGTTCTGATTCTCACCAGAAACAGATGCTTTCTGCTCACACTAAGGCAGTATACGCCTTGAAATTCTCCAAAGACGGGAACAAGCTTGTATCGGCTTCCAAAGATGGCACAGTCAGATATTGGGATCTACGCAGCAGTGGGAACAAGAACATGCTAGCTGGAAAAGATGAAGCGGCAACTGTAGCTTGTTTTTCACTGGATGGGAGCATACTTGCAGCAGCTACAAAATCGCATATCTACATTTGGGACGTGGGTAGTGGTCGTCTTAAAGACAAAATCCTAACGAACAAAGAATGTACTACATTGTTCGTCTCTGAGGATGGCCAGCGAATAAAATCAGACCATGGGAGTCACACATCGAAGGCGCTATCTATCATAAGAAGGCGACAAAACAACCAAAATGTTCATGATTCCAAGCTTTCTATTAGCAAGGATTGGATACTTTATGAAAAGCGGCGACTTCTGTGGCTCCCTACAGATTACAGGCCAACATGTGCGGCCACGAGCGATAACGTGGTGGTTATGGGTCACAGGTCAGGCTCCTTGTCAATCCTGAAATTTGATTTGGATTATCTATCAGTATAGAAGAAGAGGTATTGGAAGTGAATGCCACTAATTGTATTTCCACAACTCTGTGCCGTGCTCACTAAAAGCTATAAGGAATCCAAGCGTTCGTCCCATGTAATCTACAGCCTGTGTGTTGGCCTTGCGGCGACTACTGCAATTATTGCACAAAGCTTGGGACATAGCATTCCGAGTATAGCATTTTGTAAATGGGTCATCATTGATGATATTCAGGCAACGCCAGTGTGTATGCCCTTGCTTGATTATAGGTGTAGGACAGCTGTAGGGATTTCCAAGCATGATGGATTCAATCAGAGTGTAAGATACTAGATAGGTTGTTTGTTGAGTTGAGAAGTTTTGGAAGGTTGAGTGGTTATCAGGAAATGGGAAAGTCCGGCGTCCTGGGGCGTGTGTTATATAGACGAAGGGAGTTACTGATTAATTGCTTCACCGACCGTACAAACCTCCGGGGGAGGCTCCTATCCAATGTTGTCAAAAGTTGCAGTGAAAACATATATGTCCCAGCACACGTTCAGATTCTCGATGGTCGAATCACTGCCCTATGTTTCCATAGAAGTGAACGACGACAGCGTGTCGATGCAACGAAGCACAGACAAAAGGACTACTATTCTGAGGGCAAAGACAAATCAATAGCAGCATTTATTAAGTCCTTGTCCTATTGTGTTAATTTTCAATGTATACTTCGGGACTTACGCCTCGAAAAGCACCAAATAAAAGTCCTTGTCCATTTGTAATAAAGTATAAATAATATACAGAAGTAATTGCAGCAGTGAGACCAGAGGTATGCCTCAGCTTTGATGCTACGATTGTGCAATCTCGTGGAAATTTGCTGTAGTCAATTAGCTACCTATCTATCTCAACCATATATCCATGTCTCAATGGATCCCATTAGATAAAACACTGTAAGCCCAAAGTTCCTTTCCATCCTCCAACCTGAGTCGAGTTCCTAGTCTTTGTCCCCCTTCAGCCAATGCGTCACAGTTATTCGCTCGTTCCCTAGTGCATCTGGTGCAAATCTTGTTCGACATGGGCATCGTTTCAGGGCACGGTGTATTATCCACCAGGGGCTGCTTACATCTCCAGTGGGTGTGATCTGGGCGAGGTGTGGTTGTGGTCCTGAAATTTGTTTCGGACATGGTGAGTATTTTGGCGGTAATCGAAAGACTACTTGTTCTGTGTATTCGGCGTGTAAGTCTCTGATATGGAGTTTTTGAATAGATGGACTAGCGACGAAGTGACTGGAATCTTATAGACGAGAGTGTGTAGGGGGATGCAGTAAGTGTTTCCAGGTACGAAGATTGGACACAGAGTCAGAGATAAACAGGCCATGCGTGATTGCCTGGTGTGGTACCGCAAATAATCACTATCATCAATGCAAATAACTTATTCACAGTCTTGGTAGTACAAGCAAAGAGACAGATGCATTCACATAGACTTGATTAGCCTAAACTGCACCACAACCCTAAATTGTAGTCAATTGTAAAATACCTACAAGATGTAATTGAACGAGGTATCAAGCGCAACATAGATTTGAAGAAGCATGAGTCGTTAAGATTGAGCTTGTATCTTGACAGTAAAGTATCTGAGAATAACTGTTGTAGATACTCGTACACCATCTATAGCCAGATCTTGCGAAACAATCGTGCAATTTTGTTGAAGTATACGGTAGTCAATTGCCTATCGTAGCCTCTCCTAACTATCTAATCATCTACTCGATGAACCACTACAGACACCAAAATAAACCCAAAGCTCCTTTCCAGCCACCTCGCAATTGCATATCAGGTTCATCTACCTCCTTAGGCATAGCAGCGCAATGATTCCATCGCGACTTATTGCACCTGTTGCAAGTATCTACCGGCATTGGCATCTTCTCACCGCAGATTCCACCATTTTGTAGAGTCTTTATACATTCCCAGTGAGCATGACCTGGACGAACCGTGGCTGCGGGTGTTTGGGACATGATGAATGTTTTAATCGCAAAGACAATGTCGTTATTGCGTCTGTGTGTAAGTCTCCGATGTATAGTATGTGACAACGTGGACTGATGGCAGTCATCATATAGATGAGAATGTGCAGGCAGGGAAAGACACTGATGTACTGTTTGAAAAGAATTATTAGACAGATATCTACCATCTCGAACATTTGTGATTATTTAATTTGTTTCTCAACAGATTCACAGCTAAAAGGGACTTATTCACGGGGTTTGCGATACAGGAAAACACGCAGGCTCATTAGTAGAGGTGTGAATACTAGCCTAAACTATACAACAAGCCTGTGACGCAGTCAAATGTGAAATAGGTACAGAATGTGATTGAGGGAAGTATCTGGCTCAACATGGAATCACAGGAATATGAACAGCTGAAGCTAAACTCAGATATCTCTTGGTAGTATTCTATGACAGGCTGGTTATCCTGGCCACTCGCTATGGCGTCCAAAATCATATTCATGTTTGAGTGACTCCTGCAGATTCACTACGAACATAAGGCTCAAGAGGGGAAGTCTGAAGTTCAGGCGTAACACCACCATAAACTCGTTCCCATCTTTCCTTCAGCGCAGCGGGTGTCTCCCAAGCATACTCGGGGTCTCGAAGCCACAATCGAAGCAGATGTCTCCTATTTCTCATGTCAGATGTTTCACTCTCTCAGACTAAGGGTTGAACGTACTGTTGATCCTCGGTATCTCTGAAACCATCGCGAGCGTGGAAGACGGCGACGTTGTTGACATACTGAATATCTCCCTTTTGGAAATCTGTCGATACGCTGAATTTCTCACCCAAGAAGTGCAACGTGTCTAGAGCCTCAGCTTGTGCTTCGGTGATGGGCTTTAGATGGTTGCCACGGGGGAGGGCTCCGAAACCGACGTAGTAGCGGCGGGCGTACTGGAGGACGACTCTCTCTGGGGTCTTTCCATCGGCGCTGGCGGGCTGGTGATGAATCAGAGGACGTCGAGAGACCTTGTCAGTGTCATTGACGGTCTTTGTGAAACTATAACATGGTTAGCAACATGTCTAATTTTGGAATGGTCTATACTTACAGCTCTGCCTCCCAGTCCTCAGTCAGCGTGCGAATAAGATCCGGTCGAGTTTCTGCAATATAGTTGTATACGCGCCAAGCACTGGCCAAGCGGCTTGCACCTCCTTCAGCGGCAGTACCAAGAGCAAAGAGCGAAACAATATCGCCCGAGTCAGTGTGAAAGACCTGCTTGTCTGCAGTGTAGGCAGGGGATCCAATCTTGATGTTGGTTGTAGTTCGCACATCCTTGACGTGTCCAACGACTACATCAGCACGCTTGCCTTCATAGTATGCATCTTGACGGCCTCGAATGGAACCGATGTGGGAGGAGATGCCTGCGTAGATGATGATGTTCTCTTCACGAGTGTACTTGTCGACGTCTAGACCACGAAGGACAAAGAAACCGTGACCGTAGTGCAGTTCACGAGAGAGACGACGGAGCTCATCGTGAGTCTTGGGGAGAGGAAAGGTCTCTTGCGAGATGTAACCCTTTGCAATGTTGAGAGCTGACATGTTAGTATAAGTCTGGAAGAGTACTAGAGATACTTACATTTGAAATGAGCAAGGGCGTTGTCAATATCCTGAAGCTGTTCAGGTGTAAAGTTGTAGGTCCAGTTGTACGTTTGGGCAATAGTTTCTCCCTCCCAGACCAAGTCGCCCTTGAGCTCTTTGGGGAAACCTGCTGGGATCTCTTTGGTGAGAGTCTCGGTCTCAAGTCTGCGGGCGACACGTGCTTGGTACTTGTCCCAGTCAGGATGGTAAGCAATGTCCGGCTGTCCTGGTGGAGGCTGGGCAGCAGGAGTAGTGCCAAAGGTTGGGGCTGATGGGGGAGCAACGGGAGTGAGAATAGCTGCAGCGGCCATGGTTGGTGATACTTGATATTAGATAGAATTTCTTGATGAATTATGTTGATACAAGAGATATGACATCGTTTTATCTTGTATATAAGATAGTAGTTGTCTTATTTCCCCGCAAACGGATGTATGAACCCGCGGGAAGAGTTGAGATTGCGCCATCGATGATACTGTAACGCAATGGTGAAACCCCTCATACTATCAAAGCAGAGCTGACAAAGGAAGGATCAGACATGATATTAGTGGTGAAAGAGTACCCGCCAAGAAGATGATGACATTTAACCGAAATATGTGTCGGTTGCACAACCACTTCATTAGAGATATATCACGACAATACTGGGTTGTAAGCACGCCATACTCTCGACCAATGAGAGGGACTAGAATGACCAGCACCCAAGATTAGGCAAACAAGAATATAGATAGTGAACCTAAGAGTCAATAGCGGCATAAAGTATCCATAGTACTATGTAAATATCCACGGGGAGAAATAAAACGTCGGGGTGTTGTAGACATATTTGGGCGGCAGGCATCCGACACTTTATTTCCATGATTAGGTAGCGTATCCGTAGGTGGATTGGAATAGGTAATGGCGATGGTGCAACCATCGTTTCTTATCACGTACCCTTGGCATCTTGCTACTTTGCCCCCCTGGTAACACCATGCCGGTAGACAATCATGTTGGTCTTATGCTTAAACAGGTTAACGAAGCTCGATATAGAAGGTCCACAAGAAAAACCCAAGACACTGGATCTTGGCATAGGGGGCTAATACGAATAATATAAGGTGCTGATCTTGTTCCTAATTCTCACTCGTTTCATCCAGCTCATCCTCCCCTTCACTCTTCTTCTGTTTATCGACAGATCATGGGCTTCTCTTTTAATTCAAAGTCGCAGGCTACGAGCCAGGCCGTCAGCCCGGGTGAAGTCTCAGAGTCAGAGTCAGTCATCCGCGATGGTGATCTCGCCTTTGTTCGCCAGGCAGCTGGTAATGGTACTACAGGTTACCAAGAGGCTGTCGGTGCCCCCGTTGAGGCGCGTTCGCCTTTGGGATACCATGTCAACTGGCTTACCATTATCTTCCTCAACCTGAACCATATGGTCGGCACTGGTATCTTTTCGACGCCTGCTACTATTCTACGACTTACGGGTTCTATCGGTCTCGCTCTCGTGTACTGGGTCATTGGCTTCATCCTAGCCATCGCTGGTCTGGCAGTCCACATGGAATTCACCAGCTACTTTCCCAACCGCAGTGGTTCAGAGGTCGTCTGGCTTGAGCAAGGTTTTCCTCGCCCGAAACACTTCTTCCCCGTCGCCTTTGCAGTTCAGTCCGTGCTGTTGTCTTTTAGCAGCAGTAATGCAATCGTTCTGTCCAACTACCTTTGGCGTATTGTCGGACGCGCCCCGGATCCTTGGGAACTCAAGGGTGTTGCCATTGCCGCGTACACACTGGCTGTCATCACTGTCATTGCTCACAACAAATACTCCCTATGGGCCATCAACGTTTTTGGCGCTCTGAAGTTGCTTTTGCTTGTCTTCATCGCCATCTCTGGTCTTGTCATCCTTGGTGGAAATATCAGCAGCATTCCCGACCCCAATCTCAACTTCCGCCACGGTTTCGAAGGAACTACTGACAGTGGTTATAATCTGTCTCAGGCCATGGTCAATATCAGTTTTGCGTTTTCAGGCTGGCAGAATGCTTTCAGCATGGCAAACGAGATCAAGAACCCTATTCCTACCCTCAAGAAAAACGCCAGTGCTTCTCTTCTCATTGTATTTGTCTTGTACTTTATGTGCAACATCGCCTACTTCGCTGCAGTCCCCAAGGACACCTTCCTCGAGTCTAGTGAACTGGCTGCCGCTGTCTTTTTCCGAACTGCCTTTGGCAAGACTGCCGAGTCAGCTCTCAATTTCTGTGTTCTTCTCAGTTCTTTCGGAAACTTGCTTGCTGTTCTTGTCAGTCAGTCTCGTCAAATTCGAGAAATCGCTCGTCAGGGTGTGCTCCCTTGGACGGAATTCTGGGTCTCGACTAAACCTTTCGGTACACCCGTCGGCCCATATCTCTTGAAATGGGCCTTTACCTTTCTCATGATTGCCGCCCCTCCTGCAGGAGATGCCTTTCAGTTTGTGGTTTCTCTCAAGACGTACCCTGAAGCCATGTTTTACGCTGCTATGGGCGTTGGTCTTTTGCTGGTCCGCCGCCGTCGTGCTCGATCTGGTACACCGCCGTCTGACTTCCGAGCATGGTACGCTCTCGTCATTCTGTATCTCTTATCCCAGGCCTATCTTCTCATCATGCCTTGGATTCCCCCGGTCGGTGGTATTTATGGTGGAACAGTCAGTTTGTAAGTACCCTTCTATCCATTGATCCATAAACAATAACTAACCTTGTCTCAGCCTGTGGTGTACTTATATGATTGTTGGTATCGGTATTATGATTGTCTGCGGTGTTTACTATTATGTCTGGATGAAGCTTCTTCCTCGCTTGGGTAATTATCACATTCGGTCTCAAGTCATCTCGGTTGATGATAATGGTGCCAACACGCATCGTCTGCTAAAAGTACCCAATGACGAGGTGGCTGAATGGGATGCTACTCACGATGATCTTGGTCGTGATTTGCCAGAGGGACAACGAGTCACCACAGAGATCAGCAACACATCAAAGTAGAATTTGGAGACGGTATTTACCCTACAAGCATTGGTTGAATATATTGATCACTAGTTGTTTCAGATGACTAAGCTGTTGAGTAGCGTCATGAAGTCATCAACATGAGTGAAGTGGAATGAATTGATACCAAGAGAATCACCCTAGTCTCGAGAAAGAAAAACCTACAATTGTCTTGACCAACTGAAATTAATTTATGTTTCAATTGAAGCCGGCATGTCTAATTAATACCAACCTCTCCACTGTCGTCTGCGCCATCCCGTCATCATGGTTAAAAGTCATTCCGTCATAGACTCAGACTACATATCAACTACGACTTCCCGCGCCATGGAAGTGGAGAAGTGAATAAACATAAATACACAACTTCTGATGTCACTACTACTCTCATCAAACATAAGAATTAAATTGTATCAAATTCATCAACAAAGGTCATCCTCCGCATTCACCCTAACATCAGTCTCTCATTTCAAGATCCCACAACCTACCCATACCTCAAACACTACCTAATCTACAATATACAACATGTCGAAAGCAATTGAAGCCCAAAAGCGTCGCGCCATGGTCCCCGCTATTGCCGGACTCTCACTACTCGGCTTCGGCGTCTACTACTTGGGAAGAAAACCAGCAGAGGACTTCAACGTAACTGGATCCAACGGTGTGATTGGAGCCGGAGGTGCAAGCAAAGGAAATGTGAGCACATCTCTGCAAGAGACATTCGGAACGGGTGGTTCAACAGCTGGCACAACAACCGACTATGAGACCAAAGATACGCGCGCAGTAAGCAACATGACGGGTATCTACACCAAGAGGGAAGCTGGCAAAGAGGAGGGAAGGCAATTCCGTAACCCGCTGGTGCCAAAGGGAGAGAGCAAGAAGCAGGAGGATATCGTTGGCGTTACTGGGTCACCTGGAAAATAAGTGAGTTTTGGGGGGCAATGCAGGAGTTTATTATCTGCAAAATTGAATATTGGGAATTCCGATAATGACATTGACATTGTGCATGGCAATTATAACAGCTATGACCTATCCCATCCGCCTCCTCTCAATCGTGACCGCGAGTTCAAGATGCTTACCAATACCTCCAAAATTCTCTGCCGTCGTCGACATATTTAAATTCAAGTTCACCAATCGTACGACCTCTTCTTATGGCATCCGCACCCGCATCACGTTGTCTGCTACAGCCACGACAATATTCGTTCTTCATGCGGTTTACGGTACCGCAGAAACTATAACTTTTTGGTTCAGATGAAGCAATTCCTCTTATATACCCTAGCTGCCGTGCTTCTGCTCTTAACTCTGCTGCAGTTAGAATTTTCTCTTCATTACAGCGCCATTCTGTATGATGAATTTCAGGCTGGAGTGGCATGTTTGCGGTTAATTAAAAACTGCAGTAGGATTGCAATATTGGGACGGTTGGTGATAGCTTTGTTGTGACTGGCTAGTGACGTTTGTTTGACGGGATATCCGTTGAAGTATAGAGGACCACTCTAGGTAAGTATCGCTCTTTGTGATTTAATATCATGTTCTTCTTCGACTTATACCAATTTGCCAACGAGAATTCGCAAGCGCTCCTGTCTCAGGAGGGAGTGAATCATGTTGAAAATGCTTGAATCGATGTTTGATATTGACAGCTACCCATTATCAGAATACCTAGTCCACCATACTGGAAACTGTGACGAGGTGAAAACATAGCATCTGCAAGTGTGATTAAGATGTCTACTGGGAATATCAAGTCTCCCATTCACAACTGTGTCATGTTATAGGAGCTGGGTACCTAGAGCGTGACATCTGTACTATCAGTCTTGGCCTGAATACTGCCGTCCCTGACCACTCTAGGCACCGCTCTGGGCACAGCTAGAAAGTGCTGCTTGTACGTACTTCTATCTTCTCATATCATCAACAGCCTTTGCGCACTTAGCCATATCTATACCATCGAATCTACACCTTCTCAACCATCTCGTCTAGATTACCACTCTCCATCATGGTCCGAAAAAAAGACGGAAGCCCGAAAACGTACGGGTGGTAAATGCCCACGTTCTTTAGGAAGCAAAGGCCCACTCGTGCACCATAACAACTTCTTCAAAGACCATACTGGCAGACCTGCGCTGATGTCATGGGACTGCTGGAAAGAAGATGGCCAGATACCTCCTCTGGCCTCTTGGGTTTACTACATGGTTCACCCAGATGTACCGCAAGAATTTGACGGCTGTGCACTTCATGATAGATTGACTAATGGAGACATTGAGCGAGGTGGACCATTCCGCTACGAGTTCTTCTTCCTGCCAGGAGCCACAATGGAGGAGTGTCACGCGCACTATCTTGGGGAGATGAAGGCCCGAGGTACAATCTGGCGCCAGATTCGTAAAGTCAACAAAGCGGTGAAGCTGAAAAAGGAGGAGAACGGCGAAGAAGAAGAAGAAGAAGTAAACAGCGATACGGAATGGTTCAAAGAGAATAGTAAGAAGCGACGCAAAGGATATGAGATGGTGGTTGACTCGGACCCGGATCAAGAGTACACTGAACTTCCTGGTTTGGTCTGGCCGAAGCACGATGGTGATGTTTACTTCGTGTTTTACCGCGGATGGTTCTTTATGTATAACGATGCAGAAACCGATTGTGTAGGCGCAAACGCCGAGAAGCGTATCGTCACTCTCGTCCGGTTTGATCCTGTTCCTGATCTAGACGAAGACGGCAAAGTTGAGCCTCCTATCTCTTCGCGACCCATTCCAGTCAGGGGCGGGTCCTTTGATGACACCCTGGGTGGTTGGATGTTTAACAGGATGAGGGCAAACTGGGAGGAAGAGGCTAATGAAGCTACGTGGAATGCTCGAAAGTTGGGTTGGACTTCTTGGTAGCACTAGAAGGGAGGATGATCACTTAGATGTCATAGTATCTGCCCTTGATAGTTTTTATATTTTAGAGTGCTTCTTTTCAACATGGGAATCATATATGATTGTAATTATGGCTATCACTATGCAAAGCTTCGTTTTGCTATCCGATGCTGGAATCCAAGTTCCGACAGACTACAGAGTATGGTTGTCCACACAAATCTATAAATCCCGAACCAAAATTGAGGCATTTCATTTTTCAATGATTATTCCAGTAATCCTTTCAAACACAATAGGATCGATCTGTATTAAAGAGTATAAATAGGTTGTTCATGTCTAACAATCGCTCAAACCAACCGGTCAAGTTTAATGAGTAGCTTTACAATAACCAGACTTCAGCGGACTCAGCCAGAACATTGCAAATAAATAACTCATAGTTTGGTATTGACGTGGCCTATCGGCAGCGAGTGGCTGTTTAATGTGCGAACCAACCGCATATGCAGGACTTTGTTGTTGTTGTGAAAGACCAACTACAAGTCGCCGGCGGAAGAGTCACAATCTACTTTGGGCGATGATCGGCCTCCGGAGGCCTACCACGGCGTTCGCTGGGGCCTGGACCAGACCAAAAAAACGAAAATATGAAAGGCAGGAGTTTATAGGGAAAAGGATAAATTTACATATAGTTGCCAGAGTCTGTTGATGGGGTTTTGAAAGTTATGTCCTGCGACCACACCTAAAGGAGAGCACAATTCTCGCATCATTAGCTATCTAGAAGGGCGACATAAGATCGAGTCATCTTATCACTTCACTTATATGCCTAGACGCACCGATTCATTTGTACCAATATGTGGCTTCTCGATGCAAATTCACTACAGCTCGTTGAATTTCTCAACGAACGTCAGACACCACCTTATGCAATCCTCTCTCATACCTGGTTAGACGAGGAGGTGTCGTTTCAAGACATCAAGTCAAAAACCAGCACATTTTAGCAACTCATACAGGGTGGTCCAAGATAGAGAACTCTTGTCGTCTCGCATTGTCGTTCGGACTCAAATATGTGTGGATTGATACGTGCTGCATTGACAAGTCAGATAGCACTGACACCAATGAGGCAATAAACTCCATGTTTAGATGGTATGAACAAGCAAAAATATGCTTTGCTTACTTATCCGATGTTTCTGCGTCCGATGACCACAAGATCAAGGACTCGTCCTTTCGCCGCTCCCGTTGGTTCAAGCGAGGGTGGACGTTGCAGGAGCTGCTGGCGCCAATCGAACTTGCTTTCTACGATAAAGATTGGAAACCAATTTTGACGAGAAGCAAGGCAAGGGACCTGATTGGAGAGATCACTGGAATCAGAACGCCCTTTCTGTCCTATACACGTCAACGTGGAGGAATACGCAAAACACTCTCGACAGCCAGCGTTGCTGAAAGGATGTCCTGGATGAAAGAACGAGAGACAACAAAGCCTGAAGATATAGCCTACTGTCTGCTAGGCATATTCGACGTTAATATGCCTATGATCTATGGAGAAGGTCTCAAAGCTTTCCAAAGACTACAAGAAGAGATTATGAAAAAAAGCGATGATAGCACTTTGCTCAGTTGGGGTTATCAAGATCCAGACAGTTATTGGCGTTACCGAGAAGATTCGCTTCTTGCACCACATCCCTCTTTTTTCAGAGGCTGCGGGGACCTTGAACCCTCTCTACCGGAGGCATTCAATGCAGCCACGTTCTCAATGAACCAGCGCGGGTTGCAGATGGAGGTGCCCATTCGTGCTGACTTGACGCACGAACTACTCGTATACATGATACTGAGTTGTTCCCCTCGTTTGGAGACAGAATCCTTCCCTTATGAGACAGAATCCTCCTCCGGGAGTAGCACTTCCAAGTCCTTTGTGGCCGTCCCGCTGGTCTCAACACGTGCTTGCAGCGTGTTTCAACGAGACCCAGGGACTCAGAAGGGACAGTACTTGCGTCCCAGATGGTGCAGGCCTATACTTGTCTCTGAAAAGTTCTTGGGTCAGGCGCAGTCAACCAGCATAGTCATTCGATCATCCTCGGAGCAATTTCGCACGTTTGAATTATTACCCATTTCAATCGCGATCCCCCCAGTGCCGGTTCAGCAAGGCTACGACATACTAGGGATATACCCACCTCAGCCGATTGGAAGTAGATTGGTCTTGGTTTCTCATCAAGCTGGCTTACTGCGGAACTTGCCGGGCTCGACAAGATATGTCCCACCACCTGCTCTCGCCTCGAAAACGTCTCTACCGCTGATCTACTCTCGAGACCACCAAACAATGATCCAAATAAGAATGGAAGAGTTTGGGACCTTTCTAGTCTTGTTCGATTATCGGGCAGTTGCTTGGCGTATGGCTCAAACCCTGACTATCTGGAAGTACTCTGATATCAGTTGCCGCATTTTCAAGACGCCTGAGAATTACGGGTTGGAAGCTTTACACAGTTTGTCCATCACTCAAGATTTCACTAATCTACCAGAAGTGGATTCCATCTTCCGAGTAGATCGCTACATGTTCAAAATTGGCACCGGTGCCGATGCGTACATCGTGATTCAATTGACGAAAGATGAGAAGTTGTATCAAATTACGGACATATCTATTCATGTTACTGGTTCATCATCCAACTTCCATGAACAAAGAAGAGATGGTGCGCAAAACAGAACTGCAATTGACGCGCTAGATATGATGGAACGTTTAAAAGGAATCGGCCAGCTTAGTAGTAGGCAGACACCTTCAGGGCTTCTCGATTGTGTAAGTAAGCAGCTGGGAAGGGATTTCCCTAACCATTAGTACGATGCATAGTTTAATGAAATGAACCATCCTGTAGAAGATATTAATCATATGAAGAATTAAACTGGGCTCCTGATGGTAAATATAGTAGATTAAGTTCGCCAAGATGAAGATGATAATGGATAATATATATAAAATGGAGCTGTGTGCCAGCTGTCACTCAGTGGGGAGCCAATCTCGTGATGCTGTCCTCTTTCAGTCAAGATTAGCTTTCTCCATGGTAGTATTGTCTTCTAGGCCTAGGGCTGTAAAAAGGCTGAGCGTCTTGCAGGGATATATGCATCTGGACAGGGATTTTCTGTTTCTCTATTGGTTTGGTATAGATCATATCATGGTTTGAATACTTGACGAGCTGAAAAAATGTGGAAGACATGTATGTAAAGGACACCCTGCCCGTCAAGATGTGCTGGTACTTCCGCTCGGACAATATGCTGGTCGGTAGTTTCCGTGGCCAGAAAGTCGTGTATGTCTCAGTTGTAAGAAGTGAGGCGATAGGAAAAGAGCCAATAAAATGTCCCTAAAAGCCGCAAACACAAAATCCATTTTGGTCTCTATGAAGTGGCCGCACGACTAAATTTTATTTATACTCTTGACCGAAAGATCTAGACCTTGATGTAGTCAGGCATTCCGTTTCCTTTTTCTCATAATTTCCAGACTACCAAAACACTTTGAACCACCAAACGATAATAAACAAACATGGACGATCCTAACCATACGCCCCCTGGCACTGAAATAGAGACGAGCTCTGAATCTTTGCAGGCGGCGGCCTTCAGAGAAGCCGTCGCACAGGACAATATCGAATGGCTGAACAGTAATCTGGAACATGACAAAACTCTTCTTGACACCACATTTATGGTCCATCGTTCCATGGACGGAATCGAGGAAACATTTCACGTCAATGCTCTAGCTCTCGCGTCACTTCACGCGCAAGTTTTGGTTGTCCGTGTGTTACTGAAACATGGCGCATCTGCTGAGACGGAGATTCCGAATATGGGCGGCACCGCATTGCACATGGCTTCGATAGGTGGTAACGTTGAGATCGCCCGCTTGCTTGTTAACAAAAAAGCGGATGTCAACCAAGCTGACAGATACGGAAACACCCCTCTTCATCTGGCATCGGAATTCGGAAATTTGGATGCTGTGACTTTTCTTCTGGATATGGGAGCCCAGATTAAGGTGGTTGACAAAAAGGATAGCACCCCGTTTCACCTTGCTTGTGCGTCGGGTGCGTTGGAGGTGGCAAAGACGTTGTGGGCAAGGGGGCTACCGTCCCAGCTTTACGACAGGAACATATACTCCAACCAACCTATCCATCTGGCTGCCATTAATAATTGTCATAATGTGATGGCATGGTTGTTGAGAAAAGGGGCTTCAGCTGGTGAGCCCGGTCGGCATCGTATGAACGCCTTGCAACTTGCTTGCTGCAAAAAGAGCACGGAGACAGTCAGCGCGATTCTGGATGACGAGGATACTGATCCTTCTATTATCCATACAAAAAATCGATATCAGCTGACGCCCTTACTACTCGCTTGCCTTAACCTGTGTCCAGAAATTGTCAACACACTGCTGTGTCGGGGCGCATTGGCCTCGGATGTGGATGAAAATCAAAGTTCGTGTTACCATCAGGTTGTTAATGGTCAAAAAGACTTCTCGAAAGACCACATCGAAATCCTCCAAAGATTAGTAACTGAAGGTGCAGACATTGATCAAGAGAATCGGCAAGGGCAGTCGCCACTGTTTCTGGCTTGTGTAAAAGGGAAGGCCGATCTCGTCAAGTGTCTTCTCAACCTAGGGGCCTCGATAAATGGGAGAAAGGGAAGAAGCCCCCTGTTGCCGGCTAGCTTGGACGACGACAGCATCATCCTCGAGCATCTCCTTGAGAAAAAGCCTGATCTATCCTGCAGGAACAACCATGGAATCTCACCTTTGGCGCTCGCTTGTCGTCATGGAAAGGTTCACAATTTGAAGCTTTTAATCGCGAAAGGCGCCGACATTACAGCACGATCCAATCATAATCACACGCCTCTTTGCTTCTCTGCAACTAATGATCATGTTAAAATCATGATTGAGATTCTGAAAACGCCCACATACTATCCAACGAATTCTTTGAAAAGGAAACTTCCTAGTGAGAACGACTCCTGCCGCATCGAAATTGCTAAAGCTATGATACGTGGTTTTGGTAGCGAACTAGAAGCCGTCAAGATTACAATGATGGACAGTGCCGAATATGTTCTGTTTTGGGCCGTTCGTATGAATTGTTGGGAGGTTCTGCAAAAGTACAACGAATGCAAGCCACAGGCACACTCCTTTAGCAACCTCCAAGGGGCCAGTTGGCTTCATCTTGCATCTCAATACGGACACTGTCGACGCATCATGGAATTCTTTTCTCATTGCAATCCGCAAGATAAAACAAGGACAGGCGCAACAGCTCTTCACCTCGCGGCTGTCAATGGATCCTTGGAAACGGCCGAGTTTCTTCTCAATCTGATATCAACCCAACAAAGCAACCCGCAGAGTTTGACCGCCAAGATTGATGCGATTCTAGAGTGCGATAACTATGGAGAGTCTCCGCTAGCCCTTTCCGTGAAACGGAGCTCGGGAGCCCATAGAGACCTGGCAAGTGTATTCTGGCGGGAATTCGAGGCTCTTGGGTCACTTGATTGGAAAAGAATGGTACCGTCTCGTACAAAAGCTAGGGTTTTGGAAGCATTGGCCCAATACGAGAGACCCGGCGGTGAGAAGGTTCTCAAAAGTCTGTTGGAACAATGGAGCTCGCCAAATACCACTGTGACACCTGACACGCGCACAGCGCTCGAATGGGCCGTTGAATCAAAACAGTCTGTTGTGGTCTGGTGGCTTTTATCGAAAGGAGGCCACTCATCCAGATCTACGATGGAGAGTGCTACAAGGTTAGCGCATAGCCTCGAAGGGAAGGTAGGTCGTCTTATTCAAGACTTACTCAAGTCACCACCGCCATTGCTAGACTCTGTCGCAAATCCAAACGACGACCAGCCTCCAGCTATACCAGAACCAACACAGGACAAAGAAGAGATACCCCTCCTAACGATCGTTGATATTCACCAAAAGGGTACAGCAACCATGCCCCGATACGTCAAGGCCAACATCCACGACGTAATTTACGAGCCTGACTATATGGGTGGGCCGAGTGCTATCATAGAGCGAGCGCCAAAGACTGTGGGTCTAAGGGATCTGGAGTCTCTCAAGGTTCAAATGGAAGATGCGGAGCAGGAGGATCAAAAGGACAGAGATCATGGGGTCGAAAATCTACTCATGGATGTCACAAATCTCTGGAGCAACCCACAAAAATCCAACTATGGCGTTGAAAAACCCAAAGTTCGATGGATTCATCTCCCTGCGAATAAGGCTAGTAATGTGCTAATGCGAAAGACATATTGTGCTAACTATATCATAGCTTCATCTAATGCGGGTAAGAGTCTCTTTCCTGGTCGACATAAGTATGTTCTAATCATGTATAGGATCTTTGTACTCGACTCTCGCACGACTCGGGAAGATCAGAAATGGACCATAATGCTATCATCAGTCGTTTCAATCGAAGCTGGACCGAGCTCGCAGCTGGTGCTGGGCATTGTTACATGAAGCCGCATTGCGAGGTATGGACGCATAAAAAGCATTAATCTATCAGGAACTGACCGTCCTTCTACTATAGCATGCGAGAACAAACTCTTCACACCCTACGACTGGGTCACCCGGAAAGAGTCATCAGACCGATGAACACCATAAGCCGATGGCTTTATATGTCAGCTACTATTCGGAACATTCACTACATACGGGACTAATCTCGGTAACAGATGCCATATCTCACTTTGGGCACTGAGAGTCCTGGACAAAGTGTTCGACTGAAACAAAAGTCGGATAGCTTCAACGGGCCGCTCCATACCCGCAATACAAGGGACCTTACTCATATACCAATCACGCTAGACCAGTACTACTACGCTGTGTTGCAAGACACCTCCATCAGAGACGGCGACCAAGTGTTAACAAGGTACTTGGAGAAGTATCATCGACAATGTAAGGACGGGATCACTGGAACTCAACGTCAAACGAAAGACTAACATATGATTACAGTTGGGAAGAGGATCCTAATGATTAGTCAAGTCTGGATCTGGATCATTGACGAGGGTATAGAATATCACGTTCTTCTCAACTAGTCCAGTAGGAGACTGACATGGAGCTAGGGACAATAATCACGGCAACAGCTGAGCCTGGTGGTACAAACGTCCCCAGATTGACTAATGGAAAGAACTTCCACGATGCGGTGCTCGATCGAATGATGAATGGTGAAGGGGGGACTCGTATTTCGATGCCCACTACGGTCCACTCTGTCATGGAATTGATGCTAGGGGCAGCGACCAACGCTATCATGTCAGACTCGGTCCCCACCATGGGCAAAAAGATTACACCAATTGACGTTTTTCGAGAGTCAATCAAGGACGTTGTACGTGGTGATGACAATACAACAAATTCCGATATTAGCTAATTTGCCTGAACAGGTGAATGAAGAAGCAGAACTCTTCCAGCGATTTCTTCAAGAACTTAACCAAGACAACAACGATCAAACTCGACAGCAACAGAAACCATGGTCTTCCAAGAAAATCCCAGGGAGCTCGAATCACATTATCGACCTCGAGGCTAAGCTTCTTCGCGAAGTTCGAGATATCAGGGATGAGCTCGGCATGCTAAAGGCCCTCTCAGAGCACCAAGAAACCGTTTGGAAACAAGCGTTCGAGACTGAAGAATTGAGGGCATGTTTTCAGTATTACCATCCTTGCACGCCGACTGATGTGAAGGGAGACCTTGATACAATGGTTGCTGAAACTGACAGGGTGATCGACTCGGTGGGCTGCACTTGGCAAACTTGAACTAAGAATACATACTAACTTACATTTAAGCTCAATAGTCTTCTAGATTTGCGAACGAAACAAGCCGCTATAAAAGAAGCCGAGTATGGCAGAATCCAGACAGAAGACGCAGCGAGACAGTCCAAGAGTGTCCTGATCTTTACGATCGTGACAGTTATTTTTGTAAGTCTTGCAGAACACAGTCAGATGCTTATAGTCACCTAATGTTAAACTTGTTAGCTGCCTCTATCGTTTCTAAGTTCCCTGTTTGCCCTGGATGTCTCCAGCTTTCCTCATGAATCTGGAAGCGTCAAGTATGAGTCAGGCTGGATTTTCCCTATTCTCTGTAAGTATGCTACTTGAAAGGCACAGAAACTTGCTAACTAAGTATTCAGTTGGTGTTACAGCAATTGTGTCCATTCCGGTAACCATCTTGGCTCTAAAGGCGAGCTCTATCTCGCGTCAGTTGAAACCAGAATCGAAGTCCGAAGTCTAAAACACAAGATTGCAACAGAAATCACCCAGTATCGCTGCAAATCGTGTTAAGGGCTTCTTGATTGTATACAGGAGTGTTTGAGAAAACACTTTCTTCGCATATAGCATTAAATGCAGTTCGATCAAATAATAAATTGGCTGCCTCGATTAATAAGATGCAAGGTTCTGCAGCCTCTGTTTAATGTTACCATAACCAGTTGTTTATACTATGTGTAGTTTAACATTATGTAATACCATTGGCAAACAGACTCAGCGTTTGCTATACTCGTATGTAACATTCCTTATTTGTGTAGTAATGAAGCAAATCTATTTGCTAGATTTGATGGAGGGGTCGAACTTTATTCACTGCAATTTTAACTCTCGCCCAACACCTACTATTCTTCATCGTCTACTAATATATGGATGATATCCGAAAATGATTAGATAACCGGCCGTATACGTATTCAAAATTTAATGGAGTAAAGACGTTCCTTCCGCTATATGTTGCCACGGTTCAAACGGGTCGGGTAGTTCCAAACACAATCTAACTTCGCATGCTGATTCCATTTAAAATCTACCCGAATCCTGATTCCCCAAGGCTCCGTGTGTGTAAAGTGACCTTTCATTGACCCTGGTCTTAGGCCCCAAGGCTCCATCATGCTAAAGCCTGAACCACCCCAGCCGATTAAGAGTAATTTAATTTCCTTTTAGAATCTCCTATCAGGTCGACTCATGGTGTGAACAACCAGATTCGACAGTATATAGCCGTCCATCTTTCTGTTTTACCCCTGAATCTATTGGTATGCGGGTGATTCGACAAGAGGCAATAATAGCGGATTTAGCTGTGTGTGCTAGTCAAGCCTCATCGAAGGATCACTGATCCGTTTCAGGGTATTATAACATGGCCTTACCCAATGCGGCCATAAGAAGCGGCGACAGTTGAACTACGAGTCCATACCCTTGCTCTCTAGGCCTTTATAGTTCAATAAATAGTTGTAAAGACCGATAAGGTTCATTAGTTTTAGCACTAAAATCTGAGATGGTGGGAGATCAAAACGCGGGGAAGGATTGGCTCGCATAATGAGGCCATTGGGGAAAGGAGACAAAAATCATCAAAATGCGAGTCCTGCGCTGTCTTGTTACAGGTATTCTGGTTCTAGGTTCGTTTTGCAAATGTGGGCATGATATGCTCAATATCTCATTGTCAATATGCTTGATGAGAGCGCAACAACTGTTGACCCTAAGGGTCTGGCGCTTCTTTTGATTGGCGTGTCTATCTTCTTTCTCATTCCGACTGCTATTGTTGTTATTTTACGTTGTTTCGTTCGATGGAAATATTCCATGTTTGGGCGCGATGATGGGCTTATGCTATTCGGCTGGGTAAGTTACTATCATGACAAATGACACAGATTACTAACGATGTGAAAGTTACTACATGTCGCTTTTACTGCAGTCGGGATCCATGCTATTTATACTGGCGTGGGTACAAAGGACATCGATCTTAATGACTTTTTACAAGTTGAGGGACGAAAGGTTATTTCCAGCAACCATCAACTCTTGTTGACTCATTCTAATCAAAGTATACGCAGTGGATGTGGATCGGCGAAATGCTCTACAATTTTTCATTAATTCCTCTCAAGTGCTCCATCTGTGTCACCCTGCTACGCATCGCCGTAACGAAAGTCCACCGTACCATCGCTTGGATCATTCTCATCTTTACCCTAGTCACAACGATATTCAACTTCATTGCCGTCGCAATTGCATGCAAGCATGCTAGCAACAACTGGGATAATCGCGGACAATGTTCACTACCCCTGTTGATGAGTACAGCATACATTGGATCTGTCACCGCTGTTATATCTGATTGGGCCTGTGCTATTTTGCCTGGTTTTATGCTATACAAGTCCAACATGAGAAAGGCCACCAAGATTTCTGTTACTATCATTCTTGGGTTGGCTGCCTTGTAAGTGAATTTTCATGATATTAATATGCAGCTAACAATTCTTATAGGGCATCAATCTGTACCATCATTCGACTCCCGTACTTGAAAGGCTTCTCCCAACCTCACAACTACTTGTGTAAGTAGCCTGTATGAACTGTCGCTCGTTCACTTAACTCACACAAGCAGATAATATGGGACATATCATCCTCTGGTCCACTATTGAATCAGGGATTGGAATAGTCGCCGGCTCATTACCTGCCCTTCGCAAGCTTGCCAGCTCGCGCTTCCATTTCAGTTCATCCACAGACAGTTCCCCAGCTTATCCCACGTCTTTTTCTGGTATTAATCGTGCAGTCATCACAACCCAGGCAATGCCAGCACGGCGGAGTTATAGGGGTGAAGTTGGCGACAACTGGGAGCAACTTGATGATATTGAGGGCTCAAGTCAAAAGATTCATGTCAAGGTCGCCTTTGAAATGCATACCATCGAGAGACCGGAAGGCTCACAGGTGTCGCATGGATCTCGTGAAGATCTAGTTCACCCATGATGGAACATGATACTATACATTCATCAGACACAAAACTGCACGTTCGTATAAGGATCCACAAGTGACTGGTAAAACATGCAACCTCGGTTTTTATTTACTACAGAATTTTTGCTTATTTCTTGCCATATGTCTATGTGGACTCACTAGGTTGAGTAGGTCCAAACATAACCAAACGTCGTATAGTTTCACTAAAGCGCAATTCTTCTGAAGAAAAGTTCTGATAATTTTCCAAGTGACAAATGTGAAGCATACGCCCAATGAACTTGCATTCACCTTCAAAATCAGCAATGTCCACGTATGGATGACCGCATGCCAAGTCCCTAGTTTGTTCTTCGGTCCAGCTCGGTAGTTGCTGCTTTGGTGTAGTTTCAGGACTGGACAGAGTGTTGGTAGCGGGCAAATCTTCATAAAGTAAGTACATATTTGATTGAAGAAGCGATAAACCCACAGGTGAACTAACTGTTTGTCTTGCCGGGCCCGCCACCACTAATATTAAAGCTTGGGGAGCCTGCAAAACCGTTCGTTCCTGTCCCAGTTCCCATCACAGGTTTTGTTTGCTGCTGCTGCTGCTGTTGTTGAGGAGCAACTCGAGGTGGTTGCTGCTGCTGCTGCTGCTGTTGAGGAGCTACTGTAGGTGGTTTGCTTCCGAAAATGCTTGCCAAATTCTGTTGAGGCTGAGTCGCGCTTCCAAAATTCACAATGGCCGGGGTTGATTGAACACTGGCTTGGCCACCGACCAGACTGGCGGCTGTGCCTGGAGTTGAGCTTGCTGAATTCTGCTGTGGCTCTGGCTTTGTGACTATTGCTCCAGGAACACGCACACCTTCATTGCTAGGGACGGCATCTCCGGAGGCGGAGGAGCTAGCTCGACGTTTAACAACGCCAACTGGGGCCGCAAGGCTAAATTCAAAAGCTTTCACATTTGCAGCTGCTGGGACCGGACTGGAAGAGCCCATGATTGCTAGTCTCGAGTTCACTGCGACGTCAGTCCCTGTCTTAGATGTTGCCGGAGCAGCCAAGGATTTCGTCAAGGGCCTGGATGGGGGCAAGGCTGTTCATTTTCTGTTAGCCAAGGTAGTCGATTGTTGGAAGTCTTTCCTACCTGCGACAGTTCTGGGTCTATATTTACGGTATTTTTTTAATCCGTTTTGAAGAATTCTGATTTCTTCATTCAGAAGAGTTCGACGAGACGTCATTTCAGGACGTTCTGATGCAAGCTCCTCAAGTTGATCCTCGGTGAGGTTGTTTACCTCTGTTGGCGTAAGGATGTCTGGTAAACTGTGAACAAGACATCTCTCGATGGCCAGATTAATCACGTTGTCCGTGAACGTGCGTCTTGACATCTACATATACTTGTTAGCAGATTGTATGAACATCTTGTGTGTTAGATACTCACATCGTAGTATGTCAGCCTATTGTGTTGAATTTTATCGTGTTAAAAGCTATAGCGTTAATTATAAGCTTTTTCCTTTCTTCCTTAGAACCTTTTTTAGTCTTTTAACTTTATAGAATTCTTAATATAATAAATTCTAATTTAATAAACTTTTTATAGAATAATATTACTTTTATTAAATACCCTATAAATTATTAATAATTTATTTTCCTTATTAAAGATTATTCTAAAGATTAAAAAGTAACTTTATTTAAAGTATTTTACCTTTTAATATATTAATAATATATTTCTTTTAAATATTATAAAAGGCCTTTAAGGCCTTTTTTTCTTTATATAATAAGAATTTAAACTTTAATTTATTAACTTAATAATTAATTATATAATTAAAGGTATTATAGCTAAAAATAATAAAGATAATAATCTAATTATTATTTATATTAATAATATTTTAACCTTAAGTATTAATAAAAATATTATATTAAAAATAAATAAAGCTATTAAATAATTTTATTAAATATCTTTTTTTAAAAGTAAAATTAATTATAAAGGCTAAGCTTTTATAGATAATTCCTTAGTTTAGTATATAATTAGAATTAATAAGGACTTTAAAGTTTATTATTTTATATAGTAATTTTATTAATATTAATATTAATATTAATAAGGAAATATTTAATAATTAACTTTTAAAAGGAATAAGAGCTTTTATAGTAATTATTATAATTCTAACTTTATAAGTTATAATATATACCTTTAGATTAAACCTATATTAGTATTTAGGTTTAAAAACTATATTTTTTTATAAGTTAATTTTATATATATACTTTAGGACTTATGCCTTGAAAATCACCTAACAAAAGTAGTATGTCAGCATCATGTCAATGGTCTTGCCAGTACCAAACTCTCCCTCTCGCGAACTCTGATGAAGTGACACTGCTCCATTTACCATTCCAGGTGTAATCTTGTTCGTGGGGAATGCGTCTTTAAATAACTGTGGGTGATGAACCTGCAGCGTCTTGTAAATCTGGTTTGTGGCACGCGTTGTTGACTGTTGAGATGATGCGCGGTAAAAATCGATATCCACGGGAAGCGAATAGCCCGTAAGGTAAGGCCACAGCAGCTCGTCGATCTTTTCTTGTAGCAGCTCTTCTTTCTCTTCGAACCAGGGGTCCACGATGGTGGTCAAGATGGCCTCCGTATTAGAGTCGTTTTGTGGGGATCCTACTATACGCTGGACCAGATGATCAACAAAGGTCCTCGCAACCGACATGACAGTCTCTACATGAAACTCGGCAATACGTTTCCATGGAGCTGCTTGACTTTTGAACAGCTGCATAGCAAGGTCCGCGTTCGGAGAGCCTGGGAACTCGCGACCTTGGTTTGCAGCCGCTTTGCTCTCGAGGTTGATGCTGAGCTCTTCGATCGTGATCTTTTCGGGCTCTGGAAACTCGTAAGGATAGATTTCAAGAAACCTAGCAAGATAATCGGGAAGGTCATTTCCCTGAGACTCTTCCTCGCCTGCAACGACTATGCTCTCAGTGGACCCTCTGGTTCTCAAGATATGATCAAAAACTCGGTTGAGGTTCCTGAGCACGGCACGGAATTTCAGGACCTCGTCCTCGAGACTGCCGAAAAAAGGATCGTTGTATCGCCCATTGCATCCATCTCTGGCTAGACGTTGGAAGTCGCTGGAAATAGTGAGCATGTACGACCTCCACTCTTTGACGGTAGGTCTCGCAGTTCCAAGCCGAGCAACCTCTTCCTGCCTCTGCTTAAGCTCTGTCTCCATGATCGCAATCACTCCCGCGAGGTCATTTCGGATATGGTTGTATAAGATTCCGCGCAGCTTTGTACGGAGACTCTCGATCCCAACGTGTTCTTTAGGAATGGTACCCCAAGCATTTTTCTCGAAGAACGACTTCTCAACCTCATCACGGGTCTCGAGGCTCTTCTCATCTTCTCCTCTGTTGCGGAGGACGTGCCATCCAAGCTGCAGCTTGTATATCCGCTCTCGATTCTTCGCCAGCAGGATGTATAATTTGTCGTCCGCGGTGAATGCAAGGTCTGGTTTGGTGATGACCCCGATAGTTCTTTGTCCTTTCGGGTCTATAGCCATTGCCTTTCGGAGAGCTGCATTCTGACTCAGGTCGGTATCAGCAGAGACTACCAGAAGAATAATACTATTCTTCTGCCACATATAGCTCTCGACTAATTTATCCGCCGCTTCTCTGCCATTTGGTGACTTATCATCAGCACTTTTGTCGTACAGGGCAGGAAGATCAACGAGGGTCAATGGATAAATGTTTGGGCCCTTAATTTCAAGGCGCAAAACATCTTGGGAAAAGTCCTTTCCATCTTCCGAGATGCCCATATGCTCTTTGGCTTCTTTGATGATCTCAGGAAGATCATCCTCGTGGAACTTGGTCCGCTCGAAAACTTTGGCTGGTTTCGTTTCGTCTGCAAATCTGACGCTTGCATCTATGCGAGTTTCGTCCGCATGGTTGAGAATCAACTCCGTCGCGAATCGCGTACAAATATCTTCATCAACAGGGAATCGAATGTGGGAAATAGCTTCGAGGACCGATGATTTGCCCGCAGACTGCTCGCCCACGACGATAATCTGGGGGACGTGGACGCTTATACCGGTGTTGCAAGCACTCAGGCCATCACTAACGCTGTGCAAAGAGATGGCTTCCTTGGTAAAGAGTTGTTTGAGAATGTCATTATCAAGCGAAATGTCCATCTTGTAGTGATTGAGAAGTTGTAACAATTGAAAAACTTGCAATCCAAGTTTTTGCTCAGCTCAACTTGGGCATCAGCGTTGATGCAGCTGAAATTTGAACGAGTTCTCACCGCGAAACAGGGGTCTAGACAGGGTGGGCTGAGACCTAGCAAAACAAACAAAAACAAGTCGTGAATCGGGATGAGCCCCGTTAAAGGGGGCCAGAGGTACAAGGATCTATCTCGTTATGTTAAATATTGCCCCACCTAATGAAATTAGTTCAACGTGTCGTGTCCACAGAAAACTAACATTCTTTGTATCATGACTACAGAGTAGTCTACTCTGTACATAGTAACTACACGTCCGTTGTGTCGTTCCCTTCTACAATCTCCGAGTACCTTTGTGCTATTATTTCTACTGTTTAAAAATATTCATAACATAAATTTGAAGTTACAGCACGCAGAAAAATGGGAACTCTGCAAATATCACAAATTATTTCTTTTCAGTAACCGAGTTCTTTGTCACTTACCCTAAACTCAACTGTTAGGCTGTTCTCAGTTGGGAGGACACTTCCTCCCTTTCAGCTGCGGGTATCTGAGACAAGACCGCTGAAACATGATCGCCCCACTTCAGCCACAATGGATGATCCAGGCATACAAAACTCACTGTAGGTACCTATTCTGTATCGCGAGTAGCTTTCTTACACATCTTGAAAGGACGTTATGTTTTTGACTTTCATTACATGGCTTAACTACGGAAAGATACCGCGGGATCCCTACATTGTACCCTACTTTTCGTTCCAACTTTGCCATGCACTTGACGTCTATTACTTCCGAATCATACTTGTTGCATGCAAAGTGGCAAAATGACATGGATATGTATTGGCTATCAACTGGAGTGGGTGTCGTGCAATCATCTTTCTTCACTGCAATTTTAACCCTCTCCCAGCAACTAGTTAATGTTCGCATCATCTAAATAAACTGTTTAGATTGCGGCCAGCTAGTCGCTGCACTGCAATTTTAACCCCCGCCCGAGAGCTCAATTCCTATCTACTAAACTACCACCTCTTGTACATGATTGGCCAGTCAACTGATCAGGCGACAACATCTGGGATACAAGTTCAATATATAATAAGAACTTGCACATTTGGCTATATCTAATTGCTTTTGTAATAATCTATTTACATCTCACGTGGTCCATTCCATAGATTCCCAATATCTGTAAACTCGACTTCCTGCAACATCGACCACCAATTCGGAAACGGGTCAGGGACAGACAAAGAGGCATTCAGAGATGCGCTCACGGTCTGGCCCTGTGTTGAAGCTGAAAAATTTATGCCATCCTCTTTTCTTGAAGAGTTTCGATCTGCGTGGCTGATCTGTTGTAAATGCTGATCTGATCTATCCACGATACGATACTCGTGGATCGACTGATGCAAAGTCTCGAAATCAGCTCTAGACCGACCTCTATATCGTCCTTCGTCTTCTGTAGCTCTTTTGTACAGAAGAGATGAGTTTTGAATAGTTTTTATCTGTTCTTATTAGC
Source organism: Fusarium poae (assembly GCF_019609905.1). NCBI lineage: Eukaryota > Fungi > Ascomycota > Sordariomycetes > Hypocreales > Nectriaceae > Fusarium > Fusarium poae. The sequence continues at coordinate 563,932 of NC_058399.1, forward strand.
TCGAGCTATTTTGGCTGGAAGAGGAACTTACCCAACCACCTGCCAACTCCCAGGCATTCTGGAACTCTTCGAGATACTCGAGACCCCAATTCATCAGCTGTTCAGCCCTTTTACTGCGACCCAAATTCATCCTGGGATATCGGAACACGTAGAGGTTTAGAAAACATGCCGTGAAAGCACAAAATCCAGAGAAAGGTGTCATCAATGGGATCCCACACTCTGATGCTTCTTGTAGCAGACAGGTAATCTGCTCTGCTGCATGGAACAACTCTTTAGCACTTTCGTCCCACCAACCTGGCGGTGCTTCTGCTTCAAGGAGTGGAGGGTCAACGGGACCTCGAGGTGTCATGTCGCCGATGGGTAAGAAGGGGAAGTATTCGCGATGAAGCATGATGGCACTAAGGCATTGTCAGCGTATGTCTCATCGACCAGCAACGAGATTTTACGTTAGGTAGTAGAGCATGTTCAGGTAGATAAACGATTCACCGTGACCAAGCGTCATGTGCACAACGACACTATGTTGTGGATACCAAAGCCTCTCATGTTGGCTTTTCCTCCACTCCTCTAACCGACTTCGACACTGATACCATGGCGAGCTAGGAACCCATGGGCAATTCTCAGCTGCACACATGCCTGGTGCACATCGCCCATTGTTAAATACAAAGGACATGGCTTGAGCATATATATCGAATCCGAGCGCAATTGACTCGAAACCCTGTGCAAGACCAGACAAATCACCCGCACTGTAATTCAGCGATGTAGCGTCGAAGCCAAAGGCAAAGTCGGTGTAGTTGAGTGGTCGGGGCACCTTGAGCTTCTGCATTTCTGACATTGGAAGCATGCGCGGGTTGTACGTTCCTGAGTTAATGGTACAGTCCATAATGAAGCAGGCCCAGTACGTTCTTGATTCGACGGCTATGGCCATGGCGTCCGTGTCGCTGTTCTGGGAGACGTCTAGCGGATGGGGACTGATGCGGGAGCTGTGAAGAGATTGCATGATGCGTATCGCCATACCTGAACCTGTTAGAACATTGATAGTCCAGTAGCAAAAAACATACCGCAGTGCATCCAAGCTTTGTGATATTCGCGTACACCCCATTCATACAATGTCAAGATGAGCAGAGCCTGCACGACTTGTACCTTTGGCGGCTGGAGGATAGCATCGGACAATGTACTCCATGCATACGTGGCATATGAGTCACTGCTTCTCAGTCCTCTTATCCAATCTCCTGTGACTATAGAACACTGCTTTCTCGTGATGGCAAGAGTCGTGGCGAGTAATGCTTTGCCCTCTTTGGTTCTGACGGTCTGATACTCTTTGATGAACGATGATGCTTGGAGGATCCTCAACTCGGGGAACTTGGCAGTAAATATGTTTAAAGCCTTTAGAATGACGCCCATTGGTAAGTTGGTGAGATGTTCGTCCATGGTATCAAGTTCATTGTGTGAAGATGTCTGTCTTGATGGGATGGGCGTCATGGGACTCAAGACAGACGAGGTCGAAATTACTGAGACATCATCGCCGCGTGGAGTCGAAGCAATTGACGCAGTCTGAACTCTTCTTGCGACTTTCTTCGCAGATCTAACCTGTGGTCGTGTGAGTTCACAGCCAGAGGTTCTCAATCTGTCACATCTTGAGCAAGGCGCAGTTCCATTGTGGACGCATTTGACTTTGGCTTTTCTTCGCAGTGTAAGTCAGCTTTCTTCTGGTGAGTATTAATCAACGAATTCCGTTACCTGCAATGTTCACACGATAAACTGGATCGCATATTCGATATCTGGACGGAAATGAATATGGTGGTCGGCTTTGAAATCAGATGCAGAAAAAATTGAGAGCCGGTGAAATGATAGCGCCGGTAATCGGAACTCGGCTCTCGACCCCGAGTTCCGAGCAAGACGACGCTAAAAACAGACGACAATCTGGATTATAATCAAGGTTGTGGCTCACTATCAGTATTAAATCTTGACGAATTTGCAAATGGCACGGAGAAAAAAAAGTCTGAGTACTTAGACAGTGGATTTTTTGTGGCCTCTACTTCATTCAGTATTCAAAATCACGGTTTTGTTGATACAAAGGCTTGCATCTTTGAGATCGTTTCCACTGTTTGTGTTTGTCTTTGGAATATTGACCTCAACTCAAAACCAGTGAGGCGTACCAGCAGGGATGGGAAGATACTTTTTGAGTATCTAATCAGAATACAAAGAATCCGGCTCTCACATGTATGATATAGTATCTACAGTTGGCAGGTACCGCGAGTATGATCTGGGCGTGGGTACGAGGTATTGCTATTGAATTGGCCGTTAATATATATGGGATGAGATTTGCAGATCAGTTTATCCAATTTGGGCTAGGTATACTGGGTTTATTTATGTTCTTGCTCTAGAGATTACCTAACTTTTCCAGCTTCTTTTGGATCTTTTTGGCTTGTTCGCTATCATCCCCGAAGATTGCTTTGAGTCCCCTAGATCCTTTTTTGGTGCGTGAGAAAAGTCTCTTCCAAAACCGCATTTTCGGAACTCAGTAACAGATACAGATCCGGTTGGTCTTTAGTTATACGCAGAAATTTACGGTTTTGAAGGTATGCATAGACAAATGTATCATTATACAGGGAAGCTGCCCTGGGGAGTAGAAAGGCGGAAAGAGACAGGCTTTGATAGCCGGGAACATTAAATTGCCCCAGTAATGAGGCGGGCCAGCTGAAAAGCAGGATGTGTTGGAGGTATTTTATTGGGCACAATATAGGCGATCCCTACATGAGAACCCGCTCTGACATCCGTAGGCGGCAAGAACCGCGAGAATGATCTGAGCGGCTGGCTGGGATAGCACCCCTGCCTTCTGATCTTTGAACGGATGCCCCCTTCGCATCTTTTCCAAGTAAATCTCCACCCACTCACATTGTCAAAAGCTTCTCCTCGGACTTACAAAATCATTTGGATGCTAGAAACATATAGGGCGAATCAGCAGGTCAGTTCATGCTCTTTAGACTGGACATTTTAGACTACTCATTCTTATACCACAAGACTCAGAAAACTAACCGGTCTATTACCCGCTAGGTAGTTTTGCAGGACGAGTCAAGATGTGTCTTGGGTCTTTCAAGTTTTGGAAGAAACGCCAGAGGGAGCTAGATCAACCTTCACCCCATCCTCGGCCGACAGTTGCCTCTACCGTCGTCCCGGTCAGCAGCGTTCCCGTCGCTTCCGCTGCCACCGCCGAACCTCAAGCTTCTACGAATGATATATGCCCTGCACTGACCAAAGCATCGCCATCTTCTCAATCTTCGCCGAGTCAGACAACACCGCCATCAAAGGCCAAACGCCAGGAACAGCTGTGGGACCGAGCATACAATCAACTCAAAGAAGATGAGACCAAACTCCATGAAGCTTATGAAGAGATAATATCCTCCAAGGCACCTTACATGGATGAAAGCTTGAACAAAGACCAACAAGTCGTCCTAACTTCGGCGCAAGAGAAATGGGATCAAATGAGGAAGACTGCCCAAGAAGGGTTGGATAGAACCCAACGAAGTGCAGAATTGCAAGGAACAGTCGACGATTTCTTCGAAATGGTGACGCCTATAAAAGGAATAGTTGATCGAATCATGCCAGTCGTGCCTCAGGCTCAGGTACCGTGGCTTGCTGTGTCCTTGACCTTTGAAGTAAGTCAACCGTTATTTATCCATCCCCAGTGTCTCGAAATAGCAGAATAATTGGCCGCGGGAAGCATAAGGGACGAAATTAGTGCATCAGCTTATGATGTCCGGATCAGATGTCCTAAGCTTCTTACTTTTGTACCCTAAGACTCAGGAGGCCAATATTTCTACTACCTGTCAACATAGCTAACCAATTCAGATATTTTCTCAGCCTTTTAAGCAGCCTGGTATTAACCGTGCAGGCCTTTTGAATGTCATATCCAAGATGCAAGAGTATATGAGCCTGTCAGACTATGTTGTTGATGACAATGGGCTGCAGTCAGATTTGCATCGGAAACTCGAGAAGGACACCATCGCCCTCTACCAGGCACTTCTTTCTTATCAAATCAAGAGTATCTATTGCTTTCACAAAAACGAACTCAAGAGATTTGTGAGAAATATCTTCAAAGTAGATGACTGGACCAGTCAGCTCGAAAACATCAAGGCCGCCGAAGCTTTGATTTGGGAGGATATACAGAAGTTCCAGAACCAAGTCATGGTGGACCATCTACGAAAACAGTCACTTGACGCGCAGAGGTCCCTCGATGCACTGACAGAGATGTCACGGGGGGTGCGTGGCTTTATCCAAGATCAACAAGAGAGAGAACACGAGAAGGACAACAAGGCATGCCTGCAGCATTTGAAACTGACAGACCCTTCGTCAGACAAAGAAAGAATCCTCGATGGAAAAGGAACACTGCTTCGTGAGTCATACAGCTGGGTCATTGATCATCCTCAGTTCCGGGACTGGAAAACGAACACACAACACCGTCGCCTGTGGATTAGAGGAGACACTGGCAAAGGAAAAACAATGCTGTTGTGCGGTATCATCGAGGAGCTGGAGAAGGACCCTTTTCGTCGGCTATGCTACTTCTTTTGTCAAGCTACAGAGGAGAAGCTGAGGGATGGGAAAAGTGTTTTGCGTGGTCTACTTTTTCACCTTATCAAGCAGTACCCATGGCTCATCTCACACGTTCGCAAAGACTACGACGACAGCGGCCAGACACTTTTCAATGACCACAACGCATGGCAGGCGCTGCGAAAGATCTTTAAATCAGTTCTGAATGACGAGAGCCTCGATGAAGTTATTATAGTTGTGGATGCACTCGACGAATGCATGGTTCATCGCGAAGAACTTCTCGAATTCATCTGCGATATATCAGCTGGCTCACGTGCGAAGCTCATTGTCTCAAGTCGTCCTTCACTCTTCATTCAACAGGCTCTACAGGAAGATGGACCGAGCGCGACAACACTTGCCCTTGAACTCAATAATCAGCTTATCGCTGATGCGGTCCAAAAGTTCATTGACAGGAGAGTCAAAGATTTGGCCAAGGGAAAGCTTTATCAACATAATCCTGACATCTCCAAGACAATTGCCAGTCATCTTACCAATAACGCAGAGAGCACTTTCCTCTGGGTGGCTTTGGTATGTCAGGCGTTGGCAAACAAGAAAGTCTGCCGCAGAGATCATGTAATGGATATCCTCAAAAACTCACCTCCGGGTCTTTATAACCTATACGATCGAATGTTGGAAAATATTGGCCGTGAGTCGATGGACTTTTCGATTTGCAAAGAGGTTCTGGCCATCAACTCCGTCCTCATACGCCCTGTGGCTCTGGAGGAATTACTTGGCATCATGAATGCAAATGTCGCCTCCGAACTCGACGTTATGGAGCTGGAGCAGATTATCATGTCCTGTGGCTCGTTTATCCACCTACAGAAGGGGGTTGTTTACTTTATACACCAGTCTGCTGTGGATTTCCTTCTCAAGGACGATAGGCTTCCTAGTATCGCAGACAGGCATCGCTCAGTATTTCAAAATGCATTGCGTGCGCTCCAAGCATCCTCTGCACTGAAGCGCGATATCTATAACTTACGGGATCCCGGTGTGGCTCACGAAGATATCAATACCACCAGTCCCGATCCCCTGTTGTCTCTTCGTTACCCCTGTGTTCATTGGGTTGACCATCTGCACGACCATTTCATAACAGAGGGGAAAGAAAATGGCGCCAGCCCGCTGCATGCTGAAGATATATCGTCAGTCTATACCTTTTTCAGAATCAAGTTCCTTTTCTGGATTGAGGCTTTGAGTCTACTCCAAAATGTTCCACGAGCTATGAGAGCGATCAAGGTGCTTCAAATGCTACTGGTAATTAATCCTGATCACTGTGCCTGACTCAAACTAATGTTATTTAGGAAGGAAAGTCAAGCTCAGCTGAGCAGCCGATTAGAGACTTCTTACATGACGCGAACCGATTCCTGCTATATTTCAGATATGTTATTGGAAAGTATCCCCTTCAAATTTATGCTGCATGCCTCGTTTTTAGCCCAAAAGAGAGTATTTTGAAAAGATGCTTCAAGTCAGAGGCGCCGAATTGGGTCACTGTGGCGAATGGTTTGGATTCAACCTGGAATGCATGCTTGCAAACCCTAAGTGCACACAAATCTTCATTGGTCACAGTAGTGTACTCTTCCGATGACCAGTCGTTCATCTCTGGATCTAAAGATGGTACACTCAAAGTGTGGGATGCAGGGAGCGGAACTTGTCTTCATACACACGATACATGTTCACGCATAACCGATTATTGCGCTGCATTTTCAACTGACGGCGAATCTTTCGTTTTGGGGTCCGACAACGGGTTAGTGGAGGTATGGAATCGGATGACAGGAAATCCTGTTTCTAAGCACCAGGCGCATCAGTTCGGAAGATCTTCAGCAATGGCGATCTCATCAGACGGCTATACTTTTGCCTATCTACAATCCGGGAACAGGATTCTAATCTGGAATAGAGACACGGAGATCTCTTTCTACACATTCCCACCTCCCGAAAACGCCTACTCGTTAGCCTTAAGTGCGGATGGTAAATACCTTGCTGCAACTACTCGCGAAGGCTGTATAATCTGGGAAACTCTCGACGAAGACCCGATGATGTTACCTACAGACTATGTAATATCTTCGGCTGTCTGGTCAAGGGACAAACTGTCTCTTGCCACAGGCGGCAAAAAAGGCTTCGTTGAGGTTTGGGGAAGGGGTGTTAACCAATGGAATTCGAAATTCAAAGTCCAAGCCAGGGCCGCCCACCAATATCGATATGATATTGATTGCGTGACGATGTCACTTGATGCAACGTTGGTAGTGGCCGGCACTCTTGATGATATTTTTATTTGGAATATTGAGACGGGTGTTTTGGCATGGGCAATGAATGGTGTATCACACATTACATCGGTATCTCTCTCAAGTGACAACCTACGTCTCTTAACAGGATGTGGGGATGGCACAGTCAAGATCTGGGATCTAATAGAGTCTCAGGACAGTAGATCAGGGTCTTACGATGGTGATTCGCGAGACCTCTATTGGTCTGACACTGATCGTTTCACGGTATATTTCCCTGAAGCAAAAGAGATCAGAGTCTATGGTAATAACACACGAATTGGGTTGCGTTGGAAGTATCCAGACGTCTTCGCGATCTCACGAGACGGTCGGCAACTTGCCTGGGCCTATTCCACTGGTTCGAGAATCACCATCTGGGACACTCAGACTGGCAAACTCCTCAGGGAGTTGATTCATAGCATAGAGGAGGTTTCAGTGGGCCCTTATGACTCCAAAAGCATTGAGGAGCGTAGGATAAAACGCTCGATTATCTGGTCTGAGCAAACTGAAATCAACAATGGATATATTCCGGCAGACTCGTTGGCATTCGGCAATTCATTTCAATTTGCATCAAGTGTTGCAGGACTGATCAAAATCTGGAACACATCTGACGGCCGTTGTATCGACAGCTTAGACCTTGGCAATAGTCGAATCTGGATAATGGTCTTTTCAAAGACAGGACGATGGCTTGCTGCAGTTTCTCAAAGTCAAATATCAGGCACTGCGACTATCGAGCTGTGGGATACAGTGGATAGAAACTGTATGACGATACGACCCCCCAAAATTGGGACTTTTAACAAGGCCAATACCCTCAGCTTCTCAGCTGATAGTCTACTACTGGCGGTAAGTGTACCAGTTGACGCAAGTCCAGTCGTGTACATATTGGATGTGAGATCGGGAACCATTTTACACAAGTTTAAGCACAATTTGACCCGGACAATCCATGTGCAATTTGACAGCCACAATGAACGAGTTTTTCATACCGAGCATGGATCTATCGATATAGAGGAAGCAAAAGGATCAGAAGAAATGAATGATTTGCTCCGTGGCTATAGTTTTGCCGACGACAGCCCTGATCAATGGATCAAACTGGATGGGAAAAGATTATTGTGGATTCCCGATGAATACAAAACTATTAGTGAAAGCGACAAGAGTCCTTTCATAGATGGTTTAAGGATCATATGGATGAGAGGATCACAAAGTCCAGTGCAATTGTTCTTTACTGCACAGGATTGACGTTTTCAGTTAGGTCATTATGTTAGTATCAGCATATAGATCATTACTCGTTGGCTAGCCGGGAGGGGGTGCCAACTAAGCAAGCTTAGTTGGCCACAAAAGTATGAGACAAGGCGAAAAGTGTGAGACATCCCGGAAGATGCCCACTTGGCGTGATTTGCACCAAAATACCATTTTTTTCAATCAAATGACACTCAAATCTTGTCAAAATAGGCTCAAACTGATGAAAAGGCGTAGTTTGAAGCTTCTATTGATTTATTGGCTATTTCAGAGTGGGAGAAATGACTGCGACGGCTCTGGTGATGCTCTGGCAAGGGAAACAGCTTCCCTGCCAAAATGTGCCGTATATCTGTTTTCTTAGCCAATAAGGCTATCTTCTTGTGCCGTTCTTATTCCCCTGATGATATCACGAAGTGACTCATGAAGCTGCGTGTGGTGTTGATAGGGACAAGGAGTTGAGGGAAGTGTAGGTAGTGATGACTCAGAGTCAGGTGCACAGGGCGGCGATGAGGGCATCTCGACTTCGCTGCCGCCGGCGACTTCAATTACAGGAAGAATCTCGTCTTCTTCATCCATTTCCTCGTGCTCGTGTGCTTGTGTGAGGTTGAAAGTGACCGTATCATCACTGTGAGGGAGGCCGGTGAGATCAACGGCGCTGAGGGGCTTCGCGGCATACTGTGCCTTGCGGATAGCTTCACGCACATCATCAGGGAGTTGTGTATCTATCATATAGCCGTCAGTCTCTTCTTTCAGTGCTTGAGTCATTTGTGAACGCTGTGTATCCATAGATAAATAGTCATATTGCTTCCCTGTGTGCTCCAACCACTGCTTGAACTGCAGCCTCTTTGGTATGCCGTTGACGATAACTTCTTTATTCTCTCGCCACTCATCCTTGAGGCGGTTCATCTCCTTGATGATGACAGATCGTGTGAATCGTATACCCTGCTTATGTTGCTTCTTCTTATCGTCGGCGATAGCCTCCTCTTGTTGATCTCGCAGATCTTGCAGCGATACTGTAGGAATAAGGTCAGAGACAGTCTTTGCGCGGCGGCCTCGCTTTCTCTCGTGATACCGCTTTTCGATGCGAGTTCTTCGATCATCCACGTACTTTTTGATAACATCCTCAAGCACCACAGCTTCATGAACGATGTTGCGAATGTGCCGGAGCCCTGCGAGCGTAGGAGAACTGAGGATATCGTGATATCGCTCGCCGATGGTCTCGGCGGTGCTGGAAGCGGCGTGAAATCGCATATCTGAGGGAAGAAGTGAGAAATGAGCAGGCGTGAAGGTCTTCTTCTTCTTGAGCTGCTTCCTGAGAAGATATTCTATGGCAGGTCGGTCTGTGGGAGGGTAGATGCCCGTTTTTGGAAGCCCGAGATGATGTGAGCGGCAGTGAAGCCTTCATTAAAGATCTCCTGATTTTGGTGAGAAAAGGGGCCTTTTTCGGTGAAGGCTGATTAAGAAGGCACATACCTGAAAAGCTCCTGCAAAGGCACGCCGGCCAAAGGTAAGATTTCCCTTCCGCAACGCCTCACGAAGCTTCTTCTGATGCGCTTCCTTCAGAGAATTGAAATACGCCTACATCCATTGGCTGGAGTATATGCGTTGAATGAGGCGGAAGAAATGCTACGAGAATATTGAACTTTATCATATATTCTCGTAATTCGAATGAGCCGTGGCCTGTGAAGCCGTCGATAACGAGCAGCCGCCATACAGCCTCATCATCAGGCCTCGCCGCGGGAGGCATATCGTGAGTAACCAAGCGGTTATTTGTATCCTGAAGGTGCTCATTACACCCAAACCACTCTTCAAAATCAAGCTGACGTTTCTGTACAGTAGCAGATTTCTCCCACGAGCATCGGTTGAAGTGCTTCGCCCACTCGAGCGTTATCGCCGCACTTGAGAATGCCGAGTCTGACTGAGCGAAGCGCATATCAGGATCGCCTTCAATGAACGCCCACTCAAGCGTTGGCAACGACTTGAAGATCAGCCAGGGGGCGTTGTTGCGCCGGCTGCGTTGCCTGAGCCGATGACTGTGCAAGTCTCGCGATCTTGCGGAGAAAATACCTCTGTTGCTGACTTCTTCTTGGTGCGTACAACGAGGCATTCCATCTTATCTCGTAGCATTCCGACTCTAACTCCTGCTTCATCTGCATTCCAGGTCTCTGATGCACCGATATTGTACTTCGTCATCACATCGCTGAGGCGTTGGAACCACTCCTTCGTATCATCAACGCCGCCTTCCTCATATTCGGCACGCGAAGCTTCTCTCGACTTCAATATCGATTTCGCAAGCTCAGGATGATCATCACGGAAGCGAGAGTACCACATCTTGCTCACAGGTCTCGCATCAGGATCACGGCGGCGCCGCAGAGTAAGTGCTGCATCTTCTATTTCCCACTTGGAGGCAGGCAGGCCTGACTTTTCCATCCAGATGATATAACACACGATAGCTTCTTCTTCCTCATCCGTGAGTTGCCGCGGGCGCCCCATCTTAGGATCGACAACATCCTCATAATCTACGGTATTCGCAGCCTCAAGTCTCTTGACGATGCGGCCGATAGATGCACGAGCAGAGCCGGCATATCGAGCTTCAGCAGCACGAAGAGTCAGTGGCTTCTTTCGGCGGCCGGCAGCATCACGATTGAGACCGCGGCGAAGTCGCTGGCGTGAAAGAACAACGGCCTGAGCAGCTCTCAGATTTGATTGTGAGGGCATAATTTTGATGGACGTGATATATGACTTTTTTACTGATTGATGTCCTAGAAATCATTGGTTTTGGCGGGCAAAAGTCATGATTTTGCGACAGCAGCCTGTGCGGGGTTGTCTCACACTTTTCGCCTTGTCTCATACTTTTGTGGCCAACTAAGCTTGCTTAGTTGGCACCCCCTCCCGGCTAGCCAACGAGTAGAACGGCATATTGTACAGACCACATTTTCTTTCTCGTCTCCATAACGTGGAGGGCCTATCTTAATATATGATATTTTTAAATAGAAGCCTGATGACAGTCTGGAGTTTAATAACCCCCCCCCCATTTGTGGTAGTATGCAATCATATGATCGTGTTGCAATGAAGTTTGCAAAGTTAAATTACATCCAACATTCCAAGCTATAACTTTCGGTTCGAGCTTGACCGGTATATGTTGCTAACATGAACACTCTAACATATGGAAGAAACAGGAAACTGATTGATGTCTTACAGGTAGTATATGATGCTTTGTTTTTGAAATCGCCTCCAGCGTCTAGTCATTTGAAGTTATTGTGCAACTTACCCCAGACCATCACTTGAGGGTGACGATAAGATATGGCGAGATAAGATTAGATATTAATCGCTTATCTATCAGCACTAGACCGGAATTAGTACTCAGATCGGGCATGCCCCACAGTGAAGACACCGAAGTCGCCGACTTGAACCTTTCATTAACAATTGCTGAGAAATACACAACAACCCAAACGCCAATGACCGAGTCAAGTAACCCGAGCGACTCGAGACCATCAAGTGTTACGCCAGGTCGTGCACGTGTAGCGCGTGTTGCGTGTAAAGCATGTCATGCTCGGCGCGTCAAATGCGATGCCGCGGATAGCCAACCTTGCTGGCATTGTCGCACGCGTGGCTCAGAATGTGAATTGATAGAGTCAAAGCGTGGAAAGTATGTGCAGAATATATCATAGTTGATAGTTATGAGACTCACTGGCCTGTAGATATGTAAGACGGAGTAATGTCCAGTCAAAACAGCGACGCTCTTCTAGGCGCCTGCAAGAAACGCAAAGTCCGGCTCCAGATAGAGCTACGAGTACTGAAAGTATTGCTGTTGCCACACCTCAAAATAACGAAGCTGAAAGAATTATCGAAAGCCGACAAGTGGTCGAGCCAAATGTTGTACAGAATCCTCAGCACCAACCTCAACCAAATGCATGCCAAGGCAAGGACCGATCGTTCTTCCTCGGCGACTCAAGTAGTCTATCCTACATTATCGAACTAATATGTACTCCAAGGAGTGGTGTCAGTGAACCAGTCAAGGTCCATTATCCCATCCCAGCATCCATAGTCGAAAGAGCAGTCGCACCCAGCCGACCTCAAATCGAACCATTACGTTTGCAGGATGCACTGACTCTCCCATCGAGGGAGATATCCGATCGTCTCGTCTATTTGTTTTTCGATATCGTGCACCCTCCTTGGCCAGTTGTTGATAGAAAGTCATTCTTAAAGCTCTACCGAACGGGGAGAGCCTCGCCTCTGCTCTTGCATGCCATGTTTCTCGTGGCTTTCATATTTTGCGATGAGGATCTTATTCGAGACGCGGGATTCGGTGACCGGGTTGCGGCACGTAAATATCACTATCTACGTGCCAAGACGTTGTATGATGTTGACCACGAGACTGATGGGGATATTCTCGCTGCTTCGCTTCACCTCTTGGGATTCTGGTGGAACGGACCAGATGATCAGAAAGATGCATGGTTCTGGTTGGGTTGTGCAACATCATATGCCCAGTCTCTTGGTTTGCATCGCTCGTATGTCGTCCAGTCTCTCGCTGATAACTCTTGCTGACCCACTTACAGAACCGTCGCCTCTAGACTCAGTCCTGAGAAGAGGTCGCTGCGTAAGCGCATTTGGTGGTCCATATACGTATGTTCAATCTTGACATTCTTTTCAGTAATCTGACATTATCAGACTCGCGATCGACATACTGCCGCATGTCTAGGCAAGCCATGCAGAATTCGAGATGAGGACTGCGATATCGAAGCAGTCAGCGAAGCGGACCTTTACTTCGACGATGTCATAGACGATCCTGTGATACCACCTCAGAAAGAATACCACACAGCCTTCTTTGTCGAGATGTGCAAAGTTGCTGAAATTCGTGGGTTGCCCCTCTATCGAATCACTGACCTCGTTGGCTAACGACCCACGGCTAGTTGGGGATATCGTTATTGGAGAATTTAGTCCTCGCCGTCTCGCATTGGAATGCTACGAAGTGCCCAATCTGAAAGCCAGACTTGAGCAATGGGAGTCCCAATTGCCAAAGTGCATGCAAAAGGCGCCACTTGATGAGACGTTGGGAGAAGCATTCTGGGCTACACAGCTGCACATGGCCTACCAGTGAGATGACACAGGCCACTCAAGGTATTTTTGCTAATGATAGACAGGAACTACTTTATACTCTTATTTCGACCGAAAGCTATCGAGGACATGTCACCAGTAGAAGCCGAAAGGGATAAGACAGCACGAGGTGCGGCTGACTACATCACCCGCATGACAGAAGACCTCATTGCTGTCGGAACATTGCGCTACACCCAGATGCACATGTAAGCAAATAAACTACCTCTTGTTTCCAATTTCTCACAACCTTAAGAATACCAGCCGTTTTCGGAGCCCTCTCGATCCATACCCTCGTCATCTGCCGAAAAGACCCTATCCGTCGACAACTAGCTGGCAACAAATCACGACAATGCATTCTCGCTCTCAGTGAACTAGCAAAATCTTGGCCCATTGGCCTATGGATAACCAAGTTATTCGTGAACCTTTTGAGACGTCTTACAGGCCAGGGCTCGGCGTTGTCAGCGGGATCAATAGTCGATGTGAGGTCTCGCATCGCCAATGGTAGTGGTGTCAACGAGGGTCCCGCTCTAGATTTATCTCGAAGTGGTAATGGGTTGCAGATTTCGGATGAAGGAATGAACGGGTTCAGCCAGCAGAATAATGGTTTATTTGACAATACTAACGGTTCAGGGACAGGAGAGCACCAGGTACACGATATGCTACAGCAGCCTTCTGATCAGTTTGGGTTTGACTCTTTCTGGGCGGAGGATACCATTGACGTCGATTTGCTTCTTCAGAATGGACTTTGCCCGTTGCTTCCAGCGGATTTCGGTCTTATGCCTCCAGGTACATTTGGTATATGATATTGAGGTTTAATCTTGGTCCATGAATTCAAGTCTATATCTATTTCTGTGGATTAATTCTATATCAACATAATACAACTTCATCGAGTCTAACTATCCTTTTCTGTTCACCACTCTCATGTCCGCCAACATATTATTACGTCTATGTATTCGAAGCAAATCTGCTCTTGGCTCTCAGCTGTTTCCCATACTTGAAGAAAAGCCAAGGGAACGGTGCCATGGCAACTGTCAAAAAAGCAAGGAGACTGGATGCCCACTGATAACCAAGCTTTTCGTACATCTGAATACCGAAAAGAGGGAATGCCGCTGAATAACACGTTAGATACGATGGTGATTAATGCAATTGATAGGAGACCTACCTGCAAAGGAGCAGCGGGCGAAACTGTTGGCTGCCATTGCTGAGGCGGCGTATTGAGGGTAGGCATCAACCAAGAAGGTGAATATACCTGTGAAAACGAGGAGCATGCTAAATGGGACGTTAGTTGAGGATTCAAAGATGAGCGGTCAAGATTAACATACCCGCATCCAAATACTCCAGAACCAATGATTGGCACAATCCAATGCACGCTGGCGTATGTAGTCCAAGCAAACCAAAACAAGCCGATAGGAATAAGCACCGCACCGAGAATAGTCGGAGGCAATCTGTACTCTGGCTCACTGATAGCCTTGCCTGTCGTCTTCTCCTGCTCTTCTAACCATCTTATTCGAAGTTTAGCCCAAATTGGCGTGGTAGCCGTTGCGACGATAAGTCCAACAAAGATACCCAGGAAAGTCATGCCGACCTGCCAGAGGTTCATACCGTGATTCGTGCGGAAGACAAGAGGGAAAGCGCCAAAGAACAGATACAAAATACCAAGGAGAATGGCTGAGTAGAGATCGAGACATAGACACATGGGCTCAAGAAAGAGGAGCTGAAATGGTCGGAGAACGGAGAGTTTAAGTGTTTCGAGGATGGGCTTTTGGTCGTCTTCCATTGGAGCGCGGTATGTATCGTTGCCGGTGTCTTTGCGAAGCTTTCTTGCCTTTTCGCGTAGTAGAATAGGATGAAACGTCTCTGGCGCAAAGAAGACAATGGCAACCATGAGAACAACAGCCCAGATAAGCATAACGTAGTACGTCCAGCGCCAGTTAACGTTATAGTTGATAAAACCTCCAACCAACGGTCCAAGAGCCGGCCCGATAAAGGGCGCGAGAGATACCAAACTCATAGGCTTCTGAATCTCATGC
Source organism: Fusarium poae (assembly GCF_019609905.1). Classification (NCBI taxonomy): domain Eukaryota; kingdom Fungi; phylum Ascomycota; class Sordariomycetes; order Hypocreales; family Nectriaceae; genus Fusarium; species Fusarium poae. Next base: position 579,134 of record NC_058399.1, read on the forward strand.
CTCTCAAAGACATCTCCTGCTGTTCCGCCTGCAACACTGAGGAAACTGCTGCCAGCGAAACCTGTGAAGAAGCGCGCAATGATCATGGTCTGGATGTTTTGCGCGACAGCTGAAGGAATCGTCCAAATGATAAACATTGTCCATGATACCAGGTAAATGGGTCTTCGGCCGTAGTACTCGCTCAGAGGACTAGTCAGAACAGGACCAAGCGCAATTCCCAGGACAAAAGTTGAGAGACCGAGAGTGGCGACGATTTGAGAGCAGTTGAACTCTTTGTTCATTTGAGCATATGTAGCTGTGTAAATTGAACTGGCGCATGTCCTACAATAACTCTATTAGTATAGACCTCGGTTTCTTTTTGAGGAATTGTCTTACACGCAAAGACTACCGACACAGGCAATTGAAACAATTAACCATTTTCGCATTCTCGACATACTCCTCGGACACATGGGATCCTTGTCACCGTCCCAACCGACGACCTGCACCGATTTAGCTGATACATGCTGATTAACAATTTCTGTAGGTTGATCGCTGAGCTCCTGAGAAGAGCGACGAGTATCACTCTCTGCCATGGCTGCTAATAGTGATGATGGTGATGAGGTTGGAAGATCATGACAGGTCGGACTGACGTAGGGATGTTATAAGAGGAGCATGAAAAGGAGACTAGGAGGAAAATAAATTTAACCGGCTCCACGGCATTGGGAAAAAAAAGAGGATTTGTAATGACGATATCGTTTTTTAGGCGGAGATAAGGAGGTGTGGGGAATAAGAGTTGGGTTCAAGATGCCGAGGTGACTTGGATGGAGTATGTGACGTATCCATTGTTTGGAGCAGGGGGGCAACTTGAGAGTCAGAGATTGAGTACATTCTGTTCTCAAGATATAACGATGAGTCGATTGGAAATGCAGTTGATGTGTTATCTTGAATGTAAGGTTGTATCTCTCACCAGTTCGATATGATGGGCTGTCATTGTAGTCATATTGCCAAGACACTGAGGCTCTGTGGATGTGGATTTCTGTGCCACTATAGTCAGTTGACTAGTCATCATCGTTGATCTTAGTATTTCCTCATCTTTCACTATCACTTAATGAGAGGACACTTACCACAGTGGGCGGCGATTCAGAGAAACCAGTTTTATTCTTGTAAGAACAAACAATTACTTACATTTCATTACTAACCACGCTATCTAGTGACATTGATAATTGCTTGTATTCACGTAGTGAGTCAGGTCATCGCTCATCATCACTCACTCACTCACCATGTTCAGATTATAAAGTCCTGGAGCTCATGTCAAGCCTCATCGACTCTTACTTCAAATCTCATCTCGGACTCACACCAGAAGAAGCTGAACGTCTCCACAAAGATTACTATCAACAATACGGTCAAGCAATTGAAGGTCTCGTGCGCGATTATCAGATTGATGCTCTGGACTACAACGCCAAAGTCGATGACGCGCTTCCCCTCGACGACCTCATCAAACCCAACCCTCAACTACGACAATTTCTTGAAGACATTGATACATCAAAAGTCAGACTCTGGCTTTTGACCAACGCGTATGTCAATCATGGAAAAAAAGTCGTTAGGTTGTTGGGCGTGGATGATTTATTCGAGGGTTTGACGTACTGCGATTATACCCAGGTGCCGTTTGTTTGCAAACCGCAGAAGGAAATGTTTATGAAAGCCATGAGAGAAGCAGGAGTTTCTGATACTTCCAAGTGTTATTTGATTGGTGAGTTTAAGTTCTTGTGACATGACTGACCACTGACTCTGGTAGATGATTCTCACAAGAATTGTGTTGGAGCTCAAAAAGCTGGTTGGATGGCTATTCATTATGTAGAAGAGGGGTTCCCTTTGCCTGATACACCTGCATCACAGCATCAGGTTCGTAGTCTTGAGGAGTTGCGATCGCTTTATCCTGAGTTTTTCAAGGATGGGTAGTAGAAACCACATTGTGGGATACATGTGTATGTCGCGACAGCACTGTGCCATATACCCTGAAGCGAAAGCCCTTGTGAGAAGAGACAAAGGTACAAGGGTTCATCTCTGCTACTTCGAAGCATGTCTGGGAAGAGTTAGACCATGTCTCCTCTAAAATAGCCATGCATTCTCAATTCGAACTCTTCCGTCAGCCGCAATCGCTTTGGCAAAGCTGAAAGTTCTTGTCTCACCAGTCAGCTATAATAGAAAGACTTATCTGGAATGTGACTCTCATCCAGTTCCCCTGCATATTCACCGGTGGCATGTTCAAAGTCTAGACCCCACCAATGGACAAGGGTATGGAGAAGTCCAGTATTTCAGCTGCATGGGAATCTCACTAAAGTGGCTTGCTGAAATTCCCTAGTCCACTCACTAGCTCACTGAACTATTTGCTTGGGGAAGACTCGAGCGGCACGGCACGAACTAAACGGGTGAAGCTATGACTTTTGTGGCTGTGCGGAGCTGAGACATAGAGTTCTCGACTGTGAGCTATTGGACGCCTTTACGTGAGATTCGATTTGGTGTTGCAACTTTGACTTTTGTCTTTTTGTTCAGCTGAGGACATGTGAAAATGATAAAAGCTTATAATTCCCCATACTAACAATCAGTATTCACCTCACTACTCAAATCATCTGTATCTCCTTATCATTGACGTTGTGAATCTTATTACAATGCCGTCTGCCACAAACGCTCATCTCGAGGAGGCGTTCGTTCAAGATGAACACGTCAAACTCATTCTTTGCTTCGATGGTACTGGCAACACCTTCAGCGGTACCAATGCCGACACCAATGTCGTCAAGATTCTACGAAAGCTTGATCGCAACAACAACAAGCAGTACCATTATTATCAGAGTAAGTAATCCTTCCCCCCGCAACTCTTATAAACTCCGTCCAACATCCTGTGTAGCCGGAATCGGCACCTACGATGCGAATGAGAGCTCCATCCACAAGTCTACTCTAGGGGAGATCAAGAGTAAGGTTTCCAAAACCATCGACCAAGGTTTTGGAACAACCTTTGACTCTCATATTATGGCCGGCTACCGTTTCCTCATGCGACATTATGAACCCAAGGCCAAGATCTACATCTTTGGTTTCAGCCGTGGCGCTTACACTGCCAAGTATCTATCGCGCATGGTTAACAAAGTTGGTCTTCTGTGCAAGGGCAATGAGGAAATGGTACCATTTGCCTATCGTCTCTACGCCCGGGCTCTGGAAAGTGAGAGCGAGGATCGTATCGCTGCGCAGAAAGGCGGTGTCTGGGCCATGGGTGCTCCTGAAGAAGCATCGACCCATACTGACTCTACGCCGTTGCTCAATCGACACAATCAGCCTAACAGTGTACCAAATGGCCAGACCAACGGCGTCAATGGTTATTCTCAATGTACATGCGCTGATGAATCAGTCGAACATTCCCCTGCTGGAGCTGAAGAACCTACCGAAACTGACGACGAGGAAGACAATACTACCTTCATGGCTGGCAACGTCAACATCAAAAGGCGATCCAAGACCAAGATCGCCAGAAGGGAAGTCAAGGCTTTCAGTCAGACCTTTTGTCGAAATGAGGGCACAGATCCGAAGAACCACAAGAACATCAAAGTCTTCTTCCTGGGAATGTGGGACTGTGTCAACTCTGTCGCCGTCGTTGAGAAAAACGCCCCAGCACCTGTCGAGATTACTGGCACTGCAAAACATGTTCGCCACGCCGTTGCTGTTGATGAACGGCGTGTCAAGTTCAAGCCCGCTCTTCTGGCACAAGATATCCGAACCGTCGTCAAGGAGGCAAAGGAGAAGGAGGCAGCGAAGAGGCTAGGAAAGTGCCAGAAGTGTAAGAAGGTGAAGAAGGATAAACGAACAGAGGAGCAGAAGAGGAAAGACGAGGAAGAGGAGGAGAAGGAAAGACTGGAGAATGAAGAGGATATCAGAGAAGTTTGGTTCCCTGGCAACCATGGCGACATCGGCGGAGGATGGCCTGCTATGCCTGAGCTCGTGTCACCCGACAAGATGACATGGTACAGGCGTCTTGGGTGCATTTTCAAGAGCATGAAGCCTGCTGATGTGACGGGTGGTCTCAAGAATAATGATCTTCAGATGAGCGACATGGCTCTAGACTGGATGATTCGAGAAGTCACTCTCGTTGGCGAGCACGATGAGAAGTCTCGTGTCCACTGGTGTCATACCGTTGACAAGTTCATGGAGAGTATGGGCAAGAAGGCTCCCAAGGGTAAGAAGACCAATCTGCAGAAATATGTCATTGAAGGATTTCAGCATGATACTCTCAGGTTTGGATACGGGTCTTCTTTCTTCAAAGTCATTTTGTGGAACTTTATGGGTAAGTCTGACTACATTTGAACACCTTTATGAAACAGCATCACTGACCATATCCTAGAAATGATCCCAGGAATTCCAAGATGGGAACTCAATGACAATGATCCAGATGAGGCCAAGAAGGGCTGGGAGTCGTGGCGATGGAAACCCAACTTTGGCAGCTTCCGTGACATCCCGCGCAACGCTGTTCTTCATAATTCTCTGATTCAACGTTTGAATGCCGAGAGTATCAAGTACCGTCCTGAGAACAACCACGGTAAAGACGAGCCTTGTTTATTGGGTCCTGGTAAGGAGGGTGTTGCCAAGATGAAGAAGGCCGAGTTGCAGAACCAGAAGGATCTTGGCGAATACACAAAGGCAGTGGAGAGGACATGGGCTGAAAGACATCAGCTTTGGCAACTTGATCCCCCCAAGAAGCCCAATGCCAATGGTACCACTGGTATTTCAACTATGTAATAGGATATTCTACGCGTATGAAAGGGCAATTACATCAGTTTCATTTTGGAAACATGGTTCAATTTATTGTATTAGGGTAGTTTGTGTTTGAGTCAATTTATTAGTTGCTCATATCTGACTTTTAGGGGGATTCGTAAAGTGACCAATTATATTGATTCGATGGATTTGAAGGATTTGAAGGATTCGAAGGATTCTACAGACCATGTAGACTTTGTTCTGATCAACTGAGAATTAACATAACTTTGAGCCTGACAGCCCAAATTAACTTCTTACTCAGAGGTACGCAAATACTTCCCCAACTAAAAGACAACAAGTTCAGCTGAACATGGAATCTCCAACACGCGTGCTTGTGACGGGTGGAAGTGGCTTCTTGGGGGGCCACGTTGTCCGACAACTCCTTCACGACTCTACGACTACCGTTGCCATCACCAGTCGCCATCCAAAGGTTCCTGTCGATGTTTCGGATGAATCGCGCATCTCTCTCCTTTTACTTGATCTTACATCTCGAGATCAAATCGACCAAGTCTTCCAGAAATTCAAGCCCCATGCGGTTATCCATACTGTATCCCCATCATATCTCGATACTCGACAAGCATTGATCAAAACCAATATCGACGGTACCAAGATCTTGCTAGAAGCCGCAAAAGCTTGTAGTCACACGCAAGCCTTTGTCTTCACTTCATCCAATCAGGCTGTTGTACCGACACAAGAACCTTTGTCGGAAGAGAATGCTCAACTATATGACGCGACCAATGCACCCAATGCCTACGCCCTGTCAAAAGGACTGGCCGAAAGACTTGTCATTGCTGCAAACTCGGACGAGTTGTACACCTCTGTCATCAGAATCCCTGGTATTTATGGCGAATATGATACCAACTTCATCCCTCAGTTGATGTCGAGCATGCGAAAGAAGGAGCATAAGATGCAAGTTGGCAAAGACGATAAGCTTTTTGAAGTCTTATATGTACGAAAGGCAGCAGAGGCGCATTTACTAGCCACGAAAACTCTCCTCGATCCTTCAAGTCGCGACCGAGCCGGTGGCGAAGCATTCTTCATCTCTGATGGAAAACCACAGAAGTTCTTCGACTTTTGTAGGAGATTTTATGCTGCCGCCGGCAACCCTGTCAAATCAGAAGAGGTGACGCGTATTCCTCTGTCTGTTATGCAGTCAATGGCGTCGACTACCGAATGGTTGTACTGGGTTTTCACGTTGGGCATGATACAGCCTAGTTTACGAAGGATTAATATGGATCATCTTGATACAGGTTGTTGCTGGTCTTTGGATAAAGCGAGGAAGATATTGGGATACGAGCCTGTTGAAGATCAGGATAAAGCAATCAAGAGTACAATGGAGTGGGCCATGAAGGAATTATAAAGATAACTCAACCGGTAGCGAGTAGTTTCTAAGTATATGTATTCAAGAGAAAATATTATTCAAGTTTCCCAACGCACAAACGCACGCACAAGTCCCAATATCTCATAATTGATCATGCCTGACAAGCATCAAAAAGCAGACTGGGCTTCAGTCTAGTCGCATTGCGCCTCTCAGCTACTCGGAATCGACGGATTTGCTACCCAGATCACGAGTAGAATATCTACCGGCCTCGATGTGTTGTATCAAAACCAAAATGTTGGTAGTGTTTGGTTTTTCAGCCGGCTTTTTCTTACTGTCTCGACGCTTCTTGTTCCCCGCGTCTATGAATCCAGTGATAGAAGTGACGAAACCGTCGACATCGGCATTTTGATGCATGTCTGTCTCAGTCAAAGCTCCACCAAACTTGATTATACCTCCAACGACTTCAGCGACACTGATAGTGAAAACACCTTTGAGGATGTCTGACAAAGCGCCAAGCACGCGAAAGAGTACTTCCCACCCTTTACTTTCAGCTTTGTGATTCAACATGATCCCTGACACATAGTCAAACCACTCGTCACTAATAGCCAGTGGCGGTGAGAATTTAGGATGGATACGAATCCAAGTCGTTCCACGAGCCGCCCAGGTATATCGCTTAGGCCATGGAGGACGTCCATTCGTTTCCCGCAGGACATGCTCAAAGTGCTCGACTCCGACCTTATTATATGGGTCTTGGGTGACAAATTTACTGTACAGTTCAGGGGAGTTCGTTGTTGTACCATACAACTGCTTAGGGAACAGCGTCAGGGCGCAATCCAGGATATTGACAGGACCATCCTCGGTGTACCAGTCTCTGTAACCAGGGTACTGTTTTGTCCGCTCGGCATAGTCGGGGAGGAGGCGATTGGAGGTTCGTACTGCAATGAAATGGTTGGTGTTGTCGACACCCGTTTTAGTGAAGAGTCCAACCCAGTGGACACCTCCGTAGTGGCCATGGACACGCAGAGAGATGGCCGGGTTGTCCATCTTGGGTGTCCGAACAGCCACAAATCGGTCAAAACATCGACCGTATGCCCCGTATTGCCAGGATAGTCCATAACGTTCTCCGCCTTCATTGAGCACCACCTGCTCATTCTCGTCCTTATCGGTGATCGTGTTCCAATTTGGTCTCGAAGTGACAAAGATTGGTTCTTCCCCTCCTATGGCGATCTCAAGTTCTGAATTGTTGAGGTGAACATAAAAGAGCCAGTAGTCTTCTTTTTCAGAATCGAATACATCTGACCTGTTGCCCTCATTTCGTTTGATACTCGGAGGCATGGTGTCCGGAGGAAATGGATCAGTTTGTTTTGCTTTTCGTTTTTGAAGCTCCAATGTCTTGTTATACAGAGGTAAATCTGTGCCATTCTTCGTTTGAAGCTGGACGTCCATGATAAAATCAACGGGGTAAGTCGGGCCCCGATGTGAAGACGTGGCTTCCAGACTGTCCGAGCTTGGGTTAATAGTATCCATGTTAGAGGTAGAGAGATTGGGTCTGTATGTTGGATGATAGAGTTTGGGATATTGAGGGATGCAAGATCCTTTTGTCGCTCACACGGCAACGAAGTCCTGTTATATAGCAAAATACCAGGAGAAATCGTTGACATGCGCTCGACTTGATAGTGATGTCAATGGTTGAAAAGGTGCCAGATTTCCTGTTTTCTTCCTAAAATCTTATAGCGGTCAACAAAGGTAAAGTGACAACACAAGCTCATGCAACCGATGATTAGTCCGAATACTGGGATTTACGCAGGTAGAAACGTAGATCACTTCTTTTTGTGTACGCGGTTCTGAGACATTCATGCCGGGACACAAGCTGAAAACCGCGGACTTATTCTTTTGTAGAAATGACTGCATAAATCCCTCTTGAACTAAAACACTATCCTGCAACACTACCTAATGATACCTGTGGGACGGACTGATGTATGATAGGTGTGGCATCAGTACAGTTCTTGTTGGCTTTATCGATTCCTTCGAATTGTGGCTCTAGAATACCTTTGATAATTCCACATATGGAGAGATATAATAGGCTTGTTTTGATGCCAAGATCATATCATATTGTGCAAATCATAATATGCAGTATGTATGTAGCGATGTATCGGAATCACAGCCTGAAATGAGGCTGAGCAGGTGCAGAAACACGATGATGGAGGCCTCCAGAACTTATCATCATCTCACTAACAGCGTCTGAGAATGTCGTTCGGATATGGAATCGGAGATGTTATCGCTGTGCTGGGTCTCTTTGAGCGCATCGCTATCGAGCTGCGAAATTACAAGGACGCTCCAACTCACTTCCAGCAGCTCCGTGCCGAACTGGACCTTGTCCACAGCACCCTCAAACATGTCTTGACAATGGAACCCGACTGCATGGAAGAGCTTCAGACACTAGAGAAGATCAGAGCCATCGTTGTACACTGCTCGCAGCCCTTGCAGACCATGGCAAACAAGATGCGGTCTAAGGAAAGCAGCTTAGGGCACTTCAGATCAACGAAAAGTCTTAGCAGCATCGGCGAGAGGCTTCACTGGTCTATGATATCTCAAGGTGATGTAGACGCGCTACGAAAGACAATTCTGTCTCAAATGGCCGCTATCAATATCCTCTTGAGTGTCCAGCAATTGTTCGCAATCCTATGGGTATCAAAAGACAGATAACTAATCTGATTACAGAGCTCGTGTCAAACAATTATCCTTACAGTCCAAAGGCATAGGAGACAACCAATCTGCGATCATCGAAAAGCACGCAAATGTCATAGGTGGACACGCTTCCAATATTCTCAACATTGTATCAAAAACGCAAGCGTCAGTCAACACTCTGACGGTCAATGCAGCCATTCAGGCCGATGCCCAGTCCAAGCAATACAATTTGATTGAACAAAGCATGACTGGAATTGAGAAGAGCATGTTTCAACTGACACGAAAGACCGAAAAGGTTTCAGCAGTAGTCCGTCGCCATGCTGAATTTGTAACTCGTCATGTGAAGATTCTATACTCTCTCATGAAAGATGTGAAGGATTTGTTCGTTTTGTATGTATTCACTTGATGGTTCTAGACCTCATTCGACTGACTCTTAACCAGCCTCGCAAAATGTTCGAGGGAAATGCTTGAAGCGATTGGCAGAAACACGCAAGTATCACGAGAACAACTTGGCATGTCCAATCATTAACAAGACAACAGGCGCATGTTGCTAGATATAAGTGGACAACTGAAAAAGATCATCAAAGCTATCGAGGCGATACCACTCCATCTGACTCTAGACATCGTTCGGCTTGATGATGCCCATGGTGAGAGCTGGGCCCTTCCATTTCAGGCCTGCCAAACCTGGGATGTAAGTAGGAATTATAAACAACCTTTATCAGAGGGGAGTAACTAACAGCAGCAGTCGTTTTGCGATTTGCTTCGGTGTGTAGTGTATGCAAACGACAGGCCTGGCGCAGAACACATCATGCAGAGCCTATTCACTATTACCCATTCAAAAACCGGTTTGCAGATCAACGAGTTGTCATGGGAAGGCATGATAACATCGGGACTACATATTGAGCAGGCCATGCTCGTCAAAAGGGCTGGCCCCCAAGAGACCTGCGTGGATCCAACATGCACAGGGAACCTTGTGGAACATATATTGCAACACGACTACCGTAAATCCTGGTAATCATGATCAGACGAGCTGCCAAGTTGCTGTTAACTGACGTCTTCACTAGCATTAATTGTGGTCGATGGATCATGACAAGTCCAGATTCATCTCCACTTCTAGCCTTATACCGGAAAGATTCAACAGCTGCCACTGGCAAAGATTCGGAGTTTTCCTGTGGCAATGAAACAAAGGTCGGCCCGCAGGCTCCTTTGATGACTGTCAAGGACCAAACAGAGACTTTTCGCAGACTCAAGGTTGTTTACTCCACTGAACCTGTTCGAGATATCAGAGATGCTTTCGAGCGTGTGACTGACAACCCCAAAAATCCCGAGGCGAATGCATTTCTCGGCCTCGTAATGATACAGAAAGCACACAAACCAACAACAGATGACCAAGAAGCTAGAAAACTTACTATCAAGGCAATACTTCACTTACGCACTGCTGTCGAGTCGGGTGAGTTCATGGAAAATTTCAGCTCACATTTCGATCCACGCTAACCCCCCTTTTAGACAGTGGAAACGCGGAGTACTATTACCTAATGGGGAGGGCATATATGCTTTTAGATGTCGCCGAGATGGCGCGGCTATGCTTTCGATACGCACTCGTTTTCCAGCCGGATTGTGCTTTTTTTTGGCACTCTTTTGGCCTTTTATCTTTTGCTACCCGCCAATACGAGGACAATGTCACATTGTTGACTAAAACTCTGAGTCTAGATTCACATATTTATGTTGCTTGGTATAACCTTGGCGTGTTGGTAAGCTTGGATAGCAACATATATTGTTCTGTTTATCATTACTAACGGTCGAAACTAGTTTGACAGCCAGGGCCGTTATGATACCGGCACAGATGCTTTCCAAACATGCTATTATCTTGTGCCGTGGTGGCCTGGAGTTCGGGAAAGATTGGAAGCTTACCATGCATACGTCCAAGATTCAAACGAGAAGCTATTTCGTCAACACTTGTTGCACCACATGATCGATACTAGGATACCCTTTCAGCCACAATGTGAAAGGGGCAACCCCAGTCCTGAACAGGGTACTGGAGTGCAGGGATTCAAGGATAATGTGGAGGGTAATAATGCTCTGTAGAGTTATTGAAAACGGGGTCAGAAAGCTGAGATCCTGTTAGTGTGGGGTGGTTTGACGAAGTGAATTTTAGATTATACTGAAGTCTTCGGTCGAGTTTGTGAAATCCGTTGCGAAGAATCTAACAATAATATCAAATATGGCGCGAAGCACATTTGTAAATCCTCGCATAACTTTCAATCCTTAACCGCTGTGCTAGACACAATTACAACGAGGGCAATTGGTACTAGTGGAAAGCAAAAATGGATACAATACAGTCTAGACAACTATGGAACTAGGTCCTTACATAAACATACAAGTCCTCAGCCTTCAAAAGGAAAGGCAAATCATCCATCCAAGCATCACTGTGTAGTTCGAGCCACATCAGGATTAGTCCTGGGAGTATCATCCCTGAAAGCAGCCTTGCCACCCTCGAAGCTACCCTCTCCATTGCTATGCTGAATCATATCAGCCTGCCCCTCCTCGATACCACCATTATTAACAATAGGTGCGTTGTCAATGGTCATCTGGGGTGCAACATCATACTTGCCATCACCACGCTCCAGTCGGTGCGCAGGGATGAGAATGTTGAAGAAGCGGGGTACAACGAAAGCACCAACGATAAAAAGTACAACCATATGCATGAGAACGAAGCTGTAGATGTAGGGAGGGTTATTCTGATACGTGTTGAGGAACTTGGGGTACGCAAAGGAAAAGACCAAAGCGACGGCAGGACCAGTGACATATTTAAGGCAGATGGGCCAGACCCAGTGGATCTTCCAGTTCTTGCCCCCAGCAGAGATGACATTGTTAAGATCTCTACGGAGTTGTTGGCCCTAGATACAGTCAGTGGTTGTCTTGTGGTTGAATGGGGTGATACATACCGAGTAAAAGGCCGCGTACCAGAAGCGGCTTAGAACAGCATTCTTGCCCCAGAATCGAGGAGCAGGAATGGTAGGGGCTTTGCCGACAAGAGCTGAGATGAGAGAGCAAGCGATGAAGATACCAAAACCAGCACCCGCACCAGCAGCAGGAGTGACAAGATGACCGAGGAGAATACCGATGAAAAGAGAAAACACGTAGCCAGCGTTGTATACAAGGTAGCTGACGATACCGATCTGGTCAACAGGGTCTCTCCATCTGTATAGCGTACAGGCCATGTACGTCTCGGACCATACAGTGACAAAGAGAGCGATGTCGTTGACCCACATGTCAATAGCATCGAGTGTGGCAAAGCCAAATTCACTGCTGTAGATGAGGGCAGTGACTGCACCCAGGATGATGACAGAGGTAGAAATGACCCAGCGAGGAATTCGCTTGCCGAGGTCACTGTCGCAAAGCATGGTGACGAGAACCTCGGCTAGAGCAAACACACATGTAAGACCTAGAAGTACCAATGTGAGGAAGAATAGAGCAGAGAAGAAATTGGCTCCAGGCATCTGAGCAAGAGCCTCGGGGTAGTAGTAAAAGCCGGAGCTGAAGGTGGACAAGGGCGGAACATCGCCAGGGTTAATAGCTAAGAAACCGACGACACCCATGACGGCCAAAGCAGAGATGATTTCGATGGCCGAGTTACTCAGTGCAATGATGAAGGCATCTTGAACAGCATTGGCGTACTTGTTGTTGTATGAGGCGTATGATGTGAAGTAACCGAAACCAACTCCGATAGAGAAGAACATCTGACCAAAAGCGTCCTGCCATACACCAGGGCCCTGGAGAGACTCGCTTCGCCACATACCGACATAGAGTTTGAAACCATCAGATGCATTTGGCAGAGAGAGGGAGCGTATAGCCAAGATACCGATGAGGACGAGAGGCAGGGCCATGGTGACATAGATGACTCGACCTGTAAGGCCGACTCCCTTGAAAGTACACATCCACACGACAGCCCAGATCATCATACACCAACCAAACGTCTCGCCTACAATACCGCGGCCAGGATAGTGTAGCATTCCACCGTCCTCTCCACCGACGGGATCGACATTTCGAACGACCTCTTCGTTAAAGAATTTAATAGTATCTTTCCCATCCCAAGGCAGAGGGCTCTGGAACGACATGCGGAAATAGGCCATGGCGAAAGCCAAGATGGGCACATAGTATCCGACCACACTGAAGCCGTTGAAGACCATGGAAAAACCGATACCTTTTGCACGGTGGTTGACGTTGTTCCATGCAATGACACAGCCACCGCGATAGGCTTGACCAAGAGTAATCTCGAGGATGAGAATGGGAATACCGACGAGGAAGAGGGCGAAGAAGTAGGGGATAAAGAATTGAAGACCATAGTTATTGAAGACGACGGAGGGGAAACGAAGAAGGTTACCCAGACCGACAGCACCACCCATAGCACAAAGCACGAATTGAGATCGTGAATTGAAGTTATCACGACCATCTTCGTCTTTTGCTGAGTCTGGCGCCAGCATCAAGAAGATGCGCTTGGCCATACCAGGCTTCTGGCCTTCAGTGGCTACAGCCATACTGAATTTGTAGGGGGAATAATAAAAGGAAGGTAAGAGTCAAGGAATGATGGTATCTTGACCTGGGGAAATGGAATGCAAGTGAGATCTCTCCTCCACAGGAGTAAGTAGAACGGTGGAGAAGATGGGGCTAGATATATCCCAAACAGAAACACACAATTAAGCATAATCCTAATCACAACAGATAACAAAAGGACTGCAACCAACACTTTGGAGGGGCGAAACCAAGGAACATCCAAAGAGCCAAGACAATAGCCAAGATGGCACAGCAGACCAATAGTCCCTATTCTTGGCGGTTGAGAACCACTTAATACTGACGCCAAGTAAATCTCACAGCACAATCTCCCCTCTCGTGATTTAACCGCCAAGATACAAGATAGGAAGGTAGACAGTCTCATTCCAATTGCTTGTCGATTATTGCACAAGTGGTTGAGTCAGGTATAACGACCATCGACATGATAGAACGCGCCAAGGGAATGCCAATACCATCATCTGGGGTAGCGCTTATCTACGACCTCCCGTTTTCAGAAGGCGTCAAGAACAATCAAGACTCTTGGTTTCTTCTCATAAAGTTCCATCCTTCCGAGAGGCCGTGGGTATCCGATGCTGGTTGGTATCAGCTTCCTGTTAGTTCAGCTTTGGAGATGAGAGCCAAGGACTTGGCTTTTTCTTGGCTTTTGATAACTCTAACCAATACAACGGGGACATGAAGCTTAGAAAGAACTGACACAGAGTCCGTATCTGTCTTTATGTCGCGCCTAGCCGCCACTGCCGCGCCGATTGTGTCTTGCCACACGATGATATGGACCAAAAGGCCAAGGCTGGAGATGAGCCTCACCGTAATTAATAAGGTTTTAGTGGATTAAGGGATGAACTGAACTGATTGCACCCAGCGATAGCCGTATGTAACCATTTGTATCTTGGCATTCTGAGTGATCCTTGAGCATCGGATGTTCCCCTGCTGGTTGAGATTCTGTCACACTGTTTTACGTAATAAACACGCGCTGGAAATTGTTAATCCTCGACTATTTATCTTTCATGTGAACGACAAGAATAAATCCATACTTGGACTTCCTCAATCATCTCCACGTCAAAAGGTCCACCTCCACACTTTAAGGTACAGGGAATATCTGGGGATTTCCTAGCAGGGAAGTTGATGACGCTGAACAACGGCACATCGTGGGTCTTTTTACATAATAATATCCATAATTCTAGCGTCTAGTATACGTATCGGAAATGCTTATTCTCAAGATCCGTCTTATCCAACAAACCCATTTCCCATCCTCTCCTCTGGTTCTCGTCCCCCTCTGTATGATATGCCCTTCTAGACCTATTTCTCATCCACAACAAAACCCAAAGTCCGACAAGACTTGCGACTTGGATAGCAATGCACGTAAACATCATCGCCACGCCAAGCTCATACGTCGGTGCTTGCTCGGTTTTGAAAAAGAACGGACCAACGAAGTTACCGAGACAGTAACCAATCAAGAGAATCGCATTGGTCGTGATCTTTTTCGTATATCCTGCTGTATTAGCCACTGAAACGGCCATACTCAAAGTCCATGTTGCTGTGTAGGAGAAGGACATCCAAAGACATGCGAGACGGGCGTAGGCGTCGCTGTGGGGGATAAAGTGAAGACCCAAGACTCCGACGAGGAATGGGACTAGAGCGAGTAGCATGATTGGAATTCTAGAATTTTGGATAGTTGAAGCTCCCCAGCTGCGGTTGTTAGTGATGTGACCATCATGGAGGCACGCGATGACTTACCATGCTAAGACACAAGCAATCAGTTGAACTGCACCAGAAGGCATTTGATAAAGTGTTGTGGTAAGTGTACTGAATCCAGCACCTTTAATGATTAGACCTTGGAACTATAATTGTGATCAGTTTGTGTTAAACCCATGTGACCAAGAGACTTACAGCTGACAGTCCGCCGTTTGGTGAATTACTCGTAAGAGCAAACAGAAACAACAACCAAGTCTTGAGATCAAACATAGCCTCCCAAAACTGCGGCATCTTGAAATGCTTATTCTCAATACCCGTTCCATTATCCTTGACTCTCGCAACTACACGTGCTCTTTCGTCAGGCGTGAGGAACTTTGCTCGCATCGGAGCACCGGGTAGGCAAAATAAAAGCAAGACGCCCCAAGCAACAGTGATGGAACCCCATATGATGAAGAGCACTCGCCACGATGTCAACGAGGAATTGATGTGTCCGATACCAAAACTGGCGATTCCGGCGATGATGTACCCTATACCAGCGGATCCAATCCATATACCCATTCGTAGAGGCTGCTCGGTTCGCTTGTAGTACATGCTGAAAAGAAGCATAGTTCCTGGGTTAATAGCAGATTCTAATGCGCCTAGAAGGGTTCGGACGGCTGCCAGGGCCGGGAATGAGTGGACTGCTCCATGAGCCATGAGCACAGCGCCCCAAGCAATCACCTGCAGAGTTCAGTACCCGGTCACATTCCCCATGAACAGATTGATACTTACAGTTCCAGACATAAAGTAATTAATCGGAAATCTCTGCAAGAACATACTCGTAGGAAATTCCCACACAAGATATCCCAGATAAAAAATCGCTCCAGTCCAAGAAAACTCATTCCCTTTCAGACCAATATCTTCCCTAAGACCAAACACAGCAGCATAGCTAATCGTATTCTTATCAATAGACTGCAAAGCATACGTGAAGCACAAAAGCGGCATAAGTCGAAGATCCAACTTCCATCTCAAAGCGCGCGCGAGTTCAGGACTCGTCTCAATGTCCTCCGCATTATGACAAAGAGTCAGGGCTTCGGCGGTTGATACATCGTTTATAGTACCGTCTTGGATAGACGATGTATGTTTGAGATCTTCAGGGTATTTTTCTGTCGACATGTTTTCCACGGTTGAACAGAGGGGAGAAAATCATGTGGATTGGGCTACTTCTATGCGCTTTATACATGTGTTTGGTTATCTTTGGTGTATCTGGATGTTGATCATTTAATGTTGCATCGTTTCGCCCCGCGGCAAAGTTGGCCCCTCCTTATCATGGTTCGACGGTTATCTGCATCCTTGGATGTTGGTATCAATAGAGGGTCTTGATGTAACCGCGTAGATAGCAGAACCCATTCTTTAGTTAGTACTTGCTTCAAAGTCCCGCAATGTATCTCATTTCATCCTTAGCAAAGGCTTTCCTGATTTCGATTCTTTTATTATCGTAAACAGTCTCGGGAACTTTTGTAGTCCCGGTATATCTCAACATCTCTTGTCTATCGTTATTTAAACAGGGTTTTGAACTACCAGATCCTTGATAAACGCGGGGTAAGAGTTACTTGTATCCACATCTATCTTTGCTATCATTCCATTATCCCGCGGCCAACTTTATTCACCGCGGGGAACTCTGGCTATTGTGGTATAGTTGATTGAGTGTATTAAAGGTTAAAGAACTAGATATATAAGAGGAACTAGATATATTATAAAGACTATTAATAGATTAAATAAATAAGGATCTAAGATCTTAATACTCCCCTTTAAGCTAATAATAATCTATTTTTATTATCCTTATATAATATTTATCTTTTATAATATCTATTTATATATATTTTTATATAATATATAGTATTATTTTAATAAAACCTAGAAAATACTTTTATAAGTAGAAAATTAAAAAAAAGATAATATATTTATATATCTATCTAGTTAATAATAACCTATTAAAGTATAATAATATATATTTATATATAAATTTTTCTTTATAAGCTATATTTAATATATATATATAGATTTAGCTTATATATATATAATAATATTATTTAATTTATAATTAATTAAATAATAAATATATTATAATACTTTAAAGTTATAGTATATTTAGTTTTTATTAATAAGTTTAAAAATTAAATAGAATTTCTTAAAGGCTTATTAAGAAAATCTTTTTATAAATCTATTAATAATTTAATTAATTATTAAAATATATTCTATTTATATATTATTATTAATAATCTATTCTTAAATATAGTATTATTAAATAGTAATATATTTTATTTTATAATAAAATTAAAGGTTTTTAAATAGGGAATTAATAGGGACGCATAATACTTTTACTATAGACATATAACCTTATAGACGCATAACTTTTTAAGCACTTTAATTAGCCAAGCCCCGTATTTATTAATACACCTTAACCCTTCCTCTTTAATCAATTATTCCTCCTATAAACACTTATACATCAGCCAATCAGGACAATTCTAATGTTATTATCAATACTATAGATCATTACCTTTATAACCTAACCTCCTAATAAAGTTAACGCTGCATCATCATCAGATATCAATGCTTTAGCATCACAATAGTCTCTACGCGCCGCCAATCGTACAACTCTAAGTCTAAGTTATTTAACACAGCAGAGCCGCCTCAAAAACGCGCTCAACTTAGCAGCCAACGCATCCAGCTAAGCCGACAGCATAACTTTCGCCCACCTCTTTTAACGAATCCACCGCCGCCCTATCAGCATTATCCTGCCTCTCGAAATAACCAATAGACCTCTCCTATTAGCAGTACACCTAGTATTAGCGATTCTTATAGGTTTAGGGATATCAACGCTCTGGATAATATCTTTACTGCAGTCCCTGATCAATTCTCAACCATACCATCGCCTCATCATTCCAGACCCAAGTCATCATTCGAGCTCCAATATAACCATACAATAACCCTCCGCAATAACTTTCCTCGTAGAACAGATTAACAAAATATTTATCAAGTACCTATTCCTAGACCAGAAACCAATCCCTTCTAAGGCTCTCCTTATAGCTCGTTAAAAGTAACGCGGGTACCTATAGTACCTAAGGTAGAATTCCAGCGTGCCTTAGGGCTAGTCTAAGATATTATTAGTAATAAGCAACGAATAATAAGGCAATGCCTTAAGTTCTTTAATACTATATGCAGTTAGCAGGAAAGATAGGGCTATTCTCCTTTAAATACTAATAAATACGGCTCGCCTCCGGCATACTCTCCTCGCGAAAGTCAGCACTCTTTAGTTCCTATTCCCTCTTTACCTAATCTAATCGAAAGCTCCCCTTCGCAGCAATCCAAGTCCCCGCCTCCAGACAAAATACCGAATCCTCTAATCCCAGGTAACCCAGCCCCTACAGAGAACGCCCTTTATAAGAACATTCATGTCACGGGCTGAGTCCGGCGGTACGGGTGGACAGGGAACGCTTCGGGCGTAATAGGTTCTATTGCTACGGATAGGCACTGCAGGCAGGTCAGGCTCTATTAACAAGACGTAGCTCAAGGAGCTACGTTCAGGATCTGACTGGCGGTCTAACTAAGGTTACGGCGATAACGCTATCGCCACGTGATCTGATCCACTTGTGGCTCTAGGGTAGGTTGGTCTGACTTCGAGCTGTGACAGTGCCCCCCTCTTTAGCATCGAGCTCTGCCGAGACGGGCTACTGTGGTCCGGGCTTGTCAGGGTATCTCCTGTGGAAGTTCGCCACGATCTCTGCAGAATTCTCCACGTAGGCAGCAGGGACTTCTGTTGGGTCTGCATATCCGGCCCATTTCACAGTATACTTCAGCCTGGGGCGGCCTCCTCGGCCTCGTCTGTCCCATCGGGAATCCACAATGTCTTCAACCTCCCACTCTTCCACTCCTTCGGCTTCTACTGGCGGTGGCGGGTCTACGTTCTGACCGGGCAGCGGATTGGTGGCAGCTGGCTTTAGCAGGCTCGTGTGAAACACGGGGTGTATCTTCATGCTGGCGGGCAGTTCCAGTCGATAGGCGTACGGGGAGATGACCTTGCCGATCTTTAACGGGCCGATGTTCTTCCAGTCTAGTTTCTTCTGTGGCCTAAGGGTCTTGATATTCCTGGCGTCTAGCCACACTGGAGTCCCCCTACTTGGTATCGTCGGGCAGGTCGTCTGTGTCGGTTCGCTTGGGCTTCGTAACGGGCTTGTGCGGCAATGCTTTCTGATCTCAGGTGCTCTAGGATGTCGTTCATCGTCTTTGCGAACTGTTCTGCGTCTCTAGTGGCTGGGGTTCCTCTGACTGTAATCGTGGGTTCAAAGCCCATTCGCGGGTGGAATCCATAGTTTGCAAAGAACGGAGATACGCCGGTGGTTTCGGATTTCAGGGAGTTCGCTGCGAACTCGGCCAGGGGGAGCCATCGGTTCCAGTCGTCCTGTAGGTATGACACGTAGGCTCGCAGGTACTGTTCCAACACAGCGTTCAGGCGTTCAGTCTGTCCGTCGGTCTCAGGGTGGTAAGCGGTGGATAGTAGCGAGCTGATCGACAGTTGTTTGGTGAGCTTCTGCCAGAACTCCGCTACGAACTGGGGTCCCCGGTCCGATACTATAGTCTGTGGGAGCCCATGTAGCTTCCACACTTCCTTCAGGTAGTAATGGGCTGCGTCTTCGGCATCGCAGGTTCCTTTGCATGCGATGATATGTCTCATCTTGGTCAGGCGGCAGGCTATAATCAGGATGGCGTCATTTCCTTCGCTGGGCGGCAGATGTGTGATAAAATCCATTGACACATGTTGCCAGGCTCGTTCGGGGATAGGCAAGGGTTTCAGCACACCTTGCTTCGCTTCTCGGGCTGGGTTGGCTCTTCGACACGTATGGCAGTTCTTAACCCATTGTTCGATGTAGGCCAACATTCCGGGCCAGTAGTAATCCCGGGAAAGCAGGTCATAAGTGCGGGCACGACCTGGGTGTCCTGCTATAGGGTGTTCGTGGCAGGCTTTCAGCAGGGCGGTCTTGAGGGCGTCGTGGCTCGGGATATAGATGCGGTCCCGGTACAACAGTCGTTCCTGGACGATCTTGCACTCTGCAAGCGTAATCTTCGGGTGTCGCGGTGCGTCGGTCCTGAGGGCTTGTAGTATCGACTGCAGGTCTTCATCGGTCTGGTATCCTTCGTTCAGCAAGCGGTCGATCTCTTCTGGTAGCTCTATTGAGAGTGACGGCTCCTCGGGTGTTGGTGCGGGTTGGTTCTGTTGTAGTGGGTGGCGGATGCGGGCTCTCTGGACTCGTAGCGGCGGAAGTTGCCAGTTCTCTTTCTTTAGTACCACCTGGCTTTGGTGCGCTAAGCGCTCATCCCCCCTCTTTAGGGAGGTCTTCTGACCTCCTGGTCAGGGCATCGGGTTTAACTCCCTGTTTCCCAGGTCGATATGTGATCTGGAAATTAAATCGGGACAGGAACTCAGACCAGCGGGCTTGTCGTCGGTTAAGTAACTTCGTCGTCGTAAAGTACTCCAGGTTCTTGTGATCCGTGATCACTTTTATCGGTGAGGGTGCCCCTCCAGTTCGGGTCTCCATTCTTCGAAGCAGCGAATAATGGCCATGAGTTCCTTATCGTAGATCTCGTAGTTGCATTCCGTGGACGTATGCTTCTTGGAGAAGAAGGCTACCGGGTGCAGCCTTCCGTCATCGTCGTATTGCGACAGCACACCGGCGGATACATAGTCAGAGGCGTCTGTCTCCAGGATTACGTCCTTCGTCCAATCGAAGGGGCGTAAGATCGGTGCTGATGTGAAGGCTCCCTTCAAGTCTCGGAAAGCCTTTTCGCAGGTTTCGTCCCAGACGAACGGTACGTCTTTCTTTGTCAGGTGGTTCAACGGGGCTGTAAGCTTAGAGAAGTCACGGATGAACCTCCTGTAGAAGTTCGCAAATCCTGTGAAAGCTTGTACATCTGTCAGGCAGGTCGGGGTTTGCCAGTTCTTAACAGTTTCGATCTTTGCAGGGTCCATTCGGATGCCGTCTCGTCCCACGATAAGGCCTAGGAACTTGGTTTCCGTAACCATGAATTCGCATTTGGCTGGGTTTGCGAATAACCCGGCAGCTCTCAGTTTTTCAAGCACCATCTTTAATTGCTCGACATGTTCTTCTCGGGTCCGGCTATAGATCAGGATATCGTCCAGGTACGCAGTGCAGAATATATCCAGGTATTCCCTCAGCGCATCATTAATGTACCGCTGGAAGGTCGCGGGGGCTCCTGTTAGGCCGAAGGGCATAACCAGTGACTCATATAATCCGAATCGGGTGCGGAATGCTGTCAGGTACTCCTGGCCTTCCTTGATACGCAGATTATTGAAGGCCGATACGATGTCAATACGGGAGAAGTATTTCATACCAGACAGGTTATTCAGGGATTCTTTGATCAGGGGGGAGCGGGTAGCGGTCCTTAACCGTAATATTATTCAGGGCTCGGTAGTCCACGCAGAAGCGTAGACCACCGCCGGGTTTCTTGACGAATAGTACCGGGGAGGCTACAGGCGACGAGCTTGGGCGGATGAATCCTTTACGCAGATTCTCGTCTAGCCACTCTCGTAGGGCTGTCAGTTCGTTCCGGGACATTCCATACAAGGGTCCAAACGGCAGTTTTCCTCCTGGGGTTAGCTCGATGTGGTGGTCTCCAGATCGGTGCGGTGGTAGCTTCTCTGCCTCCTTAGGCGAGAAAACGTCCTGGAACTCTCGAAGTTCTTCCGGCAGCACGAATGCCTCTGGCTCAGGCTTAAGCAGGTAGTCCAGTTGCTTCAGGGTGACGGTGAAGAGGCGGTAACGGTCCTTCTGGCTGTATATTCGGGCGGTTCGCAGGGAAACCGGGAGGATATCCTTTCCCTCCAAGGCTGGTGGGATACTCCCTTTCATCTGGCGCATGAACTTCTTCGGGACGGTCTGTAAAGCCTTAATCCTTGTAGGCTTGGTTGGGGTGTTGCAGAATTTCTGGCAGTACGGGCTGTTAAATGTGAACGTGTGGGCCGCGAAGCCCACCTGCGGGTCGTGTTGCTTTAGCCAAGGCATTCCCAGGACAATAGGGTAGCTGGCTAGCTGGGTCACGTAGAAGATCATGCTCTTCTGCTCGTGATCGGCAATGCGGAGTCCGGCGCGGACGTAGTAGGCGACCTTCCCGCTCTCGGCAGGTCGCCCGTCGAACACTTCAATCTCGAAGGTTCTCTTCAGGGGTCTAAACTTCAGGTTCTGGGACTTAGCCCAGCTCTCGTCGATAAACCCTTTTCCTTCCGCTCCGCTATCGGTCATAGCGTAAGACGGAATTGGTTCTCTTCCGGCCACATTGAGGCTGGCAGGCAGTATCATCAGGTTCGAACGTTGGTTGTTCTCGTTCTCAATCGGGATTCCATGAACGGAGGCGGCGGACAGTTTAATCTTCGGTACAGTAGGTGCGGGGAGGGGAGCCTGGCGCCGACTTAAGACAGGCTCACCCCGTTTTCCTGGCGTCCTCGGGAGTGTCTAGATCGGCGGGAACTGGCGCGGCTGGATGTAGGCGAGTGTGGAGACGGGGGCTGGCTGGTGCGGTTGGGGCTATAAGCGAAGGTGGCTTGACGGAGCCTGGTTGGACGTGTGTCAGGTTCGGGACAGTCGCGGAGGTAGTGGTTGGCTGAACCGCAACGGAAGCACTGGTTGTTCTCCCGTCGTTGGTTAGGGCGGTTATAGCGGCGCTGATTGCTGAGGTCCATAGGTTCTCCGGCTGGTTGGCGGTTTTCGGGGGGGCTTCTCCCTCTACGAGGCGATGGGGACTTCTTTCGGAGTGTCTGGGGGTACTCCTTCAGCGGCATATTCGTCTTTCGTGACGCAGGCTGTGGCTCCGCTGCGAAGCGGCGTCGTCGGTTTTCCAATTCTTGTAGGAAGGTGGCTAGGTCGTGATATTTATAGCTAGGCGGTGGGTTGTGTATAAGCATTCCGCGTAGTTCTCGGGAGACAGCTTGTTCCAACAGGGTAGGGAGGGCCTCTTCTGACATTTCTCCTTCCAGCGCGAGGCGTTGGAACTCGGCGAAGAAGGTGCTGAAATCCTTGTGAGTCTGGCGAAGGCGGAATAATTCGGCGCGGGCATTATTGATCCGGTTCGGGTCTCCAAAAGCGCGTTCTAGTAGATCGATAATATCCTGGTAGTCGGGGAGTTGGCATTCACCAGCTTTAATGTGCGGTAGGACTTGTGCATAGGCGCGTCCCTTAAGACGGCCAGTTACATAGGACATTCGGGCGAGGCGTGTCGGGAATCGGTCGTGGTTAGCTTTTAGTTTTGAGTGTATCTGGGAGACGAAACGGCGTAGGTCGCTCCGTTCGCCCTCAAACTTGTCAGGGTCGGGTAATCGTTCGGTAAGACTGGTTGATTCGGTAGATCGGGAAGAAGGCGGAGGAGTCGTTCCCATAGGAGTCGCTACACGAAGCTCAGCGGGAGCGCTAGTCTCGGGGGTTCACGGATAGTAGGTACGGTAGGTCGGGTGGCATCGAGGGCGCGACGTTCGGCGAGGCGGGCCTCGAAGATGTCGTCGTCCTTCCTCTTTAGGGCCTTCTCGTGTTGTTGCTCAGTGTACTCGAGCTGGGCTCGGGCAAAGTTACGCTCAGTGGTGATTTGTTGCAGGGATTGTTCGAGTCCTTGATGTTTATCCTTCATGTTCTGGGTCTCATTCTCCAGCTGGGATATACGGTTCTGGGCGTTCTCGGCGTAGGTATAAACGTTCCGGAAGTATTCGAACCAATCGTCTAGGTGTTCCGGGGCATGGTCACGGAATGACTCGACGCTGTCCGGCAGGAAGGGCGGGAGCGGGCGGGCAGACATCGCGTTCGGTGTCCAACGGTTAGGAGCTACGTAGTGTCACGGGCTGAGTCCGGCGGTACGGGTGGACAGGGAACGCTTCGGGCGTAATAGGTTCTATTGCTACGGATAGGCACTGCAGGCAGGTCAGGCTCTATTAACAAGACGTAGCTCAAGGAGCTACGTTCAGGATCTGACTGGCGGTCTAACTAAGGTTACGGCGATAACGCTATCGCCACGTGATCTCATCCACTTGTGGCTCTAGGGTAGGTTGGTCTGACTTCGAGCTGTGACAAAAAACTATTAAATTAATAAAAATCCTATTAATTCTTAAGCTAGAAATACTAAATTAGTAAATAATATAAAAACTTAAGATAATAAACTAGATTAAAATAGTAAGCTATAAATACTTCCTTATAATTATAAAAAATAGTTTTAAATTAATTAAGAAATTAATTAAAGAAAAAAATAAAAGTATAATTAATATAATTAATATATCTTATATATAAAAATAGAAATATAAATAAAGTAAAATCTATAATAGTATTAAGAATAAATTTAATTTTATTTTATATTCTCTTATTCTTAAGATAGAAAATAATATATTTAATTTATTTAAAACTCTTAAATAAAACTATATACTATAAGGTAATATAGTTTTCTAAGAACTTAATATAAAACTTTAATAACTTATACTTAATAATTATATTAATATTATTAATTACTTTAAATAAGCTTATAAACTTTAAAAATAACTCTAATTACTATATAAGATATATTATATTAATAATCTTTTCTTTATCTAGAAGTTTTTTAATAAATTTAATCTTAATTATTAAGGTTTTTATAAGAACTTCTTTTAATAATATTATCTTATTTTATAATAAAATTAAAATAATATAGAATTTATTATTATTATCTTTAAAATAGCTATATTAAAAGCTTAATAAAAGGAATACTTAATATAATAATAATTTAAATTAAACTTAATTACCTTTATAATTAAATAGTTTCCTATTTATTAACCTAGATATATATACTTATAAAATAACTATTATTATATATACTATAAAATACTAGGTTACTTAGATAGATAATATTTTTTTCTCTATCTAGAGCTTAAAAAGAGATTAAATAACCTTAATTTTTATAAAATAAAAAAAGTCTAATTTTAATAAAGATAAGATAATAAGAATATTAATTAAAATAAATTAGCTATAATTATATATCTTTACTTAGCCTATATTAAATTATATAATCTTAATATTAATAAACTTATTACTAAATACTCTAGCTAGACTTAACTATAAGATAATATTGCCTTATTATAATCTTAATTAACTTTATTTAAGATAATATAAGTATTTTAATAGATTTATATCCTTAATAGTAGTACCTCTTTATATATATTCTATTAATATAATAAATTTATATTATTAAATATATATAATAGTAATCCTATTAATAGAATTATAAATATATAAATTATATTAAAAAGATAAAGTATATATAAATTATATTAAAAAGATAAAGTATATATAAATTTAAACTTAAGAATATTAAATCTTTATTATTTTAATAATATCTCTATATACTAAATATATATATTAACCTTATTTTTATCTCTGCCTTTAATAAAGATAAAGCTATTATAATATTTAAAAAAGAAAAACTATTATAATATATTATAATTAAATTATTTTTATTATAATTAAATAATATAGTATTTATATTATTAATAAGAATAATAGCTAAATAGATATTATTCTAGTTAGCTTTTAAATTAATAATTTTAATCTCTAATTATAATATAAATATCTTACTTATTTTAATAAATTAAATATTAAATACCTTAAATATATATTATTAAGTATTTATCTTATTAAGGAAGGATATATCTATATATTATACTATAAAATAAAGATATATAAAATAAAATATATATAATTAATTAAGAAGAGGATATAACTACTAGAAAGCCTATATATAGATATTATTAATCTTTTTCCCTTAATAGGTATTAATAGAGAATACTATTAAGCTATTTTTATTTATAATTATATAAGTATAATATAGATTTTCTTAATTAAATAGAAATTAGAACTTAAGATATACTTTTATAAGCTAATTTATAACCTTAAGACTTAAATATAAATTATTTAATACTTTTACTTTAATTATAAAGGAAAGAATATATTTTATTTATTTTAACTATTTTATAATAACCTTAGAATTAAGATTCTCTATATAATAATAAAATAATATTAATAGAATAAACTAGCTAATATTTAGAATTATATCTTTATAGAAAAACTTAATTTAATATTAAAAAACTTAAAATTAAATAAAAAGTAATAGCTATATATCCTTAAGATAATTAATTATCTATATAATATTAGCTTAATCTTAAGTATAAAGATAATACTATATAAAGTATAAAATAATAATAAATTAAACCTTAAATATCTTTATATCCTAGGTTCTTATAGATATATACTTTTCTTATTAAATTAATAAAAGAAACTAAAGGAAAAAAGTATTTATTATTATCTTTTTAGCTATTAAGAAAGTTATAACTATATTTTCTTAGATAATAATAATAATATCTTTATTATTAATAATATTAACTTTATAGAATTATAAAATAAAAAGAAAAAAGACTTAAATCTATATACTATCTATTAACTTATAAATATATAATTAAGAATATAATTTATCCTAGATAATATATTACTATTATTACCTTAATATATACCTTAATAATTATATATAAGTATAATATATATAAGTATAATATATATAAGTATTCTATATATAATTCTTTTTAATATATATATAAATAACTTATATATAAATAACTTTAATATAAATAATTTAAATATAATTAAATATAATATATAAGACTAGAATATATATATTCTTATATATAACTTAATTATTATTACTTTTCTATAAGGAATTAAATTAATTAATATTTATTATATACCTTAAGATATTATTTAAAATTAATTAGAACTTTATTTACTATATTAAAATATATATAATATAAACTATATATTTAATACTAATTAAAATATTAAAGATAATAGAATTAACCTTTTTATTAAAATAATATTTATATATTTATTACTATTTATTTAAAAGGTAAATATTATTAAATTAAAAATATATAAATAAGTAATATAAAGTATATATTAAAATAAATAGATAAAAGTAATAAAAAGTAAAATAAAGTTATTAAATAATAATAAAATATAATACCTTATATATTTACTAGTAAATATATAACCTTTATAAGGGAAATAAGTCTATAAATAGAAATATAATATAAATAGAAATATATTATATTATAAGGCCTATTTTATTATCTAAGGCTTTAAATAATAATATAATATTAATTACTATAAGACCTTTATATTAATTATAAAACCTATAAGTTATAAACTTATCTTTATAATTATTATTACTTTTAACCTTAAGGTAAAATAAATAGATATTAAGACTGCCTTTCTTTATAGTAATATTAAAGAAAAAATCTAAATTAAATAACTAGAAAGCTTTAATAATAAGTTAAATAGAAAATATTATCTTAAGAAAGTATTATATAAATTAAAATAATTACCTTATATTTAATATAAAATACTATTTAAATTCTTTACTTTCTTTAAATTTATATTACTATATATAAATATAAAAGTCTTTATTTAAGATAATATTATTATAATTATCTATATTAATAACTTACTTATTATTAAACTATTAAAGTCTAATATTAATAATATTAAGAAAGCTCTATTTAAATAATTCTAAATAATAAACTTTAGACTATATAATTATTACCTTAGAATATTTATTATTTAATTATAATATAAATATAAGCTATTCTTCTTATAAGAAGGATATATTAAGAAAATCCTTATAGACCTTAGGATAGAAGACTATTTAATAGTCTAAGTTTTAATTAACTTAAAGGTTTATTTTAAACTATTTAATAAAGACTTTACTATATCTTAAGATAATAAGATATAGTATACTAGAGCAATTAAATTACTTATATTTAGACTAGGCTAGTAATACTAAAATATAATATTTAATATCTAGATATATCTTTAATATTAAAAATAAAGTAATTAACTAGAGCTTAAGATATTAATTAATAATTATATTATTATTTACTAAAGCTAAATATATTAAATAGATATAAGCTATAAAAGAAGTAATATAGCTATATACTTTTATAAATAAACTCTTTTATTATATTTAATAATATAATAATATTAAAATTATAATTATATATAAAGATAATTAAAATACTATTATAATATTTAAAGGGAATTGATAGGGATGCATGATACTTTTACTACGGATGCATGACCTTATGGACGTATGACTTTTTAAGTAATTTAATTGGTTAAAGAAATATTACCTTACTAGTACTTCTATAATCCCTGCAAGGAATAATCCCACCTAATAATCCTACTATAACTGTAGAAAAGAGGTTATTACTAGGTCTGGTCTTATATAAAAGATATATCAGAGGGATTATGAATTTAATTCTAATATAGGTTATATTTATCTACCTATAATAACTCCTATTGACTTCTTGTTCTTCGCATACTTGCCTAAATTCTCTGTTTACTTGCGCGAATGCCTGTAGTATTCTTAGCCTTAACGTAAATAGTTTTACCTATTGTGGTCCCTTGAGTAGCGATAGTTTCTTGGCTTTTATTCTCCCTTTCTAGGGTTAACTTATTCTGGCTTTTGGGTGGGCGGCCACGCTTTCTCTTTTGGGACCTAGGCGCTTAGGACTGAGATGCTTAGGACTGAGATGCTTGCGGCTGAGATACTAAGGCCTGACTGCTTTCTTGAGATATTGTAGAAGGTATAAGGTCTGCTGGCACTCCTTGCTTTGTATTCTTTGGCTGCCCTTTAAGAGATGTAGTAATCTTTAGGTTAAGGATCTTTTGATATAGATCTTAAGAGGATATTTCATGAAGTCGCCAGCGAGGGTGAATATCCTACTTTGTGAAAGCTTTCGTAGAGTATATACGTGAGTGAATTATATAATAGTATAGTATACTGAGTTCAGTTGAGATAGAGTACTTATCTATATATAGGTTAAGGGGCCTAGGATTAGGATTCTTTCTAGTAGGCAGTGCTTTACGTGCCTATCGGTATTGGCTCTTGATAAGCTTTAGACACTTTGATGATGCAAGGGACTGGAGCTTGCCTAAGTAGTCAGAGCTTGACCTAAGGAACTTACGATCTCGAAGAACCTCGTCGTTTCCGCAAGTATCTTTAAAGTCATGCTCTTGATTATGTAGCATGTCCTGCATTGCTTTTACTAACTTGTAAAGATGGCTTATCCTATTTAATAGGTAGCTCTTGATGTTATTATTGCTTACCTCTGTACCTGAGGTCATATGGATGCCGTAGTTTAGGTATTTATGAATAAAGCAATGGGCCTATTAAGTATAGACTGGCATGTAGGTGTTAAAAAGATACTGCAGAATAGGGCGTTGATTATTAAACTCCTTATAGAGAGTAATCTATACTTTCTTATGTACTTCTTTGGTCTCTGCAAAGAGAACCTGCTTCTATATCTGGAGGACCCCCTGATAAGTATAAAGAACCTTAGAGGAGGATTTAGCTGAGATAAGTGCGTAGTTATGCAGAGTTAAAGTAGCTTGGGGTTCGGTAGGTTTATCTACTTTACTAATATCTAGGCTATTGCTATTCTCTGGGTTCTTAACCTACTTCTGCTTTAACTGAAGAAGAACGTTGGAGTTAACATGATGAATACAGAGCTGCTGCTGGACCCCAGGAAACTGGTTATCTAAGGCAGCCTTTATTGAGTTATTAAAGTCTGTGATAATAATAGCTGGTTGTTGTATTAAGTGCTCTGATAGAAGAGTGGAAACGCTTTCTGCAAGAAACTGGAATCCTTCTTGTCATTCATTATTAATAAGACTAAAGGCAGCATTAAATACTATGCTAAGACAGGTCTGCCTGGTTACTTGGAAGAGTGGGAGCTTGAATCGGTTAGTATTATATGTGTTATTGAGGCTGATTACCTCTGGGAACTGCTTCTATATCCGGATATAATAGGGGAATATCTAGACAAGGCCTAGAAGATGGCTAGGCTCGTCTAGTGCCCACTTTACAACATAAGGAACTCTTTACTCATTAAAAAGCTTAAGTAAGGCAGCAGTAGGTAAATAGCCTATAAGCTTCTCTTGGCTTACTAAAGCCTGAGTATTATAGATATCCCGTTGTGTAAATATTAACTCGGGATATTGTTTTTCCACGATAGCCTATATATTCTGCGCTTGAATGCTAACTTGGCGGCTAATAGATTTGATAGTTGCCTTAACTGGGGAAGTAAGGCGGCGATAAGATGGATGAGCTGATGATATCTTACTTAGAGGATGATTATGGGTGTGATGTTCTGTATCCTGATGTTGATGGAGAAACCATTTACCCTCCTTAAGAGCCTCTGCAATAACTAGCTACTTATACCTACACTTTCGTGACTTCCTCTGACGAAGACCAGAGCCTCTACTTGGTTAAGGATCCCTGTATCGATCATATTGAATAGAATACTGTATTAGCTGTCCCTTATAAGAGTACTTATTATACTTTGCTATACTAAAGCTATGCTCTTTTGTAAAGAGTTGAATTGTCACAGCTCGAAGTCAGACCAACCTACCCTAGAGCCACAAGTGGATGAGATCACGTGGCGATAGCGTTATCGCCGTAACCTTAGTTAGACCGCCAGTCAGATCCTGAACGTAGCTCCTTGAGCTACGTCTTGTTAATAGAGCCTGACCTGCCTGCAGTGCCTATCCGTAGCAATAGAACCTATTACGCCCGAAGCGTTCCCTGTCCACCCGTACCGCCGGACTCAGCCCGTGACACTACGTAGCTCCTAACCGTTGGACACCGAACGCGATGTCTGCCCGCCCGCTCCCGCCCTTCCTGCCGGACAGCGTCGAGTCATTCCGTGACCATGCCCCGGAACACCTAGACGATTGGTTCGAATACTTCCGGAACGTTTATACCTACGCCGAGAACGCCCAGAACCGTATATCCCAGCTGGAGAATGAGACCCAGAACATGAAGGATAAACATCAAGGACTCGAACAATCCCTGCAACAAATCACCACTGAGCGTAACTTTGCCCGAGCCCAGCTCGAGTACACTGAGCAACAACACGAGAAGGCCCTAAAGAGGAAGGACGACGACATCTTCGAGGCCCGCCTCGCCGAACGTCGCGCCCTCGATGCCACCCGACCTACCGTACCTACTATCCGTGAACCCCCGAGACTAGCGCTCCCGCTGAGCTTCGTGTAGCGACTCCTATGGGAACGACTCCTCCGCCTTCTTCCCGATCTACCGAATCAACCAGTCTTACCGAACGATTACCCGACCCTGACAAGTTTGAGGGCGAACGGAGCGACCTACGCCGTTTCGTCTCCCAGATACACTCAAAACTAAAAGCTAACCACGACCGATTCCCGACACGCCTCGCCCGAATGTCCTATGTAACTGGCCGTCTTAAGGGACGCGCCTATGCACAAGTCCTACCGCACATTAAAGCTGGTGAATGCCAACTCCCCGACTACCAGGATATTATCGATCTACTAGAACGCGCTTTTGGAGACCCGAACCGGATCAATAATGCCCGCGCCGAATTATTCCGCCTTCGCCAGACTCACAAGGATTTCAGCACCTTCTTCGCCGAGTTCCAACGCCTCGCGCTGGAAGGAGAAATGTCAGAAGAGGCCCTCCCTACCCTGTTGGAACAAGCTGTCTCCCGAGAACTACGCGGAATGCTTATACACAACCCACCGCCTAGCTATAAATATCACGACCTAGCCACCTTCCTACAAGAATTGGAAAACCGACGACGCCGCTTCGCAGCGGAGCCACAGCCTGCGTCACGAAAGACGAATATGCCGCTGAAGGAGTACCCCCAGACACTCCGAAAGAAGTCCCCATCGCCTCGTAGAGGGAGAAGCCCCCCCGAAAACCGCCAACCAGCCGGAGAACCTATGGACCTCAGCAATCAGCGCCGCTATAACCGCCCTAACCAACGACGGGAGAACAACCAGTGCTTCCGTTGCGGTTCAGCCAACCACTACCTCCGCGACTGTCCCGAACCTGACACACGTCCAACCAGGCTCCGTCAAGCCACCTTCGCTTATAGCCCCAACCGCACCAGCCAGCCCCCGTCTCCACACTCGCCTACATCCAGCCGCGCCAGTTCCCGCCGATCTAGACACTCCCGAGGACGCCAGGAAAACGGGGTGAGCCTGTCTTAAGTCGGCGCCAGGCTCCCCTCCCCGCACCTACTGTACCGAAGATTAAACTGTCCGCCGCCTCCGTTCATGGAATCCCGATTGAGAACGAGAACAACCAACGTTCGAACCTGATGATACTGCCTGCCAGCCTCAATGTGGCCGGAAGAGAACCAATTCCGTCTTACGCTATGACCGATAGCGGAGCGGAAGGAAAAGGGTTTATCGACGAGAGCTGGGCTAAGTCCCAGAACCTGAAGTTTAGACCCCTGAAGAGAACCTTCGAGATTGAAGTGTTCGACGGGCGACCTGCCGAGAGCGGGAAGGTCGCCTACTACGTCCGCGCCGGACTCCGCATTGCCGATCACGAGCAGAAGAGCATGATCTTCTACGTGACCCAGCTAGCCAGCTACCCTATTGTCCTGGGAATGCCTTGGCTAAAGCAACACGACCCGCAGGTGGGCTTCGCGGCCCACACGTTCACATTTAACAGCCCGTACTGCCAGAAATTCTGCAACACCCCAACCAAGCCTACAAGGATTAAGGCTTTACAGACCGTCCCGAAGAAGTTCATGCGCCAGATGAAAGGGAGTATCCCACCAGCCTTGGAGGGAAAGGATATCCTCCCGGTTTCCCTGCGAACCGCCCGAATATACAGCCAGAAGGACCGTTACCGCCTCTTCACCGTCACCCTGAAGCAACTGGACTACCTGCTTAAGCCTGAGCCAGAGGCATTCGTGCTGCCGGAAGAACTTCGAGAGTTCCAGGACGTTTTCTCGCCTAAGGAGGCAGAGAAGCTACCACCGCACCGATCTGGAGACCACCACATCGAGCTAACCCCAGGAGGAAAACTGCCGTTTGGACCCTTGTATGGAATGTCCCGGAACGAACTGACAGCCCTACGAGAGTGGCTAGACGAGAATCTGCGTAAAGGATTCATCCGCCCAAGCTCGTCGCCTGTAGCCTCCCCGGTACTATTCGTCAAGAAACCCGGCGGTGGTCTACGCTTCTGCGTGGACTACCGAGCCCTGAATAATATTACGGTTAAGGACCGCTACCCGCTCCCCCTGATCAAAGAATCCCTGAATAACCTGTCTGGTATGAAATACTTCTCCCGTATTGACATCGTATCGGCCTTCAATAATCTGCGTATCAAGGAAGGCCAGGAGTACCTGACAGCATTCCGCACCCGATTCGGATTATATGAGTCACTGGTTATGCCCTTCGGCCTAACAGGAGCCCCCGCGACCTTCCAGCGGTACATTAATGATGCGCTGAGGGAATACCTGGATATATTCTGCACTGCGTACCTGGACGATATCCTGATCTATAGCCGGACCCGAGAAGAACATGTCGAGCAATTAAAGATGGTGCTTGAAAAACTGAGAGCTGCCGGGTTATTCGCAAACCCAGCCAAATGCGAATTCATGGTTACGGAAACCAAGTTCCTAGGCCTTATCGTGGGACGAGACGGCATCCGAATGGACCCTGCAAAGATCGAAACTGTTAAGAACTGGCAAACCCCGACCTGCCTGACAGATGTACAAGCTTTCACAGGATTTGCGAACTTCTACAGGAGGTTCATCCGTGACTTCTCTAAGCTTACAGCCCCGTTGAACCACCTGACAAAGAAAGACGTACCGTTCGTCTGGGACGAAACCTGCGAAAAGGCTTTCCGAGACTTGAAGGGAGCCTTCACATCAGCACCGATCTTACGCCCCTTCGATTGGACGAAGGACGTAATCCTGGAGACAGACGCCTCTGACTATGTATCCGCCGGTGTGCTGTCGCAATACGACGATGACGGAAGGCTGCACCCGGTAGCCTTCTTCTCCAAGAAGCATACGTCCACGGAATGCAACTACGAGATCTACGATAAGGAACTCATGGCCATTATTCGCTGCTTCGAAGAATGGAGACCCGAACTGGAGGGGGCACCCTCACCGATAAAAGTGATCACGGATCACAAGAACCTGGAGTACTTTACGACGACGAAGTTACTTAACCGACGACAAGCCCGCTGGTCTGAGTTCCTGTCCCGATTTAATTTCCAGATCACATATCGACCTGGGAAACAGGGAGTTAAACCCGATGCCCTGACCAGGAGGTCAGAAGACCTCCCTAAAGAGGGGGATGAGCGCTTAGCGCACCAAAGCCAGGTGGTACTAAAGAAAGAGAACTGGCAACTTCCGCCGCTACGAGTCCAGAGAGCCCGCATCCGCCACCCACTACAACAGAACCAACCCGCACCAACACCCGAGGAGCCGTCACTCTCAATAGAGCTACCAGAAGAGATCGACCGCTTGCTGAACGAAGGATACCAGACCGATGAAGACCTGCAGTCGATACTACAAGCCCTCAGGACCGACGCACCGCGACACCCGAAGATTACGCTTGCAGAGTGCAAGATCGTCCAGGAACGACTGTTGTACCGGGACCGCATCTATATCCCGAGCCACGACGCCCTCAAGACCGCCCTGCTGAAAGCCTGCCACGAACACCCTATAGCAGGACACCCAGGTCGTGCCCGCACTTATGACCTGCTTTCCCGGGATTACTACTGGCCCGGAATGTTGGCCTACATCGAACAATGGGTTAAGAACTGCCATACGTGTCGAAGAGCCAACCCAGCCCGAGAAGCGAAGCAAGGTGTGCTGAAACCCTTGCCTATCCCCGAACGAGCCTGGCAACATGTGTCAATGGATTTTATCACACATCTGCCGCCCAGCGAAGGAAATGACGCCATCCTGATTATAGCCTGCCGCCTGACCAAGATGAGACATATCATCGCATGCAAAGGAACCTGCGATGCCGAAGACGCAGCCCATTACTACCTGAAGGAAGTGTGGAAGCTACATGGGCTCCCACAGACTATAGTATCGGACCGGGGACCCCAGTTCGTAGCGGAGTTCTGGCAGAAGCTCACCAAACAACTGTCGATCAGCTCGCTACTATCCACCGCTTACCACCCTGAGACCGACGGACAGACTGAACGCCTGAACGCTGTGTTGGAACAGTACCTGCGAGCCTACGTGTCATACCTACAGGACGACTGGAACCGATGGCTCCCCCTGGCCGAGTTCGCAGCGAACTCCCTGAAATCCGAAACCACCGGCGTATCTCCGTTCTTTGCAAACTATGGATTCCACCCGCGAATGGGCTTTGAACCCACGATTACAGTCAGAGGAACCCCAGCCACTAGAGACGCAGAACAGTTCGCAAAGACGATGAACGACATCCTAGAGCACCTGAGATCAGAAAGCATTGCCGCACAAGCCCGTTACGAAGCCCAAGCGAACCGACACAGACGACCTGCCCGACGATACCAAGTAGGGGACTCCAGTGTGGCTAGACGCCAGGAATATCAAGACCCTTAGGCCACAGAAGAAACTAGACTGGAAGAACATCGGCCCGTTGAAGATCGGCAAGGTCATCTCCCCGTACGCCTATCGACTGGAACTGCCCGCCAGCATGAAGATACACCCCGTGTTTCACACGAGCCTGCTAAAGCCAGCTGCCACCAATCCGCTGCCCGGTCAGAACGTAGACCCGCCACCGCCAGTAGAAGCCGAAGGAGTGGAAGAGTGGGAGGTTGAAGACATTGTGGATTCCCGATGGGACAGACGAGGCCGAGGAGGCCGCCCCAGGCTGAAGTATACTGTGAAATGGGCCGGATATGCAGACCCAACAGAAGTCCCTGCTGCTTACGTGGAGAATGCTGCAGAGATCGTGGCGAACTTCCACAGGAGATACCCTGACAAGCCCGGACCACAGTAGCCCGTCTCGGCAGAGCTCGATGCTAAAGAGGGGGGCACTGTCACAGCTCGAAGTCAGACCAACCTACCCTAGAGCCACAAGTGGATCAGATCACGTGGCGATAGCGTTATCGCCGTAACCTTAGTTAGACCGCCAGTCAGATCCTGAACGTAGCTCCTTGAGCTACGTCTTGTTAATAGAGCCTGACCTGCCTGCAGTGCCTATCCGTAGCAATAGAACCTATTACGCCCGAAGCGTTCCCTGTCCACCCGTACCGCCGGACTCAGCCCGTGACAGATAATATAATTATCTTTCTTTATTTTTATTTAATATAATAATTATAATAAAAGATAATTAAATAATTAAATAAAATATTCTACTTTTAATATATAATATATTAAATTAATTTAATTATAATTAAAATATTATTATATTATATTATTATATTATATAATTATTTAAATTAATAAGATTAAAATTACTATTTAATCTTTAAAGCCTTAAATTAAGCTAGCTAATTAACTTTTAATAAGCTATATAGTTTAATAATTTTACTAAAGTATATTTTAATAAATTAAAATTAATTAATTAAAGTAAAAAATAAAGTAATATTAATAATATTTAATTATAGATTTTTATATTTTTTTTTATTTCTCTAGATCTTTATATATAATATATATAGGGTTATAAAGAAAAAAGACTTATTTAATAAGTATTATTATAATTTAAAAGGTAATTTTAAAGAGACTATATTCTTTAATAAATTATACTATTTAATATAATTAATAAAGATAAGGCTTTTTATTATAATAATTATAATATTTTAATATATTTAATAATAATAGCTTTCTTATAAATTTAACTATAAAGGCTTAATCTATTAATAAAGAAACTCTATTAAGGTTAAAGTTATAAGAAAAAAATTTATATATATATAAGAGAGTTTAATATAAAGTTTAAAAAAATTAAATAAAAGCTTATATTATAGTTAAATTAATAAAGTTATATAATTTACTTTCTCTCTATTAACTTAAATATAATATAACTATAGTAATTTAAATAATATTTTTAATAGGGAATTATATATTATATAAAAAAAGAAAAAAAAAGCTATTATAAAATTAATAATATAATTATATAAATATATAACCTATTTATATTAATAAACCTTATTTTATTTAATAATTATAAAAAATACCTCTTTAATAAGTCTATATAGAAGGGGTTATTATATTAAAAAAATATCATATTTGCACTTTTAGAACACTGCCCCCTGTGGCCTTCTGTACCTAGCCTCCTCTGGTTAAGCATAGCCCCGTAATGATAAGAAGATTATTAATAATTGGTTTAAGAGTGACTCCTCCTGTCGGACTAACACGCAGTCCTCTGACATCTAGACATATACAGGATTACTCCGACTATTGTTTGGAGATTTCCGAGGCATAAGTCCCGAAGTATACGGATTACTCCGACATCCGTATAATTAAGGCATTCATCATCTTTCAATATAAGATATAAGTCTATGAGCCCATTACTATTTACTGGTGGTGCTATCTTCAGGTTCACCTTTAGCTATTTGTCCCGTCACCATGTCGTCTACTCCGGAGCTGTCGACCACCAAACACTTCAACAAGACTGCAGACAAGTATGAGACAAACACTGGTGGAGCTACTCGGGAACTTGCCCAGCATGCAATCAACTTCATCACGGATCTAAAGACTCTGACGTCTGAGTCCAAGATTCTGGACAATGCATGCGGCACCGGCATCGTCACAGATATCATCGTACAGTCCGGGATCCAGCCTGAGATTCACGCTGTTGACGTTGCAGAAAACATGGTCAGCATTACCAGCGAAAGGTTCTCCTCCCAACACAACGTCCACACGGCCGTCATGGGCGGCGAGCAACTCTTCTTTCCCGACGATACCTTCACCCATTCCATTACGAGTCTGGGTATTATGTACTTCAGCGACCCTGACAAGGGCGCCTGTGAGATAGCGCGCACACTTCACCCTGACGGAGTGGCGGTCGTCACCGGATGGGCGATGATGGGACATATTAAGATCATTCAGGAGGTCCAGGCTCAGATCCGCCCCGACGATACACCCTTTAAGCCGCCAGTCTCCGACATCTGGCTTGATCCTGAGCACACTAAAGACGTACTGTTAGGCGCTGGGCTCGATGTGCGTATCAACACTACAGTTGATGTGTATCTGGGCGACGAGACGGCAGATGCAGTCGCTGACCTTTTGACCCACGGGTTCGGTTCTAAAGTGTTTGGGTGTTGGAGCGAAGAGGAAAAGGAAAAAGGTGCTGAGGTGATGAAGACTATCGTGCGGGAGCGTGCAGTTCCATTCACGAGATCGTCAGGCCCCGGTGTTGGTATTAAGTCGACAGCATCTGTCTTTGTTGCATGTAAAGGATCTAGCCGTGTATCAGATTTATGAGTTTATTCCCGTTTACAACAGCCTTGTACACATGTCCTGTTTCCATTGGCAAGATCTAAGAAAGCTTGGGAAACCCACTATCAACATATCCTAATTCACTGATAACTGTACCTCCGGACCAGCAGACCAACCCGCTGATGGCCCGGAAGCTCATGGTTTCATCGACGTCAAGACCCGTGGCCCTTGTGCACTGTTATAAGGACCCTTTTAGACTCTTGTTTAGATAATGCTTTAGAGCAGTTGTTCAATCTGATACAATCTTCCCTCACTCATTTGATCCTTTTCAAGTCCCTTTTCAGGGCTTCTTCAACCTATCGCTACCACGTAAATAGTTGACTAAGACTTTTTCGGAGGGGCTTTCAAGACTTCAATGGCCTTCTCAAGCGCTTCCAATCCATTCAGAGCATTCAGATACTCATCCTTCTTCTTCCTAACCTCTTCTTCCATCTTTCTGTACTTCTTTTTCACCTGTGCCAACAGTAATTCATCATCTGACCCTTCATCATCAGGCCTCGGTCTCTTGGCCCTCTCATCAGCTATGACTGCTTGGTCTGTCTCTGCATACTGTAGATGTGATACCGGAGTTGGTGCTGACGCTGACCTTGGCGATGTTTGATCGTCCTGCTGTTGAAGAGATTGCTGATAATGTTTACACTTATCGAGATGTCTTTTCAAGTGGAAATGACGCTTGAAAGGGAAGTTTGCACTAGACCTCTTGCAGCGAGGGCTGGGGCATAGGAACAACTCTTCCGGCCTTTGATGAGACTCTGCTTGATGTCGAGATAAGGTAAAGGACGTTACAAACGTTTGTGAACAGTTCGAACACATAAACCGGGGTTTTGGTTTTGTAAACCTTCTATATCTGTTCAGCATACATTCTGGTATCAAGGGGGTGTTATTACTCACTCATCGGCGCTGGTCGCTGGAGGATCAGATCCAATAACGTCGACTCTGCCTGCGGCACCACTGGCGCATATTTTATCGGTACTGAGAGGCTCTCCCAGAAATGAGCTCTGGATACCAGCAGCTGACGATGTCTTGGTAGAATCTTGCCCGAGTATACCCGCGCTTTGTGCATCGTTTCGAGACATCAAGTCCTGGCATAAGAAGTTGGGATCTCGGGGGGTGGTCTGGGAAAAGACTAAAGCGTTGTTGGGATCGTTCAACATCTCAATGTTTCCGAACGCAAAATCGTCCAATATGCTGCCATATCCTCTGCTATTGGGATCATCGACAATCGAGTCTGAAAGTGTAACTGTTATACATTAGATAAAATGTCGTCAAGTCAGTGAGGGCCTTACCTGGAATGTCAAAGTCCAAGAAATCATCAAGATCATAAACGGCTGGCACAGGCGAAACCAGGGGATTAAGCGCTTCGAGCTCCTCATATCCTGGTCGGCCCGCTCCTCCGAAGATGATGAACATCCAGCAGACACCCCAAAGTATCAGCAGCGCGGGACGTATAGTCCATGGCATGGTTGTGCAAGTGTGCCTGATATTATTGGGGTATTCAAATATGACCTCAACCAGGCTTTGTTTTTCAGTCACTTCCTTTGTGACACTTAGGCTTTTGTACCTGCGCCTGAACCATAACTTCAATTCCCTCAATATGGTCTCAATCTGGTCGATCGTGTCCAAGAGTTCTTTTTCCTCTTCACCAAAGACCAAATCGTTCTTCCCAAGTATCTCCACAAGGGAAGAGGACAAACTCATCATTTCCATCCATTGTTCTGCAGATTCTAGGTCCTGCTCACGCCTCAGAAGAGGAAGTAAACAGTCACTGAAACGACGTAGGTTTCGAGATTGCAGAGAATGATCGTACACAAGCTTTCTAAAGTGTTGAAGCTGTGGACTGATTGACGGTGAGGCGATCGAGAGGTCGTGGTCTTTGCCCAAGAGCGACCGATTTACGGCCTCTAGGGCATCCCACTTCTCAGAACTGAGATCCGAGTTCTTCTCGTTGTTTCCGCAGCGGCCATGTTGGATTTTTGTGCATCTAGCCCGTACCTTTGTTAGGTGTGAGTAGACATCCTCCACTTCAACAGCAAGAGAAGGGTGATAGTCAATGGCGGTCGAAGGTAATTCCTCATCCTGCTGTTCGTGACACTGGCAGTCGTTTGAGTGCTCAGTTGTCGAAGACCATGTTACTTTCGCCCTTCGACGCATCATAGGGCGCTCTATGGCAGGCTCAGTCGTTGGATGTGTTTGCGGCCCATTTTCAATTCCATCAATGCCGCCTAACCTGTAAAACGCTTCAAGACTTCTGGGGCTGAACATTTTGATGAGTTGGCCCGGCATGAAGGCAAAGGGGTTTCCTTCAACCACAAAATCCTTTTCAGCGTCAATATTTGGCGTTGAACCCGCCTCGTCATTGATCATGCTCCTTTCAACATGATCCAAAACAGAAGCCATGTCTCAGAAGCGCCTGCTATCGAGGTTGAGTGTAACGAGAAAGATGGATATAACAAAAGAGATGAAAGGTTTGGACTTGCAGGCTACTCGAATGTGATTCAGGTAATTTAAAGGAAAAGAGATTCCGGAGGGAGCCTGAAGTGAGACTGAGGATGAGCAGCTTTGGGGCGCAGCGGGGTGGATTTTGGGGTGGATTTTGGGGTGCGGTGTGACACTACACTGTATATGCGAACCAGTTGCCTTGTGTCCATGCAATCGGAGCCAGTCAATGGTGCCTACCCAGTACAGCCTCACTCTACGTTGTGGCTTAGAACTTGAAGTTGCATTAAAACAAAACAGTTGCTGGTCTTTTGTGGTTTGGGGATTTCGTTTAATAGCACTCGGGGTGGTCAAGTGGTTTATCAATGGGGTGAAATGCTGATGGTGTTTAGGATACCACATCCTGAAATACGACTGGAAGCAAATAATATATAAAAAGCCTTTCTAATAGCTTCAAGATGGAAACGACACATCAAGGCACACTTGAATCTCGGTACCAATCCCTGTCTTAGACTGTATCACCATGGACAAATCATCAGAGAAAAACATTTCTGCACCAAGCAAAGTGTAAGTAAAAAATCACAATTTTCTTGAAAGGAAGCATCTCATAAATGTCGAAGAAAACCTCCTGGAGGGCCCGCGCCTATAGCCAACATCGCCCCAATGCTTGCACCTTTCCTATACGACTGCAATAACTGGTCTGATCGGCTTGTTCAACTTCAAAATGATGTATCGAAAGTTCATCCAAGAACAAAAGAACAAACAGAAAAAGATTGGAAGCTGTAATCAAGTATCTCTTGTCACAGCTTGCCGGTGCTATCAGACAATTACGACTTATACTTATATTGTGGACTCCGGGGAGCTTGACAGGTCTGAAATGGACATTCATGGGGATCTACTGTGTTTTACGGGATGACAACGCTTCTAATTAGGGTGCTGGTAGAGCCTGGCAGAACAACGTTGGCACACGGTATTCACGACCATTCATGCGCAAAGACGTCAATAAGGGAGTTTCTTATGTGCGCTCTGAGTTTCAGAAATATATGTATGGGTTGTGTACGACAACATAAGACTGTGTTTTTGCCAAGTGGTGCAAATATGGAATTTAATCACCCACTTCAATATCAATATGATCATAAACTGATCGGCAGATGGTAATGGGCAATAACCGTAGCTGAATAAAGATAACGTTTTCTCTGTGATAAGCTTTCTTGTAAACAATTGTTCAGATAAGATTCCATTGTGATCATCAGTGCTACTAGAAACCAGATTCCAGACTGATTCAGATGACAAGCCAGAGACAAAAGTGACAAGTTGTGAGTAGTAAATTAACAATTGTTCGGGTTTATATATGGAACAAATAATCGCTCTAGACCAATACAGCAACAAAGCCAGAACCGCAAAGCAACAGACTAAACCCAAATTAACATATAAACACGATCATTCTTATTCACCCAACACGATGAACGTAGACGAAATGCTGAACCCTGTCGAGGATGCTGATCAGCAGGATCAACCAGACAACCCGGATCAGCTAGGACCGTCAAACCAGCAATATTAGCAAGATCAGCCTTGATGTAGGCATTAAAAGCTCCAAACGACCCCTGGCAAAAAAAACTGACAAGTCTACTTGGATGGAGCAACTCGCTATTCGAAGCAAAGGAACAAAAATCGAAAAGACGAGGGGAAATGCAGTAATTGCCAAAGGCCATTGGACCTGGTGGGAAGTTTATGCAAATCATGGTATGACAGGAACAATAGCGATATCAGAGAGAAATACAGGCCGTCAGAGAAGCAAAAGGAAAAAGAGAATGATAAGAGCTATTCGTTCTAGAGAGAGGTGCAGTGCTTATGTTTCGCAATGTGATACATACATAAATCACCTTTTGTGTCAGATGTTCAACAGAGCAATCAACATAACATCGGTTCTCATTCATCTAAGCTGTGAATGTATATCGAAAGTAACTTATTGACGTGAATAGCGACGGAATAATTTGAACTATATAAAGGATTCTCAACCACCAGAGAAATAAGACAATATCCAAGCAAACAATACCAAAACACCAGGAACTAAACTAAACAAATATTTATACCTATCTATCTACGTTATTCCTCACCATGCTGAGCCTCAAGGACCTTTTAAATCCTATAAAGGAGCCAGAGCAACCAAAGCAG
The DNA here is from genome assembly GCF_019609905.1 of Fusarium poae. Classification (NCBI taxonomy): domain Eukaryota; kingdom Fungi; phylum Ascomycota; class Sordariomycetes; order Hypocreales; family Nectriaceae; genus Fusarium; species Fusarium poae. Next base: position 622,123 of record NC_058399.1, read on the forward strand.
CAAGAACAACCAGGATCGCCAAATAAAGAAGATCAACCTAAGAAATGCGAGAACTGTAGCCGCCCAGCAGCTGCAAACCAATGCAGATGCGAAGAATGCGCAGTAATCAACGCTCGTAGGACTCGTGAAATGTTTGATGGTCGCAAGCAGCAAGGGAAGTGTGGAGTCTGTGGGGAGAAGTTGGATAGGGTTGGAGTCCGTTGTAAAAAATGCAATGACAGGAAGAACATGCGTCAACGGGAATGGAAAAAGAAGAAGAGGGAGGAGAAGAAGAAGAAGTAGATAGTTTGTCTGTAACTGCGTGCCACAGATGTCTATAGCAATTTGATTTGCGCATTACCTACTTACAAGACTCACTGTAGAACTACGCTACATCTTCAGCTGCCACCTCAAATCGTTCCCAAGCAATGAAATGACCACCCTTAGAATGCTGTTTCAAAAACTGAATATTGCACGTCTCGTCCATCTCATCACAAGGACTGATCCAAGCCTCGGATGTATGTCAGCGAAACGCTTGTCAAACTCGTATGTGATAGACTGACCTCCTTTGGACACACTGATCCTCCCACATGTTGTGAGATCATGTAGCCGAGCGTATTTAAGCTTGAATTTTACTTCTTCCGGTAAACTATCAGGAACATAAATTTATTCTAGTTATCTTGATTAGACTTCTATGTCTAGGAATAGGTAGCAACCTCGCATAGGATAGTTTCGGCCATGGTACTAAGCGAGTTCATCAGATATCTGGTCAAACTGTTTACAATGTGATTGATATCAGATAAGCAAACGATCATACTACTAGGAGGAATGTCCTCCAAATCATTGTTATTTCATTTCTATGTTTTATAACGCAAGGTAGCCAATTGACCATGTTTGACCCCTCATCTACTGTGTCATGACCCTAACGTTGAGCTCTTGCGACACATTTGACTTTATCGTCGGTACCGATTATCTTCCATCTCCACCTCGATTCCTTTGATCCAACAACTTAAAACTGGTCATTCGCTAGCAAAAGGACGTTCACTTACAGTTATTAATAAGCTTAGAAATCAAGCTTACAGAGACCGGACTTGTAGGATCTAAAAAGCTTAATTCCGAAATATTCATAAATCCTATCGGAAATTCCAGCCGCCACTGTACGTCATTGGTATGCATCACGGTCTTGGCAAGTAAATGAGACATACATATAAAAAAGTCGGAGACCAACGAGAAGATGTCAAAGGATCAAACGATCTAACGACAACTCAAAACAAAGCATCAATTACACTGCAAAATGTCTGCACAGCAGAAATTTGAGGGCTGGGTCGCTGAAAAGCCCACCCAAGACCAGGACTTGGTCTGGAAGGAATATGAAATCAAGCCTTTTGAAGAAACGGATATTGAGATTCGTATTACTCATTGTGGTGTTTGTGGAACTGACGACCACACCTCCAGGAACGGATGGGTAAGTTCTATGATCAATGCTTACGACCCGGATTTTAATAGTGTAGGGAACCACTTCGTATCCCATCGTTGTTGGACATGAGATAGTCGGTGTAGCAACCCGCATCGGTTCCAAAGCCGAAGGTGACATCAAAGAAGGCGATATAGTTGGCGTAGGAGCTCAAAGCGACGCCTGTTTTGAACGCGACGGTCCATGCGAAGAGTGTGCCAAGGGCCTTTACAACTACTGCTCCAAGAACACGCCCACGTACGGCGGCGTACACAGATGTGGAACTGCGTCTACAGGTGGCTACGCACGATATCATCGCTGCCCATCGAGATTTGTCGTCAAGATCCCTCAGGGTGTAGCTCCTCAACATGCAGCTCCGATGCTGTGCGCTGGTGCAACCATGTATGCACCCTTGAAGTATTTTGGAGCGACAGGACGAAACGTTGCTATTATTGGGATTGGTGGTTTGGGACATTTTGGAATAATGTTTGCCAAAGCTCTCGATGCTGCAAAGGTTGTAGCCATTTCCAGAGGTTCTGATAAGAAGGATGATGCCCTGACCCTTGGGGCGGATGAACATATTGCCACCAGTGAAGAGGGTTGGGCTGAGAAGAACAAGAGGAGGTTTGACTTGATCATCAACACGGCCGATGGAGTCAACGTAAGTTACACCCTCTCGCTCACGATTTGAAAATTCACTGATATGTCTTAGATGCCGTGGAATGAATACCTGGGTCTTTTGAGGGTAGATGGCACAATGGTTCAAGTCGGCGCACCCGAGAAACCGATCCTAATCAACATCTTCTCCATACTACCAATCCGTGGCAGATTCACTTCTACATCGACTGCTACACCTGACGAGATACGGGACATGCTTCAATTGGCAGCTGATAAGAATCTCAAGCCATGGGTTGAGGAACGTCCGATGAGAGAGGCCAACGAGGTGTTGAAGGATCTTCAGGCGGGAAAACCAAGATTTCGATATGTTCTTGTAAACGAGGACTAATATCCTGTATCTTTAAGCAAATAAATAAAAACTGCATGTAGTGCTATCTACTAACAGACCTCCAAACAGATACATAGAACATTCTGGATCAATACCCATGTCGCGCAAGATAGCTTTCACTAATATCTCCGGTCATCTTGTAGTTGAATAATTCTTCGTCGGAATCAAGAAAAGCTCCATCTCCATATTCCCAGCAGTAGTCATCCGAGTCAGTGTCGTTCTGCATGGCAAGTTCAACACTGAACTCCAGAAGTGCCATAAAGACGTCATGGAGAGGACCGGTGCGGACCCTCAGACCGCAATCACCACTCTCGGCGTGTTCAAAAAGATCACTGAGCTCTGTATACTTGCCTCTGCCTGTTCCCTTGCATCTGGGGCACTTGTAGAGATCACCAGCCTTGCGGTCTAAAAGATGTCGCCCCTCTTTCGCCATCTTCTTGTTAAATACGGACGATACGTCCTCGAGGCTCCATTCGGTTCGACAATAGCCTTGCTCGATGTGTCGCACGACTTCAGAGCCTTTATTGAATTTTTCAGGGCAGCGCATTACTCTGCCTAGACAACTGAGAAGTCCTGTAACTGGTTCACCGTGTTCCGGCCACATCAAATCTCTGCCTTCTTCATCATGAGATAGCGAGGAGTCTGATTCCCAGTTCCCGGAGACATCCGAGTCGTCCCAGTCATCCTGGTCGTCAGCGGTTGGTTGGATACCGTGCTTTTGTCTTTGATGCTGCTCTAGCGCCAATTGCACGGCAAAGGTCTTGTTGCAATCTGTGCACTTGATTGTCTTCTTTCGCTTGGAACTATGCTTGGTGCCATTGTGCCGGTCAAGTCCATTCTGAGTGTTGAATGTCTGGTCACAAGGAGCACAATAAAGGCCTCCAGTAGATGCTTCTCCAGTCTTAGCTCCTTGTTGAGGTTGGGCAACAGAGATTGTTTCTTGAGCAGGAGCTTCTTCAGTCTGGTCTTGTTGTCGAGGCTGCGCAGCAGAGGTTGTTTCCTTACCCTTGCCACGTCTGTGTATGTTCCGGATATGGTTCTTCAGTTGCTTCTTGGTAACACAGGCCCGGCCACACGTGCTGCAAAGAATTGGTTCCGTTTGAGCTTCAGTGTTGTTATCGGTCATTGTTGTTTTTTCCTGGTCTTTGTTTTCGATATGTTAGGCAGAAGTTGCGGTTGGAGTTTTGACGACGGGGTTTGGGGTTTTTGTAAATGAATTAAAAGAAGCAAAGTTTATCATGGCTGACGTTTCAGTCACGGCGAACCATTCATACCGACCAAGGAAATGAATGGTCACGTGATCACACGTCGTGTCCCTACCCGGCAGCTGGGAATAATCAGCAGATGTTAAGGATGAATCCTCTGGCATTTTTCGATGACCACTCCTGCTCTTCCTTTGCTGCAGTCGCGCCTGTATAGTCTTCGGCATTGTATTGGTCGGTGTACTAGCAAACCAATCTCCTTCACTTTTTTTTATATGTGGGATAAACTTCGTCCACACCACCGTCTTTTACGCACTGGGCGGCCATGCTCCCAAGCCGATAAGGTTCTCTATAAAGATAAACACCCGAAACACCCAGTAAATAATACACAAGAGAGACGTAACGATATGAAATCCAACCTGAACGCCCATGTGACGATCTTTGCCATGTGAAATATTGTGCGATCTTTTCAGCCCGCTGGTTAAATAGTTTATCTGGTAAGACTCATCACACATAAAGTAGCAATCCGGTGATGTCATTAAACCAATAACAAACAGCAAAGTCTCTTGTGTAGGTGTTCATATAGGAATAAATGTTGGGAAATGTATACAGATCATGATCAATTATGCAACAGCTGGTGATAAAGTCGAACATTCCGGTAACTACCATAGAGGAAGGAGGGGGGTTTTAAACATGCCTATATGACAATTTAAGATTATTGACTGGCTGTCATAGGATGTCAAAATTTAATGTACCATGTAACTATGTACTGCCAACATGGAATTGAAAGCCGAATTTTGTCATCTAGGCATGTTTAAAAACTCCCCCTATGGTAATGTGGGTAAATAGTTGTTAGGCGGTTCTGGAACACTTATGACTGGGTTGCATTTTAGGCACCATAACTAGGATGTGCCGTTTTAGTGACTTCCGATTTGCTCTGTTCTATTTTCATGATGTTAAAGTGTTTAAAAATGATCTGATCTATAGGGGCCAGAGCGCGTCGTTGGAGCTAAGGCTCTGCCGCTGCACTACTTTGTAACTGTTGGCAGCGAGGAGTTCCATTCCCAGTTCGCGGAAATAAAGCTGATAATTGATTGCCTCGTCTATTACAATCAGGAGAGGTTGAGGATGAACCCCACAAGAATGTACTCTAGATCATAGCGATTTGCGAAAAGAGACGGAGCATGACTACCTAGAGTCTCCCAGTCAAGTTTATCCATCCCGCGTAATGCAAACACGTATTCCCAATACTCGGGGTACCACCCCGCAAATTCCCAATCCAGAAGTGCCACGATGTGGCCGTCGCGCACCAGGATATTGCGCGCGGCGATGTCGCCGTGCGTAAAGACAATGGGATACTCGCCGCCAAGCTGCGTCGTGATCTGATGCCAATACATCGTCTGTGCTTGCGACCGCTTGGACGGCCGCGCGAGCCAATCATGGAATTCAGGAAGGGTGTTGAACGGACCTCCCGAGCGCATAAAAATGCTTGGGACAACAACACCCTGCCCATCGAGACGGCCGAGGTAGGTACCGCGTAGAGCACGCATCTGTGCTATGTAGCCCTTGAGCTCGTCCAAGATGTCGGACTGCTGATCCGGTGTGAGCACCGGCCATGCCTGCTGTAGTGTCTGGCCCTCGATGTATTCCATAGTGATGCGATCCCAATCGCTGCCGATGACCTCAGGTACCGGAATTGTGGTGTGCTCTTTGACGAAGCGCAGCGCTTGCGCCTCATTGGGATGATCTTTTGCGCCCAGGCCATCAGAAAAGGTTGTATATTTCGTCACCTGATTTCCGTGACGCACAAGGTAGCGGTTATTGCAGTGATAGAGAATGTCGCCTTCAGGGTAGGGAGCAGGCTGGCGCTGAGGCGGGGGAGACTCGCCATACAGGGCCTGGACGCGATCTTTCTCCCTCATTTCTCTCAAACGTTGAATTCCAGCAAAACCGGATTTGACTCTTTGGTTGTTCTTGTGATTGGGATGTGGCGGGATTCTCTCTGCGAGGTCTGGATGCTGAGCCAGGAAATTCTGGACAAAATCGGGTCGCAGTTCGCCTTTGACGCCGGCCCGTTGAGCAAAACGGTTGGCAAACCAAGAGATGAGGTCGTTCCGGACTACAGTACCTGAGGATAATTCCTTTGATACCCAGTCTACTATCCTTTGTTCTTGCTCTACCGATAGTGTGAGCTCCTGGTATTGAGAGGCAGGTGGTTCGGCGTTTGGCATTGTTTCTTCTGTGTTAGGCAAACTATTCTGTTCATATCTAGGCCACAAAGGCACCAATAAATCACGTGCTCATCCGTCGTGTATCCCTGGCAGTTTAAAATAATACAGCTATGTGAATCTCGTTCTAAAATTCCCAGCCACGTTTAATATATTGACTAAACTCTACTAATAATACCCATATCTCTCTAGGTAGCTCATGCTAATATCCCCAGTCATCCTGTAGTCTCTCAATTCCTCGTCGTCAGAGTCAGTGCCGCCAGTATGAATTGCCTGGTGTTCAGGCTTCACATGCCTCCTCATATAACCCAAATGCAGGTTGAGTCGATGATGCGGACTCACGATCTTTATCATCCTTCTAGCCTCCGACAGGAGTGCACTGCGCACGTCAGAAAGAGGACCGGTGCGAACCTTTAAGCCGCAAAAGTCACTCTCGGCATGCGCAAAAAGACCACTGAGATGTTCATATTCGGATTCATACCGTCGTGGACACAAAGGACACCTGAACATAAAATTAGTCTTCAAGCCCCAAATACGGCGGCGCTCGTCCCCCATTCTGTGAAGGAATAGATCTCGTATGTCAATACCCCCCCCTTCAGCTTCGCAAAAGCCGCCCTCAATGTGCTGCAGCATCTCAGAGGCTTTACTGAATGTCTTTTTGCAGCCACGACCTGCGCCCAGACATCTGACCCTTTTGTTGTATATTTCGCCGTGCTCCGGCCAGTGATAGCCGTCATAATAATCATAATCAGGACTGTAGGGTTCCTTATACTCTCTGTCCCATTGCTCATTAGTTCTGAAAGCATGCAGCTCAAGTGCATCGCGCACGTCAGAGAGGGGACCGGTGCGGACTTTCAATGCACATAGGCCACTCTCAGCATGCCTGTAAAGCTCTTCAAGCCCATTAAACTTTTCTGGGTCCTCCTGGTTCTCGCATTTATAGCACTTGTAAAAAGAAGAACGCGAAGTATTCCGGAGACGTCGTCCCTCTTCTTTCATATCCTCGTCAAATAGATCCCACTCACATTCGTCGAGCAGCCACTCGCTACAGTCCACAGCATGATATAGCATCTCAGAGGCCCAGTTGAACCTTTTACGGCAACCAAAAATCCTGCATAAACATCTGACAAGTCCTGTGACTGGCTCGCCGTGCTCAGGCCAGCGCATGGCATCACCATCATCAGACAGTTCAGATTCATAATCAGAGGAATCATCAGAGGAATCAGATGAACCATCATCGGTTGTTTGGATCCCGTGCTTTTGTGTTTGATGCTGCTTCAGACCGGACTGGGTGCGGACGCTCTTGTTGCAAAGATTGCACTTGATGGTCGTCTTTTCGAGCTGATGCTTATCCATACTATGCTGGACAAGTGCCAATTGGGACTTGAAGGTCTTTTCACAAGGATCACAGTGGAAAGTCCTGGTTGGATCGTTTTCCGCCTTATCTTCCTGCTTAGGTTGGGCAGCGGAGACGGCATCCTGATAACCACGAAGGTGCTTTTTTCTTCTGTGCCTGCTCAGTTGCGCCTTACTACCACAGACCGCACCACAAAGATTGCATGTAGTCGTCGCTGGATCGGGGCGAGAGTGCTTCTTTTTCATATGGTTACTCAATTGCTCCTCATCGCGACAGTTTGCTCCACAAACATTGCATCCCCTCGACGTTGATGTAATCGGCTTTGATGAAGTCGGCATTTGTTGAGCCTCGGCAACATTTCGAGCCGGTATGAGATGTTTGTCTTGAATGTGCATAGTCATATGCCTCTCTTCGCCAAAAGCCCTGCCACATTCATTACATTTAAATGATTTGCTTTTGACTTTAGAAGTGGTGTCTGCCATTTTTTTGAGTAATGAGTTTTTATTGTTTCTTGTGTTGGGAAGAAGTTGGAGATTCGAACCGGCGGGTCTAGCGGGGGGTTTTGTAGTCGATCAACTTGAACCAATAACAAAATGGAGTTTTCGTTGTCTCTGTTCCATAAACGCATTATCGGGGTAATTGACAGAATCAGTTAGCACTGTGTGTCACTTTTGTAAGATCCAACGAATCTGGAGCTGTGGAAATACTAATTGGGGATACACTGATACCCTGAACCAAATTCCCTTTCCCGCGTCACGTCGTCAACTGACTAATTCCAAAGGTAGTGGGCAGCAGAAGGTAAAGAACGTATATAACACCTTTCGAACAATAAAGTTAGATACACAAACCACCCTTTATTAATACCGATCCTTTAAAAGACTTTCGCTGACATCCCCTGTCATCTTATATTCCATCAACGCTTCGTCCTCGGGAAAATAATCTCCCCCATACATCATCCTGTCCTCCATCTCCAAGTACTCATCGTCTTCATATTCGTTTTTGATATGTTGCATAAGCGTGTCAACTACTTGCGAAAGAGGTCCTGTGCGGACCTTCAGACTACAAGTATTACTCTCGGCATGCTTAAAAAGGTAGCTGAGTTTTGATCCTGCTTTTTTGCATACAGGACACCGGTAGATACCGCCTGCCTTTTTGTCAAAGACACGACGGCCCTCTCGCCCCATGCCCTTGTCTCGGCAAAACAGGCAGCATAGGTCGTGTATTTTAGAGCGCAGACCATCGCAGTTCCCTTTCTCCAGGTGGTCTAAAACTTCAGAACCTCTTTTGAACAATCGGCGGCAGCTGCAGAAGCGCCGACCCGGACATTTGAGACGCCCTGGTGGTTCTCCGTATTCTGGCCAGCCCCGGATCTTGCTGGCTTTAAGACCAGTTGTCGAGGAATCTGGTTCTCGGCTCCCGGGACCATCAACGCCATCATTCTCATGCTTGCTTGTTTCGGGGGCGTTCGATTCGTGATCGCTGTCCTGCTGATGTATCTCTAGCATCTTTTCCTCTCCGAATTGCGCTTTGCAAAATTTGCAAACGAAACTGTGCTGAGTATCGAGATGACGGCACAATTCATCCAGGGCGTTGAAGGATGCGAAACAGAAAATACATGTAAAGGTCTTAGCGGGAGTAACGGTCGTAGCGGGAGTTTTTCCAGCGTCCTTAGTCTTGCGACGTTTGTGTATGCGTTTCCGATGTTTCCTCAATTGTCTACTATTGCTCAAAACCTTTTCGCAAGTAGGACAAGTGACTGGTTTTTTGTGGGCTTGAGGGTTGGTGTCGGCCATTTTGTATATTTTTTGAGTGAAATATTGATTATGAAATGTTGGAAAGAAGTTGACTTTGGAGTTCAAGAAAAGGGGGGTTTCTGGGGATTTTATACTGCGTACATACACCAAGTAACAAAAGCAAACATAGATCAGCTGTGGCAAACATAGATCAGCTGTGGCAAATATAGATCAGCTGTGGCAAACCAAGGCATACGTAGATCACATGAAGTCAGAACGGGTAACTGGTGGAATGTTAACTTTCAAGTCCAAGATCTGTTGACCTAATGTCCCCAGTCATCTTGTAGCCCCTCAACTCGTCCTCTGAACCTCCACCTCCATACATCAAGTATTCATCCTTCGAGTCTTCGTTCAGCTCTTCAATATACGTCTTGAGCGTAGTAGATAATTTAGAGAGAGGGCCTTGACGAACCTTCAAACTGAAAGCATTGCTCTCAGCGTGCTTAAAAAATTATATTCCCTTGCAAACTCCCTCGGACTTTTCCCAAGCATATTCATGAACCGCATCGTACAATTTAGCTATAGGACCGCTGCGGATCTTCAAACTGCACAAATTGCTCTCAGCGTGTTTAACCAGAAAACTTATCGACCTGAATATGCCTTGTTGGGTGCCCCTGCAGATTGGGCAGTAATAGAGGTTCGTCCCCTGATCGTAGAGCATGCGTATTTCTTCAAGTTGCATCATGGCTTGGAAGAGATCGTCTGGGGATTTCCATAGGAAGTCGTTCTGGTGGCAGGTTTCAACATGGTAAAGCATTCCTGAGGCCTTATGGAAGATTTGTGAACAGCCGAGATGTTTGGCAAGGCATGACATGCCACTCAGCCTTTCGCCATACTCGGGCCACTTGTCGCCATCTCTCCATTCCGTTTCATCTTGGTCATCGACCGACGAGTTGCCATCGTCTTCATCATCAGCTGAGTCGTCCTCCTCTTCACTGCCCGTCGAGTCTGAGTTCTGGTCCGAGTCCGAGCCGGAAGAATAGTGAGAATCGCCGTCTTGATCGTTAGAATAAGCGCATGGCGGGTTCATCGATTGATCATCAAGGTCGACTGGATGTTGGTTTGCGAAGGATGGAGTGATGGGTCCGCTCAGTGGTTCAGGCGCATCGTATCTCATACAGTGATCATCATGATAAGCCAACGGCGGGGTCATGGGTCGATACTTGAGATCGACTAGGTGTTGGTGTGCGGTGGATGTGGTGATGGGCTCGATTGGTGGTTTAGACTCATTGTAATCGGCTGGGTATTGGCACGCCGGGAGCTGAGTATAAGCGATGGGTTCACTCAGTTCTTCAGGTTCTTGCTTGATCTGTCGGGGAGGAGAAACCCGGGGCGCTGCATGCTTGTCTCTTTGATGATTCTCAAGCGCCTTTTGTAAGTGGAAGGACCTATTACAATCTGGGCACTTGATCGTCTTGTGCTTAATCTTTTTGTGGCTGCCAAGTACATGTTGGGAGTTGAAGGTCTCGTCACAAAGACTACAAGCAAAGGATCTTTGGACAAGAGCTTGATGTACTGCTGATGATTCGCCCATTTGCTGCACAGGAGCTTCCAGTGTGATCTGTGATTGGCTTTCCAGCTTGGTTTGGCTTGCGTGATTGCTCTGGATGTTGCTTAGTGCACTTGTATTTGTTTGGGCATCCGGGGCAGATTGATCCAAGTTCCGCAGCTTAGCTGAGAAGGAAAATTTGCCATCGCGAATAGAAATGTCGATGTCGCTAAAAGGACCTCCTGACTGAGACGCAACTGCTTGTGAGAGTACCCGTTCAAGCGCAGCCTGGGCAGTTGAAGTAGCTGATTGTGGATTCCGATGCTTTAATCGGCGATGTCGTATAAGAATCTTCTTATTAGCGAATCCTCTTTTGCAGGTAGTGCATTTAAAAGTATCTCTCGGGCCAGAAGGTTGGGGTTTAATATCCGCCATTTTCTAGATGAGTGAGTATATTTTGTTTGTCTTTTGGAAGCTGATTGAAAATCTCTGCGGTGGACTTATGAGATTAGGGGTTTAATTAGTGTATAAAAATTAACTTTGCGTTGCTGAGGTTTCAACCGTAGCGTGGCCCGTGATGCCAGGGTGGGCCTGTCAATGACATAACTGAACTATTTGAGCAAGTCGATATGATATACTTGATATGGGTATCCCTCGAAGTCTAATGCGAAATCGATAGATGCAGCTTCGTCACGAAAAATACAAAAGCACTGCTATGCAACCCACTTATCCTTCCTTTAACACAAAGACAAGACCACTTTTGGACCCCTTGAAGCTGCTTGGAAAGGGTCGTTTGGGTGATTTTGTGGGTTGATTGAAGGTTTCGGTTACTCTGTGTGAGCAATAAACAAGTAATCGCATGATATGATATACAACTATATATCTATAATAGTCTGCCCAGGGCAGTGGAAATCATTCAAGCGTGCATATCTATCTGTGTTGTCTTGTTGTTCATGAGCTGTTAGCTCTATTCAAAGATTTTTCATGTCGAGAAAAATCTGAAGAAGCTGCAAGGATATAGGGTGTAACTTATGGATGAACATGAAGCCGATATATGACCAATTCACCATATTTAGCTGCATAAGGTTCAATCACCACATATCCTTGTCGTCAAACTTCTCCTGGCGTCAATGTCTTTTGAATGGTTAGTAGACAGAGCATAGGGTTGTCTGATGACCACAACCATCACTAGTACAACACTCGGTTTCCCGCAAATACTCGAGAAATCATTTAATATCAACTAATGCGGAAATATCAAACTAAAATAACAGCAGACAATCGATCCCGTAAATATCATCCATATACTTAAACACTGCATATTTCTGTTGACTTACCGGCAATGTGTAAAAGATGCAGGTAGCACAACCGATCGAACGACGGAAGGCTAAACAACGATAGTCTCGAAAACATGTCTTGTAGGTTGAGTCTCGATCCCACAAAGATCTAATGTGTTCAAAGCTCACCCGATATGACTTGTTGTCATGCTATCTATGTTTAGTTTCTACCTATATCTCTCACATTAGCCAGCAATTACCTTGATGTAGTGATCCATCAGACCCAGCATGTCGTACGTCCAAAAAGGGTTTGCAAGTCTGACTCAAGACAACTAGTAGCGATCCGCATAGTCTAGAAGCTCGACAAGGGCTCTGCCAAGAGGGCCGGTGCAAACCTTCAAATCACATGCGTTGCTCTCAGCATGCTCGAGAAAGCTGCTTAGCCCGTAAAACTGGCCATCGTCGCTTTCTTTGCAATTCGGACACTTGAACATGTCGTATCCAGGATCATATAGCTGCCGAGCCCCTCTTCCTATTTTGTCGCTGGTGAAAACGACGTCCAAATAATCCCCCTTCAGACTAACAATGCAGTCCCCTGCTTCAACATGCTTTATCATCTCCGAGCCTCTAGAGAAGATTTCGCGGCAACCTTTGGTCCTAAAAAGGCATGGGGTGTCGCTGAAAGGTTGGGGGTAGTCGGGCCATATTGAATGTTTATTCAATACGTCATACAATGTGTAGTAATCCATGTCGACGTCTGGCTCGCTCTCAGACTCATCCTCTGCGGTCTCCACCGGTTCTCCCTCTGAGTCTTCCTCTGTGTACTCAGAAACGCTATCGTCGGAGCCATACTCTATTACATCAGGTACTTTGCTTGAGGGCTGGCAATGCGATTCCATGGTGAACTCGTTGACTCGCTCTTGCTTGGTCTCATTGGGAGTGATTTCCCAATTCATAGAGCTTGCCTTTTGACAAGTTGGCGGTGATGTTGTTGGAGGATTTAAGCCTCGATGTTCAATAGGATGAGAATCCTTTTTGCGTTTAACAGGTGGTGGGCCACGGACCGTGAATTCTGTACTGAAGACTCCGTTGATGGTATGTTTGTCCTTGTTATGTTGCATGAGTGCCTCTTGTGTGCCAAAGACCCTTTTGCAGGGATCACAAGTGATATTGTGTCTGCGAGGAGTCTCACGTATGGCAACTTGGTGCGTGGCAGATTCCTGCTTGATAGGGATGCCAGGCATGACGCGAGGTTTGTATTCCTGTCTGATGGCGTCCCTGAAGGCTGCCATATCTTGTTTGATTTGTGAATTAAGGACGACTGGAGGTGGTGGCTGCATATGCCTCCCATCGCTGGTGTGATCGTCGAGTCCATGTTGGTTATCGAATTTTCTGTTGCAGGTAACACAGGTAAAGGTGGACCTAGCACGACTTGCAACAAAAGTACTTTCCCCTCCATGTTTGCTCATGTTATGAGCGTCGACTCCGTCCTGGGATGAAAAGATTTCTTGACAGACGCTGCAATACCAGGTAGCCTCGGAGGTGGCTTCATGAGAGGTAATTGATTCATGTTTCCGCTTAATAGAGACTTTAGGCGAAAGGTCTGTCGAAGGCTCACGCACCGTTGGTGTGTGCTCCTGTTTGGCAATAGATTTGTAGTTGAGTGTTGCGTCTTTGTGCATGTCTTTTTTGTGTTCTTGGATCTGCCTGTCCGATTTAAAAGCACGGCGGCAGCAGAGGACACAGACGAAACGAGCTTCCGTAAGAGCTCTCACTCTGACTGGAAAGTCAGGTGTCCGGATGGCAAGGGATTCAAACATAATAAGTGGTACACATTCGTAGTTGTTGGTTTCGACAACTGATCGCATGATCTTGCATATGTCTGTCCCATAAATTGTATCCATGTTCTTGAAACACTTATACCAATCAAGGAGGAATTCGTCATAATGATTAAGCCAGGCTGGTACTTCATCCTGGGCATCATTGCTGGAAGTCTTGGGTTTGCTCGTCTCGAATCCATGCATCTTCTCCATGAGATCCCTTGAGCGTTCCTCCATGACGTGCTCAAAGAAGTAGTTCAATACAAGGAAGCATTCGTGACAGTAGAGGTAGTCATCGAGGGGAACATCGCCAGCAGCAGATGATCCATGTTGTTGTTTGGGTTTTTGGTAGGTGATTTGCAGGTCGTCATTTCGTCCGTCCTTAGTTGGAGTTGCGATAGCTTCAGCAAGCGGGCATTGAACTTCCGGTCTCAACGCGCGATAATATCGTCTCATCCATTCGCCATCCGGACAGGGTTTGTTGCAAGAGACGCATCTGACTGAATCAGACGTGGGTTGTTGGAGGTTGGTCATTGTTTCTAATTGAGTGAATGTTTTTTTAAGTTGGTAGATTTAGAAAGAAGTTGGAAAAGGAGAATGAAAATATGGAGGCAGCGTTGAGGGGGTCTGATAAGTGTATAAAAGCCAAATCATGTCATAACGGAGGACCCGGGCATGGCGTGGGTAGGGTGGTCCGAAGTTTTATAAGCTGAGAATGATAGACCACATGTTTAGGCAGCATCATCTACAGTGGCTATTAGACTGTGCAAAACGACATCTCAGACCAATTGTCAATCTATATTTTACCGTGTACTTCTGGGGCATTACAGTTCACATTGATACAGTCCTCAGGGGTACAGTAACCTATAAAACTGGAGAAATGCACATCCCTTACCCCTGAGGACTGCACATCTGGTGGCGAGATTATGCTAATTGATATGATGGCGTGTTTATGACGTCATTTCTAAAGCTTAAATAATGATCAATAAGCTGGAACACGGAGGCTTTTTCCATATCTTTCAAAAATCTTGTCTTATTTTCGCCACAAATACGGTGTACAGTGCAATTTCTCTAGGATCTGCAAGGCACATTTCAGTGTTCTCCACAAAAAGACAACGAGTCTTTTGCCACTTTCTCAGTGACTTCAATATACATTCTGCCACTCTGGGTATAAGTTGAGAAGCAGCCCCAGGGAATAATTTGCATGTATCTCTGTGTATCTTCTAGGGGTACCTGAATCCTTTCAAACCAGTCTAATGCAGACTAAAATGTGACCTTACGCGTCCCAAAGAGATCTCAGAACTGAGAATTCAGCTGGTCACTTTCAAGTAAAGCTAATATAGGTACGTTTGTTTCTATAATATTAATAGAGTATGTCAGCCGACTTTGCCGTACCTGGGACATGATGGTGACTTGTCCAAGTCACCGGCTTCACAACCGATTTACTGTAGTCACTGTACGACGTGCGATAGCCACCAAATTGGACAAGGTTCGCGTCAAGTCACAGCGAGGAATAAGGGGACTTTTGTAACCGACACACAGACAGCTGAATGACACCCCTTGGTTCTTCTGCCATCAAGCCTAAATGATATCAAGAAATCATCAATACAGCAAAGCACGATAGACTTCCTCAGGCTCGACGCGGACTGCGATCTGTGGTGGAAATGTACGGTATCATCCGCTATAGCAAGATGCTGTCTGCAATCACTTTGGTAGAAATGTACGGTATTCCATGTAAAACGAGCTGAATCAATGACTTAAAAACTATCTGTATCCTCCAATAGTAACTATATCTCGCACAGAAGCCAAACATAGCCCTCAGAACATAATAACCCTAATCATCCTCTCACAATTCTTTCCAGCGTACTTCTTCAAGACATCTTCCAAAGCCTCAAGATATCTGTCACCAATCGTCAAACCACAAAGCTTTTTTTAGAAATGGCCAAGTCAGTGGTCTGATCCCAGAATCTTGCTTTAATACATAGCCTCTGTGAAAATACAACAAGGCGTTTCTGCGCCTCAAAATGACAACTTCGTGGGAAATCAACTTCAGGCTATATGGAATGTCGTTGGCAGTCGCAAAAGAGCAATTCCTTCCTAATACTGAATATATAACTATTGATGACGAGCTCTGACATGTTATACTAACCAAGAAATATACATGCAACACCACCAGCGAAACAATCCCTTTGAGATAGCCCATGTTAGGTTATTTAGCGACTATAATTATTATAATTATAATACCTAGAATTCCTGCGAATATTTAAGATAAAAATTTTATTACCAAGTCCTAAAATATCAGACCAAGGAGCGACAGATATGAGACCAGCTGACCAAATTCCCTAAGCCTTAAATAATATCCATATACCTAAAGACTACCATATCTCCCACATTAACACACAATTACCTACGTACTTGTTGTTATCCAATCCCTCACCGGAATCATCGCAGTTGTCCTTCTACAAAAATATCCTGAGTATGGATGCAAACCTCAGTGATTAACTCCACTGATCCGCAAATTCCAGAAGCTTGGAACGAATTTCCCTAATAGGACCGGTGCGAACCTTCAAGTTGCACTGATTGCTCTCAGCATGATCAACAAGTTGAAATAGATACTCGAATCTGCCTCCTCCTTTGCTCTTACAGTTCGGACACTTGTAAGTGCAGTTGATGTCATCATAGACCTTTCGACTCCATGCCTTACTGTGGTCGAAAATGTCGGAATCAAACCATTGCACATCAGTCGGGCAAAAGTGGAGTTCATTATGCTGTATCATCATCGAAGCTGCAGAGAAGACTTGATTGCATCTGGCGTGTCTGAAAATGCATGGGATGCGGCCTTTTTGACCGTGTTCAGGCCATTTCGGACCTTCATCGTCTTCGTCAGACTGTGCGTCATCTTCTTCCACGCGTTGCTCCATCTCAACCTCTGATTCGTCCGCGGACTCGGCCCCGGAATCTTCTTCGGGGTCAAATTCGGAGTCATCCTCAGATTGACCCTCCCAATCGTCCTCTGAACCGTCCTCTGGACCGTCCTCTGAGCCCTCGCCCAAGTTAGACTCTGTCCCATCTAGTCCTTCACTTGACGCCTTGGCATTCAACTCGGCAGTAGGATCATAGACTGGCTCTTGCTTGATCTCATTGGGAGTAACTGTCTGATCCGGGAGGCATACTTTCTGATGTTGCTTGAAAGAGTTCATGCCAGGGAACTTCTTGTTGCAATGGCAAGTTTTGGGGTCATGGCTGTCGATTTTATGGTTCGAAAGTGCCTTTGGACTACCGAAAACCTTATCGCAAGGAAAGCAAGTCAAGTTGGCAATAGAAAGAGCTTCACGCATGGCGGCTTTGAAGACAGCAGCCTCAAGCGGGTCTGGTGGTGCATGCGCATCCATATTGTGACACATGGCTGCCCTCTTGGTCTCGAACATCTTGCCACAGTCATCACAACAATAGGCGGTCACAGCAGTCATAGCTGTCAGCCCATCATGCAAATCGACGCAGTGATGTTCGGTTGCGATTCTGGTCCTGAACATCGCCTTGCAGACGGTACAAGTAAAGGCGGTCACAGCAGAAGTTTGAACCATGGCAGGAACTCCGGCTGGAGCTGGCGGCTCTTCGTGCGTGTCTCTGTTGTGGTTTTCGATCGCATTTCGAGAGTTAAAGGCCCTGTTGCAACGTGCGCAAGAAAAGGGGGGCTCGGAGGCGTCTTCGGGCGCTGTTGGGTCTTGAAGTTGCTGGTGGTTATTGTCAATGTGATTGTCGAGTTCATGCTGCTCGTTGAAGGTTCTGTTGCAGACGAGGCAAGTGCAGGCCTCCCTTGCGCAGTCCAAATTGAAGCGCACACAGTGATCATGTTCTTTAGCGTTGTGTTGGTCGATTGTCTCCTGAGTCTCGTAGAGTTCATCACAGAAGCTGCAATGCCAGAAAGGAGATTGTTCCTCGCCTGGGGCGTCAGTTGTGACGCCGGATTCCACATGTTGTGACGGCTCTTGATGAAAATCCCTTTTGTGGTCCTCGATTCCCTGTTTGCTTCCCACGCGCACATTGCATGAGGCGCAGGAAAAGAAGAACTCTGCAAGAGCTCCAAGTCTGACTGGCAAGTCATTTTTCTGCATGGCAAGAGATTCAAACATGGTTCGTGGGTTGCATCGGCCGGGTGATTGCATGGATTTGCAAGTATCCGTCCCAAAAAAGTAATCCAAGCTCTTGAATACCTTGTGCCAAAAGTCATTGAACCAGGCTGGGTTTTCACCCTGTTGCTGGGCGTCATGGTCGGAGGTCTGGGGATTGCCCTTGAATGCACTTGTCCTTCTTAAGACATGGCCATCATACTCATGCATCAAGTCTTCAAAGAGATGCTCCAAGATTTTGAAGCAGTCATAACAGTAACGGCGGTCCTCGAAAGGAAGATCAAGCGTGGCAGGTGATCCATCTTGTTGGTTGACGTTTGGCAGTATGTCTTGTTCCCGATACTTAGCTGAGAGAGCTATTTTATAAAATAGGTTTTGATCCACAGTAGTAACCCGGCGGCGGCATTTCAGATATTTGCGATTGTTGCAAAGCTCATGACACGAGACGCATTCAACTAAGCCAGAGGCTGGCTGTTGGAGGTTGGCCATTGTTTACGTGTAGATAAAAAAGCGTGTTTTTTTTTTAGGTTGAGTTTGAATGAAATTAGAAATGGGAAATTTAAGTCGGGACGGGTGGGACGGATGTTGGGGTTTTTGATAAGGTGGTCTAAAAAGCAAGCTTGACGTTGCTGAGGTTTCAGGTCTGAGCGGGGAGGGAGACACGCAAGGAGGTGGCTAGCTAGATATGTGGTAATTGATAGCCGGAAGGATTACTCGTACTTTGGACAACTGCCAGTAGTTAAAAGTGTAAAGATGGCTAGGGAACTTAAAAGGGCGGCTGGACAAAAAGGCTGAGATATATATCCCTTGCTGGCTAACTATTGTGTTCACAATTAAACAAGGGTCTTTTTATTGTAGTCTAAGGTATTTCCCTCCATCCCTTCTAGTCTAAACAATCAGACTCCAATCAGCGTTAGATCAATATATCGACATACGAGGGAGGCAAAAACTCCCTCCTCTTTGGTTAATTGGCCTATGATTTCCCGTTGTGGAACTAGACTTAGTAGGTTACAATTAGACAGGTTTGTACCTGCATTTCCATCGGATTGAAACATCAGTAACGCGCTAACAACGAGTGGTATAGGTTAGTCAATTTAGCTGCTGATGTCTTCCCAAGAGTTGGACAAATCAGTGGACAAGTATCTTGGTAATAAACTTTCTTCATCAATTACCAAAGGCCTAATATTCTATCTTAGTCTTGACGCTACTCAAGTTTAGTTTCTTAGGAATGTACATAGTACGGTATTGAACGCGTAAAACTCCATGTAAAGTGTCTGGGTTTGTCTTAGCTCACCAGCCACGCCAGCCATGCACCCCGCGATATACCCAATGCAGCTCACGAATACTTAAACATGGCTGGGAGACACTTTTAACATTGAGAGAAAATTAAACTTGACAGTGGTACTCTGTACCCAAGAAGCGATGCAGTAGAGATAACGATAGTTGAAGAGTTTGCGTCATCATACTAGACTATCTGTCGTATAGACCGCTTGACCAAATACCCCAAAAACGAAGGCCCCCGTTATCAGGATAATATAGCTAATTAGGTTAATATTAGCTTCTAACATACCCCCTATTTCTTATTAAAATTAGCACTATTTTAAGGAAAATGCCCTATAAGATAGCTAAGATTCTAATCTTTATAGAGGGTATACTGCCTATAGAAAGTATTTAGCTCAGTGGCTTTTTTAGATCTAATAGCTATAGATTTTACCTAGTATTTAATAACCTCTGCTTAAGGTAACTGGCTACTTTTCTCTTGCAATAGGGGGGTTTAAACATATAACTTTTGTAATAGTAAGTAGAAGTTATAGGCTCTAGCTAGGCTATCTGCCTCCCGGGCTTATAACTGTTATATAGACCGCTTAACTAAATACCCTAAAAACGAAGGCCCCCGTTATCAGGATAACGTGGCTAATTGGGTTAATATCAGCTTCTGACACTATCTAGTACCGAGCCTAAAGAGCAAGGACCCCTGTCAATTGTCTTGTCCAGATAGCGAGATATCAGGATACACATTTGTTTTTCGCAATTTCTAAAACACATCTCGCATAGTTTTAAACAAGGCGTTGAAAATGCTGTTTAATTTGTGTGCAGCACTGTATACAGGCGAATCTCTTTGCTCATTGAAAAGTATAGCACGTATAATTGGTGCAACATGCCTCATGCCAGGAAGAGAGAGTATGAGAAGCCTTGAAAGGAATATGAGGTGCAAATTCTCCTTACAGTTAGAGTAGTTGATGATATTTCTGGCCATAGGGTCTAAGAGACAGCGACTATCTCTGTTCATCTTGGCCTTGACAAATAGCGTATCTATATCAAGAGGCCATACACAGGAGCAATAACGGCCGCTTTGAAAGTGCTGCAGCATTCACGCCAAGACATATGACACCTCCCTTGGCGTCTTTGCCTTGTTCCGGCCAGCGAAAGCCCTGGTCGTGCACACGCCTCCCGTGGTCGCTTTGAATATGCTTGTACCGCTCCCTCTAATTCAATTTCGTGTTATTCGAGCAATAGATAGATCTTGACGCCCAGATTCATCCTCAGGTAATCCCTGTACAGGATCTTGGGACCCGTGGACGCCCCTAGATATTCTGGTTCAGACAATTCATCGCATGAACTGTCATCCGAGCGACCTCCAGCGCCAGTTTGTTGAGGCTGGCTTGGTCCGGGAGAGCCGCTCTGAGAGAGTTCGCTGCGGGATGTGCGTGCTTTGTTCCTCGATGCTGCTCTAGAGCGCGCTGGGAGCAAAAGGGCTTTTTGTTACAAAGAGTGCACTTATGTATCTCGATGACGCCATGCTTATCCCGAGTATGGTCTTTGAGTCCACGCTGAGATTTAAAGGTTTTGTTACAGGGAGCACAACGAAAGCCTTTGGGGACATTCTTGGCCTCTATGTGTCGGTTATTGGCCGAGGAATCATGGACGCTGGGATTGTTTGGTCGCTCAGGTTCTTGTTGTTGCTCTGCTTCAATCTCACTCAGTCTTTGACGTTCATCTTCGGCTGCCCGAGGGTGAAACAGTCTTTCATGTTCATCATAGTCACACCCGTGAGGGAATATTATGTTGCATTTTTCACAACAGGGGTAATGTTCTGTCTTGTAATGATGATCCAATGCAGGCTGGTTATTGAAGGTCTTGTAACAGCCGGCACATTCACAATCAGGTCCACGTTTTTCTGGTGTTTCGTCATGCACGACCTGATTATGAATGTCGCGTGTATACTCTTCCAGGAAGTACTTGTCGCAGCGGTCACAACAAAAAAAAGCTATAGAGACATCTGTGAACTCGGCTGTCGGTTCATCGAAAACCTTGGCACTGATATGATTTTCGAATGCTACTTGGGTGTCAAACGTCCTGTCGCAGTTGGTGCAAGACAATGTGGACGCGGCTCGTTGTGCCTTGAGCATGTTCTTTTGGCGTTCAGCTTGTTGGGCCTCGAGAGACGGTCTAAGATGAGCATCGAGTTTGGATAGTGTCGGTAGCTTATGATGCGTATTGGCGGTATGGGTGAGGAGTTCATCGTAGTTATTGAATCTTCTGTTGCAAGTGACACAAGTCGAGGCAGCATAGGCGCGAGGTAAACAGAAGCTCCTGCGTCCCCAATGTGTATCTCTATTATGCTCGTTGACTGCGCATTGAGAGTAGAAATCCCTGTTACAGGCGCTGCAATACCAAGAGCCCTCTGGGGAGATGTAACGCACGGTGGGTGGGGCTGTATGTTTCCGTATGACATGCTGATCGAGTTGTCTTTGGTCGTTATAGGACATGTTGCAGGTGGTGCAAGTAAAGGTAGCCCTAGCACGGCGTATATTGTAGCGCACACATCCCTGGTGTAAATCCCAGTTGTGATCTTCCATTTCGTCGTAGGTTGAGCAGGTCCTGTCACAGACGCTGCAATACCAGGCGACCGGGTGACCAACACTTTGGTGAGTGTCAAGTCGCTCTTGGGTCGGGCAGGTTATGCCACAGACGGTACAAATAAAGGCACGAATTGCTAGATCTTGAGACCTGGCAGCTGATTCATCTAGTTGAATAATGTTGTCACCTGCATCTCGTAACCCCAGATGCCTACCAATCCGGTGGTCTCTGGCCTCATCTCCATTTCTAAACACCCAGTTGCAGGTAATGCAAATCAAGTCGGCCTCTGCCCGCTCTCTGATATACTCTAGACTCCGAGGACCCTGCTTGAAGAGAGCTTCAAACACAAGTCCTGTTTCAATCCCCTGTTTGGTGAAGTGTAGGGCGGTATTATCCAGACGCGTGATTCGTCGTAGATGTTTGCATATTTGAAGTTCAAAGAGTTTGTCGCATTCCATGAAACACTCATAACAGTAGTCGAAGTCTTCGGAAAAATCACAGATACTCATCGCTATTGATGTTTTCCTATAGCTTAAGGGGCGGTCGTCATATCGATTGGTCTGTGGTGGACCCTTGTGGTTCATGTGTGCTTTATGCCATTTTTTCAAAGTTGAATAAATTCTGGCCATGGCCATAAAACAGGCACGGCAATAACGATGGTACTCATTGCGCGTGGCAAATGGCACATCATATAGATTGATGTCGGCAAGACTGTTGTGTTTCATTTGGTCGTCGTGGAGTGCGGCTGCTGGGTCTTGAGACCAAACCTCGTTTAGACCCATATGATAGTCCGAAAGCTCACAAGAAATGCATTTAATGACATTTCGTCCATGGATGAGTGGGTGTGACATTGTGTTCAGATGTGGTGAGATGTGGTGAGATGTTTTGGTTGTTTTAAAGATGTTGGAAAGGGGAAATTGGAGTTGTTTTTAGGTGACGTGGCTAGGCGGGCTAGGAGGCCAGAAAACGTGAGACGTGACTTACCTAGGTAACATGGACGTGCAGAGAAGACCCCGGAGGGGTCAAAAGGGCCTCATCAATGGGCCGATGGCTGAAGCAATGGTAACCCATCAAGCAATAGAGCAAAGTTACTAGATGGCTAGGAAAATCTAATGACGACTAAAAAATAAAAATAAAAAAGTTCCGAGTTAAAGACAAAACAAAAAGGTAAAATATATAGTTGGCTGGTCTGTCTTGTCCTGGTAACCCAGCTATATCACGCTCGGCAATCGACAAACCTCACAACATGTTCCTATCATGATAAATTCATAAAAACCTATACTATATTCCTAAAAATACGCCTTGCTAATATCTAGAAAAATCCAAAACTCATTATATACTAAAACAAGCCGCAATAAAAATCCCTTCAATAGTCAAAAAGTTGAAACGCGTCCTGGTTATATTCAATGTGAACAAAGATGCGATAAAAATCCCAAACAGCAGCATCACACGTCTCACTTTCAGCATGCTGAAGCAAGGCACTGAGACTATTAAAATAAGAACCGCAGTTTTCGCATCGAAAGTCGTCTTCATGGTCATGTCCGGCCGGTCCGTACTCTTCATACCAATCTGCAACGACGTTCTTGATAACGCGAAGGTTGGCGCCTGATTCGCAAGTACCGTGCTCTAGATGAAGCATCATGGCTGAATTAGAGATGAACATTCTGGGACATGCAAGACATTTCATGTTTTTCTCCAAGTGGACTTTTTCATGCTAGAGAGTGGTTAATAAGTCAGATGTTTGTGAGACAGAATGTAAGGGATAAACTTACATTGATGAGATTGGATGGGGAATCAAAGAATCGCTGACATGTGGGACATCGATTGTGGACTTCTACATCATGCTGAATCAAATCCTCTTCGTCGTAGAATAACTCGTTGCACTCAAGACAGGCATTGTGAGATTCTTCAAGGTGCTGATTTAAATCATCGGCAGTCTCGTAGTCGGGCTGATGATCGCAGTGTGTACAAACATGATGCTTGTACGAATTGACGACATGCTGTTCAAGAGCAGCGACATGATTAAAATGCCTGTCGCATCGCCAGCAATACGTGTCGTGATGTTTGGCGAGGATGTGCTGATCCAGGGATGTCTCACAGCGGAAGTACCGTTTGCATGGTGGACAATAGCTAGAATTTGAACTGTAGCTTGATGCTGTATCTCCCGGGCTGGCGCTGTAATCTGATCTCGGGCCGGAGTCTGAGACTGAGGTGGTTGAGGTGGAATAGTAACCTCTGGAATGATGACGCATTGTTTTGGCGGGTTACAGTGCGTATGTACGCGCCCGCTGGTGATGGTGGTGCGGCCTGGGGCTTAATTGGTGGTGAGACAATGCGCCCCCCTTCAGAAGGGCCGTGAAACAATTACTCCCTCTGTAAGGGCAGAGTATTGCAGGGCAGTCAATTGATGCTGTAAGGGCGACGACGAAGAGATCATGAATTCATTCAATGGGCAAAAAACCTTGCCATACGGTAGTTTATTTAATTTATCACGGTTGTTAGGGGAGAACAGGACTAGACTCTCCTGATTGGTCACCTGTAGCCCACTTTAGGGGTCACGCTCAAATTAATGTCAACAGAACCAAAAGAGAAAAGAGTCGCTTCTTTTTTCTTTGTTCTCTCCGGTTACATCGTCTTGGCAAATATACCACCAACATGGCAAACAATGTTCAAAAAGTGAAGATAAACTTGTTTCATGCACCTTTAATAGGCTATCATGCAAGTAATTAAACAAAACTCAATTCATAACCAACGACCCACGAGTCAGCATCGTACCACAACAAACCAAAAACAGTCATCCAGATGTAGGGTAGTATTGTAGCGTGCTCCACCACTACAGTGGAATCTCACCAGAACATCTACCCTTGACAAGACTGGCATCCTTACCAGTCAATCCATCAAAATATTCGAACAACCTCTCAACAGGAACCATCTCCATGACCCCCAAATCCGGATGCGAAGACTTTAACGTCTTACCGCTAAACAATACTCTCACAAAGTATTGGCCGTCCTTCTTGTAAAGCTCAAACACTACCTCACTTCCCATACCCGGCCAAACCATAACGTCAATCTGAAGAATGCTCAAAAGACGACTAACAGACCCATCGTGCGCAAAGTTGTGGAGATACAAGATGTCTTGCTTGCCAGACATGACTTGCCTAAAGTGGCTGGCCAGCTCGGCGATCCATACGCCCCAAGATGTGGCTGACGCAGCCAACGAAGCAGGCGCATCACGATAGATCTGGGAGTATTCCCATTGACCTAATCTGTAGACCGTGTTGGCCAGCTTTTGATCAACGCAGGTAGTAGAGTTCTTCCCATCGACAAGCTTGCAAGGGAAGGGTTTGGCGTGACATTGTCTGGCAGACAAATTGTCATAGTAATGATCGAAACTCTCATGAAAGCCCTCATCACCCGCTGGAACACCAGAGATATCATCCAGAATCTTGTACAGATCTCTCGTCTTGTCAAGATGCTTCTTCCACTCGCCATTGGAAGACGACTTGATAGCACTGCTCAACTTGCTTCCAACACTGCATTTGTACTGCGGTTCAAGACTGTCCACGCCCGCTTGTTGGATATGCAGTGGTACGGAATCGGTGGTGTGATACATGCCGTTGATGAACATGCCTGCAACTTGACTCGTGATTTGGTTGTTGGTGACCCTAAACTTGACCTTGCTTCGCCAGTCTTCATCACGGCCGGGAATGAAGTTGAGAAGATCGTGATACACTTCGTACAAATCTTTGCCATGGACCCATGAGTCGTCGAGACCTTCAGCCGTGATCTGGGGGAATTGACATGATCCGATCCATCCGGAGGGGATGAAAGGGTTGATATCTGATATGAAACCTTTCCAGTACCCTTGTGCGTTGGGTTTAGGCTCATCGGTGAATTGCCTACCGTAGTAGTACAGGCCCTGGTTATCGCAGTTCCATTGGTATGGTTCTACTGGAAACGCGTTGCTTGCGTACGGAGTGCGTTTGTGGTGTCTTTGGATCTGGCCTTGGGTGAGCTCATTGATAGCTCAACGTGAAGAATAGACGGGATACTTACGACTTCGACATATTGAAGCTCATATTCCTTGGAAGGTTTCTCATATTCTCTCTTCCTCGCATGAGGCATGTTACACCAATTATACGTGCCATACTTTTCATCAGGTGTAACCGACGAGTCAAAGATAAACCCATAAGTACCTTCGCCATTAATCGCACCACTTAGAGAATTGACATTGTTCTCACTAGGAGGATACCATTTTAATTTTGGGTCAGACCCTATGACCGTTGGTGTTGAAGACAGAAGAGCCAAAAGAGAACCCTGACGTAAAGAGCCCATGTCTGCGTATTGAGTGAGGCAGAAGTATGTCCCGAAAAGAAAGACTGCCACTAAAGCGAGCAGCCTCGCTCTACAGCGGAACCAGGAGAGCGACATTTTATACGAGCGTTGATGGGAGGGAGAGATAATGGTGAATGACTAGGATCGAGGTCTGAAGTTGGAACGTCTTGGAAATTACGCGGTTTAATTGGAGCACGTGGAGACGTGACTGGTTGAGACATCTTTAGAGGTTGGGCCATGGACCCGAATGCCTCTTGGCTTACTACAGTTGCGCATCGACAGAGAAACGTGCCTGTATGATCAAAATCCTTTCGATAAGTTAACCTGTACCGGTCAAAAAGCGCTCGGGGTAGTATTAGTGTTAAAACTAGGCGCATTCCCAAGCGTTGCAGAAAATCTGGTATCACTACTTAGGTAGCCTAGGACACGAAATTAATTAGATAGTAACTATATATTACATTGAAGCGCTTGGACTATTCGATATCGCCTGCTGTATCTTCAGTAGTTCTTAAGTTCTCTGCCGCTTCCCATACACTCTGAAATGTCCTCAGATATTAGATAGGAATAATGCCATGTGAAAGTCGCGGCAGTTACCCAGAAAACCCAGGTGAAGAATGTGTGCTTAGCTCAAGTATATGAAGTTTTGGAAGATCGTTTTCTCTAATTTCGTTGATGGAATCCAGTACTCCAGAGACTCGACCAAACTTATGCACCTGAATACGAAGAAGAGGGTGAAAAACTTCGGGAGGATTCTCGCGAGTATCGTCGTGTGCGTTCTCGCGAGTATCGTCTCCTTACGGAAAAAGAGAAACTACCCAGGCTCTTATACCGTATGTAAAGACTTTTACATTCTGTGTTGTGAACCTCGATTGGAGTTTTGCCCTGGCTGTTCTTGAGATTGATGACATCTGGAGGTGACATGTCTACTATGTCTTCCCATTTCAGCTTTCCATTCCATTCGTGCCGAGCAGCAAGAGAAAGCAGCGTGTTTCCTTCAGCATCGACATCGTTGAACTGATGTGAAAGCTCTGTCTCCTTTACAATGGTATGAACTCTGCGTGAGCCTGCCATAATAGCACGAGTTAAAATTGTTTGACCGAACCTGTTTTTGTGCTTTCTGTCCACATCATTATGATAAAACAGAGCGTTGAATATGTCGTCATCTTTATCAATATCGAAGTTGTCGTCTTGAGACGCTGCCATGAGAAGGGCCGTGTTGCCATAGCGATTTTGTACATTGATATCCATTTCAAGCCTTGATAGTAACATATTTACAGAGAGTAACATATCATCCTGGTCTATGTTACTACCCTGAAGGACGAGATCAATGAGAGGCGTGTTGCCATCATTATCGCAGATATTTATGTCAGTGTCAGGATGTTTAAGGATAGTTTCTATCGTTTGCCGATTTTTAATCGAACAAGCGACGTGAAGGGCAGTTTTGCCTCTCTTGTCCTTTGCATTGATATGAACACCTCGTGTCAAAAGCAATCGGACAGCTTCAAGACACCCTGCTCTGGTAGCTAGGTGCAATGGTCTATCCCCGTGTCGATACATACGACTAACGTCGGAGAGGGGTATTATTAACAAGGCAGACTGGGAATTCCCTCCTCGGAGTGCCATTTCCAAAGCTGAACGGTGCTTGTTTCCCGCTGCAGAATCGAGCTCGACGTCCGACCATTGAATTAACTCTTTGAGCACTTCCACTTGTCCAGCTTTGGCAGCAAGGCATGCAGCGTTATTACCCCTCCTGTCCCTATAATTTCTCTTTGCATGATCAAGCAGGATCTTTACACATCTCGAGTGACCACGAGAAGCAGCAACTAGTAGAGGAGTCCAGTCGTCAACTTTGTAATCAGGATCAATCTTCGGTTGTTCCAAAAGAAGCGAGACTATGTTTTCGTGTCCGTTCTCTGCCGCAACATAAAGAGCTGTCAAACCTGACGTTGAAACTAGGCTAGGGTCTGCCCCCTGATTGATGAGTACTCCGACCATCGCCTCATCACCGTTATTGGAAGCCTTGATTATCAGAAACAACCCGTTTTGGAGATAAATGTCACTTTTCCGCCTTTCCCGAACTTGCGAAGAGCCACAAGACTCCGATGACTCCGATGACTGCCATGAAGCTCTTTCATTCGCATCTGAGCTGTATCTGCTGTCGTCGCCTTGTTCCATGTTACTTGTCATTCCCTCCTCTGACCATGTATCATAATCTGGCCTTATCCTTGCTGTCGAAGAACCTTGCGGCTGACGATTTAGGTCGTAGTTGTTGACGGTAAGGAGCAACTCCACTAAACCGTGCCGTCCTTCTTGGCAAGCCTTCTCAAGAGCGGAGGGTAGGCTCCCTGCTTTATCTCTTGCAATCAGATCGATAGCCAAAGTCGACACGGAATGCAGGTTCGATACCATTATATTCGAACCCTCGTTAACATCCGTCTCTTTGATAACCTCGTTGTCTTCTTCAGCGCAACGTAAATGGTAGGCCCAATTCATGTTGGCGTAACTCCAGAACGGTGGCCGCGACGATTCGTCACTCTTGCAGAATCCTGATTTTGAACTTGCCAGATCGAGGTATTTGATGCAAAGACGTGCCATTGTGTCGCTGGCACATGGGAATAGCTGTGCCTGATGGCGTTCAAAATATTCATGTGCCGACTTATGTACGAGCCTGACGATGTTGCTCTCCTTGTCAACGATCATCAGGCCTGCGCACACACCTGCGACGTCCTCAATGTCTGGGACGTTTTCATCATCAATGGTTTCACTGTCTGGTTCAATAGATAATGCATATGCCAGATCTTCTGTCCCCAAGGGTTCCCTGGCGGATATTAGTATGAGCAAAGCTTGCTTAGCAAGTGCTTCGGACTCAGGACCCAGCCCAGCGATTCTTGTCATGGCATCTTGGTAAGCATCGTCGTATGCATCCGATCCAACTGCCAACTTGTCGAGTGATGTTCGTAGGGCTCTGCGGGACTTTTTGTTCTTTAAAGATCGCAAATGAAGTTCCGCGAGAAGAAACCTAGTTTAAAGTTAGTTGAAATATTGATAAACTTGGCCCGCGGGTATCCATAGAGATACTGTTTTTATAGTTGAAACAAATCACAAGTGGGTGTGAGAAGAATGACTTACACGCCTGAACTGGCTTCAGTTATTCTTTCGATGATCTCAGCCTGAAACGTTTCATCTCTGGCAACAAACTGGGGCAATTGGAAGATAGAATCATTTAAAAACTGACGAATGTCTTTGTCGCTTCCACGAATCTCCAGAATAGCTGCCCCATGAGCAGTAAACTGGTTCAGTATTTCTGGAATTCGGCGAGACGTCACTAACAAATTGAGCTCACAGATCTTTTGTAGTTTAAGTATGTCTGTGATGAAAGGCCGGCTCACTTCTGTCGGTATTTCGTCCAAAGCGTCCACCACCAAGTTAACTCTCTCGAACGAACCGTATAGTGTTTCCAGATGCTTTAACCCCTCGTCTCTTAATAGGGACTGGTTGGCGCTGCGCTTCCGATGACATTTGGAAAAAATAGCCTCGGGTATACTCATAGCTTGTTGGAGAGAATTGCGCAGCAGGCTCGAAATCAGACCCCGGGCATCCTGGTCTGGTGCTTGGTATGTGCAGTAGACAAACGTGTTCAGTACATCCGGATTATCTCGTGTCTGCTCCTGTAACGTTTCAAGCACAATGGCCGCTGTGAAGGTTTTACCGGTTCCAGGGTCACCTGGACAAAACAAAACCTGACCTCTCTGCGTTTCCCAATTCTGATACTCTGCTGAATCAAAAAGCCACTTTCTCGAGTTGGGTTGGAGTCTGCTGACTAGATGATTTTGCTGGGGGATGTAGTCGATTGAGCTAATCCAATCCAACATGGCTTGTTCTTCGTCATTGTCGTTCCGACGAACGAGTTTTGCAACGTTGTGGCTTGTTGCTTGGTCGTTAAAGGCATTCAAAAGTGTAATCTTGGACGTGATTTGCGTTCGTAAATCAATAATCTCATCTGGTTCCCACCTCAGCCTTTCCCACAATCTTTGCGCTGTCTTGCTTTTGCTTGTATCCGATATGACGCTCCACTTGCTCAATATACTTTCCAGCTTTTGGAGTAGAGTCTGACACGTTGCTAGGATCTCGTTGAAGTTGGTAGCTTGTTCTTCTGACATGTGGTCCAGATTCGCATAGCCATCTTGTATGACGATGGAGAGCGATCGAACGTCTTGATTGATGCATTTGTATTGTTCTGGTGCTCCAATAAATCCTTTGCGGATTTTGTTGGCCAGTGCAATGATGGCGAGCACATCGCCAACAGAGTAGCCGAAGCTCATGTTTCCGTCCCCAAAACTGAGGAAGACCTCGACCGTTCAATCGAGGTTTGAGCGAGACAAAAACAAAAAAGAGAACACTCTCGAGTCGGGATCAAAGGACAGCCTGGCTGGGCTGCCTGCCGCCTGAAGAGACAAAGTGGATAAGTCATATCCAACAAGGTGGAGGTCAAAACGCATGCAAGAATTTAAGGCAGAAATGGCATGGTGGGTTGATAGGCTGATTTGCTGATGCAAGTATTTTGTTGGCCATGGCTGAGCTGGACATGCAGAGGAAGCGTGGTCAAGTGTGATTTGTGTGCAATTATGCATGATGAAAGTGGGCGCCAGGTTGAACGACGTAAACATTAACCAACAACAAGGGGTTCAGTGATACTGGGAAATGCAATTGCTTACGCAAAAGCTAAGTAAAATAATTCTGTTAAAGTTCACCAACATGCAGGTTTGTCAACACCTATACGGATACTGACTACAGTGATCATGGAACTGCAGGCGCTTGACATGACATTTCTCTGTGACAAGGCCACGGCTATTACTCCTGAATATGATAACCAAATAATTCATTGTACTATGACGCTGAGACACTGCCCAAAACACATTGACCAATCCATGACGACGCCCTATATCCCACCCTCGACAGTACCCTAGATCGACCATAACCTATTTCTTCAAGAACTTGTTATGAGACTGGGGCATGGGCTTTTTCTTTGTCTTCCTCTCCAATTTGAAACGCTCTTCATACGATGCAAGATCGTTTGCATCCTCATCTCGAGGAGGCCATGTAGTCACACGATGATCTCCTTCGTCGTCCGCAAATCGTCGTAGAAATTGACGACCTTCGCGGCTCAAAGGCTCCATTGGCGCACGCTCGAAGCCATTGATATCACCCTCGGGATGATACATAACACCTGAAATCCCATAGTTGCGACCAGTGTGTTTATCCACTGTAGCGACTCCTCGAAAGGCGCCCGGGGTATTGGGCTCCTTACGCTCCACTCGGGCCCTGTCGTTAAAATGAGGTGGCAATACGGGCATGGATTTCTTGTCCAGATTCATCCGACTGTTGAGGGGGACTTCGTACAGTCCTACTTCCGCAACGGGACGGTTTCTTTTCTCAAAGGGTGCGAAGATCGCGTGCTTGTCATCATCGTTTGGGCCTTCTTCGTTCATGTATTCATGAGGATATCTGTTCCTCCTGATGTTGTTGGGGTCAATGACGACGTCTCGGACTTGTTGCTCAGCCACCTTTGCAGGTATTTCACCGCGGGGAGTGAAGTATTGCTAACGGAATAATTAGTATAAATAGAGAAAAGGCGCGTGTTACTATCTGGGAAATTGTAAGTCACGGTCATACCATTTTGTTGTAGTCATCGTCTGAGGTACGTCTGGGCTCTTGTCTGCGGCCAAAAAGTCTGTTCATGTTGACGATGAATGGAGGTTGATTTGATTTGCTGTGTAAAAGATCACAAAGTCGTAGTTGCTAGGATCTAGAGGAAGCTTAGGAGAAGATATAATATATCGAAATAATTTTGAAGGTAAAGAGAGCTCAGACAAGAAATGAATCGACCGGCGATGACTTTCTAGGAGACTTGAAGGATGATAGTGAGGATTGTGACTTCTCCCCAAGTTTGAAGACAAGTCAAGTTTATATAATGAAATGACTGTCAATTATGAGAATGTCAGTTTTGAGAATCGTTGGCCTGGATTCATGACCATTGCCGCTGGTGTTACGAATTAGGGCATTGAAGGAACCAACATACATAACCGAACTCGACCTGAGACAGTCGCTTAGAGTATTGGTTGTTGGTCACAGTCAGTATCTTATTCATAGAAATCACATACGCCTCGTAACATTCTACTGTATTATGTGGTATAGAATGGATTCATTGTGACGTTTGTTGGTTGAACGTTGTTGCTGTGCCCAATTGCAGAACTGCTCGAAGCCGGGGTTGAGCATTGGCAGTTGGTGATATGAAGATGATCAGCGGCGAAGACCAAACAAACCTTGAGGATCAGATCATGAGATAAATCATTTACTTTTACCAAAATAACTCACAACGCAATCACATGCTCGGCAGTTCATGCGTGTCCTGTTTCGTTTCAGTTGAACATTACCGCGCGTCTATGGCTTCAATGATCTGATCTGATTGGACAAGACTGAGGCGCAGCACAATCTCGGCGGCAAACAAAATACCGCCGCGGTAGCATCTCAAGTCAGCCTGACGAGGCTTCCTAATGCAAATTATAACTAGACGATGAGAACCCAATATGAACTTGATTGTTTTTCCATTATCCAGTATTATTTCTGAAGGTTTACACACCCAACATCAACACCACATACTCCTTCCAGCTTGACTTCTTTCCACACAAAACATGGCCAACCAAGACCCCGTCCATGCAGACAACAAACAACAAAACCAGCAATGGCTAAAAACCATCGAAACTTGTATCGAAGAACAACAAGATGAGTTAGATGTGAATTCTCAAGCTGCTTATTATGAAGCTGTACGCGATATGCTACTGCACCAAGGCGACTCAAATGAGGCCATCTCACAAGCGATTGAACGATGCTATGATCATTATATCAATAGCATTGATGTCGAAAACGCTCGCTACGAAGAAGATGGTATAGAAGGGCCACACAAGTACCATGTCACGAATATCCTGCGCAGCATTGCAGCCATCGCCTTTGAACTTGTCTATGACTTGCCTTATCTGGACCCCAAAAATGAGATTCTTTCTCGGTTTCTCATTCAGATGGCCAAAAACGTTCCACCCAAGTTCAGACAAGAGGTATGTATAAATAACGACGCCTGAACTATAATAGTCTGACTTTGTTAGGGTGCTGATACCTCTCGCGACTTTGATGGTATACAAAATGCTGCTCGCGACTCATGGGAGAGATTTCACGGTATGAAATAAACTTCCACCCTACCCAAGTCCAAAGAAGAGTTTTACTGATAATTAAAATAGTGGACAGTTTTAATCTCGAAAAAGAGAGGCCTGATGCCCAACAGATGGCAGAAGTGTGGCTGAATGTGACAGCTCTTATCGCCAAGCTCTTCCAAGAAGATCCAGCTTTACTTGCTCGTTATGGTGCTCTCTGGATGTCGTGTGATTTGTTGAAGGCGTTCGAAGAAAACACTAAAGGTGATATCACAAAGCACATTCTCAAACAAGCACAGATTCTTGCCATTGCGAACTATATTATTATCGCCGGCGATGCTTTTGCCAAGATCATCGCAGACAAGAGAAGGGCCCAAAACTATGAGATATCTGCAGAGAAGTGGAAGAACTGGACTTCCAAGCTACAAGAGATGGCGGATGCTGTTGATGAAGACACCAGGTGGAATCTCAAGGAGCGGCTTCAGAAGGCGCATGATAAGATGGTTAAGATGCAAGAGGTACTATAGAGGGTATAATGTTTTTAACGAGAGCGCATACGACTTTTGATACCGTCTAGGATGATTAGTTAAGAAATGACGCTGCTGTTGGTGGTTGTCTTGCTTCGCCTCATTAATGGTGTACGAAGAACCTTGCCTAAGTAACCGTCTGAACACGGGGCTAGAAACAAACTTGAAGCTTTTGCCAACGTTATGTTTAAAACTGTGCGAGATGTTTTTTTACACGTCACTTGAGTATATTAGACTTTTCAACATTTTAATTAGTATCAAAGATGGAGTTAGCTGATTACGACAGAGGCACAGAACCCATTACTATTTCGGTTGTCCAAGTGTATGTACATATTCTAACACTTATGATAGGGACCTCATTTCGCCTATCATGGTCCGAGATTAGAAACGCTCACGAGTGATAGTTAGAATGCCGGCCACAGTAAGTGATGCCTTCAAAAGGCCTAGTCTTACTTTCCTCTTTCTTGTTGAAAGCTTCACAAAGTTCCTAGCCAAAGAGCTGAAGATAACTAGACAGAAGCCTAGACCACAACTACCCTCATCTCAAAATTGCACAAACGAGGCCTACGACATTCGGATGGACCTGAATGGATGTCATGAGATTTTGACCTGGTATGTGAGAAACAAATCAAAGGGGACATTACTTTCGATACGAGCTGTGAAGCTCAATTTCGGTTCCAGTTAACCACATACTCGTGAAGCATTTGAGTGAAAAAGTCTTGGAATCTACTAGAAACGAATGTGTACCCTTGCTTCTCGCTACATAGACGAGATGATTGACAGGGATCTTCGCTCTTTAGGTTCGGTACGATGATGCTTTTCGACTATCGTTATCTCTACTGTATCGCTTCTGGTGCATACTACTGTCATATTTAATTTTCTCTCAATATTGTACGGATACCAGGATACTTGTCTACTGATTTGTGGAATTCTTGGGAAGACATCAGCTGTTGAATCGACTAACCTATACCACTCTTTATTAGGGCGCTACTGATGTTCAACACTTGTTCCATTGTGAAAACAATAACTAGCAAGGGATATGTATCCTTTAGAACCTATGTCTAGTCGCCTTTTTTTAAGTTTAAGTTCCCTAGTCATCTTTAAACTGGCAGTTGTCCATAGTATATAAGTGACCCTTCTTCTAGCCAACAATTACCACATATCTAGGGGGTACTAGCCACCTCCTGGCGTCTCTCCCTCCCCGCTTAGACCCGAAACCTCAGCAACGGCGGCAAACTTTGCTTTTCACACCAATTAAAACCCCCCCAACGTCCCCTCCTCAACTTGGTCAAACACAACGCAAACACATTCATTCATCTGAAGACAATGGCCGACCCCCAACAACCTGTTTCCACTCTGGTTAAGTGCGTTTCTTGTGCTATATCCTGCTACAATCGCAGATATCAGAGAAGACGTCGCCACATCAGGCCTGCTGATAACAACCGAGTTTCTGAATGTGCCCAACTCAAACCTTTGAGATTCTTTGAGCCAGAAGATAAATTATCTCCCGCGCTCGATGTTCCTTTCGAGAACCTCTCTTACTGTTACGACTGCTTCACGACCCTTGAGCACTTTTTCAACGACTTACTAGATTGGCATGAAGACCATTTCTCTGGAAAGAAAGATACATTCATTCATGGGAACAGTAAGATGGATCTCGAGACCCCCGAAGACGAGGAGGAGCTACCAGACTGGCTCAATGATCACTCCGAAGATGTCAATTATTGGTACAAATGTTTCAAGAACTTGGACTACTTCTTTAGGACAGATACATGCTTATCTATGCATTCAGTCGTCCAAGACAATCACACCAGGCCGGAATTTATACCTCGAATCATGTTCGAATCTATTGCCAAGCAAAGACCTGAATTTCCAATCAAAGTCAGAATAATTTGTTTATCCTTACCCGTACCGTTCTGCGCTGCCTGCAACATCAGCTTTGAATCCGTGAAGGAGGTCGAAGAACATAACGAAGACAAGCATGGCGGACCACCAGTCAATCACCGTTATGACAGCTCGGTAGATGAGTCATCAGACAGCTCGGTAGATGAGTCATCAGACAACTCGGTAGATGAGTCATCAGACAACTCATCAGACTTGCTTAAATCAACTGCTACCCCCAAGTCTTCGTGGTATTGTTCCTTTTGTGAGATGCCCTACGATACCGAGGAGGAAGTCGACGAACACAACAAGGATAGGCACGGGCGTTTGTCTCGCTTCTATTTAGAGCACGCAAGAGAGACCAATACTTGTATCTGCAACGAAACCTTGGACTCTCCCCAAGAACTCACCAGACATGTTCTCGAACATGAAACCAGTTACGTTTTTAAACGTCTTCCTGCGTTAGCCTGGTATTGTACCGATTGTGGAAGAATCGTCAACACTCAATCAGAACTCGGAGATCATTTCAGGTGGTACCATCCGGAAACAAAACAAGCTTCCCAAGCTTCCTTTACAGTTCCCCGCTTGGGTGCCTGGTATTGTAGCGTCTGTGAAGAGGGTTTCAAGTCCCAACACGAAGTTGACGTTCATAATGAGAGCGAGCATAAGGGGCAAAGTGTCTTTGTCGCACATCGTGCCAGGCTCACCCATACTTGCCTCACTTGTAACAGAAGATTCAACACCCAAATCGAACTCGAAAACCATGCCAGTAGCTCGAAGCATATGCAGCCACTACCTTCACCCATTGATCTCCAAATCAGACGAGACCCAATCGCTTTTAAGAACGCCTTGAGACTGGAGTACGAAACGCGCTTCTTGTCCGAAGACGACCCAGAGTTCCTTTTTTCTTGTCTCGGCTGTAAAGAGACTTTCAAATCTCTACAGGGACTGGAGGACCATGACGCGAATGAGCACAATATATTTCCGGGTACCCCTGAATCTATTGCCGTGGCCGACTCGTCTTATGTAAACGCTGCTTCTTGCAGGATCTGTGGGATACTAAAACCGACCAGAGACGACATCGATCTTCACGGCATTCGTAGCCATGAAGACCCAGCAGTCTGTATTGTCGTGAGAGGCTTTTCTTGTAATGTCTGTCGCAAGGTTTTTAAGGCCAAACGTTCAGTCGCAACACACATCGCCAATGTACATAATGCACCACGAGGCCCACCTGTAATGCACGATATCAAGTGTACTGAATGCGACATAGACAAACGTTTCTCTGAACAAGGACTTAGGGCTCATAAGAATGACAAACATAACCCCCAGATCTGTGTTTGCGGTTGGAATTACCCTGGCCTGGCTTCTTTGAAAGCACATCAACAGAGATGCTACTTGGCTGGGAGAGTCCATTCCCAAAAGGTCAAGCCAACACCAGAGCAACTGGAAGGACCTGCTATCGTCAAGCAACGCGGTCCAGTTGTACCTTATTGGGGTGACAGGAGGCTTGACGTTTCGAAATACGAATCGGTAGTGGAGCTAGAGTTTGACTCAGAGGAAGGCTCAGAAGATGAGTCCGAGCGTGAGGTCAAGGGCGATCCCAAGGGTGACTCCAAGGATGATTCTGAGGGTGACTCTAAGGGTGACTCCGAGGGCGAGTCAGAATCTGATGAAGATGAAGATGACGAAGATTCAAAATGGCCCGAAGAGGGTGAACTAGGTCGTGTCCCATGCCTTTTCAGACGAGATGGCTGCGGCAAAGTCTTTCACAAAGCCTCACTGATGATACAGCATCATGAATTTCACGATTGCATTTTCGATGAAGCGCCGGACCTTTATCAAATTTTCAACGACGAGATGGAAGAGAGTAGTCGAAAACTCTATGATAAACGCTGCCGTATTTTCAGGTGTCCGAATTGCGACAACGAAGGCGGAGGCAGGTTTAGATTTTTGACTCACCTGGTTGCACATGCTGAAAGCAGCGCTTGCGATTTGAAAGTTCGCACCGGTCCTCTCAGGGACGTCGAATACAGTCTGCTGTGCTGGGCGGAGAAGACGTCCAGACTTAGGCGTCGTTACGGAAGTAGGGTTTTGTTGAAGCCATCTGAGGGTTAGATAATTATGAGCATTTGGGTAAGTGTGGGCTGGCGTCGAAGATATGGATATTGTTTAAGTATATCTATTGTGTTGAATTTTATTGTGTTAAAAGCTACAGCGTTAATTATAAGCTTTTTCCTTTCCTCCCTAGAACCTTCCTTAGTCCTTTAACTTTATAGGATTCTTAATATAATAAATTCTAATTTAATAAACTTTTTAATAATACTACCTTTACTGAATAACGTGCTTGATAAGCGAGTGAGTCAGACAAGCGAGTGGGTCAAAAATCCCTCACCTTACAACATTTCAATCTGATCAGATACTTCTTAACCAGCAACTATGTCACAGTCTTCAAATGAAGCTAGAATTCTTCTTGCCCTTCAGGCCCTTCAAAATGACCAAAATCTTAGTCTCCGACGCGCCTCAGGTATATATAAGGTTCCATTTGAGACCTTACGCCGCCGCCAAAATGGCATTCAATCACGACGTGATTCCGGCCCAAACTCGCGGCGACTATCTGATCTGGAAGAACAGACTATAGTTCAGTTTATTCTTGACCTAGATTCGCGAGGGTTTCCCTCGCGAATCCGTTTTGTGGAAGAAATGGCCAATTCTCTACTTGCAGACCGCGATGCATCACCTGTCGGCAAGCGCTGGGCTCATAACTTTATAAAGCGACAACCAGAGCTAAAGACGCGTATCTTTCGGAGATATGACTATCAGAGAGCTAAATGCGAAGATCCGACTATTATTCGTGGCTGGTTTCGGCTTGTACAGAACACAATCGCTAAATACAGTATCCAACCAGGTGATACCTGGAACTTTGATGAGACCGGCTTTATGATGGGCCTTATACAGTCCGGGATGGTAGTCACAGGCTCAGAAAGGCAAGGAAGGCCAAAATCAGTGCAGCCAGGAAACCGTGAATGGATTACTGCAATTCCAGCGATAAATGCCGAAGGTCAATCGATCCCGCCGTTTATCATTGGTTCAGGCCAGTATCATCTTGCAAACTGGTATCGAGAAAGCAACCTCCCCGGCGATTGGGTTATTGCAACAAGCCAAAATGGATGGACAAATAACGAGCTGGGTCTTGAGTGGCTAAAACACTTTGATCGATCAACAGCGAAGCGATCAGTTAGTCTCTATCGTCTCTTGATCCTCGATGGTCATGAAAGTCACCACTCTGTCGACTTTGAGAGATACTGTCAGGATCACAAGATCATTACACTTTGTATGCCTCCTCATGCATCCCACCTACTCCAGCCTCTCGATGTCGGGTGTTTTTCAGTACTGAAGAATGCTTATGGTCGAGAAATAGAGCATCTGATCAGATGCTCTATAACCCACATTTCTAAGACCGAGTTCTTCCCAGCCTTTTATGCCGCTTTTCAAGCTACCTTTACAGAGAGCAATATCCAGGGGGCTTTTAGGGGAGCTGGAATTTATCCTCTTGACCCAGAAACCGTCGTCTCGAAGCTTGATATACAGTTACGGACTCCAACGCCTCCTGGGGAGGCAAGTCAACCACCAAGTCCATGGGTTTCAAAGACCCCAAAGACAGCAACAGAGGCTCAATCTCAATCTGAATACCTTACCAGACGAGTTATTATGCATAAGAGCAGTTCCC
This sequence comes from Fusarium poae, assembly GCF_019609905.1. Lineage (NCBI taxonomy): Eukaryota > Fungi > Ascomycota > Sordariomycetes > Hypocreales > Nectriaceae > Fusarium > Fusarium poae. The sequence goes on from NC_058399.1 coordinate 661,390, forward strand.
CAGAGTCAATAATTGAGGCTATTAAGTCAAATACAAAAGCAACATTGGCAGTTATGCATGAGGTTGTCCTATTAAGAGATCAGGTCCGAAATCTTGAAGAGGCAAATGCAATACTAAGCCGGCGCCGGAGGGCAAAAAGAACAAGACTACAGAAAGGAGGAGCGATGACTGTACAGGAAGCATTACAATCAATTGATCAGATAGATGTGAATACGCAGGTAGTGGCAGAATCATCAAGAAGTGGTGGTCGAGGAAGGTCGGTTGGACCGGGTGTTCGGCGTTGTGGTGTATGCGGCAAGACCGGGCATAACGCAAGAACATGTCAAGAGGATATTCAGGCCTCTGGAGATGAGTATAGTGAGTAGTTATAGTCAATTGAATGAATTGAAGCAATTTTATCATCTAGATAATAAAGAGGGTTAAGATTTTTGACCCACTCGCTTATCTGACTCACTCGCTTATCAAGCACGTTACCCTATAAGTTATTAGTAACTTATTCTCCTTATTAAAGTTAACTTCTTTCTTTAGAAGTAAAGTTAATTACAGGGGTTAAGCTCTTATAGATAGTTCCTTAGTTTAGTAAATAGCTAGGGTTAATAAGGACTCTAAAGTCTATTATCTTATATAATAGTTATATAGTTATATAGTTTTATTAATATTAATATTAATATTAATATTAATAAGGAAATATTTAATAATTAACCTTTAGAAAGAATAAAAGCTTTTATAGTAATTATTATAATTTTAACTTTATAAGTTATAATATATATCTTTAGACTAGATTTATATTAGTATTTAGGTTTAAAAACTATATTTTTTTATAAGTTAATTTTATATATATACTTTAGGATTTATACCTTAAAAATCACCTAATAAAAAGTTTAAGTATATAGATAGTACTGTTCAAGGGATTGGTAATAGGCTGGTGTTATATGTGTTGCTCTTTTAATTTGTTATTTAAGCATTAAATAATGTCAAATCATATCTCAAACGTTTACAGGAAGCTTAGGTCTTCCGGTCATGATGGTTCGGGCCATTGGACAATGCCATGTTCTATTTTCCAGCCGCCGCAAAAGATGTTAAAACCACCAAGAGAAATTCGCAGGGAGGAGTGCATGTGATAATCGAGATCGATTCAGTAAAACAATAAAGGGGACAACTAAACAACACAATGAAACCCTTGTTTTAAGTGTGAGCATAAAATTTAGCAGGGGTATGTATCTTCTTAACAGTTGTCAGAGCCTTATCAGCCTTAAACCATATAGACCTACGAGAGAAAGGGAAAAGATCCCTGTCTCTGATTAGCCCATGAACTCCCTCTGTGAGACTAGTTAACAATTAAACAGAGTATGAATTGTACGGTCTTGGAAAAGCCAACATGCAATTGGTTAGTTTATCCATAAATAAGATTCAGTCTACTGCCCTCGCAGCCTCTCCAACCCCTCCAACCTCTCCAAGGGTCGCGCCACGGCTGAAACCTCCCCCAGTGAGTGACGCGAATTTGCTTTTTGTAAGTGTTACCTTAGTATATTAGTAGTTAGTTAGTTCAAAACTCCTCAACTCCCGCGTCTCATTTTCCAACTCCTTCCAAACTCATCCAAAATACCTGACTTATCTTCAAAATGGCAAATATTAAAGTCGAAGCTTCTGGTCTTAAAGACACTTTTACATGTTCAACTTGCCGCAGAGAATGCTGCAGTAAGAGAGCTCTCAGTCGACATCGCCGAAGGCAGCACCGGAATCGACAAACGGTTGCTCTGACTACACCGGGTGGTCCGCAGATTACTCAAGCTGCCAGAGCTGAATGGGCACTCGCACGTGCACAAGCACTCGCACTCGCGTCTCGAATAGGTCCTCTCGGTGACATGAAACATATTATTCACAACGGCATCTTTTACTTCCAAGCCAAAGTCAACCTCGATCAGAATGTTGCAGATGCCATCACCCAGGCAGATGTAAATGCACTAAACAACATCCGAGAAAGCAACCAGAGCAACCATTCGCACCACATCAAAAAGGAAACCCAATCTGAGGACCAATGGGAACCAATTTTTGCTTGTACTCTTTGTGACAGGACCTTCGACTCCCCACAATCATTCGACAATCACATGGCGAAGCACGAGGCAGTCAAGTGTCCCCAATGCCATAAGCCCTTCCGCTCCCCAAAGGCTCTTGACAAGCATCAGATACTTGATCGCGTGCTCTGTTACGTTGATTCTATTCGAAAGATCAAACAAGAACCTGGACTTCTTCAAGAGATCAAGCGAGAACCTGAGGAGGATATCAAGCAGGAATTTGAGTCTCCCCACTGGATAAAGCAAGAACCCCAAGAGATCAAGCAGGAATTTGAACCTTCTCAAAGCATCAAGCAAGAATTCAAACCTTCCCAAAGCATCAAACAAGAATTCGAACGTCCGCCAGACATCAAGCAAGAATTTGAGCCTGAGATCAAACAAGAACTTGAACAACCGGGTGGGCCCTTTGTGCCAACTATCTCGAATTCTCCCAAGTTTTCTACAAAGCATTCGAATCGCTTCATCATGTCGAAGTCTGCCACCAGACCGACTACCCATGGAATCCCCCAGACGAGGTCTTCAAAAGTTCCACGCACGGCAAAGACCTCCGCACGCTCTCGAATCGCGAGACCAACCTCTAGCTGCCCAAGATGTCTTGGCCCAAGGCATATTCAAGTCAATACGTTTTCCTGAAAGCACGTTGAGACCACTAATACATGCGGTTTGAACATTCGCAGCGGTCCTATTCTTGAATTGTACAATGCGATTGATAATTGGGTCTGGAACCCAAGTACTTGGTATGGGATGACATAGCTCATCGTGGTCACTCGTCACTCAGGACTTCGATGATATTTGTGGCGGCTAAATAGCTGCAATGAGGTAAGTGCGAGCTATCTTGGGGGATAAGATTGCTATTGGGATATGGGTATTTTTCAAGGACTTATGCTCGGTCAATTTTATGTCTTTTTGCTCTATATGTCTTGTTTAGTTTCTTATGTCAGAGCTCGCTGCTGCCAGGTTATATAAATGAATATTTGGAAGGAATCTCGTTTTCACACAGTCAACAGTTTTTCCATGAACCCTCAACCTCAAGCTAGTGCATCTCGTCGCTTTACTTCACGATACTTGGCCGTCTTTTTTTAACTACAAGTCTTCTCCATACCTTCATGAGAGTTTGGTAAATATTGGTTACTCACGTTTGGCAATGGAACAATGTAGATCCATATTCTGCTTCCGCAGGCTAGCTGCTGTAATGAGGCCAGAAATGTATCAGGCAGAAATGTCTTATTGTATTTTCACGTGGCTATGCATCAAGTCAAGATTTGGTGATCAGACCACTGATTTGGCCGTGTTCCAAAAAGCTGCCCCTTGTCATTTCTATTGAGAGCCCTGATACATGGTTGTTCATAAGCATGTGATAGTCGCCAACGCATGTTGCATGACTGTCATGCAACCTTGCTCCACCGCCTTGAGCCTGGGCCAGGGGTGTTGCAACTATCTTATCGTTCGCACAATAAATTCGAGACCGAAATCCCAACTTCACCGCACTCAATTCATCATCAGACACAAAAGTATCTGGTATTGCAGTAACATGGCAGAAGTCATCGGTCTTGTCGCCAGTATTGGCACCATCACTGCTGCCGGCTTCAAAGCTGCCAAGGCCATCTCGACAATCACTAGTGAGCTGGGCACTGCCGGAGCCGAGATATCTGGAATCGCCACAGACCTCAAGGCTGTATCTCTGATACTCAACGAACTCAAAAAGCGCCTGAACAAAGCAGATAACTTGAGCGTCGAGGTTCTCGATGTTGCTTACGAGATTACGGCCCTTTGCAAGACGGATATCGAAGGTGTTGAAAGATTTCTCGTCCCGTTGACATCCCCATTCGGACAGAGCTTGAAGCTGAAAGATAAAGTCAAGTGGCTCTTTGAGAAAGCCAAAGTATCTTCTCGAAGAGCGTCACTGGACTCATTGAAGCTCACACTCGGCCTATTCCTCCATACACTGGACTTTATCGAGAATGGGGATGAAGGAAGTGAAGACGTCGCGTTAGTCCCCCTCTCATATCATCATGTTATGTACATGACTCTAACACTTGTATAGGGAGCATATCAAGGAAGAAGTGCGTAACTTGGTTGTCGAAACTCAGTATACAAAAACGGCACTGCTCGATGCAGAACGACTAGACACTACTTTCAGGTCCGAATATGAAAACTCCCTCACACCTTCTTCGCAGATTGAAAATGGGGAGTATAAACCAGAAGACTCTGCCTTGGTATCTCGATCATCTATGTACGATCAGGATCAAATGCAACTCACTCGCCGTCAGTCCCAAACAGACTCTGCTGTCTTTTTGGAAACAATGTCTGACGACGACTTCATCGAGATTTCGGAACACCTACGGTTACAGAAGGTAGTCAGGGAATTGGCTGTCAAGATTGTTCATCCTACTCAAAGACAAGGAGCTCAAGCTGCCTCCTCCGATGATTCAGCTCGCAACTGGCAAGATGATGATGCGAATCGCGGCACGTACACCTTCCTGCCTTCAAGAGACAGATTGGAAGAGGAGTTGGAAAACACAAAACAACATCTCGACCAAAGTTTGGAACGCATTTCTCTGTTAGAAAGGGAGGTTGCAAGATATGAACTCGAAGCCCGTGCCAATGAGGAAAGAGAAAGACGGCAACAGGAGGAACAAAGGCGTCATGATGAGGAAAGCCGTATCAGGAGCGAGACAGAACAAGCCTTTCATAGAAGAATGGAAGATATGCGTTTGGAACAAGAAGAAGCCAAGCGTGAGGTTGAAAAGGCGAGGCGTGAAGCTGAGGAAGCGGCGATGGACAAGATAAAAGCAGAGCAAAAAGCAGAACAGGAAAGACAAAAGGCTTATGAAGATGCTATAGCTGCTGCGAAGGAGACTGCAAGGAGAGAATTTGAGGCTGAAATGATGGAGAGAGAGCAAGCTCAGAAGCGAGTAGGATGGAAAAAGTATTTCCCCATGTTGAGAGACGCAAAGTAACTGAATTATCATTTTATATACCTATCTAGCCACTATTCCCGTTATATTCAATGTATTTGAACCTTCCATACTTGCAGCCCGTTTAAGTTACCGTATGAGAGCGAGCGAGAGGACAGAAAGAACTGCATAAAGCTCATGTCAGTAAGCCTCGATGAGTGCCTATCTAGGAAATCATTGACTGGGATTTGTCCAGGGTATCGCTGCATGCCCCACGACATACCCAGTGACCAAGCTTATTTCATGCTCAGCCTCAATGGCACAAATAAATAGAATAACTTGTTCAATAGCATTTCAACATTATTTCTTTCTATCCAATTGCGCATTTTCTTTTATACACAATAACTACCAAAGCTTTCCAACCCATTCCCTCCCAATGTCGAGCCTCCAACCCTCTGGTCTATGCTCAAGATGCCATGACATCTTTCAGATTCGCCCACAATACGGAGAATCAAAACATTTCAAGACTGTTCCCGAAGTTTCAGAAGGCAGAGACCTAGGTTGTTACATATGCTGGACAATAAGCCACACCAAAAGATGGAGAGAATCAGTCCTGGAGGCCTTTACAGAAGGCCTCGAGTACACTTTCCAAAGGCGAGTACAGTTGCAACGTTTCTATACCAATGAAGCTAACGGACCGATAAAAGAAATTCCTGGGGATTTGCGAAATTGCTGGTTCTGGAGATCAGAGGAGGAGTATGTGATGGGATTCCGGGAGGGACTCACCAATGGACATTCGAGGGGCTGGAGACAGGAGGTTCGTTACTTCTGGGTCGATCACGTCCTATATCTAACTTCTTTCAAAGGGCCAGACTTGCGATCAGATATCTCCGACTACGATGAATCTGTCTTCTCGCTTAAGCGCCATAGATGGATAGGCGTCGGCCAAGCAGCACTTGACTGGGTACACTCTTGCAACACTAACCATCCTGGCTGCAGGCCACATGATTCTCTCTATCGCCCGACACGGTTGCTGAAAATCCTGAACAACGAGGTAGTCAAGCTTATACACACTTTAGATGAAGCGACAGGAAATTACGCCGCTCTGTCTCATTGCTGGGGCAAGACACAAACCATCAAGTTGCATTCAGATACCAAAGACCTGCTGGAACATGGAATTGAAATAGTGTCTCTCCCAAAAAGCTACCAAGAAGCGATCCTTGTATGCCTCAAGCTCGACATCGCTTTTATATGGATTGACTCGCTTTGCATATTCCAGGATTCTCAAGACGACTGGGAACGAGAGGCCATAACCATGCAATATGTATATGGGAATTCGTACCTCAATATCTGCACCGCGGCAGCTGCCGATAGCACAGAGGAAAGCTTCATTGGTAGAAGCAAAGGTATCATAAAAACTCCCAGGTTTAGTAGAACATGGCAAAACAATTCTGCGGATAGTTGCTTTCTGTACTACGATCGCACGCTACAAGAAGGTATTGCGGAAAGTCCACTGAGACACCGAGGTTGGGTTTATCAAGAGTGGTATCTCTCGCCTCGGTCACTCATCCTTTCACACAACCAGCTATGGTGGCATTGTCGTGAGTTTTTGGCCAACGAGGAGAATCCATACGGAAATCCGGAATTTGAGCAATTCGACTGGCTTAAAGTTACCAACCACATTGACGCTCCATACTTGGAAAGACGTCCGGGATTAGAGGAATTCGACTGGTTTCTAGTTAGTAACAACATCCATACCTGGGGATTAACAGAACATGAGGGAGGCATGATGAGATCCTTCAGGCTTTGGTTCGAGCATGTTGAAGCGTACATGAACATGAATTTCTCCAAAGAGTCCGATAGGATGATAGCGTTCTCTGGAATTGTGTCTTCATTTGTTCAGTCTCAAAAGCTCACCGGCACATATCTAGTAGGCCTTTGGCGTCCTCACCTCCCACTTGGGCTTTGCTGGTATGTAAAAGATTCCAAGACCTCACGGTCATCGCGGTATATGGCACCCTCTTGGACATGGACTTCCCTCCTTGGTCCATATCAACTTGGGCATATAGGTCATTTGGATTCGTTTAGGTTGGGGAAGCCTGGTCTCTTAACCACTTTGGAGTCTGCACCAGCTGCATCGTCTGATAGCTCCATCAAAGTTACTTCAATCACAGACGGTGCCATTACAGTCCACGACAATATCATAGGGCCGGTGAGCTTTGCGATGCAAGAGGGTACCATCTATCTCGTGGATGAATGCAACGGGGAGAGATTTGAAGATCCATACTTCGACGAGAATGACGAAGATGGACCTTTAATCACAAGCATGGATAGCCGGCCATTTGAGAGGGGCAGAGGCGCAGTTATAGATGTTGTGAGGCAGGTGGAGCGTCTCAATGACTATGCGGGATCTCTGTACATTCTCCCAATCGGGCAGATGCCTTCCTTGTGTCAGGTATACAGTTTGATCCTGTATCAACCTCTCCACGAGTCGTCGGTTTTCTTTCGCGTGGGGCATACTACATCGACCGAGATGATTGCCGCTCGCGGTTTCCATTACCGAATCACGCAGACTCCGACTCTCAGGTCACTTGTTACTATTCTGTAACATGTAATCGCAATCAGATGCCCAACGCTCGCGAATATCCAGAATATTGCGGTTATTGGGACACTTCCCCCATTTTGCAGCGTAGAGCACTGTAATAAGACGCACATCAACAAGGCACCAGGCATCAGATACTTCTCCAAAGCCACGAGTCACCGAGCACTGAGGACTGCATTAAAAGGTGCTGACGAGTCAAGCATGCGGAAACCCAGCCAATAGCCGAGACACGAATAGTCTGGGGAAGGTCAAGATTAGAGGCCTTTAGCCGACAACCCAAAAGAGAGTTGGGTGCCCAAGTTGGGAGCTGAGACCCATGCCTCAGCCGTGTATTGGTTCGACAAAACATTGAACTGGCTCAATATGTGTTGTAAAAACAAAAAGGGAAATGTGATTGTCCAGTCACTGTGATTAGGTTGCCATCACATCGCACCCAACTCAGGTCTGTGTGTTTCGTCAACACTTCCGTGCGTCCCATGTCTGGAAACAAGGCTCAGAATGCGGGGTCCGAACAAGACACTTGGCTCTGCATCTCAAAAAGGCTTGTGAAGCAATGCACCAGTAAACGTGAGCATGCTTTGGAAGCACAGCCAAGCGGCAGACGACGACAACGACAGGTGGACTTGCCTCGATGGTGGACCTTTTGGACAACTCCGCTCATCCATCCGGGGCCATCCATTTAGATCCCTGCTGTTTGGACTACTGACTTGAATGTCGTCAGCAGCTGAAAAGCGAACGGACATTTCGTAGAGCCGTGTTCATGATTGAGTGACATTCGGGGTATCTTGACCCAAGACAGCCGGTGTCAGGAGAAGTCACATACCAAGCTGTATGAAGAAACCACATCTCAAACAATGTCTCATCTCAGGTCCGAGATAGCGCGAGCCTAAGAGTCTTGAATGGAATCTTGGGGGCCATCGTAATAACCGGAAGTAATTCCGTGGTCAAGTGCCGTTGGGCTACCGGACCGAGCACTAACGTCTGTCTTGTAGCTAAAACACCACAATCGTGCCCAAAGGGAGGACGAAAAACAAAGGTGCATTGCGAGGAACCGAGGTGGAAATGGACGTCAGATGTGTCCAGTAATGCCAATGACCGCCAGGGTATCATCAGAATCGAACCATGTTGACATGCGCCGTGACTGGGTGGTCAATGTGGTGGAGGGTAATTTGAGTGGTCCGTCTTGGGCTGACACTGATTATCCAACTGTGAGAGATTTGGACAACGGCCCGAACGCCGCAAATAATTCGTGAACAAGCGTCCATTCCAGCTTACGACACAGTGTTTGAGCATTAGTTAGCTATCACTTGTTTTGCTCCGGTTGTTTGGTGAGCTTGATGAGCTACAACTTGATGAGTGCTCTGGGTGGTGATGCTGCAGGGATACGGTCCACCAAAATGCACCTCACGGCATATCTTGTAAAAGGTACTGACTGACTGTACTGGGAGTGGTCACAACGTGCCATCGACATCATGCAAGCTATTTAACGCTTAACCGTCATCGAGATGACGGTCGTGGAAGTTGGGTAGACTTGCAGACGTCAACTGCAACCCACGACCGGCACTGAGAGGAGTCTCCGAAACATGCTTGCTTTTTTATGTTGCAGATGTCAATGTCGGAGATGTGTTGCAGGTGAATTCGATTGCCGCAGAACATTGTAGAACAAGATAGCGAGCGGCTTGTAGAGCCGTCCCCGCTAAAAGTGCCCCAGACCAAGCACGGGTCCAGCCAGGTCAATTGCCTAGGAAAAGGGGCAAGCGTCTAATCGAGTTAATTTGCGAATCCACCATATCAAGATGATGGCTTGAGCAAAGATGTAAAAGACAACAACTTCGATAAAGCTTCGAACCAATCAAGGAAATGAGAGATGGAAACAGCCAAGAGGTGGAAACACTAGCTCTAATTGTGGACAGTGTAATTGACTTGCTCCAGTGCAACTTCCGTTGGTGATATTGTAATTTATGCGGTTGGTCTTGTATTTGTTGTTGTATGATCGTATATTCCTTGCAGTCCACTGACAAACTCTCGTACGCCAGATTTGCAAGATGAGGTGCATCCGTAACCGATCCTTTTAGCTTCGTATAATCTGTGGCACCTGAACCGTGCTTGATGATAGGGGATTGCGTCCTTTAGGAGAAGCATGGAGCAGGCCAAGACCCTGGAAATCCTGGAAGATCGCGAAGCTTGGGGGGGGGGACTTGCAAGGCGGCAAATGGCGCGATGGTCTTGAGCCGAGAATTAGTGAGACGCTGGGATAAATATGCCCGGGGAAAAGCACTGGCGCAATGTTTAGGGTCCAGGCACTGTATGTAGTTTTGGTTTGGCACAATGTTTGAAGTCAGTGTCTGTTCTCGATGTAACTTGAGGCATACCGGGTAGTTGATGATACCTTCATTCTGGAATCAGTGAGATTTCACAGTGTCTCCATTTCTCAACTACACTGGCAACCCACAATCGTGAGACCATGCTTGGTTGGAAGCGTGGAGCGTGAGCGTGAGAGTTGCTTGTTGGCAGAAAGGCCAAGAAACGAGGAAACGGGCACCCCCCACACATCGTCATTTCGCACTCCGTTATTAGCTCCGTTCCCGAATCAAAAGAGGATTAAATGGGGCGTCTGGGCGTTCAACGAACAACGGGTCACCAGTTATTAGCACTTAACCAGGGCAAGGCCAGGGGTACTCACTGATTTACCTTTTGTGGTTGAAAAATGTACCAGACAGTATTGCACAGGTTGTATAGAGAGGACTTCCATGCCGAGGGGAAGGAGAGCAAATAGTGAAACAAATGAAATTCAAGTCCAGGTTTGCTTCTGATAAAAACAACCAACCCCATCACAGAGTGCAGCATGTACAGTGCATGTATGTCTCTGATTAACATCCCGAGATCGCAAAGAAAGTTCTGGGATTAATCAACCTCAAAACCGGCAGGTAGATTGCCTGTTTTGTCGAACGGGGGTACTTTGATGGCAAGTACTCACCTCTTTAGCCTGACCAGGCTGTCACCTGAAATGTCCCTATAATTGATCGTGATCCTATGCCGTCGAGAAAGCAGTACTTTTAGTCAAGTACTCAATTTACCCGTAAACCTCGATAGCGTCTGGCACCTGCCAACTACCAACTAAATGCCCCAAAACTCATAACTCAATGGCCTGTGCCCACTGTTCTTTCCACTACCACTCCCCACGGAACTACGTGACTTCCTCATTTGAGTTTGCTTTCACTCCTTCTCCTTTCTCGCTCGCTCGCTCGGCCCTGGTTTTTTCTCCCCCCCATCTTTGACGGCCTAACTCAACCTATCCCGTCACGCCCTGACCAAGTCGACGACTCGTTCATCATCTTAACCACCACCACCTCTTCCTTTTCCTTTTCCCCTTCTTACCTTTTTACGGAATCTCTTTTTATTCATCTCTCCTCTCGATAATCCCGTCTGCCCCTGCAGCGGCTTTGGTTTCGACAGCGTCTCTCCGGTCCGTCGTATCATCCCAGTCTCGTCACCGACTTCTTGCGATTTTATTCCTCGCACTTTTTCCGTCCCTCCGAGACCCTCGCGTCGTTTATTCCCGACTACCAAACGGCCCGTGACGAGTAAACCTTGCGCTTCTTCAACCAACGAAGCGACAACCGTCATTTACGAAGCTTAACTCAATTTCTTGTCTTGGGTGAGTCGATCTGGCGACGCACAGTATCATGGGGGAAATGTCAACGTGTTGCGACGAGGGGCGTTTGCGAGATTTTGGTGGTGCTTTTTTGGATGGATCCCTGTCTTAGGTGGCCGATGCTGCGCATCTTGACGTCGGCCACGCACGGCGGCAAATTTCCTCCACTACCTCCTCCTATTGTCGCCCTTGTTGACATCGACGTCGCCTTGCGCTGCATTCTCCCGTCGCGAACCGTCATTATCTGGTATCACAATTACACCAGGCTAACCACGCTTTTTTTTCTCTCGATAGATCTTCTTAGTGCCAGATTTGAGATACCCCGAGCCAAATCGACCCCATCCCGGTTTTCTCCATCCGAACCCGAACATCATACAATATGTCCTACTACGACAACCCTCAGTCTCAGTGGTCGTCTTCGACCCAGCAGCAGAGCCAGAACAACTGGGAACATCAGGGCTCGACTACCCCTGTTCGCGCAGGTACGCCAGCATCTAAAAATCAGTCCATTCAGAATTGTATTGACCTTTCTTGTCCAGGCGCCAGCGGTCCTCAGCCCCAGGACGATTACGCCTTCTCTTATCAATTCGATGGTATGTGAAACCGTCTTGGAACGATTTTGCTACATTCAACCACTACTTCAATCCACTTGTCTAGTGATTAGGTGGCATCCTCAGCAAAAAGACTTGAACCCGACCGATGATATATGGAAGCTGATTCGCAATTACAGAGGTCGACCGGGCTTATGAGAACTTACAAAAGTCTGGCAAGGGTTATGGAATGGGTGGCCGCCGTGAGTCTTTGATCCAGCGTTCTTTAAATGTTGCCCGGGGCCCCGACAATGTCGGACGACCCGGTGCGGCGAGACGTTGGAACCAAAAATACTAACGGTCATCGACAGACTCGCGTGGTTCCCATCATACCCCCGGCTCCCGCCCTCACTCGGTGAACAACTTTGATGACGCCCGCGGCGGCTCTCAGGGACCCAACCTTCAAAACTTCTACGCCAACCAGCGTCATCAACCCTCACGAGGCTCCAACGAGGCAGAGCAGGTCATGCAGGCTAAGAGACGGATGGCAGCTCAGCGGGAGCGTGAGCTTCGAAACCTGCACACAGAGCAGCAATATCAGCGAAGTAGGCCTCCCTCTACTGTGTAGCACATTCAACTATCGCAAAGAAACAAGATGGCATATAGAGAAAAATAATGTGGTTATGGCCGCTCGTGTTTCTTCCCTTTCAAATACCTTTCGCAGCATCATGTAATATTGTCGAGTTTGTTGAGCATGGGCTAACAGCTTTTCTACGTAGCCGTCCTTTCTGAAGTGCCTCTTCCACCCAGCAAGCAGATGTCCGAGGAGGAGACGCGAGACTTGATTGCCCGTCAGCGAAGTGCCCTTTATGGTGAGGGTCCTTTTGCTGACAAGGCAGGATATGTCGACGAGACTGGAAATGTCCGTGCTGGTGCTCCCATTCCCAGCGGACCCTCAAGCCTCCGTGGCCACTCACCTCTTGCCTATGACAATGTTGGTCGTGGTCCTCCCGCTGTGGATGCCGGTACTCCTGTCTCTTCCGGTGATGCCCACGGACCTCCTACCGAGCCAAACTCCCGTCCTCACAGCACTGTCAGCCCTCAGGCTGCTGGACCCGCCAACAAGGTCTTCGATAACGCCCAGAGCCGCACTAGCACATCCAGCCCAACTGGCGGTTCTCCTTCTCGGGATATGACACCTGGTTCAAAGTCTAACCAGGCCGGTGCCTCGGTGGCTCCTATCGGAACCCGCCCCTCTGGCACGCCCACAAACACGGCTTCATCCAAGCGATCGACCACTCCTCTCGCCTCCCCTGGTGGATGGGGACGTGGAAACGGCGTTTGGGGCCAGTCTTCTGGTCTCGGTGCCCCTGCTAGCGTCTGGGGTTAGAGTACGACTTGATGATGATGAGGAGCAACAACATGATTTGGGAATTGAACGTTGCATTGGGAAAGGCGCAGCGGTACACGTGCATTGCGGCCGGGAATTCGGCGGGGACTGGTCTTTGACAACTCTTTTTCGTGAGTTAAAGACGGCGCGAATACTAAAGGATACTGGGGTCTGGACAGACTCGATTGATGCAATCCAGGGCAAAGGTGTTTGAAGGGATGGCATCAACTTTGGAGTTGACATTGTTTTTCTGTTTTTCCGGCTGGAGGATACGACCTGGTGACACGGGGATTGCATTTCAACATCACAGAGGCGTCCGATTTCGTCTCATTTATGCTTTGAGGGCGGGAAAAGATTTGTCGGGATAAAAATGATGGACAGGATGGAAATTGTCGCGGTCGCTGGTGCGGCAAGCTTCGGAGCTTGACGAATCTGGGAGCGACAACTATATACCCAACAGGGCGGTTCTTACGGCGTTCACTCTGTTTACGACGACCGGTCAGCCTGCGAAATCGACTACGGCATGTGTTAGCATCTGAGCGGCGCGTTCGGAGTATTCAACGATGGAGGCATTCGATTTGTCGGCGTGCATTCCATGGCTATGGAAATGAAAGGAAAGGCACTTACGAGGGATCGGTTACAACCCACGGTTTGGCGATTGACGAGGAGTGTGTCTATATACGGCGAAAACACAAAAACGTTATAAAAAAAAGCACAAAAGGGGCATTTTGGGGTTTGGGATGGTTCAAGGTTAGGTTATCTTTCACGTCTCTCATTTGTATCGGTTTGGGGAAGGGTCTGGTTCAGGTCTGTTTATATGGTAAGGGTCAAGGTTGTTTTCGCAAGGGAATGGGGAAATTGTTTTCTGATTTTAATGCGAGGTTTTAGTAGGGGGTGTAGGGACAGTAGTAATTGACGAGTGGTGATGCTGGTAATACAAGTTTATTGCAGGGTGAATGATGTGTCTCGAGGTGAGACTGTACGCATGTGCTGTTCAAGACATTCACAACTACCGTGAGGCTATCTATGTACCAGGTAGGGGTTTAGCGAGGAGTTTAAGAATGTTTTCGACTGAAAAAGACTTAACCCGTTAACTTTATCTGGTGTTTATCTCGCACTCGAGCATTTGGTGTTACGCACAAATGAAGTGAGCAGAATTGCATGTGCGCGTCATGGGAATCTCTCTTCCCTCACCAAAACCCCCCATTTCGGGGTCCTACGTGGGGCACTCGAGAGAGCTCAACCAAAGTCTCATATGCAGATTCATCTACTTGCAGCAATTGAGGGGGAATGAATGACGGGTACACTACGTGACGCGACTCCTTTTGTTTACCTACAGCGTACATATAACTCAATGTTTACCCCTCTATTTTTGAACAGATGTAGTTCATTCATTCATCCATACACAGTTGTTCAAGATGCCTTCATTTGACGAGAACAAAGCTTATGTTGAGCAAGAAGAGACCTTCTTTGACGACGGAAGAGAAATTGAGCTGTTGCATTACATCTACGGTCGTTCCGATATCGATGAGCTGCGTGATTCACCGGAGCGTGTGCTCGAGGCCATTGATGAGTTTGGTCGTACCAAGAAGTATCTCATGAACGTTGGCGAGGACAAGGGCAAGATTGTGACAGATCTCATCGCCGAAGTGAAACCCAAAGTCATGGTATACTCAATTTGTTTGCTAATTGAGGACGAAATGCTGATGGATACAGGTCGAGCTTGGTGGCTACGTTGGCTACTCAACTCTCCTCTTCGCCAACGCCGTTCGCAAAGCAGGAGGCACAAACTACTACTCCCTCGAGCGCAACCCCGAATTTGCAGCAGTGATAACTTCTCTCCTCGATTTATCGGGTCTATCATCAATCGCCCGCGTCATCGTTGGCCCCAGCGACGCCGGCCTCGCTCGTCTACACAAGAACGGCACCATCAAAAAGATCGACCTCATGTTCCTCGACCACTACAAGCCCGCCTACACAAATGATCTCAAGCTCTGCGAGCGTCTTGGTCTCGTCGGACCGGGCAGTGTACTGGCAGCGGATAACGTCATCAAGCCAGGAAACCCACCTTATCTGGCCTACGTGAGGAGCAGTGTTGCTGAGAAGAGAGCGGCAAAGGGTCAGAACGGTGATAAGGATGGGTTCGCGGACAGAACGGCGAAACAGTATCTCAAGAGGGAAGGAGAAGAGAAACTGAACGAGGAAGAGGGTGATCCGAATTTGGTGTATGAGAGTCAATTGGTCCACAGCTTTGAACCAACTGGTGTTCCTGTAAGTCTTCCCATTTCCCCCCTCTTGAGTATCGCTCACTGACAGTTTTAGGATGCCGTTGAGATTACACGGTGTACAGGCCGCGAAGACTAACTTTATTTCCCTGATACCTTAGTACCGACGCTCAATAAAAGAGAGATCTGCTACAAATGCCCCTCAACACCAAGACACAATGTCGTGATGCTGTTCTCCTCACAATCCGTTCGTGCTACCCCGCCTTTCAACAAATTAAGAGCCACGCCCGGTTAGCTCAATCGGTAGAGCGTGAGACTCTTACGAGTACGCGATCTCAAGGTTGCGGGTTCGACCCCCGCATCGGGCTGTTCCTATATAAATTTCGATTGCGAGCGTATGCGAGGCTTTCTTTTTGTGGTGTTTTTGTGTTTGTGAGATAAAGTGACTGTCCGGTGTTGTCATTAAAACCACCCTTTGCCTAACCTTGACACTTATTAAGAGTTAGCCCCTTACCGTTTCTTTTTGTAGAATACTTTTACCGGTTGGAAGAGTGGTGGGAGGTATTCTTCTTCTTTGTTGAAGTTGAGAACATGATGGTAATCCCAAGCTTACACTGCCTTGTGGTTAGGAGAAACATTGACTCCTTATTCTTAAAGTGGAAAAATAAATGACGCCAGGTCATAGTTTAAATCATATAAACTGACCGAATAATATTGTCTCTTGTGCGTCCAGTAGTCAATTTTTCTGGTACCCTGAGCATTAAGTCCAGTCACGCCAGAGACGGCGACACTCTCCAACTCTTCCCTTTACGATGCAGTAATTCGGCGTCAACAAATTGCTTTCATTCTTTAAGTCGAATCTCTTTCGCATCTGCGTTTAGAGCAGCCTGGTCGCCAAGTCATATAATTACGGGTGGCCAAGATCAGTCGCTTTGATTGGAACAAAGCTCCGAATGGGATCAATAACGACCATCCTCCAACGGCAAAATGAGCTTATAAATTACATCTAACTTTGCATTCCAGGTAGTCTATACCATATAAGATCTGCCGTAGCTTACTTGTATAGATGTTGACGTCCAGGATGAGCAGTGTCGGGCTTGGAACATGAGTTCTATCGTCGTATTGTTTCAACAGAGACGAGCCTCGAAGTATCACAAGTTTTGACCACTGAAAGCATAAGAGACGATGTTACTAAGTAGGTAGGTAGCTTTATACTCCTTGGACTGGGACCTCAGACTGCTTCTTTTCGTACCTCAAGACTTAGGAGGCCAACGTTTCTGCCACTATCTAGAAGAGCCAAGTATCCCTCAACTCACCATGTTTGGCCGCGTAATTTTTCGTCTCTGATTCACTTGTGGCAGGTGCAGTGACTGGCAACTGGCAACAGCTGGTGACCGACCACCCGGAGGCAGATTCAATACAGGCGGGTCCGCTCTGCTCCTTCCGCTCAACGATATTCATCTCCTTTTTTTCTTCACTCCTTCACACCTTGAAGAAGCAGCCTCTGGAGTTTCCTCTACAGACAAAATGACTTCCAACGACAGCGTTCCTCCTCTATTTTTCAATGGTCTCCTGCCTGAGTTTGTCGGCCCGGACGATGCGTCGACTGATGAGGAGTTTGAAGAGGAAGGAGCTGAGGTCAGCAACGTTGAGAACGAGGAGAATGGCGACGATGGCAACGATGATGTCGAAGACGATAATGATGGCGATGACGACGACAACGACACCGACGAAGATGAAGATTATCATCACCATGGGCTCAGAACAGCAATTACGCGTACTTGTGGTCTCTGCAGATTCTATTTTGAGCCCAGTGACACAATCGTGCATTGTAAGTTATCTCTATCACAATCGTTTATCCACTAGCTAAAGTATTCCTAGACGAATCCCAAACAAGACTTAGTCACAAGATATTCCACAAGGAGTGCATTGAACCCCTCACGATAGGCCTTGTAGACGGGTTCGAGGTCGCCACCTGCGAACCCTGGTTTCTTGAACCTCCAACATCGATGGTAGCCCACCGCGAACGCTGGATTCGACAATCAATCGCACAAGAACTGCAGGCCACTCTGATGGGTCGCCGCCTTCCCCCCGAGATACGTGAAGCCATCGCAAGCTATTGCACACGGGAGCGGGCGACACAGATCATCCGTAACCTACCAGCTGAGCACACCGATTCACCCCAGCTCTGTCGAAGACTTCTTTTTGATTGTGAAGATCCAGTATCAAGGGTCTTGTGGGTACATTATGTCGAGATTGAAGGATTTCGATACGTCCGATCCCTATCCTATTCTCGACTATTCCCAGACGACACGCCACTCTTACCCGACGGCTACGAAGTGAACTCGTCGTTCAATATCTATTTTGCCGAGGATTATCGGGGAATACGCCAAATCATTGCCACACAGTCTGATCAGGCTCCGACAATCCATCGTGAGGCAGGGCTTCACTGGGTCATTTGCTGCCGCCACCAAAGGACACCCTTCTACCTTCGGTGGGAAAACGACGTGAGTATAATCCTACACAAATGTTTCCTGTCGTTAACTCGATTAGGGTGTCAAACTCCGTGGTTTGGATGTAACCAAGACCAAAGACAATCGGCCTGACTGGGAGCGAAGACGCTGGGCTGCGTTTCCCAGGCACTTAGATACATTTCCGCAACCCCCCAAATTCTCCGGCGGCTATGATGTAAAGCTCAACTACTACAATGCCATTCAGGCAGTAGACTGGAACTCCCCTGGAGTCTGTGGCTATTACTTCTATATACATCAAGGACAGATTCGCGGCATAGTCACTCTGAAACTGCAGGATACGCGCACCACCCACATTGATGAGTATGATCAGCACGGCCATCCCGGAATTTATGTTCCCATTGGCCCAGACGAACGAGTCTCGGAGCTATGGATTCGGACAGGTGAACTCGTCAGCGACTTCAGAGACCGGCAAGAGTTCCAGGTGCCTATAGTAAGCAGAATACGAGAGCCGCTTCCAAGGCCCTTGGCTAACCACACCACACTATAGCTCCGCACAAGCAAGGGCCGAGATCACGTTCTTGGGCCTGGCATAAGAAACGCTTGGCCTACTCATAGCAGAGCTGGACTGAAAGAGTTTACCTACACAGCCATTATGACCTTCCCAGAAGAGGGTCAGACACGAATGTTCTACTCCAGAGATGAGAGAGATGGGTATGCGGTAGCCTGGATGGCTTTCGAAGAGCCCAGTCTCCTTGATGTGTGGCTCGGTCTTGAGCAGACTACCACTGAGCGGAGGCAAATCACAGTCTCGCTTCCAGCCCCGGATTCTTATAACCTGCCATGTCTTTATGTGAACATGTTGACATCGGCCCCTCTTGACGGTGTCAAGAATGTTAGAACGTGTCAAGCTTGGGAGTCTCAGTGGGGGGACGCTAGATGGGTGAATGAAGTTGTTGGTCTCCTGCTAACCTACACCGATGGCAGTCAAAGATGCGTTGGGCAAGTCCGTCCGGATAGTCTCGAAAATCCACTTGACGTTCGCTCAGACAGGATTTGGCTTCGCACCATCGAGAGGCCGCCTACGACACAAGGGGACTCGAACGGTTTGTTTCCCACAACAAATCTGAGGGTCAAATGCGTTTATGTGGAGAAGCCGGTTTACAAAGAGGGCTACAAAATCCTCGAGGTGCCCCTGACGGGGTGTCTGAAGTGGCACTTCACAGAAGAAGGTCTGAGTTCTGTGGCCCATTTTGACAGAGATGAGGCTTACGATGAGATGGGTGTGGCTTTGGCTCATGGAACGGTCAGTCAACCGTGAGAAGGGGAAGTCAACAGGATTGGCAATTAAGTCAGTGTCATGGCTTGAAGCTCATCCCAAATGTTATGGTAGAAGCATGAGTAGTCTAAGTAACATGAATCGGAGTGGCCGTGGTCTAAAGCGATCATAATAAATTGGTGAATTGTTTTGTTCATCTATGGGTGCATACCTATCGCTGGTTGGGGTTCTTTTTTAAACATGCCCAGGTGATAATTTAACGCTGTTAACTGGATGTCGAAGGTACACACAGCCTAAAACTTAACTACTAGGTAAACCATTTTCCAGTTTCAGTGCCTTTGAGGAGCTTGCCTGAACGCCTGGGCCAGGATCTGTTCGAATTCCATCCACAACTCTGCCCTTAACATGGAGCCCGTGGGTATTAAAAATGCTGTTTCGCCACGCCTGGAAGATAATGGTAAGTGCCTCTGGCTTCATGTAAACCTTCAGGCAGGGAGTCACCTCTACGACATCCCTGAGATTCACAGTCGATGTCAGGTCAGTTGCTCTCTCTTGTAAGCGATTTTGATACAACATTTGTGAATTCTGAACCACCATCGATGTTTCGCCAACTCTGCGCATCCGTGAGAACGGGGAGACGAAATTAGTAGGCCACTATATGTTCCTTAGACTATCTCTTGGACTATTTGTTTTTGTAGGATGTCGGAACTCAATGCATCCCTAATAATGGTAGCGCTTGCTTAAACGATCTCATCTGTTGCAAGACTCGACGTTCCTTGCTCCTTCCATCCCAACGTTTTTTCTTACCTCATTTCTTACCTCATCTTAGGCTCCTTTGCAAATTCTGCATCATCTTCTTCAATCATCAATTTCCATGCTACATACTAAAGCATTATGACTATCGTTTACCCTGCCTGCGGGTTGTGCAGGTTCCGCTTTGAGCTGAACGTCGACAACATCGTCATCGTACTTGATCCCGGTGGCCCAGGGCGATATCGCTCGTTCGAAACACTACGCTACAGTACATGGCACAGAAGCACGATCCATGACCGCGAGGTTTCGATTCGCCTCGCATATCATGATGGTACATGCTTCCAACTCGCTCTCGCCATCGCCGATGCTGGTAACCACTTAGATTCCATATGGCATGCCACTGTTCATGACCCAATCTGGGAAATCTCTCTCCCATCCGTCGAGAAAAAACGCACACATTGGTTGACAAACATTTTCGCGGGAAAACAGTATTGCCTCAAATTGGGCAGGATTCATCAAGTACCAACCGAGATTTGGCGCATGATTGGGTCATATATGATTCAAGAAACGGCGTGTACTTTACTGAGAGCTCTGTGGATACAAAGTGCAGAACCCCGATGGCGTAACAACATCAAAGCAGAAGATACCTCAACACTCTGGATTAAATGCATATATATTGAGGGTCGGCAATATGTTAAGTCCCTTTCGACTGAATGGAGCGGCGGCAGTGTCAAGCTATTCGACTTCAGGGGCCGCGAGGGGAACAACAAGAACGTCAACATATTCGTCGCTTCCGACCGCTTGGGGGTACGACGAATTATTATAAGGCCCGTGGGGGAGATGCCCGCAGTTGAACCTGAGCCGGGCGTAGGTTGGAATATCTATCGTCGGTTGGAATTGCCGTTGGTCTTTGACAGGTATTTCGATGTGAGTATTAAGCTAACTGCACAACGGATGTACGCTAACTGTTTTGCTACAGGGACTCAAGCTTCGATTGCTTGAAATCATGGACCGCCATGATTTCGATGCATATGGCAACTATATTGCTCCTTATAGTCCTGGCCAGCGGTTCCTTTTTCCTGGCCAGCGGTTCCGTGATCCTGCCAAGCGGTTCCGTGACATGCAGTGGTCAATAATACCTGAACTGCCTTCAGACTGGAGTCCCAATATTGACTTCTACAATTACGGCCCCGATATCCCACGGACTGCCATTATTCCTCCACTGTCTGCCATTATTCAGTATGTGGACTTGAACAGTCCTGAGGTTCAAGGATATTCGTTTGGTTTCGACTGCAACGCCTTGGTGGAGATCATACCGGACACAAGACAGATAGAGCCTTTCAATTTCGATATTGCCCACGGCGAAGATGGTTCCTCTCCATACTCATGGATCTACATGCCTCTCGACAATGAACAAATCTTACAACTGTGGATCCGTACCTACTCCTAGAACACCCATCTCTTGGAGAACGCCCTCGTCGTAAGCAATCCCCCGATACCTATTCGTACAGCCATCGCTTTACTGACCCTCGACTTAGCTATATACAGACAAGGGAAATAGCCTTACCATAGGCCCCTCTCTGGAGACGCAGGATGGAGCCATAATCCATCATGATGGGGTAGGGCTTCCAAAAAATAAGCCCTGTCGTGTATTCTGGATACGCAAAGCGCACGAAACACGGATAGTGATTCAGAACCCATACATGCTGTATCAAGATCCCTTCGAAGAGAGTGTAAGTGGCCTGGCATCGAAACGCAGATATTTCCTCACATCTGCGGATCTCAGGGATGTCGTAGAAGTGACCCCCTGTGGATCATGGAGACGGAGAGTCCCCGAAGAATCCAGGGTGATGGGTCTAATACTTACTTATGAAAATGGAACACGAAGGTCTATGGGACAGGTTCGTCACGACAAGTTGGGACCCACCATCGACGTAAGGTCGACGGAATGTATGTGGTTGGAAGGCCTTGATTTCAGAGAAAGAGCAACGGCAGGGAATCTGCCGGATCATCTGCCATATGGTTTGATTGGTTTGTTTGGAGTCACAGGCATTCACCTTTCCCATCCAGATACAACACAACATGGTCGATACCTACGAATTCCCTGGTGTGGACGACTAGATTGGCGCTTCGGTCTCGGCTCTCTCTGTCGTCATTGTCACATCTCGCATGTTGAAAAAGGCAGGGTTGTAGATGGAAATCGAGCAGATCCTGGTCGAGCCGTCCAGGCAAGCTCTCTGAAGGTACTGAGAGTTGGAAATTGGCCTAAATATACCTAGTTAAGACATGCTACAAAAATAAATAGCGTAACAGCGATAGTCTAAGGAATATAAGGTTGCCTAATAATTTCGTCTGTTAGGCTTCCAACGTTGTGACAACAACAACAACAACCCATCGACGTGACTCAGAACGAGAGCATACCAGAAAAAAAGGCAAGGGAAGGATGAAAAAGCGAAACTTGTATTGCATAACTGAGCCTCGTTATTAACCTTTGTGTTTCGCATAGCTAGCTATTTAGCCATTCAATCATTACAAACAAAGAAGCATGTTATTTTTTCTCATCATTTATTACACTTTGCCATACTCCAAAGCTCGTCACTAACCTGTCACCTTGATAGTCGAAGCAACACTCGGTACCCCATTCTTGTCTATGACAAACAACATCCAATACCCAGGCAACGCAACACCAGGATCACTCGGTACCTGGAAAGAATACGTATTCTTCCCAGCATCACTCAGAGTTAGAGGGATACGACGTTGATCACTATTAACAGTATGCGTTGCCGTTCCATATCGGATGAGGGAAGCCTGCGCTACAGCTCCGCTGGTCTGGACAGTCACCGTTCCGCCAACCTTGACTGTGGAAACCGACACGGATGCTATCTTTGGTCTCGCTGCTAACTTGCCCTTGGAGTCGTACAGATACGGGGGAGTGTACAATTGAGCGTCGAAGTGGTTCGTGTCGCAGCCACCGCAGAGACCGCCTCCACCATTAAAGACTCGGCCGTCGGGGAGGAGAAGCGCAATGCTATGGTACGTCCTCACGATGTTGTTGGGCTTCATCAGAATAAAACGATCTTCATCGGGAAGATACATCTCTGGTTCCAGAACAGGTGTCGTGTCTGCAAAGGGAATCGCATACTGTTGACCACCTGTGATGAAGACGTTTCCGTTGGGAAGAACAACCGAACTGTGGAAGACACGGGCGTGGAAGAGACCTTCACTCGCGTATGAAACAGCAGCTTTGTTACCAGGGTTATTGATGGTGATGATGTGTGCATCAGCTGTCGCATCAGAGTCCTGGTAGTTGGGAGTTCCACCGTTGGTGAGAATCTTGCCCTTGACAGCATCAAACATGATGGCGTTACCACACATCGCGTCAGGAGCGACACCACGATCCGACTTTCGTTGTCCAGCAGTTTTGACGTTACCGTCTTTTTCGTCAGTGTAGTACCAGTTCATCGCCCTACTAGGCCCAGCTTGAAACACAGTACCCTTCTTCCAACCGAACAACCAAGCATGGTTATCAGATCGAAACAACCCTTGTGCATCGGCAGTGAGCATCTTCTGTACGTCGGCCTTTTTGAGCAGCGTCCACGTCTTCTTCTTAGGATCATACACTTCGCCGTTCTTGAAAGCCTCGCCACCGCTCCAAGATCCTCCAATGGTAAAGACTTTGCCAGTGGACGTCGTTGCGGAAGATTGGTATCCTCGAGCGACTTTCATATCTGGACCAGGGATCCAGTCTTGTTTGACGGGATCAAAGAGACTTGTACGTTCGGCGTTGTTCCCGCCTGTTACTACAAGCTGGCCATTACCGTCGAGAGAAATCCCAGGACAAAACATGTCGTGGTCAGTCTCGGTGACTTCGCGCTCTGACACAAGACCAGTAGCTGGATCCCATGTCGAAGTGAGAGTCAACCCACCGGGACCTCCGTCCATGGTATCGCGAGCCCAAGATGACCAGATGAGAACTTTGCCAGTCTTGGGGTCAACAGTACCGGCGACAGGGATGACTGGGAAGTTGACAGTCGGTCCCCAAGCTCCTAGTGTCGATGCCTGAGGAGACACGTAGTCATTCCCTTGGAAGACATTGAGTTCAGCGATACTCGTCCAAGGATTGCCATTTGCCTCGGTGATGGCAACGAGTCTGACATATCGTGCAGGCTGTGTGTCAAAGTTGGCATATTTGGTCGTGTAGTCAGCATACCACGTTCCATATGCCACTGGAGAACCCCAATTCTTGTTGTCTTTACTCAGGAAAACCTGATGTTGAGCAATGTATCCATTTGGCGAACCATCTTGTCGCGGAAGTATAGAAATTCCATTCACATTATAAACCTTTTTCATATCCACGGTAATCATATGAGGCGGCGCAGGCTCACTCCCCTCCCATTGCGTATGCCAAATAGTATCCGCCTTCCCATCGATAGCATTCTGACACTCATCCCCCTGGTTCATGCTGTCGCACGTCACCTTCCACTTGGAGCGATCGATGGTTACGCTCTCCAAAGGCGCTGCTGCTCTCAGACTCAGTAACTGTTCTCGCTTGCGAAGGGAAGAAGGGAGACTGACTTTTGTGTTGAGCTGGGGTTTGGCCTTGACCTTGGGGCTAGAATTGCCATTCTTCTGGCTAGATTGGGGCGGGACAGCTTGGATGTAACCGTTGTTCAGCTTGGGAGGGTCAAAGGGTTTGTAGTACCCAGGGCCATTCTTGCCGCCTCCTTTGGCGCTGTTGGGATCAAAGGTTGAGCCGGATTGGTGGGTTGAGACAGCTCGTGGGTGACGAGGAAAGTCATTAGACTGCTTGGAGGCGGGTTTGATAGAGTCCTCCTTGGATTCCTTCTTGGAAGAGGGCTTGGTGGTGTCATCATCACCAGTGTGCTTGCCAGAGGAGCCTTGACCCTTTCCCTTGTCCTTGCCTTTACCCTTTGAATCATCTGGCGACGATGTGGGTTTAGGAGAACCAGATCGAGGAGAGTCTTCAGTCTTGGTCCTGGACTTCTTGTCGTCGTCATCTCCAGAATGCCTACCAGATGTTGGTTTTGTGGTAACACTGGTTGAGACGGTCGTTGAGCTGGTCGACTTTGACGTTGGTGTGGAATCCTCAGTCTTGGTCCTTGACTTGGAAGAATCATCGCCAGAGTGCTTTCCAGAGTTGTCGTCGTTCTTGTTCTTATCCTTCCCCTTCTGCTTCTTCCTTCCGCTGGAGCCAGACTCGGAGTCATCATCGCTTCCGTGCTTGGCTGTGTGGACGGTATTGTCGCTCGACTTGGATCCCGACTTTGACTTGGACTTGGTGTCCACTTTCTTGTATGACTTTGTCTTGGGAGCTGCTGCCGGCTTATCAACTGGAAGAGCGCCAGTTCGGATGTATGTGGGAGCCATCATCGGCTCTGGGTAGACCACTTCGGCATCGTCCGAATCGGGTGAGTCCTCGGGGGTATCTGAGGTGTCGTCTCCCGAGTTGTCTTGGTCGTCATCCTCAACACCATCATCAGAGCCATACGACTCTGTAGTCTTTTCACTCCTACGAACCGGGGGAAGATCAACAAGTTTGGACTTTGGTGAATAGGCTCCATAAACCCTCGGTGGAGAGTTGGTGTCGGAGCCTGGCTTGGCCGCCGGGCTTGCAGAAGTGTCCTTTTTCTCATCATGGGCCAAATGAGTGATATAGCCAACCTTGGGAGATACAAACTCTGGTATGGCAATAGCATCGGCACCTTCCAAAAGGCCCAAGCATATCGTCAGTACACACACGGGCTTCATCTTGTGATACGGAGTGGAAAAGAGATTGGGGTATAATGCTTTTGTCGAACCAAAGAAATTCGGAGAAAAAGACAACACCTTGACGCGACTTTCCAAATCATTATATAAAAAAGGTTCCCAGCTTAACAAGAATCAAGGTTAGCTTGATGAAGCTATTCTCAATGCAGGTCCTGTTCGGTACCTTGCATAGCGTCAACTTAAAAACTCGTAGATCTGCCCGCTAGAGGCCAGGAATGTAAATGAGCGGCCTGGACCAGTGCACATCATTCCTTGTTAGACATGTCTTGTCTATTATCGGTCAAGACAAAAGTTTATTACTATGTATATCTTGTTTTTATACTTTACGTTTGGTCCGCAAAGAGCGTTCCTCGCTTATCATCACCACACGGTTTTTCTGTCTTGGGAGCGGCCGCCTTGTCAAGAGACTACGCGTTGTTGGTTCATCGTACACCATCATCTTCTGGAATGGTGCGGACTTTGTTCAGTGTCCGGGATATGAAGGAATCCGGGCAGCCGGGTAAACGATTTCCATCGACTCCTAAAGTCTTGGACTCTACACTCAGAGTTTGATGCAACGGTGGTACCGAGACGTTGGTCTATAAGGGTTTCAAAAGAAGTGTTCCTGATGGAGGGTTGTTCAGTGGAAAGTCTGAGTGCCGTATTCCGGATATACATAGCGATGACCATGAATGCGGTTTCATATCACATTCGTGCCTTTTAGCTTATAGATGTCTTGCAATCATCGCAGTGAATACGTGCTTGGCGAAATGTCGTGATCATTACTTACAACATGTTGTTACGGCTTGAACAAGAGTCATTACCGACCAGATGGATAGCTTTGGGTCTTTGCTCAAGAGTCTCTCCAATGAACATCAGGATTAAACGAAGAGATAATGCACCGGCGCTATTACTACCAGCCCTAGCACACGTGTAACCTCTAGATTCTTCATAGACTCATACGCTACTGTCGAACTTGACAGCTACTATTCCCAAAGTGACAGTGGCAGTATCGGTAGGGTCAGGTTTACAACGGAGAAGAATCTAGTGGACACAAAGTTAAGTTTTCGCTCAGGGCCAGCGTAGATTAAGCGACAGACTTGAGTCCTTTGGGTCTAGACAGGAGATAAAGTGTTATAAGGCAAAAGTCAGAGAGTCATGTTGGTAGATTGTAGACTATAGCATTAATCGTGAACCTGTCTCGTTGAGTAGGAGCTGAGAAGGGGGGGGCAATGCCAAGCTTGTGTCGGGTTCTTGAAGAATGCTGAATCTCGGTGCAACTCGATATTGCCCCCAACTACTGGGACCTTTTCAGTCAGTTCCCAGGTTACTTCATGAGCATTCAATACTTTATAGCGGGCATATCAAGAACTACATAGAGGCAACACGAATCGCTTGAGTTGGATAGGCACAACGACATATGCAAGGGGAGATAGCCTGTTATACTGATCACTATACGACAACTACCCTATGTCAACAGAGTTATCAAGTCATCATTGTTCAATCCACATAGATGACTCGCAATAAACTTTACATGACCATCAGCCACCAAGACTTTAGTTTAGAAAGAAGCGCGACTGCATCTTGGCTACCCATTGCAACAGAACTAACAAAACAGACCATCAACTTTTCAATCACCCACTCTTCTCATATGACACGACGAATGTAAAATAGTATTCATTTCAGTTATATCCAGTATCCAAACTCCTTTTGCACCAAGAGGGTATAAGCGTCCCATGCAAGACGCAATTCGCCGAATATCCAGTAATCGCATCGCTTGCTTTCCAAAAATAAAAAAAAGATATTCATACATCCTCATGCTTATCTTTGTATATATATCAAGGATCAGATGTAACAGTTTGCTCAGGAGAAATGGCAACAGCATTGTCCCGTAGAGATATAGCTCATTTACTCGGTTCACCTCCCTTCAACAGCCCAACCTGTCGATCATGTTCACTCCTAAGTTGTTTTTCACCCGTCGGAACAAGAGTCTTTTCTTCTAGCCCCAAGTGAAAAGATGGATCACCAGCGCGGAACTTCTCACGAATGCCTTCTGCGCCAGGATGGGCGGTGGGTAGAGGTGATTCAGATGCTTTAATCGCGGCGTCTGGCCAGAGAATTCGATGGGCTTCTTCAACCGTGAGAGGTGGTTCGTCTATTGTCATCACGGGTGATGTAGCAGCCGGAGCAGGTGGGTCAAACACGGCTTGTCGAGGGGTCGTCGGAGATCGGGACGACGATGTCGGTGTGCCGGTCCGGGCCCTTGGTGTCCGTGCGGGACTGTCCGTGATCAGCGCAAGGTCTGCCGATCCCTGATAATCTAGGCCTCTGGTGGTTGTGCTTGTGGTAGCTTCTGATCGGGGAAGCGACCGGGTTACTGATGTTGAGTACAGACTATCGCTATCATCGTCAGAGTCTGTGTAATCTCCTTCACTCTCAACCACGCTGTGAAGAGTGATACCATCTGCAGTATCAGCTGGTGTCCGCTTAAGAACGTCAGACTCCTCCCTGAGGACCTTTTCTTCGTTTGTGTTGGGTCCGATTGGGATGTGATGCTGAATGGTCGATCGTTTTCGGTCCATACGGAGAATATTCCTCATAAGATAAAGCTCATGCTTCTTGTACGTCTCGTAGTATGCCCGGCTGACCATAGCTGCCGAGTGAAGGTCATCCAGCTCGTCTAGTTGGCACATAATGCGAAGGCGAATGATTTCTGGGAATTCTGTAGCGACACTGTAGTCTGGATCATGCGCTGCCATACGGTTGAGCCTTTCATTAAGTTGAGTTTGGGGTTCTCGTTCCTTATGCTTTGACAAGCCCCAGCCATGACTCTTGCCGCTAATGTCGAAAAGTGTCAAGCCCAGGACACTGTTGAAGATATCACTAATAGCAGAGCGAAACACCGGACCTGGATCACACACGCCTCGGTGCACTGGCGTCGGCGGTGCTGGAATCCTCCTCAGCGCATCCACAATCTGCGCCAGGCTTTTCGGTTGTGGCTGCGACCTGGGTAAATGAGACAACACATCCGACGACATGACATAAGGCAAAAGGTTCATCTCGTTATAGAGTAGCATCAGCCAACCAAGATTCGTGGCGTCGCACCAATGGCTACCCTTGGGACATCGCGGGGTGCTAGTCAGCATCATTGGAGGTAGAGCGTCTGGTGAGAAGCTGGAATTCAGCGGCGTGGGTTCGGTTTGGTCGGGTGTGTTGTGTGTCGGTTCTCGCATGTACTCCCGAATCGCACTAACGCAACACTCGTGTATCTGCGCCACCTTTGCGCAGCGGACAGCCCAGATCTTGTCTTTGATCTTCTGCGGCCATGGCTTCGACTGTAGCTCCTTCTCATCCACAAGGTTCAGAATTGTAGTTTTTGACATGCGCGAGAAGAGACGGCGCAAGCCAAAAGCGTAGCTAATGACCAAGAGACCGTCTGGCATGTCGTCTGCTCCCTTGTGCATCCATTGTGGTAACCATCTATGCTCAACGACAAGTTCCAAAGGCGATGTACTCTTGTATCTCATGCAACACTCGGCAATAGCGACAAACTTGTCGAACTCGATCTCTCGTGGAATCATCTCGCTATGGTGGTGCGCCCCGTGTAGTAAGATCTCCAAAGAATCCAGATGGTTCAGCTCGACTTGTGGCATGCGGTACAGTTTAGCCTCAGATCCGTCTTTGCAGTAGTACTTTGTCGGTGGCAACGGTAACTGCGACGAGATATCATCGTCGTCGTAGAGGTGAAGACTGCTGGAATTCCCCGCAAACATGCGAGCAAAGATGGGTGATGTCTCAGCGAGCATGTAAGAAGAGACCCTGAACCGAAGTGCCGGGTCGCTGTGGCTGCATCCAGGGGCAGTGTTGGCGAACTCCAGTATAGCATCGCCTCGCTGGGATATGGCGAATTCTTTAATAGTTCGGTCTGGGGAGATGCCGGATTCACCTGTCTGAACAAGCTGTCGGATTTCTAACAGTTCCTGTCGTATTCTCTCATAATCATAAAATCTCATTTCATATTTTGGAAACTGCAAATGGTCAGTTCGTGATGCACTTCAAGTGCTGGTCTGGATGGACTCACAAATTGGGGGTCTGCCGACATGACTCGAGTAACGCTAGCATTGCGCATCCTCTGGACAGCTTCCTTCCGGAACCGCTTATTTGTGAATAGCGCTTCCACCTGTTCTGGCGTCGCATCGCGCTCGTTGTTCTTGTATGTCTCGATCAAACATGTCCGACAAGCATCAGCCAGGAACTCGAGCCAATTCTTCCAGTCGCGCACCGATGACAGCCAAGCGTCGCTCTGGTGTATACTCTTTCCAACACTTCCAGAAACAACCTCAGCAAGACTTCTCCCACTGAAGGAACTTCTCGTATCGTATATATGGCCAGGACTTTGAGGAGAGTCAAGTGTTGAATCGCGACGGACGAGATCACTGCCGTTGTGAGGACCGCGGCCCAGCTCCTCTGTCAGGATATGCCGACATAGCAAAGCGCATTGCTCTTTGTGCTTTTTAAATTCTTTATAAGCCGAGTCGACGTGGTTCGGCGTGGTGGGGAAATTGCGAGGCATTCGTTGTACGATCGCCTGTAGCTGTCGGATATGAGTCTCTTGACTGTCGAGCGGATTCGCAGAGTGGCCATCGGGGGATCTGGCATTGAGGTCGAGGTCGGAGGTACTTGTCTCGGGAAGATGTTGACTGATTATATTGATCTATACCACTACATCAGTATTCGCACATATGATCATGAACTTGTTGGACCAAACATACCCGTCTTGGAATCTTGTTGATCAGCGACTTCCATTGTCGGCCGCCCCCAGGAGGGGGCCCGTCGCTAGATGTTCTGGAGACCATGTCGACCCTCATGGATAAATTGGAATGTTTGTCGCCGGATCGGACGGAGTTTCTAGTAGATCGCATCAGGCTGGGATGGAAAGCGCAGCGTCAATGCTAGCGCCTGACCACAGCATTGTCGTCACAGCGTGGCAAAGAGGCGCCTCGCTAGAAGACTGCCGGACGTAAAGTTGTGATGCACTCTGGAGCGTTGGGCGGGAATCTGGGTGTCTTGTTTGTGGTGGTTTAGAGTCGCGACTCGACTTGTCCGTTCAACCGGGGATTCGGGTCGGGTGGTGCAACGTCAGTGTATGCGTCCCAGAGAACCGGAACCGTTGGAGTGTCGGTAATAAGATTGAAACGTGATGGACGTTGTGTGGGAATGAGTCAACCTGGTAATTCCGGAATACCGAGATTGAAAAGTGGCAGTAGGAAAGGAACCGTCTTCGGCTGTTGTTGTTGTTTGTCGTCGCCGTCGTCGTCTAGTCTAAATATTAGTAGAAGAAAGAACAAGGTAAAAGGCGAAGCGAGACCCGGGAAACTGAATTGAGAGTGACAGTGACAGAAAGTGGAGGAGGCCCTCGCTTGGGTCTTTAAAAGGTGGACTGGGGCTGGGAATGGGAAAGGGAAAAGCTGGGGTTGAAAACTGGGGCAGTAAGAAGAGAGGTCCTTGGCGTCTAGGCCCTTTGCTTTTGTTACACCTTGAATTAGTGGGCAACAGAAGCATGGGTTTCTCTTGGTAAAGTCTTGGTGTGCGGAGATGAATGACTATTCCTCGGTAGAAGAAGAGTAACTAAGGACTTTACCGGTGGAAGCAGACATAGAC
Organism: Fusarium poae; assembly: GCF_019609905.1. Taxonomy (NCBI): domain Eukaryota; kingdom Fungi; phylum Ascomycota; class Sordariomycetes; order Hypocreales; family Nectriaceae; genus Fusarium; species Fusarium poae. The sequence goes on from NC_058399.1 coordinate 692,694, forward strand.
GATAGTCTTGTTAAATTCCATGTCTATTCTAGAGTCCTATTCCGGTGGAGTCGGATTCATCCCAGTGATTGTTTACAGCCTCAAAGGAAAGGTAATGCGGGGGGGTTCAGTCAGTATTACGAGACAAAAGCAGCCCTACCGTTGAACCGTTTCTGCACGCCCGTTATTACAACAGTAATCCAAGAAGAAAAACTACCTAGGTATACAGTCACTCTTACGCTTCTACAATACACGAATTCTAACAGATTTACCAACTCCAAACACTTGTCGTTATTCCCCGAGTCAGACCTCCATGTCAAGATCCACCAAATCTGAGACCAAATCCAACTTCACGATCTAGGTACCCGCTCAACCACTTTGACCAGGCGATCTTGTACCAGGGTCTGCGGAAAATAAATACAGCAAAACTTGTTTAGTTTTTTCTTGCTTCTTTTCTTCCCTGTCGAGTGTCAGCCTTGTAATCTACGTGGCGGAGCCATCCGCAGTCACAACACTGTTATGGCTTATCAATCGCCATGGGTGTTGGGAGTTGCCTGGAATACGACGAGAACAAAGTCCTTTACACAACTACAGCTATAGTTTACGTGGTGTTTATTTCCTCAGTTTCAGAGTCCTGCATATCGTAGACAGTAAATGCACATATCTATATTGCAAAACAGTCAATTAATCTCATTATTGTTCATGTCTTCATCTCCCACCCTATACCAAAACCACTACAACTTCTCACTCTCCTCTCCAAAGACAAAAACAACTCTATCCCTCCCCTTATCATTCCACCCCTCCCCAATATCTTCAAACCTATACTTCTTCAACCCATCACTCCCCACACCAACAAGAACCTTCAACATTCCCACCGTCTCAGCTCCCAGCTCTTTCGGATCCCACGACCCAGGCCCAGACCCCCGCACCGTAACATCCCTCCTCCTCAACCCCATGGCCGAAATATCTCCCCCATCACCAGCCATACTTCCAATATTGATCCACGTAATCGCATTCTTTGCAGATGCTGTACTAGCACTCAAAAGAAACGCGTTCGGCCACGGTCCGTATAAAAAGTCCAGCACGATATCTGCATCTGCGGCAGACGAGAAATCTGTTTCAGTGGGAGTTGATGCGAGAACTACGCTCGCGTCCAAGTCAAGCTTGGATAGTGCTTCTTCGTTGCGTGCTGAACCGACGACACTTGTTGCGCCGAGGTGTCGAGCAACTTTGATAGCGATTTTTCCACTTGCAGTTGTAACACCGTTGATAAACACCTTGAATCCATTTTCCTTCAGATCCACACGTTTGCGCAGGGCCATCCAACTCGCCATGACAGGATTAATCATGGCAGCTGCAACAACGGGATCAACGCCATCAGGCAACTCGACGATACTGCGAGTAGGAGCGTTGACGATCTCAGCATAACTTCCACCCGTGGTACCAAGTAGGGAAAAGTAGACATTTTTGCCGGTTGATACATTAACGCCTACACCGTCGACGCCGGGACGGTGGGGAAGTTCAGTAGCAGTGTAATGCTTGCCAGCAGCTCGTGAGCGGACAAGTTGGTGGAGACCGGCAGCGAGAACACGAATCTCAGTCTCGCTGTCGTTGACGGGAGTTTGAGGCGGGATGACCTTTACAGGTTTGGGAGTTTGGCCCCATTCTGTGACTTCAGCTGAAAGCATGCTCATATTGTAAGATTATAATGATGATGAATAGTGATGATGATGATAATGATAATGAATGACTCTCCTGGGGAATTAGCAATGACTTTATACTTCTACATCCTGCATAACCCCCTCAAATCGTCACTCGATGGTCTCGGATTTGGTCAGTCAGCACCAATATCCATTCGTACTCCAGCTGCAGAGAAGCTAACTTCTTAGTAATGAAGCGCCTGCGTTGCTAAGCTTCGGGAATTACCGCAATTACCCGCGCGCGCGAATGAGAAACCACTGAGGAATTGATAATACATCATGTAATCTACAGATTGACGGAACTTCGGCATCATTGATTAATAGTGAGGTCAATCAGTTGACGCAGGCTTGGGCATGATTAATGACATTTTCACATTTCAATAATCCAAAGTACTCCCGCTTGCATTAAAACTTTCATTTATCTCTTTTCTGTGTGCTTCGTTACATCTGCCCATGCTTTTTTCTCTGACAATCATCTAGAAAAACCGCTTGATCCTTCTTTGCCCATGCAGCCTAGCCTGTAGGATATAAACCGCTTATCCTTCCGACTCCCCCGCTGTAACATGGACTTTGTCTTAATGCAATTGCAGCTGTGTATATAAAACGCCTCCTCCCAACCGGCCATGTGTAGAAAGACGCCAACGCCTCTTCGTTTTCATGTTTCAACAAACAAACCGAACCGAACCGACCAACCAGCCATCCATCCCTTCCATTCCCTTTCCATTGTCTAGCCAGCGGTTCCGGCCTTCTTGCTGTCATTCTTTCATGCCATTGAGCCGACCATCCTGCGTTGCCAATCTGTAAGTCAACCGCTAACCACTGCGGTGTAAATGCTATGAATAAAAACACCCCCGGAACGTCAATCGTACACACTTGCTTTGATACATATGTAAATATCCTCACTTAGCTGGATGCATCCAGAAAAGTCTCCAATGTGTCCTTCTCATCTCTTCAACAGTCTTCCATCCATCTTGAATCGTTGATCGCGGTGTCGACTTGGCAATACTCCCTATCCAAAATGGCAACCTGCCGTTTGTAGATCGTGGAATCGTTGCATTGATGGTTCAAGCCTGAGGATATATCAGCCACTGGCCTAGAATCCCCTCGACATGTCTCGTCGCTTCTCAGATCGAGACCACCGCTCAGCCACCCTTTCGTTCTGATTCATGCTTGGGAGGTTGCTCGGCGTTTCCATGTTGTGCGTTGTTGCCACCCTTCTTCTTGCCTTTACCGGCCTTTTGCCAGCCGTTGTCACTCTCGCTTCGGGCTCCACGGACGTGGCCGTTTTCTCGGTTTCCATTGACCTTCTGTGAGTTGGACTTTTGGTTCTTCTGAGACTTTGATCCCTCCTGGTGATTCGGTGACTGATCTTCAGACTTCTGACCTCCCTTTGGCCCCTCGCCTCGACCTGACTTGGGACTGTTCTGCTTCTCAGACTTCCAAGGTCCATCCTTTCGAAGAACCGTGGGCGAAGGAGTGCGTGTCTCATACACTGGTGACAGATGAGCATAGTCTTGACCAACAGGACGATCAATGCGGTTCTCAGCAATAGCGAGATCGAGAGGAGCAATAACTCCATTCTGGTTCTGGCGCGACATGAGGCGCTGTCGAGTCGAAGGAGACAATCGAGAGTTTCCAACCATTGGATCCTGTACAATATGGGGGGTGCCCATGTAGTAAGCACTCATCATGGCAATACGATCGCGGAAGGAGGGGTCGTCTGCAGTAGAAGGCGCAGCAGCCATAAGCGGCGTAGCCGAACCGTTGGCCACCACGGGCACTTGACCAAAGGCACCTTGTTGGTTCATAACTCCCTGCGGCTCAACCATGGGCATGATGGGTCCATCGACAGGGTAGCCGGGCACTCCATTTGTAGCGTGAATTTGCAAGGGATTCTCAAACGTGGGAGTCTCGTCCGACGTGCTACTCTCCGTCCCGGAAGGGACTTGGCGTGGGCTTGGGGTGACACTTGTCTTCAAGTTGGATCCATTCACGACCAAGGGACGACCAAGGTTCTTGTTCTGAGTACCTGGAAAAGGTCCTTGTGCCAGTGGCGCAGATGAAGCTGTGGACGCAAAGTTTCTTGATTGCCCCAAAGGCGAAGGTGATCGTGACGTTCTCTTCATTCGGCGGTCGAGAATTGTCTGGGGAATCTGATCTGTCGATAATCGTCGTCTTCCAGGACTCGGGTTACTCGAATTCTGACCACCAAGATCTCCAAAAGCGAGACCATTCGTGGCCGGCACTGGCTGTTGAGGCTTCTTGCTAGGACTGGGGCTTTCTGACAGGTACATGGAATATTTACTCTCCTCCGACTGTGGAGAGTCGGTAGTCGCCTTTGGTGTTTCGTCAAAATCTGTGTCATCAGACATGAAACTGGGAACTGGGTTGCCATTTACGCCTCGAGACTGAGTAGGTCCGCTAAAGGATTGAGCACCAAAGTACGCAGCAGCCGCCTGTGATGAGGATGGGGAACGCGATGCAGGCTGCGAATGCGAACGCAGGGTACCATTTGACCCTTGTGTACCTGCTTCATTAGCCATACCGTTTCGCTGCAAGGGGCGACGGAAGTCCTGAGTAGCTCCAGTCGTACTAGCAGGAGACGAAGGATATGTTCCGTAAGTTGCACCCGCTTGGGAGTAGAACTGCTGTCCCAAATTCATATTGTATAAAGCATATAGATCTGGTCTCAGGGGAGCACTCAGCGGCGGATTATCGAACGAATTGGTCCTAGAGCGATCCGATGTCTGTTGCGGCTGCTGTTGGCCCGAGCCTGCACTTGTGGACATTCTTTGCTGTTGCTGTTGACCCATCGCTTGAGCCTGGGCCTGATGCTGCATAAATGCTGGTGACTGACTGGCATACAAAAGCCTCATGTTTTCTTGGTGCAACGCCATTTGAGTCATGAGGTCCTGCTGTGCATATTGGAACTGGAATTGATTCTGGTACCACTGCAGATCTTGCGCCATGTTGACCGGCTGCATGAACATGCCATTGTTGTTGGTGCTTGCATCGAATTGTGGAACGCCCGCGGATGCTCGCCTGTTGGAATTGCCGCCCCGGTAGTTGTTGTTATGTCGTCCACCGCGATGGTTTCCGCGACCTCCACGTCCTGAATGTGTCTGCGACGAGCTGCGAAGCAGAACAGGTCGAGGCTGTGGTGCAGGTCGAGACCATACTCGTTCCTCTTCCTTAGGGAAGACGTATTGCTCGCATGCCTCCTCAAAGTTCGCCACTGATATCAGATCAAAAGCCCGGCGCAATTCAACATGTAACCCATGGAAAGAATATTCATCGGCCGTGTTTCCGAGATTTCGAGATGTGTTGAAAGGCTCTTCGACACAAAGTTGATTGTTGATCGCATAATGCCACTTCTTCTCGTGCTTTGTGATCAGCTTGCCCTGTCGTACCGAAAGAACGTGCTTGTCGTAGTCAAATTCGTGTGCGTAAAAACGAAAGAACTGGAACAAGAGCTCGGCAGTGGATGACTTGTTCTTGCTTCCAAAACCAGCCAGCTTATCAATATCGTCGGCGAAGTCGGGAAGCGTACCGTCGGGCTTGGGTAACTTGTGTGGCGACTGATGCAAACAAGGGAGGACAGGCGGGTTGCGCAGCTGCAGGAACGCGATTATCAAGCAAATCCACGTGTACGAACTCAATGTGCCACCAAATGCTACCGAACCGTTAGACAGGAAGTTTGCGGAGGAGAAAACGACATACCCGCATCATTGACTATTCTTCTCCGTGTCCAATATTTTATAATCATAGCAAGCTCGCGAACCCGTGGGTCAATATCGATATATGTTCGAACCATGCGCGTGTTCTCTAGTGCAAGGGTGTTGTTGACATTCATGTCGCACGCAAGGCCCAGTTCAGGGTCCCATATCTTGACAATGGGTACCTTGGCAGCTGAAATACAAACAACCTTTTCCATTCCTCCTGATCTGCTATTAGCGAGTGATTGGTGGTAGTGCAAAATGATACGTACGTTTCGCTAGCAGGTTGGCGATCATGCAGACACCCTCCAGTTCGTGCCACGATGTTGTGATGCAAATGTCCACTAAAGCGGGTTAGTTTACGGCCAAGCGGATTGGAGAAAAGACGCACCATCAGAATCATCTGAACAAAGCAGATTTCCAGAGGAACCAAAGAGATTCACCCGAATGTCATGTCCAGGCCACTCGTCATTGAAGATCTTTTCAAGCTTCGACACTAGTTTCTTTCGGTTCTCCTCGACAGCGGCGGTGGGCAACAATCGGTCAAAAACCTCTCTCATATCTGTGGCCAACTTTCGCTCCTCATCCTCGGTCAACTTGCCCTTGACCGTCCGCAAGTCCAGCTTTTCCAGACGATCATTGCCGACCGAGTACGGTATTCTCCTCCTGGAATTTATTTGGGCAGTCTCATATTTGCAGCCTCCTAATCGTGGCGGCAAAGGCCGAAGCGCAGGTAACGTACTATTTGTCTCAGAATAAGCCGATCGCGGGGAATGGTTATTCGTGCCAGTAGGCGACGGTTCGCGGTCCTCAAATGAAAATTGCCGAGCGTGCTGGTGAGGCGTCGAGGGCACTGAACTAGAGTGGGACTGAGCCGAGGGTGCGGATCGTCGGGGTAAAGGCCTCGATGAGTCGGCGGCCTGCTTGGAAGGCATTTTGGACGGAACCTCCTTGGAGGATACAACCGAGCGACTCTTGTCTAAATTCTGGTGTGACCTGCTCCCATGGCCTCCAGCTGTGCTCCCCTTGCCGGCGGAGGCGTCCCTTAGCGACACCTTGCTAGAAGATCGCGACCGTGGCGCCGCCTGGATGTAAGGAGCAGAGATGACGGGAGGGAGTGGCGGTGTCTGCAGGCCGCCGCCGCGGGAGGGGGAGATGAGCTTATTGTAATGGAGGAGTTGAGCGTGGTAGATATTTGATTGCTGAGGGAGGAGTAATGGCCAGAAGTCGACCCGAGTGTGGAATTGTGTGGCGGGCGTATCGTGGAAGAAATAGCCCTCAGCGGCGGAAGCGCTGTGCGTACTTGTCGCTGATGGTGTCGTCGGATGCGTTGTGCTCGATGATATCGTCGAGGCAGAAGTCCAAGGACTGGAGGGATAAGGATGTTGCGGTTCGGCCGTTGTGGTCTGGGCGTCCATATGGAGCAGCGTGTGAGCCCCGGGACGGTTCAAGTGATTGCGGGGACCGGCGGCAGTATATGCGTGACGACGTTGCGTGCGTCTGGGCTCGTGGATCCGGTTCTCTTGCTTGGTGGCGGCGAACGCTGTAGAAACGCAAACTGGAGAGTGTAGAAAAAAGTCGTGCAATTCAATTCTTTTCTGAGCGCTAGCGATGGCCTCGAGACTTCAGCATGCAATCCAATGCCAGAGTCTATCGTAGCGTCAGGGGCGAATCTGGTCGCTGATGAGAAGCCGCTGTTCCTGGGTGGGAATAGCGAATGAGCGAACCAACGTCAGAGCCAGAAAGTAGGTATGTAATCGACAGCGTATTCGATCGAGTGTGAACGAGTATCTAGATCAGAGCACAAGAAATCGCGTTGAGTAAAAAAAACAGTGAAAGATTGTAGCCGAAGTGCAGTCGGTATAACAACAATTTCCCAGGGCGCAGGATAAAGATGGCAATGTAGGTAGGTTTCTGGAGATGGCGAACAGTGGCCTGTGGACTGGACTAATGGACTATGAACTGAGCGTGTCGGAGAGGCTTGTGCTTGTGCCTGTGGGGGGGCGTCGTTGCCAAAAGGGGGTCGCTCGGTGCGAGGGACGCCGGTTCACCTCGTCTCGTCTCGTCGGGGGTTAGAGGGCGAAATGATGGTATGGAGGCAGGTAGGTACTGATTGTTCAGGGATCGAGAAAGACGTGGCGAGGATGGATGAGAAGAAGCGATCGAAAAGAGCAGAGCAGAGCATGTAGAGTTGATAGCAGAGAGAAGAATTATGAAGAAAGAAAACAGAGACAAAGCAAGATTGGAAAATGCGGATGTGTATGGGAATGACAAGAGATGGCGTTGAGTAGCGAGATGGATTGGACGGGATGGATGGATGTACAGGACAGGACAAGGACAGCCCGTTGGTTGTTTAGTTTTTACCAGTTGGAGTGAGAGTTGAAGGAGAAAGAAAGATGTCAAACAAGGCAAGACAACCCAGGTACGACGAGACAATACACTCTTTCTGGTTTGGACCTTCTGATCTGAGGGGAAAGTAGGTAATATCTCGTCTCGTTACGGTAGTCGTTCTGGATCTGGTAACATCAATATTTGGGGGGAGGGGGGGGAAATGCAGGCCTTCACCGGGAGTTTTAGTTAGCGCACCAAGTACCCCCGACAGTAGGTTGGCAGGTACCTACTGTGCTGCGCTGTAACTGCCTTTCCATGGACCCGGGGAGGCTGACTGAGGGGTATGAGTTGGTGACTTCGCACTGTAACCAACACAAGTTGCGCACCCTTTAAATAGTGCACACCTCGGAAGGGAATAAGCTCACCTGCAGTTTTAAACGGGGACGTTTTTAAGCTCACCTAAGCCTTTTATCGTATACCAGTCAGTGATTGCACGCTAAGTTTGTTGAAGCTGATGCTGATTCTTCTTCAAGATACCACCATGGAATCATTGCAATCACAGTGACGGTATAGCACAGTGTTTAGTAGGCCAATTACCTAGCCCCAACCCAACCCAACCATCTATCACTCACCGTCCGCTGCAGCGAATGGGCCTTTGTACCGGTAGTGAAAGCGGGGATACTGGACAGCCTCAGCAGAGACAAGCCCCGGGAAGGTTCAAAGCAAAGATCATCAAAGGGTCAATGTTTCTGAAGGAAGACAATAACCACTGGAATTGAACCGTGTAGCAAAGCAATAGCCCAGAGGCCGGTCACAAGTAAAGAATGGGGCCGAAATAGGAGCCACTGAATCTGTTGTATTAACAGCAATTAGGCCTGCCCTGTCTCTGTCTGCATTGGATGGAATAATTCGAGTGCTATTTCGATATACCGTGCGATTTTCGGTGATTACTGACTGTTTGGGCTACTTGTCCTAGGATATTCATTAACATTAAAAAAAAAAGACTCCATCGGAATTGCCTCGCCAAGTCACATCACATCACATAGACTCTCATCCATTGACGATACGTTGTACAACACGAGTTCATCATTGATTTACAACTGCCCAGCTCTATCCCGACTGCCCTCAAGGTTGGTCAGTCAAGGTCAAGGTTACTCCTGACCCCCGGCTAGTCTAGCGCTGTGTCAGTATCTACAGGGGGAGCACGATGGCCCAGGGACCCTGATTCTGCTAACAACCTCCCCCCTGAAAGGTCCATGTATCCACCTGTCCATCCTTTCTTCCACCCCAAGCTGCGGATTGGATGAATGACCTCCTGGCCGCTTATAATCCATGCCTAGCTCAGGCTGTTGTTGCGCCGGTACGAGTGGAACAAGTCACTTTGTGCGTCACATGACGTGATATTCTACTTGGAGCGTTCGTATATCCAATCCAAAGTTCCCGTTCCTGAGAGGGCGGGTTCTGGATTTCGAGGGGTCGGTCCTCTAATTCCCCTCAAACTCAGGACCCCTTTGTTCGATGGTATTTCTGGACTTTTCGGTGCTACAACATTGACAGACAGAGACGACAGGCAGGTCGGCAAGAATAGCAGAGAGATAGATGGCTGAAGATGCCCCCGGACATGTCCGTCTGTGAGCGGGTACAGAGGTACCTTTTTTATTCTTTTACCTGCAATGCAGTGGTTTGCTGAGATGCAGCCTCAAAAGGCCGACTCTGTGGGGAAGATATGCAGATACTAAAGATACATTACATGTTCAACTAACCACAACTGAACTGGACTAACTGATTTGTGTGTGTGTGTGGAGGAAGTGGAAAAGGGCCTGGTCTCCCTTTCATGATACATTTCTCAGGTTATTCATATGTATGGTGACGATATTCGAAAGCGACGTCTCCTATTCCTTCTTGGTTCAGAGTAGTAATTACACTTGGGATCATCATGTCATTTGTTGATGTGTCATCTCAACCTGAAGCAAATGTCCACAGTTTTTCCAGAGCAAAGAAGCCAAGCCAACATTTGTCCGATTAATAACAAGAAACCAACAATTCTACCAAGCCCTCAGGGTATTAGAAAGATTGGTCACTGTAAGCACAAGTGACGAAATTGGTAGACCACTTGATGCTCCTTAGACTACAGCTTTTAGACTACTTGTTTTTGTAACCTAAGATTGGGAGGTCATTCTTTCTACTCCCCACTAGCAAAACAACTCGGTAAAGGAGTCACAAGTAACATCTAGATCAAAAAATAGGAATCAATGCACCTAACCCACCCGCGGCCCGTGTGCTTCCCTTCCCCTTTAAGCACTGGAACTGATGTTCTCATGCCGCCATGCCAGCGCATTGAGCAAGACGGCGTTATGTGACCGAGATCAAGGCTTTAGGGTGCGGGTGCAGGGGTAAATCATGATGATGATGATTAGGCTTTTGTAGAGTTTGAAGTTTATTGCTTCAACGGCTCACTTGCATTCACTTCAGCCTCTCTCTCGTCACGCTAGCTTGACCAAACTATCGATAATTCTCTATGTAGATAGGCCTAGATCTTCAGAGTTTAGCGCCTACCATGTTCAGCTCAGCCTAAGATGGTTGATATGCCCAAAAGAGAGGGAATTCAAGGTCTCGTGATGCTTTGATCGTCAGTGGAAAACAACGGTCCACTGTGAAGTTTACGGATACGCCTCGTTCGTATCTTTTTGTTGACGGCGTATGAGATATAATTAATTCTCCTTAAATGTCTCACCGACGATCCAGCCTCTTACTCTTTCATTTCTAGAATACGCGCCATTGTCATACCTTTGAGGTCTCCCTTTTGACAGATCAAAGGTTTAATATCCCTTTACAATTCCAGAAACATGATTAATATCAGCCTCGTTATTTGTTGAGGGTGTAGATACAGTATAGTGCAATCCCTTGCACGTGTGGACCGAGCTTGACTTGCTTATTAGTATTGCTTATTCTGCCGATGACGATCGATTGAGATGTATCATGGTGCATCGTATTATGTCTCGTCTTGTCTGGAAATACGATCTCTCCCCGTGTCTATTCCTGGCCCGGCCACTCACTCATCTCTGGACACGTCTTTTCAATCACAAGTCTCGTCTCGGGAGATCAACCACCAGCCTCAAGCCACACTTTTTTTTTGTAGTACTGGTATCACATAAGTTTGTTTCCTCGTGGTTTCGGTTTTTTCAGCTCGTGTTTTTATTCACTATTTTCTTGTCATCCACACAAGCCATCTTTACAAGAACAACTCTTACCGCAACAGGTACAACCACACCTTTTTTTCGAGGTCCCTAAATGTCATCATGTTTACCTGTTTGGGCCTCTTCACAGTGTGCGTTGTCGCGAGCCAGTAAAATGCTCTGCCTTGACTTTGGCTGGGCTGAAAAATGCTGACTGACTTCAAGCTGACGAGAGGTGGCTTGTAAACTATTTGCTGGCTGCTGAAACTCAGTTGCTCTTTCCTCGTCTCGGCTCATACCGTCACTATTTTGTTACTGTAAGCGGCTGAACTGGACCTGCAGGTGGCTTCTTACCCAACACTCTCTCCGTCTACTAAGAGAGCAGTAGATGGATCCTCAACCATATAGTCAACGCTACGACGCGGAAGGCTTCTTGCTTTGACATTGCGACCAACATGCTTTAACCGACTTTCCTCATCATCTGCTACGGTTGCTACCCGATGATATCGGATGGCTACTCGTTTGCGCGTGATCCGAAACAAATGGCAGGCTGTCGTTGACCAAGTAGTCAATTGATCGATCGATGAAACACAGCTTTGTTTTGCGACAATGCAGCCAGTCATGATGCGCTTGACAAACGCCTCAGATGATGATGCATATGAGGAATCAAATGGCATTCTACTTTACCCACGGGTTGCTGCCGACCAAAAAAAACGGTTCATCACAACATTATTACAAAGTTGTCACGCCGAGAATTCAACGTCTTCTCTACGTCTTCCACTGTATGGAATTGTCCATTGTTAGGTCAATTGTTGTCGTTGTCGCTATCCGTGCCATATGTTGGTAACCGGGTTGAGTGATCAATAAGCAGTTTGCCAACGCCACACAGATGTTTGCTTCGAACAATAGACAGCGCCGACATGAAAAGAAGCCATTATGTCTTAAAAAATGCCGACTCCCCCGCCATTCAACCGCAGAGGTAGGCTATATGAAGGCTTCGTACAAAAGGACGAGCGTCTGGCTCAAGGCAAACCGTCACCCAAACGCACTGATATAGAATGGATGATACATATCCATTTCGATGGGATTCGTACTGCTGCTTTTGCCTCTTTGACTTCCATGATGGGGACCAGGTGGTCAGGTCCTTTCATCCATCTGAGGCAATCACACAAAATGCCAACGTTCCGTCTCCGACCGACGTGCTGCTTGAATACAAAACACCGGTTTACGACCCCCAAAATCAGCGATGTATTCCACCGCGCATATGGAGACGGTATAGGCAAATTGTTCGCGCATCACACCTGTCTTGTCTCCGAGAGTTTCCAACAGTCTCCATGGACCGACTGTGGGCCGTCATCCGCTACGAGTTCCAGCCGCCGGCCTTTAATACAGCCCGAAGACGATCTGTATTGACCAAAAAAGCAGCTACAGAGACCGAGTCTGCTCTTCAAGCACAAGCGAGGCTCGGTCTGATCGCCTTGCTCTCCTCGCCATCAGTTCCTGAAGATGTACTACAAGGAGGGGGCCTGATTTCTTTTGCCCTCAACGTTTACAATCCCATCTGGGGAACAAGTGTGATGTTTGAAGGTATTCGATACCTGTCGTATCTTTCGAATACCCAACATGAAAAGAACTTTGAACGGATAATACCGAAAAGGGGGGCTTCTGATGTACTCTACTTTGCCTCGAACCATCTAGGTATTGTATCTATATACTTCGAGGAACCTGCCCAGTCAAAACAGGAACTGCCTGGGATTTGGTGGAGTTTTGTGCACGGAAGTTTAAGGGATATTCCCATAGAGGGACACACCGATGTAAGTGGAACAATACCCAATGCTCCTATTCTAGTTCTAACATGCCCAGGGCTTCAAGATTCGTGACCTGCGATTAATGGGATCACACTACCCCGATGGAGGCCTGACCAGCAGGTGGTCGGTGTTGCCACCAAGACCGAGAGCTACATGGTTAGTGAACTTGGATGACAGGACTCACTCGAATCTTTACTTCAAGTCCCTGGACTGCGGGAAGCCTGGAATCACTGGCTTTTCAGCGTGCATGGTTGATGGAGATCTTGTGGATCTACATTACCATACTAAAGGCGAGAGCCTTGAGTTCTACCACGATGGCGGCGGCGATCGACGGCATGCCGTTTGGCTATATTTCCCGATTGAACAAGGTGAGCGCATCTTTGAAGTTTGGCGACGGCGGAAGAAGCCTAACTTTTGTCGGGACATTCCCATGGTAAGTCCTGGACGGTGACTGTTGTTGTCCAAGTACTAATTGTTGGACAGCTACGGACGAATAGAGGACGCGTATTCGTTCTAGGTACACACATCAACCAACATGACATCGACAACAAATACGACTGCCTCACTTCATTTCCAACACCTAAGCAGGCTCGGTTCTGGTTCAGCTGTCACGAGGGCTGTGTCGATTATCTAGCGTTCGACACTGAAGACAAACGCCACGACAAAAACGAGTTTCTCAGACCGCTGCAAGGTACCTCTGCGCTGCGGTCTTCGGGCGCACCGGCCCAAACCTTTGCCTCGTCGGCGCCACTGAAAGATGTAGTCGAAGTTGTGCCATGCAAATCATGGGCGCCTGGGTCAGCTGGGATCGTTGGGCTCGTGTTCACGTACTCGGATGGGCATCGCGAAACGCTCGGACAGGTACGGCTTGACCACCTTCTCGCGCCGATAAAGGCCGAACCAACAGGGGATATCTGGCTGGGACTCAGGTATCTCGCCCGTGGTTCGGTCGTTGAGGCGATTAGATTGATACCGTCGAACGGCGAGACAATTTATTGCGGGAGCACATCTGAGGCTGGGCTGCATTGGCGTAATGCTAAATGGCAAGGACGGCTGGACTGGTTCTTTTGGTACGGGATGACTTTTCTAACCTACCATTCACAACCCATCCCAGATCAGCATATTGGTAGGATCCTGGAGATGGAGGGAGGGAGAGAATGGGAGAGGAAGAGGGAATCAACGACTGACCTTCATATACCCTTCAGTCCCCTTTCCAGTGATCGCTCGGTGGGTGGGGGCTTGGTAATCATAGACCCTTGATGTAGATGTATCGAACCCATAGTGGTGAGGTCTCTTCTGCTTCAGTGTTTTGGCTCGTTCAAAGTTCATGTTTACTATGAGATATCCGTGCTAGGCTAATAAAATTCTCGCTCCATCTTCAAGTTCCATAACATCATCCGCCCTCGCAGCTTTCCCACCCCAAATAACAGTCCCCGTTCCATCTACAGCAAAAGCACCAGCTTCCTGCCACTTGTTTCCCATGGTCGTCAAAGGTCCCTCATCTTCTTCATCCTCTTCCGGTCCGACACTTTGGACGGTAGTCTTTGGTTTGGGCTTCGTCTTTCCCTGTATCGCACCCGCTACTTTCTCACCCAACCACCCCGTCTCTTTCCAACTCTGCACTTGCGTAGATGGATTCAAGACATACCACATACTACCCGTACCTAATCCCCATGCCGCATACAGAGCTCGATCTTCATCGACTACTACACGTACACTCCATGCGCCGCCAAGAAGATCAACCCACTTCTTTGTCGCTTGCTCTGAGGCGTGCGAAACGGCTATACATGTAAGTGCATCTCCATAGCGATTTGCCATTGTACGAAGATTTATAAAGGTTTTTTGCGCAACTGCTTTACCGTTAGACTTTGTTTTAAATTTGGTTGCTGGAAGTAAAAGAGACGGAATTGAGTTGGTCACTTAGACCAAACCTCTTACTAGACTTATGATGCCAAATTTTCTGTGTAAAAAATAGGGAATAACTTACATGCACAGCCAACACAGCGTAAAAACACCACCAAGGTCCTCTTCCCAAGTCTTAATTTCTGCGTTTTATCCACGGGTGCTTTATCACCGATTCCAGGTACGCGTCCGACGGATGCAGCAGCGGGAGGCGGCGTTAGCCACGGCTGTACTGTCAGAGGCAGAGACCGAACAGACATCCAAGATGCCCAACTAGAATCTGCATCGTTATCGGATGGTGAAGGAGGGTTTTTGCGGAGTTTGTTTGGCTCGCGCTTTTCAGTGGGAAAGGAGAGTATATCGCTTGGTATACCAGCCTTTTTGAGGGCGAGTTTTGTAGTGAATGATGAGAGCATTGAGCGGCTTACGGGACGACCCGGAAAATTTATAGATGAGTCAGTACTGATGATAGGTAAGTTATACAACTAGGATTGAGTTCAAATATACTGAATAAATTGTTTTATGTAGTCGTTGAAAAAAGATGAGACGTGGTGTTGAGTTGAAACTCCAGGGGGGACGGATTCTCAGTGACGCTAGTAGGGGTTTGGAATGGGGGCGAATAGTGCAGGGTAACGCGAATGGTAAAGCTTCGATGAGATGGGAATGTGGATGACGGGAATAACATGAGCCGCGAGCTGGGAATTATCTAGATATCTAATTTATATTCTGGGGGAGTAATCAGGCCATCCAATAAAGATCTCGGGGGATGTCATTTCACCGACTGCCTACCTACAACTTGTATGTTTACCTTTTAGAATTGCCAAATGCATCGTCAACCGAAAGGAGCCTCCTCTTGCACATCAAAGTTACGTCTGTAGTGAGTGAGCGTATTTCCCAGATAATTGAGCTTCCGTGGACAGTCACGGACCTTGTGTTGTCTTTGAGATGTTGGGTTTAGAAGATTTGTATCCAGATATTATTCTATTTTTTCCGCTCCCCGTGAGTGTAGATTAGACATCGTTTTGCACATTGCTTTCTTGCATGAATAAGAAGACATCCCGAAATAGAAACACACCCAACGCACTGCATGTTCTTATTCTCTAGATAGACCCCAAGCAGCAAAATACCTAAGGATATTTATTATCTCTACAGTTATAGGTTAAAAGTCTAAAACCTCAAAATGATTTACAAGTCTGTTCATTCTCGAGGCAGATCTACTTTGCCATGGAATTAGAGCAGGTACTTAGCCATGCAGTGATTCAATGCTACTCTAGATTTCTAACCTTTTATCTTGTGCTCCCCTTTTATTTCGTTTCTTCTGAGCATCGATTTCCATTCATTCCCCTTAAACACATCATCATGTTGGGGAGAACGGCTCGAGATCCTCTCCTTAAGCAAAAAGAAGACGAAACCGAGGCCCAATTTCACAATCCCCAGGTCTCGAATGCAATGACCAAGGAGGTGGATGGCCCTTTGGCCTGGGAGGTGGGCAGAATCTGTTGGGTTAAGATTTTGGCAGTGCCTGCCAGCTGTCAAATGCGAAATTGAGCTGAAGCTCAAATCGCATTTTGTTTCTTTCTCCGCTTCACTCCTTCTCTTCTTTCTTCACCTTGTTCTTTTCTGCTGTGTTCCCCCCAAGCATCGCAACCAACACCACCTCGTGCCGTCGACGACATGAGCGTGATAACACACGATGTTGATCCCAACGGGGATCTTGTTGTCGTTCTGAAGAAACCGAACACGAAGAATGTCATTCCCGAAGTTTCTCTCCGTCAAGAAACTAAGCTGGGCCAAAATGCCCCCACGTTCGCGCCCGACACCACGGACGTGAGAACTCCTTCGATGCCCTCTGGACTCCCCAACAATGCAGCCATCGGTAACGCCATCTATCTTGATAAATATAAAATTTTACTAACGTCTACTCTGTATGTAGCGGGAGAATCCGATGAGATACGATTTCGAGTATCGTCTGCGCATCTGAAACTAGCTTCAGTCCAGTTCAGGGGGATGCTCAGCCCGCCCTGGACAGAGTCTCAAGCCGTCAATACTCAATCGGATTACACAGACTCCGGCACTGAAGATCTATCGCCATCGAGCTCACCAGCTGCGGGGACCGGTTCTCCAGGCTCACCTGTGACCTCCTCTACTGGTCCATCTCCGTCTAGTCCATCAGTTTCTCAAACTCCTCGAATGTGGGAAGTAACAGTCACTGAATGGCACGCACATGCCTTGTTGACAGTCTTCAACATCATTCATAGCAAAGGCTCTAGTATTCCTCGAAACGTTAGCATGGAGTTCTTCACTCAGGTCGCCCTCATCGCCGACTATTACCATTGTGCCGAGGCATTATCTTTTGTCGCAGCGACTTGGTATTCATCGTTTGAGAAGCATGCAAGGAAATACGGGAAGGAAGTCATTATGTGGCTGGTCATTGCTTTAGTATTCTCATGGGACTTCGTGTTTCATATGGCGGCCTATACAGTAGTACATGGTGGCGAAGGTCTCAGCCGTGTTACGATTCACGATCTCCCCTTCCTCGAAATTCTCGGTCAGTACACTCGGCTAAAATAATTTCCATACTATCTGTATCTAACAGTGGACTTAGAGGAACTGAACAAGAAAAGGACAAGGGCTATCTTTGAGCTCAGGCAGAAACTGAGGACTGTCGACAGAGAGTTGAGGAAAGGCGAGATAGGCTGCGACAACACATGCAGATCAATGATGGTCGGGTCATTGGTTATAGAGAAAGAGACCAATCGGGATTTGATAACTACAACGTGTATCAACCACAATGCGGTGTCTTTGTCCAAAGTCATCACTGCGATAAAGGAATTTGCCCCGACTGTGTGGCATGACTCTACAGGCTGTGCTCATGCATGCAGCGCAGCGAAGCTCATGCTACCATCCATCAAACAGGTTAAAGACGAGATCGCAACTATCACGCTCTCGGACTTTCAGCACAACAAAGATGGTTCTAGCACAAAGGGCGCTTAGAGGAAACAAAGGTCTCGGTACTCTGATCTTCTGTATGTATGTATGAGAATAAAGATTGATACAAACCCATGAGAATACCAAGAGCCTTTACTATCAAAAAGAATTGTGACATGTCTCATCCCAATCCAAGTATGCTTGTTTGGTTGTTTGCTTTATTAAAAACCCACGCACCATATTTCCCTTTTCCAGTGTCACCTTTGAGCGCCAGACAAACAATCACCCCCAGCAAACCTACAGCCTCAATTATCTCATATCGTCTTCATACAGCATTGGGTACAGTTCTTTCATGCTGCTATTGGCCAGTCATTTCAAACCGTAACGAATGATGCCATCTCTTGCAGGAATACACGCTTCGGCGAGATGCTTTGTAGATCTCATGGAGTGCCCATGATACAAGTGAATGGCAACTCTATCTATTTATATCGAGATATTCTAATCGCTTTGGTGAATTGGTCTTCAATCTTCCGGTATCAGTAATCTCGACATCAATCCGATCATGGGGGTTATCAGGCATGATATTGACCCGAAGGGGGATCTTTTGATCGTCCTCAAGAGCCCAAATACACTGAACTTGATGCCAGATCCACCCATCGAACACGATTCCTATCGCCCGCCCCCTCCCTACTACAGGCGTATTCTCGTTGACCCATCTCGAAATGACAAAATTGAGATTGAGTTTAGAGTCTCTTCATTACAAATGATCCGCTCTTCCGCTTTCTTTGAGAGGATGCTCGGGGGACCATGGAAAGAGGCTGTGCAGGAGGCAACCGGTTCACCTCAACTTCGCAGAGTATCTGCAAGCGACTGGAACACAGATGCCCTCACGATCGTCCTCAATATTATTCACGACCGTGCCGGCGAGGAGGATGTACCACAAGACCCAAACACTTTCTTACTCGTTCATATAGCTGCCATCGTGGACTACTACCACTGCCAAAAATGTACACATATAGAGGCAGCTATGTGGCAATGGGCGCAAAGCGTCACATTTCATCCATCCGGAGATATCGTGAACCTATATATTATACGGGTGTTCTCATGGCACTTTTATTTCACCTACATAACCAGTCGTATCTTGGAGAATAGTCATGACTTGACGTTGATCAATATCAACGACCTGCCAATGGCAGAACTACTCAGTTAGTTTACAGCCCTTCAACTTCAGAATTGTTACTAAGAACCTCTACAGAGATGATTGAGAAAAAGAGACAAAAGACCATGGGCCAACTTCTGAGACGTCTCGATGTTTTGGCCGCAGGATACCAGAGTGGCCGCGTAGACCTCGTTGGCCGATGCCGGCTATCGGTGTGCGTGATGATTTTTAAGCATTCTCTGGATTCCTCAGCAAGAAGGTCGCTGATTGAATGCACAATTGGCGAGGTGTTGAATCGAATTCACGTCGCTGCGCATCCTGGCATATACGGCAAATACGACTGTATGGTCGTGACGATGGGCCGCAGGGATATCAAAAAGGCTTCTTTCCAACTTTTAGAGGGTATGAGCGTGGGAGATTATTAAAAGTTTATGACCAAATTGCACATAACATTTATTCAACACATAGAACTCGATTGTTACTTTCTGGTTGAGGGATTGTCAGAGTCGGACAGCATGAGACTTGATTGTAGCATCAACAGTGTTTTTCTTTTGACTCCTCAAGACATAGGAATGTTGGCACTGGAAACATGAGAGACGGAGTCAGTGGGTTATTTTATTCTTTTTAGACTAGACTTCGGATTGTTTATTTATGTATCCCAGATTGTGTATCGTGATTTGTGCCTGCCTGGACTTAGAGTAGTGTTTGTCCACATGTGGACCAAAGATTATACAGTATAGTGTATCTTTTGTCACTCTTTGATGCCTTGGTCCGTTAATTAAAGTGATATCTGAGAGTGATAATAAGTTTGTTGACCCACAGCTAGGCTACCGAAGATATACAATCTTTAACAGGATTGACTACCTGGCAGTGACAAGGCAGTGACAAGGCAGTGACAAAGAGTGTAGATTAACTTAGACTAAACAGCCAAACAGCCAAACAGCCAAACAATTTTTCTTATTCACTATTTCTTCCAAGTACTTAAATGACTGGCCAGTCGCTATATCAGACTCTCCCTTCTCATCCGCCGTCCCACATTGTCCTTCGAACGACAACAACATTTATAACTACCTTGTATCCCCCAGCCATTATAAAATATAGCTGCGACGATCAGAAGACACAATTGTGAGTTACCATAGACTCGATACCTGCGATGTCTATTCTTATTGTCTAAAGTACCGGTGCTGACTTCTCTCACTCAGATGCTGTCCATCTCCTACGAGATAGATCCGGGGGGCGACATTGAGCTGGTACTAAACAAGCCCAACAACCAGGAGATAGTCCCGCTTCTTCAGTTCACCCAAGACCCCCCTGATATTGATCTCAAGCCATTCGACAACTCACCATGTACCGGTCGATACAGCGTCTTTCAGGAACTCTATAGAACAGGTGTTTCGCCCGTCGACAGCGAAGTTCGCATGAGAGTCTCATCGCGCCATCTCATTCTTGCCTCTCGCACTTTCCAAAGCATGCTCGAAGGGCCTTGGAGTGAAGGAACTTCGTCTCCTCAGTCTCTCCGACAGATAGACGCATCAGAATGGGATGCCATGGCTTTTGCTATCGTTTTGGACATCATTCACGGACGTCATCTGGAAATACCAGTGAATATGAGCCTCGGCCTTGTCGCTCGTGTTTCCACGGTTGTCGACTATTACCAATGCCATGAGGCTTTGCATGTCTATCGCCAGAGCTGGCTCAGTGAGAACAAAGAGGTAAAGGCCCCGATGGACAGATTATGTAGTGCAGCTCTGTTGTGTCTGTATGCTGCGTGGGTGTTTTCAGATAAAACGACCATCTCGAACATGGCCCGTCTTACGTTGCTACATAGCGAAGGTCTAGCACAGATAGACACGTACGACCTTCCTATTGGAGGTATTTTAGGTGAGAGATCAAGGTCTATGCCAAGTTATTGATGTATCAACGATTCTAACACCACCGCGCAGACAATATCGAGAACCAACGACAACACCTTATCACCGAATCTCTTCAGCTTTTAGACACCCTGCAAGGGCAGCTGGTCAAAGAGACAAGTTGTCCTTCGGAGCAGGAGGCCCAGTGTACCGCATTGACGCTTGGAGTGTTGGTGCGTGTAAAGCACAAAATCTCGAGTTTCAGCACACCTCTGGAACACCCATACGACGGATACAGCCTCAATTCTGTTCTGCGTACGATTGCAAATATAGAAGAACCTATGGCACTGCATTCAAATAACATGAAATCTCGCACTGCTAAATGGAGCAAAACCTCGCGCCCATGTTCCATCGGGGGAAGATTGAAGGAAAGTATCGAGGGCATTCAGTCGGAAATTTGGTCCTTTTGTATGAGAGACACCCTGGAGAAGACCTCCAAGGAGGAGACACGTTACAGGATGAATTTTGGAGATACAAAACTCATCGACGTGTGGACTGGACCTCTCAGCACTACCAATTGTTCAGATACCGAGTAGTTAAGGAGAATCTAAAATCTGATGATTATCTATCTAAGCCTCTGTTTTTGCCAGCATCGAATCATCCAAGTATACCATATCAAGTGTTTCAGGTATCCTCAATGGCAAACTTTTACACGATTCGATACTGTTGGTAGGTATGGTATGTAGTAAGCTTATGGAAAGTTATGATTGAAGCCCAAGATGAAATGTTCTTTTCGATATTGCTGCTGGCTTCAGATTCGAAGCCAGAGTCTGAGTCTGAGTCTGAGGCTGATGTTTGTAATTGCTGGTGTTGTTTTTCACGTACATGTTGGTGAAGAGGATGGAGATGTGGAAGTAGTGAAATCGAGTAAATAGAGTACTGGCGAATGAAAGGAAGTGCGACATTATTTTAAAAAGGACCAATTAAGTTGTGATATGACCTTTTGTGCATTACTGACTGAGTGAATAATGGATGTAAGTTGGTGATACTCTGATACGGGCGTGTTTGTGCTGAACAACTCATGTTTGGAGAGGAGAAACGTATCACGGAGATGATCCGTTATTGGCAACTTTTTAAAGCGATCACATAACTCCGTCAATTCATGCGACTATTCTGGACATGCTCTTGGCCGATTATCTTCTGTGTCCTAACTGACATACTCTAGCCAGGAAAGAACTCTATGCTAAACACTATGATAGCTCCGGGGGCAACGATCCCGCCTCACTGCTAGGCAGTCAAATTGTATTTCGAGATAGAGTACTCAATTCCTTCGAGAATGGGGTTCAGTCGCTTTTGAATGTTACATGAACAATAACGCTCTTGTGGCCTCGGATTGGGGAATTGGCGGGCTCTTGAGACGAGAGTGAAAATATTGTAGCCACTGTATGGAGCGACAGGCGATGGGTCAAGAAGTCCGAGTTTGTGTTGTTCCCGTATTAAAACACCAAGAATAATAGCGGAACAGTTGGGATTCCCATTGGTAGGACAGCCCGTCTCTTCTGAAAGTGTTTTACGAAGAGCATTCAAACCGGTCATGTACCTGCCGATGAGCTCCTGTCTCGCGGTATCAATTTCCGCTGTCCTGTGTCAGTACTGTAGTCATGGCGAGCCTGTATCGGGATCATAACGAACCGAGAACCTGATGGGCAGGGAGGTCCTTGAAATCAATGTTTGCAAGACCTATGGATTCCTCAAGAAACATCCTTGATATATAAGACAGTTTCTCCCTATTTGAAAACACTCAGGAGATGTACAGCCATAAGAAGCTGATCTTGCAAAATCTACCAGGCACTTCATGTAATAGATTGGCCATCCATATGTCGCTGATAAGCTGAAGGGATTCGTGACATTCGTAGTAGTCGACTACAGTAGCGATGCGGGTCAGCAGTCCAATGTCGATAGTTTTTGGGATACCCTGATAACGCCCGTGGATGACATCCAGTACAATTACCAGGGCGGCAGCGTCCCAGTCAGTAGTCTTGATCTGGAGGGGAACAGACTGAGAGCCGGGGGCCTGAGAGAGATTCTCTTTCCATGGCCCCTCCAACATGGTGCGGAACGTGCGAGAGGCTAGAATCAGGTGTCGGGAGGAAACTCGTATCCGAACCTCGGTCAACCCATCACTGATAGAGTTGGAAGTGCTTGTTTCTAGAGTATCAGCTTCCATGGTATCATCTTCTCCTCCACCATCGGCGTCCATGGCATCTTCTTCTTCCTCTTCTTCCTCAGGGTTGAAGACGGCGTATCGTCCACTCAAGGCCGGGTTGTCAAAGAAATCATCGCTGTCGCCATCAAACATGGGTACACGAAAGTTTTCTTTCTCTTCAAAGGTGACGATTGGTACAATCTGCTGTTTGTTTGGGCATTCCAACACGAGCTCAATATCACCGCCAGGGTCGATTTCGTACGTGATTATTGTCATCTCTGGTTAGGCCAGCCGGGCGGAAGGTAGGCCGAATGAAATCCAGTACTGGTTTGGTGGTTGATAAAATGTGAGATCAAAGATCAGCTCCAGTAGGTTTGATACCGACGGCGTGCTGATGTTTTTGTTTCATTTGCTCCGAGTTCCTGTTGCTTTTTTGCAAACCCATCTGGGGGCCAGCTGCGTGTCAGTGTCAATGAAACGGCAAACGACAAGTACCTGTGAGTGGGTCTTGACGGGGAAACATTAACCTCTGAGCTTCAGACGACAAAAATAAATAGGCCAAAAACCTGCTCTAAATCGCCTGAACTGGCTTACTAACTTCGTCTCTTGTGGTTCTTGGAATTTTATTTTGGATATAATTATGTATTTGTATTAATCATGAAAGCTATTTCTCATCATCCTTCCACAGCACCATCTGCAAAACTGTGATTATCCAGGGTATTTAACCAAAAGTAATCAAAACCGGACATTCACGGATCATGCAATCATTCGAACCTAAGACTCGTTGTTGCCAGTCTCAGACTCTATCTGAGCCTTCCGCGCAGCGTTGAGAGCCTTGAGCTTGGCAGTGCCGAAACCCAAAACACCGTCCTCCTGGTTATCACCCAGCCAGGGTTTCTTGGAATCACTGAGCATGCTACCAGTGACAAAGTAGACAAGCTGACCAATGATGATAAGAACAAAGGCAATGGGGTACAGGAAGTGAATGGTGTAACCAAAAACCCGGATACCGATAATGACACCCCAAAAGTTGGCAGTCAACAGCGAAATGTTGAGGAAAGCCGCACTTCCCATGCGCAGCATGATGGGAACGAGGATGTAGAAAAGGTTCAAACACAAAGTGTAACCGACGATCCAGCCGATAACCTTACCGTTCCAGGTAGCGTTATCGAAAGACTCGCGGTCAAAGATGGCGGCCTGAACACCGTTGATGCACATACCAAACAGACCCAGGAAAGACAGGACGTGGTACAAGTGAGCTCGAGAAACGAGCCACTCCTCGAAAACATTGGTGGTACCGTAGAGAGTAGCACCGAGGAGGGCGAACAAGTCACCCTTGACCATGTCAAGACCGTTACCGCCGTTGGAACCGGTGATGTGGTCGCTGCCAATCAAGATGCCCATACCACCGCAGCAAACCAAGATACCAATGATCTGGAAGACTCTGTAGCGGACCTTGAGGAGGAAGAAGGAAATGACAACGACACAGACAATAGCCCAGAAGTTGATGAGCTGGGCGGACAAGACGTTGGTGTATCGGTAGGCCAAAACGGTAAAGTAGTTTCCCTCAACGTCCAGGAAAGCCATGATCAGATACTTCCAGCCATCCTTGACGGCAATCTTCCACCAGCCGCTGATGCCGTCCTTGTAGAGGAAGACAGGGGTGTAGATGAGGAACATGAGGATGTAGTTGAAGACGGTCTGGAAGGCGGGAATGTTGGTGCCCGCCTCGGCGAGGAAGCTGGTAAAGGTGTTGGTCGCGGTGATGCACAGAGCAAGAACCTGGCCGAGAGCGAGGACGACCCAGAAGTCGACGGTGGTCAAGTAGCTGTACCAGTGGACAGACTTGACCTCGAGGGTGTGGATGCCCTGGCTAACGGCGACATCTTGGTTGGTGGTTGCAGAGGCGGAAGAGGTTTGGACGGCGTCGGCGGTTGGGCCTTTGGAGTCGCCTACAGCGATGGGTTGTTGAGCGGACATGTTTATTCGAGGGTATCGTAGGGAATTATCTGATAAAGTTAGTCGCTGCCTTCAATTGAGTTTGTATCTTTCGTCGCAACATACCTCGTAAACCTGTCGCAAGCTAATTGATGTTGTATAGAGTATATTCTCGTGGTAGATGAAGTCTTTCTATCGTCTCCAGATGCAGCAAGCGCAAAGACTCAAAGTCGCTCGCTGTGTTTTTATGAACTGACACGGCACATGTAACAATGCGCCGAAAAGTATAGGTTGAAGGAAGTCGTTGTGAGAAAGATCAACATGAGCTGGTGGTCGAGGTTGAGGTGTCGTGGGGTATTTCAAGTCAGTCGCAGAAAGGTTTGTCGGAGGCGATTAAGTTGATGATCGACAACGGAGACACCGTTTACAGCGACGATCTGTTAGACCTAACTAGAGTTTATCAACAAGATAGAAGAGAGAGAAACTAAAACTAGAACGAGGGCCAGGCTCATCTTATCCTTTTTGCGCCAAAACCCTGTCCCAACCCATCGGGTCTATCATGCGAATAATTTTTTTCTGCTCTTCTTTTCTCAAGCTTTGAACGGGTCCAACCCAGAATCAGACAAGTAGGGCATCTTATTGGATCAGAGTCTCAAAAGTATCCACGATCTATCGGGAGCCAAGAAGCGGTGCTTTACCAGGACAGGTCAAACGTCCTCGAGATGGTGCTTCCTTAATCCTTGGTGGCGGCTTGCGCCAGCGGGTCGGGGAGGGGAGTTGGCCGCGGCGGCTGCCGGGAGGTCAAAGCTCCCCTGTCTGCAAAGTATGACAGGGGATGTTACAGTGCTTACAGGGAATGGTTCCACTGAAGACGGAGTCCTGAACGGAGATGAATACCTACAAACATCAACTACTCCCAACAGCAATGTCCATGAGAATCGATATTGAAAAGAGTCAGAAATAAACATCAAGAGATAAAAGAGGAGTAAAACAGTCGATCTCAGCTGAGAATCAAAGCTATTGTGGCGTCCAATATCTTACCTGAAGGAGGGTCACCAAAAGTCTGGGCTCACAAGGGAAGACGAAGAGGATGGCGACTAGTGGATAACCACGTGGGGGTAACTAACAAATTGGCCGAAACTATCACATCCATCGTGATGCACTTTGTCACAGTTACACTCAGACTCGTCCAGTGTTCTGTTCTCGGTACTGTCCCCCAATGCTGATTGTCTGTCTACATATAAGTATCTGCGCATAAAACTAACATTGTCCATGCTTTGTTTAGCTCCCGTTGCACATACAAGGACTGACTGGCACAGCGATGGATCATGGCTTAGACAAAACACCAGCCATGGCAGCTCGTACTGTTCTTGCAATCCAGACGTTGTTTCTTGTCATGCTATTCGTTTCTGAGTCTCTCCCTGATTCAAATTAATATCTGTCACTTTCGTGGGTCAAATACCACATACTAGACATGAGTGGTAGCTGTGTTGACGCAGAAGTCATTGTGCTGGGTGATAGCAGCTCTCGCTCTGGTAATGCTCTGATATTTCGAAGTAAAAGATGTTGAGAGTCTTTTTCTGAGTTAATATTGAGTCTCTTTGACACGTTTTCCATGTTGAAATTCTTTGCTTTATTTTGTTAGCAATTGCTTCTTGTGGTCAATATAATGGTAACCAACCTACCCCAATTCGTTGCTACCGGAGTTCTCCGAGTCCCGGCATCTGCCATGTTGACACAGATAGGTAGCTTTAATGGCTCGAGCTGCTTCTAATCTAGACTCTCAACAGTTTGCTTTCTTATATCAATCACATAAAGAAGATGAATGAAGCGAGACCTTCTCAGTAAATATCTTGACTCTTACACAGGTCCGTCTTTCAAGCCCGTTTATATACCGGGAACCGGGGAGGCACAGTGACCGAAAGTGGAGCTCCCGGCTGCATCTCGTATTTCGTACCGGCGAACAAAGATCCACTTCTACAGCTTCAACCTATTAACTGCTGCAGCCAGCAAGACACGGCTGGTCTCGCAGTATCATGCCAAGATGGGAAAGTATGAATTGAGCCTCAATTTGGGGATGTTTGGGGAAATCAACTTGTAAGTTTGCGGTGTAAGATGTATAGAGAAGCGAAGAGTTTGGCGATTGACTGCGCTTCCTGTATTGATCTGTCACTACTTACTGACTTGTCAGGAAACTATCAGAGGTTGCTAAGTTTGTGGTAGTAAATAACTAATGATAACAGGAATGGTTTTCTATCTAACTAACAACGTTGGTGGAGAGTCATGATGAGTAGGGCAGTCAGCTTTATGGCTGTGATTCCTTACAATCTGGTCTATCGTCCCTCTCCTCATCTTTGGATACTCTCTTATAGCAATGGGCGGTCTATCCAGTGTTGTTTCCTACACATCGTGTCACAGGTCATGCTTCATGATGAATGCGCGTCCTCGTGGTCCATTGAAGCATGCGCTATCACTGATGCATGACCCCTTGCGGGGAGACTTCTTAGGCTTCCTATTCGCTAGATCTGCTTTGATAAGCATAAAAGCAGGGCATTTCATCCAATCACCACTCTCAGAGCCCTGTTGTCCCTCAGGGTCCCCTACCACGGGCGTCATTCTAGCGTGAAGCTACCTTATCATACTTCCCGTCGACCCGAACTCGGCGGTCACTCTTCCTTCTTCTCTTCATCTCCATCAACACAAGGCGGAGACATCCTCTTGTGCGACATCATCAATCTCTTCACTGTCTCACTACTCAACATGATTCTCCGGAGTAAAACACTTGTTGCTGGCTCAGCGCTGGTCGCTGTAGCTAGTGCTTCGCAACCTGGAGCTCCAGCGCCTGTACCAGGTCCCATGAGAGACCTTACTTGGGGTCAAATTAACTTTATCCACACAACGGATACGCATGGCTGGATTGGTGGCCACTTACAGGAGTATGTTATCCATCTGTTTCATGACAAGCCATGGCTAACTGTTCAGACCTCAATATTCTGCCGATTGGGGTGACTACATCTCCTTCACCAAGCACATGCGCGACGAAGCCGACAGAAAGGGAGCCGACCTACTAGTCATCGATACCGGTGATCGCATCGAGGGAAATGGCTTATACGACGCCTCGACCCCCAAGGGCCTCTTCCAATATGACATCTATGCCGAAGCCGATGTCGACATCATGTCTACCGGCAATCATGAGCTCTACAAGGCCTACTCAGCTGATATGGAACACAACACCACTGTTCCCAACTACAAGAACAGCTACCTTGCATCCAACCTCGACTACATCAGTTTTGAAACCGACGATCGCGTTCCTCAAGCCCCGCGCTACAAGAAGTTCAAGACAAAGAACCAGGGCCTTAACATTGTGGCTTTCGGCTTTCTTTTCGATTTTACCGGCAATGCCAACAATACGGTTGTTCAACCCGTCGAACAGACCATCAAGGAGGATTGGTTCCAGGAAGCTATCCGAGAGAAGCCTGATCTCTTTGTTGTGATTGGCCATGTTGGTCTTCGCATGGAGGAGTTCAAGGTCATCTATACTGCCATTCGCAAACAAAACTGGCATATCCCCATTGCCTTCTTTGGAGGCCACGCGCATGTTCGCGACACTGTTCAGTATGACTCTAAGGCTTTGGCTATAGCCAGCGGTCGCTATTTCGAGACTATCGGGTGGATGTCAATTGATGGTATTCAGAAAGACATTCAGGGCAGCACCAAAGAAGTCGAGACAGCTGCTTCTCCTACCTTCACTCGCCGATACATCGACAACAACCTCTATGGCCTGCACTACCACACTGGTCTCAACGAAACAACATTCCCCACTGAGCATGGAAAGAGAGTCAGCAAGATGATCACCCGTGCCCGCAAGGCCCTGCAGCTCGATTACACATTCGGCTGTGCTCCAAAGACACTTTGGATGGCTCGAGCCAAGCACACTGACGAGGATAGCATTTTCCACTGGATCTCGAATCACGTCTTGCCCGATGTCATTACTCGCAAAGATCGCAAAGACAAGTCGAGACTGGCTATCTTCAACACAGGTGGTATCCGATTTGACATTTTCAAGGGTGGTTTCACACGAGACAGCACTTATGCTGTGTGCCCCTTTACCAGTGGATTTAAATATATCCCCGACGTCCCATACAAAGCCGCATCCAAGGTCATTGAGCTTCTCAACAGCGCCGGAAGGATCTTTGCTGAGAATGGCCTTGACGTCAAGTATATGGCCATGCCAGAGCAAGCTTTCCCTGCTCCCGTTATGAAGGCTCAGTTCGAGGCGAACAAGATTGATGAAGAAGAGCGCCGTCTCGAACTTAGGAGTTTCTTCGATAAGCCTGATTTGACTGCAGGCTACACTACTACAGATGATATCGGCACCGATGGCGATGACACTATTCACGAGCCAGTCAAGTTTTACGAACAGCCCAATTGTATTCAAGCTGAGATTAACATGCCCAAGGATGGTGAGCCAGAGACGGTTGACTTTGTGTTCCTTGACTTTATCCAGCCATGGATTATCCCTGCCCTCAGACTTGCAGGAGCCGGTGATTATAGTGATGCTCATGTTGAGCGTTATATTGAGGGTTCTTTTACGTATCACATGGCTGATTGGATTAGCAAGAACTGGCAGGGTGAGTGTTGAGTAACATGACACTAGATGATTTTTGGACGCAACTCCATGGCGTTTTTGTATTAAGGCAGCATAATTTCAGCACTTGGATAGCATATGGCAATAAATTGAACATTTCTGTATTCTCGCGCTTGCTCTCATGACTCGCAGAGCTCCAAAGGTGACTGCCATTTATACCAGTTGTACTGAGTGATAAGTATAATCAGTATCTCAGGCGGCTCGAACCAAGTAAAGAGGCAATGCAGTAGATTGAAGATGCTATGCTGAGTAACTATATATGATCTTGAACCCCCACATGTGTTTCTGTATATGTGCCATGTATCTATCAACATTTCTAAGGAAAGGACCTCATGCAGTGCGCATGAAAACAAGTATATAAAAAGACCAAATGCACAAGTTTGAACCCAAAAGTCGCAGAGATAGAGGTCGTTATCGAGAGTCCAATTAAACAACTCTCATGGCTATCTCATCAGAAAAGACTGCTTAGTTCTGGGGGAACTTGAAGCCGGGAGGGACACAGTAGGGGCTGGCGCTCTTCTTGTAGAAGACGCAAGAAGTCTTGGGAGGACAAGCTCCGGCAGCCTTGATAATGTTAGTCCACTACTTCTTCTTAGAGTAGGATGGGAGTGTTGATGACTACTTACCACGTACTTGCCGGTGACATCGCAAATCTGCCAGCCAGTCTTGTCGGGAGTGCAAGAGTAGGTACCAGGCTTGCAGCCGCCAGTAGCAGCGTCAAGGGGAGAAGCAGCAGCCACGGAGACGATGGCAGCGATGGCGACAGCGGTGAACTTCATATTTGCGGTTGGTGGTTTTTGTTTTGGAGAGTGTTTTTGTAAGCGAGTGTTGCTTGTTTGTAGCGAAGGAAGTAGAATGTAGAAGATGCTTGTTGTTGATGAGGATGATGAGAAAAGAAATCGATTTAAGAGGTGAGATGGACAGGTTTATATACTTGATTCTGAAGGCATGTAGTAGTAGTCCTGCTTGTTTCTATTCTTGTGGTTATGGATGCTCGTGAGTCTCACTTACACGAGCTGACATTTCTGGCGTCGACTTCCGTTGCCTGTCCGGAACTCGGCTTTAGTCCTAGATAGAATGTGTGCATGATACTATTTTCGTTCTGTCCCCTCTGCCGTTTCCCAGCGGGAGACCCAAACTAGCTCATCGAATAGCATCCTCACTTATGCCTATACGAGGCTTGGATGTGAATGTGACTATGCCAGTTTGCATTCTTCTAACTTGTTCTTTCACACTAGCTAAAGCTACTTGATCGGATTCGCTTGCAACGTTGACTTTGGTGGAGGGTGAAGCTAGACGCGATCGGGATATATGGCACTTTACGTTGGGCTAGGTTGGAGCAAAGCCACTTACACGACGGGACTGGAATAGTCACACGATCGAAGCTGCCAGCCCTACAGATGTGGTGTCACTATTGAATGCTCTTCGTACGAGGACTTTGTTACTTGTATCAATATCATCTCCCATTATTAAGTAGATCACACTGTTAACATCACTTACAGATACTACCAAGACAACAACTCACCAAGTAATACTACAGACATGACATTCGACATCTCAAACAGTACATTCCCACCGCTCTTCACGAATAAACAAGTCATTGAATCCTAAAAATAAATCCTCGAGTCGATTGATTCAGCCCATTACCCCGCAAAATGCAACAATTCCTGTCACATCATGTTCTCCTCGCAGCTTATTCGTCGCTAAAAAGCCTCTCTCGTGTTCCCCAACACCCCGGAAAAATCATGAATTCTTATTCACCAAACAAGATTGTTTCCGAGTACCTTTTAGCAAATATCATGATCAGAACACGGGAATAGAACCATGTTGCTGTATCGTGATGTCGGTTACACATAACGGGACTTTGAACTGTTCATATTATAACTTGACGTAAACTGCTGACACTCTTCCACCCATCACCTTGGAAAAAGTCCTATAATCTTAGATTTTTATACGATGCATACTCATGTAATGTCCATATGCAGACCCGATCAGCAGTGATACGAGGCTTGGATCCAGTTACTTACTGCACAGAGTAAGCAAGAAATCTCCGTCTTGACACTCCGGGTTCAGCCCCGCGACGTCCGTGGCGCCAAGCCCGTTTTTTACTCCGCCCAACGGGAAACGCGGAGACCCCGATCTCGGGCGTTGACTATGAGCACGTGGCTTTCCGTTTGAAGAGACTGTTTGGATCGTTACATTCAAAGGCCGACACTTCCATCCGTCGAATCAATCACGGTATGACGTTGAAGAAAATACAGTAATTTATTTCCATTTACAGCTTCATAATCCTATATCCTATACCTATTCCCATTGGCTTCGTGTCGGCCGGGTCTAGTAATTAGCTCCTAATATGTCATGCCCTCTCTTTTCATCTTGTCTAAGACTCCCAGCCCCTGTTGATTTGTTTTCTCCTCACCTAAACAAGGTTAGCAATGTGTCTGACATATACGAATGCGAAAGGGTATTCTTACCATTGGGGAAAGGAACAGTACACCACCCAGCAGCGATACTACAGTTAGAATGAGAGTAGACTTGTTAAATCCGTCTCCCAGAATATCAAACATGCCGCTGGGAGCAAGTCGTGTTCCAAAGACATCCACGCCGTAAGCTACAATCAGACTTGTGCTCTCCACAATGACGGGCGTGGCGAGGATGTTCTTCACACCCATAACGTTTCGCTGATGAGAGATGATTGATCGAGGATCAATCTCAATGGATGGTGTGTACTGGACCAGACCTTCGGCTTCCTTCTCAGCTGGAGTTGAATCGCGGCCAACGGGTCGTCGGGCGTCGAGAATCTGGCGGCTCAAGCCGGCGATGGAGTGGGCTTCGGGAAGGTAGGCAAGAACTTGGCGGTTAGAAATGCCTTGTCTAGTTTGTGTCACCGACAGAGAGTCGAGTGGCTGAGACAGAACGTAAGCTTGCGACTCAGCCCAAGGCAGACCAGGTCCAGCTGGGGAGTCGACGGGCTTAAGAGGCGAGAAGGTCTCGGCATCACCCAGAGGACCACGGTCGTTGGGGGACGAAGACTCGTAAAGGTCGGTAATAACAATCTGGTTGCCCTGGATGGATCGCTTGGTGCCATCCTCAAGAATGTACTGTCCGAAGAAAGTGCAGGCGTACCAGTTCTCAGCCATAGTGCAAGAGATGGGCTTAGTAGAGTCAACGCCAGCATAAGACTGAGACACCAGAATCTGGCCCGAGATGGTGTCAACCAGCTGGACAGACAAGGAAGAAGACGCCTCGTCAATGGCAGCAACCACAATCGTGTTTGGGTTGAGGTATTTGTAGCTGACGCGACGATCCGCCAGGACACGGCCAATAGAAGCGACAGGGTCATGAGAATCAGGCTTGGCAATCTCGACAATCTTCTGACCACGGAAGAGCTGTAGCTGCCAGATCTCCTCCTGAGAAACCTTGTTGTCTGATTCAACAAACTTGAGGCCCTTAAGAGTCTCTCCCTCACCTCGAACAACAATGGTCTGGCTAGGAGTGAAACCAGCTGGGACGGGTCCAATTTCTCCATTGGCACCGATAGGAAGCAGCCAGTTGCCGGCGGGGCTTTCGACAACAACGGTGCTGGATACACGAGGAAGAGATCCAGCGGGCATGACCTCGACAACATCGCCTGTGTCACTCTTGATAGCAACATACTCGCCCTTGGCTCCACGCAGTGTAACAACACCCTCATCCTTGGCGTAAATACCCTTGACGTCGAGGGTCTCGCCAGGAAGTTGGGGAAGGACAGACCTGGACCAGACAACCTGACCCTTGTGTTCAGTGCTCAAACCATACATGCGACCACGGCGAGTTGCAAGGACAACGAGCTTGTTGAAGCCAAAGGTGTCTCGGTGCAGACCCTCCTTCTTGCTGACAGTCTCACCACCGGAGATGCTGGTAATGAAGCGCTCAGGAAGAGAGGCGAGGTATTCAGGAAGGTACTGGAGGTCATCGATGTGACGGGTGACACGGTGGATGTAGGCATGGAGAGGGTTGGTGTGAGCCTCTTCCTCCAAGACCTTGGCCAGGTTCTCGGTGCCGGGGACATCGGCCCAAACGGCAGCGACGGCAGCAGAGAGACCTTCAGGACGCTTCCAGTCAACCTCGCCGTTACGGACCATGACCCAGTCGTCAGACTTGGTAACAGCAGCAGCTCGGATAGCAAAGCCATCAGCACCAGACTTCTTGATGACCTCAGCAACAGCATGAACGGCCTCAATATCACCAGCGGGCTTGAAAGCCCAACGAGCCAGGACAGCGTGGGACTCGGAAGAGACAACCAAAGTCTCATCCTCAGTCACGCGAGCAAAATAAACGTTGGCTCCATCGGAGCTGGTGGAAAAGGCGCCTGGGCCGGAAAGGTGAGGCAACTCGTAGGCCTTGGAGACCTTGCTGTTCTTCAAGTCGGTGTGGTAAACCTCGGCCTTGTTTCCAGTCTTGGTTCGAGTGTGAACCAGGAAGTGAGGCTGTGATTGGGTGAGATGAGGGGCGTGGATGACAACAGAGACAGCTTCGGTGGGCAACTGGAGGTCCTGGGTTGTCTTGCTGCCTAGAACGTTGACCTTGAGCTTGGTAAAGGTACTGTCAGTCCAGGCAAGAATAGGAGCAGCAGAGTTGCCGCCAACAAACATGACGTCCTTGGGTCCATGGACATCGCCCTTGGTGCCAATGGCAAAGTCATCCAGTCGTCCTCCGGTAAGAGTGTCGAGTGCGGTAACCTTGAGGCTGTAAGAAGCAGGCGATCCGTGAAGGCTGACAACGTAAATCTTGGAGATATCGGTAGAGACCTGAAGGGGAATGTTGTGGGCGACCTCTCGGAACTCCCAAACGACCTGACCCAGAGTACCATGTATACGTCGTAGAACTGTGGTACCGTCCTCATCGTACAGAACCAGAACATCCTTTCGCGAGCTCTCGGTCAACTCGAGAATCTCAAGATCCTTAACCTCGCCCTTGAATTCGTTATGCCACACATTGCGGCCAGTCAGCGCATCCCAAGCTTGCACCCGAGAACCATACGCCGCAGCAACCCAGTGCTCACCCTCAGCAGCGCGCAAGAAACCGCCACCATTGGTAATATCGTCCGCAATCTGTTGACGCCAGACAACCGCTCCATTGCTGGGGTTTACAGCACCGATAATGCCGACGTCACTAAGTGTGTAAAGGAGGCTCGCCTTATCTGTCTTTCGTGGTCGATGGAAGAAGGTGGTCTCGACTTGAGGGACGCCGACGAGCGCGTGGTGGAAATCGATTTGGCCGACTTCGTCCTGGAAGACGGCAGCGCCGAGGGACGATAGCGCCAGAAGGAGCAATGGCTGGAGTGAGAGCCGCATTGTGGTTATGTTGAAGGCGTTTAATGCGGCTTCACGCTTGGGGGAGCTTCAGAGCTGGGTGTTGCATCATGACGGGCTATCTGTTCGTTGCGTAATGCTTAGTCATCTGGTGAGCTTAGGGTAGGTCGGTTTCCAAGCTTGATCTGTTGAAACACAACAAGATATAAAAAGATGATATTACAGTAAGTATTCTAGAAATTATTTATGATGAATAAAACGATAGTTTTCTTATAATGAACATTGCTCATGCTTATTGTTGAAACATAATGTAGAGATTGGCATGTCACAAATAGAAAACACCACGCAACAGCATGAGCCATAGAACACCACCCGCGTAACCTCATATAAAACCCAAAAGACAAACAAAGGAGTATTTGGTCAAATGAGCTACTAACTGGTATTAAATGCCAAGGTACAGTTTTTCCTTTTCAGTATGGAAGATATCCTTTGTGAGTTTGTGCGCGAGTTCCCATCATGAGACCGTCCCACGCGTATTAACAGACCCCGTGCCACTAACACAACTCAATGTCTTACATTTCAACATGTATCAGAACCTTGGATTTGTACCTTGAGAATATCAAGAATGAATGAAGCCAGGATTTATCGGAACTTTTTTTGTTTCAGATCGGAATCCCGTCTCGGGATGAGTTCTCATGTCGTGGTCATGAGGATGGGAAATGAAGAAATACCATCATAGATATGCCAATAACTACCTATCTATGTTATATATAAACCACTGTGTTCACAGTATGGTAGTAACACATCTAATTATCTGCGTCTACTAATGTCTTGAGATGATCGATGCCCAACAGCTGGTACTTGACATGGAGGTCCGTTTCGCCTCTTCTTAACCACCACCCACTCACACCAAACAGGCCCGATCTCTCATCCCATCATGGACCGATACTCCTATTCCAAGCATAACACTCTCCGCAAGCGGCCTTCTAGTCCTAGCCGACCTCCGTACGATATCTCGCAGAACAGCTCTGACCGGCGGTGCCTCTTGGGTAGACGCTTTCGTCCTCGCCCCTGGTTTACACTACCAACAAGCATGTAACGATCTCGAACGCGAAGCTCCCATCGGCTTAATGGCTCTATCTACTCAAACACTTGGTGAAATACAATACGCTGTAAAAAATACAATGACGGCGAGTTATCTCAAGAGTTTGTGCAAAGATGGTGAGGACAGTATCACTTTAAACGTGGGCATAGATACGCCGTGGGATGTGGTCAAGTTTATCGGAAAAGTACTCGAAAAGAAGAAAGTCGCCGACGAGGAGGAAGATGACGACGGGGATCACGATGACTGGGCTTCGCTTTCGGATGTCGACTGGCTCAGTCATCTTCTCTACCTCGGCAGTCCCATCATCACACTGTCATCTATATCCTTCATGGTTATATTAGAAGATTGGTGGGGGCTTGCTATAATGCTCACGCTGATAATATCACGCATTCTCAACATCTGGTCCATAAAACAACGCATGACACATTCAGAACCTCCCCCTGAGAGCTTGATCATGACAGAGTATCGCATCGACCTCGGCGGAGGACACAGCGTGCAACTTCGCGGCCCGGATGCAGATCTACAAGCCATCGTTACGCACGCTTGGCTACGTGCACAGTCTGTACTGGAGGGCTACCTTGAAGCAGTGGCTAAACTTATGGTGTATATGTCTGCTGCTTTAGGGGGCAACATGACGCAGGCGGGCGCGATTGTGCTTAGCGGACTGTTGCTTGCGAGTGCGGCGTTGCTTGGTTTAAGTAATGCGCATGCTCGAGGTTTTCGTATGCATGGCCGTTATGCGATGCCTGAGAGGAAGCAAGCAAAGATGGTGCAAGAGTCCCTTGCTGCGAGTAGGAGTAGTGTTTCAACAAGAGAAACAGTGGCAGATTAGTTTAGAATACTCGATTGTGAATCAGTCAGTTGCAATGCAATACCTAAATTTCTTCACTGCACTATCTAAAATAGTGTAATTGTTTTGGTGGAATTTATAAATGCTTAGTAGATAAAGGGGATATATGCTTATAACCACCTCTTCTCCTGGGTTGTGTAAGGCATAAGAGACGAAATCAGTAGAGTAGATTCTGCTTTTTAGACCATACTCTTCGGCCATCGTTTCTATTACAGTTCCAGACTGCTTCCAAAAGTATAATCGTCTGTTCATTATATGCCACTGTTAAGATTCGTTGCAGCCTAAGGTGTCTGAGCCAAGTTGGCAGTGACAGAGCAGTGCCAGCCAGCTGCACATAAATAAATGGTGAAAACAACTGATGATAACACCTAAACGCTTTCAATTCCCCTCCCCAAATTAAAGAACTCTCTCCTCTATCCTTCTTCTTCATCTTATCACCCCGCAGCATCAGCACACAAGACGCGAAACAGGTGAGTCAGTTTATGCTGCTGTAAACCAGGTCTTGGGTCTCCTGTCTGATAATCTGATTTAATATTTAGTCATGGCGACAATCACCTACGATATTGACCCGGGCGGCGATGCTGAGATCGTTCTGAAAGGCACCATCAACACACAGAAGATCATACCGTACATCGATGGGGACATTCGTGACACAGAATATGACGGCAAAGACGATGCTTATTTCGACAATCCATCCCTTGCTGGAAGATACGCCGTCTTCAAAGCTGGTGAAGATGATACTGGTGAAGCCGGTACTGAGACTGAGGTTCGAATGCGCGTCTCTTCCCGACACCTGATTCTCGCCTCTCGTGTGTTCCGCGCCATGTTCGAGGGACCATGGAACGAAAATACCCCTTCTGTCTCTGGCTCTGGCCGTCCTCATATCATGGCCGTTGGCTGGGACTCTGCTGCGTTTGCAATCGTACTGGACGCCATCCATGGACGCTATAACGATATTCCAGAGAACGTCAATATTGGACTGCTAGTTCGAATTGCTGTCATAATTGACTACTACGCATTACACGAGTGCCTGCGACATATTACTAATGTATGGGTGAACAACCTTCAAGGAACCTACAAAATACCCCAGACCTTTTGTAAAAGCAGCCTTATGTGGCTTTCTGTCTCTTGGGTCTTCTCCTCGTATGATTTGGCGAATTCTATGTCTCGAGTGACCCTGAGGAAGGCCGCCGGTATCTCAGGCGTATCATTGAAGGGTCTTCCCCTTGGTGCCATTCTTGGTGCGTTGTGCTATGGGCTTGTTATGGTATGGTACTGACACAGAGTAGAAAGGATCGATGCCGTAAGACAGGAGCTTATCGGCAGACTCATAACTGCTTTGGAAGAACTCCGCGAAGCCCTTTTAAAAGAATCAGGCTGCCCCCGGGGCCACGTTAGCTGTTCTACCATGACGCTTGGTATTTTGATGCGGGTAAACCGCGATCTCTGGATACGTGACAAGTCTCTCGAGCCTCCATACGGTACTCACAGCGTTTCTAGCGCCATCAAGGAAATAACGAGGTTGTCGGGACCTCTCCGGATTTATGGCAAATCCTCCTGCTCATGTACCATCGAATCGCGACTGAAGGGTATTCTTAACGCAATTGAGAAAGACATCTCAAACTTCAGTTTGACCTGACTTTTGATTGCAAAGTTGGCCTGATATTCGGAAACAGAAGACAACCTAAGGGGTGAAGATGGGAAGTCGGTTCATGCTATTTAGCTCAGACTCATCAGTCGATTTACCGTGACGCCATAAACTCAGAGGCTAGCTTTTCAGTTACACATGTTGATTGGCATTTCGGTTTATGGGATTCGATTCCAGAAAGAATTATGCAGTTGTATTAATCAAGTTACTTCTCGTCATCCTCCTATAGTGCCATCTACAAGTTTGTGATCCAGAGTGTAGGATGTTTATAATTCATAGTGTATCGTCATCCTCCTACAGCACCATCTTCACGTCAGAACTTGCACTGTTATACTTTGAATAGACATAATTTGTATTCGCTATTGCCCATGTAATCATTGGAGCCAATGAGCCCTGAAAGTAACCATATTATACAAACTCCCATCTCTTACTGACTATGCCCAAGAACCAACAACCAATCAGGGCAGTGAATAGGCACCTCTTCCAAGGCCATCATTCTAAGCAGTATCGATATCCTTGTTTATTTCTTCATCCTTCTTTTCCACTTCCGTTTCCATAGGTTCTGTTACTGTGGGAGCCTCCACAGCAGGAGCTTCAAGGACGGGATCACTAGGCTTTTCCTCCTCGGTAACCATGGGCTCATCGACTGGTGCTTCCGGAACCTCTGATGGTATCAAGGTTGGCTCTGAGGGTACCTCGGCCTTTGTTTCTGTGGGTGCATCTGCAGGCGCCTCGATAGTTGGCTTGACCTCAGTCTCGGCAACAGGCTCAGGTCCAGACTCAGGGGCAGGTTCCTCGACAGGCTTTTCGATGGGCTCAGCAACGGGTTCGACAGGAGGCTCAATGTCCATCGCTGCAGGAGCTTCAGGTGCGGGCTCTTCCACTGGCGCAGGTACCGGTGGAGTTGGTAGATCTTCCTTGATGCCCTCTATGTCTGCATGCTCTTGATCAAGCTTATCCATCAAGCTTGCAATCATATCAGGAGATTCTCCCTTGGCAACTTCCTCAACAGCAGGAGGGATGGATTCCTCCTTAATCTCTGGTTGAGGCGGCGTTGGTGACTTGGCCTCCTCTACAACAGACTCTTGTAGAGTAGTTTCAGCGGGCGGCTCTGACGGAGGCTCGACAACTGATGGAGGAGCAGTTGGGATATCGGGAACGTCAGAGACAGGTGCAGTGATTGAAGCTGAATCATCAGGTCTGATACTGTCTTCTGTCAAACCAGTATCATTTTGTTCTAATTGCGGTCTTGATGGGAGAGCTTCTTCGCCAGGCAAAATGTCAAAGGGCAGCTTGACATCGCTTCCAGGGGCAGAATGTCCTTGTTCTCCAGAGCTTCCCGGAGGTGAAGCAGCGATATTACCAACTTCTTCTGGTGGAGGAGGCAGCAGTGCTTCGTTATCGGTTGGCTCCATCATGGGAATATCACGATCGGTTGCAGCTTCAGGGGCCTCTCCGACAACCGTCGATGGCGGCTCGGCCACAGTCGACTCAGCAGGCTCAGCCCCAGGTCCTACCACTGGCGGTTGCTCAACTCCAAACGCAGCATTCACAGCCGTTTTCAGAATGTGTTCTTCATCAACGCCAGACGCATGAGGTACGTTGTCATTAGTAGGGGGCTCCAAGGACGCCTCCTTGAGGTTTTCCTCGGTCAGTTGAGGCTCCTTAGTCTCATCAACGTCGGCAAAGGGGGCATTGAGCGACTCCTGGAGCATCTGCTCTGTGTCCTCCTTTGTAGGCGAAGGCATGGCAACGTTCTTGAGAGGGCTGCCTTCAACCCTTGATTCTTCAGGCGTGAGTGTAGGTGGTGCGAGATTGGCAGCACTTTCTTGTACAGGCTCAGAAGAATCGTTTTGCATAACGACGTCAGTGTCGTCATTTGCAGGGGCGGCAGGAAGTTCAGCTGAAGCAGGCACAGGAGCAGGAGGCGGGGCGGGAGCGGACTCGGTGGTCGTTGTGGGGGCGGCGTCTGTCATTTCGTGATCTTGCTGCTTGTCGTTTTCACCGCCCGCTTGGCTAACCGGAGCTGGTGTTCCGTCTCCCTCTTCACCTTCATCGCCTTCGTCATCTTCTCCATCTTCATCGTCATCATCATCATCCGCATCGATCATTGAACTGTCCCGATTGGTCGAGTCTTCGCGTTCTTGCTTAATGGCCTATAAAAAGTTAGTAACAGGGTAGAACAGATCTGCAGATCCCAACATACAGCTTCTGCGGGGTTCTCAGGCTTGACAACCGCAGCAGGGGTGGCACCGTCTGCAGTTCCAACGGGTGCCGCGATAGGAGCTCCAGTCTCGGGCAGAGGATTCTTGATCTTCTTCTTTCCGCGACCAGGACCAGCCTTGGTCTTTC
Source organism: Fusarium poae (assembly GCF_019609905.1). Lineage (NCBI taxonomy): Eukaryota > Fungi > Ascomycota > Sordariomycetes > Hypocreales > Nectriaceae > Fusarium > Fusarium poae. Next base: position 733,284 of record NC_058399.1, read on the forward strand.
TCTTAGGAGGTGGAGGCCTTCGTCGGTTGGGAACAGGTGTCGTAGCTAGAGGCTCCAAGCCAGCAGCAGGCGCAGGTTCGATTCTAGTAGAAACGATTTCGCCCTGAACCTTTTGACCTTCACCCAGGGTGACCTCCTCTGTATATGGGTTTCCAGCGGCGTCGATTCTCCTAATAGTCGCCCTTGTAACCGTTGGTCCCTGGACCTTTTCTTCGACCGTTCGACTGGCGATTGTCACAGTGTTCTTTTGTCGTTTCGCGAGGTGCGACACACCAGAATTATCGAGGTTTCGTGGTAGCTGCTTCCAGACCTTGACACTGAATCCTCTGGCGCCCGTATCTTCGTCCTTCTTCTCTGGCTTCTCGGGAGCTGCATCAGCGTCGCCTTCTTCCTCTTCCGCTGGCGCAGGTCTTTTATACAAGCGTCCAGATCGTGCGGCAGCAAGGAGTTCTTGAGTGTGTGGTGGGAGTAGACCCGAATCCTTTGGCATGCCATGGGGTAGATCGATCGACCAGATATCGTTTTGTTGAGTTTGTTCTTGCTGTTGCGGCGGCACAACGTTTATCCATTCTTGTCGCCATTGTCGCACGGGCAAACCTTTGAATTGTTAACACGCGTCGTCTGGCAAACTCAAAATAACCATACCTTCAAAATCATCATGCTCGGCGTAACCAGCTCTGTTGGCGCGACGCGTCTAGTTAAGTTTAGTGATCGATTGCATGCGCCAGGGAAGTAAAACGGGGACTCACTCCAGGCGCCATCGCTACTGAAAGACGGAATCGACTCGTATACTATCTATGATAATTGTATAAAACAAAATGCTCTACTCGAATTCAATTGGGATGCTTGCGATGCTGCAAAATATACAGTTCGAGAATTAGTTGTACGAGGCTGAGTCGCGATTCGCGATGGCTGTCAAATGTCATTGTTGGTTAACCAATTGAATTCGCCGTTCCCCGCTGACGTAATACACTTTAGAAAGAATCTTGAGTCAACGACCGTTGAAGCACAGATAAATGTTACTGAGGGTGTTATTTTCTCTGGTAGATAGTTTAAAGCTGTTGTCTTCGCATATGTTTCTATTCATGCCAAACGTTTCGAGCGGATAGGATGTTCCAGTATGCGTCTCCGTATGACCTCTCCACTACATCGGCAAACCACATAAACCAAGAATCGTTGGACAAGACGATAACGGAAAGGCGAAATGGAGTCAGGATTGAGATTCTTCGTCTAATACTTGAGCCTCGATACGCTTCCTCCAAGCTGAAGGTACTCACCATGGCTCGTTGACGCCTTTGATCCTTGGTATCTGATACATATACATTATCCCCCAAACCCATGCTACTGTACACTCGAGTTGTCTCTTTTATATTTTATCCTGTCGTTTCAAATGTTCGTGAAGGTGAATCATCTTTAGTCGTAACTGGAAAAACACAATTAGTAATGCAAACTTGTGGAGATAGCTTCGTTTCTCGACTTACCCCGGCTCCTTCTGTCTGAGGATCTCTTGGTTGTTGCCCGTCTGCTTGCCCTGCTCAAAGTTAGGATACCAGTAATATGCCTTCTGTGAATGTGACCTACCGAGATACCACCCTCAACGACTAACCGGTCGAGTTGGTAAAACTGGCTGATGACTGTTTGTCGCTGCTCAATGTCAGCAATTCGCCCTTGTTTTGACGCACGCATGTATCCTCCACGCACCTTCAAGCTCTGAAGCTCTTTAATTCCATGCTGAACCAACTCCTGCACCTTTCGGCTATCTTGCTCGCCCTGGTGCTCTCGGAAAGCATCTCTCGTCCGTCGCTTCGCATACTCGCGGAAGTTGTACGCAGAGAACTGCGAACCTTGCCGTAATAATTGGCGGTACTGCGCAAAAAGGGTCGTTAGCCATGATCAAAATAGGTGCATGGCAAAAAGCCTATCATCCCTGCAAAGGGCGGCAATTCTCTCTGCTGCGCGCGGGGAGGAACTCACGAGTGATCGAACTTGCTGCGACATGTCACCTTTAATTGTGCCAGCGACAGACATTTGGTGTGTGTGTTGTAGATTGGAGGGGGATATCGACTACAAAAAATAGATTGGCGACGGCGATGATGCAAGGCATTTGGATTTGGACTGCGAGCTCGGTGTTAGTCGGCGCGGAGAAATTTGCCGCTCCGGCCGGCTTTTCCGGGGAAGAGATTTCATACTGTGCCTCACACCCATTTTAGTGTGTAAAATACAGTGTGTATGTTTACCATCGATCGGTATCATCCTCCGTGATATCGGGAAATTCAACAATCTGATAAGATATAACATGTATTCACAGATCAGGAGGATATTCTGTATGGTCCCGTAATTCTCACCAAGATTGGCAGGATTGTTGTAATGTTTTCATCGTCTGCTTGCCTTCCCGTCTTGATCAACTGACTTTGGAAGCATATGGATGGAATAAACATGAGTCCAAATTGCATACAAAAGAAGTCACAACATTATGCCTATCACATAATGATTTCTACTGTCGGTGTTATCATTGAACTTGAAATATGCTCTAACACCTACAATGATCAATATGAATACTTCTCATAGAGAACCTTCAGACGTATCTCAAGTTCCAACTACCCTGTAGACATACAATTGACAGCATGTGTTCTTAATGACAAGATTCTAAGACACGTGCAAGCTATAATCATAGACAAGTTAGAAGGAGAAAAAGTCCGCGGTATTCCTTCTTCTGCTGATTGGCTTTCAGTGGACTTCCCAAATGTGCCAGGAACCTACCCATCAATTCTACCCTTACTTCACTTGTCACTTACACCAAGATCCCTACCCAGCTGATATCACAACTCCTTCCAACAAGACTAGACTATGCTCAAGTAACATCATATCATGCGATGTTGCATCTAAAAATTCACTTGACCAGCTCTCATCTCCCTTACATGCAATGCCAAAGCCACTTGTCTCTGATGCTAGAAGTAACTCCTCACAGCGGCATCTTGTTCTCCCAGCCATTGGTCTGATGAAAACAAAAAAAAGGTTCGGTTAGAACCCGGGTATCTAGAAGGAAATTGAAAGCGAGACTCTTTTCTTTTGCGTGCGTTGTCTCGGGCCAAGAAGTCGTTTTTTTAGACCACGCTGTCCACCGTTGTGGCGGTCGGGACGGAGACGAGAACCGCATGCAAGGGAAAGCAGTCTAAGCAACGAATGTCACTTACAATTCTAGTTGCAGATGGAAATGGAAGGCCTGAAATTTACAACAAGACTTTGATCAATCAGAAAACTCCAACTAAAAGGTTGCATGGCGTTCCCCAGCAAAAGAGGCTGATGCATGTCCCTCCGAATGCGGCCAAGTTGGTCAGACCTGTATGTCGGATTGAGGCGATGATATATTCCAGTTTAGTGACGAATGTTGCACTCGCGAAAGGGTTCCGGAGCCCCTTGCATTGCGGAGCGTCCATCTGCAGTTCCCAGGTCCCTTGCGTCAAAGTTCTGAGATACAGCCACACTTTGATGCGCGAACTTTTCGATGAGATGCATGCAAGTTACTCCGGACCGGTGAGATGCAAGTTCAAGTGTGGCACGGGATCTGGGTCTTGAGGATGTCATCCAATACATATTCCAGAAAATCTGAGTTGTGATACTTGTGTAACCTGTTGTACGATTTGACTAGTACCAGGATGGGGTCAAGTTGGGAGAGAATGTTCAATGAACGAGGCCAGCTACATGCGTGATACAACGTGGTATGGGAGACCATTGAGCGTTGAGGCTGAGAAAAAGGAACGGGTAACAACATGAACCATTCCGAAACGAGGGACTATGCGTATGTGCTCTAAGAGATTACATTAGGATGTTTTGTGGATAAAATTTCTATGAGGTGTGATGTTTAACTAGTTTGCTTTTGTAGTAGATTGCAGCTGTCAATGATGGCACGGAATTGAGCCTCTTGCTTTGCCAACTCTTCGTCTTGTTGGTCATCTGAAGAAGCCGTCATTGATGAAATTGCTGTCTCAAGTGATTGTGATGGAATCCCGTTGGTCTCAAGCAGTTGGTCGAATCTTGTCTTCTCTCCAAGATCTGTAGACAGCTGTGCTATGAAATTGTATCGGGCTTGGTTCAGATTAGGTTTCACGATAGTGACAGTCTTGGTTGGTTGCTCGGTTGACAGTGGAGGTTTGAACCAGAGGTTGGTGACCGAGGCGTTCAGATTGGCGACTTCGGTGGGATGGGCGTTCTCAGCCAGAGTCCATCGCAAGATCTTGCCCTTGGTGTGTCCGGATAATATTGAAGTACCGTCATTTGTCAGAGCAATACACGATGGTTGTCCAAGTTCCAGATCCGAGACAGCGAGCGGGGTGCTGACCTGCACGACAATGGAAGGTTGCTCAGTGCTGCGGGAACCAAGCAACGGCTTGTCTCCACCGAACAGTTCAACAAGGTAGACCGCACCAGCTTCAGAAGACACAAAAAGTGCTCTGGCACTGGGATCAAGACGAGCGCAGAGGGGAGTTGCAGGGAATAGTACCGTACGGAGGAGCTGGCCGGTTTGATAGTTCCAGACGACGCATGTCTTGTCTTTACTGGCAGACACGCATATGCCAGTCTCCGAATTGGTACCAGGACTAACAGTTAGACTTGTGATGGCACCTCGGTGATTGGAGAGTGTCAGATCGGGCTCCTGTTCAATCTGAGCGTCGAGCTCTAGAAGACGGGATAATGACCAGACGTTGATGTTGGAGTCATCAGACCCGGAAAGAATGTGATATGGCGTTACGGCCAAGCATGAGACGGCCTGAACGTGACAAGGCGGCGTCGACACTTGTCGCCCGGTGCAGGTCTGAATAACTGGTCAGTATTGATATACAATGATTTCATGATGTACACAACATGGAACAGTGGAGTAATGAAGGGGCCGAGACGAACTAACCTCCCAAAGAAATAGCCTACCCTCGGTAGATCCAAGTACCAAGACTTGACCAACAACGGCCAAGCAACGGATCCTTTCTGGAAAGGGTACGAGAGCACAAGGAGAAACAGCAGAGTTGGAGTTGTCAGGTGGAATTGCGTAGACATGAACATGGGCCTTTTGGTCTTGGGCAGTAAAAATGTGAGTCTCACTGACGGCTAGACCATTGACAGGGGTTGAACTCTTCTTGAATGTTGACTTGATGGTGTGAGATGGTGTGAGGGAGTGAGAATACAAGCCGACATCTTTGGAGACGGCAGTATTCGGGGCCAGATGAGGTCCAGAAATGGTCGAAATGAACTTTTGAGATAACATTGTTTCAGATGAATGATCCGTAAGTCCGTACAAGGCTGACGATGAGAAAAGGGCTATGAAAGGTCTGTTAGTCCGAGGTAAGGAATGTTTGTTGGTTCAGTTGCCGGTAGTATGGATGCGGGAGGTACACAGACACAGACAACCGAGAAGCCGGAATTGTTCAAAGCAAAGACGGATGTAATGCAGTTGGCTCTACAACGGCTTCGTGTCCGTCTCCCAAGAGGAAATTAGAGGTGTTTGCTGGAGAAAGAAGCAAACAAACCGGGAGAATGGATCCGTTGGTGGTGCTGTTAAACTGTGCTGGACTTATAGCCTTGGTGTTGTTGAATTGGCCAATAAGAAAATAGTTTTAAGATTTTCCAGCGGCGAGAAGGTCAAGGCTTTGGCAATATTGAGATGAAACGAAACAAAGCGTCTGATGAAGGATTCTTTCTAGTGCGTGTTTGCTTGCACGAGATGCCAATTTGGTAAGGGAAAGGGTGCCTTGCTTTAGTTGCAGAAGGGACTTTTTTTTCTTTGTCCTTGTTTGCTGCTAACTAAATTATGCACAAGCTTTGACGTTCACGAAGTTTTGGTTGCTTTTTTTTTTCCTTTTCTGCTAGACTTGCGCCAGATTCAGTTGCTCACCGCCCGAGGCTGACTTAGTAGCCTGCATGGGTGTCTTACAGTGTAAAGGTGTGTCACGGGCAATAAATGACACTGTATTATCCGGCGGGTCTCACTGCCCCTGGGGACGGGAGGATCGTGAGCTTCTGAATCAGAGGGAGGAAGCTAGGATCTATTCCCCTAAGCCTTCCCGTGTCGCTTGGTTATTGTCTAACCTTGTTGCAATATTAGCTGCTGCGATTAGATGAAGCATTGGTAAATTGCTAAATCAATTGCTTGCTATTCCCTATTCCCAAAGATGTTTCTGAAGCACATGTAAATATTCAAGATTGGAAAGAGGACAGAGAAGGAGCACCTGCAATGCACCCCACCAAGATAATGCTTGTAATCCAGCAGGCGGCTGTTCCTTCTGTTCTTACCTCTGCAAAGTCTGCAATTAGGTGCAGGAAGGTGCAGAGAGTCCTTGCATAAGTGCATCCAAAATTGCATTGCTTTTTGTTTCTTGCATCATCCGTTCTTCCTTGTCATTGTCACCCCTTACCTCACTTCATGTCAATTGACTTTGAAATGATGTCTTGCCTCTTGCTTCTCGCTGCGTCTTTTCTTGTTCTCTGACCTTTCTATACATTTCGTCACTCCAGGGATGTTTCGTCACATACCAGAACCACCTACCAAAGCAGCTAACGATCAACTCTGACATGCAGCAGGGCTAGTTACTTAAGCGATTCTAGGCCTTGCCTGTCATCGCCATCTGACAGAAGTGACAGATCGACTGTTGAGCCGCTATCGCTTCGCTTGACCTCATCATGAAAACACATGGCCTCAGCTTGGACTGAGAAGTGATATCACTTCAGCCCATCTCGTCACTTTCTCCTCTCTTTCTCTGCAGATACGTTGCTTATGGCCATGTGGAAACCGATAAGCGGAACGCTCACACGCATTTGGAGACCCAGTTATGATCCCCCTTACATGACAGATCCCAGGGGGCCCCTACCTTGTCAGGACGGACTACGGATAGTTCTGGATTCTCCGCATCTGCGAATGGTTCCGATCCCCTGACAACGTTCAACATTGACCATTGCATGCATTGTTTTCTCCCTGCTTACCGATACCGCTACTACTCTTCCCCGCTGCCATTACCAATAACGTGCGGCTAGATCTGGCTTGCTGGCTTTATCATTCAAGCCTGGACTTATCGCCCACATCAGAGTTCGGAATGCATGCCAGTCTTTCGTTTCAGCCACAGAGCGAGAACCAACGCAAATATCAAGCTAATCAGGGCAAGATGTTCACTGTTCGTGACTGTGTACGGTGGCACTTTGGGACCAAACTACTATTCCCGTATCGTCGGCCCAACTGGCACACCTCTTAAATCCCAGTGACGCAGAGTTGGTAATCTGTAGGCGTCGACAAGCTCAGCCATCACAAGACTCTACACCCTTGTTGACACAGGCTTGGTAAAGAGCAACACTTGACGCTTATCCGAGCGCGGAAACCTTTTCAGTCGCCTTTCTTGACCTGACCTCGGCAGTCCACGCTATTATTATTGGCATTTCTCAGCCCGTCCTGGCCAAGTGCTGTTCTCGGATGGCCGTTCGCGGCACTTACCTGCTTCAGATTTTTGTGAAAGCATGAGCATATTCATGCTCACATTATCTCAAGAGGAAACCTGTCACGACAGCACCCAGCGTCCCGAGATGGGAGGTCACAGTAACAGTCCTTGGGTGTGCAACACAACCTGATGCCCTCCTTGTTCTCCCTTGCACATCTTGTCCTGGTTCTTTGATTAGAACAAGGATCAGCAGTGTTTAAAACTTTGGTCAAGACCCACTAGAGCTGCATCTATGCTTGGTGGTACAGAACAGGACAATTGACAACCCCGTTCTGTTGTTTTGCTTTTTCGCGGCGCAACCATCTCTCCCGCCAACGCCACTCACATTCCCACCTCATTCCTTTCGTCAGGGCGCGGCCGTTAGTTACATTTATCTCGTTCGGGACCGTAGCCATAGTCATGGCTGTTGCCAAGCCAGAGTATCACGACCCCAGTTACCTAGGTTCTGCCATGTGCAACAGCCTCAACGGGACTTGTCTATTGCAGCCCAGTTTCTTGTTTTCACCCATGGCTGTTACTTAACGTTGGTCCACGGTACGTACTCAGAGGTAGTCTGAACGATATGATCTACTGTAAGAATAAGCCAACTTCCTCCCTCCGATTGTTTTGTCTCACCCTGCATGCCCACTCTTATAATACCCACTATTCCCTACTGGCTTGCGATTAAGTTCCAGTCCAAGTCAAATCATATAAGTGTTGCTGTGCCCTTTGGGATCGTCTGTTCCAGATGCCAGAGCAGTGAATCATCGGACTAATTGTGTCTCTGGTTGGGTTTATGAGGACCGGACTTGATTTTCTTTTCATGCTTGTGCTTGCACCGGAGATTCCAACCCTACTTATACAGACAAGAGCTATATTCCCTCGAGCATTCGCGTCTACCTGCGACACCTTGTATCCCTTTGAAAGGACACTGGGATTCTAGCATGACAAGCTTGCTGCCTATTTCATTACCAGTTTCACGCCCAGACACGCCTCATATGCTTTTTGACAACGACGTTATCGAAGATATGATGGACTGCTTCCCCGAGATGCTGGCCAGGGATTTGGAGAGATCGAAACCGCTCTTTGAATCCAAGAATATGACTGCTGGTGTACCATCTGGACCTGTCTGGTTCGCAGAGAACCATATGAGCAACCGAAGTCCATCATCCCCGAGTCGAATTGTTGCTTCTCCTTACCAATCGGGGTCTGTACTCGTGCAGAACTTAGGATCGATAGAAGAACGAAGGTCAATGGTCTCATTTCTTGAACATCGAGGACAAGGGAATGAGGAAGTGGAATCAGATGAGGAATCCATCTCATCGGCACAGTCGTCTGCCGGCATCCCTATCCCTTCTATCAAATTGCGCGAGCAATCTATAGCTACAGCAGCAACATCTCTTACCTCAGCAAGCGGTAACCCGCCGTCTCCGAAAAGTCTATCACCAACCGAGCGAGGACATGAGTACAGCTGGATCGATGCTGATTCCGAGGTTGATGAAGAGGAGGTCAGATCTGTTGTTCAAGACCAATTAGCGACACCCAAAGAGATGGCTGCTTTATCACCACGACCACCTACGCCAACCAATATGGAGTCAACATTTGATATCACAATCATGATGAAGGCTCCACAACCTCGTCTACACAGAGCATGTTCATACGTCGACGAGTCACCAAAGAGCACGAAACAGCACAAAAGGCAAATCTCATCCAAATCTCTGGACGCGCCAGTCATCCCTCCTAGAGTCGCATCTCTTTCAAGTCCGACAGAATCAACAAATACGACACCAAGACTCAGGACACCCGTGTATGATTCGCGGATAAGTCCCGACCGTCATGGTTACACGAAAAAGTCATTCACCCCTACCCACCGCTTTCGTGAAGAGGCAGACAACAGCACAATTCTTTTAAAGTCAGACTTTGGATCCATTGAGCTGGAAATTGAAGACGAAGACAGATACATGGACCATTATCCACCTCCTCCACCATTGTCCCGGCCGGATACAGTCTATATCGAACAAACACCACCACCTTCGCCATTGCCTACAGTTGAATCCTGGCTAAATGATTCGAATCCTCCCTGCATGCCTCAGATACCTGTCGACGATCTGGTCAAGGCCGTGCCCCTTCCTCCTCATGTTATTGAGACGCTCCGAGTTTCAATCGCATGCTTCCCTGAGACAATGTTGCTGTCCTCGAGCTTGACTACAGAAACAATCCGGTCATATTCCAAGAAAGTCAGAAGCCCTTCGGTTGATAACTGGGCTGACCCAACATCCGACTCATCGTCCTTGCACCCCCGAAAGTCGATCTGGAAGAAGGTCGTTTCACATGGTCGTGACTCAAGTTCCACTAGACGTCACCGATTGCACTCGTATGACAGTAACACTTCATCGGGTTCCGTCGCGCCCCCCGTGCCTTGGGCTTCTCTGCGACATGTTTTTCCTGGTTGTTCAGACTATATCTGTGATGCTTTGTATGCTCACATTGTCGCCTACAACTATGTATCACGAGTCCCCCGCAACCAGCCCGCAGGAAACCGGGCATCGACCTCAGACTCCAAGTCGCAGGGCGAAAATATTCCAAAGAAAGCCGCCTCACTTCTCGGGCTTAGCTCAATGCAAACCACCCCTACACATAATGTTGGCCGATTCGCTAGGAAGTTTAGCTCTCCTCTTACAGCTATTGGCCTAGGCAAAGAGGAGACATCAACTGCGACTAATAACGATAACGCGACACGAAATATCGAGTCAGGATTACTTCGCTGTATCTCTCGACTTGTTGGTACTGCCAAGATGATCACAGAGAATGGTACTACGGAGGAGAGGATCATGGATACTGAACCACAGGCGGTAGACATGATGTTTGTACGAAGTCTGTGTGAGATAGTGAGATTGTGCGAGGAAGTATCATGTCCTCAGATGAACTAAGGCATCATGCTGATTTGGGACTCTTGGACTTGAGTTTCTTCTGTATGTCTGTATTCTAAAAGCGTGTACTGGGATCAGGTTTGGTGGTCATATACCCAGATTGATAGGTCGGGGCTTTTCCTTGACCTTTGATACTTAATAATGATCAATGTCGATTTGAATAGACACACGACAGCACTTCCTGGCCTCTGAACTTCCACCGTGACGTATTCATTATTTCATCGCCTCCACCAACATGTCCCAGCAAACCTTTCGTCTATTCAACGTTTCACCGAGTCCATGGATCCGTCTCTCCCAACTCTAAGGCATCAGGATAACAAAGAATGTCTCCTGTTTAGAGTTCCCCGCGCGGGTAAGGAGGACCCCTGATCGGCAATCGTGATTTTATCCTAAACTTGTATTCATCTGAAGCGATGGCGTCAAAGTCTGATCGGCGAATTTGGTTCCCGCCCGCTACTAGTACCATCACGGATTTGTTTGCGAAATGGCGTCTATATTTTATCCCTAAAAGAGAAGGGAAAATGGACAATTCATATAAGGCTGCTTACATTTAACTTGTTGATTTGTAATGTTTTCCATCGAGAGGGTCATGAGGCGTATGCCAAGAGGACTGACACACACCATGATTCAAGGACTTGAAGCTAAACAAGTAGAATTCTTATTGTCAACAAGGCTTAACCTTTTGTCACTCTTTCTTATTCTCGGGTTATTTCCAGTGGTCCCTTTCCATCTTGGAATAGCTCTTCGTGCCAAGGTACCCCGTGTCCTGGCTTCTGGCACAAAGCGTCCCAATCCACTCCCGCAAAGTTTGGCTCCAGGGGACTAAACACGCGCGCTTTCTTGGACACTATGTCTTCCTTGGGCGCAGTGTACACGATTTTGCCTCTTTCGATTTCTGCGATCGGTGATGAGGCTGGAGACTGAAGGCGCTGTGTGATGAGATGTCGTAGTTGGGCGTGATACCACATCTTGTCCCACCATTCTCTTAGTCTGGAACTCTTGAGCCCGTCGATGTAAGCGTTGTGGTGGATTGCTATAGGTGTAGTGCCAAAGAAGAAGTCTGTGTACAGTGGGATGGAACCCCAGTTTGTAGAGGACAAGAGAGTGTCGTTGGTGTTGCGTATCTCGGGGGGTATACCGTTTGTGCGGATGGGACCTGGCACACCCGCCTTTTTGGACTCTTCAATAATGTTAGTCTCGTTGAGAAGATGTACGAAGTAACCGTCTTCTTCAGATGAACATGTTGGTGGTGCTGTGGTGAAGTTGTAGTCCAAACCGATACCGAATTCGAAGCGCTGGCCGAGAAGTGCTGCATCGGCAATCTTGCGGACGTCATGAGAGAGTGTATCTCTGCCATTGAAAGATACAGAGCCGTTCCATGATGATCCTAGCTGTCTCATCCATTCGCGCCATATTTCTTGGTCGCCGATGACTTCTCCAATAAGAGCCTGGTCACTCCAAAGTTGTCGGCCCTTCATAGCTACAGCATCAATCTTTTCTTTTGATCTTTGCAATGCATCTCGTAGACCGCCCATAGAACCCATGATGAGACCACTGTTGACACATCTTGGACGGATATTCTTGTATTTGCGCGCTGGATCAAACGACCAGGGAATTTTGTCAGTCCCATCTCCGTACATGTCTTTCGGCATGGGGGATTCAGGCCAATGCTCGTATCGAGGATTAGAACCAGAGTAAGCATCAGGAAAGCAGTCTTTGGCTGTAGTGATAATTATGTCCTGTCGAGGTGGCGATATAGGAAAGTCGGCGCTGATGTTGAGGTTTGCCCATTGCTTTTGTACTCTGGCATCTGCTTCGCGATTAAGCTGATGATAGCGCTCTAGCAGGACAGAAGGTGGGAGCTGAAACCACATATCATAGGCGTCTACCAGAACTGCAATATCATCGTCGCTTACATCGTCGTTGTCTGTTTGCTCGAGGAGTACTTGGATGGCTGCTAGTAGACTCTCGAGCTTGGCGATGTGACTACCTGCAAAGTGCCATGATGGTCGATTGTATTCGCGTTTCCAGTTTAGAAGGATGGGCATTGGGTATCCCATTGCGACGGCAGACATTATAGTTTTGCAGAGGTTGATGTGTGGTGAGTCGGCGGGCATGAAAAGACGTAGACGACGAGTAGAGCTTGGTTTAGCAGTCTTTTGAGGAATTGCGAGACCATTCAGGTCTTCTTTAGAGAGAAGCGATCCATGATTTGGATCGGAAGAGAAATTATTAAGTGGTTGATTAAACTAGATGTCTGTTAGTCGAGTAGATAGGCAGATGTGCAGTTGTGAGTTACCAATCGTATTGAAGTCATCCATGAAATGAGTAAAAATGATATAGTTATGATAACCCATTTGAAGTTTTTTACAGATCGGGGAGTAAAAGGTAATAGAACTGGTCTTGCTGATTGTGCAGATGGAAATGATGCATCTTCAGGGTCTGCGCTGGGAACTCTTCTCATCCTGGAGACTGAAGGGTTTGACAGTGAAGAAGAAGACATTTACAACAACAACATTTCATAAAAGAATCGGCCATGTCGAAGAGTAAATAAAGTGAACTTGACCACATGATGAAGAATCATCACCATCACCATAACTAATTAATTTAGTTATCATGATTGATCTTCATCGTAGTTATAAGAGTCTTGGACGATCAATCACATTAGGCTAGCGGCCGTTAATACGCTACAGCCAATCATTTAGCACCGTGGTCTAAGAAAACAACCCCACGTGTGATATATCATGACTTTACAGGTTATTTGTTACTATCCAATACAGGACTTGATAGAAAGCTGGTGATGACTTGATTCGTAAAGAGGTCGACTAGATAATCGACTAGATAACAATTTACGGATATTTTCATGTCATTTCGATCAACAAGTACCGAAGTAGTTGCATGGGTACGGATAAATTTGCCGAAAAGATGGGCTGTGTCGAGCAAATATCCACGGGCCATTTAACTAGGTTCTAGAACTCGTATTGCTTACGTTTTCTTATAATAATAGCTTTCTTACCTTTGAACCGCTTCTCCTTTTCTTCTCTTTTTTCTGCTGTTTCGAACCATTCGTGGTTATGATCAAGGTGTGTTGGTCTAGTTATGGACTCTTCCAAAGGTGCTAGACACTTGAGTGTCACAATGCAAACATATCTCGGTTTTGCAGTCCTCGGTACATGACTCAATCTCTCACCACCACTAGCTAATAACTGACCAATTCTCAGGCCTCGTCAACGTGATTGTACCATTCATCGTACATTCAGCAAACTACCTCATAATTCCTTATCCACGATGGATAGTTATACTCATCGAGACTCTCCCAGCTCTTCTCACAAAACTACTTCTACCTCACTTCATCCACAGAATTCCATACTGGATGCGCCCTCTCACTATAGGAGCAGTATGGATACTCATCGCCCTCATCACAAAATCAACACCACCAAACATCGCACCGCCAGTGAGAATATTCACTTCTGCGCTCGCTTCAGCATCCGCTGCTGCAATGGAGCTTTCTTTTCTCGGAATGTTACGATACTACGACCGTCTTGGACTCGCAGGTTGGGGAGCAGGTGTTGGCGCGGGAGCAGTCTTTTGCGCCGTCTTGCCCTTTGTGTTGACAGTCTGGCTCGAGTCTTTTCTACGCGATTTTATTGATTGCATTTATGTTCTCGTTGGTGCGATGCTCGTGGCATTCTTTGTTGTTCTTCCTGGAGCACCGGTCAACTATCCCTGCGCGCGACAGGAGTTGGTCAAGGATGATATTGAGGATGCGTCGCCTTTACTTCAGGATCCAGTTCAGCAACTTTCGCGAGTATTAAGTACGAAAAACCGCATTCATCTTACCAGGAGCATAGTCCGGCCGTTTATGATTCCCTTATTTGGAGCATTTGCGGCACAGGCTCTCGTATACCCTGGTATCTCACGAGCCTTACCTCTTCCAGGGTCCTCGGCATCTTTCTTCTCATACTTAACCACATACGGTCTTTCTTTCCAATTAGGCAACTTTATCTCTCGGATGCACGTCTTACTCTTTCGACTGGCCAACTTCAGAGCTTCTTTCACGATCCTCGGCACAGCGACGCTCATTCTAATCGCAAACTCTATCTTCCTTGTCTCCTCGGCAGAAGTTATGATGGGTCTACTAGCTTTCACCGCCGGTCTAGGTGGAGGTGCAGTCTACATGATTGTTTTTGATAGAATGCTTGGAGAAAAGATGCTCGACACTGGAATAAATCAGGAGTTCTGTCTCCAGGTTGTCGGAGTCGGTGAAACGGCTGGTCTTGTTGCTGGTGGGATACTGGGTACCATGCTTGAGAGTTTGATGTGTCAAGGAGGATTTACAACGACACAGAGATGGTGTCATACAAGTCAATGAGAGAAAGTAATGTCTGAAAGAGATGGTTTATAGTTAGTTAGATACCAAAGCTCATGATTAGATGAATAGCAAGAATTGATCAAGCCACGCCAAGAACTGAACCTATATGATCTTAACCACTGATATACAATATAAACTACTGAAATGTTACGAGATAGTGAAACCGTGTTGATCCCATGTTTTGGTTGATACTACCCATGGCTAATCCTCATTCGTCAGTCTCTTACTTATATCCGCCAAGAACTAACCCGTAAGCACAGCCACAACACGCATTGCCTATTCCAAACAACTCATATTCATTCCCAATCATCTTAATGACCTTTGATTCCATATGGTCTCATGAAATCTCATAAAACACCGTCACTGTCGTCTAAGGTGTACTTAAATCCCCTTCCATCTATCCAACATGATGAAACGAAAACCTCACAGCAAGTCCCGTCACGGCTGTCGAAACTGCAAAAAGCGCCATGTAAAAGTGCATCTCACACTCTCTTCAACCTCCCTCTACAAAAAACTAACATTCACAAACTCAGTGCGACGAACAAGGTCCTCCTTGCACAAACTGTCTAACCCGCAACCTAGAAGGCTGCTCCTATCTCACCGACCCCCCAGCCCAACTCCCAGCAACAGAAACACGGCGAAGAATAGAGCTGGAACTCATGCACCGCTGGTCAACCTCAACATACAAAAGCCTCGCCAGCATTCCCGAGGATAACCAGTGGCTTCAAGGGGATATTCCGCGCTGGGCTCTCAAGCATGAATATCTCCTCCAGGGCATGTTGGCCTTTTCTGCTCTCGAAATAGTTCTCTGCGGCGGCGCTGTCGTTGTCGAGGAAGACTATGAGATGTACTATGCCAAATTGGCCGTTGAGTACTACGATAAAGCGAGTCGTTCGTTTAGAGCGCAGCTTGAGAATGTCACGGCTGAGAATGCGCAAAAGGTGTTTATGTTTTCGTTCCTCGCCGTTTCTGTCAATATGGCTCTTGGACAGTGCACTGCCTTTGAAGATGTTTATGAGGGGGTGCTTGAGCGCTTGGTAACGTTATGGGAGTTACTCATGGGCAACGCTTCTATCGCCGATCAGCATTTCGACGCTCTCATTTCAGGTGCCTTGTCAAAGTCTACCGAAGCAGTGATGTTAAGGACACAGCTACAGACAGAAACACCCACATACTTACGCAAGGATACAGAAGATGCATTAGAGCGTCTGTCTATTATTGTTAACAAAGCCTGTGAAACACCGAGCAGCTCTGAAGGTGCGGATCAGTCAGAGGCCAATGTACGCATTCAATCTTACCGCGCCAGCCTCTCCGCTATACAAACATGTTTTTTCGAAGACTCTAAAGACGTATTCAAGGGCGTAGCTATAGGCTTTCCTGCTCTTGCCGGGAGAGACTTTGGGCTAGCGCTCAAGAGTTCGGATCCTGTGGCCTTGCTAATAACCATGTATTGGGGAGTACAGCTCAATACTTTGGGTAAATTGGCTTGGTGGGTTGGCTCGTTTGGTAAGAAGATGGTAGATGAGGTATCGGAGATGTTATGGGAGCCTGAACCGGGCCATCAAATTATGAGTTCATCGGAATGGAGAGATAGTATATCCTGGGCAAGGACGGAGGTTGGCTTGACGCCTTTGTTCGAGACACCATCAGATTCATGATTATCTCCTGGAGCTGGTAGTTGGATAGGGATCTATCTAACGAGCTGTATTAGTATTTGACGTCGCCACTCAGTCCTCCATTTAGATGGTCCTGTATACCCTCTGAATTCATGTATTTATCGCCGTTCTTCAGATGATTGATTTTTAAAACTCACCAGAATCACGAAGATTTTCCTATGAATTGTGCATCTATGTGTGGCGTTATTTAACTTAATCTTATCCTTCATGGCCGAGAATATACTGAAATAACTCAGTCATAGGCAGTGGGTGCCTTGGTATCTTGGTCTATTTTGTTTTCCTTTACGCCTTACCCCATCGCGAGGTTTCGTCGCCTTCCTTCCACTCACGCTCAACATATCCAAGCTCTCTCTTGACTTTCTCGACGGTCTCCTTATCGCCAGTGTTCTTTCCGGCGTTGTCACTACTTTATGTTAGCTCATACTATCGACGCTCCTTGTAGTATATGACTCACCTGATCTTCACAGCCGGGCGGCCCGCCGCCGAGCTGATCTTAATAACAATGTTCAATGGCACTGACTTCTTGCCAGTCTTCGTGTTGGTAAAGTCATTAGTAAGGTATGTTCCCACACCAAATGTGGGTTGGAAACCAAGGTCATCGGCAATCTTCTTGTACTCCAAGCATCTTTCGATGTTGAGAGAGTCAGAGAAGACAATCACCTTCTTGTCTGTGATGCCCTGCTCGTCGTAAAACTCTCGCATCCACTTGGTGTACTCAGCAGGGTCACCGGAATCTTGTCGAATGCCAGTAAAGGCTTCGGCGTATGTCTTCATGCTTCCATCAGCCTTCTTAAAGGTCTCTGCCGGGAATCCACCTTCAATGGTTTGCACAGTCTGTGTAAAGGCGCGAAGAAACTCCTGAGTGCCGAAAGTATCGGTCAAAGCGATACCAAGCTTGTTTCCAAAGCAGGCCACCCAGTGTCGTAGAGCAACTTCGGTAGCTTGCTTGTAGTCGCCGATGATAGCAGCAACACCCATGAACCACTCGTGAGCGACTGTTCCAACAGGGGGAATGTTGAATCGCATAGCAAGATGGACGTTACTGGTTCCAGAAAGCTTGCCAGGGAATCCCTTCTTCTCAGCGTCCTTGGAAGCTTGGACTAGACCTCTAAAGACGAGAGCCTGAGTGTGGTAGTCGCGACGTCGTCGTGTGCCAAACTCGGATGTAACGCATCCTGCCTCGAGCAATTGGAGTCCCTTGTCGAACGCCTGCTTCTCTTGGCCCTCATAGTTCCAATCAGTATCCATAAACTTAAAGTATGCCTCCGAAGTTAGCGCAAGCATGGGGATTTCGTAAAGAATCGTGTCGACCCAAGTTCCCTTGATCTGAATGTCGACATCGCCAACGATTGAGTCGTCTCCATTATCCTCGCCGACGGGAGTGAAGGTCGCAACAACTTGCTCTCGGGGGCTTAAGCGAAACTCCTTGAGGAAGCTGAGGTAGTCGTCAGAGAGGTAATCGCAGTGTTTCTTTAGGAACAGGTATTCGTCGGTGGAAAGTGAGATATTTCCGAGCTCTGGACATCAAGGTGAGTCATAAGAAGTTCCGCCAAAGCCTCATAACATACTTCCAATCTGCTCCTCAAGCCACTTGAAGGCGGTTCGTGACAGCTTCTTATCGGGGGTTCGGTTGGTGTAGGCATATGTTACTGGTACATCCTTGAAGAACTTGAAGACCGCACATTGCATGGTCAACTTGTAAAGGTCGGTGTCGAGGAAGGAGATGACGCCTTCGGGATAGGGCGAAGAGCTGTTGAAAACCATGACTGCGGTAACTGGGTTCGAGAACGCCTAGGAATGTCTGTCGTACGAGAGATGGGGAAAGGACTCGGCTTTATAGTTGGGGTCGCCGGGACTTGGAGAGCTGGGTTCGGAGATGCGGAGACGACGTCAAGGATATCGTGAAAGATGCGGCATGAATCGTCAAGAATGATTATCCTGAAAAGATAAAACCACAAATTGTGAAGGTGATATAACCTTTGGCGTCGCAAAGTTAAATGTTATGACGTTAGTAATCCACCTCTGCGACGTTTGTTGAGTCAGAAAAGATGTGACGCATCCAGAAGAGATCCAGAACAGAAACACCGAAAAGAGAAAGAAGCAGAGGGAGGGGCACGCGCTGAAAGAAAGGAAGGTGAGGGGTTGGTCGCGGCTGCCACAGGTGGGCTAGTTCTGCAATGAGGGGCGCTAGTGACGCTATGACCACACCTTAATTTTCCTGCAAGAAAAAAATTTGGGAAACTTCGCGAGGCTTGGATTTTTCTTCTTAAACTGGATCTCAACGCCTGGCTACGCGGCGGCAGGTAACAACTTTTCTCGATCCGCACAACCATTTCAACCCGATTTTTGGAATCTCTCGATCTAATAATTAATCCCTAAACACCGCGCTATTCGATACTAGGCTTCAAAGCCCGATCCCGCCGTCACAATGGATATTCATCGTTGTCGATTCGTTCCCTACAAGCCTTCCGCCATCAATGCCATCGCCTTCTCTCACCCCAAGACACGCTCAGCGCAACAAGGCGCCCTTGCGCGACTTGCGATCGGACGAGCTAATGGAGATATCGAGATCTGGAACCCTCAGAATGGCTCTTGGAACCAGGAGCTAATCATTCCTGGCGGCAAAGATCGAAGCGTTGATGGGCTAGTTTGGGTCAATGACCCCGACCAGGACCTCGGCGATGGACGCGTCGTCAACGGAAAGTCACGACTCTTCAGCATAGGTTATACTTCTACAGTCACCGAATGGGATCTCGAGACGGGACGGCCCAAGAGACACGCCAGCGGCCAGCATGGAGACATCTGGTGCATGGCTGCTCAGCCCGGTGGAAGCGACAAAGTTGGCCTCGGTGTCGAATCCCAAGACTCTACCAAGCTCGTTGCCGGAACAATCGATGGCGAACTTGTCATGTACTCAATTGAGGACGATGACCTGCGATTCCAGCGAGTGTTGTTGCGATCGCCAACCAAGAAGGCTCAGATGGTCAGCATCACCTTCCAGTCGCGCAGAGTCGCCATTGTCGGCTGCTCCGATAGCACGATTCGAGCGTACGATGTTACAAAGGGCCACATGTTGCGCAGGATGACACTGGGCGCTGATCTAGGTGGTGGTGCTAAGGACATCATCGTCTGGTCTGTCAAGTGTCTGCCCAATGGCAACATCGTCTCAGGCGATTCCACTGGCCAAGTTTGCCTCTGGGATGGCAAGACATACACCCAAGCACAACGAATTCAAAGTCACAAGCAGGATGTTCTTAGTCTCGCAATAAGTGCCGACGGTACCTCCATCCTCAGTGGTGGCATGGATCGACGAACAATTCTTTACAAGCAGAACAGCGGTGCTGGAGCGCGATGGAGCAAGGTCTGGGGACGAAGATACCACGACCACGATGTCAAGTGCATGGCATCCTTTGAGAGTGGCAAAATCAGCGTCGTTGTTTCAGGAGGTAAGACTACATCATGTTACTAGGAGAAAGGTCATGGCTAACTCGAACAGGTCCCGATGCTAATCCCGTCGTTATCCCACTGAAGGAAATGGGACGCGAGAACCACCGTATCATGTCCAGTCTGCCGCAGCAGGCTCCTTTGTTGAGCGCACCAAAGGCTCGCTTCGTTGTCAGCTGGTGGGACAGGGAGGTTCACATCTGGCTTCTTCGACGATCAGCTACCGAAATGATCGACAGCGAAAACATCGATATCAACCAAAACCGCAAGCTGATTAAGACTATTGTTGTCAAGGGAGATTCGAATATTACCTCGGCAACTATCGATGACGAGGGTTCGCTTTTAATTGTTGCTACTGCTATCGACGTCAAGGCTTTCAAACTAGAACACCAGGACCCGGTCAAACCTTCTGATGTCAGGGTTTCTTCCTCCGAACTTCCGTTAAAGCTTGCCGGAGTCGGCGCCACCAAGGTACAGCTGTCACCTAACGCACAATGGCTATGCGCAATCCAGGACGGCTCTCACGTCGCCATCGGTGCCCTCGACCCCGTTACTCCCAGACCTGAACTTATCTTTTCACCAAATGTCCAACGACTTACGCGCCTACGACGATCGATTCAACGTCATATCCTCAACGGAGGACTGGGCAAATATGACAGGACCATTACGCAGATCGCCTTCTCCCCGGACTCCAAGATGCTCGCAGTGTCTGACATCGCCGGCTATATCGACACCTGGATTTTGAGCGATGGTCAAAAGACAAAGTCAGAGGGTGACGCGTCCTCATCAGGTGAGAGTGACTCTTCGGATGAGGAAGAAGAACTCTCGCAGAACATTGAGAGGTGGATCCGAAACCCAAATGCTAAGCTACTGCCCAAGTTACAATCTTCAGCTACAGTTCTGTCATTCTCGGCCGACGTTCCTCGAGCCAAGGTCTCCCCTAGAAGCTCTTTCGACGGAATTGATGCCACAGCTGACCATGTCGATGACTACACCCTCCTCACAATCACCTCGTCGTGGAGCTTGCGTACTTTTCACCCTCTGCAAGGTTCTCTGACCCCTTGGTCACGCCGCAATGGCCGAAGCGAGCTGCCCGCTGCTGTGCAGGATCTTCTCGATCTCGCCAAGGGAGTTTTCTGGGAGGGCTCCCGTGCTTGGATCTATGGTGTCTCATTCCTCCTCATGCTTGACCTAGCTCAAGATCTCCCTAAATCGTTGGAGAGCGACAGTAACGACAAATCGCTCAAGCGCAAGAGAACAGGACCCTCTACCGGAGCTGGTGGCAGAATGGAGCAAGGTGCCATTGCACCCTCGCTGGTTCGCAAGCACACTGCCGGTCAGTGGGAGGACGTTGATATGGAAGACGCCCCCCAAGAAAATGACATCAGCGACGATGAGGCTGAACAGCCCGACGGTGAACTCGCTCAGCTACGGAACCGTCGTGAAGTGGGCAAAGACACTGAAGCCGCCGAGACTGGCGGTGAACGCAAGAGCTGGTGGATGACCTACAAGTACAGACCCATCTTTGGTGTCGTTCCCATCAGCACCGCAGACCAGCCTCTCGAGGTTGCCCTGGTGGAGAGGCCGACATGGGATGTGGATATGCCTGAGAGCTACTTTGACGTCGAGCCGTGGAGGAAGTAATGATGACCACATCCGGAGATGGGATGTATGAGTGGACGGGATGAAAAGGTTGTCTGGAATCTGATCGTGGAGACGCATGTTCGGCGTAACTAGTTGCAAGGATGACGGACGTTGAAAGGGTCCAGACTCGAAAAGCATGATCCTAGTTTGTAGATTTGTATGTTTGTTATACTGGCTACGTAGACCATTGTGCGTACACATACGGGCTATCGAATTAAAATTTTGGGATATTGGATTTCTACTGCATACGTATACCCATGCCTGCATCGTGAGCATATCAGAAACTTGTCATTTACACCAGATTTTCCTTAGGCGAACCGTCGTATCGTCGCATTCATTCATCTTTAGATCCCGGTTCTCGTTCGTCTAGTCTGTTTCACGGGGCTGGAGATGAACATGTCTCGCGTATCGGAGGAGTGTCACGATAGTATCCAATATCAGACGAACTTGATGCCCTTCAGGGTATCAGAAAAGTTGGCCGTTTGAAGTACAAGAGACGAAATTGGTATGGCACTTGATATTATTTGGGCTTGATCTTTGTACTCTAAAGTTTAGGTCATCTTCTCTGCTACCCACTACGAGTGTCATGATATCCAATATCAGGCGAACGTGATGCCCAACAAAACAAGGTCGAACGAGTCACGAGCAAAAGAACAATCCCAGTCTGAGCGAATTTCTACTCTCTTCAACTTACATGATGTTGCAAAGTGCACCAATCAAGTCACAAGATATGACCTCCAGTTTCTACACTAATAGCCCGTTGCACAAGTTTACCGAAAAATGTCTAGGCATTACTACTGACAAGGCCCGGTCTTGTCCACCCCCGTCGAACGCGCGTCCAGGACGGCTGAAGAGACTTTGGGTGTCATCTTGGCCTTGTCAAGCTTGCGGCTGATCATGGGCCATGGTTTGATGAATGCCAGGTTGATTCGGGAAGTGGACGATGAGATGAGGGTTCACGACAAGGGTTAGTAAGAAAGTATCTCGACATCCTACCTTATCCTTGTGGATTTGACGTCGGTTTAAACTTACACGACTCATATATCTGGATGAGTGACTGGGTAGTTGAGTCTATGGTTCAGGGTAAGGGTTACGTATCAAGCATATGTATATCCCCAGACCTGAGCCTCGTCATACTAGAGTTTTGAACTGCCAAGAGAAGAAATAGATCCGTTCAATCAAGTTGATCCTAGGGAAGATCCCGTCTGACTTTCCAGTGAGAGTGGTGAGTAAACGAAAAGCTGAGCTGAAAGTTTGCTTATTGTATCTCTGATGCAGTGGTGATCAGTAAAGTCGGGACCACACTTGAGGTCATAAGTTCCATGTGCTGGCTTTCTTTCTGATGAAAAGAGCTTGCGTAGCACAAAACTAGCGAAATGCTTAGTCTCGGAATCTGATCTTGTCGTTGACTTGGCTTTTATGTTTCTTCTTGGCAATTTTCTGTACCAAAACGGTGTGCGTAATTCCTTCAAAGTGGAAAGTAAAAACACCAAAACTCCCAGAAATCAGAGAAATTGTCGGTCAGGAGGTGGCGATTAAGAGAAATCGCGTTGCGTAGGCTTTTGTTAGATTCGAGATAATATTGGATTGAATGTTTTGGGTACGCAAGCCAATGTCATGGAGCGTCCAGATGACGCGGCCCTTTTTTGGCGGTTGTCTCGTCACGCACGCCCTGGTCGTAAGCGCAGCAAATTTGATCGGCAAACCACTGAAGCATGATTGGTAGGAAGCGATTTCAACAAGAACAGAAGTTACAGAACTCTTTGACCAAGTGGGTTTTATTCCTTCAGAATGCGACATGTATTATGGAAACGGTGAGTAGATCACCGCCGGCCAGTTTGTTTGGAGATAATTGAAGAAACGGAAAGAGATTAATGAATTCGGCTCCGATCAAGGACAAAAAACCCCTGTTATTAACTAAAACTCCTCGACACGAATGTCCCGCTGCCAAGATCGTCCTAACAACGCAGGGTTGCTTCAGGTTTGTTCGAGACGTAACGTTGCTAGGTAATAAGCGCAGCGCACGCAAGGCAAGGCAAGGCAACCTAGGCAAGCAAATGATGAATGGCGCAGTAGCAGCAGCAGTAGCAGCAGCGCATAGGTTGCTTTCGGGTTCTGGGACTTGGCGCCTGTCAGATCGCAAGCTCGGATTGGACGAGACTGTTTTAATTCCAGGGGCAGAGCGCACGCGATTGCAGAAAAGACGGGACGCCAAAGCTAGTTAAGCTTCTTTTTCCAAGAGTGCCCAGCCCGTCTAGCCGGATGTCATAGAGATGACAGGAGATTTGGTGTTTGAGATGTTAGGACCAACGAGCAAGACATGTTTTATTCGTGATCATCAGTATCAGGTAAAAATGCGGAATAGAGAGGAAACATGCAGTGCAGATCTCCGAGGAGTCGTTGAGGAGCATCTTGTCTGTTGAGTGCGATGTACGTAGTATTGGCCTTGGAGACCTAGGTCAAGAGGAATAGAATTGATGTCTTTTGTTGCGAGAGTTGAGGGCCTAACATTAGACAAGGCAATATCAAGTGTAACACTGGGGACTATAGGGTCACCAGTTGTATTTGACTCAATAACGTTGGTGTCATATTATATCTCGTCCCTGATATCAATATCAGAGATAGGCTGCATCGTGGCTTCATCTGTAAGCCACATTAGATTCAGATTGAACTCTAAAAGCTCCGAGTTATCGACTTGTTTATCTCGAAATGCTCATGCGGAAAGTGTTGAAACAGAACCAGAGCGTGCCAACGGATAATGATGCACGTCAATGGAGGCAGTGGAATTGCAAGGGACAAGAGGCCGCGAGTCAAAGTGGAGTCGTGTGGAACTGGAAATAAGATGCCAGGACAGCACCGCCACGAGACTTGTGGCTAGTGATCGTCCATAGATGAGACAAATCTCCCTCCCAGAGGCAACAAATAAGCGCGATCATCATCTCAAATGATAATCTAAAGTTCAGGTTTTGGGCGGCAGTGCGTCAATTCCTTGGTAGGACCATCAAGACTCAAGCGTGGCTCAGTGTACCTAGGCAGGTATAGGTAGGCTGTGCCACGATGCTTTTCAATCGGGGCGCCTTTTTTTCAGGTAGGGAAACTCACCACTGCCTCGTCATCGCCCACCACGACGAGGGGCACGTTCCCGCTAAGTACCGATACTTGTTCTTCGAGGGCACAGGGTTGAGTTGACTCGCAGAAAAGTGCAGCCGTCGTTAGTAGCCTCGAGACGTTTCTCTGGCGCTTGAGCGGAAGAAAATCTCAGAGGGTTAGCATTCTACAGTGACAAAGCCGGGGATACAATACCTTGTGGAACTTGATGTTATACTACTTACCTATTATTATTGTAACATCATAGCTGAATTACACTTTGTTATAATGATACCCCAAAATTAATACTGAACTCTGTCTTTTTCTCTTCCTCTCACCAGGACAGCCCAGTAGCCTAATGCCTGTCGCTGCTCCACTGATCAAGCGGCCGATGCTTTTTTGACACGACCTGACGGTTTCTTTTCCCCGCGCTTATCAACTACTACGTTTAGTTTAGAGGCATCACATCGAATGCATTGCCACAAATTGAGATGAATGGTGATTTTCGTTTTGGTTTCCCATTTTTTACAAGAAATCCATATTTTATTTAAAACAAGTGTCGCCTCTCTGTCGTTCCTTTCTCCATCTGACTTGTCTTCCGAGTCGCACGAATTTAGAGGCTTACGCTTCGCTAATAATTCGCTGATGACGAAGATCTAGGCCAGGCGCCACTTTGTCTTTCGCTGTTCGGTGTTCCCCTAGAACGTACATGGGAGGTACGCACGCAATTGGTATCGGTATCGGTATCACTAAAAGGCCTACGTACACGTGCCTCGCGGTGCCTGGGCCTGGGAAATAAGTTTGCCTCTCTGATGATGAATCTGTTGCGTAGACTTTTACCAACCTTTCAAAGATACACATTTTCAATACGCATCAATAGTCGTAGGCTTCACCAACTATAATGTTAAATACAACCAGTAGACATGGACAGTATTGACCCGAGTATCCATCCATCAGTGGCCGTTTTCAATCGCTACGAGGCCGCTGTACCAGTACATTCCCCTGCGCCCAGCGGCCCCCACCCAGACCGTCAACGGTTTCTCTTATTGGTCGTGGCGCTCACTGCTGACGCGTAAACTGCCATCGTAGGCTCTGACCCAGAGTGCGCTAGAGCGAACCAAAGACGCACACCCTCCCGAGACACCCCGTCCCTTTATTCCCCTGGTCCACCCTCGATTCTCATCGCCTGCCTGCCTGCTTTTGCTCCTGCCTCTCCTCTTCTTGTGCTGTCCTGCGGTATCTGGTCTGCAGTGGTCATCATCCAGCTTCCTTCGCCAATTCGCGAGCCGTTAAACTCCTCTCATTTATCTCACTTGCGGCGAGACGACGACGACGAGGAGATTCCGATTCAACTCTCAACTCCAAATAACAAACCATCCGTCAAACTGTATCCTCACGACGACTAAAAAAAGAAACGACTTTGATTGAACTTATTAGTCATCGAGCTCGAGAGCGACCGACGGATTTGCTCTCAGATCCAAAAAGGCCCAAACAAACATCTGGGTCAACGCGTGTATTGTGGCAATCAAGCCTACTGACACGCATCCTGTTGCTTACGACGACATTCAACGATTAACATTACGACGAAACTCTGAGGTTTCAAACGGCCTCGTAAATACCCAACAATTGATTCATCCATCCTCCAGCCTGGTCACATCTGGGCAACAACACCCTCGACCTATCTCATATAACAACCTCCAAAACTACATCGTCCGACTATAAACTTAAACAACCACTCTTATATCAATATGGCGGGCCACCACACGCCTGCGGGCGAATATGGCGAGGAATGGGCGCGAGACCTTCGAGTCCAGTTCGAGGGCTTGTTACGAGACAAGCGTATGAACGATCTTCGAAATACATCCCGACAAAGCTCTCCAAGCCTGGGAGATCAATCCCCTCGCATGCAAAACTCACATTTTCCAGCCGATAACCGACCCTCAGCGTCTCAAGGACCTGCTCTCCCTTCTTACGCCGCCCTACGACATCTTCCCAAGATCCCGTCTCCTCCTGCTGCCGGCGACCGTGATTCTCAAAAGTTTAGAAACCTCCTCATCAGCTTATCATTAACACCAACCAAATACGAGAACCCTGGTCTGCTTGACGAGGCTTTGCAAACCATTCCATTGGATCGCATCTATGGCGAGGCCGAGGAAGAGACTCAGGTTTTGCAAGCTCAGGCTGAGAGTATGGGTGACGGACGAAAACCTGAATGGGGTTATCAAGACTGTGTTATTCGGGCATTACTAAGGTACGTCATTTTATATCCGATTCTATCTTTCGGCTAGATGACTGACACGATCGACAGATGGTTCAAGCGATCATTCTTTAGCTGGGTTAACAACCCACCATGCCCATCCTGCTTATCTCCCACCATCGCTCAAGGCATGACTGCCCCTACGCCTGAGGAGAGCGCTTGTGGTGCTCTTCGCGTTGAGTTATATCGATGCTCTGCTCAGCATTGTGGAGCTTACGAACGCTTCCCTCGATATGGCGATGTCTGGCGGTTATTGCAAACTCGACGAGGACGTGTTGGTGAATGGGCCAACTGCTTTAGCATGCTCTGCCGAGCTGTCGGCGGTCGTGTCCGCTGGGTTTGGAACGCCGAAGACCACGTCTGGACCGAGGTGTACTCAGACCACCAGAAGCGATGGGTTCATGTGGATGCTTGCGAGGAAGCATGGGATAATCCTCGCCTCTATGCTGAGGGATGGGGTAAGAAGATGTCTTACTGCATCGCCTTTTCTATTGATGGTGCTACCGACGTTACTCGACGATATGTTCGCAAGAACCAACACGCTTCTGAGCGTAACCGATGCCCCGAAGAGGTTCTCCTCTATGTTATGCAAGAGATCAAGAACATGCGTCGCTCCAACATGAACAAGGACGAGCGCTTCCGATTGGAGAAGGAAGACACTCGGGAGGACAAGGAGCTTCGAGGCTACGTTGTAGCTTCGATTGCACAGGCGGTGACCGATCTGGTTCCCGGCTCCCCCGGTGGATCAAACCACACAACAGCCAGTGGAAGCGATACCAAGGTGCCTGCTGAGCAACCTGGCCGACAAACTGGAACTGCTGAGTGGTTGACTGCTCAACAACAACAATCTCACAACCGATATCAACAACCCCGCGATCCCAGCCACCGACGACCATTGCCTTAAAGCTGCGCGCATTCATTGCGACTCTTTCATAGGCACTGCGATAAATCTGTGTGCATGTGTATGTATTGCTACTTGATGACCGTCACCACCAGTCATTGCCACTCACTACACCATGGGGACCGACTATATAATACCCACACCACCCATGGGTTCACTACGAATTAAAAAATCCGAACACCTCGATGAAAGTATCACGGCCATCAACCACACGACCACCCATGATACCATCCTTTCGATGATCTTACGGCCACAAACCAAATATTCCCTTCATGTCTAATACTATACATCTTTGACAGCCATAGCATAGACTCGGCGTTGAACCATTTTCCAAAGGGCGGCAGCCCGCATCATCTACCATACCAAATCAACCTGTCTTTTTATGTTTTGTTTCTATTTTCTTTTGTTTCTTCTTCTTTGTATAGGGGGCGCATAACGGTGGCCAGCAGGGACGGGTTGGTCCTTTTGCTCCGGGGCGTTTTTGGCTGAGTTTTGTTTAAATAAAGGCTTATCATGAGCGAGTATGAGGCCAGGCAAAAGAGTCGGGTGTCAGATCAGTGGATGAATAAGATAGGATAAATCAATGCCACAGTGCAGTTCCTTTCTTTCCAAGTTGAATTGTCTTTGTTTAAGTGAATGTAAATGAGTCATTGTTTGACGAGTCGGCCACCAGCTCTTTGAGGTTACTTGAAAGCATCGAGTACTCGTCACGTGCATGTCATGTCAACTGTACATGCCTGTCTTTGTGTGGTGGTGCTTCGTCAAGGATCTTTAACAAAGCATTTCAATTCCACATTTCCTTTCCGATTGACAGCCCAATGAATCGATTCAAAGGTTTCTTCAGCTATTAAAAGCTACATCACATGGTCGGGTCGCATAAATGTACGTCCTATCTTTAGGTATTCGACGGTTCCTTGTATCTTCAACAAAGCAATCCAATTCCTTTCCCATTCGATGGGATTTTCATGGCTGAATTCAAAGAGTCCTTTATCAAGAATTAAAAACATCATGTACATCACTGTTGAAAGAGGTGAAACGATGAATCCCACCACGGACTTGGGGAGACTCGCTCGCAGGTGCACGGCACTGGCGAAATTCGCATATAAACCAAAGTAAAGGTACCCTGGAGGAAATATTCAACAATCTCAAAATCATTTTATTCTTCCCTATCAACATCAATCTTTCTCAAACAAATTGATCACCGTCAAAATGAGAGTTCTTCGCTCACAAACTCGACGCACAGCTGCGGCTGCTGAAAATGTGGTTACGCCGCAGAAGAAGGTATCACGCAAACCGACTAACAAGAAGACACCTGAAGCGAGTCAAGCCCCCAAGGATCCTGTCAAGTTGCCAACTCCACCACCTTCAACCCGCAAAGGCAAGGTGACCAAACCAGCGACTGAAGATGAATCTCCTCAGGTCGAGAAGGAGACTGAATCCAAGGAGCAGGAAAAGGAAGCTGATCCAGCCCCCCAGAGTCCTGTCGACTTGACTGATGAGACTATCCCAACTCTATCACCATTGCCTTCGAACCGTAAGCGCAAGCTGCCAGCCTCACCCGAGGCTAAGAAGGAGGCCACTCCCAAGAAACAGAAAAAGGAAGCCTCCCAAGAACCCGCTGATTTGACTCCTTCACCATCAACCCGCAAGCGCAAGTTGCCAGCCAGAGATGCCTCACCCAAGGCCAAGAAGGAGACCACTCCCAAGAAACAGGAAAAGGAAGCAGCACAAGCTTCCCAAGAACCCGTCAAATTGACTCCATCGCCATCAACCCGCAAGCGCAAGCTGCCAATTGAAGATAAATCCCCCAAAACCACACCCAAGAAACAAAAAAAGGAAAAGGCAGAGAAGCGAGAGTGCAAATTCAGGACTCAACCGCCCAAGTTCTTTGATCGTGTCCTTGCGCGTGCTCTTGGGGAGACATTCTACATCATCGAGCGCCTCACCTGCGGTACCGAGGATTGTCCCGGGGAGGACTTTGAATTGGTGGGATCGACTGGCAGCACTTACACTGTCAATATCGGGAAGCGGCTCTCATGCAGCTGTCCACAACATTCTTTGGGATTTCAGCAGTGCAAGCACATCGTCTTTGTAAGTCTCATACTTTTCTCTTTTTTTTACAAGGTCACTAATTTGTCGACGTAGATCATGAAGAAAGTCCTCAACGCCCCGGATCATCTGCTTTACCAGCAAGCTCTCATCAGCACCGAGCTCAAGTCCATTTTCGATTCCGCACCTTCTTTCTCAGCAGAGCCACAGGAGAAACCTGTTCAGCGCAGACCCATCGAGGGAAACTGTCCCATCTGCTTCTTCAAGCTTGACGAGAAGAAGAAAGCTTCCATCGTTTGGTGCTCTGCATCCTGCGGTCATAACTTTCACATGCAGTGTCTTAAGATTTGCGCTCGTCCTAAATCCGTGACTTGCCCAGTGTGTTGCAGCGACTGGAAGGGTAACAAGAAGCTGGTGACCGAAATCAATCAGGATGAGTACGATGCGACTCATCGTTTTGTCGCGCGTCATAATATCGTCGGTGGGGAGCATGAGACAGATGGTCTTCTCGATGGTAAGTTTGTGCTCGATGATGATTAGTATTGTTTGATGACTGACTTGTTCTTTTTAGCTATGTCAACCCAGGCGCGATGGTACAAGTATGGCGATCCATATAAAAGATACCAGGGACGGAAATGAGAGATGGATTTTTCTTTTGTGCGATTTACTAGTCATGCGACATCTCTTGGAGATTACAGAGCTTGACGCGTTTGGATGTTTTTTACGAATTGTACCCGGAAGGAAGGGAGACATATGGCGTTTTGCTCTTGATATAGAATTTTGAATTATGAGCTGAGGTGCTGGATGAATGTATTTGATTGCTTTTACCTCTCGACTAGGCTACCTGTTCGGATGCGACGTGAGTCTGTTTCACAGTTGAGATAAAGCGTGACCATGGGGCGTGAGTTTGACTGGAAGGACACGACACTTGACAAAGAGAAAGGGTACAAAACTGTGGCTAATCTATGAAGTCCATGGCGAAGCTCTACAAATGTAAAGTCACATCAGTTTAAACTCGCATCATCTCTCAACAAAAAATTACTGAATTTTGTCATTGTTGTCGTGGGGATGGAATAAACTCTCGTGATGGGTGATAAGCGAAGAATAGGACACTCTGTCCTGTTTCACTAAACTCAATGTGTCCAAGATCTCGGGCCTCTACTTTGAGTTACAAACCCATGGAAGTCCGCAAAAAGAGATTGAAATACTAAACTCGGCGCGCCAAAGGATCTTCGGCGGCGGACTTCGGCGGTTTCGGTGGGTCCCCTCCGAGCATATCCACCTCCACCGCCGAGACACCGACTCCGCCGCCGGGAGTACGTAAATAAAAGGGAATATTTCTTCCTGTTTCTCTATAGATAAACAAAGACCCGAAATATATCTAGAATTGCCAATCGGAGAAAAATGTCCACGTTACCGTCCACCACTCGAACCCTCGTTGCACCTAAGAAGTGTCTCCCAGCCGAGTACACAGTCATTGAGGAACCAATCCCAACAATCACCAAACCAAATGAGGTTCTTGTCAAGATGAAGGCTGTTTGTATCAATACTGGCGATACAAAGTTTGCTTCTGGACAGCTTGGTTTCCTTTTTGGTGATCGTGTGTAAGTCAACACCCACATGTCCAAGATAATCCTCTTATGAAAAGTATAGGAAATTCCCATTTGCTCTCGGCATGGAGGGCTCAGGAGTAGTGGAGGCTGTTGGGTCGGCTGTCACTGAATTTAAAGTTGACGATGAAGTATACGGTGTGGAATATGAGAAGCCTCTGTTCAGTCGACCGCCTGCAAAATGGTGTTCAGACTATGTTGTCACGGAAGCCAAGTTCCTGCACAAGAAACCGGAGCATACCTCCTTTGAAGAAGCTGCTGCTTTACCTGCGCTCACGGTGGTTGCGTACCAAACCATCAAACACGGATTACAGCTTGGAGGGCTGGATAACCTTGTGGGACAGACTGTGTACATACCAGCTGCTCTAAGCGGAACTGGTTCGCTGATGATCCAAGTTGCCAAAAATTACTTTGGTGCCGAAAAGATCATTTCGACTGTGTCAACAGCCAAGATGGGCCTCGTTGAGGAGTACCTCCCGGGTCTGGTTGATCAACTCTATGACTACAAAACTCAAAACGTAGTCGAAATGGTCGGTCGAGGTACCATCGACTTTGCAGTCAGCACCCAGTTCAGCACACTCGACGACTGCATCGCCATTCTCAAGCCTAAAGCAGGTATCCTCGCAAGTATCGCAAGCGTGCCCAAGAGCGAAGTGATGCTCAAGATGATGGGTCCCAAACTCTTCCCGGCCTGGCTGGGGTGGCTTCTCGATGTGTTTCAGTGGTGGTATACATGGAAGCTACGTGGCACAAACATAAAGTATGAGTTCTTTTCTGGAAATCCTGGTATTATGGAGGATGTGGAAGTTGCTGCGGGCATGATTAAGCAGGGTAAAGTTAAAGGAATTTGTACTGTGGTGGATTTTGAGAACTTGGAAGATATCAGGAATGCTTGTGATAAGGTTTACAAGATCCAAGGAGGTCCGGGAAAGTTGGTGATTCGGATGTGAAGATCTGGAGGAGTTTTGAAGGTTTGTGGGTATATTCTCAAAGAGTTCGTCTTTGCATTTAAATTTAAATGTTTATTCTCCTGGTTATTCGTGTGGCACCGTATTGTTCCGCGTCATGGTTTGTCTTCGTCTAGATACTCTCTCATGATAAAGAACCTAATCATCCAAACGAAAGTATGTTCGAGGGCATATAACCCTCCCGAACCCTCTTTCAAAATAGACACGACACCCTTTCTTTTCATCCCCCCTCTCCCTCCCAAACTTCACCTTTCACACACTCCCAAAATCACCCACCATGTATCTCCGAAGCAGAAAAGCAACTCGTCGCTCTCGACTTAAAACTCCAAAGGCCCCCCGGGACCCAAAGACTATGGAAACACCACAGTCTGAAGACTCTGTCGCTCCTTTGGTCAAGGACGAGGTGTCTGAGGAGAAGGAGCCGAGATACCTGGAGGATATCGTGGCAGACCATATCGCGTACCCTCTATGTCGAGCCTTATGGCGGTTTCTTTTGTTCCCTCTCTGGCAATGGGTAATTCGACCAACTCTCTGGGAGTATTTATTGCGTCCCGTTCTCTGGGAGAGAATTATGCGACAAGGTCTCTGGGAGGGATTGTCTCGACGAATCATCTTTGAGGGAGTCGTGAAGCAAATTCTCTTCCACGGACTCGTACAAAGCTTTCTCGGAGAAACAGTGTTTGGTCCTCTATACCGGATGTGTGAGGCAGCAGTGTTTCCTCGAGTACAGTGGTTCTGGATGACCGTTGTGTTCCCTCTTTACCGGCAACTCGTACAGAAATTACCTGCGTCTGCACGACGTAAGATCAAGTCGATACTGTCTCCTATTTACCAAGAACTGGAGGATATATCAGGTCCCTTCCGAGAAATGATCTGGGACCCAATACTGTATCCTATCGTGGACCAAATACGCCCCGAAGAGCTGTTGTCGTTTCTCTTTGTCCTGAAAATCTCGACCAATATCACTTCCGCCTCGGATCAAGCATACCTCTTTGCACGCGGAGTAAGTTCATTGTCCAAGTCTTTGACTACCCATTGAACACAGCTAACTTGTGATAGTATCGACCCGACACAGAAGAGTTCTCGGAGCGTTCAGACACAGAGTTTGGTCAGATCCCTTTTCAAGACAAGTATTCTTGGTGTTGGTTACTTCAATGGATAGTATGGATTCTGTGGGCATGATAAAAGGGGATTCTGGAGGAAGTTGATGGTTCTTTTTATTGCTTTTTTGTTCATATATATACGGTTTATACTTCTTACTGTCGCACTTCCGGGGCTATTGTTAAGCTCATATCTCTTTTCAGGTCGTTGGGGAGTTGCTAGCCACAACATTTCTGGCGTTTCTCAGTTTAGTACGGAGTTTCTATATCAATACTGTTGCAATTTACCTCATCTAAGTGACTACTGTTGTTACTTACTTCCATAGAAGACGACCGATTATGGCTACGCGAACAATGCCTTACTCCTGCCTTGGACTCTTCGTTATTCTGACCGCTCCAACAATCCCAACAACGATAGCAACACGCCATACGCCAACTCGTTACTCCAAATAAACTTTGAATATATTGCTGTAAGATTATCCAAAGAACACAAAAAAGCAGACTGGGAGGAAAGAAGCCGAGTCTAAGAATCCACCAGATTTCTCCCTGGTCCCAGTCCTCTTTGTACACGGGTCTTAATCCCAAACACTGTCTCCGCGCCCGCTTCAGTGGTCGATCGGTATCTGCGCCCTTCTCTAGCAGTAGCTTCGCAATGTCAAAATGACCTTCGACTGAAACAGCTTGTCACATTCCGTCAGACCCCTCACCAATTCATGTTCGAATCAGTTCCACAAGATCTTCAGACAACTCCCTCGTCTTGAACTCTTCTCTTTCTATAAGCTGCCATGTAACGAAGGACCGGATATCTTCACTTAGAGCCTGCTTGTCAATTGGGAAGCAGCTTTCTCGTCCTATAATGGCAGGTATACCCTGGTTCAAATCTGGCTCAGGCCGGCTGGTGTAAAGTAACCGAACATGATACAGTTCAGGGTCAGAGCTTGTATCTTTGATCCATTGCAGAAGCTCACTTCTAGTGGTTGATTCATCCAAGGCATCTAGAAGAATGCAAACGTCTTTCGTTTGAGTGAGCATTTTTCGTACAATCTCAGATAGCGCTTTTGTAGAAGGCTGATCTCGGCGATTGTGGTTATCGAGGTGTTTTCTACACCCGGCTCCAAGTTCATACATCTGAAATGCAAGCGAGCGCAACATGCAATCCATGGTCTGTTTCCTCCCATCACTGAAATCAAAGTAGAATCGAAGAAGGAGTCCTCCATAGGTCTTGGTCAGATGGTCTAAGATAGTCGTGCTGAGAACAGTCTTGCCGCATCCCGCGAAGCCATGTAACCATAAGTGTCGATTGGGCTCTGAAAACCATGAGTGGAAGAAAGCTTTATTCAAAAGCCACGTTCCTGTGCCTTCATGGCGAAGTTTCCTTGCATGATTGACGTTGGTAGATGGATCGGGCGGACATAGCCAGCGCTTGATCTCATCACACTGGAGTTGAGATCCCATTTGATCGACGGCGACTTGTGTTGCGAGCATGGTCTGCTCTATTTGACTCACAGATCGTCTAACTGTTTTGTTATTAGAGCGATAGACAGAGAAAATCAATTTACTAACTTGTTTCGAGTGTTCGACTTTCTGCTTCCACTCTATTTGGCGGAATCTGCTCCAGAAGCTCTTTCGTATATGCCGATGCTACCATTGCTGCGTACCCTTGCCACTCGTTGTTCGTATGCGAATCTGCATAGTCGCAAATACCACGGACTACTAAACACGGGAAATGGTTCATCAGACCGGCTGCTTGCATTTCGAAACAGAGCACGCCCTTCTCTGCAGCCAATTTATCTCGGATTAACGCATCCTTCATCAATTGGTTGGCGCTCGCAACGACTCCATAGTGAACGACCGTGCTATCGTCTTCTTGGTCGCGCTGTAGTCGAGTCACCAAATGTTCTGGATCGTCACCACAAGCGTTGCTACATGTTTGCAACGAGTTCCGATGCACAAAGTCCGGCCGGTATAGTCTGTCACTCGAGGCTGGTGGTTGTGAAAAGGCCCTGCGGAGCTTAGACTTCTGCGCCAAAGCCTTCTCTACTTTAGAGTCGAGTTCATTATCGTCTGTCATGTATCGCGTCTCCAACGCACCTACTGCAGCCAGAAGGAGCTGTGGTGGCTGATTCAGGTGATGTGTATGTTGGAATGTCTGGTCCTGGATTGTCTTGCCAAAGTCATACTGAAAAACACCACCTTGACCGCCGTCACGAGTGCTCACCACGATATCTCCTAGGCGGATGTCGTGTGCTGCATTTGGGGCACCACCACCAATGCCGACTGTAAAACCGATGCGGACATTGGGGAAGCTATGTAACATGTCCTTGGCAACTGTGGCCGCTGTCGTAGTCCCATATTCGCCTTTTGGCAGACTTGCCATAACGACGTTGTGGCGTCCGATCCTGCCTAGAACGTAGACATTGTTGTCATGTTGGCTGACGGATTCTGGAGGCTTGTGTCGCTCGTCCAAGAATTGCTGGGCTGCCGCAGACTCGATAGGAAGAGCGGATATCCAGCCGATGGTGTATATTTGCGGATCTGAGTATATCTCTGGATCTGACATGGCTCGACGGCGATAAAGGCAAAACACGTCTAAAGATGACAGAAAAAAATCAATATTTATAGTACGACGTCGTTGGATACTTTTAATAACATGCATCTTTAATTGGACAGGTTTTGGGTATCCAGGGCCCCATGTCGGGTCAGCAGGCTGAGACTTGGCTTGGCAGCGGTTGTTACGATCCGTGATTATCTTAAGGCACACTAACAATTTGAAAAGGAAATGTGAGCTTGACAGTTATATATTAAAACTGAAACAGGGATGTGTTTTTTATACTACAATAGAGAAGGGCACAAGAAGGAGTTGATGTCGGAGGTTTGCGTGGTCTCAGTTCGGAGAGAGGGAATGGTTATTGTTTCTATGGATATTCGCAATTATTTTCCCAAGATGTACCAAAAGTTCCAAGCATTGAGGGTTTTCGACTATGGTCTTGTTTACGTGCAACATTCCCCAAGGCTTTTTGTCGAATGATAGGATCGGTTCGCCTTGTGTGAGTCGACAGATCGTACTCGGACACTCTAGTAATTTTGTGCTACCCATCCGTCGTGGAGGAGGTCAAATGTGCAAACTTGTAACGCTCAGCTTTGTAGCACTGCCTCGAATGAGTTATCAGTACGAGGCTACGGCTTTGACCACATGAACTGGTTCTAATTATTAATCCGTTACGCTCCCAGATCAATGATCTTTTGTCCTGTCATCTCACTCTTATCTGATGGAGACTGAAGTTGTCGTCGCTATTGCCTACTCCACTGCTGGACTGGTTGTGTCCTGTGTTGGAGTATATTTCGCAATCTTGTTGCACCAAAAGAGCAAGTGGAAGGATTTCAAGAAGTTCTTCCGTAGATGAGGAAGCTGAAGTACTGAATACAGTCTTTGGCCGTTGATAAAGGTATTTCATCAACTTCTCCACAAGTGTTACAAAGACTAACATCACTCAGTTTATTATCAAGAGCCGGCCGAAACATCGAGTCCAACATGATATCCTACCCATAATCATCATACGAATAGCCTTTTGAGCACGAACAGAAGTATTATACGGTTGAAGTTGTGAAATGAAGGGTGGGTGAAGTAAAGGGTCAACATTGGAGGAGTATCATCGGCCCTATATAGAGTGTAGGCAGGGTATTCGTTTTCTGTCTCGGTCGCTCCAAAACCCTTTAGCATCTTTCGCTCGCCAGTAGAAATTGGAAATCGAACATTGGACTCTTGTGGATTTCTGAGCTCGATGCAATTTGATGATTAAACAAAAATTCACTATCATTGGCAGATCACTCTCGGGGGACGAAATTGCACAGATGATCAACTTGGGAGATCTTAAAGATTACCGAGTCCCACCAAACTATTTCTGGATAGAAGCTACAGAAGAATCTCTTTTCTGTTGACAGATCTATTATAGTGTTGTGGCTCGGAGGATGCAACGCAACGCCATTCCCTTGCAGGCGGACAATAACCGATGACGGGCCTTGCCTTGGCCTCATCCACCATCATTCGTTAGCGCGCCGGCAGGAGGGACAGAACCCCACACAACGTTAGCATCACTTCCCAAAAAGGCAAAACGTTTTCTTTGCTCCATCTTGGGTTGT
This sequence comes from Fusarium poae, assembly GCF_019609905.1. Classification (NCBI taxonomy): domain Eukaryota; kingdom Fungi; phylum Ascomycota; class Sordariomycetes; order Hypocreales; family Nectriaceae; genus Fusarium; species Fusarium poae. The sequence continues at coordinate 770,916 of NC_058399.1, forward strand.
AAGTCAATAGATACAGGAACAGAATTCACGGCTGAAGTTCTGATGCTTGTCACCTTTCTGAGTCACTAAGATATAGAAATATATGTTTGTATTGACCAATGTGATTGACATTTCAAGATACATGAACCCAAATGAAATCTAGCAACGAGAAACCGAAAAAACCATACCCGCTCATCATCCACATCACTGTTCTACCTTTACTCCGCGGTCATGAGAACAAGGCCCGGACTTGGAAAATTTAATCAAAATTCTAAATGGACGAGACATCCCGACACTGCTGCAAGATATGCTCGAGCTTTTGACTTGGTGGGCGTCGAAATACGCCTGGTGAATTTGCGTTCTCAAACTGAGACTGTACTGCTGGTACAGGCGGAAGTTGAAGAGCAATAGACGATGCGCTGTGGTAGTAAAGGTCAGCGATGAAACAGGAACCGGCATTCCGAAAACATATAAAGACACAGCCCATACGTTAAAGAAGCGGTATCCATCCGTATCAAAACGGGACCGACGGTTGAGGTCTCGATATCATTGCTGCCGACATGGCGACGTCGGATGGCTGCGTATGCGAACCAAGCACTCAAAGACGACAGAAGTAATCCAGGAATTGTACTGATGATAGTTACGATAGCATCTGTGGAAAGACTGCCCATTTTGAAAGGATTCTAGTCAGGTTTTGGGGGAAAGTTAACAATATCATGAGGTTAATTGTACCTTAAAGAGACAAGAAGAAGGTAGAAATAGAGAAGGAAGGGGACGATGGGGAAATGGGTACTAACCCTAATAGGGGCTAGTGCAGTTCAACCGTTTCCAAAATAGGAAAAATGTAAGCCAGGGGTCTGTGGAGAAGTAGCGATCTACCAACCTCTGTGGAGTAAGGACGTTAGATAGGACCCAATGGTTACAAGCGGATGGTCAGGATAAAATAGCCTACAATCTTCTGAGCTCCGCATGAGTGCTGTTATCACTTGCAGTATATGAACTGCTGAGATCAAGAATCAAGCGCCATAGTTATTCGAATGGAAGACACATCGTGATTTTTAAAGACCATCAGCCTTTACTCAGATCAAGTGTAAGGCTAAGCAGAATGATTGTCAAAAGGGTTCAGACCTACAAGGTGTGTTAAATGACGGGAAGACAATAAACAAATGGAGAAGGAAAGTGACATCTTTATCAGCATAAATACACTGGTCTATTAACTTGGGGATAAATTATGTCTACTTTGAACCACGGTAATCCATCTATGGGACGATGCTCGAAGAATCCGTTCTCCTTTTCCGCAGCCCATTCTTTGCATATGAAACAAACCCCATTCGGCAGCGAATCATAAAAGATCGTAAGTGTAACACAGCCACTATGGGGCTTTCATCCATTCTAAGAAACAAGGTTAGCATACCCAATAACATTAAGCATGGTATGGGTTATTAATTGGTCAGGTTTACCTACATTGGTGGGCTGGTCTTGATCTGCGGAGGATGGTAAGAGCCGAGTCTGTTTTGGCTCCCAATCATAATTACTCAAGAGGGCAGCAGGTGGCAGTTGTGGCATGTTTTCGCATGGTACATGTATCAAAAGAGTACTTGACGTTTGTGATGATAATGATTGAGGTTCAGGCCTATCCATGGAGTTCAAACTAGGAGAATCACCATATAAGTATGCATAGGGTTGTGAAGTGTACATATCACGACACACCTTGAAGTAGTGGTGCTGGTGTGTGCAGCAATGAACTCGATTGCTGAAGTTTCAATGTCATTGCGAGAGGTGTTTCGGTGACGCAGTGTCAAATAGGCAAGCCAGGCACTTAAGGATGCAATGAGAAGAGCGGGAATTGCACTAACAAGAGTGATGATAGCATCTGCATTTAGTTGACTCATGCTGAAGATATGGTTTCGTTATTAGAAAAGAAGGGAAAGCGCCTTGCGAGTTGAGAACGGGGAACTCGTATATATACACAACCTCACTCATCTTGAAGAATTGACGGAGGTAATACGGCTATGAAATGCCATGTAATGTTTTATCCAGCTACCCCCCATCCACCATGATTCGATGAAGCACTTGCTATTGCAAACCTTCCATAGTACCCCCCTACAGTCTATGGTATGGGGGCGTGTTTTGTAGAGGCTGAGCGCCGCGTCGCTCGCTGAGGTTGAGGTGGACAGGGGTTCACTTTCAATGAGGGGGAAATAAAACGTCGAGCTTTAGACACCCAAATTTGCCTTACCAGCGTCCAACGTCTTATTTTCCCCCGAGGCTACTATACTTGATAGGGTTCTCCCGAAGGTTTAATAACAAGTTTCCATTGTATTTTTTCGCCCCTCCCCCCACTACGGATAGCGTCCTCCCCTGTCATCACCCGCTATAAGTACTCCGTTCCTGGAACGGAATCAGAACCCTGTCAAAGGCGAGCAACTTGTACAGTAAATCTGGTGTTCGGGGATAATACCAACTTAGTACCAGGATAAGCAGTGCTGAAGTATCTTGCTTATCTCCGATCCCATAACCACTCGCTGGTTCTTTAGCTTGAAGCACTGGTCTATATATTCTTTTTACAAATGGGTGGTTCTTAATGTTTCACTCTCAATGTCCTATGTCATCAGCACTGGCATAGGTTGGTAACAGCGCGGGACTATTAACGCGTCTGGCCAGCTGGAGCCATCAAAAACCCATTTAAGCAAGCGCGTCTTGTCGCGCCGCCAACTTGTAGCCCCACAGTCCAATCCCGTCAAACATCTGTAAGAGATCTCATTTCATCTCACCTCATACCTTTTCACGATTCTCATCCGTATCCTTGCCCAACTGCTTTCCCAAATTCTATACTATATCCATTTCTCCTATCCCAACTCAAACCTTCCAGAAAAACATCAACTCAATTATACAAAATGGCCCACAAGCGCAAGCGATCCATCTCCGAGCTCTGTGCCTCGCCCTCATCAGTCTCATCCTTCGACTCCCCTCCACGCGTCAGCAACTCCATCACCAACCCTTTCGCCATAATGACTTTGACGCCGCTTCATCTCCACAGTCGAACTATGAAGAGAATGCGCGATAACCGACCTTCAGAGGAGATGATTCATCGTAAGTTCTATCCATTGTCTTGAATAAGTTTGCACGTGCTAATTAAGCTTCCAGAACGTACACTCAATATGCTGTACTCGGCACAGAAAGAGAACCAACACGCCGAGATTCCATCTGAACCTATGCAAACAGAGACGCAAACTTCACGGCCCGAATCAACACAACAATCTCTTCATCGATTCTGGAACATTTCATCTGCACCTTCGGCGTCGACTTCTACTCTCAACCAAACCGAGTTGACTCCTTCGAACTGCGACGATTGTGGGGTCAGTTTCAACAACGGCGAGAATGGAATGGACCTTGACGGTTTCAATAACGAGGATCGCTCATGCGGTGCTTGTAACAAGCACGTCTGTTTTAGCTGCTCTGTCAGCAACCTCGGCGAGCAGCGACGATGTTTGCAGTGTGCAGGTCGAAACGAGACATCGAGTCATAACTCAACGAACGGACATACCGCAATGGTTTTTTAGAAACAGGATTTGGATACGGGATTGAGTAATTGGGTACATTTAGCGACAACACAGGGGGTTATAACAACGGCGTTCATACCAGGCGGCACCACAGGGGCATACCAAGGCATCAATTGCTGGGATAGCAATACCATCAGGCATTGCACAATATATTCACACAGGTAGTTTATAAATATTACATCGTTTCACGAAACACTTCTCATGACGAGCAATACGCAATTCGGCATCCAATCGATGGGCCAGAGAATTAGCAATGAACTATGAATTAACATTTAGGCTTTTTGAAGCAAATATCTATAAAATCAACGCAATTTCGCACAAGAACCAAAAAGTCCATCTAACCACGTCGGCGAGTGGTAGGGCTCTTCTTGGGAGTAGCTGTGGTAGAAGCTGAAGGAGACAGAGTGCTGGTAGCAGCAGGCTTGGCCTCGATGGGAGAAACCTTGCGCTTGCCCTTAGCCTTCTCGGAGGGTGCATTCCAGTAAAAGATCATCTGGAGAGCAAGGATGGCGTTGAGAGCGAAGCCGGAGACGAAACCGTAAAGAATGAGCTTGTCGTCGACCTCCTGGAGAGTTGTGAAGATTCGAGAAAGAGAACCGGCGAGGTAGTTGAAGACCTGGTAGTTGTTAGTCAATGTTTCTGAATTGGAGAACTAAAAGTGACTTACAGCGAAAGCGCTAAGCTGACCGGTGGTACCCTGCTGGAAAATGGTGAGGATCTGGGGAATCTTGCTAGCGACGCTCAGAACACCAGCGCCAGCCTGGAGGTGGCCCAAGGTTTGCGCATCAACAATGTTCTCAGCGAACAAAGTAGCAGCAGCGGCGGCAAGACCGGCGACAAAGACAGCAGCCAAACTAGCGCGACCACTGTAGTTGAGGACAAGGACCGAGATGATAACGTTTTGTCCAACGATTAAGGCAGTCTCACCAAAGGTGCTGAAAGGGAAGCCATTTCGGATGTTGTAGGCGAGAGAAATGAGGTACGAAGCTGTCTCGAGAGCGTAAGAGAGGAAAGACACGCCTTCGGCAGACTTGGATCCAAGGAGCTTCTTGATTTGGGGGACCTTGACGACAGCAGAGGCGGCGATGATTCCGATACCGAGAGCCTTGGAAACACCGAGCTTGATGCAGTCGACATCCTCAATGTTGACGTCGAGAAGAAGAGACTTGTAGCAGGTTTCGCCGATGAGAGAAACACCCAGGTCGCGAATGGGCGCAGGGAGGTTGTGGGTGATGGAGGTGATGGCCGGCTTGACGGCATCGACGGCTGGTTTAAGGGCGTCCATTATGGTAGATGGTTGTCTTTTAGTGAGATATTAAAAAGAAATCCAGAGTGGTCAAAAGTCAATAGCCGTGACAAAAAGGTGTTGCGAAGGAGTGTAAGAGAAAGCTGACAAAAAGACGTCACAGAGCTCGTGATTGGGGATGAAAACCTTCAAAAAAAGGGAAGAGGCCAACATGCAGCAATGAATTTGGAGATGAAAGCCTTACTATTTTAGGCTTAGTTCTATCGCTTGAAAATGGCTTACCCTGGAGCGATCAATTAACGGCTTTTCTGCCCCGGCTTTTCGGGACGATTTGGTTTGGCCCTGTTTCAATGAAAAGATTCCCTGTCATTATTGATTTTTGAAAAACAATGACATCAGAGTACTAAATGTTTCACACGATAAACGAGTTTGCAGAAAAGTCCGAATATCTGATTCATCACAATCATGAAATAATCATGCTGCGAGAAAAGAGAGAATATTCGAGATTGTTCAGCTACTTTCTATGCATGCGATAACACATCATATTTTTTCGGAAATGGAAATGAAATCTTACAGATCTCTCAGCTTGGAAGGTGGACCGTTTGAGAGGCTGAGCTTGTCCTTCAAGAGGGAACCAACCAGGCCTTTTCTCTTTTTCTAGAAAATAGCTATCTTCGTGTTCTTGTCCCGCTGGGCTTAGTATGACACAGCCAAGGCTGTGCGAGATTGAAAATACTCTTTAGCCGTAGTCGATGCGAAAAATAATCCACTGTATGTTTGTTTGTCTGTTCTCGTGGACGGGAGGGGGGAAAAGATGGGAGGGGATCACCCGCGGAGACGACGCACGTGTTAGACCACAAGCGGCCGGTAGTAAAAGTGAGGCATAAGGCCAAGAGAAGCATGCTAGAACTAAAATATGCGCTGTGATGTTGAGATGCGTTGTGTACATGTATTCTTCGGAGAAAATGATGCTTGCATTGTTGATTCCGAGCCTTGGGAGGGACAGTTTTGAACACTACATAAACGGATACAGGCAGTGTAACAAAGAGATATTAATGATTACCTATTGTAATAGACAAAATACCTATTACTACAGATGTTTAACAAGGTCAGCTGTTGTATGCTGTATCTTTTGGTCTATCCCGAGGTTGGGTAGCGTAATAATGTACCTGATGGTTGACCTTTTGTCAGCCACACTCCAATCTTGTCTTTTACTAGGCACATCCATGTCTTTCTTTTGACATGGGAACCAACATTTGTTATTCTTGTCTTGTTTCTTTTGTTTCTCTCTCTTTGTGTGCCTTGTATTAATTCCCTCCTTGTTCTTCTTTTCCTCCCCCGGCTCGTGCTTTCATCTTCTGCCCACTTCCATTTCTCTTTGCCAAGCATATCCCTGCCTTCTTTCTGCCTGCCTGTCTGCATCTGCTCTGCGCTGTCTGCCTACTAACTACCTTGTCGCTGCTGCTGGCCCATTTTCTCCAGCATTTTAGTTTAGGTTGACATTGTCCCATCAGCTGGGCTCCATTTTCATAATAAGGTATCGGATCCCAACCTGCGCCTAAAGTTCTTCTTTTTCTTCTTCTGGGTGATCCTTTTTTTGCTATCATCTTGTTTCACTTATTTGCTTTTTTCTTCTCTCGCCGTTTAACCGAATGCGACATCGTGCTCGTCTACGGCACTGTACATGTACCGTACCGTACCAGCTGCACCGTTGCATCAGTTATCTATCTTTCCGATCATCGACATCGATATCGATAATCGACCAGCTGACCTGACCGCTGATTGTCTCATCGTTCACGTTTCCCCACGATTTGCCCTGGATGTAAGAGCGCTACTGTTGTGATCTCTTGTCAACCATCTTTCTCCTCAACTTGAGCTTCATCCACCATCGCCAGCTCTTCGACTCTCTACAACCATGGCGGCCCCTCCAAAGACAGAAGCCCCGCCTGCGCCTGGCGCAACCTCATCAACCCCGCCGCCGCCTCCCATCGAGTACACATACATGTACGAAAAGGACAAGAGCCCGTCCAAGTTATTAGATGCTTTATTGAGATCTATAAGTCGCCATATCGTATGCGCCCCCGTTTTACTACTCGGAACTCTATAAAGAGGATCGCTACTACAGGAATCGCATACTAACCACCTTACGTCATAACAGATATTTGAGATTGGAGATAAAAATGTCTGTCAACTTACACCAGAGAAAATGGCCGCATTTTACAAGGCCGTTGGAGGCGATTACGACTGTGAGTTGGTTTTTGAATACCTACCAGAATATCTCTGCTGACAAGTTCCAGCTCTCTTCGAGATGCCCCACGAGTCCATCTCCTACATATGGCAGGTGACAGGATGCCAACATACTCTACAACCTACACACGACGATTTTGAACCACCTTCAATACCTGCCCTCACCCCTAGAGGTTTCTCACGATGGGAATCTCTCGAAATTTTGCTTGGACCTGAAGAACATGTTCCCTTCCTACAGTTCGCCGTCAAAAACTGGCAACTGAAACACCCAGAAACCGGCCAAGAGTTCCCCCCAGACTTACCCGCCACCGTATTCCCAACACAACCAGACGTCGAGGTGGACCGCTGGCACAAGTCATGCGCCGACAAACTACGGAAGGAGGCGAATGCGCGAGAGAGGGAGGCGTTCCGCGAAGCTGCACGGGAACCAACTGGCCCGGGTGAGCCTGGTGATGGGCCGGAACCCAAGTTTGCGTACTCTCATGTACGAGGTAGTGCATTTGCTGGAAATCGGGCCAGACCAGCGCCAGAACGACCGTTGTACAACCACGTTCCCGGTAGACATGTAGGCGGGCGACCAGCCAGACCTTCGCCTGAGAGATATGACAGCTACAATCAGCAGCCCGCACCAGATGCTCCACCACGTCCGACACACCCACCTCGGGGACCATCAGAAACATATCTTGACCCTAATGCGAAGCGGCCCGCGCCGGCAAGACGTCACAGTCAACCCAGACATTATTCTTCAGATTCAAGCGACGAAGACCTTGTTCCTCCCCGTGCTAGGAGACGATCTGAAGTTAGCCCACCTTCACCAACATCACGTCGATACTCGCCCCCGAACGATCGCCCGCCTCCCGTTGCTAGTAACCCGCCATCGGCTTTCCGTCCGCACCGCCCTGAGATGAGAACTGACGAGTCGACTCGGCGACGATCAACACATAGCCCTAGTCTTCGAGAGAAGCTTACAGAGAAGGTGTCGAACATTCTACCTAACGGGCTAAGCAATAATGCTTCAGATCGTAACAGAAACGCACAACGTAACCCATCCTACAACACCGATTCCTCACGCGGACGTCGAAGTCGCGATCGTCTTCCTCCATCTCGTCTTAGCCGAAGCTACTCGGACATCTCAGTAGAGTCATCTGAAGGAGAGTCCAGCGACGAAGATCCTCGCCATAGCAGAAGGGTGCGCGATGATCGTGACAGAGAAAGAGACCGCGAACGAGAACGAGATCGTATTCGCGACAGGGGTCGACAACGGGACCTCGATCGAGAAAGAGAAGAAGAACGGCGCGAACGGTACCTGCGCCGACCAGAAATGGAGCGACGCACCAGCAGCCACGCAGATGCCGAGCGCAGACGCGACTACCCGGGATGGGATCCACGATCGGAGAGGAAGAGATGGGATAAACGTGTGCCACCTGAGGAGCGGGGGACAAGTCCTCTTGCGACACCAGGAAGACGGTACGCAGAGCCGGCTTACCCTTAAGCTGGGATATTAACTTGTGCTTCTAGACCAGTACCTGCATCAGGCGTCCCCGAGCGTATGGCAGCTGGGAAGTGATATATGAGCATTTTCAACAAGGATTCTTGATTGGGTTTATTGAATGTAGCTAGGTATATGAGCATACAGTATGGCGTCTGGATAGACGGAAGATAATGTTATTATGAATACATATCATATGGGATTTGATGTGAATTAACTGTTTTATCTCAATTCCTCAGAATAAGAGATCAGAGACAGTGTACCCGCTGAGAGCAAAAAACAAAAGACTTGTTAGTTTCTTTACTTTATTGCTTATTAACAAGTCTAATTGCTGTGTTCCTCAAAGCTGCTGTACACAACAAAACAGCTCCAACCCCACGATTACGACATAACCCCATATTTTACAAAATGCCGCGCAAATCACGCTAGCCAAGACGAGCTAACCAGAAATAACTACCGCAGATGACCCACGTTAGACAAGAGATCAAGGTGAGAAAGCATGAGCCAAACTCGCCCAATTCACAATGTTACAGCTAGAGACAAATTCAATTTTCCTAACATTCTGCTGATTGCAGAGAGGGTTTTGAAATGTAAACTTCAGATACCTAACGGTCCAAGCTGGTGTAATGGTAGCATATCCGGACGTACGGGTGGAGGAAGCTTACGCTGAACTCACTTGCTCTTCGGAGATGAAAGGCCTGAGTTTAATCCCCAGATTTGAAGTTATTTTTTTCTATTATATACAACTGCCTGATACTTAATACTATCTGTTACTATTCCAGTTCATTCAAGTCAGGTGATCGGTGCATTTTCACATTATGTAACTGGTTAGACTCAGTCATGATACCTCCCTGGTTAGATCTAGGCCCCATCTTCTCAACAACTATGTACAAAAAAGCTCCAACCCCTCCCACTTAACTAGCGAACCAACGAGAGATTCCGGATTGCCATCAGGGGTTCTGTGGTCTGTCGTCAACAAAAAAAAGGATGTTTTGGAACTAGAAGGGTTACAGTTTCTTGGTTTGCTTCGGTTACCGGGCCGAGAGCTGAAAAGAGACTCACGGGCTGGCTTGGCTGTTGATGAGAGAAATAAAGAGGTTGATTCTTGGTTATAGTGATTCTATATTCAATAGCTAGCCACGTTTATTTTATAAGAATTACATGGTTCTTCTCAACTATTAGTTATTCCCCCTCCTTGTTTATTCTTAAAGATCATCACTACCATGCAGTGGGACCCTGTTTAGCCGCGGCTTACAACGGATGGTAATGGCTATACATGCAGCACACATAACCACCCCCCGAGAAGCCGAGATCACCGCGTACAAGGATACATCAAAATGATGTGAAACTCAGTTAGAAGCTACATATTCGCGGCTCTTTTGGGGCCGGAGACTGGCCGAGAATCGATCGACTGGTTTGGATGTGGGGGACTTACCCTTGTGAGGTGAGGCGTAGCTTAGCTGTAGAGCTCTCCTCTCACCAACAAAAGAACTGGCTCGTAGTTAATGTAAAGTTTATATGTTACGGTATTGGAGCTGATGTCCGGATATCTAGTCTTGGTTTAGTGTCTTTGAAGCTGCAGCTCACTCAACTCATAACACATCTCCCTCCTCCTCGAACCAATTTCACGCATACCTTTTCTTCAATCTCATTTTCTCTCATTTTCCCCTTCTTCATTTGTCTCTTTTCACAATGAAGCCTTGTATGTCTCTCCGCTTGAGGGCTCTTCGACAGGTCACACCCAGTACCCGTCTGCCTCTCCCCGCTTCGGCGAGATGGCAGCATTCTCGGGCCATGTCGACTGTTGTCGATTATCATCCTCGGACATCGCAGCCGCCTCCTCCCCCGGCTGGAGCCAACGACGCTGTTGAGAAACAGAGGGCCGAGAAGAGGAAACAGATTCTGAGAGAGGCTGTTACGTCGACTCAGGTTCGACATGATTGGACCAAGGATGAGATTGCTGCCATTTATTATCAGCCTGTCCTTGAGCTGGCATACCAAGCTGTAAGTGTCTCCCTTGTTATCGAGTCTGTCATTATGACACTGCCGTCCTTCGAGATTGCTTTGATTCAACCTGATTGCAGAGTCAATACCACAGATCACCATGGCTAACATATACTCAACTAGAGTACCGTCCATCGTAGATGGCACAACCCCGCCGAAGTGCAACTCTGCACTCTGATGAACATCAAAACAGGCGGTTGTACCGAAGACTGCTCCTACTGCGCCCAGTCCACCCGCTACCAAGAAGGCACCAAAGTCCCCGCCAAACGAGTCGAAAGTGTCGAGAGCGTCCTCGAAGCGGCGCGAATCGCAAAGGAAAAGGGAAGCACTCGCTTCTGCATGGGCGCCGCATGGAGGGATATGCGCGGACGCAAAAACAGCCTCAAGAACATCAAGGCCATGGTCGAGGGTGTCAAGGGCATGGGAATGGAGGTCTGCGTAACGCTGGGAATGATCGACGCAGAGCAGGCCAAGGAGCTCAAGGCTGCAGGACTCACCGCGTACAACCACAACGTCGACACTAGTCGAGAGTTTTACCCCAACGTTATCACGACACGCAGCTATGATGAGCGACTGCAGACGCTGAGCCATGTTCGCGATGCTGGAATCAACGTCTGCTCTGGTGGAATTCTGGGTCTTGGTGAGAGTAGTGAGGGCCGTGTTGGTTTGCTTCATACCGTCTCGACGCTTCCAAGCCACCCGGAGAGCTTCCCCGTGAATGCCCTGGTTCCTATCAAGGGTACACCACTTGGTGACAGACCTGTGGTGGAGTTTACGAGCATGCTGCGCACCATTGCGACGGCGCGCATCATCATGCCCTCGACCATCATCCGCATCGCAGCGGGTCGCAAGACCATGTCAGAGGAGAAACAAGCGTTGTGCTTCATGGCAGGTGCCAACGCCATCTTTACGGGTGAAAAGATGCTCACGACTGAGTGTAATGGCTGGGATGAAGATGCGGCCATGTTTGGTCGATGGGGCTTGGAGCCTATGAAGAGCTTTAACAAGTCACCTCAGCCTGCACCCGAGACGAGGGTTCTGTAGACAGGTCAGGATCATCTAGATGAATTATAAATCGAAATCGTAATCCTGGTATTAGATGTCCCATGCCGATCGTGTTGGAACTTGTTCTCCGGCCGCGGTCCCCGGAGACCGGCAACGTTCCGGGTAGATGATGATGAGCGTGTATGTAATAGCGCAAGGGTTTTTGATGATGGAAGCAACATCACGTTGGTAGAAGCGCATGGGATAATAAGGAAAGAGGATGTGGTGGAGCTAAGTAGAGAACCAGGTCGCTTGGCACAGCGCGTGACTCGCAGAAATCTTCTTTTTATGCTGGGTCAATCTCGTGACGATCTGGCACGGGGAGTAGAGTATGTACATGATGAATCTGACATTAAGTTTGAAGTTTGAATGTATTCGCATGATTATCGTATTTATTCAGTAGGTAGTGGTTCATATTCAATTACCTCACTATTTAGCCTTTCGGGCCGTAATATAATCTTATTAGCCTGACAACTTTATTGATTAAAGAACTCGTTATTTCTGCACAGTCTGAGCGTTGACAAACTGGTTACACATTTACAGGCACAAACACAAACACAAGCACAAGCACAAGCACAGCACAGACTTGACAATCAAACTGTCTTGGTGTATCACAGCATAATAAGAACAGTTTAGGTCAACTTCCTCTCTATCTGATCAGTATCAAATACTTGTCTACCTAGTATTAATATTCAGCGCCTGACCGCTTACTCTTCTTATTAACTAACTCTCCCCTCTACACACCCTCAACTTGGACCCCAGGCGCATTAGGTCCCGGCCTCAGAATCAACAAGAGCCTATCAAATATTTCCGCTACAGGCTGTAGCCTCCCGAAGAGGAGCGGTCCCAGGTCCCTGACTTGTCCTTCCCTGCCGCCGCCGCCATGGGCCTAAGTCCACCTAAGCCTAAGCCCAAGCCCATATGCACGCCCCTCCTTCACACACACATTTTCTTTCCCTGACCTTCTTGTCCTGTCTTGTCCTGTCTTGTCTTGTTCCCGATGGATTCTTGTCCAATGCATTTTCATTTCGTTTCAATGCGTGCATACCATACATTAGTTTAGTCCAAACATATAACTTTGGCTGTCCCTCTCTCCCTTGCCCCACGGAATTGTAATTCTTTTCTCTGTCTCTCTCTCTCTCTTCCCCTCGTTGCCAAAATCTCACGCTTAAACACCATCCCGTCCACCGACGAATAGTAGGAAAGGCTATAAACATTCGTCAGCCAGGTACGCATTGTAAATTACAGATCGTCCTGCAGAAGAAAAAAAAAAGAGCCAAAACTCGGCTTCGCCGTCCCTGCCTAAAAATCGTATTGTACTTTCACCCCCCGCCGAAAACGCCCGATCAAACAAATTCCCAAAAGGACAGCCAATCTCGATTCTATAAAGTCACCACTTCCCTTCCAGCCTGCCAGGTCATCATCTACTGCCACGCATTCTCACTTTGGCGACGTCGTCTACTCGAAACAACTCACACTCTGACCATCACCGAATACGACGCCAAGAAAATTACTTCCGCTATCTCGACGACATAAATCTGAGAATTCTTCTTCTTTCTCACGGACTGCAAACTCTTTTTTTCATCTACACGTCCGACATCGGCATTGCTTTCACCCTCATCATGAAAGGCCAACCCGTCGACCAGCTCGTCTACGAGTGCATGTTTCCTCGTCCCAAGAGCAACGATCCACAAAACTTCCATATGCTACTCCAGCGTAACCTAATTCCAGAGGTTCGTCAGGAAACCCACGCTTTTTACGGTCATCTCGACACCCAGGAAGCGAAATACCCTGGCCTCGACTACACCCACAAGACCCATCGTATTCGTCTTTCTCGCTGGCCATGGCATCGACGCCTTTTCCGCGCTTTCGATAACCTCCAGCTTACAGCCTCCGAAATCGCGGGCCTGACCAAGTGGGAGGGAACAAAATGGGCCAAGGAAAAATATGAGAAGGAGCAGGGATACATTATTCATGACACCACCGCCGATGGATTCCCCGACTGGACCGATATTCAACATTTACCTCGTGCTTCTCGCAGCCATTCCGCCGAGGTTGGCTACATGGGGCTCGACGACCTGGATAACGATATGGATGTTGAAAGCGAAGACGAGCTGGACAGTGTAGGCGTTGAACTAAATGAGCGTCTCAGAGATGGAGTTGCAAGACGCGAGGCTGGTGATACATCAGCTGTCCTCGACGAGGAATGGGAGCAGTGGCTCAAAAACGCCATCGAATCAGGTGAAATCAGCTTTCTGAACGACCATGTCTTCCACGAAAGTGACACAGTTCCTGCTGCGCTCTTCCCACCAGGTTTGCTTAGTACAGCACGAGCTGGCCAATGGGGCGAGATTCCCGAGTCTCTTCACCGCATACTTCGCCGCACTTTACAATCAGAAGACCCTAACCGACCCCAACAAATACAGGCGTCGACACGTTCTCAAACTTCGGCCCCTTTGCTGCAGAACCGATACTCTATGGATTCTCGATTGATCCGCAGTTCATATCTCCGCCTACCGGTCGGCGATTCTAGTTCAGGGCGCACAGGAACCTCAAATGCTTGAAACACCGAGATCAACGGGGAACGACGAATAAAAGCATTTTCTTCTGAAAGAAATTATACCCTTTTTACTTTGCCTTTTACTTAGGCTTTTTTTTTTTTTTTTTTTGGCTAGCACGACCATTGATTGAGTTACGCCTCAGACGGAGCACGGAACCCGCAGCCTCACTTCTACGCATGATTACTGTTTCATCCTTGTCTCTCAAAAAATACTGGGGACTAGGCTACGGCCAGTGACGAACAACCACGCGAAGCATAAAACACGACATTGTTTGTTTTTTTCTGTATTTTTTCTTTTGTCTGAACATCCACAGGGTGGACGGTGTTATTGGCGACATTGGAGGGGTTTTGATGACACACAAGTAACGGGAGGGAAATATCTGGTTGAATTTACAGGACACGGATTCTTGGTGGGAGCATCGTTGATAGACCGGGCTATAGATCAGAGCTATTGTTTTGGTCTGACTCATCCTTATCAGTATTGGATAAAAACAAGTAGGGATAGAGTGGTCTGTTTGCTGCATGGGTTTTCTATTGTGCTGGTCACATTTGAAGTATACAGACTTTTTTTATAGATAACCAGCAATTGATGCTTACTTTTGAAAGCATTATGTGAGTGGTTGTGCATTTCAATGTGCTATCGTGGCTTTTTGATAGGGTGACCATTCGAGGGTCTTTGACAACGCAAGGGGACTATGCATTGACAAGTCATCATTACTATTTGCAACCGCCACGTATTAAATGTAGAGCTTATTGCCAAGAGCAGACTGATAGATGATAAAAAAACTCAACTAAATAGGAAACTTAAACATATGGTTATGTTGTTATTGAAAGTATACTAAAGACTACTTATACCCTGCCACCCGCGGTCCTAGTTCGATACTTGACTCTTGTAAGAACATGGCCTTCCTCAGTAGAATCTAGCCCGTTGAAGGTGTAGACATCCCCTGCTGGCATCAGTAGAGTATCGTTTAGAGTAGGCATAGCTTTGTTCAGAGTCGACATCAAGTTCTGGATTGACCCGTCGGTAAGTGACTGAAGGTCAGGTAAGTGGTTAACAGCATTACTCCAGCTCATGTTGGGCATATCTCCCCCATTGCCAGACGAGACTGTACTGCTACCGACCCATGCAAAAGACCCCAAACGGCCATCAGCCTTTTCTTTCCGGAGGTTGACTTGGTTGTTAATAATCTCGGGTAGTACGCTGTCTCCCTGTGTGAAAACCCAACGACCGTCCTCTCCCGTGTTGACAATGAGAACAATTCGGTATTTCAAGGAAACATCACCCTCTTCATTCGATGTTATGTGTGAGCCCCGGTAGGATGAATCGAAATGGTAGCAGAGTGCAGTGTCGAACGTCAGAAAGAGCCGATGCGTGCCATCAGGCTGACTTGCAGCAGGATCACTAGACACTGTCGCAGTCACATGGCGATAACCTTAAACATGATGGTTGGCATCTAAGACCCTCAAAATGCCATGGTTGTTCTTAAAAAGGTGCTTGGAAACCTTATTGTCTTTATTTTGCTACGTATCGGATAAATAATTGGTGGTTTTATGCGGATGTTTGGTCCTGCCATCGACGTTGGTCCGTTGGGCTCAGATCCCTTTCCCTATGCTGGTCCCTAAGTATTTCAACTCGTCCATGCCCTTGATGGTCTCACTGGCATCTGTGCCATCTACGAGCCGGAGCCAAGAGCTCAGGCGTCGCTTAACCTGGCGGATACCATCGTGGTTGTGTTGATCAATTTAATCGGTACGTTTGTCGATTTTAATTCATAACTGGTTTGAGTCTGCCCTTTTATCTAACTACTTACTTAGGTGAGATCTTGGAGGTTATCGCGAGATCGACTTCTGATAAGTCAGTTGCTGGAGCCTGATGTTGAGAGTGACTAATTCATGAACTGGATTAAATGATATACAATCTGGACAATATAAAAAAAGCATGTGTCCAGAATTCGCGAACATACTCTATATCTAAATAACATTTGATGGAGTTTTCCTCATTTGATAGCTGGATTCGTTCGGCTTCATACCATAACAAACACAACAACTCACCACCACTCTCTTCCTGATCAAGACATATCACAGGACCCCACATGCGGCTCAATCCATCATGTGACATCCCGCAAAGCGGGCCATAAACAAGTGCCAATTACCATGAATTCTACGAATAACCTTAAAATGAAATGGGGAATGCTTGAAAGGACATGAAGAAGACATTCTACTACCAAAAAAAAGCAAAAAGGAAGGGCCTGACCGGGGATTGAACCCGGGACCTCTCGCAAACTTTAGTTCTCATATAGAGAACTGAGATGTCACTCCCGAAGCAAGAATCATACCGCTAGACCATCAGGCCAGGAATTAGATCCTAGTTATTATTAGTCTGGATGGCGATATTTCCATATATATATTTTATAGCCTGAGCACATCTGGTTAAAAAGAGCTTTCGTAATCGATGGGGATGGCTTGAGATACTTTTAACATACCCAGGTGTTACCTAATAGCCAAGGACGCGTGTTCATCATGTTCATCTGACTGGCGCTCTGTTGGGGCGCCCCTTTGACTTGATTTGATGTTGTACGAACTTTGGCTGAACATCATGGGTGTCACATTATTGAGGATCCATTCGTAGGCAGTCATTACTTCTCACATCACAAAATGTCAATGAGGTACGGTAGCTTGTATGAAACATGGTATTCATAATAGCTATCAACAACCAGAACGCCTCGCTTTATATCATGCCGATTCAGTTGGCCAGCCTTAATACCACTAGAAATACAAACCGTAACAGCTACTTGGCAGTTTTTTGGAGCACTTTAAGCGCCTGAGCCACCCTCTGCAACACCTCCTGACGACTTTCTAAGTGTAATGCGAATCCGATTCCCCGGTTTTGGTTTTTTGACTGGATGAGATCTCTATTTCTCAGGCTCCAGGTGAGACCACTCGGGAATCGCTTTAATCTGCTGCCACATAAACTTTTCAAGCTTGTTGGCCGACTTTGCGTATGGAGTACTCTCGTTATTGTACTTCCGGCAGTTGTCGAAAACCAACTTGGCGTCTCTGATGAAATCCTCAGGCGTGAGGTACTGGTCGGCCTCGAGCTTGCTCTCCATAGTACTCAAATCCATGGGTTCCTTGATTACATCGTAGTAATCGGCCACGTCGTCGCGATTAACGGGTACCAGGAATGGCCAGGCTGAGTTGTGGTTCTGAAGATCGTTCAATAGATGAAGAAGTTGGTTGTAGTTGGGTCCATGGCGAGGTTGACGCGCTAGTTCGTCCATATCGGGTGACCATCCTGATGCTCGAATAGCCGGAATATCCAGAGGGTTGATTTCTGTAATTCCATTCTTCCACTCTTTCGGAGGGGCATGAATGTTGTGGGATTTGGAGTACGCTCGAATCTTTGCTTGGACACATTCTTTCTGCTTAAGGAGCATGCGACCCATCTCGAGATAGCGGATCCGTGGCAGCATAGAACACTGCATAATGGTACCACCTTCATAATCCTTGATGTAACCCATCCATACCTTCTTGTCGAGGGTAATCTCTTTGGTGAAGCCCTGTTTCTTAAAGTATCCAATCGCATAGTTGTCGGCATACGTCAAGAAATGCATCACGTCGCTTGTCGCTTTAACATAGTCTTTCAAGTGAGACATAAGATGAGCACCGTATCCCTTGACTTGCTGATCAGAGCTGATGGCACAGAACACAATTTCGGCGAAACGGCGTCCTTTGAATGGGCGATATGTGATTCCACCAACAACTTCCAGGGGCTTCTTGACAATGGCGATGGACAGATGGGTTCGGTCGTATACAAGTCGAGCGATATAATCCTTGGGCATTTTCGGGAGTTGTTTCTGAAAGATACATTTAAGGCCGGTCAAAATGATAAGTGCTTCGCGCTCATTATCGTTGTTGACTACTCGAAACTCGATTTCACCATTGCGCTCTTCGATGACAGCAGGCTGGAGTTGTTGTTAGTATACATGCGCATTCTTAAAGTTTCGAGGTTGTTACCTTTTCAGGGAATGGGATTCGTTTGACTTCGGGCTTCTTTTCCGGTGGTTCGGCGGAATCATCCTGCTTGATGCGCTTAGATGGAGTAGGAGATGATGGCTCCTCCTCGGCTTTGCGCTTGCCGTCTATTTAATCGTACGTTAGTGATTTGACTGTTGTCGCGGTCGCATTTCATGTGGAACTCACTTTCTTCTGACATAATTAATATGGACTTAACCTGGGTTGTTGAGATTCGAAATTATTCAGGGAGAAGTTAGATATGATGGATGCAGCATCATGAGAGCGGAGTGAAGCGCGTCGAGATCGTCCGTGCACTGCTTATGTCATTCGATGTGGGCCACAAGCTGAGGGAAGGAGGGACAGGGGCTCCCGTGCACTAAACCTAATTCGTGTATGGCCACGATGCGCCATCGTAAGCTCGTGAAGCTTCCCCAGAGCATCTTCTATCTACAGCACAGCAGCCACAGAAGTTGACAGTTTGCCAGCAATTCTTCCCCGCAACAACCCTCAATTCTTGCTGCGGAATTTCGAATAATTCCCAACTATCAAACCCCAATTTCGTTTCCAACAAAGCCTATGGATTCTTCGCTGCATGAGGTCTGGCAAGCTGCTGCTGGCAGTCCCTTCTTCCCTACCGTGAAAAAGGACACTCAGTTCACGTTCGCTTTTGCCCTACTCTTCGTTGGTCTCTTCCTCACTGGTGTCTTTGCTCTCAGTATGTGTCATTCTTTTCTAGTCCATTTCTGCCTGCTGACCCTTTTTAGACCGCACCTTGATCAACATTCCCCTACTGGGCGTTCCGGCTTCTCTTGCACTTGGGTACGTTTCCCATCCAATACCAATTGTCGCCTCAATATACTAACTCCAGCAGGTTCGGAGTCGTCTATATGTTCTGTGCGGTCGGAGTCTACATCTAAGATACCCAAAAGTTCTCGTTTCGGTCGATTTCGTGTAAAATAGTTGGAGCAATCAAGAGAAGACGCTACTTGGCGCGCCAATTGCCTTTCTGCCAGTTTTTGAACCTTTCATTCACGCACCTTTCCCAAACAACCACATCCACAACTTCGATATGTCTACAGAAGCTCAACCCATCTTCCGCGCGGTTGCGACTTCCACCCGACCGCTGTATCAACTTTTGAGATGCATAAACTTTGCACCCAGGGTTCATGTTCAAATCACAGAGGATGGTGTTCGTTTTGCATCTGACCATGCGCGGGTGATGCAGGGTGAGTTTTGCCAGTGATATCAGAGTGAGCAAAACTGATAGTCAGTAGGCGTTGCGTTTCTAGACAAATCTCTCTTTTCGTCATATACCGTCAATCTACCTCCTCAAGATGGCGATGACGCGCCGGAACTTCCTAATTTTCAACTTTCCTTATCATCAGTCCTTGAAGTGCTTCAGATCTTTGGGGCTGTGGATGTAGCCACTCGTGCTCACAAAGCAGAGCAAGACCCTTATCGCAGCAATCTCCGGAACTACCGTCCTGATGCCTTCAGTAACCAAACCCTTGGTATTTCTGGTACTTGCACTCTCCTGTACGCCGAAGAAGGAGACCCATTCAAAATCACCATCGAAGAATCTGGCGTGAAGACGACTGCATCTTTGACAACCTATCTACCAGAAATACCCGATGATATTCCTTTCGACCGCACTGATCTCACTTTTAAAATCATTATGCAATCACGAACGTTGTTGGACTCGCTCGCCGAAATTTCCCCAACGGCTCCTTTGAAGTTGACAATTACAGCCACCAAAGCCTCGCCTTTTCTATCGCTTGCTGGTGTAGGTGATCTGGGGAGCTCAGGGGTGGATTTTGCGCGTGGCAGGGACCTTCTCGAGACTTTTACCATTCAAGATCGTTGGTCGCAGGCCTACAAGTTTGACTTTATCAAGAATTCGACAGAAGCGATGCGAATAGCCAACAAGGTCAGCTTACGAGGAGACTCACAGGGTGTTTTGAGTCTGCAATTCATGGTGGATATCGAGGGTGGTAAGCGAAGCTTTCTCGACTTTCGGTTTGTGCCTTTTCTTCAGGAAGACGGCGAGGATGACGACGCAGATAATGGCGAAGCTAACTAGATATAACGTGGGTATGATAATCTAGTAATGAATGGCCCTTTTCAACGTCTGCATGTCTTTCATACCTTTCGGATTAGTAGTTAACTAATCTTGGCAAGCTTAAATGCTGGTTTCGTTGTGAAACCATGCCGTAGATCCTCTTGGTCTGATCCTCCCTTGATCTGCTAACGGAATGCAAACCCTTAGAATCTGGAACATCCTACGTAGAAGCCATCGTGATAGGAATGGTGGACCCAGCCTTTTCGCATCACTGCATCCATCAGTACTTTGAGTACTGACCATGTTGAAAAGGGGCATGCTCCCGCTTTCTATTATTCAATCTTATCCTCCGTACATCTAAACCTTTTAATAATCTGCACAATCTGCTGAGCAGAGTGACTGCCAATTCTTCATCATGAATCAATTTCGAGAGATAAAGATTACGATTTCATCAAGACCAACTACAACTGGCACCGTTGTCGCACAGAACAATAAAAAGTCTGCTTGGTCCGGCTGTCCTTTCAGCCCTATCAAAACGTGGGCGACAACCATGTTCGGAAACAAATCTGTATACGTCGACATAGACGATGAGATCGAGCCGTTACTTGATGAAAAGAGTGTGCCCAGGACTACACAAACGGTGTCGAGTTTTATGCGCAGGGCCGCATCACGAACGATCAGGAAATACAGCCGTCTCCCATAAACCCAATACCTGGACGATTTGAGTATCGGCTGCTTCGATCACGGAATCGACAAAGGAACAGAAGTTCAAGGAAATGAAGCACACGGCAGGCCTGTTTGATGCTACGAGACTTTGCGAGAGAACGATGGAGTTTGGTCATGACATGAATTACGAACAAGAGTACACAAAAGGAAACTCGATGAATGATGGAGTTACGTTACAGATGCCCCTTTTTGAACAGTATTTCGATTTAAGCATGTTTACTAGATATTTTGGGCTGTCGATCCATGCCTAAGTGAAAAGGTGCTCTATTTTACTGTTTCAATTGGTGGGAAGCCTTGGATTTCTGTGATGTCAGTTCGATGATAGGCACGTAACCCAGGAGTATTCGTAGAGAAGGACTCGGAAAAGCACACAGATGTTAGGAACTACATATTCAGTACCACCGAGACAGCTTTTTTTTATGAGTGAAACACCGTCGACTATCTTTTAAGAGTACATGTAAGTAGAGAATCCTTGGGTCAATGCCATCCATTCGGAAGGGTTAGTATTTGCTGCTTTTAATCGAAGTTACCTCCTACAAACCAAATATGTATGGGACAAGAGACCCCCTATGAGAATTTCCACATAATAAAAATCATCTGGCTCTTCATTTGACCAGCGCAGTTCATGATTTTAGAAACATTAACCTAATACTTGAAAGATTCTGCGACCTATTAATATCAAGTGTTTTGTGTATGAGTGCCTCACCGATTCAGAACAAAGTAACGGTATTATATATATAACTCAACAGCCTGGCAAAAGCACTGGGAAGCGAGCATTCGAGCAAAATGATATGAATTTTTCTTATTTAGCTTTAAATGGTCTGTTTTCTCAGTTGCATCATGATCGATAAGGAGACTATTGTAAGTCGCGGCAAGCATAATCGTGCTAGGCTCGCAAAGCATTGTGAGGGCCAGGACTGAAGATGCTTATCATTACTACGACTCGTCTCTACTTTTCACCATACTTTTGCAGCATTATCTCTACTGCCTGAACGTTTTCTTTCCAGTAACTCTCTGCTTCCGATTCGGAGAGGTTGGCGGGCCTCCACTCTGGCTTTAGGAACAGTCCAAATCTCATCCACTCGAGGAATACCTGCGTAGGTTCACTCTCGTAAACCAGTATCCACTTGGGAATGGTATCCCAGAAAGTTTGACGTAGCTCATTTGAATGGTCGTATTCTTGATGGCAGCTGCGGCCTCGTCTTGTGTGAGAAGGGTGGTTGCCATGATTGTACACGAAAATCTGATGTGGACTGAAGGTGTCAGAATGAGAAAAGGTGAAGCTTTCATTACAAATAGAAAGCATCGAGGCAGCAGTCAGTGAATCAATGATGCCATCACGTGTTTACTAGATATTTTGGGTTTCTGATTCATCCATGAACAACTCGTCCACTGTCCAAAGATTATCTCTTCATGTCAAATCTTAACTAAAACACTATCCAATCTCTACCAACTCATTGGACTTCCCACCATCAATCCTCACCGCTGACCTGGCTGACGTTGTTTCATCTTGAGGAGATCATATGGTCAATTCTTGATGCAAGAAACCGCAATTCACCGCCCAAGTATTGCGAGAAACAATAAATTGTTGTCAGGGCTCGCACTTCAGGTCATGATGCAGAGTTCCGAAGCCTCGAGGCAGCGATGCAGGTAATCATGCAAGCCATAAGAAGGCCGAGAGTTGGATCGTTTCTATTACTGCACCATCCCGTTCCGCCTGGTCCCCGATGCTGCGATACCACTAGGCAGGCTGTCATAGGTTCGAGTTGCAACTTATACCCGACCAACGGGTACCAACGTCAACATGTTGTACGGGCCTTTCCACTGGGTTCGATTACCCAATTACTGGGTCATCAATTGAATCGAGAACTATTTCTTGCGTATTGAGTGGTTGATGAGTTACACAAACTGGGTACAATGACCGGGCCTCGACATTCGATATAAGACATTCTGTTTCTTGCAGCCCTGAATTAAGAGCCCTGAATAGCGTCAGCCACTTTCAATCAATAACCAGTCAACGCAACAAAAAGTAACTTCTAGACATTACCTATTGTTACGAGTTTTACTTGGTTGCAGCTTTGGGGACATGTCACTCCACAACACCATGACTACGATGGCCTCAGGGTATCGGAAAAATTGGCCGCTGGAAATATAAGAGACGGAATTAGTGGATCACTTTATGCCCCTTGGAATATTGCTCTTGGACTATTTATTTTTGTAACCTAAGACTTAGGAGGTCATTTTTTCTGCTACTCACTAGGATGGACAAGAAGGATCATACGAGTTCTTGAGGAATGATATTCCCGAGTTCGTCCACCGTTTTGGTGACTGAATATATATTACTGAGACAGTCCCACGATATTTTACTGTTTAACTTGGTTGCAGGCTAAAAACGCTTTCTTATTCCGCATTCGGGTCCGTTGAACTTTGGGTCCATCTAACAAAGCCTCTAATCCGGCGATTAGGAATGACAGCGTTTCCACTCCAAAGAGATCATATACTTGACGCATTTCTCGATAAACTTTCTTTTTCAACGCTCTTCGTTTTTTTTTTCTCGTTTTGTTTATTATTATTATGCGAAACGGTTTCTCGAATTCTTTTCGTTTCATTTGTTGCATCGCCAGGCTTTGCTTTTCTGCTGGCCAGTCAAAATGCCTGGCATACGGCGACTTATAACTCCTCAACGGTCACAACCAAAGACTAATAAGACTCGACAACAGAATCATCGCAATGGCGGCGATCTTAGCGATTCATGCGAAGAGTTGAGTTCCTGCTGTGCCAAGAAGTCTACACAAAGGAGGACCAACACCACAAAGTCTCGTCTTCCTTTGCCAAAGAAAAGCTCAGTCATAGCAACGCCTGTTGTTATTCAAAGAGTACCAGAGATTCATCGTGTTCCCAATCCAGTTCCTTCTTTACCAACTCCTCGCTTAAGAGCTCCATCCATCAGCTCTTCATGCTTTGAAGGACGAAATGCAGCCCTTGAGGCTCTCACTGGCAGTAATGCCACCAACAGCAGACCATCACACGTTCTTTGTCCTGTTGAGCACAGGCAATCCCACCCACATTCCTACCACCAGTCCCATTCCCATTCCTCCCGATCTTCGCGGTACCTGCGCCCCCCTCGTTCTAGGAATGGCAACTATACTTCTGTTAATTACAGTAGCTCACACCATGAGAGGGTCTCGCCCGAGGCTTCGATTCTTTCTTTGTCGGACCATGGCGCTGACGTTTACGAGATCGAGCCAACCAGCTGGCAGCCCGACCAGCCTGTGTACGACGGTCAAAGCCTTGGCTCGTCATCAGACAGCGTTGACCGTCTATTTCGTGAGACCGATGAGGCGTTCAAAGCATTGGGTTCTGCACTTAGAGAGACTCAACGTGCATCGCAGTTGTCCAATTTACCTCCACCACCATCACCACCTGGGATACCTACAAACCACAAACATTCCAAATCCATGCCTCTACCAGCAGGCTTTCAGAAACATTCGAGGTGGCGAGGCGAGGAATCATCCTCGATTTCCTCCCACCGGTCATCTCCAGACAGACGGACATCGGTAGTCAAGAAGCCTCAAAGAAAGAAGCAGAGTTTTGTTGGACAATCTTTTTCAAAGGCAGCAACCCTCACTCCACGATGGACCTTGTCAGAGAATATGACGGAAATCCTAACGGGTCAGCGTTTCAGGCGCATTGAAGCCGACGAGATGCTGACACCTGATCGCATCGAAGCGCTGCGAAGGAAACGAGAAGCGGCGCAACAACTAGACGACGAACGTGCCGAAGAGCGTGCCAGAGAGCGAAACTCTATCGATTCGGTTCGGAGTGCGGCTTCAGACAACTCCGAGACAGATATTGAGCCATTTCATCTCGACGAATTGGCATCCCGAATAAGAGCGAGACAGGCTGCAGAGGCGGCTGTTCCAGTCGAAACAACACTTCAGACACCAGAGCTGACACCTGATCTGGATTCCTTTCCTCTGGATATCCCGAAAGGAACGCCTTTGGTGGAAGACAGTGAATCTATTTGGAGTGTTCAGGACAAGAGCGACACTTCGCCGGATACTTCGCCTCAACTTCCAGCCAGAAGTCCTGCACGCCTCGGTACAGAAACTGTTGAAGTACTACCATCAATACCAGAGGTTTTGGGAGCCAAGCCGCAACCAAAGTCGCCGAGTGATGAACCAGCCACCGAGCCCCCCAAGCCGTGCATTGAGGAGACAGACGAATACTATTACCTGAAAAGTACACCTTATACACTCACAAAACCCTCTTTCCGTCATGGACCAATCACCTTGGCCAAGGCTGAAGTGGAAAAGGGAATAAAAAAGATGGACGATACATTGGACTGGACAGCATTCCAGATGGCGATTTTAGGAGGAGCCGGAGATTTATTCCAAGACATGTCCATTGACGAGGACACAAAGCAGGTGGAAGAAATCACGTCATGGTTCGATACATTTGGTTTTGAGACATATGGGGTGTTGATTGGAGATGTACCCGAGCCAGAGCCAGAACCAGAGCCAGAAGCTGAGCCTGCTCAAGCGCAGGCGACACCATCGCTGCGATCATCATCTCACAGCACATTCTCGTCAACGCCTTCTACCATCGACACAGACGTTGACCTTCCGATCCCGGTGGGTGCAGAGTTTCCCTCCGGGTTCTGGAACGCCCCGGCGCCCGGTCAAGCTCTGGACAAAGCTAAGTTTTTCAACAGTACAGGGCTAAAACGATGGGTGGGCGAGGGACGCCCCAAACGCCCGACTTCACACAGCGAGGACGAGGACGAGGACGAGGGAAGCCTACCGCCGAGTCCTATGATGCCTCTCGTGGTTGGCCAAGCCGATATTCCGGATACGGTACCGATGGGTTATAACCTGCATCATGATCTAGGTGACTTTTTAAAATGGGAGGCGGAGAATGTGTATGCTTCTGGGTTTACCAAGTCGCCTTGAAGGTTGATTTATGTTTTGACACTTTTGTTTACTTTATACCTAGGCATTTGGAGCGCTGATAGCATTTAACTAATCTAGAACGATAGTTAGTATTACGCATAGATGAATTAAAAGAATAGATGTTTGATGTTTGGAATGATTTGAATGTTGACAGTGATGAATTAGAAGATGGTCAAGTCAACTAAGGTTTCTTTCTTGACAGGGGATATGTTACTTCGCTAAACCAATCAACATGACCACTAATCAATGCTCAACTCCACACAATATTTACATCTCACTTGTAGCACATTTCAACATCATTTTTAATACAAGAACACATGAGAAACAGCTGAAGCATGGTTTCTCATAATCAATAAACCTTGACAACTTACCTTTGACATTCATCAGTTCATTCATTCCGCACAACATTTCTCACCAAACCCTTCTCATCACAACAAAAAGCTCTTTGTTCTCTTTCTCTTCCTAAAGCTCCAAAGCAGCCAGCATCTCACAAATATACCCAACAACAAAGTTAATTTTACAAACCGAAAAAAAAAGAAACAAAAAAAAAAGATGCTTAGACGTCCCGCAACAACACTGCACATCACTTCCGAAGACGTCGCGTCCTACGAAGACCGACGCGCCCGCGAGGCCCTTGTCGCAGCACAGCAAGCCCGGAGAGCCGCAGCCGTAGCAGCTGCTCAGCAGAGTCAGGCGGATATGGAAGGTGTGCATCAGGCGTTGCAGGAGAGGGAGAGGGATGATGATTTGAGGAGGGCTAGGGAGGAGAGGATGGGTGTTTCGAGAAGACGATGAGCAAAGGAACTGGGCTATTGCAAACTTTGGGATCATGGTTACTGTGTTTATTCGAGATGAATTCTCATCTCGTTCTTTATTACTTCTGTTGATACATATAAAAATGCTCGGTGTGAGCACAGCATCCAAAATTGGACTTTTCCCCCATGTTTCTCCTATCAACGCAATATACTGTGAGAATATTATATACATATGCGCAAGCATGATCTATCCTTTCCATGCAAGATATGCAAAAAACAACAGCACCATCCAAACCACACGCCATGCCGTGGTCCATAGTTCACGACCAATCACCCCAAGAGCTTTCTTACCACCAATGCGCTTATCTTGAACGCCGGTGGTGAAGAGGTTATCGTCGAGGTGTATGCGTGGCCCACTAGCAGACCCCCAGCCCCAACGCTTATCATTTCGTCCTCCGCGTCGAGCCTGCCATCGATTTGATGTTTGGACAGGAGATGCACTCCTCCCGTGCCGCGGTGCTGCGCGCGAGGGGAAATGGTGTGCTGAAGTACCAGATGATGTCGTGTTGCGGTATGATGAAGCTTCGGGAGGATCCATCTTGTCCTTGTATACAGGCAAAACACTCGAGGCTGAATGTTTCTCGGGTTCGAGGGCGAAGGGGGTGAGTGAGAGTGCGGGAACAAGTGCTGCGCGGACGACTAGAAGAACGAGAGTCGCCACGCCAAAGACAATGTACTCCATATAAGTATGGATCTGGTTAGGCAAAAGACACATGTGCGTCTGAATCGTCTGCTCCGGTGCTCCAGGAAGTGGTTTACCCTTTGAATCAACAGGGTTATACATGCTGACCATGAGGAAACCAGGCGTAGGCACACCCATGGCCATGCTCATACTCTTGACGGTGATTTCGCGGACGTTTTCCTTGGCGTCAGAGTGTACTACCTCACAGTAATCATGATCATCACCTGAAAAGACATGCTTGATGTTTCCTATGCTCTTGACCAACTTGATTGAGTCAAGTTCGTTGAGAACATTTTGGTACTGGTAGCCCCCGACAATACTGAGGGCGTTTCGATTGTCAGGGAAAACAGGCTCTTTCTGGCCTTTGGGAGGTGTCGTCGGTGGCCAGTGTTCTCGTTGAGGACCGCAGGGTGTTCCAGGGGCTCGATATAGCGGGACGTGAGTAAGAAGAATCGTGGGAAACTCGGGACCTTCATCCTTGTCTGCTTCAGTAGTTTTACCCCAAGTCGGCTTGGACCTGTCCAGCTCTTCAACATTATGAGGATAACGCAGACCTCCCTTGAGATCGTAGTAATGGCGCAGTTCCTCCTCGACTGCCTTTCGCTTCAACGTCTTGACACCGTCCAGAAACTCATTCACAGGACCGAAGATGGGCTTCAGGTCATGCTGTTTCTTGTATTCTGACGTATCAGCGCTCAAAGAGACCGAATCGACAGAAACAATAGTGTGGTTTCCGATAACATCAACGCGGTTAACATCACCAAAGAATGCCTCGAATCGATCTCGAACAGAAGTTTGCACCTGCGCACCAAAGCCCAAGTCATGGTTTCCAGGCAAACTGGCCACCAGCTTTCGTCCACGCTGCCATGACCCGGGTACTTCTCCTCCGTCGTTGAAGTGCTCAAAGAAGATGTCTCCGAATCTCTCGTACTCGTGTAACCAAAAATCCTCGCCATAAGTATTGTGCCACGACTCGACGAGCTTCTTTTCATCTTTGGAACGACCCCTTCCCCATTTCGGATCGACGAATTTGCCCTCTCGTGTCTTCCACTCTCGACCACCGTCGAATAAATCGCCTAGGAAGAATAAACTGTCCGGGTGCAGACGGCGTTGCATCGCTCGGTAACCACGTCGTAGATAATTATCGGTTATGAGAACTGTCAGAGGATTAAGAGGCCAGGGACGGCCGGGGTAGGAATGAGGATCGATGATTTGAGGATCGGCGACGAAGACGAGGTGGTGAGGTTTCGCATCTTTCGGCTGTGATCGTCAGTCTTTATTCCATTGCAACAGAGCTCAACATACCCATTTTTCCCAATGGTCCCAATCGCAACTTGTGACTTTGCTATTAAATACCCATCTCTCTCCATACAGGAGTATAACAAGCCACAAGAACACCAGCAGATGAGGAAAGCTCAGCAGTCGTCTTGAAGTCAAATTACGCTGTAACCGTCGCATAACACGTTCACCCGTCGATATAGCCATGCGCTTTCCCGGACCGGAAGCCCATATTCTTAGCTGGTGCGCTGCCTGCTGTGCGTGGGCTGATAACACATGGCCTATTGACTGAATGTTCCTTGGGATTGTGGAACTGGTACGATACTGATATGGGCGCGACATGATGGCGCCATGCCCTAGAATCCGCACACGAGAGGCTGATTCCTAGAGTTTCGCAGTTGGTGTCTGTCGTATCGTGCTTTGTTGAGAATATGGTTGTTCGTTCGTCGTCGAGGTGGCCTGCCTTGATCGACGGTTCAAGGGACAAGGAGGACCCCTTGAAGTGAAGCGAATGACGATGTTTCAGTCAACAAGGCTAGTCTCGTCCCGTGCACTTTTAATATCGGGTCTGTATCGCCGTTCTCGTGTCCAATGTCGCACAAAGTAAGAAATTCACTTTTTAAAGAAGGAAAAAAAAGAGAGCGCGTGTTCAAGTTGAACTTGTTATTCTCCTCACAAAGAAACCAATACATACGTAGCTTTGAGCTTGTGCTACAACATGATTCGCCAACCTATTTTTTACTACCCTCCCGCACCTGCAGGTTGAAATTCCGGGGGTCGGATTGGAGCGGGATTAGCGCCTGGATACCCCCGCTATTCAGGGGTTCTAGCGGCGATAAACTACAACGTTTCAGGGGACAAGAATGGAAGCTTTTGAGATAAGAGACAAACGCTCATGTTTCATTCATATTTTGAACCAAAATTATACACGCCTGCTTTTGAGACGGCCGTATGTACTAAAAGCTAGATTTATCCAAAGACATCAATCATGTCTAAACATTCCCCAAAACTCCATCCGAATGCCCATGGGCATATAAATAAGTCATATGCAAAAAGATCAAAAACTCGCAGATAGATAGCTTCTAAGACTTATCTTACGCGGTAAACATCAATGTCATCATCGTCGTCTTCACTATAATCGTTATCCTCTGGTGGAGGATGGTTCTTGGCCTTCTTGCGGAAGCTGAGAAGTCTCTTGAACCCAGTTGGTTCTGGAGTTTCTGCGCCTCCAGCCTGAGCCATTTCCGGGTCTCGTTCAGGAACGGCTCCTGCATCATTCTCGTTCTCGTTCTCGTAGTCATAGAACAGCTTTGGTACCAAAAGTCTGTATGGCTTGGTGATACCTGCGGGGTCCTTGGGGTTGATCTCGACATTCAGGGTGATGTCCAGTCCACCCTCAAGATCAACAGTGTACTTGTCTGCCTGCTTCTTCTGCTTTGTTGAAAGGCCGGTAGGTGTCCTGTGAAAGTCCCCAGGGCGAGGCATAGTCTGCATCGGACCCACGGCCTCTCGCGAGTGTGACATGGCTCGCGATCCAACAGTTTGGGCTCGCTGGAGTGGCCGGGCTGCCATAAAGTATGAGTCGTCACCCTCAGTGTACTCGTCGTAGGCGGCGCCACCTCTCATGCCCGAAGGACCAGGACCTCCGCGTTGAGGGGATAGAGGCTCCTCATAGTAGTCCGGGTCGTCATAATAAGGGTCTTGGTCTGCCCAGTTTCCATTCATGCCACCGTCATCAGCAGCACGGCGTTGGCTAGGTCGTCGAATGAAGCCGAAGAATCCGGACTTCTTACCTTCAGGGGCTTGGTCGACAGACATGGATCGCTGAAGCTTGGCTGGAGGAGGACGCTCGGAGCTTGTCGAGTTACGTCGCGACAAGCTGCGGAACAAACCACCACCTCCTCGGGTGACTGGGGGTCGAGATCCACCGCGGACAGTCTCTCTGTTAAAGTCAGGGCGAGCATCAGAAGATGTAGACTTGCTCCTAGAAAGGGACAACCTTCGGAGAAGGCCACCCTTAGGAGCAGCACTTTCTCCATCAGAAGACCCAGGAGGTGTAGGTGGTGGTGTGCTACCTGGCTGCCACTCACGGATGGCACACCAGTTTCGGTGAGGGAGGAGATGCTTGTTGTTTCTTGGCTTGCCATCAACTCCCTGCTGGAAGAGAGGAATCATGTCTTCGTCGGTCTGCTTGTCAAAGTGGTGGACCTTGTTCCTCTTGTTCAGCACATCGGCCAGCATATCAGGAGGTGGTGTGTTGGCAATGGCTGATGAGATAATGTTGGGCATGTATCGCGGGTCCTTGTGCTTAGCAAGTCCAAGCTTAGGGTTGGAGTAAAACTGTCCAACGGCAGCAAGATGGACGTCACCACTCAGGATAGTGACTCGAAGAGACTTGTCGATAGCAAGATCTTGCAAGTCTTCGATCACTACAGCTCGCTCCTGCTTGTGGTTCTTGGCAGTCCAGTGGTCGTTGAGATCATCCAGAACTTCAACACCACCATCGATGTTGTTGAGGGCCTTACCCAAGACACCGGTGCGTCCAAGTGCCTTGACGGGATCCATGAGCCTGGAGGTCAAGCTAAAAACAAGTTAGTCTCGTCCTTATCAATATTGTCATTAATCACTTACATATTCTCCAACCAGACCAATCTGGGATAAGCAATAGGAATGCCCAAGAGCACCAGCAGATGTTCGACCTGACCACGGCGGACCTCGGCGTAGAGACGGTTCATGATCTTCTCCCATGACTTATCAGAGACAACATCATGTTCCGTCCTCTCTGTGCGGCAATCAACAGCGAGAAGTCCGACCTTTGAGCCAACAGACAAGAACAAACTGCGACCAAGCTCATTGATGTATGGGCCAGGCTCGTTGCCAAGAATCCAGCTTGGTTCAGTGTTTTCCAGTTCAGTCATGATAGACTGGTGCTGGAACAGCATGTAGTACTTGTGCGCGACAGCACCCAAACCACTCATGACTGGGGACTTCATGTCGTGGTGTGGGTATGAACCATATCCGTCAAAGATATCATGATCATCCCACATGTTGACCATGGGAATTTGTGAGTTGGCGAGACCAAACAGTCCTTGAGAGAACCACATGCAGTACCTCTCCATATAGAAAGTTTCCAGCTCATCTTGCATCTCAGGCGTGAGAGCGGCAGTGTGCTTTTGGATAGGGTTGCGAATGTTGAGCCACTCCTTGAAAAGGCTGCATTCCCTAGACACGCAGTCGTTGTAGATTTGGTCACCACCTCCAATCATAAGATGGAAAGGTCGAGATTGGTGGTTGTTCAACACATCGCGCCACATAGGGTCAGGTCCGCTCAGCTCATCAGGCTTCACACTTGCACTAAAGCCGTTACAGCTATGGAACATCATGTTCATCGTCTCGCCCTTGGCAGGGACCCAGAAACCTGTGGCAGGGCCACGGTTGATGCGGTAGGCAATGCGCTGCTGGTTCTCACGCAACTCAACCTCGATGTTGAAGCGCCAGAAAGTACATCCACGCTCAGTATGGAGTCTGAAACCTCTGATGTCCTTGTACTTCTGGACCTTCTCGCCATCAGCGCCTGCCCGCTTTCTGCGGTTAGCAAATGAGCCGGGCAGATCAACTGGACCATCGGGACCGGGAAGCTCAAGCGGGGTGATGGTTTGCTCAAAGATCCCTGCATCAGTCTCATCGCGAGAAAGATCCTTTGCCTCCTCTAAATGCTCCACGGGGCGCACATAGAGGGTTTCTCCTCTACGGCCCACCTTGGGATGACCAGCGATGGGATCGACGTACTCGGGAGAGAGGTCCCCCTTGATGCTATTAGGGGGTGCAGGCAGCAAGTCGAGATTTTGAACAAAGAGTCGCAGCGTGGGTGCGATGTCATATGAAGAATCGGAATCCTGAGTGACAATCATAATACTGCCACGCCACATTTCTCGCTCAGCCAGATTACCAGCTCTGTTGGGAACCTTCTCGCGCTTGATTCCGCAATATCTCAAAAGAGGACCACACTTCATGAAAAGCGCAGGCTTGAAGCGAGTAGGGGTTTGCTCATCATACTCGCCATCGAAAGCCTCGGCGTTTCGCGGCTCAGAGAAGCTCTTCCTCTTGTCCTGCTCCCACCAAGCCTGGTGTGAGACTGGCTCATCCATGGGACCATCTTGAATATCCAAGTAGGTCCCAGACAAGGTACCAACAGTTCCCTTCCTCCACTCGTCTAGCCATGTAGGCGGTAGATAAAGACCGTCACCTGGAACCATTTCTTCTGGTTGCTTGAATACCATTCTGGAAACGTGGTGTCCTTCAGAGCTTTCAGAAGAAAAGCTGTCTGCCCGGTTGGCTTTCCTGAGGACAGCCGCCTGGTTTTGAGCCTGGGTTCCATCGTCGTCCTTTCTGCCAAGCAGTCTAGTGCCAATAGACTTGGTGCGTTGGGGAGGCGGGATGAACTCATCCTCATCGGCATACTGAACCCTAGGGGCAGGATCAGTAACACGTCTCTTGATACCTTGGTTATCACCAGGCATAGGCATCTCTTGATGAGTCGGTATGTATTCGTGTGCTTCTGTGGTCTGTGGAGGGTTGGGAGGAAGCTCCTTCTCCCTAATGAAACGGTCATTAAGTTCTTGAGTGATTTGTCGGGTATTCTGTCGGGTAGGAAGTTCTTGGGGAATCTGTCGAGAAGGAAGTAGGTCATCTTGGTCGTCATAGTAGTAATCATCATCAAACTGGTGGCAGTATTTTGAAATAGGGGGTCCAGCAGGAGCGCGCCTTTCCGATACCACTCTGCGAGGATAGTTGAGATCGGGTGGAGGTGGTTTCCTGAGCTTGTTGCTGCCACTTCTGGTTAGAGAGAAACCTCCGCTCTGTGCAGGTGGCTGAACTGGCTGGACTGGTTGGGTCTGCGTCATTGGCATTGGCATTGGCATTGGCGCAGGTTCAGGAAGCTGTGCGTTATCTCGAGCCGCTCGTTCGCGGAAACTCAGGTTGCGCTGAGGAATACCAGAGTCTTGCTCAACGGTTCTAGGAACAGCAGATTGAGGATCCATGCGCCTCGGCGCAGGCTCAACTTCTTCTGGCTGTCGCAATGCGCCTGATCCAAAAGTCATGTCATCTGCTGGACGTTGCGCAACAGAACTGCGACGACGATGCGAATGACCTCTTTGTACAGTGACTTGAGGAGGTAGCTCCTGGTACACAAACGGAGAAGCAGTCTCTTCTCTGGGCGCATTCTGTGGTGGAATGTCTTGGTAGGTGTCTTGTGGAACATCGCGCTGTGTATCTTTTTGGGTATCTCTTGGTGCATCTCTGGGGTAATTTTGGGAAACATCTCTGTGCGCCGAAGGCTGTCCGGCTGAAAAGAAGGCTCCACCGCCTGATGGACGTCTCTCGCTATATGTAACGGAGGGTTTTCGTTCATGCGACTGCTGTACTTGCGGGCCGCTTGCGGGTTGCTTTCCAGCCTGTTTGGCCTGTCTTGCTCTGGCGCGTTTTTCGGCGGCTTCGACTCGGGCGCGTTTTTCCTCCTTGGTCATACTATCGAGCGTCAACTCTAGCCTTTGGAGGGGTGATCGGTCGTCTGCGTACGCTTTTTGACGTTTGGATGACCCGCCTGTTGTTCTCCTAGGCAATTGATCGTATGCGCTGGCGCTCGAACCTCGTCTTGAGAAATCATCTTGGCCTTGGTCATATCTTTGACCTCCGGTCCTTTGGGAGGAGCGTTGGTACTGGTCGTCTTCCATATCGTCGTCTTGTGGGTTAGGATCGTAAGAAGCAGATGCGTTGGGAGCGGTGTGGGTATTAGAAGGACCGCCGTTACCGTATGGATGGCGATAGTTCACAGGAGGACCACGAGGAGCCTCTTGAGCAGGCGACAATGGTTCGTCGTAGTCTTGTTGCTGTCGACTATTGTAGCGTGGTTTGGAAGACTCTCCAGTAGAGATGTCTCGGCGGTATGAAGATGGTCTAGGAGCTAGACCTTGAGGAGCGAAACCAGGAGTGGTAGGAGAATCATAAGGACTAAAGGTAGATTCAGAAAGAGCGTCAGTGCCCTGAGTTTGTGAAGAAGCACGATTCGATTTGCGAACTGGGGCAACGTCGAGCGAAGATCTACGGTCAGCATTATAGGTATAGTTGTCCGACTCAGACCTGCGGCGGTTATGGCCCTGGACGACCTTTGGTCCGGGCAACTGGCCCCAGTATGGCGTAGACATTTGAACTAAGGCTGACGGCAACGAGCGGTGTGATTGGGCCAACACAAAAAATATGACAAGCAAAAAAAAAAGGACGATGGATTTCAGGCGTTGAATCGCACGTTTGGAGGCGGGTAAAAAAGATAAAAGCGAGACCTTGCTTGACTTGACTTGACTTGGCCTTGTTTAGGCTTGGAAGCGAACCGAACGAAGCTTGGGAACCGATTAGGCGCTAGTAGCCCAAACCCAGCCTAGAAGATGGAGATGGAGATCCAGTCCGTAGCGTATTCTAGCGGGTCCCTTTACTTGTCTAGGGCTCCTGCGAGCTGCCGGACTAGTCTAATGCTGTGCAGAATTGGAGGTGAAGAGTGAATTGAAGAAAAGATTTTTTTTCTTGCGGTCTGCAGGTACCAGAGAGAAGAAGGTTGAGAAAATATCTTGGGTTTCATTCATGGGCTGATAACGTAGGCAGCTCAAGCTGGAAACTGGCATCATCTGCCTTGGCTACGGCAGTACAGGGATTATGAGCCTCTAACTCGTTAGAGAGCTATTTACACCCTGGAAGCTAAGCTTTACCCCCATGCTCATCTTGGATTACCAGCCTCGACGTTATCACAAATCGGTCGTCTCGAGGGTGAGCTTCGGAGTTGATATCTTCCTATGATACACTTTGCACCGAGTAAAGTCATACTAGAAAAGTGATATAGGGGTAATTGAAGTTACTAGCAAGGATATAAAACTTGATATATCTCGCTGATTACAGTTTTCACCTCGTCGAGTTGAGGCTGGGGGATGGCTGGGGGCGGGGTGTTGCTGTCCATCTCACCCTTGAAGCTCTTCCGAAGACAAAGACCCAAAAAAGGCGGGTGGCTGGCAACGGGAGACACGGGACGGGAGGCTGAAGACGGATTGACTTTGAGAGTTGTTCTATTTGTTGGCAATCTGTTGTTGATATCTTGTGCAATTCCTCCAATTTGAGAGCAACATACAATTGCTGCTTAATTGATTATACCAATTAAAGTTGATGGTCATAGTCAGATCGGTAGCTCCCGAACAAGTCTGGTCCCTTAATAAGTTGAAACACATACAAGGCCGTTGGCGTGCGGGCGGACGGGATGGCCCGGTTAAACTTTGTACTGCTGTAAGCTGTAACTACTATCTGTAGCCTCGACTCGTATACACAGATCAAGACATTTCGATGCTACTTTTGCAATCTCAGCCCCTTCCATGGTTTGCACTTCCCCATCTGGTAAACCGCCAAGTCCTGCATGCTATTATCGAGTACCTACCTGGGTATAGTAGCACAAGCTAACTAATCCACGCATACCCAACCTCTCTCAATCAAAGCCACGCGGCAGTTGACTACTGCATGTCGTTACCCGTTTCCAACAATTGATTGATGGGAATCGTGATTGCTTCTGCAAGGTACCTCGTGGATTTCTCGTATTCTCCGGTCTTTGTCTCTCGAGTGTTTGATTGTAATATTGGTGTTATCCCAGTCTGCTCGGTGGTTGGTTATTCGCGATGCATGGCTGCGCTCTGCTGCGTTACCACAATCAACCCGTCGGTTTTTTCGTTGTTTATTTTAGAAATACGATAGGCTTTACAGCTCATAAATGATTTGTCGAGCATGAGAGCGCAGGGAGCAGCCACGTTCTTGAGTCTTTGGCTTGGACGTCAGGCTTATGCCCTTTAACTCTTCCGACCTTGACAGAGGAGACAACAGATGCTCTATATTGGGTGTTGAGTACAACAACAAACTGGTCAGGACTATCGTGTTCAACTTGAACGGCTGGGTGGGTTTCCCCTGCTATATGACTTGATCTTGACCTGACGTGACCTCCATACTACCATGTGTTAATTATACTCGAGTCAGTCAGGAGGAACTATCTCAGTCGAGGTACTTTCGCGCAATAAGCGCTGGATGGGCTGATCGAGAGGCAAAAGAGATATTGATATGCATCTTCAATGAGGGGAAGTTACATTGTTGAGGGTCTTTAACAAGGAATTACGTACATCAAGGTGGTGTCATGATGTGCACTGGTTTCACTAATCTTATCTGATCATCAAGATCAGACCCGCCTTTTCTGTGATCATCTCTTGTCGTTTTCTCCCCTCCTCATCACCGTTGGACTCCAGTGTCACAATAGCCATATTATAGCTACTCTTCAGCAAAGAGATCATATTAGAATCGTTGAAACGGTCAAAAAGGAAGCTGATGGGCACTGAGAGACTTTTGCTTCTGCCAGGGCTTGAACCTGAGACCTTCGCATCACTGAACACTCGGAATGAAGTATTAGTACGACGCTCTAACCAACTGAGCTACGGAAGCCAATCAGCTTGTGGCGATGATTCGCGGTTGTTGGGCCACAAGCACATCGAGAATATCATATCCAGACGACATGGGGACTCGGGAGGCGGGGAACTTACCCTGCAGAATTCCTTTGGAACATCCAAAAATCCATGGGTATAAAAAAGAAAATGAAACCTGAATTTTAAATTGTAGTTACATATTAGCACTGAAATCTTTTCTTTCCGCCTGCTTAATATTCACAGTGGGCTTTTACTAAGGTTGGTTTTGCATTCTGAGTATGATGGGTTCACTTGTAGCGGAGCACAATGGTTCGTGGTTAGATCATGGTAATTGTCGTTCAGAATACTACATTCATGGCCAATATGAATATCTAACTATCACAATTGATCTCCAAAACTACCGAAACTCCAAAACCCACTTCTCTATCAGCCAACCGGTTAAGAAACAAGGAAACAAAACCCTCACGCACCACATGGCTACACTCAAGGTCCCACTATCCCACCGTAGACTTCCTATGGCATGGCCCCATACTATTGTACCGATTGCAACCATTGTTGCACTATCTGCTGTGTTTGTTGACCCGAGGTGGTAAACGAAACCCACAGCCAAATGGCTGCAAATGCCATAATGGCCATGACAGTTTTCTCTGGCACGCAGTTGCGGTCTCGGAGCTTCTGGATGTAGTCTGGAAGACTGGTGTATGCTTTTTTCTCATCCCCTTCAAGCTTGAATCCCTCATAGAATACCGCAGAGGGCTTCATTATAGTATACGATGTGACGCCCTTAATGTTCATTGTTCTTGGTAGAGGCTTGTGACGAACCATTGTTGGCGTCACTGTGATCTTGACTCTGGGAGCAGACTTGACATGCCTAATATGGGCTTTGGGCTTGCCGGACCTCCTGAGACTCATGCGTTGTCTGGCTTTCTCCACCGAGGCTTCGTGTGCCATGGCTGCCTTCTTTGAAGCTTCGTATGCATCCTGAGAGTTGTTGACGAGTTCTGCCGAGAATGGCTCTCCGGGAATATTCCAGTCTATTGAGATGACGGCTGGTGACATGCGCATGCACACGCTGATCCAACCAGCGTGTGCAAACACATCGTGCAGTGACTGGTATAGTTCCGTCTTCGGGATGGGTTTGGAAATTGCGGTTTCTTCCACATAGCCGTAGAGAGGGAGTAACATTGACAAAGTTTGCCAGCACAGCTTGTCAACCTCTTGCCAAAAGAGAGGGGGCTCTCCGTTATTCT
Organism: Fusarium poae; assembly: GCF_019609905.1. NCBI lineage: Eukaryota > Fungi > Ascomycota > Sordariomycetes > Hypocreales > Nectriaceae > Fusarium > Fusarium poae. The sequence continues at coordinate 809,328 of NC_058399.1, forward strand.
TCCGGAGCCACGCTCTGGATGTGTGAGAGAGAACAGCGCTGCGTTCGAATCCTGAGTCGATGTCAGCATAATACTCAATGAATGATGTATTGATTTACATACCTTCAGCATTGATGAGCTCGGTATCGGAGCTCTGAAGTGTCTTACAAAGCTTCGGATCAGCTCCAAATAGAAGCGGCGAGAATATGCCCTTGTCAATGATTTTGAAGATGATGGCAACAATCAGGTTGACTCTCTCGTCCCCGTGCCGAATGAGCTTCTCCCAGTGCCCCGAGCGTGCATCTGGATGTGCCACAAGCTCGACATGTTTGATAAACTCCTCCGGGTACTGTCTCAACCAAGGAGACCTCCGAGTTGGCCCAGCGCTACCCCCAGGAAGGAAGGCCATCTGTGCGACGACATAAACTTCGACATTGAGTTTGTTAAGGAAAACTTCGTACTGTTCGTCGGCAAAGTCTTGGTTGAGTTGCTTAAAGTTGAGACCACGACGCTTAGGTTGAAAGGATTGTATCTCGTTCATTGTGGTACGAGAAGTAAAGCATAGAAAGGCTAGTGCGTCGTATCAAACAAGTAGGTTGCCGTCAAATGAGCTGAGCTAGTAAATCCAGCATATAGGGAAATAAACAATTAAACAAAAGGACGGGGTATAAACGAAGGACAGAGAACAGAGAACAAGACAAGAGTTGGTGTTGGGTATTTATCGGAAAGAGGATGACCTGAAAGACGATGAACTCGATCCTCCAGGAAGGGCAGCAAAGAAGGTGAAGCCAGAGCTGATAGTGAAGAGAGAATTGCTTCTGGTCTTGCCCTTGGAGGCATTGTTCTTTGTCTTATGGGTATCCTTCTCAAAGGAAGAAGTGGCTCTAGTCTCGGGCTCCATGATGAATAGGTAATGTGGTAGTAAAGTTAAGAAAGGCTCTAATGTTTGTAACAAAGAGGTAGTTCAAGGTGGTGTGCCTGGGAGGGAAGCTTTCTTTGTCTTGCTGGGAGATGGGCTTATTATAACTTGGTCTATATATGGAGAATACGGTACATTGGTCAGGTCGACATGAGGACGGACGAAAAGCATCGGCATGCCCACCCTGGTCAACCCACGGCTGATCGCGCAGGTCTCGGATGAGCTCTTTGAATGAGGGGCTTAGAAGAGCTAGACTAGAGGATCTTGAGGGTGTGAGACGTGCTCGCATTCCAGTTAACCAGTGCCTGAAGCTCGTGCATGAGAAGCTAGCGTTGGGACTTTGATGATCATTGGGACAGAATCATGGTGTAGAAAACGTGACGAAGCGGGTGTGCACCAGTTGTCATTCAGTTTGTGGGACGAGTGATGTTTACAAAACAACCAATAGAGGCAAGCAAAGTTCACATTAAATCCCGCCCCTGGTAAACTAAGCCTGGTTATGAATGGTGAGTGGTGAATGTGGGTGATGGTTTGAGGCTTAATCCGAGGCTTGGACACCTCATTCATTTCAAGGGAGAAAGTGACGCAGTAAATGTCTAAGTTGGCACAAGTTGGTCAGGAGGAAGCAGCTGACTGGATGAAAGGAATTACGTGAAACCGCTTTTACCGTTTGTACATTTGTACAAGTTGGGTTTGTGCCTTTTTTCTTTGTCCCTTGATTTAGCTAAATTATAATTGGGCGTTGGTCGTAGCTGTGCTGGCGCTTGAGGAATGTCTGTCTAGATCCCAACCTGCATGAGAAATGGTGTGAGGCATGAACGACTCAAGAAACGAAGAAGCATGTTAAACAGGTTGTAAGTGGAGTAAATGGGGGCCATGAAGTTGCAGTGAGTGATGACTTGGATAATTAAGTACCTATTCATATGCCAGCGCATGCAAATGAGCAAAGCACAGCATATCATTTTGGCATTGGTGAGCTTCAAAATTACGACCTGACCTGACGTGGGCTTATACGTAGGTAGAAAACAAAAAATAGCTGTACTCCGTGATACCAATACGTCCTAATCGAATCGGATATCCGCGTGACTGACAACACTGCGTCATATGTAGTTGAGTTGCATTGAGTTCTGTAGTTAGCTATCGAGGCCCGATTGACGCTAGTTGAAAGTCAGTCAGGTTTGTAACTCTGTGGATATCCCATCCTCGCTTGTTGGCATTTGCGGATATCTGAAGCCTGACCGAGTGAAAAGAATCAGACGAAAGAAAGAAGGAGAACCCCTTGTGTTCCCTGTCTGTTCTTTTTTCCCTTGCTTGGTAGATTTGTCAAAGAATGGATAGTATGTACAAATGGAACTGGCTGAGAAATGGACTAAATCCCAGGCATATGGTTTGGGACAAAGGGATCTTCCTTGGCACGTAAAGCTCAAGTTGAAACCATAGAGTTTCAACTTTCAACTTCAGCCTCAGTTGGTATTTGTTACTGACCCTGGTTAAATTGATGCAAATACCTGGTCGATAAGGAGCTTCAAATGAGAATCGCTTGTCTGAAACGTTTGGAGATAGTAACAGATTTGGTAGTAAAAAGAGATGTTGCCTCATATTTTAGGCACAAACCAGGCATCTCATGGCTTCAATAGCCCTCTTAGGAAGGAAGTAAATTGCTTTTACCAGTTAGGTCACCACCCAGAATTTTTGACTTGCGCCTCGCGACACAAATCCTCTACGCACCTTCCGTGTCAAACGTCACTTCTAGACTTCTTTCCCTATTACTCAAATACTCGCGACTCTTGCCTGGTGCAAAGTTGCAACCAATTTTTAACAAAAGGAAGGAATTGCTCGAATCGTCTTCCCTCCTCGCCCCACTTCTGCACCGCTCGCCTTTACCTCCGCTATCAATCCTCTAAATCTGCCCCGCGATCTTTCATCTCGCGAAACTCTTCATCTGCACCTCGCTCTCACGAGAAACACCAGACACCATGGCTGCCGTCGCAACAGAAGCCCCCAAGATGGATGAGCAGGTCGACCTCACCACTATCCCCGTCGACCCCGCTGGCAATGAAGAGTCTTCCGACGTCAAGGATGACAAGCCTGTGACTGTTTTCCACGACAAGGACAACTTCAACGTCAAGCACCCTCTTCAGAACAAGTGGACTCTCTGGTTCACCAAGCCCCCAAGCGGCAAGGTGCGAAATATCACAATATACACCAATTTTTTATGATACTAACATCAACTACAGGGCGACAACTGGAACGATCTCCTTAAGGAAGTTATCACCTTTGACTCTGTTGAAGAGTTTTGGGGCGTCTATGTGAGTCCAAAACTTGACTTCTCTCCACAAAATCCTAACGTTTTCAGAACAACGTTGCCCCCGTCTCCGAACTCTCGCTCAAGTCCGACTACCACCTTTTCAAGGAAGGTGTTCGCCCCGAGTGGGAGGACCCTCAGAACAAGCATGGTGGCAAGTGGTCTTATCAGTACAAGGACAAGCGCAACATCGACATCGACCGTCTCTGGCTCCAAGTTATGATGGGCGCTATTGGCGAGACTCTTGAGAACGAGGATGATGGCGAAGTCATGGGTGTTGTCGTCAACGTCCGCAAAGCATTCTTCCGTATCGGCGTCTGGACTCGCACCATAGGAAAGGCGATTCCCGGCCGAGGTGACGGTGACGTTGCTGGTGGCAAGGGCCGTAGCGGGGAGAAGGGTAAGGATATTCTACTGTCTATTGGACGTCGCTTCAAGGAGGTTCTCGAGCTGCCCGCTTCTGAGCAGGTTGAGTTCTCTGGTCACACCGACAGTGCTCACTCTGGAAGCACAAGGGCCAAGGCCAAGCACGTTGTTTAAGAGCGTGAGGCTAGTTACGCGAGGGCACGACGTTGATTTAGCACGATATCCGATAATGACCATTTCACGTTTCTGAACTTGGCGCCGCTCACTCGGCGATTCGCAAAAGGTCAACGACTGGTTGATGATGAAGCGGCAGGGCAAGGTAAATACCGGCTTGGACCATGGCAGGGATATTTCCGGAATGGCCACAGCTTATCCTTGATTTCATTTGGTTCAATATTATACCGGCGTTGCTTAGGACGGGCTGTTTCCCTAGTGGCATTACCAAGTAAGAAGGCCAGCCACCAGAGGGAGGAGAAAAATAGATTTGTACTTTTATCAGCCAACCCTGATAGCTTCACACAAGTTTCTGATACTTAAAAGCCGAATGCTATTAATTTCCACATTTTTCCATATATCATGATATTGTACAGTGGCCACCCAACCTTGCAGTCTTTCTTTTTATAATTATCTTCTAGCTCTCGTTGCCGCTTATGTCTTCAGGGAATATAGCCTTGACCAACTGTTTCTTGTTGATCTTGCCCATGGCATTTCGTGGGATTTGATCAACAAGCTTCATCACTTGGGGAATTTTGTAGTTTGCAAGACGCCCCTTGAGAGCTCGGCGCATATCGAGCGCAGACCACTTCTTCACAACGTCTGTATCTAGCACCACTACGGCGCCGACCTTGTGGCCCCATTGCCCGCTAGGCACGGCCACGACGGCTGCCTCAGACACTTGAGGCAAGGACAAGAGTTCGCGCTCAACCTCTAGAGCGCTCACCTTTTCGCCGCCTGTCTTGATGATATCAGCGGACTTGCGGCCTTGGATGAAGTAAAGGGGGCCATGAGTCCAGGGTTGGGCAGCATTGGCCGAGGAGACTGGTCGACGGACTGCAACGTCACCTGTCTTGAACCACTTCCCCTTCCCGTCTTCGCCTTCGACGAATTCGCTCGCTGTTGCTGATGGGTTGTGCCAATACTCGCGGAAGATGGTTGGTCCACGAAGCTGGATTTCTCCAGAGCGCTCACGACCTTGCGCATCAACCTCTTCTCCTTCCTTGATCACCTCGTTAGAGTCGACATCCACCAGACGGGCTTCAACGGACGGTAATGGCCAACCAACACTGGCATCTACACGATCGGAGAAGTCAAGCCCACAGCTCAGCGCCATACCAACCTCAGTCATACCATAACGCTCAAGGAGGACATTGCCGTGGCTTAGGTCCTTCCAAGCAGTCTTGATAGGGGTCGGGAGAGCGGCGGATCCGGATATTGAAAGGCGCATGTTCTCTGGAGATATAGCCTTGCGAGAAGCTTCCTGCATATCAGGGGGGAGGCTCTTGTGCGATGATAGAAGTTTGCTGTATACTGTGGGTACGACTGTGAAAAATGTGATTTTCTCTTTTGGCGTGGATGTGTCGTTGGATAGGAAGGGTGATGAGAAGCGCTTCCATACAGCATCGGCGTTGAAGGGGAACATGAACTCAATTGTAGAGCCGGCAAGGAGAGGTGTGAGAATGGCATTCACTGTGCCGTGGATATGGTGAAGTGGAAGAACATGAAGGAGATGATCAGAGGGTGAGTAGTTCCATGCTTCAGTGAGAGAACGAGACTGAGCTGTCAAGACAGCCTGTGGCAGTAGGACTCCTTTCTAAGAGGAGCTTCAGCATACATAACGCATTATGACTACTTCCAACATTGACTTACTGGTTTGTTGGTTGTGCCTGAAGTATATAGCATCATACCAGCTTCGCCGGGATCGGCATTACCCAGCTGGACCTTTTCATGATTACCCCCACCTTGATGCTTTTGAAGTTCGAGGTGCGCCGGTTTGGTGTTTAGTTCCGTCGCAAGAACTTCTTTAGCTTTTGAGGCGAATTTCGGAGACGAGACCAGCAATGAAGCTTCGCTCTGATTAAGGATATATTGCAGTTCTGGCGCAGGGAATGCAGGAGATAGAGGCACAGCGATGGAACGCGCAGCCATTGCAGCCAGGAGCGTCACTATATAAAAACATCTATCAATATTGCTATCGCAAATGTAGGGTCACACATGTCATGAGCTCACCTACGTAGTCATAGCTATTCTCAACAAGAAAGGCAATACGCTCCCCATTGAGATCCTGTTGACCTGCAGCTTCAGAAATGCGATCCTTTGCACGACTCACATCGCCCAAAAGCTCTCCATACTTGAAGGTTCGACCGGAGATAGAATGGACGACGGCTTTGGAGTCGGGGTCATGTTTAGAAACCGCTTCGAAGAGCGGTAAACGGGGAAGCGTGGAGAGCATTCTGGCACGGAGGCTGATAAAGGTAGCAGTAGCATGACGCCGACGGGCAATGGAGCGGAGGACGAACGACATGATTGAATGGAACCGGGGTGATGGGTTCGGCGAACAAGGATGCGATGCGAGAGAGAAAAAGACCAATCCGAAGCTCTCGAGGTAACGCAAGAGGTTCGACAGTTTTGCTGGGATTGCTACGACAGGTTCACCGGCTCAAATTGCCGAAGGGAAACCAAAGAGGTGGGAAGCAAAAAGAGGGGAATGAATTGATGATCCGCAATTGAACATGTGAAGTCGTTCTAGATTTGGTGATGGAGTTGAAGCTTTAGAAAGCTCTAACTTTGGTAGTCTAGTGGGCAACAGAAAAGATAGCCAAGACTACAAAAAAAGATAGACTGATAGCATCAATTGAGCCACATAAACTGTCTTGCTAATTCTGTCCCTCGTTTCTTCTTTTCTTATACCCTGAGGCTAAACTAGGAGTGGATTCTTTTCCTTTTTCATTGACGTCGAAGTTTCGGTTCACGGTCCCCGGGGGCAGACGATGAGTTTCCCCGGTAGGTACGTACCCCCTTTCAGAAGCCGCATCGAACACTGGTCAGCACGTTTTCACTGAATAACAAAAGAAACAGTCGAGACTTGAAGCCAATGAGGTAAGGTTGCTGTGTAGCTCTCTCCTTTGTTCTTTTGTAGGATGAGACCGGCCCTCCTTTCCGGCAGCTAGCCATGCGTCCGCGTAGTCTGGGAGGCTTGAGGAACCGTTCGACTGCGTGGCTGCAATGCAACACACACAATATTAAGAGACATGTTTACTACTACGGGTTTAGATGTTGTTGGTACATGTGCCATTTCAAACTTGTTGAGATGTGAGTCTCTACCTATTTGGGGGTCAAGTTGAGCAAGACCTTGCTTGTCTCTTCTGCTGTCTAACCCGTTGGTCTGATCAATGACAACAACTCAGACGCACAAAAGCAAGAAGAAAAACCTGGAAAAAAAAGAAGAAAAAAAGAGAAACAAGGTCAACAAAACGAAACGAATACGTGGGTGGGTTACATGCCATGCTATGCCATGCCATGCAGTCTTAACGGTACATGACTGACTGTACGTATGTATGTACATGTTATCCCAGAGACCGCCATCTCTCTCACGCCAGATCCCGCCTGCTTGGGCCGGTACCTACAGCAAAAGAGGGCTCCAGCTTTTTACTCCTAAAACTCCACTGGGACTACTAAAAATGGAGGCCCGGCTGCTGTCAAGACTGCAGCTGGGGGGGTATAGAACCAAAGGTGATATTAGTTACTAGATAAGTTATAGGCTATCCATTTTCCAAACAAAAGAATGACGGTGTCTGGCAACTAGTAACAAAATCACGGTGTGTAACTGTATTTGTTGTACAGACTCTCTTCTCTTTTCTCTCTCTCCCAAAAACGAGCCAGGGTTTCTTAGAACAACACAAAATTCTTTTTTACCCAAAAACACAACAACCCTTGTTCCTGGCTTCACCGCTCTCCAAAGCTGCATGGGCGGTCAGGGCCATCCGACGCCCGACCCAGCCGTCTGGACTGAGACGCAGATTGGCGGCTGATCATTTGCTAAAAACGAGAGCCACCCTTTTCAGGGGGTGGTTTTTGGGTTTCTTAGATGTAGGGATGTTTTTCGATGTGATGGGTCGAAGCCTTTGTCCGCCACTTTGACTGTTGGAAAGACGGTAAATGGAGGGGGGGTCTCATGTCCCCGCGCTTCCAAGTCGGTACTGTATGTACATTATTAGATATCTACTAACTACTATTAACAATGTACATACTGTTATCGGAGAATGGAAGCTTGCGACGAACATCTGCAGAAGGATAGGAGAGAGAGAGAGAGTTCAGTTCAGCTCAACTACAGCTACAGCTACAGCTACATCTAGAGTGTATGTATTAGCACTACTGCATGTATGTAGGTCACATAGAGAGATGATGTATGTACAGTAAGTACTGTATCTGTCGGTATGTGTTATGTGGCTGGCTTTTTTGTCTTTGCTTCTTGCTTTCGTCTTCACTTTTCCCTCACCGACTTGATACCAAAACGGAGAACGGGCTCCTGAGTTGTCAATTGGCAAGCAAATCAGTCACTCACAGTCACTGAAATTGTATTGGACCGTGTTTCTTGACAAACGAAAGTGAACGTGTTCCGCCACTTCACTCGTTGACTTTTACTTCAAGCCTTGTCTTGCTTTTCCTATAATAGGTAGATAACTAAATACTATCCATACACCTCAGAGCCTCGACTTTTATATTAAAACCGCCTTGGTACTCTATCTTTTTCTTAGCTCCCATTCTCTTTTCAACTTTTTAACTCTTTCTCTCTTCCACTATAGTCCATCACTCCTTTTATTTTGGTCTGTAGTAGAACAGTGCGACATTGAAGGGGACACCGACAAGACAAAGCTTAAAAAGTCGGAAACTCTCTTTCAACATAAACAAAACAAAAAAACCTGCCTTACTCGCATCTTCTACCACCAAAAGCAAAACGCCCTGTCGATCCATTACCGCTCCACTTTGGACGAACAGTTTCTAGGATCAGAAAAAAGATTATCAACCTGATCGCCCGCGAATTCTTAGTTTACTCAATTCGCTTTTAAAACCGGGACGACTTTGCGCATATCGCCCTTTGTCGACTTTTGTTTTCAACATCTCTCACAAAGTCGACAATTGTGCGTCCAACTTTTGTCGCAGAAACGCACTCTTTTTTCTCTTTCAGAAGACCGCCCGACCTCATGTTTCGACGATACGCGCTCGGCTTCTCGAGCGTCGGACGACAGCTCTCAACCATGAGCTCTTCTAGCACTCCTGTTGAGGATATGATTCGCGCAAAGGTGAGAATCAGTTATTTCGCAATTGTATAGAAGAAATGGTATTAACAAGTCACAGATCACTGCTGCTTTCAACCCGCAGACTCTGGAGATTTACAATGATTCTCACCTTCACTCTCACCACAAGGCAATGGAACACACTACTTCCGGCGAGACACACTTTCGGTAAGAACTGAACCTCCCCCCTATTGTAACGGATTCAAGCGAATTCGTGAAACTTGAGTAGATTCCTCATTTGGAATCATTTGTGTCATGTAATATCATATCATGTCACAAAATCTCATCTCATCTCATCTAATCCTTCCCGCGTGACACTCTTTGTCATCCCTGATACACTCTCACCTTCTCCATACGAGCATAAAATACTAACACATGTGATCAGTGTGGTCATCACCTCAGACGCCTTCAACTCCAAGATGCAGCCTGCTCGTCACCGCATGGTCTACGCCCTTCTCCGCGATGAGATGGCCCAGGAGAACGGCATCCACGCTCTCCAGCTGCGTACCATGACCCCCGAAGAGGAAGCTCGTCAAAGGAAGAAGAAGGAAGCCGAAGCTGCCGCCCGTGCTGCTGAGACTGCCGAGCAAGAGTAGGAAGATGGGCAATCGACAAACTTGGGGACAAAGGACAAAGAAAGAAAAACGATGTCTTCTCACGAAGAAAAAAACAACCAACTATAATGACCGCTAATGACAGGAATGATGACTCATAAAATGGACAACAACCCGGGATTTTTCACTCTTCAGCAAAACCAAAATCACAAAAAATATTGGGCTAGCAGAAAGGGAAACAAAGGCGAACCAAAACCACAAAATTACACCAAAAAAAAAGACAGGATGATGATGAGCAGCGTGTGTCCATGGAGCGAGGAATTTGATCAAGATTGGGACCAAGGAAAAAGAAAAATTGTACGATATATACCCCCCGTGGAAACGAGACGACCTACGACTTTGGCAGTAGAGGCGGAGGGAATAGTATCGTTTACGGAACGATCGAGAAGGGGGAGGGAGAAAAGGGGGAAGAGGCGACTTGGAACCAGGCTCCTTTCACAAAAAACTCTCGATCTTCTGCATCGTCGTCAATACTTGTCAGTCCTTTAATCAGGCCAGGTTGGTTTCTCGGTCGAACCCAGCTAGCTTAACCATAGATATGTTATGTTGCCCACGCACAATAGACAGTTCTTTCCGCTACCGATATTAGTTTCTTCTTCTCGATGCTACGGATCTAATGCCTCCTTCATATCTATTGATGTGTAATCGTTTCAAAAGTTGAAAAAGATGCCTGCTTCTTCTAATATTGAACATGCTTTTGGGTAACAATGCTTTGCTTGCCTTTCAACATTCTGGGTATCAGAATTCAAGCAAAAAAAAAAACATATACGGACGCCCGCTCGAATTTCCCAATCACTCACTCCGATAACACATTGCTTTTCATTAGAACAGACCTTTGCCCCCTTTCAACGTCTACTTTCCGCTCGTCCACTGCTGCTTCGACCACCCTGCGTTTTCGCCCCACTCTTTGGCGATTCGTTTGACTTACTCTTGCGCCAGTATTTCTTGAGTTTCTCTCGTCTTCTGTCATCATCCATTGTTGACGTAACGCCGGCACTACTACTCGAACTGGCGCGGCTTCTCGAGGCAAGCTTCTCGAAATAACTGATCGGTCGAGGATCCCTCCTCCTTGGTGTTGGGTTTTGTATTGATGTTCCTGTGATCTCATCCCTCCTTCGCACTGGGTCTGGTATTGACGATGGCGGTGGCATTGATTCTCCGGGGATTTTGGGCGAAGGTGGGGGAGGTGCTTGCGTTATGAAATCTTGGGCCCATGAAGACTCAGGCTGCACTGGCAACGTAGTCTTCGGAGGGTTCGATACAACTGCTGGAAATATCTCAGAGAAGGTCTTATCCGTTTGACTCTCTAAAGATGCAACAGGCGGCGAGGGTTCTTCTGGAGCTTTCTTGTCCGGCCGCACTGAAACCGGACTCGCAATCTCCGGGCTTGCAATCTTTTGCTCTTCGCTCGACTCCCCCTCATCCTCTGAACTCGTATAAACAATAATCTCGTTTGCTTTCTTATTTTGGAGCATCTTTTCAATCACTTCAAACTCGTTAGGGTACATCCTCAAGATGTGGCTAAGATTGCCACTGTTAACTAAAAACTTGTTGAAGACCTGGGGCTCTTTCTGCTCGTTAAACCATTCGATGGCAACAGAGGCTTCCATGCCTCGTTTCTGAGTCTTATCCACGTACTCCTTATAGTACCGTGGAAAGGCCCGGATGAACTCGTCGTATAAGCAGTCTCGAAGCCTTTTTCTTGAGCGAAGGTAATTCAGATAGATGCACGCGGTGATGAAGTCGAGTTTTGTGCCTGCTGCCACCCGGCCACTGTCACTTGCATACTCGGGGTAATGTTGCACAAATGTTTCAAACGGCTCACGAGGGGCTCCTGGGGCTATGAGTGGCGGGCCTATTGGAGTTGGTGTAGTTGGTTGCTGTACCTGTTGCTCCTGAACTAGTTGTTGCCGAACTTGCTCCAGGGCCGGTTTGTCTTGGTGAGCAGCACTTTTAGCACCAGGAAAGGGTTTAGGTTTTATGGCAGACACCGGTCGACGGCTAGGAGTTTTTTCCACAATTTCTTGATCGGCTGTTGAGGGTATTGTCACCTCCACTCGATTATCTCTCTCCTTGACCTCGATAGACTCTCTGATGGACTCCTGGGTCGCGGGTACATTGTATGTACTGGGAATGAAAGATTCTGACGATGAGGTCGGCTTCGAACTAATGATTACCGGGGGCATTATTGTGGGTTTGAGACGCTCCTTCTCAGGGTAATTTCTCTTTGTTCTATCAGAGTCGTCAACGAAAATCTTCTTGAAGGAAAGCCGACTTTTGCTCCTTTCCGCTCTTCGATTCGGATCGGTTGCATCCTGGCCTGATTGTGTGGGATTGCTCGGCTGGGCGCATGGTGGTGTAGCCATAGGTTTGTTTGTAGAGAGCGGAGACGGCACGGTTCGGTTGGAACGAACCGCATTTTGATTGATTGAGATATTGAGAGGTTGGGCGTCTGGGATTCTCGTTTCCATGTCATATTCAGATTCTGATGAGGGTGGATTTTGAAATGTCGGTATTGGAGGTCGTTGTCGCTGTCGCAGGCCTGGTCTTGCAGCTGCCTTTGTCGTCTCTTGTACGATTGATGATTGAGTGGTTGTATCAATTGCTATCTTTTTAGAGGCCGCCTGCTTGGGTTGATCTCGTTCTGGACTCGGACTCCAAGGTATTGATTTTTCAGGTGATGATCGAGGTGGTGTCTCAGAATTTCGCATGCGCTTGCTGCTGGCTGGTGGAATAGGACTAGTAGCACTTCGTTTCTTCGATTGTGGAGTTTTCTTTTGAGCGAGATGCGCTGTTTTGGCTGCTTCCAAGATATAATCAGGAATATGCGCCAGGCCGCGAGGCTGGTTCCTAAGGTCTACTGCCCATGAATCTTGACCCTCCAGTAAGCTTTTTTGATCAGAGGGGATATTGGCAGAGCGGCGCCGGGACACAAGAGGGGATGAATCTGAAGACATCGTGGTGAGACTGCCCTGCACCAGTCACGGTGAGCGTTACATTCGATGGTGATGCTGTACGACGATGGGAAGAGATCGGTGGGGGGATCGCGGCGAGGATCGGCTGTGATGATTTGCGAGGTGCATGCGCCGATGGAGATGCGAAGATCGTATGGCGGTGTTGAATTACGTAGCGAAGCGATGGATAGAAGGGCAGCGAATATATTGAAACAAATAGTATGGAGCGCGACGCGCCGGGTAATTTTGGGTCGCGTAGAAATTGGGTCTGCGGGGTCTTTTTCTTCCTCTTGTTTGGTGTGCAACCTCAGGGTATCGGAAAAATTGGCCGCTGGAAGCATAAGAGACGAAATTAGTGGATCACTTTATGCCCTTTGGACTATAGCTCTTAGACTATTTATTTTTGTGACCTAAGATTTAGGAGGTCATTTTTTCTGCTACCCACTAGTGCAGGTGTGGTGGTAGTCTAGGAAGGTGGCTCGTGCTCGATCAGCGCCAAGTCATCGGTACTTTTGAGTTCTTATACTGGTGACCATGCATGTGCAAACCTAACCTTTGCTTGCCCCATGCCTGTGAAACTTTTATCTGTACTGCAAGTGCTCAGCATAAGAGGCGACAACGTTGTCAAGATATTATAGGATAACCCTGACGAAATGTCTTGATCAGATAGGTAGTCTCTACTAGTACAAAACAAGATTGGTAGGTTAGTTAGTAGGTAGATTCCACCAGCCCTTCCCTCCAACACTGAACGGGCACTGTTAGACACGCACAGGCCTACCTAAACCTCCCCCTGTCACCAACAGCTGTCCCGCTCCCGCTGTTTTGCAAGGGTCTGACGCCATCACGCATTCTCTACATCCATCTCGGATGCCCAAGGACTGTTCTCGACCTTGGACTTTGACCAAGCACAACCGTGATTAGCTGTGCGGCCTGGCATATTCCTTCTGTGCCGCAACACCCTGCTTATGCCCCTTCGTCATTCTGCTTCCAGTCTCTTGCCTTATGCGCCTTGAACATCGGGATTTACCTGCGCTATCCTGTCTTGTTCAGTCTTGTCAATCCACAACATCTTCACCGATCAGCGAACCCTGAAGATCGACCTCCCCGCTCGCCGCCTCTCTATTTATCGACGGCTTGTCTGATTAACTGTCTTAAGCATCCGCGACACTCACCATGCTGTTGATATCTCGGGTTCGATCCTTGGCCGTTGTGTTTGTTTGAGACTCCTGAAGCGGACAAACGTCACATGTGTTGGGTCTTAGACATATAGGACCCTTCAGTCGACTATCAACGGATACCCGCATACCAACCCCCAACTTATACTCTTCGAGTCGCTTTGAACTTCCATCTATCAACCTTGCTACCGATCATCGAGATAACTGCATCTCCAACATGTCGCCGCCTCGGGCTGGCTCTATAGCGTCAGAAACCTCCCCTGTCCGAACCCGCCGTGATTCTATCAGTTCGATTACTACCGGCCAACTGGCACACGCACTCGACAAGATACACACCTCTGCAAGCCAGAGTGACTCTCTTACTACCTTTAACGACTTTGCACCGCCTCCAGTAGCAGCACCCACCTCCGATAACAAGGGACTTACCGGTGACCTCGTTCAGCAAGGATTTAGCGGTCTTTACAGTCGACTGAGGGAAGCTGTAGGTGGTGGTTCTCCAAAGTCGCCTCAGGAACAAACCGCTGGAGAAAAGTCAGAACCTTCTTCAAAAAGAACCTCGATCACTGCGATCCATGGCTCGAAAGCGTCCATCAGCTCGCTGAGCCGAGCCGAGACTGGTGCATCCATGTCCACCACGTCCTCTCAAGTGATACCCAACGATGGAGCTTCAGCCCAAGCAACTGGTGGCATTATCGAGCCCCGGCCACAGCCTCAGTCATCCAAGCCATCGAGCATAAGCCTTATGTCTAATCAAAAGGCCAACTCTACAAACCGTCAAAGCTTTTCAAAGAAGGCGCCCAGCTCTATCGCCGCCGACCCGACGATTGCTCCTATCACGGTACATAGAGATCCTAGTAACACCACTCTGCGCACCGAGGATAGCGGTGGTGTCGGGTCCAGTCGGAAAAGTGTGAGCAGTAGGGTCGATTTGCAAGCACATTTAACAACCGCCGAGTCTTCGGCCAGTTTATACGATGCGAAAGATGGCAAATTACTGCCTAGGTCGAAGCGCGATGATAACTCGAGTATAGAGGAGAGCCTCAAGAGCCCAACGAGCCCCAGAAGCCCACATCACCACCGTACACCCTCGTTGCAAACCTTGCAGACACGAAGTCTTCGAAGCCCTTCCGTCACTTCATCTTTGTTGTCGCCCGATAGTGTAAGGAGAAAACCTGCTGTTATTGATCGAATCAGTCGATCCAAATCTCCCAACGACCAGAACTCAAGAGAATCTTCTTTGGACAGAGGTACTGCGGAGCCTAGCCACGTCAGCACGTCCGCACATGATTCAGTATGCCACGATTCCTTCTCACACAACCCAAAACCACAAAAGATGGCCTCGGGCGATTTCAGAATACCTGGTACTGTTACCAGCAATGAAGAGGCTTCGGAGCAGGTCAACGCACAGCTTGACCGTATGCGAAAACAGGTCTTGAGTAAGGAGTTTTGGATGAAAGATGACACTGTTAAAGAGTGCTTTCTTTGTCAAACACCATTTAGTGCGTTCAGGCGAAAACACCATTGCCGCACCTGTGGCTGCATATTTGACTCAAAATGCACCACCGTCATATCAGGAGAAAGGTTTGGCGTGCAAGGCTCGTTGCGGGTCTGTAAGCGATGTCTTGAGGTCATCACCAGACGATTTGACGGAAGTGGCTCAGATGATTCTGGAGATGAGCAATCATTTATGCCGAGATTCTTTGGTTCAGGCCACGCAAAGTCTCCCAGCAACGCTAGCCAGTCTAGGCCAAGAGATAATGAATCTGGCGTCGCTTCTGAAGGGTCGGAAGACTCCAGGCCTATTTCAAGGCCTGTAACAACACCCATGATGGCTATACCTGCAACCCGCCGCCTTGGGGAGTCTCGTACTGCAGCTATTCTGGAGATCGATGCTCCCCAGTTGAGTAGACCTGGCTCTTCACGATCCCTCAAATCGCTTAGTGCGAGGCCACACTCATCCGCCGGTCATAAGAGACACCATTCCAAACACAGTGGCTTCCTCAACCGATTCAAGCCTGCACCAGAGGAGAGGGCGCCGTTCCGACGTGTGGTCGACGATGAGAATGCTAAGAAGCCAAAGTTTTCAGCCTTCCACGACGATAACATCATCGATCCTGAACTGGCTGATTACATGTCCGACGAATCGAGTGAAGATGAACAGATGAGTCTCTTCGCGACGATGACGGGTGATTTGCAGCCTGGGAGCCTTGGCGACGACAAGTCAGAGCTTACCCCCTATGCCAATGCTAATAGGAAATATCGCCATAGGGCAGGCGAAAAGAGTATCAGTGGCATGAGCTTCGCGAGCAGAAGTGGAATCGATGAGCTCCCAGGCAGTCTCGGGGCCTATCGTCGGCCACCAAGACGACGGAACACTAGCAATGTTGGTGGCAGTATACACTACTTGCCATCACCGCGCCCAAAGTCCGGTGTGTACAAGGGGCCATCGCAGTCGTCTGAAATGCTCTTTGCATTGGATACGCCTCACCACAGTGCAAGCCAAATCACTAGAAGTGATTCTTTACAGCACAGGAAGGCGCCCAAAGTCGAGCTCAACTCATCGAGTTTGAGGCACGTTGACAAGCTTCTTCATCAGTTGCTGGACGATGCAGAAATTCCAAATCCTCCGGCATGGCAGAAGGCTCTGGTGCCTATCCTTTTGCGGGCGACGGACGATGTGGACCCTGACGTTGCAAAAGGCGAAGATATGGATATCAGACATTATGTCAAGCTGAAAAGGATCCCGGGTGGTAAGCCTGGCGATACAGCCTACATCTCTGGCGTAGTCTTTACCAAGAATTTGGCATTGAAGAGCATGCCACGCAGGATCACCAATCCTCGCATCATGCTTGTGACGTTCCCTATTGAGTACCAGCGACATCAACAGCATTTCATGAGCTTGCAGCCCGTCATCGAGCAAGAAAAGGAGTTTCTGCGTGTTGTGGTGCAGAGAATCACGAATCTTCGCCCACAGGTTCTCCTTGCCGAGAAAAGCATATCCGGCGTGGCATTGCAATATCTGTCCGATTCAAACATCTCAGTGGCATACAATGTTAAGCACACGGTCATTGAGGCTGTCTCGCGATGCGCTGAAACAGATATCATCTCCTCTCTTGATATGCTGGCCCTGCCCGTTCAGATTGGACGCTGCTCAAACTTTGAAGTTCGAACATTTGTGAACAATGACTATCCTGGCCGCAAGAAGTCATACATTTTCCTTTCTGGTTGCACGCCTGAGCTCGGATGCACAATCGCACTAAGAGGTGCTAACAGCACAGTACTCTCAAAAGTCAAGCACATCATGGAGTTCATGGTTTACGTTGTTTACAACCTGAAGCTTGAGTCAAGCCTGCTGAGGGATGAGTCTATTGAGCTTCCGGAAGGCGGCGAGTCCATGGCAAACTCTGTGCAACTACCAGTGGAAAGTACTAGATCTCAGAGTGTCAGTAGTGTTGACCACTCGAGAGACGGCCCCGCTGTTGTGGTTAATCACCCTGCAAGTGAGAGTGAACCGCCTTCTCAAACTACTGCGTACAGCTCTAGTATTGCTGAAGCTGATGATACTGGCTCCCTTGACCAGTCGGGCCAACTAGCCCAAGAACGCGAACGTTTGGCGTCTCTCCAGGAGCAGCCCGAACCTGCTGCTGAAGACCAGACCAGTCAAGTTCCAGATGACGTTCCAATGCCAACTTACTATAGTGACATGGTGTCCAAATACGAAACCAAAATCCTGTCCGCTTCGCCATACGTCAAATTTACCCAGCCTTACCTTTTAATGAAGGCACGCGAGCAGGAGAGACGATTACTTTATTTGCGCCGGCTCCGTGACCACGATTACTTTGTCGACGAAAATGGTGACCCTGAGAAAGCAGATCCACCCCGGTTCCAACTCATCAAGCCCGAGATGGTCGAGGCGATAGGCCAAAAGGCACCGAAGCAAATCATGGAAATTCTACGAGCTGTTCATGATGCTGAGTACGACAAGGCCTTGTACAATTACCAGACCCAAACACGTCAATGGGAGACATACATTCAGGGCAACCTCGATCTTTTCGATCCATACTCTCACCAGAACATAGTCGTTTTGTATTCCGTCATCTGCACAGAGACCAAGATCCCTTGTACCGAACCATCTCTGGTTGCCATCAATTTCTATGATGAACAACACATCGACACTGGCATGGATCCTGACTGCACGTTGGGCCAATACATTGAAGATCTTGCATACACCATGAATCAAGTCTGCACCTCTAATGGTTGCGAGCGCAGGATGCTAGAACACCACCGAACTTATGTTCATGACCAGTCTCGCATCACAGTTTTTGTGGAGAACCTGCCTAACAACTCTCCCATGGCTGACCTTGAAGGTATTACGATGTGGACATATTGCAAGATCTGCAAGAAGGACACCGAAGAAAGGACCATGTCGGAAGCTACTTTCAAATACTCTTTTGGCAAATACTTGGAGCTCCTCTTTTGGGGGCGTGGACTGAAGATGAAGTACATGCATGACTGTCCTCACGACCATCACCGAGATCATGTTCGATATTTCAGCCTTCAGGGTGCTCGAATTCGCATACATTGGGACCCTATTGATCTATTGGAGATCGTTGTGCCGCGGGCAAGAATCACATGGAAAGTGACAAACGACCTGAAACTCAAGAACGAGATCTTTGCAAGAATGGAGGAGCGATGGGCTAAATTCATGACTTCGGTCAAGTCAAGGCTCATGTGTATTAGAATCGACAGTGTCCTGCCTGAAAAAGCAGATCTTTGCAAGTCTGAGGTTGAACGTTTGACGGCCAAGGCCAAGGAGGATCAACCACTCATTGTGAAGAGGCTGCAAGATATCTACGTCAATTCAAAATACTACGAGGTGGTACCTTTCAACAGTATCGTTCGAGAGATGCTCGAGAAAGCCGGGGAATGGGACCAAGCGTTTACCAAGTTCGAAGCCGATTTCCTGAGCGACAAGGATATGCGCCAGTTGACAATCATGCAACTGAAAAAGATGTTCACTGACAATGAGTCGAAGGAGTCGCTCACGTCAAACGAGGGCGGCACTCCATCAACCGTCGACAGCAAAGAGCGACCTTCTCAGACATTCACGGAAGAGGAAGTGAAGAGCACTCAGCCTACGGACTACACCGACAACACCAGTATGGAGGCTAGTGTCACTTCATCAAAGCCTGTCGATGAGAAAGATGTCCCTGATGACGACGGCAAGGTCGAGATCCCAGCAGAGGGTGCTATCGAGCGGGTAGAAGCATTGGATCTAGCTTGTACGCCTTTGACACCATCTAACCCTCCTTCCGAGTATTTCCCAACAGAAACAGCCGAGGTCTCGGAAGACGTAGACGATCAAGAAACGCCTCTTGCTATCGACCCTGAACAAACACCGAAAGCACCTAGTAAACCATTCGATGCAACTACAACCGACCCTGCTGAGCCTATGCCATCGCCTATGGAAGCTTTGCCTTCTCCTATGCCTTCCATGACGGAGAAGGTGGATCAAATCCGACGAGAGCAAGGGGCATCCTCGATTCCCACCCCTACTGGAGAGCGTGCACCACCACGTAAAGCCGGACAGGCAGTTTCTCCTCCTATGGTCAGGGCGACTTCCCATCCAACTCGTGCACTGGCTAGGACACAGTCTGGGATTGGGAAGGGCCTTGGCACCAAGGAGTCAAAGACGAGTGCTTCTGAGTCTACAGGATCCGAGTCAGCAACAACACCTGAAGGGTCGATCAGAGTGGATAAGAAGCTCTCTGATCGCTTGGGTTTGAGAAACTTGAAAGACAGAGGTAAGGCAACTGCTTCGGGAATCCCGCGATTTGTCCATAAGAAGAGAGAGTCCAAGGTTTCAACGCTGGCAAAGCACTTTGAACAGCTCAGTCGTGAATTTGAGAAGGAGCGAATCCGAGACCGCAAGAAGCGTGCTGCAAGCATGCGCCAACCTAGAGCCATGCTACCAAGAACCACCACAAAAGCCATTGTTGAGGTTTACGATGATGTGAACGAAGCTTTTGAGGAGCCAAGCCCTCCGACTGATAGTGTCGCTGAACGCGAAGCTAGTAAACGAGCTGGCAGCACTGCTTCACGAAAGTCCGAGTCGCGCCAAAGGACGGATCCTGTTGCTGAACCACTGACGCCTGCGGAACCACCTGCGAGCATAGAAGAACAACAGCATGGCAACCAAAGGCAAGAGCACGAGGACGATGAACAACATCAAGAGCTCCAAGACAAAGAACAGGACGAAAAGGATGAGAAGATGGAAAAGGAGGACAACGATGAGCATACTATTGCCAACACCAGTCAGACGTTTTCTGACGACGAAGAAAGAACTGCCGATCTCGAAAACTCAGCCACAGACGAGTATCTGCACGATATCAAGGAGATCGCAGACTCAGTCGATGCAAGCGAGATCCCATTGGAGCTACCTAAACATCAGAAGACAAGCTTGATGAAATATCTTACCAATTTCTGGGCTGAGAGAGGTGCGAGCGGCTGGCACCAACTTGAGTATCCTGTCAATCCTAGCGATCACATCTTTGTCGATTCAGATATCATTGTGCGTGAGGATGAGCCAAGCTCAGTAATTGCACTCGCCCTGAACAGCGAAGACTACAAGGACAAGTTGCGCAACATTCGAAAAGAAGCACAAGAAATCATGCAACGCGAGAGTGACAGTGGCGTCGAGGGAGAGTCCAAATCTCTTCCGTCTGACAGCATCGACTGGGTATCTGAAACAGACCTCGAGAAGAGCCTGCTTCGTGTCACAGGAACTCATCTGAAGTATCAGTTCCGGGAAGGATCTGCCACGATGACTTGCAAGATCTTTTACGCAGAGCAGTTTGATGCTCTCAGGAGGAAGTGCGGTGTTGCAGAACGTATCGTCGAGTCACTCTCACGATGCCTCAAGTGGGATTCCAAGGGCGGCAAGACAAAGTCAGTATTCCTCAAGACACTGGATGATCGACTCATCTTGAAGGTAAGTTCTATAAGATAAGTAAGTCTTGTGTTTCAGTCAGCTAATATTCTTTAGTCTCTTTCTCCTATCGAAACTTCCGCTTTCTTGCGATTTGCTCCTGGCTATTTCAACATCATGGCGGAAGCACTATTCCACGATTTGCCCTCTGTCATCGCCAAGATGCTGGGCTTCTTCCAAGTTTTCATCAAGAACCCAGTTACAGGAACTGACATCAAACTGGATCTCTTGATCACTGAAAATCTCTTCTACGACCGCACTGCAACAAGAATCTTTGATCTCAAGGGCTCTATGCGTAACCGCAAGATCCAGTCTACTGGTGAGCAGAACGAAGTGCTTCTTGACGAAAACATGGTCGAGTACATCTATGAGTCGCCTCTGTTTGCAAGAGAACATTCAAAGAAACTACTTCGTGCTTCAGTGTGGAACGATACACTGTTCTTGGCAAGGCAAAACGTGATGGATTACTCACTCATGATTGCCGTTGACGAGGCTCGCAAGGAACTCGTGGTTGGTATCATTGACTGCATTCGTACATACACATGGGACAAGAAGCTCGAATCTTGGATCAAAGATCGTGGATTTGCAGGTGGAGGCCGCAATCGACCTACTGTTACAAGTCCCAAAGAATACAAGTCTCGTTTCCGAGAGGCTATGGCAAGGTATGTTGATGAAGTTATTGCACAAAATCGTTCGAATACTGATGGGAGATAGATACATTCTACAGGCGCCCAACTGCTGGCATTTGTTCAACAATCCTCAGTATCCGCATTACTATGGGCGCGCTAGGTTCGAAGAGCCCGAAATGCTTCGCTGAAGCACTTATAAAGAAAGACAAGACAAAGATGAAAAGCACGAATAAAAGACAGAGTATACATGCAGTTCACGACGGCCATTGTACACGTTGGAGGGGGGGTTGCATTTATTATATGTACAAGTAAGCATCAGCGTCATTATAGGTTTTCATGAAGGCATTCAACAAGGGGGGAGCATAAGCGATACAATGGAGTGCATTATATATGAGAAATGCATTGAATTATAGATATATTGCTTTATTGTCGGCATTGAAGTAAATCTTGGAGTGACTGTAGTTTATTCATGACGCTTTGGGGGGCTGTGACACCTGTAGCGGCTATAAGCCACTAAAAGTTGTCCATCATCTCATCCACTTCTTCAACTGAACCTACAAGCACATAAACCTGACATCAACAAGAACCAGGAAATTAAGATTCAATGTCGATTGAATTAAACTGGGAGACGCTCACGAGTGGTCCCGATGGTGACGCTCTCGCTGAACGCATCCGGGAATTCGTCCACGATAAATTCCAGACAGTTCCGCTACCTAAATTCATCCGCTCAGTAACAGTACACGGTTTCGACTTTGGAACTATCCCCCCAACGCTCGAGCTCAAGGACATTACGGATCCATTGCCGGATTTCTACGAAGAAGATTTGGATGATGATGAGGAAGATAGCGAAGAGGAGCCGTCGCCCCCACCGCCACCTCCGGAGCCTACGAGGATGAGGCCTGGTCCTGCACCGTGGGGAGGATCCACGAGGAGAGGTGGTGGGTTGAGAAGCGAGGTGTTGAGAAATGAAATGATGGGTCATGACTTGGGAAGTCCTTTCCTAGGAACATCAACGCCGGGAATTCTGGGAGGATCGGGTTTGGGCTACTTTCAGAGCCACCTTGGCACAGGTACACATACGCCTTTGGCTGCTGTTGCAAGCGCACATCACACCAACTGGATGAGTGTCCCAGGAACTCCGGCACGCGAATGGGGGACTCCGATTCACACCCGGAACCCATCACAGAGCAGTCTTACGTCTGTGGACAACTTCAAGGCCAGTCTCGACCCGCTGCAGAGTCTGCGTGAGAAAGGAAGTGTGTCTACGCTTGCACCTACGTCAGTCGAGGCGTCGAGGCCACCGACAAGAGATACACATCTTGGCGGTTCAGCAATTGTTGATGATGACGATGAAGAGGAGGGAGAGGAAGAAGCTGGACGACGACCGCGAGAACCTCGTGTGGAGGATGTGCAGGCTGTCTTTAGGATACGCTACAACGGTGATATTCGATTGAACCTTACAGCGGAGATTTTACTCGATTATCCCATGCCTAGCTTCGTGGGCATCCCGCTCAAGCTCAACATTACTGGCTTGACTTTTGACGGCGTGGGTGTGCTGGCGCATATTCGCAAGCGTGTGCACTTTTGCTTCCTTGGTCCAGATGATGCGCTTGCGGCTGTTGGTCCTGACGATACAGAGGAAGATTCAAAGGGTACTGCTGGCGCTGCAAAGAACGAACATCACAAACCGAGATTTGGCGGTCTCTTGCAGGAGATTCGTGTGGAAAGCGAGATTGGTGAACGGGTTGGTGGAAAACAAAGTCTCAAGAACGTAGGCAAGGTTGAGAGATTCGTGCTGGAGCAGGTCCGAAGGATCTTTGAGTCCGAGTTTGTGTACCCCAGCTTCTGGACCTTCTTGGTGTAGTTGTACGAGTCATGGATTATAAAATGAAGGTTCGTGGGTATATAGACTAAAAACACCACTTCTAACAGCCATGTAGACATTTGGCGTAAGCATGCATCTTCGCTCTCCAAAAAAACATATACAAAAAGTCATCATGTCACACATATCTTCTCAAGTCAAAGTCCTTCTAAACCCTTGGTACGCCTGCTGGATATCCAGCTCCAGCTCGCGCGCCTGCTCCTCGCTCAACTCATCGGTCGCCCTCATCTGGTTGAGGGTGATGAGCCATTGTACGATCTTGCCGCGGTTTTCAAAATCCTTATCTGTAACGCGGTTTACTGATTGAATTACATCGGACAGGAGAGGGTGTAGTTGGTCTTTGGAAAGGAGACCGAGTTTGACTGCGTCGAGGAAGGTGATGAATTCTTGGGTGGCTTCGAGAATGAGAACACCGCTGGTGTTGTTGGCTGCCGCGGCGGGGGCGGGAGTTGATGCTGAGGGGGCTCGGTCGATGGCTGTAGATGGCATGCCTACACGAATGCGCTCGGTTGCGCGAGGTGCTTCGAGCTATACCAATGTCAGCTCTCGATATGAACTGTCAATCGGGACACTAGAGAGTATCTTACATCCCATCTCGCCTTGAATTCTTCCAGATCTCCGAATTCCCTGGCGATAGTCTCATCCGCAAGCAGCGCTTTGTACTGCCTCAGCGATCGCTCGCAAATCTCGGTGTACTCTGCTTCAGGGACAGCATCTTTAAGGAAGGCCTTTTCGAGTTCATCGAGTGTTATTATAATGCTAAAGAGCTCGGCGAGTGATTCTTGGAGATCGCGCTCGGCACGGGTGTTTGTAAGCTTGACTTCCTAGACTCAACTATTAGCTTGGTAATGGTATAAGTAGAATTGTTTAGTACATACCTCATCGAGATTTATAGTGGCAGAAAGACTTGTATTGGGAATATAACTATGCGGAGTTGGCGCGTAGCCTTGTCGTGGAATCATTATGAATGTAGCATTGGTTTGTAAATGTATAAGGTTATAAAGTAATGCGCCGCTATAGCTTCAGGTGGGATGAATGGATGGATGCCTGCGGGACATTGACATGTTACGTAGGGACCTGGCAGAATGATCTCACCGCCTGTCGTTTTCGCCGATCTTCCGTTATCGATAAGCTTGCAGCAAAATTTTTGGTTTTTGGTTTGGTTGCAAAAGAATAGCCTCTGAAGAAGACCCATACAAACAAAAACTACCCCCAATTCAAAAGTCGAATTCTTCACCAGCCAAGGCGCGTACAAGTTTTCAAAATGGCGCCAGGCAAGAGGAACCTCAAGGCGACGAAGAAGTTCGAGAAGAAACATCTAACGGGCACGTTGGAGAAGCGCAAGGCTGGTGCCAAGCTCAAGCAGCGCAAGCAGATGCAGGACAAGAAGAAACTCAGAAGATCAAAGGATGCTGAGTCCATCAGGAATGACAATGATGCCGAGGCAAAGAAGCCAAGCGCCAAGGGCAAGAAGATCAACGACATGAGCGTCGACGAGTTCTTTTCTGGTGGTTTCGATGAGATTATTGACGAAAAGAAGAAGCTTGGAAAGCGCAAGAGGAACGGTAACACCGCTGAGGATAACGAAGCCAGCGGTGATGACTCAATGGACGAGCAGCCCCTCGCTGCTGGCGACGACAGCGACGACAATATCGAAGAGGCGGACAGCCTTGGTATGAGCAAACAAGCCATGGACGAGCTCGCCGAGAAGGATCCCGAATTCTACAAGTTCTTGAAGGAGAACGACCCCGAGGTCCTCGACTTTGACGACAATGCCGATCTCTCAGAAGTCGATGCGCTCAGCGGTGACGACGAGGAGGAACAAGAAGAAGAGCAGCCCAAGAAGAAGCAAAAAAAGAACAAGAAGGCGGCAGAGGCAGAGGCAGAGTCTGCCGCGGTCGCGCAAGGGAACGAGTTGACCCGTGAGCTTGTTGCTTCATGGAAGAAGGCTATGACTGAGAAGAACTCCCTACGAGCTGCTCGACAGGTCGTGTTGGCTTTCCGTTGCGCCGCGCACTTGAACGAGACTGATGAGGAGACTGAGCAGCGATATGTTATCAACAGTCCCGAGGTCTACAACGACATCCTGCTCCTTGCTCTCAAGCAGATTCCCACGGTTATGAACCACCATCTCCCTATCAAGGAGTCCGCCTCCGGTAGAGTCTACGTCCAGACCGAGTCAAGAAAATTCCACACCTTGTCTCTACTGCTCAAGACATACACCTCTTCTATTATGCACCTCCTGAGCTCTCTGTCCGACGACAAGACCCTCAAGCTTACTCTCTCCTCCATCACCCCCATCCTCCCTTACCTCCTCTCTTTCAAGAAGCTCGTCAAGGCTCTCGCCAAGTCCGTCGTCAACTTCTGGGCTCAGCCTGCCAGTTCCGAGACAACAAAGATCACAGCGTTCCTTGTTCTGCGACGTCTGGTCGTGATCGGTGACAAGGGTATCCGGGAGACAGTCCTCAAGGCTGTTTACCAAGGTCTTATTCAGGGCTGTCGTGTCACAAACGCCAACACTATCCAGGGCATCAACCTCATGAAGAACTCTGCTGCTGAGCTTTGGGGCATCGACCAGGCTGTTGGCTACACCACCGCCTTCTCCTTTATCCGACAGCTCGCCATTCATCTGCGCAACAGTATCGTGCACAACAAGAACGACGCTTTCCGCATCGTCTACAACTGGCAGTATACCCACTCTCTCGACTTTTGGTCATGTGTTCTCGCCGAGCACTGCAGTCCTATGAAGGAGGCCGAGGCCGGAAAGGAGAGTCAGCTCAAACTCCTCATCTACCCTCTCGTCCAGGTTACTCTCGGAGCGATGCGCCTGATCCCCACCGCCGTCTACTTCCCCTTCCGTTTCCATCTCATCCGCTCACTCCTCCGAATTTCTCGCGCCACTGGCACTTACATTCCCCTAGCCTCTCCCCTTCTCGAGGTCCTTACCTCAACTGAGATGAAGAAGGCCCCCAAGGCCGCTTCCCTCAAGCCCTTTGACTTTGCCACATCATACAAGGCACCCAAGTCATACCTCCGAACTCGTGTTCTTCAGGACGGTATCGGTGAGCAGCTCGCCGAACTTCTGAGCGAGTACTTCATGCTCTGGGCTACCTCTATTGCCTTCCCTGAGCTCGCCCTTCCTATCCTCATCCAGCTCAAGCGCTGGCTCAAGCAAGCCCGCAACAAGACTTCTGGCAACAAGAACGCCAAGCTCGCCGGTCAACTCATCCTTCTTGTGCAGAAGCTTGAGGCCAACGCCAAGTTCATCGAGGAGAAACGTTCCAAGGTCGATTTCGCACCCAAGGACCGCGCCCAGGTTGATGCTTTCCTACGTGACTTTGACACTGCCAAGACACCTCTTGGAGCTTTCGTTGTTGGACAACGCAAGGCTCGGGCTGAGCGTGCCAAGCTTCTCGAGGAGGCTAGAAGGGAGGACGACCGCAAGCGACGAGAGAATGAGAAGGCTGATGTGGAAGATGAAGTGATGGAAGATAGCGAAGCCGAGGACGACGACGAAGATGAAGAGGACGAGGAGATGGATGATGGCGCTGATGATAGCGACGAGGATGATGAAGAGTAGCTATAAAATATTTTGTGTTTTTTCTGGGCTGGTGTGTAAAACGGACATCATTTCATATTTGTTAGACCTAAATCAAGGATACCTTACCTACCTTTTTCTGTTAAACTTCACCATCAACAGAACAAATATTAAAAATTGCCAAAGGGATGTAATGAATTCAACTGAAAAATATCTTCATAGTCATTCTCGCCAAATAATAGCGAGTCAAATTTGTACAAAACGCAATACACTAATTCATTTGACCTTGGTAATTCCAAACTCCCCAAGTAAAGCCATCTAATCCGCGATGGCCAATACACCAGTACCAAAGAACCAATTTCTGAACCCAAAACGCCTTTTCATGGCTAATATCAAATTCCACACGTCCGTAACGCTCCATATCATGTCAACAATTTTTATAACTCAGGGATACCCTCCCAAGTAAGTTGGTCGCTGTGACTTGTGGCATCGCGGACTGTCATGCCCGTGATGTTGAGCACAGTCAGCTCAATCTCCTCCTCCGACATGGCCTGGCCAGCGGCCTTCTGGCCTTCAAGGACATCATACAGGCTGTAGATCTGGTCATTCTTCGCCTCAAGTTGCTTGAGCAGTGTACGAATGCTTTCAGCAAGGCTCACACGATCACGGCGACCCAAAGCCTTGTCCCGGCCGCTGTACTTGGCTTGAATGCGGGTAAGCTCGAGTTGGAGATGGTGAGACTCATCCTCCAAGCCCTTGATGACTACAGCGAGCGCATGGCCAGGGTGCTGAGAAGGTCGCATAGTAGGATCCTCGACTGAGAGGTCACGATCCGTGACAGGGACAGGTCGTCGAATGGTAACACGCTTCTTACCGGCAACAATATCAGCGGAAGAAAAGATGCCACGGTGAGACGTAATGCGACTGCAAACTGTGCAGTTTTTGCATTCGTGCTCGCAGAGATCGTCAAGAACTCTCCTGGCATCATTAGAGAGAACAGGGCAGGCATCCTTGTCGCTCTTGATGCTGTTAGCCGTGATATCAGTCGTAACCTGTTTGCGTGAAGACCGCGAATGGGATCGAGAGTGCTGAGACTTTTGACTTTGAACAGTCAAGTCCTTAGTGTTCGACTGCTTCTGCTTCTGCTCTGTTCCCTTGGCCTCCTTACGTGGCAAGGGAACAACGTCCAGTTGTGTCGAGTAATCGTTATCCTGTGTGGTGTTCTCAACTGATTGAGCACCAGTCGTCTCGTCGTTGTCTTCTACTGTGTCCATGTCGTAGGTGTAAGTTGCAATACCCTTCAAAGAGCTTCGCCTCTTAGAATCGGATGTTGTTCGACGCTTGCTTCCTTGGTTGGCGACATTGGAACTGCTCTTCTTTGACGTCGTTCCAGGGATGGAGAAGGCAACCTTTTGTTGTGTGCCAGATTTGGAGTTCTTAGTCTTGCTCTGCGATTGCCTAGTTTCGCTTTGAACAGTGCTGTCGCGTTTGGTGTGGGTACGAGTTTCCTCCTCCGTGATATCAGGAAGAGTCGGCAATCTGATACTATCATCGGTCTGCCCGGTAATCTCCTTGGTCTGGGTGGCTTGCGCGTTCTCGGCAGTATCAACATTATCGGTGCTGTTCATGGTAATGTCAGGAATGAAAGCCGATGTCATGTTCTCCTCAGTCTCATCATCAAGACGGGCAGAGAAGTCTTCCTTGGGGACCGGACGGTAGGATTCTAGTTGCTCCTTCAGGAAAACCACCTCCTCCTTGAGCTTCTTGTTTTTGTCATGAAGATCACGCGTAGTTCGTTCGAATCCGGAGTTCTCACGTCGAAGGATCTTGTTCTCCTCAAAGTACTTTTCGTTGTGTCGCACCAGGCTTGCATTGTCCTCGCCAAGCGATGACTTATCCTGTGATGCATTCTGGAGTTCTTGCTGCAGGTTCTCGATCTCTTCCTTGGCAGCATCGAGTTCATGCTGGGCCTCGTCAAGGTTTTCGCGCAGTACCTCATTCTCATCGACAAGAGCTTTGTTTGTTGTTCGTAGTGAACGGTTCTCATTGATCAAGGACTGGTGACCGTGTCTGGCACCGTTGTCACTGCGAAGGGACTCAATTTCCTCCTTCAAGGCCTCATAATCCTTACGAAGGGTCTCATTGGCGGCTGACAGTGTCTTGTTCTCAGACTCCAGTGAGTCGCGTCCATGTTTTATAGACATCAAATCCCGTTTGAGAGTGTCGTTTTCAGTACGGATCTGATCTGTTGACTCAAGTTGTTTGTGCGTTGTCTCCAGCTCCTTTTGCTTCGTGTTGAGCTTACGCATGAGCTTGTTAATATCTTCACATGCTTCTTGTAGCTTCCTCACGGCACGGTCTCGTTCTTGAGACAACGAGTCATTCTCAATCTCGTTCAAGGTGTTCTTACGGGAAGCCTGTTCTAAGCGGGATTGAAGAGTAGAGATTTCAAGTTCCAAACCTGCAATGAGTTAGTCGCTTGTTATTCAGTGGTGGAGGAATATGACTTACGGTTCTTTTGGGCCACAAGATTCTCATTGGCTCGAGAAGAGTCGTAGTCTTTGTCGAAGGACTTTCGCGACTTAAGCTGAGCCTCCAGTCGCTCAACCTGTTGCTGCAGGTTCTCGGCATATTCGTGAACCTTATCGTAGTGCTCTTGAAGAGAGTTTATCTCGTCACGGATCATGTCCATCGACACAAAGATTTTCTCTTCGTCTTCAGGCACATCAACTTCGTCAACTTCAGCATGAGCGGCGAGAGATGGCTTCTCAAAACGATCATGAACCCTGCCATTCTTGACAAAAATGGGAACGCCGTTTCTCATTGAGCCGGTGAATCGAAGTGTGCCATCGACGAAATCACCAAGATGGGAGATGTCGGGCATGAAGAAAGAGCGGGCATTGCTCTCATTGTGGGCAGGGCTAGCGATAGATACAGGTGATGGGGGTACAGCTGTCAGGCTGGACTTGGCAGAAGACATATGCGGTGATGACTTTTGCTGGTCTTGGTCTTGAAGATCAGGGCTTCTTGCCCCTCTGCGTAGACGGTCTAGCGCATCTGATAGAGATTCTCTTTGCTGCTGTTCGCCAACCATTGATTCGGACGAGACTCGGTTGTGGACCTTGGATAGTGGGCTGGGGTTATGTGTGTTCTTGTTCCAAGATTGGTAGGAGTGTGCTCGTGCAGGAGACTTGGAGAGTATTGATGACAGGTCGGACTCGTTATCGACACGAGGCTGCATCTCGGAACGCGTTCTAGCGGAACCTTGCCAGGTGTTTTGTGTAATGTCGTCGATCTGGAACTTGATAGCAGGAGGCTTGTTCTCCTTTGACTCGGCGCTCATAGGTCGAGTGTCAGTGTCGTCGTCGTAAACGGGCACTTCGCGTGTCTTGGGAGCACCAAAGAACTCGGGCCACTTGCGGTGGGCAGCCTCCCAATTGACGGGTAGGTTGCGAGGAGCAGTAACGCGAGCAATGTCCTCGTTGAGTCTCCGTGTAGACTCGCCGTCTGGGTCAGAAAATACGGAAGAAACTGTTGGGCTGACGGTGCCGTGAGAACCGGTGGATGATGGCGGGGAGTTGAATGGGTTATCGCGGTTTGCTTTCATTTCTCTAAGAATGCGGGAACGATATCTGGTGACGGTGTCGACCTCCATAGTTCCTTCTCACGCGTTGTGCTGTGTGCGTGCGTGAGTGAATGAAGAGGTTTGAGAATGTGACGATATTAATTAAGCGAGGATGCGACAGCACCCGTGGCGCGTATAAGAGCGTCTGTCGGGTCCGTGTTGTGTGAGGTGGGTGATAATGGTTAGTTAAAGTCAATGATATGTCGACTAAAGACTGTGATACATCTGGTGGGTAAACACGCGTCAAGAAAAGGCGTGAAAAATAAGAAATCAAAAAAGATGTAAGAATGGAAGTGACAATGGCAATGCTTTGGTGGAGAGAAAGAGAAAGTGACGCTCAGCCAGGTTTATCAACTTGTGTTTAGGAAGGAAGGGGTCACGACTGTTTTGGGACAAAAGTAAACAAAGCGCCATGTTGATCCACTTTGGCAGCTGCTACCAGCCACTTGAATTTGGGTTTTGGAGCCTTAAGACCGCTAAATCTGGTCCATGTCTCGAATGATGATTGGCTGGGATGAGCCGTCAAACTAAAGCCCTGTTGGCCGCGGGGCTGGTTCCAGATCAAATCCACATTCACGCTGCAGGTCCAAAGCGTCTAGAGCGTGTAGTTGCAGTCGCAGTTGCAGTTGCAGTCGCAGTCGTGTTTCTTTGTGCATCCATCAAAGCTAACCTAAAGTTGAGAACCATTCCTGTTATGATAACAAACGATGCAGTCTTTGTTGACTCTCTGCCAGGGGTTTCTCCTTCTTGCATGTCAATAATCATAATTAAACCCGTTGGATTTAATTAACCACGAAACGAGTTTCTCCACTGACAAGCGAAGTTTATTAATGTGGCACTACCCGCCTATCGTGAATTCATGACTTGCTCAATCAAAACGAAGAATCTTGACAGAGGCTTTTATGTACTGGCTTTTCTCATAGACTTTATCGTTCTATCATGACTCGAATAAACCTCAACTTCTCACCGTTTCTTCAACCTCTAGCACAGTATTCTAGAACCCATCTTGTGACCTGCTTAATTCGTTTCGTGGTGGGGCAGATCGCCTGTTCTGTTACACCATGTCGACTTTAAATCCTGACTGGCAAACAAACTTGACACTGATTCAATACTGTCGCAAAACTTGCGGCCTTTTTCCCTTTCTCATGTGAAGATATTACTCTTGGCCTTTTCCTTCCTTTCTTTTCTCCTTTCTCTATAAATCTGTCCTGTACCTTCTTAAGATCTTGCTTATC
The DNA here is from genome assembly GCF_019609905.1 of Fusarium poae. Lineage (NCBI taxonomy): Eukaryota > Fungi > Ascomycota > Sordariomycetes > Hypocreales > Nectriaceae > Fusarium > Fusarium poae. The sequence goes on from NC_058399.1 coordinate 840,831, forward strand.
TTGCATCTTCATATTCCGAAATCGTATCGCCACCATAAATACATGACATGGATCAAGTTATCTCATAAACCGCGCGGCCTGATCCAACCAATTTTTTCTGATCTACTACAATAAACTTCAAGAATCCGAAAATCGCACAATTTGGTGGCCTTCGCAACTCTAATGGCATGGCTCAAAGTCGCTGCTGGCGTCGCCAGTGTGCTTGCGATAACCAAGCCCATCTCAGCTGCACCTAGTCGTGAGAACGCACAGCAAGATTATTGCCCTATCATATATGATGAACAACCAACAAACTGTCGTGCAATTCCAGAAACATTTCTAAGTTTCTCACCAAAGAAATCTGAACCTTCCCCTGCCGAGACACAGATTCTCGAAGATGCTCTCAGTGCTCTCTCAACCTTGCAGGACACCTTTTTTGAACCAGACTATGCGACATGGCCCTCTGCTATTGATTGGACTGCAGCTGTGACAGGAACAGTTGTAGCTGGAATGTTGACCACTTTATCCAAGGCCATTAACACTGTCGACTTGGGTGGTGTTGATGATTGGAGAGTGAAAGAGAACATTATTTCGACTTTCTATGCGCAACTTGTTGGCTCGTACTTTGGACAAGACGTCTTATCACTTCGAGGACAGGTGAGTACATGAGTATATCCACAAGGCATAAAACGCTTACTGACGTGATATCGTAGGCCTATGATGACATCCTGTGGGTGGTTCTTGGCTGGATTGAAGCTATCAAATTCGTAAACACTCATGCAGAACTTCACTATCCCAAGATTAAATCAAAGGGAACTGCTCCCAATAGTCTAAAGGACATGATTGATGCCATGCCATGGCAAGGTTACAACTGGTTCTCATCTTTTTCGCATCGCTCTCGCATCTTCTGGAACTTGGCGACTCACGGCTGGGAAACGAAATTCTGCAACGGAGGCATGGTCTGGAATCCTCGTTTGAACCCTTACAAAAACGCCATCACCAACGAACTATGGATTTCTGCCTCAATCTCCATGTACGAACATTTTCCTGGCGATAACTTTACTGCTCCATGGCTCAACAATGCTGTGTTCCCGGATAACGACCCGGCACATCTTGAGGCCGCCATTGAGGGATACAAGTGGCTGATAGACGTCAACATGACCAACTCCCGCGGCCTTTTTGTCGATGGGTATCATATTGACAGTAGCAAACCTGGCAACACAAAGTGCGACATTCGAGACGAAATGGTGTACACGTACAACCAGGGTGTCTTGCTAACAGGCCAAAGAGGACTCTGGTCTGTCAGCGGTAGTGCATCGTACCTGGAAGATGGTCATCGCTTGATCCAATCCGTGATCGAAGCGACGGGTTGGGATTTGAAAGGCGACAAGCCCGCGGATGATACAAGACGCCTAGGTCCCGGCCAGTTGCCGCCCTGGCGTGGGCTTGGAAGAGGAGGAATCTTGGAAGAACAATGCGATGCTAGCAGCACCTGCTCCCAAGATGGCCAGGCATTCAAAGGTATCTTCTTCCATCACTTTACAGCATTCTGCAGCCCACTTGAACCTCTCAGGGGTAGACAGGGCAGAATAGTCGATCCTCGTGGCTTTAAGAAAGTCAAGTCTATTCATGCGAAAGCTTGCCAATCGTATTTGGGCTGGGTCAAGCACAACGCCCTAGCAGCCATTGAAACACGAGACGATGCTGGTCTTTTCGGTATGTGGTGGGGTGCTGGCATCTTTGACGCAAGCGTCACGTTGGACAATGACGGCATCAAGCACGACGCTGAGAACTCAACTGATTACCGCAACCGAGGAACGCCAGCGGGTGAAACGTGGGGAGGAAGCCACAGATGGCTTCCGGGAACGGGAGGCTTGTCACCTTTGGAGTCAAAACCCGACCAGCAAGTTATGGACGTTGCTGGGGATAGACTCTTTCCAAGGACTAGAAGACCATCAACTCGAGGAGTGAAGGATCCCAATACACGGGGTCGAGGTCGAACTGTGGAAACGCAGGTTGGAGGAATCGCATTGCTTAGAGCATATTGGGAGCTTTCCCGGGCATTTTGATGATTATGATATTTTACGTTTATGATGGAAACAGATTTGTTAGGGATGATAGACATGATAGATCGCGATAGATAGCAGGTTATAGACAGCTCAGGATTTAGCTACTGCATTGAACCAAACCAGTTGAGAACCGCAATGTTACTATTTCTCGGTGTCAGTCCAAGGTGAAGATGGTCAAATTACGTCGCATCCCGCATTCGCACCGCTTCAAGCCTTAAATTCCAAATTCAAATAATGAGAATAGGTAGGACTTGACATCATTGATAGCAGTTACCCTGCCCCAACGCTAGCACAAGGCGAATCCGAACCATTCAACGATGGAGATTGGCTGGATGGCTCGCGACAACCTATACAGAAGTACACTAACATGGTTTGGGTGTACCATTCGAGCTACAGTGGCTGCGCCGAAGGTGGCTGCGCATTCGCATAGCTACGTTGTATCTCGAATGAGAGTGCAGTTTAGGGATAGCTTCATTTGAAGATAACCATAGTCTCACAGGATATAAGAGTATGAGTTCTCCCCCAAGAAAAAGGAACATCATCAATACAAGAACATCAGTCACGCTACAGTTACCAAGCTCAACAATTATAAACAACTCTCTACTCATAACATCAACCTTTTATTCACATCAACTCTCATCATGGGTCTCATCGGTCTTGTTATTGCTATCAGTACCATCTTCGCTAGCCAAGATGACAATGGCACTCGCTCAGGCGGTTGCTGTACTCGCCGAAACCAAAACCAACAAATCTACACGGTTTCACCCAACCCTGGATACACAAACTACGCGGGCCGATCTTCATGCCACCAGCGCAAGATGGAACGTCGCGCTCAAAGACAACTACAGCGCGCTGATCGCTCCCAGCTTCGCGCAGAACAGCGGGCAAATAGGAACTTCCAGAAGGCCGAGAGGTACCAGGCGGGTGCTATGCTGGTCAAGTCGGGAGCACAGAGAGTTGGTCTTGTCGGGCAGCCTCAAGTCGAGAGTGTTCCTGATAGAAGGAGCTTTCAAGAAGAGCCCAAGGATGATGGTCTCTATGAGTTGGATGCTATCAACCAGCAACACATTGCAAGAGAAGCACCACCACCATCATATGATGAAGTTGTACGAAAGTGAATGATAAGAAGTTAGGAGGGAAGGAGTTTAGGAGTTGGTCTAGCAATATTTTGGTTTGGGAAATTGTATAAATAAATTCATGATTGCTCAAAGGAATCCGTCGTGTAATTGTTTCATACGCCTTTTGAATAACAGGTGTAACATTGTAAGAATAGGCGAATATTGACCTCCGATATCGAACCCCACGGACCCTGCACCAACCCCTCCATACCAATGAGAGAATGGCAATTTAAACATGGTACTCCGTATAAATACTAAGGTAGTTGATAATATTAAACACAAATTCCCTGTTAGTTATTGTCAGTCAATCAGGTCATTATCCATATTTACAAGTCAATACAGAATCAAAAGGCAACATAAACGTCTTATATCAGACGATAACCGGCCTTTATATCGGCCTCGGCGAGTCCGCCAACGTAATATTCGTACCTGGTATAGAGACTTGTTATCTGGTGCTTTACACTCCACAATCTACGTCACCCTGTGCCAATCGACTCATACCCGTGAAATCAACAAAATTTCAGGTCCGATCTTTCGGCGGTGACAACTACCTACCTAATAAATCTAACGCTAGATATTCTTGTGTCTCGACCTTTCTTTGTTTTCTCTCATACAACCAATTCCTCTTGTTCTCTACACACTCACGATGCCTTCTGCTGATCCCATCGTGGCCGTCCCTGCCAACGGCGCCGTCAATGGCACAAATGGCGAATCTCGCCCGCAAACGCCGATGACCGGAATGGCCTTGACTGAGTACAGCGCCAACCCCTCGACACCATCTGCAGAGAAGCAGGCTCGCCTGAAAGAGATTGTTCCTGACGAATACCTTCTTCCTACTGGATACCCCGACGTGAGTTTTATACTTTTTGATATGGTATCAACTGGGAAGCTAACAGAAATGATTCCCAGTACCTTCGTCTCATCGCCAGCGCGACTTCTCGAGTTTACGAGGCTTGCAAGATCACTCCCCTCACCCACGCCATCAACCTGAGCAACCGACTCGAATGCAATGTCCTCCTCAAGCGCGAAGACGAGCAGCCCGTCTTTAGCTTCAAGCTGCGCGGAGCTTACAACAAGATGGCTCATCTCGATCCCAAGAAGAGCTGGAAGGGTGTAGTCTGCTGCTCCGCTGGTAACCATGCCCAGGGTGTCGCCTACTCTGCCCGCAAGCTCAAGATTCCTGCGACTATCGTCATGCCCGAAGCGACTCCCAGTATCAAGCATCTAAACGTTGCCCGTCTTGGTGGACATGTGGTCTTGCACGGCGCTGACTTTGACGCCGCCAAGGAGGAGTGTGCACGACGAGAGGTCCAGGATGGGCTCATCAACATCCCTCCTTTTGACGACCCCTATGTCATTGCTGGCCAGGGTACTATCGGAAACGAATTGTTCGGCCAGGTCAACATGGCCAAGGTCGAGGCCATCTTTTGCTGTGTCGGCGGCGGCGGTCTCATTGCTGGAATCGGTCTCTATGTCAAGCGCATGGCTCCCCACGTCAAGATCATCGGTGTCGAGGCTCACGACGCCAACGCCATGGCGCAATCGCTAAAGAAGGGCGAGCGTGTTCTTCTCAAGGAAGTTGGCTTGTTCGCTGACGGCGCCGCTGTCAAGATTCCCGGAGAGGAGACTTTCCGCATCTGCAAGGAGGTCATCGACGATGTTATCGAAGTGTCGACCGATGAAATCTGCGCCGCTATCAAGGATATGTACGACGATACCCGTTCAGGTCTCGAGCCCGCCGGTGCCCTTTCCATCGCCGGTCTCAAGAAATACGTCAGCCAGAACCCCTCGGACGATTCAAAGCGAAACCTCATCGCTGTGACTTCCGGCGCCAACATGAACTTTGATCGCTTGAGATTCGTCGCTGAGCGTGCTACCATGGGTGAGGGCAAGGAAGCTCTTCTTTCTGTCCAGATTCCTGAGCGTCCTGGTGCTTTCTCCGAACTCATCAACAACATCATGCCCCACGGCGTCACAGAGTTCAGTTACCGCTATTCAACAGACGAAGTCGCCAACATCCTCATCGGTGTCTCACTCACAGCCCCCGCTCACCAACGATCCGAAGAACTTCGTTCCCTCATCGACCGTATCCAATCAAACAACATGACCGTGACAGACCTCTCAAACGACGAGCTCGCCAAGAGCCATATCCGATATCTTGTCGGTGGACGATCCGGCGTCCCCAACGAGCGCCTTTACATGTTCACCTTCCCCGAAAGACCAGGAGCTCTCGAAAAGTTCCTCGTTACGCTCCGTCCCAAGTTCAACATCAGCTTGTTCCAGTACCGTAACTACGGCGGCGACGTCGGCAAGATCGTTACCGGAATACTATGTCCTGACGAAGAGGTCACCGAGCTTCACAACTTCTTGCGCAAGATCGGTTATCCTTACGAGGACTGCACCGAGTCACCAGTATTCAAGACATTCTTGCGATCATGAAAGAAGAAAAATGAATGGATAAAGGGATGATGCAAAAAAGATGTTTGGGCCTTGGTTTGGCGTTTGGTTTCAAAACGATGGGGTAGTTGATATCTTCAGTTCTTCAAAAGATGGACGGATGTGGTTATTTAGCGAGTTTGGGTATATGTTGGAAGTTGATAAACTTGATGATATGTATAACATGATCAAAATAGAGAGATGATTCGAAAGTACTGCAGATTCAATTGTATAAGAGAAGTTGCCGCGGTTGTTGTTCACTCGTCGGCTACATGAACCGTGACTATGCGGGTTGTCTGCCGTCCCTATCCATTAATCTGGTACCAGCATCGTTTCGAAGTTATAAGGGCCCTGGACCTAATTGACATCGTGAAGAAAGGATCTCATGTTCCGCATTTGATGGCCTGCTCATGGACTGGGAACAGGCCAAAGAGAGATGTCTCCCAGCACAAAGTCCGCTGGTTTCAAACCGTAACTGTAATGAAATTACAGGCTACCCAAGCTAATAGTACTTGTTATTGAAATCGCCATCCCGTGTTAGGATCCAGTATCTGGTACTCAATCCATTATTTTAGTACACGCATGCCTTCTAAAGACTTGACACAATGGGGTGCTGTAAGACCTAGTTCCGCCACTCTCCCAGAAACAAAAGAAACGCCGTAAGTATGTATGCGTATGCATTGTCATATACATAAGCCAGTTATTCTTCTGGACAGTACAAGATGTAATTCGTTCCATCGCTAATTGTCGGGCCCCTGAATTATAACGACAAGTTATTGTCCTTTGGGTTTCTATCTTCCATTAGACTTTTTGCCGCCCATTTTAAGACGTTCCTTGCAGTCTTCGCAATACCATTTTGCTATATTCAGTTAGCTCTTGACTGGTTCGGTTGCTCTGGTATAAACTCACCTTTTGATGTTGGCGCAACCTTAAGTCCAACACATTCTAAATGGAACCATTCGCGAGGGCACTCATCAGCATCGCACGCTACCATTTCGCCGTAACTGACTCCGTTACAGTAACAGTATGTCGGCTCATCTGCGTCAATATCGACGTCATCCTCGTCGCCCTGCATGCTGCTATTTGTATCTTCGTCTGCCAGCTGAGCAACAGTGGCATGGATAGTAGGACCAGGTTTCTTGTGGTTCTTCTTTCCTATACCGGTGCCGTCATTATTTCTTGATGCGCGCGATCGGGGTGGCGCCGCCTCTTGAAATGTTGCCAATGATGGTGTCGACGGTTTACTGGCTCGTCCACTCTTCGTTGTGACTGTTGGTGTTGGGGCAGCTGGAGGTAATGATTCGCTCTTACGATCATTCTTACGTTCGTTCTCGTCAGGTTTCTTAGTATCCTTTTTGCTGCTGGTTATAGGGGCAACTGGGGTTGAATTTGTGATGGTGTTGACCGTGGTAGTTGGCGGGGCAGATACAGTTTCTGTTCTCTCGGTTTCCTTCTTAGGATTTTCGGTCTTGACCGGCACAATTGTCTCTTTAGGGGTTTTGGGCTCGGCAGTGGTACCGTTACGAAGTGAGCTATTTGGTGGAGGTACAACACTCGCCGTGTTAACAATGTTGCCATTGGGCTTATTAGGAGCCGAGGTTGGCCGGGCTTTGTTATTCTCTGCGTTTGCATTCTGTATCGAATTTTGTCGTGAACGAGTTGGTGGTGCTGGGTTCGGGGTAGGAACAGGTACTGGTGATGCGCGAACAGGAGGGAGCTTTGGCTCGGGAAGCTCAGTAATCACGGGCGATGAGTTGGCTGACGTCGACATGCCAGTCACACCGTTTCTACTACAAATCAACATGTCAGCGTCTTGCCTGGAAGCATCTCGGATCGGTAGCACATACCTTTTCTTGGCCTGTCCGCTGCCTGAAGGAAGAGCCTTTCTCTTCTTAGGCGCTTCAGGGGCAGGAGTTGCTCGCGGGCTTGTTGTTTTCGCTTTCGGTGCAGCGTTCCCAAAGACAGCGCTCATGGCACGATCTGCTGTCGCTGTGGCACCGTTTGTTGGCTTCTCGACCTTACGTCGCTTTTGCGGTGGGTTTCCATTTGTGGTCGTGGCTGTAGAGATGCCCAGGCCGACATTGGCAGTTTCGGCCGCCGCTGCAGCCGCCGCGGCAGACTTCCTTGACTTGGCGGTCTTCTTGGGGCCCTCAGGCTTGTGCTTCCCGTCATGGTCATCACCCTCTGACTCGTGGTTATGATTATTGGTGTTATTGGTATTGTTGTTATGGTTTCTAGAAGCCTTCTTTGCTTGCACGGCCTGCTTTCGGGCGTCGCTTCTAGCGGCTGCCTCATCAGCAAGAGCCTGTGCGGCGGCGGAGATTGCTGCGGCACCGTCGCGCCGTGTCCTATCGACGTTGGATGCCTTTGAAAATCTATTCTCAGGATATGCCCAGTGCGTGGTGCTTCCCCATTTTGCCTCATCGCTGAACTCGTTCTCTAGATGCGGCCAGACGTCTTCGATTCGAGTGAGCTGGGCTTCGAGCGCTTCATTGGCCGTAGAAATGACGTGATTTTTTTCTTCGAGCGACACAAGCATTTCTTGGATCTTGATTGCGGTTTGTCGAAAAAGGTGGCGGCGAGGTAGATTGGAAGGGTCGAAAACGAGGTCCCTGTGAGACTCATCGATCGAGGGCACGCTCTGGGCGCTGTTATTCAAAAGATTGCCGGTTGAGCTGTTCTGCGCGCTCATGGGCGCCGAGCCGGGAGCAGCAACGCTTGAGACTTCATTGTTCGGACGTGCCTCGGAAAGAGGAGCGTTTGTGGCAGCTTCGACAAGTCGGAAGAGCTGTTCTTCAGGAGTGAAAAGTTTAGCATCAACCTCCTTCAACAGTGTGAAATGTCGGACGAGCTCTTTGGGGAGAGCGGTAATGGCATCGGCGAAGTGAGTGATCGCAGGAAAAATGTCGATGGGCTGGTCGGCACCGCCGATCGAGTCTCTGCCAACACCAGAGCGGCCCATGTTCGCGGTGTTTCGCGCAGGGTTGGTACGAGCTTGACGAACGGGCTGCGACCGGCGGTGCGACGAGCTCTCTGTCGCGGGGGCCTTGGCTGACTTCATCGTGGAAGACGCGAAAGGGGAGAGAGAATTGGAGCGAAACGATCGATTAGCTGGAGAAAAAGACGGCGGGACGGGACGAAGCTGGCGGTTGCAAGAAAGAAAAGATTCAAAAGAGAAAGTATGAGACTAAGTCAAGCGTCTTAACAGTTGAAACAGACCAGGTACAAAACAAAAGTACTAGGTCATTTTGCGTTTTGACGCCCGTATGTATGTGTTGAGAAAATTCCGTAAATACTGAGGAGGGGAGAAGAGACAGAGCACGCGTAGTAGAAGTATGGTAAGGCGAGGTAGCAGAAACGGAAGCGGGATGGGATCAATGGGATGGCGGCTGTTTTCCCATTCGGTTTTGGAGAATGACCTGCGAATACTACCAGGTACCTCTAGCGACCATGCACGCTGTAATGCAACGACCTACAGGCCTCAGAACACTCACGCGGACCCGCCAGGATCGGAGAAACCATCCCCGATGACGGAGACTCCTCTTATCTGATAAGGGCGCATGCGCATGCGATTGCGACTCAATGTTGACTTTAGAGACTTTAAAGTTAATCCTTCTGGTCAAGTACTAGACAACTTGAATACAATTCCCTTGTAGACCAATATGCCCTGTTACTAATATGTATTCTTTTGTCATTGTAAAAGAACAAAAAAGAGAGCCCATGTTGGAATGTTCACCGCGTGGGGCATTACATGTTAAATGGCTATTTCGTCATAACCCAAGCTCACACACATCACATTACCATTCAGCCACGGAAGATCTCAAAGTGACACAAGGGGACCAATGATTACATATCTCTCTGTTTACTGGGGGGGATTCATTAGCGTGACTTTACCTAAAAGTCAATCAGTGTGTTGGGAGAATCACATTGCTAAACAGCTATCATGACTTTCTTCTCTATCTACACAAAAGGGTTGTCGCAAGACCACAACACTCTTCAGATTCATGGCACTCATATTGATTCAAACATAATAAATATAGCATTATGGGTGTGCTGAAGTCTATCACCCCGGAGTGCACCAAAAAAAGATTTAAACACCAGACAATCCTCAAATTCCAGCATGTCCGTTCCACTATAAGATTGTTTACCACAATAACGGATTCAACTCAACTTTCTCTAACTCGACCAGGGTATCACTGCCGCCAGAACCAAATCACGCTGTAACAGAAGTAGGTCGAACGGTGGTGTCGTTACGGTCCTTCTGCTTCTGCCTCCACTGCCACTCCAGCAAGATCCAGATAAAGTCCTTGAGATCAAAGTCGGGCCACAGGGTATCGATGAAGAAGATCTGAGTGTCCTGGTGGCACTGCCAGAGCATAAAGTCGCTGAGTCGTTCCACGCCGCTGGTTCGCACAAAGATGTCCAGGGGTGGGTCGTTTGCGGTGTACATATGCTTATCGAGAGTTTCGGCTGTGATCGTCTCGGGATTCGGTAAGCCTGAAAGACTGGCGGCGCTGTTTCGTGCCCGCAGGCGAGGTGGGGGAGAATCCGGGAGCAATGTAGGTGATGAAGAATCTCCGTCGCTGTCCTTCTCCTTCTTGAGATCGTCGCCGTCCGAGGGCTCTGTCTCTTCAGCCACGGTATCGGGAATCATGGGTAGTCCCTCGTGGGCGTCCAGTTGGCGGGAGAGGATCTTTCTTCGGATTCGCGATGGTGAGAAAGGTGTGCTTCGAGGAGGAGAGGGAGCGAGGAACTCTTGAACTGTTGACTTCACCGCTGTTGTGATCTCAGCCCGTGATGTGTAGGGGAAACAGATGTTGAGGACAGCCCTGGCGCGAGTTAGTTTTGGTATCACGACACACGGTATTGTAGACCCTACTTGTTGTTGTGTCTCGTTCTTGCGACAGCCTTGTCGACAACTTGGAGTACATCTTCTCGGATCATCTCACGCTGTCCCAAGACGCGCACTCGCGCACCGTAACGGTCGAGGATGTGGCCGTATTTGGTCAATTGCTCCAGCTTGGTTTTGGCCAACTCCATCAAGCCTTCAACCTCCCTCGCGGGACGGTTGAAGTTCTCGATACTGAAGGCGTACACGGTGACCACCTTGACACCAGACTTGTAGCAGATTTCCATAATCTAAAGTTGGCATGTTAGCACATGGCAGATATCCGCAATTACACAAAACCTACCCTTGCCAGTGCCTCGAATCCTCGGTGGTGGCCTTCTAGAGCCTCCATTCTGTGATTTCGAGCATATCGTCGGTTGCCGTCCATCTCGAAGGATACATGTTGGGGAATGGGTCCTTGTTTAAGGGCGCCGATGAGTAGATCGCGAAGCTGGCGCATAGCCCATTCTCCCGGAGGAGATTCGACGATTACTCTCCGGATGAAAGATGATATAGCGTCGGCCATTGTGTATGCGTGCCGCGTTTGTTGTAGGTGTTGAGTTTGTATAATATTATCGAAAAAGTAAAAAAAAGATTGGGACGAAAGAGTGAACGTGTTATCGGCGAGCAGGTGCAATATCGCTAACTTAGTACAATCGGATAGGCGGGTATCGACTTGAGAGGGAAGTTTAAAATAAAATAAAAAAGAGGCAAAGTGTGTTTTAGATTCTCATAGTTGCCAATAATAATAGGAAACAAGTGATGTTCAAAAGGCAAACAATATAAAGGTGACGACGAATTGACAAGCCAGCCACGAAGCCTATGGTGGCGGAGTAGGCATCTGACGATGGGGATGAGGCTTGTTGAGGCGAGTTATTACTTGGTAGAAGACGGTTGGCACAAGCTTGGCGCGTTGAAACAGGGCAGCTTTTTCCTGTGCCTGTCCAGTTGGTTGGGATTTTGGAATGCGGGAGCTTTTTAACTGACGCCGCGCCGTCGCTCGCAAGGATGGTCCTCGTCTAACGATGTGGCTTGCTCAACATGACACGACACAAGTGGCTTATTAACGACTAACGTCCTTTCTCAGGAACTGTCGTCTATACATTGACCAATCTGGACTGTTTTCAATAGATTGCCGAAATTGTAATTAATTGAATTGTGGTGTGAGATTCTGATGCAGGTCTTTTGGCGAGTATACAGCTGTATCATGAGTCGCTTTAAACCCCCCCCTAGCAGGGGATCATCAGATCGTGTTAGTGGATTCTCTATACCCTGGTTAACCGGAAATCAAAAACCACGGCTCTCCTGAACTCGAGACTTTCATGTGATAACAACTGTCCACAGGGCTGAGAAGTCGACAGTCAGCCTTTTCTAGACTCTGAACCGTTTGTCGTAGTCAATTCGTACAATGGAACACGAGTTTAGGTTCGTGGCTTTCGTCAACCACAACTGACAGCTCAACAACACGACTGCACCAATGATAACGATTGGCTGTAGCTAGTATTTCAATGCCAAAAATGTTTATATCTGGCTGTCCTATTGGTCATCCTTCTGTGGGCTGCAGCTTTTGCATATGCGAGCAACGTGGAATAAAACAGCATGATGCGTCGCTACGGTTTGAGTCTATAGGGTAGGGTTCCGAACAAAAGACCTCGATAAACCTCGATTGTTCCCTTGAATTACATTCAATTTGGTTTAGTAACAGAGTGTCAATCCAATACGTGCTTGAGTTCTACAGGCTTGAAAGGTAGTGAGCATATTAGATTTGTCGTTGTGGTGTTTATATCTCTTGATCAAACACCCAGGCATTTAGCAACGTGGGTAGCCACAGAAAGTAGAACACATATCCAAGACAACATCGAAGCGGGGAAGCAGATAATTAAAATGCAGAGATAAAGAACAACTCATCCTTTACTAACTCAAAGTATCTTGTATCGTCAGCGGTCAAGCTTTTTCTACCCCGAGGGGAGATGATTGCACTCCAACATCCCCAGTGACACTAACAAAAAGCATGGAGCACAAGTTTGTTGGAGAAAACATGGGTAAGACAAAAACGCGATGAGGTGAGCCTAACTTCCCCAGTAGTAACTTAGGTAGTATCTAGGTAACTACTCAATAATTGTGGTATCCCTTATTGGGTAGCCCGAAAAACGTTTGTTATCTGCCGCCAATTGATATCTCTTGTTTTTCACTTTGGCTCCAGTAGGGAAAACCATTGACGGCTTAAAATAGGACGGGGCATATTTCCTTTACGAAACGACATGTCACAGAACCTTGATTCATAATCCATGTTCAGCTTTTTTTCCCTCTCTCTTTTTTTTGTTACCAGAAGACGTCATTACTAGGCACACAGAGGAGAGAAAAACAACACTAAAGACAGCTTCTTAGCGTGGCAGATTAGGAACAGGAACTACCCAGCGCCACAACGCCTAGGTCGTGGTTCACCGGTATGTAGTTCCTATCTCTATAGTGAATGCTTCATGACTCTTGTTGCAAGTGATATCGTGTGTGACATGACAGTGATGCTTTACTTGGTCTCACATTCCTGCGGAGGGTTCCTCCGGTTAGTGTAGCACATCGTTAGCAAGAAAACACTTTGAGTTTTCTTCCTATCGGATCTGTAGGCTCGCCGAGGGGTCGCCGATGATGGTGTTCTTGGTGGAGTTGAAGAGCCATGTCCATGGCTACTAGCAGCTGCCCTCTTTGCCAGGGAAAGAGTTCAATGTCACTCTGGTGCAAGAATTGTCAGGTCCAGAACCCATTCATAGACAAACATCCGGCCGCTCGATAGTGGAGGAGATGCATCCGCAGCGGCCGCTGGTGCAATCGGTTCGGTTGGTTGACGATCCCCGTTTAGATTCATGTGCTGTCAGTGGTGTTTGGAAAACCAGGAACACTAACAAGGGAAGCTACGCATCTTGACTGCCACCTACCGGACAAAACAACAGCTAGTCTCAAGCCTCAGGCACAACCGAGACTGACATTCTCTTGATCCTACCCACCATCGTCGATCCTGTGTGTGTCGTGTCTCGCCCATTTGGTTAGATACGGTTCAGAGTTGTACCTGGCTGCATTGTAGTGCAGGAGACTACTAACCTACCTCTTTTTCTTCTAATTCTCTTGACTCTCTCTTTTTCCCTTCCCTTCACCTCCCCTTCTCTTCCTCTCTTCTTCTACTCTCCTCACCAGAGGAGCCATCACCTAAAACCTCCAGCTCCTGGTCATTGTTGTCCATCTTAACTTCAGTTTATTCTTTCCCCTCTCCGCTTCCCCACACGCTCCAATTGACCTCATCATCCCCCACCTCAGCAACCGTTGCTACCCCTCGTCGATCGCCGCCCGTGCTTCGCTTGCTGCCCCTCGTTGAGTTTGAGCTTGAGCTTCAACCATGGTTGTCCACGACGGTCACGAATACCTCACTGAGGAAGAAAGGCGTCTTAAGGAGGATCGCGACCGCACCAAGTACTGGAAGAAATGGGGTCCTTATGTTGCAGAGAGACAATGGGCTACAGGCATGCAATTACACCACTCATGATAAGAAATATTGCTAATAAATAAATAAAAAACAGTCCGAGAGGATTACAGTCATGATGGAGATGCTTGGAGTCGTGAGTTTATTTTTTAATGACGCACCTCGTCCTGTCCACTAACAAGTTACGTCAGACTTTCCTCACGACCACGCTCGATCGCGCGCATTCCGTTGGGGTGAAGACGGTATCGCCGGTGTCTGCGATACTCATGGCTACCAAAACATTGGATTTAGTTTCTGGAACGAGGAAGAGTTCGTACAGTTGCTATAATATGATATGCGCCACGACCGCTAACATGATACAGCGACTTCCTCAAGGAGCGTCTTTTTGGCCTCTCAAATCCCCAGGGTAACCATGGTGAAAGTGTCAAGGAAGCTCACTTCCACGTTGATAACACTCCTGTGAGTACGCACAAGACAAAAACATTCAACTGCCTCATGCTAACTTATTCATTAGACCGTAAACAACCCATTCGATCTCAATACCTGCGTTATGCTAACTAGTCATGATAGCACTCTTACATGAAATTCCTCTACAAATACCCACAGAAGAAGTTCCCCTATAAGGATCTTATTGACGAGAACGCTCGACGAGGAAAGGAAGATAAGGAATACCAAATCACCGACACCGATGCCTTTGACCAAGACCGATACTGGGACATCTTCATTGAAACTGCAAAGGAGAGCGATGATCCCGATGAGATTCTCTTCCGAGTCACTGCTTGGAATCGAGGCCCTGACCCTGCACCTCTCCACATTATTCCCCAGGTGTGGTTCCGCAACACCTGGAGCTGGGGTAGAGAGCCTGAGGAGAAGAAACCTTCGATACAATATGTTGACGAGACCTTCGCCAAGTCCAAACACTGGAGTTTGGGAGAGCGCCACTTCCTGTGCTCCCCCTCGCCTGGTGTAGGCTCCAGCGGTGACGATGTCATGCCCAAGTTCATGTTCACCGAGAACGAGACCAACTTCAAGGCACTCTACGAACAAGAGAACAAGCAGCCATATGTCAAGGATGCCTTCCATCGCTACATTGTCGACGGAGAGAAGGACGCCGTTAACCCTGCCAAGACTGGAACAAAATGTGCTGCCTGGTTCAACTTTAACGAGGATGGCGGTGTCAACCCCGGCGAATGTGCCGGTAAGTATCCTACAGCAGTAACCCTCAAATTCTGTTGCTAACTACGACACAGTCGTTCGATTCCGCTTCACCAGGCGAGACGATGGGTACCTGGACGAAGAAGAATTCGACGATATTGTTGAGGCCCGTAAGGAGGAGGCTGACGAGTTCTACTACAGACTCAGCCCTCTTCCCATGGCTGACGATCTGCGCAACATCCAGCGACAAGCTTTCTCTGGTATGATGTGGACGAAGCAACACTATCATTTCATCTGGGACCACTGGGCAAACGGTGACCCTACTATGCCACCTCCCCCGGCTTCCCGAAAAGACATTCGAAATTCGGCCTGGAAACACATGCACTGTGACGATATTCTGTCGATGCCCGACTCATGGGAGTACCCGTTCTTTGCCGCTTGGGATAGTGCCTTCCACTGTATCCCGTTGGCCATGATTGACCCCGATTTCGCAAAGAAGCAGCTTGACTTGTTCACTCGCGAGTGGTACTGTCATCCCAACGGACAGCTCCCAGCGTAAGTCTGCTCTTGCTCGACATTTGAATGTTAATGACTGACTTGTGTTTAGATACGAGTGGAACTTTGGAGACGTAAACCCGCCAGTCCATGCCTGGGCAACCTTCAGAACGTTCAAGATTGAGCGAAAGATGTATGGTCGCCAGGACTTGGACTTCCTAGAGCGCGTTTTCCAAAAGCTGCTCCTCAACTTCACCTGGTGGGTCAATCGCAAGGATGCTGATGGAAAGAACGTCTTCGAGGGAGGCTTTTTGGGTCTCGACAACATTGGCTTGTTCAACCGATCCGAGCCCCTACCTACTGGAGGTGTCCTAGAGCAGGCAGACAGCACTGGATGGATGGCATTCTACTGTCTTTCCATGCTCAACATTGCCCTCGAGCTGGCCAAGCACCGTCGTATCTACGAAGACATCGCATCCAAGTTCTTTGAGCACTTCATTTTCATTAGTGATGCTATGACATTCCGAACCGGTCACAAGGATGAGAAATCTCTTTGGAATGAGGAGGACGGCTTCTACTACGATGCCATCTCTTGGGGAGGCCCCTGGATCCAGCAGCTTCCCGTGCGATCGCTTGTGGGTTTGATCCCTCTGTATGCGACTATCACTCTGGAACCAGAGTTGATCAACAGACTCCCCTCATTCAAGAAGAGAGTCGACTGGTTCATCGAGAACCGATGCGATTTGGCTGAGAGAAACATGGCCAGTATCCGAAAGCGAGGAAAGGGCAACCGTATCCTGTTGTCCATTGTCAGCAAAGATCGACTGGAGAAGATCCTGAAGCGCATGCTTGACGAAGATGAATTCTTCAGTGACCATGGAATCCGGTCGCTCTCCAAATTCCACAAGGAGAACCCATTCTCCATGGATGTCAATGGCCAGAAATTCTGCGTCGGATACGTGCCAGGTGACTCAGATAGTGGTCTGTTCGGTGGCAACAGTAACTGGAGAGGTCCTATTTGGCTCTGTGTCAACTTCCTGCTCGTAGAGTCTCTACAGCGCTTCTTCCTTTTCTACGGACCTGATTTCCAGGTCGAATGCCCAACTGGTAGCGGAGACTATATGCACCTGGGCAAGGTTGCTGAGGAAATCCAGCACCGATTGCAACATCTTTTCGCCCGTACTGACGACGGAAGACGTAGCATCAACGGTGGCGATGATCGCCTCGACTTCAATGAGCACTGGAAAGATTACCTTTGGTTCCATGAGTTCTTCGATGGAGACAACGGACGCGGTTTGGGAGCCACTCACCAGTGTGGATGGACTGGACTGATTGCTCGTATGATCCACGATACTGGGTATGTGAAACATCTTCTCGTGACTTTGATATATCTCTAACAACTTGTAGCGTCAACTGCCGTCTGCCTCACACTCCTCGCACACCTTCAATTGCTATGGGTCATTATTTCGATGATGTCTTCCACCGCAATGTTGGAAGCAGCGGCCACGGTGGCAAGCCTCACATGAGACGTTCATCGACTGCCCGCTCCATTGGTGCCCGCAGTGATTTTGAAGATGACACCCATTCTCTTGCTGGCTCCGTCCACCATGACGAGGAACGAAGCAAAGAGCGTAGTGAAGCCGATGCCCATCTGCACAGTTACGTCTCTGACCAGCTCGAGAGATACAAAGATGAGAACAAGGCGGGCAACTACGACCATGACGATGAGTTTGAGACCAAGGGATAAGCGACTTTACTTAGGTAGTTTGTAAAAGGAGGAGCTGGTGCTATCAAGAGAAGGAAGTAATGGGGCGTTATCAAAAGCAAGAACTTCTCACTTGTGCCCTTGCAGAGCAGCAGGGTGTCCTGAGTTTATGGGCATAGACTTGTCATTCAGTTTTTCTACTAGTCATGATACAATAAAGAGGTACATTCTCTCATGAGGGCCTGTTTTGTGATAAAATTCAATCTAATAACATCACTGTATTTATCGCAACTCGCATTATTTCAACGAGTTTGAGCCATATTTCGTGTAGGACCAGCCATCTCATTAATGAGTTGAAGTCTTTTATATAGGCTCGTACTTCCGCTAAATCCGACATCCAGATCGGATACCACGAGACAAAAAAGCGAAACTGAAAGTCATCACGCTGGGGACAAAATAATTCAATTGGGGAACAGCATTTATTGCGTACCCAGTTCACATCCTCCTACACTATTCTTTCCATCGGAACTCTCCCCTTTCTTCTCCCCTAGCCGGGGATGACAAGAACGTTTGATTCCGGGAGGGTTGTAACAATTCAAGGGGGACGAGAAAACCCCCCTGGGAAGCCGGCGGGCCACCCACACTCATAGGAGGGGGTATACCATTTTTCTTTTTGCGTGGTGATGAAAAAAAGGCTCCACGAGACGACGCAAAGGAGACACTAAATAGAATTTATACTATGGGTGGTTTTACAGAGTGTCCGTGAGGAGCTTGTTCATCTTGGCGATGCGGGAAGAGACGCTGAGGTCGATGGTTCGGTCACCGACCTCGACGACGAGTCCACCAACAATATCAGGGTTGACCTAGACAAACATTAGGAATATTGTCGTGGTGTGTTGCTGCGATTTGAGACGTACCTCGTTGGTGACCTTGAGCTTCTTACCCTGGCCGACGTAAGAGGACTTGGAGACAGCAGTCTCAAGTCGGTTGAGTGTTCGCTTGTCGAGAGGCTAAATATGATCATGTTAGTCCATTGTTCCTTTCCTCATACTTCCACCCTTTCAATCCAATTGTGTCGTGGTCGTGTATAGCTAGCTGTGACGTAGCTCGTGCATCCAACCCCATATCCTTCATACATGTCCCTCCATAAAACGTACCTGAGCGCTGGTAATAGTGAGCTCGACCTCACCACGGGCGGCAGAGATGATGGTGGAGAACTTGTCGACAACACCGGGGATGAGACCAAGTCGGTTGTTCTCGGCGAGGGTGGTGAGGAAGTTCTTGACGGTCTCGTCCTTGGTGTTGATCTGCTTGACGAGCTCATCGACAATGGCCTTCTTGTCGGCATCGGCGAGGGTAGGGGTCCTCAGGACGGCGACAAGCTTGGGGTCCTTCTCGATGATGGCGCCGAGCTTGATGAGAGCATCGGAAGCGGCGTCGACGCTGGAAGTCTTGACGGCGGCAGTGTACTAAATTGACGCAAAAGAAAAAATTGCCTGTCAGCGACGGAACGCGATATCTTCCAATTTGAGGTTTTTGTGTCCATGAACGGAGGGGGCTTTTGCAGGCCAATTGACAAGCCAATTGACAACATAATCGGTGCGTATATGGGTTTCTCTCTCTCGTTTATTGGGAAGGTGGTGTATTACCAGAGCAGAAGCATAGGTGCCATCAACGCCGAAGACGGAAACCGGAGACTTGACATCGGACGAAGCAGCGGCGGCGAAGGATCGGACGGGGGCGGCTCGGAGGGCGAGGGCTCGCTGGGGAGCGGCGACTCGGGCGGCGCGGATGACCTGTCGCGAGAACATTTCGGCGGCTGGAGGAGAGAGGGAGATGGAAGGGAAAAAAGAAGGGCGAGTGTTGATGATGTTCGGCTTCGATTAACTTGGAGGTTGTTGCTAGCCTGGGCTCTCGGCAATTTTCGGGCGTTCGATGCCTTACACCCGCCCAGGCATCCACTTTGTGATTACATAACTCAATTAAAGACAGTTACATGTATCTAACAAATTGAATTCATATCAGCAGTTTAAAAAAAACAATCAATTAAGTACCCAGGTAGGGTATTCTTAAACAAGTTAATCCCTTGTTTTCCTTTGAGAGGGTTCATGATTTGTGAGTGCGCATGCAGTCTCGAGTTTTCATAGTAGACGAGAGCCTCTCTCAAACTGCGCGAAACAACTAATAGCTGTTCCATATCATCATTGTCATAATTAAGCAGCTTCCTATGCTTTAAGCCCTGATCCTCAAACGCCCAAAACTCCTTGTTGCTAAGTCTCAAAGCTCAGTACTGTCACTCTCAAGCTTCTCCTAGTCGCTCTTGAGCATGCTATCCACCAGGTCGCCCAGAGGACCCCAGTAGTCCCTTCCGCTCGCCAAGCTGTGCTCGTCGACAAAGAGGACGTACTGCTTGAAGCTCGTATTCAGATGCGGCTCGAGGCCAAGCTCACGAATCACGGGGTAGTGGTGGCAGTAGATGTGAGCGTAGACACGATACATGCGCTTGAAGATTTGGCGGACTAGCGCGGGGAAAGATTTGGGGAAGGGGACGCCTTGTGGTTATTAGCTGTTTGTTCTCACAGGATGCGAACGAGGTAATGTGTACCGATTTTGCTGGGCAATACTTGTTCGTTGTCAATGTTTGCTTGTACCCACGTCATGAGTTGTTCAATGTATGCGGGCGCAGGCATCTTAGTTGGTCGTTTGAAGTTCTCGTTGTCTTGCCACAGATACTCGAACCTGGTTATGGTCAGCTTGAATCGCCAATCGATCTTGGAGGAATCTTACTCGTCGGTGGCTTTCATCTCAGGGCATGAAATGGGTGAGCAGAACTCGGTGATGGCTCCGTAGAGGAGGTTGATCTGGTTGTAGAAATCCACCACTGGAAGCCATGATTAGCAACACCTCCTTATTATCATGTTTATTGTCATACTCACTGTTGACAGCTAACCATTCATTCTCGTCCTCGCCCTCTGGGAGTTTGACAACCTTGCGCAGGCTACCGCCGCCCAGTGTCACCTCGGCATACTGTCGCAGTTGATAACTAGCCGATCCTCCCTTGCCTGCGCGCGGGCGAAACTGGTTTCTCGTTCGCTGGTTACTATTCAACAAAGGTTCCAAGTCAGCAAATGACAGTTCATCTGAGAGGGGGAGGGGTTTTGTAGAGATGGAAGCAGGTATAATGTCCATATCCATCTGATGCATCGTAGAGACCGACTTCGGAGTCAGATGTCGGGGCGTGGTGGCGGTGTATAGCGAGTAGGGGCAATCCAGAGTTACGCTTCTCGAGAGGAATATGGGAGAACTAACACAGTGGTTAAGAAGGCTTGAGCCATGGTGGGCGATGATATTTGACGAGGTTTCAACAAGGTCGAGATGCGATGCTGCTACATTCCAACTGTTAGCGGGGCAATCTGTCCAGGGGATTTGTCTGAGGAGGGAACCAACAGGACGGGTAGGTGAGACAAGAGTCTTGTAAATCCTAAATGCGAATATGTAGATGCGAAGTCGCCTAATATCACTGCTAAGCTCGTGTTTTGCAAAGTGTTTTTGCTAAGGGGCGCGATCGAAATGTGTTATTGAGGTTGATAGGTAAAGGTGCAGTAGTAACGATGGCGTATGGGCGGTTGCACTGTTTACACTATTTCCTGATTGGTGTGGTTGCTACGGAGCTTCAACCCCACCACGCTGTACTACGTAAGGGGAGCTTCACCTGTTGAATTGAATTGGATCTTCGATAAGGTGTAAACTTTATTTGTCGTTTACCAAAATTAAGCATGTAAATATGCGTTAGTCCCATGTGAAAGCAGATAATAACCGTATAGCAGCATGTAACTCTGAATATGTCTATTCTGCTTGCAATACCTACTACAAGTCCATGAAGCTGATACATTGCAACCGCAAGATTCTGTAACTTTGCCGCAGAGCCAGATGCTTTCCCAACATCATCTATAGACATTACCAGCGACCTCCACGACCTCTTCCCCTACCCCGTCCCCTACCGCCTCCTCTGCCTCTGCCATGACCACCCCCTCTTCCACCGCCAGTAAAGCGTTGATCTGTTTTAGGTGGCCCCTGTGCTTTTCGTTGACGTCTTTCTTCATCTGTAGCATCCCAGATATTTGATAGCCCCATGATCTCGCAAAATGTTGTAGTTTGAGGATTTGTATACTCCGATGGCTGCACATTGACGATCTCAGGACCACCAGGAACATGAGGCGGCGCAGTAATTTCGAAGTTGTGTGGAACATCTAGCTTTCCTGCCTTCACAATG
This sequence comes from Fusarium poae, assembly GCF_019609905.1. NCBI lineage: Eukaryota > Fungi > Ascomycota > Sordariomycetes > Hypocreales > Nectriaceae > Fusarium > Fusarium poae. The sequence continues at coordinate 862,421 of NC_058399.1, forward strand.
TTGTCCTCAACCCATTCTCTCTCCTTTTGGATAAGAGGCTGGTAATGATCTTCACCCAAGTCGGGTGGCGTCTGCACATTGCGATCACCAATGACTAAAGAATCATGGAAGACGCGCGTGATTGCAAGCCACTCTGGATCGTACTGTAATCGCCATCGTGGTGACTCCTGAGCTGGAGGATACTCAGAGCTTGTCTCGGGGTTGAAGGGTTGGAGGTCACAGAGCTGGAGGAAGTGTCTTCCTGGCAGACACTTGTCGAGAGCAAGAAAACGGACCTCCTTGTTTGTGATGCCGGGTGGTACTGGCTGACCAGGTGTTTTCTTGGGCTGGGGGCGAGCAAAAGATGCCGGGAGTTGTGCCCTAAGCTCTTCCGACACTTGATTCGATGCTTCTGCAGCCTCCTTAGCTTCTGGCTCACTTTTCTTGGCTTCTGATTCTGGGTTAGGTTTTGTGTCCTCATCATCGTCATCCATATCCAAATCAATCTCATCGGGATTGTTCTCTGAAGCTAGTGCTGGAGTAGCCTCAGGAGCAGTCTCTTGCTTGCTCTCTTCCACTTCAGGCTGGGCGTCACTATATGTCTTGATCGCAGCGAATTTGATATGCATATGGGCCGAAAACCAATGGGGAGGTCGTAGACGGTCCATGACATACTCGGCCGCCACGCTACCGAGTGTACCATCTCGAGATTCGTTTCTGAAAGCAGGCTTTTTTCTGAAAAGCCATTCATGATCGCCATGCGATTCGATTGCACGTGGCCAGTCGTGACTGAGGCCGACATCCACTTGTGTCTGTACTTGAAGTAGTTTGCGGACGTCGATCTCTCTGACGTGATACCACGACTTTACATCATCGCCGCTGAAAGGAAGCCTTTCGTGATGTGGCTTGCGGTAGTCAAAGCCTTTCCATATACCAGACAATCCCGCGATACGTAGTGGACCGAAACGCAGGATGTTGGCAGCACCCATATAGTAAATGTTGGGCGCAACCCATCCTCCGTAGTAGAGCTCCCACAGATGCGAGCTGGCTTCGTGGTTTCCAGCAATGAATATTGTTAGATAAGGCGCCTTTCTCTCACCCGAGTAGTACTTGGGAAAGTCTCCTAGGTGGCGGTACTTGACGGGGCATGACATGATGCTCAGATCTTCAGCATTGCGAACAGACTGTGACCATGCATATGAGCATATTGTAGCAAGCGTTGGAGTTAATTAGGGACTGAAATACCTGAAAGTCACCGCCAATGATGAGAATATCAACACCATCCCAACCACGTTGCTTACAAGATTCTTCCACAGAAGCGTAGATAGCATCTAGCGTGCCATGACCCTGCAATTGTTAATAACATGGCAATGATATTTTTCATAGTTCACCAAAACTTACGCATCCTTCAATTGCTACTCGAACACCTTGCGCCTCGAACGCGTTGGTAGACATTCTGTTGTCCGTTATGTGGTAGGGAGTTGTAGTTGGAAAGTTGAGGCTGAGTGGGTTCAGAAGCAGAAGTTGCCTTCTGGATAGGCAACTGTGGACGGTGAACCTCTTGTTCAGCGCACTCCTTCCAAAAATCCGATGACTCAAGTTATTACATGTGCTGGCTGACATTTGAAGATCTCTCGTTACATTCCACATGGGATGAGTCACAACTTTTCTTTTTTGTTCCTTGACGTTTGCAGATCATGCTCAGCTCAGACTCGTCCTGACCGTTTGAAGATATTTAGTTAGCGGGCATCGAGCATAAGCACACATACCAGGCTTCCAGGGATGCCCAACAACGATAGTCCATGAAACAATGCCATTGTTTATTTAAGCCATGACCTCCGAGTGACAATGCTCAGCTTGAATTACTATACCCTTACCGTAGATCCAATTCTTAGAAGTGAGCGGCAATGCACTGACATAGCAGTCTCATTAAGACTCTTACGATAGGTGGCATAAATTCCTTAATGAAATTGACATGACCAAACATGGATACGGGGAAAATGACACGGATTTACGATTAAGAAATGTTGCCCTTCAGAAAAAGCGAAAGCTCAATGCGTCAACTGAGTAACGCAGAGTGAGAGGGTTACTTTAATCTTCCATCTCTAATAGACGTTGGACCCACGGAGGAGTTAAGGGAACAACGCATATGCTGAAATGGTGACATGTCACGTTTGGATGTTTGAATCTGGAGGGGATGAATGGGTGTTGTGTTTTGGCTTGGCCTGTATCATTGGCCGGTAGTACTGTTCATTATCATTATCAAAAGATCAAAAGAACAAAGACAAGCTGCTGGTTCTTGATAGAGCAGCAGCAAGCTGGACTGTATCCCCAGCTCCAAAACGCCGTCATAAAGAGATATCGTAGACATGGCAAGGCACAAAAAGGTAGAGCGGCCAATTCTGTTGGATTCTAGAAGTCTTCACTTCATGCTCATGTTCGCCCTAGATGAGATTAGTATCCATGCGCTAGATTGTAGCAATGGCTGCATACTGGTCCAGGCCCAGGTAATCGGCCGCGGCTAACAGCTCGAGGCAAAGCTCGACGGGGATGTCCATGTCGGGCACGTCTTCGCTGTTGCGGTAGCGATACCAGTAGTGAAAGTATTCGACAACCTTATCCAGAACCATGGCGCTGTTGATATATTTATCATCAGCGTCTTACTCTCTCAAGGATCGGATTGTTCCAGCAGAGGCCGAAGACAACCAGGCTTGGTGCGTTTGTGGTCAGGTCAAGTGTAGTGAGTACTCATGTAGCCCAACCGAGAAGTCTCGGATGTTCTCTCAACAAAGCATCGTGAATTTTCATCAATCCACAGAGCAAGCCATCTGGACGCGACAGCGTGTTGGCAACGTTGACCTACCTCATCTCCTGGAAAACACAACGGGCCTCTTTGGCTTCAGCAAATTGACTTCTCACATCAAGCATGCCTTTGATAATGGGGCTGACCATAGCGGCATCACGGAGAACAACAAATTCAAAACCATCGCTGGATACGAGAGTAATGTATTTGCTGGGAACTTGAGTGTCCATTATTCCGAGTCTTCTTCACCGCTGGTGTCTTGTGCTGTGTGGTCGTTGTGAAAGATAAGGAGAAAAGAAAAGAAAGAAAGGAGAAAGCAATTTGGTGGGAAAAGCTTTTGAAGAAAAGGCAGAGAGAGAAAGCATGGATGGGGACGAGAATGGAGAAGTCGAGCTTGGACCAAGTCACGATAAGAAAAGGGAAGAAGCACGGAGTTCCTGGCCAAGGAAATTTTCTCGTCAGCAGGTGCACGGGCCAATGAGTTCCGTCATATTCAGCTCCAGTGATTCACCTCCACTGAACGGGCCCGCCCGGGCTTCTACAACCCCCAGCCTGTAGCTGTAGGCCAGCCTGTAGGTAGAGCCCGAGCCCGCTACTGCCCGCAAGCAACTATACCCTCCCCCAAAGGCAGTTGCCCTGTCAACATGTTTACTCGGGTAACTTGGTGGTGCAACAAAGCCACACTAAGACTTGACTCCCCATAGTCCTTCCACTTGTTGGGCTTGACCAAGTAGTTTAAACTTGCCGCAAACAACACAAACTTAACTTACCTTAACTCAACCCAAGACAAGTCAAGACAAGACAATACCAACACTGTCATTCACCCATCATTCAACTATACTGAGCCTCATTAGCTCCAGCATCTTGAACCAATCCGCGTCGCATCAACTTCTACATTCCACTCTGCTTGCCGTTTATACATATATCGCATCAGACATTCGATAGTATCATCTTCTCCCACCCCGCATCAACAACACACAAGCACCATAGATCCGAATATTCTATTCTACCTTGGGCGCATCTCAACCAAAGACATCTTTTACTCATCGACATACTACGCTAAAGGCTAAGCGACTCAACAGACTCGCGCCTGCATCTCGCGACTCACACTACTACAGCCTTGCGCCCAAGCATGGCATCATCTCAATCCTACCGTACCTCTTACTTTGAACCCAACGACCAGTTTCGACGTCAAGAGCGCACTCGTTCCAGCGAAGGCACCGTCAGCACCACTATGAGCTCGTCGACGGGCCGCGAGTCGGCAGCGACCCACGTCACCGACGCGCCCACCTTTTCCAAGAAGATTGTTGTTGTCGGCGACGGTGGATGCGGCAAGACCTGCTTGCTCATTAGCTACAGCCAGGGTTATTTCCCAGAGGTAAGCGACCCTTTTCCAACTGCCGCCGTTGGGCACCGATACTAACAAGACAGAAATACGTACCAACCGTTTTTGAGAACTACATCACCTATCCCATCCACTCTGCTACCGGTAAGACTGTGGAGCTTGCATTGTGGGATACCGCCGGCCAAGAGGAATATGACCGTCTCCGACCGCTCTCATACCCCGAGACCGACCTGATCTTTGTATGCTTCGCCATTGACTGTCCGAACTCCCTCGACAATGTACTCGATAAGGTATGATACTTGCAATCTATTCGCCACACAACATGCTGATCATTTTCCAATAGTGGTATCCAGAGGTTCTACACTTCTGCCCATACACTCCTCTGGTCCTCGTCGGCCTCAAGTCAGATCTTCGTCACAAGAAGACGTGCATCGATATGCTCAAGACACAAGGCCTCACCCCAGTCACCACTGAGCAGGGTATGGCACTGGCCAAGAAGATGAACGCTCAGTATATGGAATGTAGTAGTAAGGAGATGCGAGGTGTCGACGAGATCTTTGAGCAGGCTATCAACACCGTCGTCGCCAACGACCGGAAAACAATCGAGGCAGCAGCAGCCTCCGGTTCTTCCAAGAAGCGCGAGTCAACATCAACACCCGGGGTGGGACAAATTAAGAGGAAGAAGAGAAAGTGTCCAATCCTCTAAGGTACTCATGACTGGAGATGGGATGAATGAATGTTTTCTTGGATTTGAGGAACCTTTTACTCATCATTGTCTTCCGATCTCTTTTGTCATCTTCTCCTGGGGAGAGGAGAGCAGGAGGGAGCAGCAAGAAAGACAGCTCGGTGGGCCAGCATAAAAGAGTTGTAATGACCATCGCATGAATATTGCTTTTATAACGATTTACATTTACGTTATTTCTTTACCTTCATTGCTGTTGACACTGGTAGGAACTTCTGGTAAGCAACAGGCCAGTGAGGCAACATCGCGGGCGTTGCTGGGGAATGATTTCCCTCCATCACCAACCTACCAACCTACTTGGGAGATGTATCTCTGCGGCATTGGGGATATAGTTTGGGATTGAAGTATGGCATGGCATGGGAGGAAGCGCGTACATTTGTTTTTGAAGTCTTATGAGATAAGGGGAGCAACCAGAACTACAGGCCTGTTTCTATATGTATTGCATCATCGGCATAAACCAGGGTCGAGGTGCCAGGTGTTTTGTTGGCCTTTCTTTGTTAGTGTTTCTGGCGTGGTTTTATTGAGTTGATAGGATTGTTGGAATAAAGAGTTAACAAACAATATTGTGCATATACTGTGATTGATCATTTGTGATAGATAGATAAAGAAGTGATGTGTAGAGAGAGGAATGGCGTAAACAAAACAACCCCACCTCAATGCATAAGACGATGTTTATAGTTTCAGTCATGTCACTTTACATCATTTGATGCTCGAAACGCGTATGTTTCTTTACAAGATTCGTCGTTATCATAGCTGAGGTACCAGCATAGGTATTCATTTCTACCTTGTCTTCCTGGGATCATATCAAGAAGACACCTTCATTGCCTCCATCTTCCACTTCTTCCACTGTTATACATGTACGTCTTTATTTTTATGTACAAATGTCCCAACTCTCTTGAAACTTTTTCCTTCCTTTCCAGATACCTGTAACCATCATACAAGTTGAAAAACGACCATCATGAGGGGAGCATTATACATTGAGCCAACGCCAACCGATAACCAGGTTTAATAGTACACGCGAGATGCGAATTTGTGTAGAGATGATGTGTCCAACACATCACCTCCCATATTAGAGTAGAGAGGTGTGTGTTTATTTGTTCTTGACAACACCGACCTTGGCGGCGCGCAGCACTCGGCCGTTGAGCTTGAAACCCTTCTGTTGAACGAAGAAGACGGTGCCGTCCTCCTTATCAGGCTGGGGAGTCATGAAAGTAGCCTCCTGCTCGTTGGGGTTGAACTTCTCGCCCTCGGGGCTGAGACGCTCGAGGCCGTGCTTCTTCAAGGTGTTCATGAGGATGTCTTCGGTCATCTTGAGACCCTCGTACAGGTTGGCGAGATCCTCAATGCCCTCAGGTCGGTCCTTGGCGTTGAGCTTGTCCTGGGGAACCATTCCAAGAGCGCGGTCGAGGTTGTCGACGCTGTCGACGAGATCCTTGGCGAACTTTTGGATGGCGAAATCTTTGGCGGACTTGACCTCACGGGTGGTGCGCTCTTGCAGGTTACGGAAGTCGGCGACAGTGCGCAGGCACTTGTCCTTTGTGATGGTTAGTATTACAGACACGAATTGAGATTTTTTTGGTCGCCACATACCTTCCAGTCCTTAACCTCGGTCTCCTTGGCCTCGAGAGCCTTCTTGAGCTCAGCGAGGGGATCGTTCTCGGCGGGCTTCTCCTCAGACTTGGTTTCCGACTTGGCCTCCTCAGTAGGCTTGGACTCGGACTCCTTGGCGTCGCTGTACCATCTTGACACGGCGGGCTGGGCGGATCTGAAAGTGAAAGCAGGCGCAGCCTGGAATTGCGACTGGACAAAGGGCCGGGGGACGGCGACCTTGGGAGCAGCTCGCAGAGCGCGGGACGAGGTGGCAATGGCCTGGCGGAACATTGTGAGATATATGAGGAAATAAATTAAAGATGGATGAAGGGGAAGAAGGTAAGAGTTTAGTGAGGAGAGGCTGGTGCACTTAAGTAAAGTGTACAGTGGCTTGTGGTAGGTAGACTATCAGGAAGTTTAAAGCTCCGAGTTAGGACTGAAATTTTAAGCTGTCGGCATGATTCGCTTCCCATGTCGAAGGGTCGCACCGGCTACTGGACCGGGGACGGGAAGCTTCCATTGAGAACGGCAAACCCCCACTTTGACAGGGCATGATGTAAAGATCTAGGGTAGTTAGCTTAGCTGCGGATCAATGAAAGCCCGCTGTTAACCAACCTATTCAATTGACCTTTCCTTGAGGCTGTTGAGGCCCACTCTTTTACTGGCTGGTCTACGTCGTGCTCTGGCAACCTGGAGGCTAAGGTGGTAGCTACCATTATTGCTGCTATCTATTTGCTTCAACTAAACAACATCATCATAACGACTACTATTCTTCGCCACCCTTGACGCCTTCTCTCCGTCCGCGTAGCATAGCGCATAACTCTACTACATACGACTTTCACCCCGACACGAAATCACATCCTACACAATGGCGGCGGCCGAATCGGCGAGGGTCCAGGAAGCGCAGAAGCTCGCCAAGTCCGACCCACGAAAGGCTGAGGCCATCTACAAGGACATCATCTCCAAGGCTCCCAGCACCACATCCGATGCAGCTACTCGCGAGTATGAAACTGCTTTGGTCAGCCTAGGGGAGATCTACCGAGACGAGAAGTGCGCACCGCTTCACACGACCGCTTCCCTCGTGCCCCGCTAACAATTACAACAGGAAGACGCAAGAGCTGGTGAACCTGGTCAAGGAGAGCAGGACAGTATTCTCTTCCTTTGCAAAGGCCAAGTCGGCCAAGTTGGGTATGTCTTCAACACCGCAACAATCTTGCGCCAATGCTTCGCAGCCAGCTAACATGGTGACGTAGTCCGCCAACTGCTCGACCTCATCAAGGAAATCCCCGACAGCACCGATATCGAAATCTCCGTCACCAAGGACTGTATAGAATGGGCCACCGCCGAGCGCCGTGCTTTTCAGCGACAGGACCTCGAGGTCCGCCTGGTAGCACTCCAAATGGCTAAGCAATCCTACTACGAAGCCCTCGGTCTGATCAACAACCTTCTTCGCGAGCTCAAGCGCCTCGACGACAAGCTCCGCCTCGTCGAAGTTCAACTCCTCGAATCCAGAGTCTACCATGCCCTCGGCAACATCCCCAAGGCCCGTGCTGCTCTCACCAGTGCACGAACTAGCGCTGCCAGTGTATACACACCTCCTATGCTACAGGCCAACCTCGATATGCAAAGCGGTATGCTTCACGCTGAAGATAAGGACTTCAACACCGCTTTCTCCTATTTCATCGAGGCCCTCGATGGCTACCACTCCCAAGACGAGAGCACCAGGGCTCAGGCTGCCCTGCAATACATGCTTCTCTGCAAGATCATGCTTAACCTTGTCGACGACGTGAACAACCTCATGGCCTCGAAGCAAGCCCTCAAGTACGCTGGTAAAAACCTAGAAGCTATGAAAGCTATTGCTCGCGCCCACTCGAATCGATCACTGGAGGAGTACGAGCGTGCACTTTCCTCCTACCGGTACGAGCTAGGAAGCGACACTTTCATCCGAAACCACCTCCGTCGTCTCTACGACGCTATGTTGGAGCAAAACCTTATCAAGGTTATTGAGCCTTTCTCGCGTGTGGAGATTGACCACATCGCCAATATGGTTGGCCTTGACACCCAGCAGGTTGAGCGAAAGCTTTCTCAGATGATCCTGGACAAGGTCATCATTGGTGTTCTGGACCAGGGGGCTGGCTGCCTCATCATCTTTGACGAGACGCACCGGGACGAGTCGTACGATGCGGCTCTCGCAACCATTGAGAAATTGAGCAGCGTCGTCGATGTTTTGTACACAAACCAGGCGTCTATGCTGGAATAGATTTGGGTCTATTGTATGTAATATGTCACACAGTATCTTAGACTAGGCGTTTCAAAGAGGGGACACGATCGTCTATGCTGGCCAATGCTTTGTATTTGTTCATGTGTCCTATAAGTAATATTGTGCCTGTGAATCCAACCCTAATACAGACAATGCCTCGACCAGTTTCCGCTATCAAAGGGGGGTATTGAATAAAATGCAAGGCGTGATGAATACAAATGATCGTTTTGTACTTGGTATCTCCAACAGCAACAGAACCTCCTCATGAAGCAAAACGCCTCATGAATGCTAAATAATATGCCATGCTTCATAACTCGATGCAAAAAAAAAGGGAAAAGCAAACATGTGTTCTTTACATCATTCAATGAAACATAACTCGCCTAGGTCCAGCAGAAGAAGAAGCATCCTGGCTTCTCCTCTGCTCGCCTAGGATAAGAGCAAATAGTCTCTTGGCCAGGGCACCTTCGTCCCAGCCGCCGACTTGAGCCTTGAAGGCATCGACGCAGTCCAAGTGCCAACGCTCCAGCGTCATGGCTTCACCCTGGCTAGCAACTGTCTTTCCAAGATATTTGTCTGAGCAACGTTCGTAATAGGTAGTGAAAGGGCGTTGACGACGCTCTTGAAGTAAATCATTGAGCACAAGCCAATGTTTTCGGGTCCAGACCGTTTGTGATAGGGGTGCAGGACGTGGTTGTTTCTTAGGCGGTCCGGCGTTAGACGCAGGGACCTCGATGGTGGTGGGATTCTCCTTATTGGCAGTTTGGCGGGGTGGTGGTCTGATACGCGGTCGCTGGGGGGCGTTACTGGACTGCGATGCTGCTGAAGAATTGGATAGTCGACGTTGATGTCGAACCCTGGCCTGTTCTATGGGAGAGAGGACGCTGCTCGTAAACTCGACTACACGGCCAGGGGTATGGGGTTTGAGAGGAGAGCGTAGGCTTGATTTGATAGGGGAAGCGTTTCTAGGAGGAAGTGGTCGAAGAAGAGGTTGGGGAGCAGGTCGAGGAGCGGGTTTGGCTGGGGTTGGTTCTGGGGAGTCTTCGCTGGCATTGGAGGTTTCCTGCTGCCATCTGTGTATATCGGCGTGAGAGAGCTGCATCCGTGGCGGAGTGGGCTCCCCTGTAACAGGAACAGGTTCTGGTTCCGGTTCCGGTTGAGCAACCGCGCTCCGTGCAGAGGCTTTGAAGAAGGATTGAGCAGGCCGTCGACGTTCGGGAGTGAAGTTCGCCTTCTGGGGCACTGATGGCATCTCAGGAGGCTGAAGTTCTTCCACTTCCTCTTCGGTGCCTTCCTCATCCAGGTCTTCCTGTTCGTATTCCTCCGATCGTTCCCTGTCGTCAGGCTGCTCAAAGGTATCCTGCATGGACACATCAAGCTCGTGTACCGAAGATGCCTCTGAGCGGCGATCTGAGGATGACTGGTTAGAACTTGACTCTGATTGATCCATCTCTTCTTCTGAGTGCTCGGATGGCTCTTGTCTCGCCGGTGGCTGAGCAGGACGGACGGGCGAGAAGAAACCAAGTCTTGGCTTGCCTCGAGGCGGAAGCTCTTGCTGAGGCACCTGTGGAAACATGGAGCTTGTCGGTAGTGTTTGTGTTGTCTCCACGGGCTCGGGCTCAGGCTCAGCAGGCCGTGCTCCAAAGACAGACATCTTGAGAGGAGAGAATTTTTCAGCCAGCATTCCTGGGAGGACTCCTGGAGAGGAGAAGAAGGCCGACAAGTCGAAACGGTTCGCTTTGGCAGTGGCCGGAGCTTGTTTGGTTTCTTTGGCAGCCCGAGATTTATTCAGAAGAGAATACTCTTCCCCTCGAGGTGGGTCTTCAGTAGCAATCTCCATGGCTTCTGTTTGACGATCTTCTGTCTCATCAATCTCACTCATGGTTCTCTGATCATTGCTTCCATCTTGTTGTGTTTCTCTGGTAGTCTGTTTACCCCAAGTACTTGGTATCTTGCCCCGTGCGCGATAAGGCGATTCTGGCTTCTTTGCAGGTTGTTGCTGGGTTGCTCGCGGACTTGACCTCTGCGCCTCAAACTCCCACAAATCCAGATCATCACCCGCATCTTCTGTCTCATCATCTGCAACATCCGCCGCTTCGTCGGCTTGTCTGCGAGGAGCGGGCGGGGCGGCTTGTCTTACTGTTGAACGTGCAAAAGCCTCAAGAGGTACATCCCCACGAAGGTTGGGGCTGATAGGACCTTCGTTCTGTACCCAGCTCATGCCACCCTCACTAGGGGCCTGGAAATGCGTCGAACTAGCTGCAGAATCCCTAGATGCTGTTCGTCGGTGACGTGGCGAGGAAGTACGACTGCTCCTTTCGAGAGCTTCCATAAAGCTAGGCTGTCCTGTATGTCTGGTATTGGTTCCAAAGGGATCATCATAGGCCTCGTTCCCCTCGGAGATCTGGGCAGCTTCAGTCACAGCACGCGAGTTCCTAGGACTGGCACTTGTGCGTCGCATGTTTTGGGATTCTCTTGGTCCCAAGTCTCTGGTAACAGAGCTCCTGAAGGGGCTTCGCAAATGTTGATCACGAGCCTCAGGGGATGGAGGATCCGACGTTACACTTTGCAAAGCGCGACCTGCTCGAACAGCAGGTGATAGTGTAGAGCGTCTGGCCCTCTCTGACATGAGCTCGGGTAAAGTTTGAGGTTCTTGAATAGGTGATGTGAGCTGATTCATCGGTGTCACCTCTGGTTGCTGAATTTCGGCTTCCAAAGACAGTCGAGGCTGGTGTGGCTTGACAACTTTAGGTAGCTCCTGTACGATTCCAGGCTCTTCTTCTTCTTCTTCTTCCTCCATTTCCTCTTCTTCTTCGACAGGGTCGGCTATAACAGTCTCCTCGAAAACTTGCTCGTCTATGTCAGAGTGGTCGTCAGGTTCGTCCAGGAATTGGTGATCCGCATCCGAATGGTCGTCGGGCTCTTGGGCAGGAGCATCAAAATCTATCAAAAGCTCATCGTCCTCATTCGCCTCGGTCACAGCCTCATTGATAATCTCATCTGCAGGCTCCGGCAGCGTTTGAACTTGGGTCACAGGCTCAGGTGATGGATTCTTCAGTGAAGAGCCCCTGCTTGAGTTTGGCCTAGTAGACTTCCGCAAGCCATCTCTCGTCTTCTGGTTGTTATCACTTTCAACTTCGAAATTCGAAGATGTATCGTCAGGGGTAGGAAGACGCCCTGCATCAGAACGAGAGGCGGCGCTTGCATTAGAAGCTGTTGGCTGATTGGTGTCCTCTTGTTGTTTCTCTTGAACCTCCGGTTCCTCAGGGGCCTCTTCTTGCACTTCTGGCTCATCTTCGAGTTGAATAAGTTGTGCATCTTCCATCTGAATATCCCCCTTTTCCGTTGGTGGCTTTTTAGTGCTCGCTCGTGGGCGCCGGGGCGTAGCTTCTGTAAGCACAGCATCAGGAATTTCTGAGAAAGAATCGTCGTAGGCATTTGAGTTTTCGTTTTCGAGGTGGGATGCGTCATGGCGGTTGGACGCAAGGGGAGATCCACGGTATTCGGTAGTTTCAGGGGCGTCAGGCACGTTCGATTTTAATAGCACCTGGTGTCGTAAAGGTGAAGAACCCATTCTGCGAGGGCTTTGCCACCAACTGGAAGACAGCTGACGTTTGGGTGAGAATGTTAAAGGTGGACGAATAGTGGATTGTCGGAAGTCCTGTTGAGGCTCTGCTGGTGCGGATCCTTTAGGTGCTTCCACTTTACCCCCCTCCTTTGCAGTCTCCTGACCCGTTTTAGGCCTGTCGCGATCCTGCAAAGATTGTCGTAGTGATTCTAAGGTGTTGTTGATAATCATACTCGTCTCTTCGCCAATATCGTTTTCCGTTTGTTGTTGTGTCGAACTGCGCAAACTCGCTTGTAATGATGGTAGAGAGTCCATAAATATCATACTAAATTCTTCACCCGCTGCGACAGTGTCATCGGTTCCAACTCCAGGTCGGGTGTCGCTCTGATGCTCGTCTGCGGAGGAAACATCACTCCCAGCAGGCCCATACCCATAGTCTCCGAAATCTGATGAACCGCCATCTCGGCCATGCTCTGGGCTTGAAGGTCTGGATGCAGCTTTCGTTGCGGGTCTAGGAGTTGGTTCATCGTCCAATGTAGCCATCCAGATATCTGAGTCGGGCTCTGACTGTTGCGCAGGCGCGGTATTATGGGCATTTCGATTTGCGCGCAACTGATTTGCCTCAGCTTCCGACGGTGTAATTACCAAAGTCACATCGTTATCGGCTTGAGAATCATCGGCGCGTATAGGAGGAAGTTCGGATATATCGCCAGCGTCTGCAAGCTCATCGATGTCTTCTTCTTGTTGGGCGCTTTTCGATATTGAAGGTGTCCCTGAAGTTTGCTTACGTCCCAAGTCGATAGATCGATTTTTCGGTGGTCGGCCCCTTCGTTTCGTGCCTGGTGTAGGTTGCGCAATAGTTTCTGTTGTGTCTGTATCCTTTGATGTGCGCCGCCGTGTTCGAGGACTCCCTGCTATTGGCGTTCCTTTCCTCTTGATTCCTGCGCTTGGTAATGGTGTGCCGTTTGTTTTCCTCGGGCGACCTCGTCTTCTCGGAGTCGCGTTAGGATCTTGATCCTGCTCCTCGATCGCTTTCTTTAACGGAACTGTCGTCGTAGTGGTGGCCATTTCTCTCCGTCGTGCTGCAGGCATGTAAGGACTGTCCTGGAATAATTTTCGACGCGCGCTGCTAGGCCCGGCCGACATGCTCGGTTCCTCGGTTTCGACGGTGACTAATAATCTCTGGGGTGCCTGATTATCTCCAACTTCGAGTTCGAAAGTCTGCCTCCTAGGCGAAGTTCCTACTCCGGCGGATGAATATCGGCTAGACCGTTGACTGCTGCGAATTATACGACGCGTGGTCGAAGGAGGTACAGCACTTAGAGGCTTGGTTTGAGTCCGAGGCGGCTGTTCAACGGTATCGTTAAGTGGATCTGGCGAGGACATAATATCCGCGCTGGGCGTGTTCATATCGACCACTGATTGCCAGCGAACAGTGAAAGAGTCGGAATCAGCGGCTAAGCTCTTGCGCTTTCGCATCGACGACTAATATTTTGGTGGTATTCATTCATGGAATGGAATGCAGAGTGAAGTGCCGAATGCATGAAGGCAAGCGCGCACTAACTATTACCATCTGTTTGTTGCAAAACCAAACCAACCCGCCGCGGTGTGGGTTAGGATCATTGACCGGGGTCAACGTGGCGGCACATGTTGACATTGGGCTCAGTTTGGACTAGCGTGGTTACAATCTTCGCATCTTTTGTTTCTCCCTGGTTCCGACGCTTTCACTCCCGGATCTTGGTTCTTGGGTGATAAACAGTCCTCAGAATAACTGCCTGATTAAGTTTAGCGGTCTTTAACTTGCACGCACGGTAAAGATGTCTAGTTTACCGGTCCATGTCTTTTGTCCCGTCCCCACGTCACATGCTGGGAGGTGACCTCATTTTCAGATGCGGAACAGTGGCCGACTTTTAGGGATGTCTGCTCGGAATCATGCCCCGTCCCGACCTCGGTATATTTAGAGGAGGACCTCCTGTACTTTGTGCCTTTCTCCTCTGTTACAGGAGGAGTCCCTAGGCATTTCCAGTTGAGACATCAGCCATTGCCGAGATAGACGATCTACATACAGTACATAATTAAGCACGGCCCCGCGCGCAACTAATAACTGTAGGTTCCCCAGGTTTTCAATAATACATTCCCCAGTTCATCTCTTTTTCCATCAATTCAATTCAAGCAACAAACTTTAACGCGCTTGTCGCTTACCCTTGCTTTTTGACAGTCACTTATATACTTCTCCAGGCGCCATCATGTCGGACAACATCGACAAGGAGACCACTCCTGAGATCGACTCCCCTGTCACAAAGGTCGAGATCACACCAACCAAGATTGAGATTGAGAAGGCGCCCGAGGCTCCCGCTATCCCTCAGAACGACAACGTCGCCCACGCTCTTGCTGGCGCTGGAGGTGGTCTCTTATCTATGATCCTGACGTAGGTTATCAGCGATGCCCGTGTCGCATTCCTAATGCGACGCAATGCGCTGACCACTTTTGAAGCTACCCTCTCATCACACTCTCTACACGCGCCCAGGTCGAGTCCAAGAAGGCCGAGAGCAAGTTCAGCGAGGCTGTTGGCAACATCATCGCTCGTGAGGGTGTCTCGGGTCTGTACTCCGGTATTAATTCGGCCCTCTTTGGTATCAGCATTACCAACTTTGTTTACTACTACTGGTACGAATGGACCCGCGCTTTCTTCGAGAAGGCCGCTGCCAAGGCTGGTCGTGCTGGCTCCAAACTCACTACCGTTGAGTCGATGATTGCCGGTGCCATTGCTGGCTCCGCTACCGTTATCATCACCAACCCTATTTGGGTTGTCAACACTCGAGTCACCACTCGCCAGCAGGAGAAGAAGAAGGATGTCGAGGCCGGCGAGTCTTCTCAGCCTGCCAAGGCTCCCAGCACCATCGGCACTCTACTGTTGCTACTCAAGAACGAGGGTCCTCAGGCTCTCTTCGCCGGTGTCATCCCGGCTCTTGTACTCGTCATCAACCCCATTCTTCAGTACACTCTTTTCGAGCAGCTGAAGAACACAGTCGAGAAGCGTCGCAAGGTGACTCCTACTGTCGCCTTCTTCCTCGGTGCTCTGGGCAAGTTGTTCGCTACTGCGATCACCTACCCCTACATCACTGTCAAGTCTCAGATGCACGTTCAAAGCGGTCAGAAGGAGGGTTCTCTTGCTGCTCTTTCTCGCATCGTGCGCGAGAGTGGTTATTCTGGTCTCTACCGAGGTAAGTTATATACTATTGGTCTTTCTTAGTAATGCGCTAACTGTAATCAACAGGTATTGGTCCCAAGATCACCCAGAGTGTGCTCACTGCTGCTCTTCTCTTTGCCTTCAAGGATGTCCTTTATGAGCAGACCGTGCGTCTTCGAATGGCTCAGGCCGCTCGCCGTCGCGTCGCTTAAACTACCTTAACGTTAGTTTAAACGCTGGTCCCACAAGACCCATATTGATATCAAAGTACTAAAAAACTCCAATCATTATCGATATTCGTCCCCATATCGAAAAGCATATACGGTGAGAATGCATTTGATTGTAATTTCAGAAAACGCTATTGTGGAAACGGCGTTGTATTATTTGGATTATGGCTTGCGGTCTGCTTGGGTTGAGAGTGGAGAGGCAGGCCTCTGCAGGATAGCTGGTTAAGGAGGTAACTCTCATTTGGATACCCAAATGTACGTTTGTAGTTTTGAAACACATACTGAATTTATTCCCTTGGTTTTTTTTGCCTCATTATACATCATTGAACGACTTAAACAGGAACTATGCGAGGCACAATCCACCAGTCATGATAACACTTGTCCGGTGTTGGCACCTCGGCCTTGATCTTCAAGTCATCTTCCCTCCTTTCCAATGCCTTCTGCAACGTTGTGATTGCGAGTCCCGTTGCGATGCACGCCTTCAGGGCATTCTTCTTGGAAGTGACCCACTTGTCGTGAGAACCAACCGCAAAAGCATCTCGTGCAGACATCTTGCTTAACGCCTCAAGTCCTTGCTTGGCACCCTTGAGCGCCCTCTCTGCATAATGAAGAATGTCTGCTGTGGGCGATTCTGGCTGTGAAGTTCCCTGTGTAAATTCTTGGAAGCTGGGTAAAGGTGGGAGACCGATCACAGCAAACGGTCTCATGCGCAGATCAAAGCGTAATTCATCGTTGCTGTACGGTCTGGGTGGAAGCTTGACCAGCTTGAGCCGCAGCAAGACGGTGTAAACGCATGAGAGCGCATCGGCTAATTCCCATGTGACAGCAGCATCGAGAAGCGTGAGCCGAACAAAGACAAGGGATCGCTCAAGTTGGCCATCGCCGGTGGGGTCGCGAGGTTTAGAGGATGCACGCGACTCCTCAACTTTCCGAACAATAAAGGACTCGATCCTTTCTCCATGTTGCAATCTCCATTTGGCGAGGTAGTTCAGATACCAGTACATACCGGCAAGTTCGTCTGGTTGGTAGACCTCCAACTCGAAACCGAGTTGCACGATAGTTTCCATCTGACGGATCTTGTACAGATACGTCCAGGACGATAGGGGAAGGGACCATGTCTCGACTGGAGCACTGTTTGTGCCTGTCAACCGTCTCATAGGCTCCTCGCTCAACTTGACTTGAATATTTTGATCGATCTCCTCGGCGTCAACCTGAAGATTTTCCCAATCTCTAATGACATGAGAAAGCGTACGTCGCACTCGACATCGATTCTGGCAATATGTCCTGAAGATATCGAGAAAAGGCTGCGCTGCTCTTTTACGGAACATCTCCATTTGTTCAGCAACTATGAAGCGGGGATCTTGGGGAAATTCGATCTCATCATTGTTGCGGTTAAGCTGGACGCTAGCTGGTAGTGTCACGATGGAAAAGTCGTCGTCTAGTATCTGGCGAATGCTCATGGACCCTAAAACCTCCATCTCGTTAAATAGGAAAGTTTGAAGCAGAGTCCGTACAAAGACCAGTGGTTGAGGTTTCTTGGCTTGAAAGTAATAGACAAAGTTCTAAGCATTGTCAGCATTGAATTGTTTAAGCAGGTCTCATATCTTACCTGTAGGCATTGGGAGTCGGTGTAGTTCAGAACATCGATTAGTTCAGCGCCGTCTGAGAAGAGTCTTGTCAAGTGTTCAAATGCATCTTCAAACTTTAGTTGTACAATCGGTCTCGGAGGCATAGTACTAGCAAGCTTCCTTTGGAGTTTGGCGCTGAAGGCATCATCGACAGGTCGGCCTAGATCATGGGAAGCCTTGATGCTTGGGAGGATGTCAAGACACTCTAGCCATGGTTTTCTCGCCACGTCGGGCTTTCTCATGTGTTTGGGACACTCTGTCGCTTTCAGGAAATACGATCTTAACTGTAATCGCTGGTCGAGTGCCTGTCTGAGATCATGGCTGATTTCGTCACCCAATGTGACGAGCAAAGTTCTCGCCTCTTGGATAGCATGCTGAATGTGTTCAGGTTGTATCTCTGCAAGAAGTGTTCGGTGGTATGTGTTTGTCACAAAGTCCTCTTCCTACAAAGGATGTCAGCTGATTCAGTATCTCGGCGATTTCCAGTCCTGCTCACCTCATAGTAGTGTTCGGACTTGATGCGCTCGTTGACATAACCACAAGCCTTGAGCAAACCAAGACAATAAGCCCTTAGAATTTCCAGCATGTTAGAGTTTCCAGAGGCTTCTTCAAATGCATTTCGGACGAAACGAGCATCTTGAACAGTCTGTGGCGTAGGTGTCAGAAGCGCTTCAGCATATATGCTGGTGAACAGAGTCTGCGACAGAGGGTATCCTTGGTGCCAGGCCATCTATAGACAAATTAGTTTTGTTTTTCTCCTTTGGTGTAAATTGTTCTCATACTTCATGACAGAGTAGCTGATCTATGATCCCCAGCACTTCCTCCGGAAGAAGTGGCCGACTAACGTCGTAGAGCTCCTCAAGTTCATCTGGTGACTCGACACAACCACTGTCCATCTTTGGGTCCATGATCTACGCACGTTAGCTTTGGGTCTGGTAGAGTGAAAATGGAAATCTCACTTCAAGGGCCGCGACGGAATCAAACAAGGTAAATAAGTCATCTTTGACGAGATCTCCAGGTGCAAGGACTGTGGTAAAGAGTCAGTCAGTCAATGGCGGGGTCATCATGTACCAAGAATGAAAACTCACTGTTGATAGCTTCTTTAAATTTATCTGTAATATCTACAGCGATTATTCCTGCCATCCCTATATCTGGGGGAGGCGGGGGCGGGGGTTCATATTGGTAGTTTAGCGATAATCTCGCAATATCTGTGCCGTCGAGTCAGAGTCAGACTTTGACATAATTCAAGGTGAGGCAAGGTAGGGTAAGTAGGTGTTGTTGGGCACCCACCATCAGGAATAACTGAGTCGTCCATATTCGTAGAGTAAGTCGAAAATAAATGCTATTATGAATCAATATTGTCGCCTGAGCACCATTTGCGCGTGTTGGTGTTTGCGTTGAGATTTTAGTATTAAATTAGATGTTGACGATAAGTTGGTTGAGTCGTGAGAAGGGATGGTCCTGTCTCTGATCGGTTGATGATGGCTCCACCACTACGTACTTGTTTGGAGATAGATTATTGAATCGTTTAAATTTTGGTCAAATACAATTTACAAAAATCATTGGCTCATAGAGACCTGTTAGAATTTGCATATAAAATCATGGCAGTTAATGTCATAACAAACTGAACTGCTACTAATATGTTGGTGGTTCTTCAAGGCCTTTTGTGGAGAGTCGGCAGTAGCCGGGTGCCCAGAAAGTTGAGATGCGTCCCGCTACCATCATGACAATACAATTTGTTCAGAGAACACGACAAACACTTTGTTTAAAGCAATTATTGCGTCGCAATTACAATCGTAGTTTTTGAATTGATTGATATATTGTAGCAATTCTTATGATACAGTGGCACCAGGTGCATGCGATCGGCGGTTCTTTGTGAATAAGTTCCATCTCATCCTAGCCGAGCAATCAATCCCCTTCAGGCGCCATGCTTCCAATATCCCGTACGCAATCATCTATCCGTGTCGATTTTCTTAGGCGGCGTTCTCGGCGGCGATGGCAGCGTTGGCAGTAGCAAGGTTCTGAGGCTCGCCCTGCTTTCCGTTCTGTTGAGGTAATTTACCCGTTAGTGATATTGTCGCTTTTCTCTATCGCTCATTCTTTTTCGCATCGCCTTACCTGCCACTTGGAGAATCGCAGATCCATCTCGCCTCGGCGCTCGGCAACGATTCTCTTGTCGTCCTTCAGGCTGCGGCGGACAACGCGGGCGGCGACGGCCAGGTAGCGGTTGTAGCTATCGGGAAAGACCAATGTTAGCTTCTCGGTGCTTGTTGAACGGGTCGCTCGACGGCAGGCGATAATTTCGGCAATGTCTGGGAGTTCAATTGACGTACCTAAGACCAGCGGCTCTCCACGCGGCGGGCATTTTGGCGGTATTGGAGGTTGGATTGGGAGGGAATTGGTTTTGGTAGTTTGGTGATGGCTGAATCTTTGCTCCGAATTACCGGACGACGGCAGAGCTAGAAATGGTAGCCTTAGGCCGCATTAGTCGCTGGAACCGGGAAACAGCCGGAAGTGATGATGTGTCACGTGATGCCAGATCGTCGTGTTAGTGCAGCGAGACTGGAAGATCTGGTAACCAATTTACAGTACAGCACCCTTGTTGTAGAGAATTTAATATTGCTTCAGAGAGATAAGATAATTCAATTGTTCTATCGACCTCATTTTTGAGTATCTTTTTTGTACTAGGTAACTAAGCTTGAGGCTAAGTTTCTTGCCTCCTCTTGGCCAATTTACAGCACTTACTTTACTTACCTGTCTTACAAGCTAAGAATCCTTCAACATTCCTTCACATCAAACATTTCTCACTTTCATAGATATTCAACGATGATAAATACAACAACATTCACTTTTAGTCATGCCTACTCGTGTCTTATTAAGCTTAAGCGAAACATGCTTATCCCAAACATGCATAGGTCGTGCAGCTTCAACTCAAATAATCTGTGAGACCACATCACCGAAAGCCAATAATAGCGGCATCAAAATAGCAGGGGCTACTACAGAGGCGGCCGCCCAATAAGCTTAAACCATTGGTCTTTGTGCTTATCTTGCAGCTCTTCAGCTCCTCCTCATATAAAGGAGAGAGGTGAGTTGTCTTTCGCAACCTCGCAAGTTCAATCACTTCTTTCAAAATGTCCTTCATACCTACTCGGCGTCGGCGACCGCAAGAGTTTACCCTTCCCAGTGGGAAAAAGGTAATCGCATCTCTTCCGGAAGATATTGATGAATTACGCAAAAAACATGGAGATCGTGACGATGTCCAGGTCGAGATTGTCATCCATGGATCACAAGAACATCACAAATATCTTAGAGAAACACGGGATCATCATGAAGGCCGCCGTCATCACTTTCGTCAAAAACATGGCCCTGCCTTTGATGAGTGGGAAGATATGCAATGTCAGCTTGATCTAGTTAACGGCCACCTGCAACGACTCTCCACCAACACATCCAATCTAAATGCTAATTTCGACAAGTTTGGCTATGGAGCTGAATTGAGGACTTACGATGATGATGAGCCTCCGCCCGGTGTTGACTCATCCAACATGTCTACGTCTGATACACTATCTGTTGCGTCCAGTGGTAGTCAATCTCGATTGGGGGAGACGATCAAGCTCTTCAAAAAGCCAGTTGTGAAGCAGTGGTTTCACAAAGGTCTACTGTGGCGTGCTTCAGAAAATACCGAAATCATGGCTATCGAGCTCTTCTTCGATCTTCTATACGGTAAGCATTCCAATACATTGTGGTAGCCATGTCCTAAATAAGAGTGATAGTCGGTATCATTCACGTCAATGGTGAACACGTCTGGGCAGAACCGACCGGTAAGGAGTTGCTTCGCTTTGCAATTACCTTTATTATGTCGTGGAAGATCTGGTCAGACATTACCTTGATCTTGAGTTGGTTCGAGACAGACGACGTCTTTACTCGGCTTGAGATTCTGTTCGAGATTGCATGTCTCTTGGGGTACGTTGACTTCCAAAGAGAAGAGCTATATGTCTAACTGGGCAGATTCTCAACCAACATGACCTACGCCTTCTACGAGGGAGAACACAACACGTATACAATGCTTGTGTCTTTTTATGTCGCCGCTAGGTTCAGAGGGATAGTGCACTTCTTATATACGGCTTACCTTCTACCAATGGTCCGCGGAGTCATGGTCTGCCAGGCCATCAACATCATTGTCCCTGCAACCATCTGGATCGCCAGTATTCATGTCGAGATGCCCTCTCGTCTAGGTCTTATCTGGGTTGCTATCGCCCTGGACATGTGTGGCCAAAGTATCCTAACCGGACTGTTTCAATGGGGTCGAACGACTTCACAGCCTAAAAGATTTGCCAGGTATCTTACTAGTCTTTTCGAATTCTTTCCAGCCGTCAACATCGAACATCGGGTCGAGCGGACCAACGCTTTTGTCTCTTTAGTATTTGGGTACTCTGTCATGGGCCCCATGTTCCAGAGCCATGGAGGTTATGCAGTTGATGTGTTCCTGGGTAAAGCTGTTCTTGGGCTCTGCCAGGCTTTTGTCTTTAACTGGATTTACTTTGATGTTGATGGAAGCAACATTAACGTACATGCCATTAGGCGGGCCGTATATACCTGTGAGTTTTCATTTTCTTCTTTTCCTCTCCTTTTCTAGTCCGATATGGTTTTGTTAACAATTCAAGCTTCGATATGGCACTATGCGCATCTTCCTTTCATCATGAGTTATATCCTTGCGTCTGCTGGATTGTCCAAACTCGTTCTGGTTGCCGACACTCCTGGAGCGAACCCTGAACACTTGACAGATCACTATATTGAGCGCGCAGAGCCTGAAATTGCCAATGGTATCAGGTACTTCTACTGCCATGGTCTTGCTATCGCATTGTTCTTTATGGGAGTCATATCAGCCTGCCACGACCACCGCCATCCAGCAACTCGACGTTTGTCCAAAAAGACTCGGTTGGCCAACCGAACGCTTGTGTGCATTATCTTGTTCTGTCTTCCCTTGGCTACGAGTCTCAACTCTTTGAATCTTATATCCATCACGCTGGGTTTGACCATCTGGGTCCTGCTTCTGGAGCTATTTGGTAAATCGTGCCGCAGTGACCCTTTTATTGGTGAAAAGAAAGGGTGCACGGTGCGGTATAAGTGCAAGTGCAGTAAGAAGGATCTTGAAAATGCGAATTTGGATGAGAAGGCCAAGACTGTTTCAGCGGAAGTGCTCGAGCTAGGACCTAAAGAGAAAACTGCGGTGGCTGATGTACAGGACTGAAGGGAAGTATGAAAGATAGGAATGGTATCTATGCTGGCACCAGTGTACCGGAAAAGCTAGCCGCTAGAAACACAAGAGACGAAATTAGTAGGCCAGCTTATGTTACTTAGATTATACTCCTTAGGCAATTTATTTTTGTAGTCCAAGCTCAAAGGTCAACTTCTAGGTAGGTTGGTTACTAGTCACAACTTCATTCTAAAGACTATATTACCACTCAGCTCGGCTCCCGCTGCTTATCTAAATACATGATCTCACCCATCAGTCACCTCTTCCAAGATTTAGGGACCGCCAGAAGCACCCCCCATGATCGCAATAGCCTGATGCATCCTCCTCCTATCAACCTCCTTCTTCAACATAGATATACAGCTTGTCGCAGCAAGGATTTCCATCTCGTTCCGTTCCTCCTTTCTGTCCATCCACTCACGCAGATCAAGCATAAGTCGCCCTCCATTCCCAGCAGTACTCCTCTTGGAACCGGGAGTACGAAGTCCACTGCTTCGCACAAACTGCCCAACCTTGCGTCTTCGCTCCTCTTGTTTCCCACCTGCGACTGCTACCTTGATCACCTGGTCGAGAATAAGTAGACAGTCGACTTGCTCGCCGACAGAGGCTTGCGCGGCACGACGTTCAGCGCGGGAACTATATCGCCATTCGAATGTGCCAAGATGAGTTCGCATAATTACGCTGCGGGTCAAGACACCCTTGCAGCTGATCTCTATATCCTCTGTTTGCCTGTTCTGTGAGATTTCTGCCTCGAGGCGGATCTTGGGAGGTTTGCCTGGTCCAAAGCGATATGTTGTCGTGCAGAGTGGTTTTTGTGAACAATCATTTGCTCGAGCTAAGAAGCATGATCCTGAGTTTCGAGCTGGTCGAACAGAGACGTATTCTGCTTCCTCGATGCCTCCTGTTGGTGCGACGTTGAAAATGTAGATGGGATCTGGCTGTGGGGGTAGAGGCAGCCTGATGAGAGGCAATCCGGATGCTTGGATCTGAAGTTGCTTTGTAGGATGGAAGTCGGTTGCTTTAGGAATTAAGGAGTCTCCGTTGTTGTATATGTTTGTGTACTCGGGAAGAGAGTTTGTAGAGGACGATGCAGGTGAAATGGGGGGTAGCTCTATGGCTTCGATTGATTCATAATCGGGAGGTAGATACAAATGTGCAGAAGAACAGCCATTACTATGTAACTCTGAGTGAGAAATATTTTCAATCTTTGTAGCCATTTTGTCAATTTTTGGAAGTATTGATCAAAAGATGTCTCAGGTGTTGTAGTGTCAGTCGTGTAAGTGTCGTTGAACACTCTTCCATATCTCCATCTCGAGGCAGGAAGAGGCGGTATATATACTACACAACTTCCCTTATGTCACCTGAATATGATAATGATTCACACAATTGGATCTTCGCTGAAACCGAAGAATACGGCGCAATATTTCTCGGAGAGCCCAAGGCATCTTTCAGCCCTGTGACCATGATTGGTGCATCTTATGATCAGCACCCCCACACAGAACAATACGACGAATGCGAGAAACGATATGTGGGGGGCTTTGCTGAGGCAGTGCCGATGAGAGAGAATAAAGGCGAAGAATGAGGTAATCATACATATTTACCTTTGATACTATCGTCAGGGGCTTAATACTGCGAACGTTATGATATAGAAAATAAATAGATAGCAAGTAACATGATCATTCTCTTTGACGTGAGTAGTATTAAGCTTTCTACACCCCCAGTCCCTCGTCTTCGTCCCTCATGCAACTCTCCCAAAGAAAGTGATATCATCATCGAGCTGCTCCTCCACCCACATCGGCCACTGATTATAAACCTGGTGCTCTGGATCAATGCTACGATTGAGATACTTCAACCACCGCGAAAACCCAGGATCAAGATCCGGCTTCCCCTCTCGCTGATCAGGAGGATACTTGCTAGAAACGTTACGATCCTGTCTGCTGATGGGCGTTATGATTTCATTGATAGCAACCCAGTGTGTGTGGAGGAGCAGCATGACTTGGTTATCCGGATCAATAAGTGCTTGGAATGTGTCGTGTGGGAGGAGCATCCACCATCCGTATTGTGATGTGTATGCTTTGTATGCTGTGAAACCGAGTCAGTTGGATGCCGCTTGTGTTTTGCGCTTAAAGACTCACCATCCCAGGAGTTGACGTATAGCTTCTCAACCATGGTCATGAGATGCTGATGATACTCAAGCTCCACTTCCTCCGCGCATAACGGTCTGAGATTCGTAAGAGCCTCAATCGCAGAATCTGTGAATCCCTTGGGAATAAGCGGAAGACCTTGCATCAGAGGCTCGAGCAACGCATCCTGCTCCTGCTCAAACATGTTGTCAAACATAGGTTTGATACCACGAAACATCATCTGCATCCCTACAATCATGATTCCCCGAATAAAAGTTAGATACTCGGCCAATCCGTCATCGAGACTGACAGATTGGAATGTCAGGGCAAAACAGGTAGCCACCATGGCGTTGGCTTCCTCGTAGTTCATTGAGGATTTGGTGGTTTCTGCAAGGCGTTTCTTGATGGCTCTTATGGCTTTGATACGATGGTTCATGGCTGATGGTAAGATGCTGGGGTCGTTTCTCATGAGTTCGGATGCGGAGAAGCCGAGAATGGCGTGCATGAGATATTCGTTCTGGTAGTATTAGTTTACAAGTTCCCTATACACATTGATGTAGCATACATTGTGCGCAATGCATGGTATTTCATGGGTCCAGATATCCTCTTGCTTTAGAGGATGGTGAGGATAGCATTGTGTTAGGAAGTGCTGGAAGAAGCGCATGTCCTGAAGACTGAACAACGGAATCTGGTGATGTGGCTGCAGTCCATCTTGGTCAGTCAGTCACAAATATTTGTAAATGAACAAATACCTGATGAGTTATCTGTGGCGTAGACGGATATTCGCATTTGAGTCCCGTCTTGGTACAATGTCCACAAGCAGGATGAGTCTCTTGACACTTGATACACGTTAACAAAACAACCAACTAACTAGGACAAGGCACATAACATACCTTGATACGTCTTCTCTTGCAGTTATAGCATCCTCTCCTGCTCTTTGTATGACCTCTCCGCTCAAGTCTTTGTTTCTGAGCCGAAGGTTTCCGAACAGCGACTTCGCTGCTGGATCCTGAAGTTGACCTTGGCGGTGTTGCTTTGTCTGATGAGTCAGAAGTTGACTGTATTTGACTTTGAGCGCTTTCTCCAAAGGTCATATCGTCTGCTTGGAGGAAGGCACTGTAATCAAAGTCTTGGTCGGGGAACGATAACATTCCTGGGCTGAATTCTTGTGTCATATCCATTTCAAGGTATTGCTGGGTGCGATACAAGTCTAGTAAACGATCGTATGTCCATTCAGAAATTATCGATTACTTCAACCGACTCACTGACTCTTGAGAGGGATAAAGAAAGTGAGGTCTTGTTATTCGCAAGGCATCAACTACTTGACAGTTTCAACATGGCGAATCAGCATATGATGTTGTCACGTGTAGAAGCGTATAGTGGACGATCCTATCAGAGTGGCTTGAACTCTGCCACAACTAATTTAACAGCTTGTTCTATCATTCGCTGTTGTCTTGATTCTCCCTAACAAACAGGGCGCACGCCTGACGGGTCATCATTCAGCCGCTTTCTCGCATTATCATGCCTATTTGGGAGGCTGTGCTATCCAACTATTCCCGTGTGTTGATAGAAGTTGGCTTTGAGGTTGAGAAGTGGATATTGTATTTTACAGTTTTAACCGTTTAATGACGTCTCTTTGCATGTTTCCTTAAAACGTAAAAACCTCGACATCTCCATTTCTGAAGCGGGGCCCAAGACTTTGATTAATACTGTATTGCCGTTGCTGGCGTTTAACTTTATCCCAAACTCAGCAACGACAACGGCCCATAATTCAATATCAATGTCAGTGTCAATGTCGATATCATTGCTTTTGCTGTATTGTTTACCCTGAACCTCAAGATGATACGTTCTGCCACCCTAGACATGGATATAATAAACGCGCGCCTATGATCGTCAACATCTCATTTCCCAAGAGCTAGAGCCCGGCCCTCCCATCAACGCAACGATTGGTAAATTATCCCCGCGTAGATCGCGTTATTTAGCTCACCTGAAGTTTTAAGCCATGTTACGGTGTGCTTCTATTTCAAGATCTCACTTATTTGTCGCCGTTCACCGTTTATTTTATGTTGATCTCCCTTGTTGGTTCAGTTGAGGCTCCGTGAAAGATCGCCTCTGAGATAGCAGACCCAACTGCCTCACTAATGATAAGACTAATCAATCGTGACTTATTCAATGCTTGGCCGCGATTATAGTTGTGATATGGATAGAGCTGTACAGAAAAGCATCCGGCAGATATTCTTCCTTCAGCGCGAAACTCCGATAATTCTTCTCGCGTGTCTTACCCTACACCCCAAAAACAAACCAACATTACTAGGCAGTAGTTTTAACTCTCAACCTCAGATTGAATCGTATAGTTCATGATAGATATATCATCTCGTCTAGTGAGACAAGTCCACTGCCATTTATGGAGGCCTCTACATCTCCAAGCTCTGTGGGTTCGCGACCACCGTGACAGTTCGTGTTATTCCCAGCAACCATGTAGAGTCCAGAGCACCGATTCAACATCCCCAGACCGCAGCGGGGACACGGGACAGAGCGCTCGTATAAACAACAAGACTAATATCCCATGGGTATCGTAAAGAGAGATTAAACATGCCTTCCAGAACTCATCAATACGGTGCATTGGAAGGAACCAGGATTCTTCAATGTGGAGAGCTATGGAGCCCTATTAAAAGTTGAACAGAGTTGTCTTCAGGGATCTCCTGACGCGATCTCGACCCAAGATAAGATGAGATGCCCCATAGGTCCATAACTTATGGGCTGAAATCACAATGATCAACACTATCAACAGCCGGTCACTTGAGAGACCAAGATTGTTGTGTTTACAGTGAGGCTAACCCGGAGGTAAGCAAGTAAACAATCCAATACCCCTTAGTTTTTGGTCGAAATCAAGAAAAGACGTGCCACACAAGGAACAAATTGCAACACGTCAGCTTGACCGCCACATGCCGATAGTTCAGTTGCCAAGACGAAATGAAGAAGAAAGTCCGTGACACACTTGTTAGTTTGCCTGCATGCACAAAGTATGCTTAATTGTCTTCTCTTTGTGCCTGAATCCTGATACATGCAGGAAAATGCAACCATTTCATTATGCACAGGAATCACAAAGACTGTCACAAAGAAAAAGACGAATTATACTGATACACGTTAACAAAGAAGAAGAAAAGAGAAAAGAAAACCCTGCATTAGTAGCGCATTGTATTTTTCTTGTGCGTTCTTGGACCACAAAGCCAAGTTGTCCATGTGGAGATAGCACGGTTGAGAGTGCAACCCTCTACCCTTGGTGTGCTTGGGTTGTTGGACCGGGGAATCGAGAACCAAGCTTTTTGAGCCATTTTTGGCTCGACCGTGGTTCGTCCGTTCCGTTTTCAGCGTAACCTTTGACGGGATCACTGTACTCGAGGGCCGGATCCCAGAGTCAGTTCTCGGGAGGCAGAAGTGGTAGAATATAGACAAGGATGAATCATGAAATGTCATGTCTTGTTCGTGTGGCGGCGGGACGTAATTTCGGAAGCTGTTTCACGCGGTGGATGCTAAGTTGGAATTAGGCTTAGTAGCCGACGTGGCCCAGCCCTTGTGCGATGGTTCAGGTGTCCCAAGAGGTTGGTTTGGGAGACTTTGGAACAACTCCAGAAAAGCAAGCCAAGCCAGCCATTTTCTGGAATTTGATTTTTGGTGGTGGCAGTTTGTGCGTTGTCGGGTCTTGTGTGCGTCATCTCGAGTTAATCATGCGTCGTGGTGTGAGGCAATTGGAATGACCAACAAGGTCCGGTGATGAATTGTAATATTACAGGTAATGCTTCTCGTGGTCGACGTCTTGCAGGTCGTGCATTCGCAACCTTGGCTAGGCTTGGCATGTGAATAAGCATGAGAGCAAGGCGAGCCATCATCAAACATCCTGGGTAGGATCAGCTGCCTGCCTGCCACCCAGTAACTACAGTGTAGGTGTTGTCCGACCGCTTGCTGTAAAGGCGTTCTCGAAGGCAGCTGAACGAGATCCAACTAATTCAAGTGCCGGCAGGAAACTCGGTCGGTCAAGCTTTTACTGTCTTGGCTTAATCTCTGCCTGAGAACGGGGACCGTTTGGTTTCTTATCCGTATAGCTTGGTGGATAAAGTGAGCTTTGATGTGGAATTGTCGAGTCAGTTAATCGGGGACGAGCGTCCTGTCACTGCAGTGCGTTTATTGTGTCAGCATCGGTCAGTCTGCAGAGCACTCACTGTATTACAGTGGTACATAGTAAGTAGTAATTGTGCCCCAAAGAGGCCGTACTGGATCATTCCATTAAAACATCATTGGGCCGTTTGCGGTCTTTTTCGTTTCCTCACACTCGTTTTTGTGTTCCTGCAGATTGGTGTGGTAAGGAAATCTGGACCTGCAGTGTTAGACCAAAGCCGGATGAAATAGCGCTGCTCATGGCTGTTTCAGTGCAAGCATAAATTCACCTGACTGGTTGTGCTTGTGTTTGTGCCGTCTAATGCATCCACTGCCACGTTGACCCATGTTTTTTTCTTTTACTCGCCGTTGCTCTTGTTGTCGTTGACCTCTCAGTGAGAGCGGTCGGATCACCCAATCGGAAGGTGACTCTATGTAACCTGAGGCGCCAAACAAGGGTTAGGGGGATGCCCCTGGCATAAGACCCGCTACATGTCAGGGGTATGGCGTACCCGGCCAAGGTTCCACTCAGGCACGGGCGCCAGGAACAGAAATATTCGGCCAATGGAAACACAAGATCCTTCCAAGCATCTCACCTGAGCCCACTAGAAACGCCCCAAACCGGCCCCTGCAGTGGAGGCTCTAAATAGTGCAGGTGGAGACCCCTCTTGCCAGTCTTAGAAACAAAGATACCAACAATCAGGTGAAGACTCGGGTATCTCCATGGATCGTCAGCAGGCGAAAAGATACATTCCAGCCCGCTCGATCCAAAGTACTCACCTTTAAACCACACCACTCACTCAGGCCTGCTCACTTACGAGGAACTCCTTGTTCTTAAACCCTCCAAAGGCCCCCCATTTGTTTCGAACTTCCCTTCCCCTTCTCTCCTTCATCTCGTCAACCCTCGCTCGATCAGTCGTTCGCCCTTCATTAAGAACTATCTATTTGCGTCTTCGATAGATCGCATCCACACTCTCTCTAAACCGGCCGTGCCGATCACATAACTACCAACTTACACCTCGATCTTTTGTGTGTCGTTGCTTTCACTCCTCAGTGATCAACTCCCCGAAAATCAATCCACACTCATTATAAAGTCGACTGCCGACGATCCAAAACACCGGGTTTCCTTCGATCCTTACTCAATCAGTCACTACCAGTAACATCAGTCAAGATGATCGCCAACAAGCTCACCGTCCTCGCTGCCACTGCTGCTCTTCTTGAGCCTGCTCTTGCTCTCGGCCACCGTCACGGCCGTCACCAGCACAAGCGTGACCAAGTCGTCGCTACCATCGACGGCCAGGTCGTCTCTTGGGAGAACAACTACTTCGGCCCCGGCGGCGCTGCTCCTGCCGCTACCCAGGCTGCTTCCCAGCCCGAGGCTCCTGCTGCTCCCGCTCCCGCTCCCGCTAAGCCTACCACCATCATCAAGGTCGCCAAGCCTTCTCAAGCTGCCAAGGCTGCCTACGAGGCCCCCAAGGCTGAGGAGAAGGCCGCTGCCCCCAAGAAGGTCGAGCAGGTCAAGGAG
Organism: Fusarium poae; assembly: GCF_019609905.1. Classification (NCBI taxonomy): domain Eukaryota; kingdom Fungi; phylum Ascomycota; class Sordariomycetes; order Hypocreales; family Nectriaceae; genus Fusarium; species Fusarium poae. The sequence goes on from NC_058399.1 coordinate 892,804, forward strand.
GTCAAGCAGGTCAAGGCCGCCAGCATCCCCAAGAAGGTCAAGACTCCCTCTGCTTCTCCTTCTTCCGGTGGCTCTGCCGGTTTTTCTCACAAGCGTGGTGTCTGCTACAACAACGTCGACCTCGCCAACACCTTTGCCTCCAACTGTGAGAACTGTGGCTGGGGTTACAACTGGGACTCTGAGTCCGGTGGTCTTGACAGCGGCCTGAACTTCATCCCTACCCTCTGGTCCGATGATCCCGTCCACGTCGACCGCTTCGCCTCCAACTGCGCCAAGTCCCTTACCAACGGCGCCAAGGCTATCTTCTCCTTCAACGAGCCCGACAACGGTGGCCAGGCTCACATGACCCCTGCTGCCGCTGCCGCTGCCCACATCAAGCTCCTCAACCCTTACGCTGGCAAGGCCCTCATCGGTGCTCCTTCCATCTCCAACAGTGGTCTCCCCATGGAGGGTCGTGAGTGGCTCGAGAACTTCGTCAAGGAGTGTGGCGACGACTGCCACTACGACTTCTGCAACGTCCACTGGTACTCCGAGGTTGAGTACGGTGAGACTCTTTTCGAGCACCTCGAGAAGTCCCACGAGATCTGTGGCGGCAAGCCTATCTGGCTCACTGAGTTCGCCCCCAAGGGCTCTGACGAGGCTATTGCTTCTTGGCTCGAGGAGGCCATCCCTCGTCTTGAGGCTCTCGACTACCTTGATGCCTACTCTTACTTCAAGGTCGAGACCGGTATGCTCATGACCAGCGAGACCGAGATGTCCAAGTACGGTAGCGTCTACGCCTCCGCTTAAGCTTACCAAAGCTTAACGGTCGATGATGCCACCAGTTCTTTTTAACACTTCTTGTACACTCGCTAGGGGGATACCCAACTGTTCAAATTGACTTTTTTATCGGAAGGAGAGGGGAGGATAGAGATTTTACATGGCGCCCGTTGACTTCTGTACATATTCTGCATCTAGGTGACCTGGATCTGGCTTTTTACCACACCGTTAAACCAGTGTCCCCGTTTATTCTACAACGGTCATCCTACCTACCTTTTTATTACCAGTTCCGGGACCTCGCACACTTACAAAAAAGGGGGCTTTGCAAATAGACACAATTTCCTGATTTTATGCAGTTTGATAGACCACTTTAGCGCGCAGATACATCTACGAGCTACGATGACAATGAATAGCGATTTAACTGCTCCAACCACCTTTACGTCTGTCCTCGTGATGAATGCATGTGATATTTAAATGTCTTGATTATACATCATAATGTTTCACAACTTAGATCTCTCTCAGCCTCTGAATCACGCGACCGTTGAGAAAATCTACGATCAAGATCATGTCTCGATGCATCCGTAAGGCTGGTGGGAGTTATGGAATGCTATGCCATGGCGAAGCACGGGAGATCTACATCTGTGTCGTATACCATTCCACCGACAAGATCTGAGACTTTCATTCCAACTTATGTACTTTTTAATTCATCGAGAGAGGATCCAAAATAATCGAGGTTACTGACTAACTTGATCTCTTTGCCACAGTATTCATCTTTGTTGTGTCGAATAAGGATGAAGAACGACCACGCTTTTATCGCTATTTTTGTAGAGCTTGTGTTTCGATATGAATTTTTATTAAAATCCTGTTTAATAATCCAGTCCTATGATCTTAGTGGACTTTTTACTATTGTGTTGTTGGGTGTGTACTCTTATAGTTGCAGCTCCTTTTTATACACTTTCGCATGATAGGATGGTACATCACTTAAACAAGGATTCATCAAGAGGAGTGATAATACAAAATATATAATTAGTTAGCCAAGCTTATACAACGCTCGGTAATATCTACAACAAACATTTGGGTATTTCGCTTCCACCTCTATATAACCTTTTGACTGTCCAAGAATCTTGCCAACGCCCCTCCCCATTTGTACCATAGACCCTGTATAACTCCTTCTCTATAGATCGTACTCATCATTTGTTTAGTTCAGTGGTCGTGAAAAGGAAAGTGTTTTTGTTCGTTGGTGGTGTTGTACTCTGCCACCTTGAATATGGGTCTGTGTCGGCTCAGAGGCATCCATTTTGCCTGGAGAATAAACCGCTGGGCGTAGTGGGAAATCACGCTCAGAATCGCCAATGGTCTCGATATCATCATCGAGAAGACTTCCTTCACGGCCGGGTGTAGGCTTGATCTGGCGGTGGATGGTCGTGGTAACGACAACACCACTGCTGACCTTAGTGACTTCTGAGCCAGCATCGCTTGAGAAGGCGACGGCACCTGGTGACACGAGGTTGGTCTCATCGTCCATGTCATGACTGTTGTTGGGAGCCTTGGAGGCTCGGATGTTGCTCATTTGGTGAGCGGCCGATGATTGTCTGCCAATGTAGCTGTTGTCCAAAGCGGCCGAGTTGACCTGACTGGAAGATCCAGCATTGTCACGGGAGGTGACCCATTGAACGACAATAGCTGAGAAGAGCACTGGGTCTTGTTAGTTTACAGTTTGCAAGTTTCGACATATCGACATACCATCGCTGTTACAGCACATGAGACACACCCATCCGGGCTCACCGTTGAGAACCATCAGCACCGTTAAATTACTACAGAGTTTGTTAGTTCAAGTTCTGACAGATGGGTAGCAAAGAACATACACAATACTGCTTGTTAGGGTGCAGCAAGCACCGACGAAAGTACGCATGGCGACGTTACGGAGGCGAGTGTTGGCACCGGTCTTTGGCAGATTCTTGAAAGAATAAAGGTCTACGCTTTTTGTTAACACACGTTTCGTCTAGATTCGTTGTAACTTACTCTTGAGGGGAATGAGGAAGAGGATAGTCAAGTAGACGTTGACGATAGCATCGAAAGCGATGAGAGGAATCATTGAGATCTTTTCCATTCCGATGAAGCACTCTCCGTTGACGATTCTGGCAATACGACTGTAGAGTATTCTGGTTAGCTGACTGAAAGGGGCAAAAAAAGGAAACTCGTGGTTTCATGGGCCGGCTTACTAGATAAAGTTCATTACCACAACAACACCATAGCCGACCAGGAGAGTGATTATGTTGAACAAGTAGAGTCCCGAATTTCGTCTTCGCGTAGTAGAGCTTCGGATAACGTGCTGTTTACTGTTAGACTTCTCGATTGTCTTCCGATCTGTGTCCTGTTACGTACCGCTTTCTCAACGAGGAAGACGTAGATGAGCTGCCTTTTTGTTAGTCATGGTGTTTTGTGGCGCGATATACGATGGAACTCACAATCTTGGTTGTTACATAGCAAACCAGGCATAGAATAATTGCTCCATGGCAGATGTTGAAGCTAGTATTCAGGCCAAAAACTTGTGTGAGAATTGCCGATGTAAAGACGAACCCGTATGAGTCGAAGTAGATGATCAGAACGACTACCTGTCGTTAGTATTCATACGCCCCGACTGGGGTAACAAGGTACTTACGCCAGGCAACAAATGGTAACCTTGCCCACGATCTAACTGCAGTGATTCTCTGGACTGTCCCATCATATATGTCAGTTCCCAGCCCCAAATATTATCCGAATCGTAGTGACGACGTACAGAGAAAGATTGATAAGACCGAGACGGAGGCAAGCGAGACGATAACCGACATAGTATCTCCGCCTATAGGGGTGGCTTTCGGGATGTAAGCCTCTCGAGGCATGATGGAGTTCTGCGGAGCCATGGCGTATCGAGTATATGGCAAGCAAGATATCCAAGTAAGGTCAAATGGATGCGAAGTGCACCTTTCGTATACAGACCCGTCAATATATGATCACAGAATCAAGAACAAGAAGCTCAGAACTTAGCAGCGGCGAACCTGAGCGTATTATAGAAAGACCAGTCGAGAACGACAACAAGAGCCAGAGAAACTAAAACACCAAAAACAGTAAGTGGCATAGAGTAGAGCGAAAGACGGTGCTAAAGGTACTACCTACGCTATGGCTTTTGGTAGCATAGACTTGGTTTAGTCTAAGGAGATCTAGCCAAAGACTAAATCGTGGCTATTAAGTAAAGTGAACAAGCCACGAGTCTCACCTTCCCGACTGTGCGGTGCAATGGCCGTTCCTTCCTCGTAGTGTTGGTCAGCACCACGTCAAATGTCTACTGGTCTCGAAAGCACCTGCCTAACTTTAGGGCAGGTAGGAACGAAGGAAGGAGTGCTATCCCATGATGCCTGAAACTACTAAAGGGTCTGGACAATGTCTTAGACAGCTAACTATCAGTCTAAGCTCTTCACCATCATATTGCTAACTAACCACGAGCAATCCTCTCAAAACGGAAATATCCAAATATTGGAAGCTGTTGAGACTACCGCAGGTACAAACGCTGCTGCGTTCCCCGATTAGCATCGATTCTCAGGGACATTTCACCAGGAACTAGTCCACCGATCGGCGCTCCCAAAACTAGCAAAGGTTAACGGAATGTCGCCAACCACGAGAGAGTAAGAGAGAATAAGGTTCGGACCCGTCGGTTACCTGATGAGCCATCGACGGGAACCCGATCGAGTGGACACGGGGAATAGGGGATATTGACGAATGAACAAGAAGTTTCCCATCAAAGTAATCCATAGCGGAGGACCCGAATACCTCATATTCTTGGCAGGCAACTGCTTTGCGTATCCATGGATCCAGGGAATAAGCCTGCTCTGTCAGTTCCTTTCCCAGCAATCCAACGAGTATAGCCTCTGACATGGCTCAGCAGAGCATCATCGCCAAGACACTACCTAGTATGCTTCAGGTTATGTCGATGGCGAACAAATTCCCATTTCGGACTATATGATATACAGACCCATCGAGACCATGGCTCAGACTTGTCGCTAGGCAATTATCTGTGTTCAATGATGGCAGTTGTTAATCTCCTGGAAATTATCCAAGATCTCCTGCGAATGGTGATTGCAACGGCATAGAACAAGCCATCCCTTTTCGATTGATTTGCAACGGTACATATCTTGTGGCGTACATTGCGTGGTGCACAGAAAGTGAGCGAAGCCGACTGATTTCGGGTGACTGGACAGGACTCTTGCTGAAATCGACAACGCATTGACCCGACCTTACCATTTGTCAAGTGCGAGCTAGGCACGTCGGAAACGAATACCGGGATGTACTACGGATATTTCTTGGTCCGTTTTTGTATACTTGTAAGTCATGGTTGATCATACAATGCGTCAGCTGTCAAGACATCTCTGCATACACTGACTACCTGCGTTGCAGGATGGGATGGCGATTACTGAACATGACACTTGCCAGATGAAGATAGTAACACACTGAAGTAGAAACTCACCAACCAGAAAGTGCTACCATGAAAATCTTTCCTGTCGTATGAAAGTCTCAGCGAAAATCCTTCCACACCCCCGGAACCGATCCAGACACTTTTTCCCGAACAATGTACACTAAACCTCCCAGGCAAAATTAGACAAGCAAGATTCGGAATCGTCCAAGTCTTGTTATTGGTCCATCGAGGATCAAGAGTCAGAAACACCTAACAAGTCAAATGATTTACCGTGCCTTGACTCAGTAGGAATTGAAAAATCTCTGTCCCCAGTTAAGATATCGCTGTTGGTATTGTGGCTGATGTCTTAAACAGAACCGCCGGGTGAGGCAGGCTATATCCGTACACACATCTACTAAGCAAGATTAAACTCGCCAAGCCTCCCTTGTTCCCTTTTAGAGTGATAAAGGCGGCAAAGAATCAGTAGAAGGATTTAGTTAGTCGGATAATTATATTAACTCAAAGACGCTACATACATGATAGGTAAAAGACAAGCAATACTGAAGTCAGGGCGCTGGGCTCGACCAGGAGCTAGTTCAGATGCGATCAAACTAGTTCGATATATCCTTCTCCACATCAGATCTGTTGGTTCTGTATATTGATCTTGATAGTCTGTGCGTTGTGTCTGTATGCAACTTATTCAAGCTGTCAGAATACACATGACCGAATTAGTAGAAAGACATGTTTCTTTTATTGCTTACATGATCTGCAGCTACTCCGTATACAGACGTTGATCTGCGGACCTACGTAAGGAAAATTGATCCCGCTTGTTGGAGATATTTAAGGTTTGTCCGTGCTGGCTCATGATCATCCTTGGTCTATGCAGTACGCAGTGTATCCGTAGCTAAATAGTTCTTTATCTGCAGTGCTCGACGTCTGATTCCTCGAATACATCATATCAGATGTAATGCGTATTATATCAGTCACTTAAAATACAAGATCAACGAGTAGAGCAGAACGTAAAGACACATTATAAAATCTGTGACTGACATGACATCGATGTCAACAGCACATTGGAAGAAAAAAGCCATCTTTATTATGCTTCAAGCTCGGACTATTGGATGAACAACCATCACGATATTCAATCGTAGTCATATCTTTCTTCTTCACGATTAACTCTCCACCGTGTCATCGGCGTCAAGCCGCAACGGCAAAACCAACAATTTCTCAAGCCACTTCTTTCCCCTATACCCAAAGAGTTGGCACTGTCGGACCCTGATTCGTAGGGCTGTTGGCTGCGAAAAAGGACCCTTGCATCGTGGGGAACACTGCGGACGGATGAGCCCTTGGACTGCATTGCCGAGTCCCGTCAGACATTTGACACATGACCAGTGGGTTAGCATGTCGACGCAGGCTGAATATCCCTGTAGCATCAATCGATACAATTAGTCACATTAGCTTCACAACTGGGCACAGATCTACTCTGAGGCTTCTTGTCATCATTGTTCTTGTAGAGCTTCAATTTCGTGTCAGTATGTAATCATCAAGGTATCATATTTCCAGAAACATCTCACGAATTGATCGTCAGGAGATGATCAACAACAGCAAACCCTAATGTGCAACCCTCCAATAAACGCCGTGCCATACCGCCCATTTACCCATCATTCCTCAATTCCAACGCCGAGTTCGAATATTCTTTTCTTCTGTCGCAACGGTCGGTCAAGGCATACCTGAGCATTTGCGCCACCTCATCGTTTCGAAGCTTCGATCAGCCCGATCTGCGGTCTCAGCCTTGAAAAACGTATCGACAGTGATAGATCCCCCAGCGCCAATTTGCGCCATGTAAGCCTTCATTCTGCTCCCTAGTGCCCGCGCTGGTCATCTTCGTTCTCCATGGCTTGAGCTCGAGTGCGAATTCGAAACTTATCTCTCAGCCTTGCCGCAAATCGTGCACTTTGGCCTCGAGATTCTCCATCGGCAGCTTCAGCCACGCTTGCTCTCTCTTGGTGATCGGTCTCATTGGCTACCGTCCGCATACGCCTTAACGCATCCATTTGTTCTTCTACGGTACCTTCTCGAAGGCGGTTGATATCGAACAAACGAGATAGTCTGTTACGGTGCGATGAATGAGGTGCATCATTCTCTGCACCATCTTCCAACACCAAAGGTGGTGGCAATGAACTGGAATCGCCAGCAGCCCCTTCTTCAGGCGCAGCGCCCTTGCCTGGTCGCAAATCATAACGACTAGAAAACAGGTCAGTATGATACTAAACTCGGTCACTGTACAGTGTCGAAATCTTGACTCACCATAAAGGACACGTGCCCGACACGTTGATCAACCACGGATCAACACATGCGGGGTGGAATTGATGCTTGCAAGGCAAAACACGAACATCTTCGCCAACTTTGAAGTCCTCTGTGCAGATAGAGCATTGCTGGCCGCTCGTCTCGTCTCCGGCACCTTCGGGAGATGATGACGTTCTAGCCGCGGCTGATACGGCATCGGTGTCTCGGGCAGCTGCCGTAACTGCGTCAGAACGTTGCGTGTCATCAACATGCGATGTGGTTCGCTGGGTTGCAGCGTCATGCGCTTCCGAATTTTCCAGTTCTAATTCTGGATCCGGTTTTGCCGGTGTGTTGTTTCCAAACTTGACAATTGGGAGAGTATCCAATACAGCCCGAGCCAGTCCCTTGGCCCTGCTCTGCCTAGGTCTTCCACCAAGTGCACCCCGTGGCCCATATCTTTCGGGATATCGATGCGCTCTAACTGCACCCGTCGTAATTATGGCAAGAAAGAGAAGGGTGATGAGACCGGTGATGGCGTACAAGATGCTCATGGCAGCGGTATTATTACCTCCCCTATTATCGTCTTTCGGTAGTGTGTTGTCTGTATTATTACCAAAGATGTTGGCCTTGACGATTTTACCACTGCTAGTACCATTCAATAGATTCAAGGCTTGTGTTGCCTCGCCCGTATCGGCCATAGATAAGATACTCGTAAACTCGAGGTCGACAGCTCGACTGAGAGCGCACCACGTGCTCGATGTAGAGTACAGAACGATGGCTCTGATATGTGGTTTTTGCATTAACTTGTTTAGCATTTTGTCTGGGCTGAGAAAAGAATTGTCTTTAGGCTGGTCGCATGATAGATAAGCTATCTCGTTTTGCTTGTTGACCTTGTTGTAGTTGGAAGAGTCTGTCGCAATCATATCGCCATCGAAATCAACAATCTTCAAGCAAGCATTAGCAATTGACCAGATGAAGCGACGCAGGGCAAACACACTTTGATATAGCGACCGGTTGTGTCGTTGAGACCTAGATTTGGCGTAAGGGGAATGACAGCAAACTGCAATCCGGTTGCCGACAAAGACAGTTGCATGGCATTGGCTGTGGCCCAGTCGGGAACTTCAGTTTCAGGCCAAGTAGATATATCGTCATCGTCGGCGTGAACGGTAGTTAATGCGCAGGCGAGAATGGAGAGAATCAAGGCCACTCTGCCCGCGCGAGGTATCGTTATTAATTTCATTGCTGTGGTTCGTATGAGACGTCGAAGTAAGGTGTGAAGTTTGGCGAGGGTATCCGAAATGAAGTATGAGGCTCAATATGTCGGCTGGGGTTTAAAGGTTTGGTCTCGTCGGAGAATATGGATAGGCAGGGATATGGTGGACGCGGTTGGCTCATGGCCATCAAATGTCTAGACGGAGGAGCAGGACATTTCGGTGTTGTAAAGCCAGAGTCGGACCTGTGACTTGTTGGCGCGTCGTATCGTATGCTTTGGTCAGTTTCGTCAAGATGTCGTGTATCGTGAAATGAGATAGTAAAAATTGAATTGATGGAGGAAGGAAGGATAAGTTAGGTTAGATAAATTGGAAAGAACCAAAACCGATCCTTCCTACTCATGACGGGCCCCCCAGGAAGGTCAGGTCAGGTGGATACTACCCCCCGACAAGGCAAGAGCGGAGGGACCGGCAAATCCCAGCCAGTGAAGATGGAGGATCCGTAAAGACCAAGACACTAAAGGGTCACTATAAACTTGGCATTTATACATCCGACGTCGTTAACACGAATTCACTGACGTTGATCAGGTTATGAGAGTCAAATGTTGATTTCCTATACTGATTTTTGTGTTAAGAATCCAACCCAACTATGTTCAAATATCTCACTGTATAAGGGCAATACATCATATCCGTCTCTTCCGGAGATACAAAAACGTTCATGTCAGCCAAGTTTTCGGCCACAGTGATCGCGTGAGGGGCAGCCGATCTGTCTGATTGATATGTATCTTGGTATCGATATCACCATCACTCATCCTTGTCACTTTACCCTTCAGCTTGTGGAGATTATTTGTTCAGAAACGAGGAACACTGTATCGTGATTCATCGACCATTCGTGAAATCACATGCCTACCTAACAAAGACGAAATGCCAGGCTTGGCAATTCACTTACACGGTCAGTTCTCAAATCAACATAAGTACTACAGAACTCTTGTCTCTACAATGAAATGCTGCCAAGAAACTTTGACTCAGTTCATTTCTTGGCACTCGGCAACTGAGAGTGAAAACGACAAACTAACTCGCACACCAAGACACTACCAAGACAGGCACAAGAGACTCCTGTCATCATAATCTCTGTACTACCAAAGATCGGAACGCTACCATTCATCATCACAAGAAAGAGATAGGCTTACACGTATTGTGCCAGTATATCTTAATTCGTGATACTTTATACGGTCGGTTGTCGTTATAGCTCAAACGTCACCCACCAAGCTTGGTATTGAGTTAAGTAGTATCGCTTTCATGGATCAGAAACAACGAGAATCATAATACTATGGTTATAGAAGTCGAACGTCACAAGAAAGTATTGTGGAGGCTAGTTGTGAATACCGTTATTCACTACTTAGACGTTGCCACTAACGAAACGGCCACATCTCCACTGACCACGGCCGTTACACAAAAGAATTCAAACGTCGAATGACATTTATGCATACAGAGAGGCTGAAATGAAAGCACAAGTTTCATTAGAGTTTGAACAAGGTATATAATGACTTTCCATGCCAACCAGCAGACGTTCCAGGAGTGCAGCTTTCTTATTTGTAAGTATATCACTAAGTGTCTCCCCCACGCAAAAACAAATCATGTTAGTGCATATGATGATGAACGTTTATATGAGCACGCGTAGCATTCTACTTTAATATGTTGATGAGCAGAAATCGCCTCTTTAGTGGTTGTATATACGATATGTCGAGACTCAGGAACGAAGAGAATCAACATTTAATAAATACGTTTGACACCGGAAAGATGTCAATGCAAAACGGCTCGTAGAAAGTTTCTATATATAGGATTACTCTTAGATGCCCAGCTGAGTTGCCGCAGAATTACGGCGAAACGGACGCAGCATTGTCAGTTTAGCGATCCGCATATGATGGATTCGATCAAGCGAACACATCTGTACACCTCTTCACATAGATAACGGAACAGATTGGAGTCTACCTTGAAGTTGCCTTGCTGGGGCCGATTCCGCCCAGTAATCCAATACCCCTGGAACAGGAGCACATGGCTCTTGCACTGAACTGATTCAGTAACACTTGTATAACAGGATTCTTAATCTGTAGAAAGATACCCAGGATGGAACAGGATCTGTATTGGGAGCTTACAAAGTGAAAATATATGATAAGCGCTTGGCTAGAGGAACGGACTGCCTTGAAAACCCCGGTTCTCGTTTGAGTGAAAGAAGAAACCACATATGACTCCAGTCTGAAAGCAATCAAGCTAATAGAAACTACAGAAAGAGGCCATGTACTCTAAATAGAGCCTTCGAATGCAACGTTTATCTTGAAGAAATGCCCTCCGTGGTAGGTACTTGTGAATAAAGGGTCTAACCTGCCCTTCTTCATCTTGTGAATCGGAACTCCAGCATTGCACATCCAAGCAGCTCACCAGTAAAAGACTTTCCTACCAGAGTCCAGTTAAATATTGATACCTAAACATGAATGTCTAGTGGTAACAACGCAGACAATATCCGTTCTTGGTTGCAAGACACCACAGCTGCAGCAGACTTCTGGCAAGTGTAGATGACGCAAGGCTCCACGGTCAATGGCCTAAAATCTTGAGATGACCAATATTCAGCATGAGTTTATTGTGCCTGAATAAGAAATGAAACTCATCGATACGATCCCAAAGACACATCATGTTGAAGTTGGTCAAGTTCATACAGCCAATACTACACCTACATAAGTCAGGCGCCTCTTTGCCAACCAAGAACTCTAGAACTCTACATCAAAGATCAGCAATGTAGGCAATAGATAGAAAAGATAGAATAGACTAGAATAACAATCTCTGAGGTCGAGATAAAGCTATCAAGACGTCTCGTCGACGTGGATGCAAGGGCTTTCGAGTTGACAATCGAGTCACTGGACGAATGCAAGGGGGCCAATGTGGTCATCGTGCACAACATATCAAAGTTACGCAACCAGAGCCAAAAAGTATTTAAAACCGGTTCATTCGGATAAAACATACATCGTATCGGTCATATTTTTCTCAAAGCACATAATGTCTTTCGAGTGTAAGTGAGTTATCTACCCTGTATCACCGGGCCTGTAACTCCAAGAGCTGCCCCTTCAGATGCTCAAATCTCCTCCATATCCTCCAAGTCATCAAGGGCAGGAAAGTCGCCGACCTCAACCCGCTCCGGCCTCACAAAGACACCGTGTTTGAGCTCTGAAGGCTCTCCCCAGTACCGCGTGCCAGCGATGCTGCCATCGTTCTTGCCAACGGGCTCGTCCAGCCTGACAGCAACCCAGCTTCCGAGACCGCCGGGAATCTCCTTGACCTCACCGACGTACTGGATGACGCCGCGTCGAGTATCCTCACCGCCAACGCGACACCGGCGGCCTACAGCAATGCCCCGCGTGGCCACCTCTCTGTCGAGAGCGTTGAGCTTGGCCTGCTCGTGGCTAGGGGCATCGGGGTCGAAACGGCCCAGCTTCTGTGCCTTCTTCCAGGCAAGCACCGAGTCGGGCTTTTTCTCATACTCTTCCTCGGGCATGACATACTTGTCAACGCCCGCGGTATCGTTCAGGTTGATACGGGAGGCCGGAGGCCGTGTGTCAATTACCTGAGGAAATCCCTGTCAGCCTTACCCAAAGCATTGGAGAGCAGAGAAAAGGTGTTTGGTGGCATTGGCGACAGGGCCCCTGCCAACTGCAAAGTTAAAAAACAGAGAAAAAGACGATGATGATCGTTGGGTCCTCTCTTGGATCGAAACAACTCAACGTATGTCCACCGCCTCTCCCGCTTGGCCCCCGCTCCTTCGCCACTTTATCCAAGTGCCAGCTCAGCAAACAACGCCGTAAAAGCTGACGAAGCTTAGAACCTTGACCTGGGAAAGGGAAACAAGCTAATAAGGGAAGAAGGATAACTGGCGGCGAATATAGGGGGGAAAACAAGACAACCACAGGCCAAGGCTAAAAGGTACAGTACCAGAAGGACAAATGAGAGAGGCTGTGTGCACTCTGACTTACATGAAGTTCTGCATATGGGGCCAGGGGAAAGTTGGACAAGTGGGTGTCATCCTCGTTAGGCGCCTCAATGGCGATAGCCTCTGCGCCAGCCGTGGGTTTGAGCGAGAGTCGCTGACAACCTGGTGGAACACCCGTGACAGTCTCAAGCTTTGTCTTGAGCTGGGAGATGGACCACGAGGGAGTGATTCGGCGCTCCGACTGCGCGAATTCAGAAATGACAACGAGCGGGACGTCTGCCATAGTAACAAAGATTGGCGGGGTATGTGATATATCGGTGTGTACAGTAGGTAACTAAAAGCAACTCTGTAAGTTTTTGTTTAGGCAGTTAGTCTTTTAGCTGGGCAGCGGTCAGGGAATTATTGCGAGACGCCTGCGCCGCATCAAAAATAGAATTTCAGGCGCTGTAGCAGTAAACAGAAATCACCCACCGGTCAAAACCAAAAGTGGTCTTTTTTTTTGTTTTGTTTCCGTCCTTGTCCTTGTTGGAAGAAAAAAGAAGTCGAGCCTTTCTTTGTCGTCCTTTGCCTTTGTTTGGTTGAGAAACGATGAGAATGATGGAACTGGAGTAAGTGTGGTGGGGTTACGGTTATGCAGTCCAGGGTTCCAAGGAAACACCTATTCCCATCTAATGTGTGCTAAGGCAGGTCTAGCAAATAAGAAAAAGAAAGAATTAAAAAAAAAAAGCAATTGAACCTAAAAGAGACAGAAAGAAACAGAAAGAAGTAAATTCCGATTAGAACCGAGATATTCAGGGCTTACGCATTACAAACATAAAGTCTCATCCATCACATCTCATATATAACGTTTTAGATTAGTTCGTTCTTCTTTTACTGAGGGGTTCAGTGATCTACTATGGAGCATCATGTTAATTAATAGGTTGGTTCGTAATGATTTAGAAAAGGCAGTTTAGCCTACCACTTCAAAAGCTCTTACTAATAGATGGACTATCATCTGGGTACCTACCGAATGTTCAGACGGTAATTAGTGCGAACCAGATTACCCGCATATACAATACCACACCTCTGGTTACCTATTATAGTTCTCAAGTTCACCTTAGTATCACTGTGATAGGTCGAGTGGAGTAAACAGGCGTATAAAACAAAAGCAACTACCGTAACTTGCATCATTATCACCAACCAACGAACTCCCAAGCGTCGGCCAACTCGGAAAGTTTACTGGATTGACGAGATTACGGCATTAAGCTGATGATCCATAAAAAGCATTTATAAATCTGTTCGAATCTGGTATGCAACTCATCAGCTGCCGAGATAAAAAGGCAATTATCGTTCGCATTCGCCTCTCTGAACCTGGATGCCAGACTCAAAGATCGCCCAAAGACCCTGGTTTCAGAACTATGTATAGGCTATACGGATCTGAGATACGCATAGTTTGTGGCAGCTGATTCAATGATTGTACTCAGCCATGATCTGACCGACAGAAGCCATCATGGCAAACTGCACACCCTATAAACTGCTTGAGTATCTGTGAGCCGGCTGGCATACCTGAGCTTTCGATATCGCCAAAGCTTTCCTTCTTCTCTTTCTGTAATAGTATGAACCAATTTCTAGTCAGTACCTTGCATACTCCACTAGCTAAATATGATAGATCCAGTCTTGTGTCCTTCATATTGACAGATAGATGTACGGGCTTCCGCCGCCGCCGCCGCCGCCGTTACTTCCTTCAGCCCGTGTCCGCAACTCCCGTTCTACGGACCCGAAACAACTTGCATGGTTTATCCTTATTGAATTCTGCGGACGATGCTCCCCGCTGCAGCAATAAATCGAAAAGGGTGTTTTTGAAGGAGGATGAGTCTGCGGCTGAAGGGTGCCGGAAGAACGTTGGTTGTCGGCAATAGTTGACACCCTTGACTTCTATGGGACCGGTCTACCCTCCAACACGTAGATCATGGTTCCCCGGTCTAATATTGTATACAGCCAAGGATAACAAAGGCAACAAGTAATAGACTCTGAACACACTACCATGACTGCCTGAGTACCTTGCTAAAGACATGACAACTCAGCACTTGCTTTGCCACACGCGGAGCTGTAGCGGCATGACCGACCTGCATATAATCTGAGCTCAGTGCTGTGTTTGCAGTCTTATCGATGGACTCGACTGTCGTACCCACAGATCAAGCTTGTCCGCAAGCTAAGCAACTCATGGATGGCCATGTCACTTTGTGTCGTGTGTACGTTCTTCGATTGACTAGCACAAGGCTGTCGATATCCGAACAGAACAAACATGGTAGCAAGATTACCAGTATTGAGATAGGTATTGGCACTCCGCAAGTTGCACTAAGATCTGAATTTACGCCAGACTTCAAATGCAAGGAGCCGTGCTGCCGTTCAAACAGCTGGGGATGAAACGCTTTACCCTGACATCTATTCCATGGGTCCCCCCATGACACGTCACATCCCACCCACCAAGGGTTCGCAGCAGATGATTTCCAAACCGAGTGGCTGAATCTAGGTTTTTCTGAATTCTGCCATTTATCATCCAATTGCCAGATTGCCTCACTAAAGCCGGCCCGGTTATCGACGTGGACGATGCAGACGTTATCGTCTGATTGTCATCGAGATGCGTGACGTATTGCGAAGAGAGAAACGTTGCAGGACGAAGGACCTCCAAGTTAAACGTTCACCACGCGATAGAGTTGAATTGATAGTCGGACATATTGAAGTGATGTCAACAAGGCGTTTTCTGTAGTGTATTTGCAAATTCCCTCCCGGACCACACTATGTTCCGGCGTAAATCAACAGTTGTTGGACAAAGTCTTGTCCTGCAAACTGTTCTTACTTTGTCGGTAAATGGTAAACGTTCACCGCTTTAGAAAAGGGAAATCGTATAAGCCGTGAGAGCGGGGATTATTAGGAAGCTCGAAATCTGGACCGGCGACTAGCGATACATCTTGATAACGAATAATTGCAAGTTCCCAATCTATGGAGCGTCTGTCTCGAAACACGCTGATCGACTGTTACTGTGCTGTACCTACCGTAGTCGCTCAGCTCGGCCAATCCTCTCCATTGTTTGACACGGAGTGTGCATATTGTAGCAATATCCTGGACTTTGGTTTCTGTCCATCATTTAGCTACGTTCGGTATCCAGTCGTTGGGACTCCACACACTCGGTTCAGCGAGCAAGCGAATGACGCGCGCAGACGAGCATGGTTGTATTGGTTGAGCTTCCTGCGATATACTTCGGTTGATAGTCGCGTAGTTATCGTCCTTGGACAGCGTGCCACTTCAGCAAGGCCGGAGCAATTTGGTCTGCGTTTATTTGCCAGCGCTGAGGAGACAAACTATTCCGGAGAAAATCAATAGGCTTGTGACGTATCTTTCTGAACCCCGAGTTTGCCGACTTTCTTTCTTCCCACCTCCAATTCTCCGCAGGAACGTGCGTGCTATGCATGAGACCCTTCAGAATGTTCCAGCCATTCAAGTCTTGGCAAGCTGGCCCACCAGTGGGTTGGATGATAGCCCGAAGGAAGACATACACATGCGCCGCAGCTCACTTGACACACGGTTTCGACCTTGGTTCGCCCTTGGTTCGTCTCAGGAAGTGTGGTCTTTAGGGCCTGTCCGAGCGAAATCCGCAATGCCACATCCGTGAACCTTTGATGGTGTATGGTAGATTAGATGGGTTAGCGTGGCTCGAGCCCACCGCCTAACAGTCCGTCCCTTTCAGCACTTCAAGGTACCCTTTTAGCAGGTTGATATAATCAACAATAGCCGCAGAAAATTGCATTGCGGTGAGAGAAAGGTGTGAAGAAGTGATTCGAAGTAACAATGAACGGGTGAGTCTTTGTTCAGGCATCGACACCTACACTGACCGAATCAGCTGCCCAACTATAATATGCCGTCATTGGGATGAATTCATATGGAAGATACCATTGCCTTGGGCTTGGCCGCGTTTCAACCAAACTGCTATTTCATGCCACTCGTCATCATGGCTTGCTGCTGATGACAGCGTGCATTGATGCCATATTTTTTGTGCCAGAGACACTTAGCATTAAACGTGCCTGCCCAAGAGCTAGAGCCAGAGCCAGAGCCCTGGACAGCAGATCTAGTTCGTCTCTCCACATCACCCTTGCAACCCAAGGACATATATATGCAAAGAGTTGGAAGTGATGCTTTAGCGAAAGGGCAGCTTCCTAGCCAGCTAGCCCAACAGAGGCGGAATCGTGCCGAGCAGCCTGAAAAAGGAAGCATGAGTTGGAAAATTCTTCATCGAGGTGGAGGTAGTGTGGCGGTCACGACGCCCATTGAGGTGGAAACCCTGCTGGAAGTTCTCTGACTGTGGGCAGCAGACGACGTGGCAGTCTCAGAAAGGCTCGGAACCTAAGCCCTATTATATGTGGGAGCCGGACTTATGATGGTCTGTAGTAATAGCAACATCCAGTTCATCAAGCATTGCAGGAAGACACCAGGGACAGCGGATGGCGATATGCGATCTGAGAGGCCTGCGGGGCAATGGTTCGCTGCTGTTGCATCATTAGCCACACTAGCAACGGCTTCCGTGTAACGCCATCTTTAACCTGAGCGTGTCTGGTTCTCCACCCTCGACGTGCTGTGCAGTTCGAATCGAACATCCAAAACTTCTAAGACTGGCGAACCCAAAGTGTGGTACCTCCAAGCCTTATGGTGTTATTCATGTTCGCAAACGCGAGTAGTGTCTGGCCTCAATAAAGTCATCATAAGAAGCCGCCTCATTTCTGAGTAAAGCCAGGTTTTTGGCCACTCTAACGCTCTTTATTCATTATCTGCTGATTTTGGATATCCCAAATTGTTGTCTTTACATGCGTGTATGCATTTCAGACTTTGACCCAACTTCCAGTGAACGGATGCAACAGCCAGCGCGCAGAGACCACCTCTGGTCGCATGATGCGCACTCAACAACTTGTAAGTAACAAGGCATGACCCATGAAACTAACAGAATTGGTTATTAGTTGCTCGACGCTGGCCTTGGTGTCAGTCTTTTCGGTGTACCAGCCCCCGACTGATGATGTGGTAAGTGTGTTTGGCTGTGCAGGACGTTTTAGACAAGCCTCTCGTGAATCTCTCTCTGACCGCCAATTCATCACAGAATTGTATACTTCCCAGGGATGTTCCTGGTGAAGGGCCATTAGCGGGCACGACGTGGAGCAAACGACGACCCGTGAAAAACACGGGACTGAGCATTTTGAAAACAAGATCGTAGATTGACTCTCAAGCAGGAAGCCTCCCGTTTGTGAAAGCAATGTAATGTACAGTGTACAGATAGTGTCCAAGTGCTGGTTCTGCCAGCTATAGAAGTGTGCTGACAAACTATCTCTGCTCCACCAATTGATCACCGTAGGCCGGATGTTTTAGCGGGTCATGTCGTAGAGTAGCTCGGGCCGGGCCTCTCTATCAGATCGGTCTCGACATCAAACGTTTGAACAAAAGATTGTCGAATCGGCCATACGTAATAATTTTGTGCAAAGGGCCTCAGCCGAACAAAGAGGCGTGTCTGCACCAAGAAAGATGCGTGTGTGTATCGAAAACGTCTGTATCTAGGCTGAACGGGAGTTACGCACAGACGATCATTGGGCTCGTTCTTGCAGTGTGAGCCGTTGTCCAAGTGAGGCAAAGCTTGAGAAGTTGGCGATGGTGTGGACTAGGTAGTTCGACTTGCATGGGTTTGGCAGATGTCAAATGAGTATTGAATGGGTTTCTACCAGCCATAAAGGTCCGAGTCCATGGATGTTGCCCTGAAAGATCGACGATGACACAAAGACGATGACACAAAGATCAAAGCTGCTTTGCATTCGTGAGACGAAGGATCAAGTTTGTTCGGGGCACTTGTATCAGAGTTCAGAAAAGCAATTCAGTGCCTGCCATGAGTGCTCTTTCTGTCTACTACCTTGCGATTTTTTTCGGCCTGGCCTCGGGGGGTCAGAAAACATGAGACCCGCCTCCACCAAAATTCGCTGTTAAACCACTGGTTCACGTCTCATGTTTTTCGACACCTCCTAGCCTGGGTTCATATCAAAAGGAAAGTGCGGATGCAACCGACGGCAAGGACTAGCATATTGGGCATGGAGGCCCCTGCCTACCAAGCAGGTACTCTGTAGGTGAGTGATTCTTAGGAAGGCAGGTACAAGTTGATCCTGGCGTTCATAAAAGCTTCGCTCACCTTAATTGGAATAGTGAATCCTTATTTAGGATTTTGTCAACTGAACAAGGCAACTAATATGAATGTAACGATTGGCTACAAGTCTACCACCAGTAGAAATGTTCAATTTTGGTGAGTCCTGTCAGGCCAATACTGCAGTAGAACTACCTTAGTACCTGGAAACTATCAGGTACCTATTAGTGCGGAAGTACACCTTAACCCCTGTATTAATGTACTATGGATTCATTTAATAAAGGTATGTATAGGGGATTATAGATAAATCAGAAGAGTATACTAAGATAAGTAAGGTTTATAAAGAATAAATTAATATTTAAAAATAGGGTTTTTATAATATATTAAGAAGTAACTTTTTATATTCTAAAACCTAGTTAATTTACTTTATTTTAAAAGAATAGCTTCTAGCCTATAAGGTATAAAATAATAAAAATAAAAAAATATATTTTTAAGAATAGCTTTTTAAGTAATTTTAATAGCTTTATAGAACTTTTAATTAATAAGTTAAATTATATAGGTCTTTTTAATTTAAGCCTTTATTTAAGCCTATATATATTTAATAAGATTAAAGTTAAGGCTATAAGTAAGCTATAGAGGCTAGTAAAAATTAAAGAAAATATAAGCTATATATATCTTAATTAATTTTAATTTATAAGATAAGGTATTATTTTATATTAAGGAATAAGTTAGGTTTTTAATTTAAAATTAATATATTAAAAGTAAAATTTACTATTAATATATATTAGAATTAATTTTATTTTAAGCCTTATTCTATATAAAGAATAGTTTTTTCTTTTAATTAATAAAATAGGCTTAAAATATCTATCTATTAATATACTTATATATTTTAATATATTTACTAGGGTCTTTATCTTAAAAGACTATAACTTATTTATAGCTATTACTTGTACTATTAACCTAGGTCTTATTAAATTAAATTTAAAGCTTTTAATTATATAAAGTAAAATGCCTTTAAAAGAAAATAAAAATAATTTAATTTTATTAATACTTATTAAAAAGCTAGATTTATAGTAATTAAATTAAGTAGTAATTATTAACTAAGGCTAGGGTATAAGATAAAGCTCTATTAAAAAAGCCTTTAAAGAAAAAAAGCTTTTCTTTAAGCTTAATCTATAGGAAAATATAGTAAGACTATAAGGGGGTATTAAAAGTAGCTTTTATTTACTTAATAATATTATTAAAGATAACTCTAGGGCATTTAATATAATTAAGGGATATAAAGAGATATATAATAGTATATTATACTTACTATATTATTAGTTTAAGCCTTTATATAATTTTCTTATAATTCTAATTAATATTAAAATATAAAGTTAAAATCTTAATCTTTTTATTATAAGTTATTATAAGACTATTAAGCCTATAGTTAAGATTATAATTAAAATTATAGTAAAAGATTATAATATAATTAAAGGCTTTTTATATAGCTTACTTATTAATAATAATAGCTTTAGTAATTAGTTAAATTACTTAATAAAGGCTAATATATTAATAATAAAGAATTCTACTTATAAGAGAAGGCTAGGTTAGAGAAATAGCTACTTAAGTAGCTATAAAAGCTTAAAGTTATACTTATAACTTAATATACTTATAGTTAAATTAATAAGAAAAATAGCTATTTTTATAAAGAAAAAAAACCTATTATTAGTATTATTAATCCTTATAGATAATATAACTTTAAAATTATTATTATCTTTATTATTACTATTATTAAAAGTATTATAGAAATTATCTTTATTATAGCTACTAGCTAGGCTAGGTATATTACTTATAATAGCTTTAAATTTAATTATAAATAAAGGTAAAATATATTATTATAGAGTTAAAGGTAAATTAATTAGTAAAAAAGGCCCCTTAATTAAAAGGCTATTAAGGTATTATAGCCTATATATTATAGGCTTTATAGCTATTTAAGGCTAAAAGGCTATAAATATATATTTTAATTAAAAAGGCTACTTAGGATTTAATAAATAATAAATTAAAGAAAAATTAATTTTAATTAAATTAATTAATTATATAAGGCTTTTATAGGTATATTTAAATAAAGAAAATTTATATAATTTAAATAAATACCTTATTATTATAAGAAAAAAATTATATTAAAATTAAAACCTTAAATATAAATTTTTTAAATATTATTTTACCTTTTAAGCTTAAATAATAATTAATATTAACTAGGTATCTTAAGGTAAAATTATTAATAACTACTTTAATAAGGACCTACTATAACCCCCTGTAAAAAACCTACTTATAGTATAACTAGTATATAAAAATTCAAGCTTTATTAAAACTACTAATACTTATAATTATAAGAGATTATAGTAATTATATAATATAGTAAAAGGTTAAGTATATAATTAAGTTTAATTATCTATAATATTAATAAAGCTTTTATTTTAGCTTTTTAATTTTATATTAAACTCTTAACTATATATATAAATTTCTTTATCTATAGACTTTAATTTAAATAAAGTTTCTTATTATTTAAAATACTTATATTTATTTTTAATAGTTTAAATAAAAACCTTTAATTCTATAAATTATAATATATATTAACTTATTATATTTTAAAAAGCAATTTACCTTTTTATAAGGCTAGTTTTACTTTTAATATAGTAATATATTATATTAAATTATTATATTTCTTATTAAATTTATTATAGGTTCCCTTAAAGAATAAAAAGGCTAGAAAGTTATAGAATTTTATAGTTAAATATAGTTAATATTATATTATTTTTAATTAATAATAATTATCTTATAAAGATATATCTTAGCCTCTTTATTATAAGGGTATATAAACCTTAGAATTAAATTAAAGTTATATATAAGGCTTTAATAATTTAACTTTAAGTATATTAAAAATATTATATATATTACTTAACTATTAAGCTATTATCTTTTAGCTAGATTATAAAGTAATATATAATTAATATTATAATTATAATCTAGGTTAACTTAATATATTATATAAATAATTAAAATAAAATAATTTATATCTTTTTTTCTAGTAATTTTATTAAGTAAAAAAGAAAAAAGTATATAATATTATTATAATTTTAATAGAGTTTTTATTTTTTAATATAGAGTTAACTTTATTAAACCTTATTAAAAAGTATAGCCTTATAGCCTTATAATATTATTTTATTACTAAAGTTTATTATTTTTAAGTATCTTATTTCTTCATGAAATGATTAAAATCTCAGTCATGCATAATAAAAATTCAAGGGTTAAGGTGTATATCGAGCCGAGCGCAACCGCAAATCACGTCCCGATGCAAACATCTCCACTGTACTTTAATTAGCACGGGTAGACCAGACAAATGGCCATCTCCAATGAATTTGACTTTGGTTCTAGCTTCCAGCTCGTTGCTGATAATCCCGATAACATGATCACTGACGCTGACTGACGCTGGAGCTGTCTCGAACTAAGTCAATAGGTGGTTCGTGCGAAGCCTCTAAAAACTCAGGCTAATATTTTAGTGGGAGTCTACAAACGGGCTTCATCATCTCAACTCACATGCATGTTGACCTCAATTTGGGCTATGCTGGGTAGGAAGCTAAACAATCGTCATCATGTATGCATTTCTCACCGGTCAGAGGAATGGATTGGGCTCACGAATACTTACAAATGCATGTTCAGTCCACTTATGGCAGCCCTCTTATCCCAGACAACTCATGCTTTGGATATAGCATGTTCCTTGTCTTGTGCCTCCAGCTTGGTGCTAACACCACCAGCGACCTCGAAATGAGACATACCCAGACGGTGGCTTAAAACACAGAAGGCCTCATGTTTCCAATCGGGATTGTATTTCTGTAAGCGAGCCAGTTTGCTTTGCAGACCGAAATCATGATTTCTAGGCATATATTTAAGGTTCATTCTGATACACTCTTCTTATGCAAGGCTTTGCGGCATGTCTTGAACGTTCGGTATGAAGACAGATTTATAAAGACTAGATATCAGGCCCAGCATTAAAAGTTGGAGAAAATAATAAACAGGAACATAGGCAATCGGTTAAATAAGCGAACTGGTAAACATGCCTGTCCAATGATGGTTAGTGTTGGAGATTTTGATACATACCCAGAAGAATGGGCAGGAACTGCCTGAGTGTTGGTTGCTGCACTTTCTGACCACGTGCTGAGAACTGGGCTGCAACGAATAAGGTACAGTCAATGCTCTTGTCATTCCGGTCAAGCATCCATACATTCTCCCTCAAACACCATCCATTCATTATATTTCCACGCCAAGATCGTGACCGATTCTTATCACAGATGGATGGACACCAACCAAGGTACACACTCAATGTTCTTTATTAGCCTTGCCGACTCCAAGCCAAGTGTCAATTGAAGGTTCCCTGCCCTTGTCGAGTCGAAGGCGAACAAAGGAAGACTGGCCCTGGCAAGTTCCCCCCCATGCGAAGATCGTAGCAACGTGGATCAGAGGGCGTCTGTGATGAGTTGGTGCAGAACCAGGGGTGTGAGGCTAATGCACTTAGCCTCACAGCTGGGGACAACGATAGACGCCAGCACCCCTCTCAGCCAAGGCCAAGGCAAGGCAAGACAGGGCCGCGGCTGTGCAAGGCGATGAAGTACTGGGTATCAAGAGCGTTGCGGTGTGCGCCGTCATACAGCAGTTCATCCAGCACCAAAAGCTTTTGTCTCCGTCCTCATGATGACAGGTTCCAGATCCGTTTTGTCATTTCGACGTGTGGCTGCCTTTGTCAGTGCTCTGTTGTTAAGGACACACGATCGGATAGGTACCATGACCTGGTATAGCAAATGAGCATGAAAGATGGACTTTGCTTTGCCGTAATGGTCGGCCGATCGGAAAATTGGGCGAACAAAGATGGGGACAATGGTCGAGACTCGATTGAGACACAATTCGGGATAACCTCATTTCTCAGCTTCATATCGGGCCAGCTCATTGAGCATGATGCACTCTGCGTTGCATCACCTAACTTGTCCTTTCTTTTTCGCTCCATACTTTTTCTACTCAATTCCTTCTTCTCCCGAACCACCCTTTCATTTCTTCAGGAGCAGTTGGGTACATTGTAGGCGCAAACTCCCAAGATATGAAACCAACACCAAAATCCATTCCAACATTGCCAGCATGCCATGCTAGCTACGCTCTTTCTCCAACATTTATCCCCGGCCTGTCGATGTCCTCTGCCTTATTACCAAATGTACATATCGACCCCACTTTACCTTACTTCTTCAATCCTTCACTATGAACAGTGACACACCTACTACACACGCCCCTCCCCTGCAAGCTTGGTTCCGCGCACCCCCCATGTTCCTAGACTCCTTGACCATCCTGTTCGTTCTTGATGAGCTCGTGCTTGTCGCTATGGATTTTCTTCGTCACCTAGGTACATTACAGGTTGGGCCTCCTGTAAAGACACACCATATTCACCGATTTCTGGGGATGCAATCAGACCCTGATTTATTTGCTGCATTGTCGTCTCCCCACAACGTTATGTCACTTCTACCGCCTCTTCTCAACTTAACAACTTCTCTCTGGCTTTGGGTTTGATAGTATTTCCGGGTTACATCCCCTTTCTTTTTTTTGAATCGTAACAGAGTCCACACGTTTGGAGTTATTGCACCTGGGTTTTCTTTCGTTCTGAATCCTCTCGTCTAGACCTCAGCCAAGACTGGAGACGACAAAAAGAGGAAGGGTAAGAGGAAAAAGAAGCAAAGCGATCCATACATAACGTGGGTCCCTGTCCTGCGCACAAGTTAGAGCTTCTGGAGGCATGTACTAGGTTAGTAGGGGCCCAGAAGAAGTTCTGACCGACGTTTTCTATATTCAAACCGGACGACCCTCGAAGATCTTGTTCTTCTTACCTCCCACGCATTGCCGCCTCAACGACTCATCCATCTTCCACCAGATAACAGCTCATGATAACAAGCCTTACCTTGGCCTCATTTACCTCGATTGGCGCCCCACGACCTGTTCTGCCTCACATACCATCTTATTCACATCCATTGGCTACAAAGAACCCTGGATATCACCAATCACATTTCTCTCGACCCATTTACGTCTAAGAGCCACGCTTCACGTCTGAACAGCCATCACTGTCGCCTGCCGAGACAGTTCTCCTCCTTTTTGCACCTTCGTGGCAACATAGTACCTTACTGAGCCCAACTGTATCGATACCTAACCCAGCTACCCACCACTACACTGCATCTACTACCACCAGGCCTCCAATACCACACTACACGACTATTAGATACTGAGACAACGGCAACACAAGCTATCGGATCTTTACAAGGTTCGAACTACTAAGCTTACTATCAAGTCCTACTTCATAAGCACGGTTTACACATCTGAGTATCGACTCGCCTGTCTGAACAAAGAACAAGGAGTGGACACAGCCCGTGACACCTTGATACATAACACTCCTGAGCAGCATTAGGCTTTCGGAAGCCGCTGCTAAACTCACTTTCTCACAAACACCTCGAAAAGTCGCCGAGCTGGCCCAATTCAAGAGCGAGTCTCCGCTCTGCCTTTTGCGGGCGGAGATACCACCATCCATCGTGAGTGTGGAAGACCGTCTCGATCAGGGGCGCACGCCTCGCCCATATGCCAACAGCTCCTCCGCTGGAAGACTGGGTTCTCAGGCTGTTGCGGTGGACTTTGCCGCCCTCTTAAAGGCATCTGGCTCTCATGAGCCTTCTGTCTCGCCGCCTCGTCGAACCCAGCCAGCTCCAGCTTTCACTTATCAGCAGCTCCCTCCCAAGATTCCAGCAGCTTCACCCCGACCTGTTGCGCATGTTCCGCCTCCACCACCTGTAGCCCCTGCACAGATGTCTGGAAGACGAGGCATGCCTCCCCATACCGGAGACCAGCCGCCTGTCAAAAAGCAGAGTAAGTGGTCGCCAGAGGAAGACGCACTCATCATTGAGCTCAGGGGGAAGGGGATGAAGTGGGAGGATATCTCAAAGCGCTTGCCTGGTCGAAGTGCGATAAGTTGCCGCCTACATTACCAAAATTACCTCGAAAGGCGGAGTGGATGGGACGAAGAGCGCAAGAACAAGCTTGCCAGACTCTACGAAAGGTCAGTAGCTTTGTTTGATCCATGAAACGCCAACGCCAGATCAAATAGCGCGTAAATCTTAGGCATATACTAACACGGTCTTAGATTCAAGCCTGAAATGTGGGCTAAGGTGGCGGAAGAGATGGCTGTCCCTTGGCGAGCAGCAGAGGCTATGCATTGGCAGCTAGGAGAGGCAGACATGGCTAGACGTGCAGGAGTCATCCCTTTCTCGTTGGCTGCAGTCAACGTCGAAGGAAACAACAACCACAGGAGCTCACCATCACGCAGCCACATTCACTCACATTCCCAGGGAAGCATGCCTCGCGACCTTGGAGTCCCATCACCACGAGTTGTGTACAACAGAGCGCCACCATTGCCCCCTGCCAGCAACCGAGCCATCATTTCCCGCCGAGAATCGATCCCACCACCTCCCCCTCTACCAATGGGTCCTGAGCCTGCCGAAGTCCAATATGTACCAGGCCCTGGATTGGCACCGATTCAGAACCAGCCTACGCCTCGAAGTGCTGGCATACTTCCTGGATTTGCTGAACTCACTGGTGGTGTCAGTCCCTACAGTACAGCTTCTGCTGTGCCCAACATAGGACCCGCGGCCGGGTTAGGCCAAGGACCCTTGTATTCAAGTCTCGCCAGTTACTCGATTGAGTCGGCCGGATCCAAGAGAAGAGCTTCCCCAGACCCGTATCAATACGAGCCAAATCAACGACGACGCATCGCATAGCTTGAACACTCAAGCGGTTGTATCACATATGTACTTGGGAGTTGGGCTATGAATATTTGTTGGCATTTCTTTAGCGACTCAACTCGCAACGGACGGTGTTTGGGTTACAGGAAGGGTAATGAATGTACGGCTTATCATTATGGGAATGCAGAGCATGTTGGGTCTTCCGAGAGGGCCTGGATGGCTACTCTGTCGGCCTAGAACATGCTCGAGAACTACAGCAGCCAGTCGGATTTCACGATGGAACAGGGAAATGTGCACATGATCTAATGGAAGAAAACCTTGGTGGGAAAATATGGGCGTGTTTTCTTTATTTCGATTCGCTTGATTGTCATTTATCATGTCATGAGTTCTTTCCTTTACTTTGCATCGGTCAGAGGCGTCTGAAGGACAGTGGATGCCATAGAAGCTGTTTGGAAGCCTGGCAATGGGAGCATTACAGAATAGGGTCAGGGGTGGCCCTAGAAAATACGGAGTTGCAAGAAATGGTGTTGTTGCTTTTAGTTGACAGCGCTTTGTCTTTGTTTGTCTTTTTGGTATTTCATGTTTGATAGACACTCACGGAAGCGATAGAGAAGGAATCACGGTAGATGGATAGCCTGTACAGTTAGCATTGCTACCTGAATTCGAAGATATCCCCAATGTAATGCAATCCCGTTGACGGGTTACTGCTTTTGCATGGTTTGACAAGCATACTATCCGTAACAAAACTCGCGGTGAATCGTGCATCTTCAGTTCATTTCGCATGCTCATCATATCCAATACATTTTCGTAACGCCCATACTTTTGACTTTCCACATACTTGGTCTCACGACGGCCGACTACATACCACCCACCAGTTATCCTTTTCATAACCGCTCTCTACAACCATGCCTCCAGCCGCTACAACGTCCTCCTCCAGCTCACCCTCTTTGTAGAGATGGTAGTAGCGCTGGAACGTGCCCCCAGGCTCTTGACCTTTGGGTTTGCGCATCACCCACGACACCAGGCGGTCCTGGTCACTGCCAGTGTCCCATCCGCGACGGCTCGACGCCTGCTCGAGAGCCCACACGTAGATCAGCACATGGCCCGTCTGGGGGATTACAAGCTCCAGCAACTCCGCAATGGCGGTCTGTCGACGCTCACGTGTCGACATGTGGTGCACAACAGCAATACAGATGACAAAGTCGGCAGCACCCTTGCGGTAAGGAAGAGAGAAGCCATCCGCAACAGCGACATCAACGTCCGATACCCTGGGATCAAGCTCGGCGCCGTCTTCCCGTGGCCGACGGAGCTCAGTACGGGCAAGCTGGACGAGGGCCTGACTTCGGTCTGAGCCAAAAATGTGGACAGCCGGGTTGACGCGCAGATACTTGCCGTTGCCACAACCAACGTCCAGACCGATACTCCCAACGGGCTGGGAATCAAGGAATCTGGCTACGCGGGGCCACGGCTTGTGACGAGTAGCTGAGAAGTGCGGTGCAATCTTCTCATAGACTGCGTGGACGTGGGTAGCCTCGTACGTCTCGGGCGCCTCTTCCGCTGCAGATTGTGAGAATGTTTCTGCGGGGGCTTGATCTTGAGCTCGATCCTGAGCTGAAGTTGATTGATCCGTTTGTTGCCCGAGTGGTCTGTTCTCCTGATCTCCAGCAACCGGTGTGGCCGATGGAACGACGCTTGCCATGATGATGATTGTTTGCCTTGAAGTTCCGTGCAGATTTTCCTTACAGGGCAGGGACTGGATTCGCAATCCTTGGCTCGTGAGATTTATGTCTCACAGGAGGGGCGTGTGTGAGATTTTGCTGGTGAATTGTTTGAGAGAGCTCAGACTTATCACAAATGAAATGGTTCGTTGGCTTCTTTCTTCAAGTTTGTTGGCGGTTTCTGTATATGGCAACTACTAATTTCTCAATATCCAGGTAGTGAGTGACAGTGACAGCCCTGGTTCGGCTGTGGCCCGCGATTACCTTATGAGTGGAGACCATATTTAGGCGGCTCCGTTTTGTGGCTTGAGTAGAACGGATCTTCACTCGTTTACTTCAAGGTTACCACAGACATCGATGAGAGATGAGTAACAAAATACAAACGCTACTAGTCAATATAGCTCATGCTAATATACGATCTAAGTTAAGCGAACATACGAGTCTCAGTCAAATAGTCAAACGCCCCCCTTGCTAAGTGCGGGATATTGGTGACTGTGCGTCAAGTTAATAAGAACAGCAGCTCTCTGTACGTAATGAGGTCTGGATGAAGTTCAAGTTGAGGATTACAGTACCTGAACGAACTATCCAGATGCAGTAGGTTCTATGGTACGTACATGATAACTGACAATTAGAAAGTTCAAACGTCAACTAATCCTCCCCTGTCAGATTTTGAGGCCCCTGGTCACGAACACCTCGGATCCGCTTCCAGGCCTCAAAGCTTCAACTCAATTTGGGGGTCTTTATATCGTCGACCCCCACAATCCCATCTCTCTTTGTACATGGATCGTTGTGTAATAAGTATCACATCGCATTTTCACATTCTCACCACCCAATCCCTTGGAAGAATTCCGCAAATCAGTCAGCCATCGAACACCCTTTTGGTGGCTTGTACGCCCCCCCTCCTATCACCGCTCGCGTGTCATCCAAGGTAGCCCTCGTGCTGCATGCATAATGCATATCTTCAGCAGACGAGAGCGTTCGTATCAAGGATCCGCGACACATATGTGGGTGGGCATGGGTGCTCCCGCTCGCTCGCTTGCCTGAAGAACAGGCAGGGCTGCACGTCATCTCAGGTCGAGACCAAAAGACTCCGACTCTTGTGTTTTCAGGCCTCAAAGGATCTGCTCAAAATTGGTGCCTTGCCTGAGCGATCCTAGCCGCCCGTTCACCCTATTCAGGTACCTTGGTTACGAAAGGGGGCAAACATGGCGCGAAAATGTCTTACAATGCCACGCCATGCTTCCCGTGTCGGCTTGGCTAAGAAAACAGCCATCGCACGTTTGATGATTGATAGCAATCTAAAAGGGCAACCCCCCTGTCAAGGATGGCAGCTGCATCTGACATGAACCGTTAATCTCACTCTCCCGCGCGTAGCGTCGGGACTTTTCACCACCCGTAACGGTGGACGTAGTATGCATCTTATGCGAATCTTATAATCACGTCTTAATCACGATGCAGGGTGGTGGCACTATTCAATGCTTCAGAGCATCCTTGTATATATCACATCTTCCCGACTCTTATCTCATGGCTACTTGAAGCATTGTACATACGGTATACAGCTCATTTCTTGCCAGTGTTGAGAGGGCTGTTAGCGTCAAATACATCAGTAGTGATCAGCTCAGGGTACTTCACATCACCCTGCTTCAGCGCACTATCCATGACCTCCATGACGGCAATACTCTCGGACCAAGGCATCGATGCACTCTCCTTCTTTCCGTCACGCAAACATCGCGCACACTCGTCAGCCTCCCAGAACATGCCGTGGCCCCAGTCGTTACGCTTGGGGTCTGTAGGGATCGGGCAGGTCACCACCTCGACTTTGCCGTTGGCGTCCGACTTGATGACCTTGTATTCAGTAGGTCTGTATGCAGGACCTGTAACTTGAATCTCACCCTTGGAACCTTGAATTCGGATCGCTGGGCCACCTGTGTAGTGGCCATCGACGTCTGTTGCGATACGTAGTGAGGTGGTTGCAATTCCGACACTCCTGTGCTTGGGGAATTGGCAGATGATACTTGTTGACTCGTCTGCGCCGGTTCGGTACTTGTTTATGGAAGCCACGACATTAGGCGACTCCTTGTCAGCTTCAGGCTGAACGTGGTATAGAGACTGGAAAACCCATGTCAAGGAGTAGATGCCGAGATCGAGTAGAGCGCCGCCTGCAAGGTCGGGGTTGACCATGCGGTTTGAATCAGGGAACTCGAGGTCACCACTGTCTGTGTTTTTGTTGAATGAAAGATCGGCTATAAGAGTGAGTTAAAACTACTGCGTTGAAAAATGTCAGAGGGACTGAATGAGGATACTTACCAAAAGTTCTATAAACATCGCCAATGACACCAGACTGGATCAACTCTCGCACCTTGATGCTGAGAGGGAAGTATCTTGTCCAGACAGCCTCCATGAAGAAGAGGTTCTTGGACTTGGCAACCTCATACAACTTCTTTGTCTGCGCGACAGTCACGGTAAGGGCCTTTTCGCAGAGGACATTCTTTCCAGCCTCAAGTGCCAGCATGGCATTCTGGAAATGGTGACTATGAGGGGTAGCGACATAGATAATATCGACGTTAGGATCAGCAACAAGCTCAGCATATGAGCCGTAGACGGCAGCTGAAGAAGGGCCATCGATCTTTTTGATGAAATCTCGTGCTCGGTCGACGGAGCTGGAAGAGGCCACTGCGACGATCTCGTGCTGGACGTCGTTGACTTCTCGGGTAGTAGGATCTGTTAGAAGATCCTTGGTGAAGCCTGATGGTGATAGTTAGACTAGCTAGGTAGTAATCTGTGATATAAAATAGAGACTCACATTCAGCGATGCCACCAGTGGCCAAGATTCCCCATTTGGCAACGTAAGGAGCCATGACGATAATATCTCTATGGTTTGTGAAGCTTTTAGTTTATGTACAGAAGATGTTTATGAGTGAAAAGCGCGAATTGAATCTTTTCCGTATACACTATTTTCAGTGACGTGACTTAAACCTGGTGAGCTCCAACCCCTCAGAGTTGTGGCGGGGCATCAACAACACATAATCCAATAATGTTTACAGTTGGCTGTGAAATTGCTTCACTTTGCATACCCGGTAACAGAACCCGGTCCCCCGATCATCAGCCTAAATACCTCGGAAGAAATTATTCCTAAGCTTGTTTTATTTCTTTCAACAAAAAATGAATCAAGAACTCCAGAACTTCGAAGGCATTCCCTTCCAACTCACTTAAAGTATTGAGTAAATGGCTTGTTACACAGATTGCCCCAACCCCACGAGAACCCCGCGTTGCGGGGAGAGAAAGCTCGTAACATTATGGCTTTGATCTATTCCCGTGCCATTCCCAGCTCGTCGTAGCTCATGTCGTTGTAATTGACATCATGTAGGGTCGTTTTGAGGCTCTCAACATGTCGTATCCAACATCACCAATGTTGAGCTGTACCTCCGCTCAACGTCGCCACGTGTAACATAGGTATCGTATGACATATTTTCACTGATAACTAGAAATACTCGACGAATTCACTCATCTTTCACTCAGTCAATTATTCAGTTGTGTCCTTCATCATGGCCGCCAAACTCGCAAAGGACATGACCCTCAAGGGCTCATCCACTGCTATGCCAAAACTCATCTATGGTACAGCATGGAAGAAGGAAATGTCAGCAGATCTTGTTTATACTGCTCTAAAGTATGGTTTCCGCGGTGTCGACACGGCAGGCCAGCCCAAGCATTACGACGAAAAAGGTGTTGGGCAGGGTTTCCAAAGAGCTATCAGAGACGGCATCATCAAACGTGAGGGAGTATTTGTGAGTTTGTTTCTTTACATTTTGTGCGTAATATTGACTGACGTTACCAGCTCCAAACTAAGTTCTCACCCCCAGCCAACAAAGCTGAAAACGCACCTTATGATTTTGATGCCCCAGTTGTGGATCAAGTTCATCAGTCTATGCAGTTCTCACTCAAGTACTTCACCATCGAGGGCGAGGAGCCCTATTTTGACAGTGTACTTCTACATACACCTCTGGGAACTATGGATGAAACTATCACGGCATGGAAGACTCTGGAAACCTACGTGCCTCGCCAGATTCGTAACCTGGGCATTTCCAACACCACGCTTCCTATTCTCAAAGCGCTCAACGATGCAGTTACTGTGAAACCCAGCATTGTTCAGAACCGCTTCTATTCGGAAACGCACTTCGAGGTAGAACTCAGAGCTTATTGTCGACGGCAAAACATTGCATTTCAGTCTTTCTGGACACTCACAGGTAATCCGGAGCTTGCTGTCAGTAACCCTGTCAGGGTGATCGCACAGAATGCCGGTGTTGCACCCGTGGCGGCATATTATGCCCTTGTCTTGGGTCTTGAAGGGATTTCGATTCTGGACGGAACGTCAACGGAAAGTCACATGAGGGATGATCTTGAGGGGATTGAGAAGGTTGCATCTTGGGCAGAGGGAAGTGGCGCAGATGAGTGGACTTCTGCTCTCACTGAGTTTAAGCAAAGTATCAGGAATGCTTGAAAATGATACTCTATAACTGAAAGATGCGGTTCTGCATTCTCGGCTCATGTATAAATATATTGTATTTTGAATCTGCATCCCACAGGAGGTACAAGCCGAATCTTTCGAGTCTTTGACTTTGCTACAATTACTTGTTGTTCTGTCCCCACCCAAAC
Source organism: Fusarium poae (assembly GCF_019609905.1). Classification (NCBI taxonomy): domain Eukaryota; kingdom Fungi; phylum Ascomycota; class Sordariomycetes; order Hypocreales; family Nectriaceae; genus Fusarium; species Fusarium poae. Next base: position 925,789 of record NC_058399.1, read on the forward strand.
TAAATTCTGCTCTACAGCATCATGTTGTGCAACCAAAACCGCATTATGTTGAGTACAACTTCCTGAAACTGATCGACCTATCAAATCGCCTTCAATACCACCTTGTGGTGGTAGACATATTAGTCATGATAGGTAGATCTGGATGCCTGCTTCACCAATAAGGGGTTAGAGACAACCTTTGCATACATTTACGATGTTATAGCTACAAAGGCAGACGTTCTTATTCTTCTTCGTGTTAACCTTTCAATCTAAGTTTCATGCCTAAGCCAAACTGCAAAATTGACAATCATGGAAAAAAATATTCTCGCTGACTTATCGCTCCTGCTCTTCGGGGTGTGTTCATTCCCTCTGTCCTTCCTTCTTTAACTTCGAGCCCCTCTTTCTTCCCTCTCACCTCTCTCATACTTGTCTTTCCAATCCTCATCTTTTCATTAACTACAGTCCAACTGGTTTAGCCACTGCAGTTGTTTATTTTATCAAGAATATTGAAGTCCGAGGCCATTTCAACATCGCCACCACCTACGACTGTTCAGATCAGCAATGTTACCGACAAACGATGACATAGGGACCATGGATAGTAGTGCTACGCCTGATATACAAGCCAAGAGCTTAGAGCATAGGGAACTGATGAGTCCCGTGTCCAACTCAGATTCGGATCCGCAAACAGTTACAAAGCCCAAAAGAAAGAGGAGGAAGGGCAACAACTGGACTCACAAAAAGCACACTCTACGGTCACCAGCTCTAACTTCTGATGTCTCTCCAACTGCATCTCCGGAAATTAAGCAAGAAGGAGATACGGATACCAAGAGATTGGAAGAAAAAGACCCAGAGGTAGTGCGGGATATGTACAATGGTAAGTCTTGAATAGACCAGCATGGAATTTTCTGCCGGTGATAGCAACTGGTGCACTGCCTGTCAAACACCTCCAAACTCATCCAGAGCCAAGCTTTTGCATTGACTACACCTTGATTCCTCTTCTACATACTCATTTATGCTCTCCTTCTTTCTACGATGCTTTCTCCACCTATTTATCAGTTCGGACGAGAGCAGCACCTCTTCCTAAACATTATTCTCTTTATTCTCCCTTTGCACAAGACGTCATCACAATTCGGCAACGGGTGCTTACTTTGTCAAGCACTTATGACTTACTGACACACTTCACTATAGATTCGATTATGGATTTTCGTCGAGCCGCCGTGGAGCAAGATTTTGGCCTTCGGCCTGGTAAGAGGAGTACAGCCCATCTACCCGTACTTGTTATACTGTATGTTTTCTGACGTTATTTCCTAGATCTAGGTATAACGGATAGGCCTAAAGTTCCTATCAAGAGCATTGAAGAGACCGGATCTATGTTATCTGAAAAGAGCCCATTACCAGTTTCGACCGAACCCCCCCGAATAGCGCCCAGAAAAGAAGTTTGCTCAATCTTGCCTACTCCAGAAACTCCAAAACAAGATCACTCCCCAGCTACTTCTTCTACAGACCATCGTAAAGAAATCATCTCCTCCCTAAGCGACGATCCGACCCGTACAAGTGACGGAAGCCCTATTATTCCTCCCCACTTTCCACCTAATCCTGATTCTCGGTCTGATCGAGCAGGCGACCTCCTCTGGCTTCAGGCTTGCATGCAAGTCCAACGCCCCGATGGAACCGTCCATGCGCCCGAAGTCATTGTGTGGCTCATGACTAGAAAGGGAGGGAAAAAGAGCTCTTGGCCAAGACTTAAGGCGGGCCTGGCAGAAGTCAAGATGATGGGAAAGGTTAAAATTGACCCCGCCGACATTTTGCGTCGACAAGAGGAAGAGGATGCGATTGCCAGAGCCAAAGAGGAGCGCCGCCTGGCCAACAAGCTTCGATACAGACCTCGTGGCCAGATCGACAGAGAAAGAGCTGATCGACGGGCAGCCCTGGCTTCTCAAAAGGCACAGGAATCGGAAAGAGGTGGCACGGATGATACCTACCAGGAGGACCACGTGGATGATCCCAAGGACAACCGAGCACAGAACGCAAACATGAACGAGATATAGAGCGATTTTGGGAAGGCAAGCCCCGAAAGAATGGACGGCAGCACGGCTGACTGGAATCTACGAGACTGACAGGTCCAAGGCATTCGGAGGACAGGCACATGAAATTGGCAGCCACTGGAATCTACGGGCCGTTGGCTCTTGGGCTCGCATCACTCTGTTTACTTGAAGCGCTTCAGCATTGCATTACAAATACCAACGTACCGCAAGTGATTTTTAACAAGTATTTTTTTTTTGGATTCTATCATATTCTTTATTTTGGATCCGTCTTCCCGATGTCCTTTGCAAACGTGTTTGCGACAATAAAGGGGAAGCAAGCAGTGGCCTCCATGTAGACCTTGACGTTGTCCGCTCCGATCTTGATTTTGCCCCACGATACAGCTTCATCTGGTCTGGCACCCGCATCGCTACCGTCGAACTCTTGTGCTGTATTGATGTAGACAGCTGATTCGGCGCCGTTCCGCATCAAGCATGCGTTGGCAATGTGGTGCTTGACGATACCACCTCCGAGAATGATCATACCGGCTCGCTTAGCTCGAACAGCAATCGTGTTGATGCGGCGGATATCCTCAACAAGGTCGATCTTCAACTGTTGAGGCGAGGACTTGAAAGTGTGGAAGTAGAGCATGTCACCCAGACTTCCATCAGTAATGGCGGGGCAAAACACAGGGATGTTGTTCTTATACGCCCAGTAATAGACGGATCGCTCGTCATTTATCTCCTTACCCAAGCGGTGGATTACCTTGGATGGTGTCCAGTTAATCTCCTCTTCTGTTCCCTTGCTGGCCTCTTGCTCCTCGAGCATCTTGTCAAGGATAGGAACGACCCAATCCTCGAAAGCGCAGTAGTTGGCATTTGGAACCACGAGGTTTCCAATTCGGTTGAGACCCTTGCGACGGAGGTCGGCTCCAGGGGTGCTGAAGGAGCCAACATAGGTATCACCAAGACACTTGATGAAATCTTCCTCGATACCGCCAGCAGTGGTGACGATGCATGATACATGGTTGTGCTCTACGAGCCAGCGCAAAACGCCTCGAAGACCCGACGAGATGAGATTGGAAGTATAGCCTAGGAAGATTGTGGTCTTGTCACCGGTTTCAGGGTCTTTCCACGCACGCTGCAAACTGTTAGCCAACCTGGCTCTTGATCATGTCTCAGAAGATCCTGGCGTAAAATCTTCCAAGTGGAGCGCAGCGCACCATGTCGTTGATAATCCTCACGGCTTCACACATGGAAGACGCTTGGAACCCCATGTGGCGCATGCCCTCAAAGAGATCCTCTGCAGTGATAGGACCCTTGAGCTTGTTAAAGTCCAGCTCCTCAACCTTTTGGGCGTCCTTGGGCATCTCTTCGGACTTGACAAGGACGGCCTCTGTGGCCGCCGAGGGCGGAGCATCAGAGTTGGAGGCCATTGTGGTGAAATTGTGAGTCGTAAGTTTCAAGTCGTAAGTTGAAAATATGGATAACACAAATTTTGATAGTGAGAGAGGCTTAGTCAAGACTGGGCCGAATACTTGATTTGTTCCGGAGTCTAATCAAGATAGCTGATACGCATATAAAAGACTATTCTTAAATATGTTTTCCACGAATATTAGTTGATTTTGCCCCCAAACCTTTGTCAGGCCGTTATGACTACCTATTTTTCATGATTTTTCTTCTGTACCGTTTCTCAGCTCCACATTGACGGCGGGGTCTATTTTAACGGAAGAGAGGCGTGCATTTATCGCTCCACAACGAAATCTGGCCATTCAGGGTCTAGCGTCTCGCGGCAAATCTGACCCCCTGGAATATGGAACTGGAAAAGGAAAGGGCACCTTTGATGTCTCTTCGTCCGTGTGTCCATCCTAATTTGCAGCAGAGCAATGGGGTCGCTTACGCTAAGGCCACGAACTGAGGCTGCACGCTTGAGGCTTGTCCTGTCTTCAATCCTGCAAACCTTCATCAAAGCTGCATTCATCCATCGCAAAAGGCACTGCCGCCCCTACGGTGCAACCTCATTTTCATTGCCCTATAATCGCTGCGCCTTAATACTCCGACGCAATACCACTAATACGTTCGTTATACACCTTTCGATTTTTCGTTTGATACCCTAGTCAACCGTCCAATCCAACTGCTTTTCGTGATCACGACGCGACCAACGACGAAGACATATCGAGTTCAAAGTTCAGCCGTCCCCTCAGCACTGGCAGTACATTTCACCAAAGTCTTTCGTTATCTAGAGTTATTAGTGGAATCTTAAAGGAACCTTGACATTGAGTTTTCGAGTGCATGGGCTGCATACTACCAGTTCCTTCGGGTTTCCCACGGCCCTTGAAAAATGTAAGACCACAACTTATTCATCCCACGGCCCTATGATTTCAGTCAAATGCGAAGGAGGCATCAACAAAAATACCATAACCCGCGGCGCCGAAGCCGTTCGCCCTCTAGGCAACTTCGTGATTGCTGACAACCATCGTCGAATAGGGCCTCAAGATACTCACGTTATGAAAGATCTAGATCGCCGCGCGATCGCTCACCCGACCGATTTGATAGAGGCGCTCAGTATCCCGACGGTGACAGACGCCGACCGTCTGAAGTTCGAACAGGCAATGGCGGCTTTCCTCCCAACCGCGACTTTGGCGACCCATTGCGGCGCGAGCCTCCTCGCGGCCCAAAAGCCTTGATCGACGCACCGAGTGGACCCCGTGGCGGAGGTTTCGGAGGAGATTTTAGAGGTCGGGGTCGGGGGCGCGGTCGCGGATGGTCTTCAAGGGACGATAGCCGAGATCGGGGTCGAGACAGGGACATGGACTTTCGTGATCGTTACCGCGATGACCGAAGCCGTGAGCGTGATCGCGATAGGGAGTGGCGCGAGCCTAGAGATTTCCGCTCACGTCGCTCTCCTATCGGCCGCGCAAGATCACCTAATCGAGACTTCCGAGATAGAGACCGTGATGGACCTCTGGGCGTAGACGCAGATAGGTCCAGGCGCGGTTCTCGAGATGGGGGACCGCCCTCTGCAGGATCATCATCTTCTGATCCCCAGTTTAACATGGCGCCTTATCCTCGTGGCGGAGGTTTCCATCGAGGACGTGGGCGAGGAAGAGGAGATTGGACTTCGGAAAGAGGGCGCGGACGAGGACCATATATGGACGATAGGGGTGATCGCTACCCACGAAGTCGGTCTCAAGAGGGTCGATGGGGTAGGGATCGTGATGATAGAGATCGCATGGAGCGAATGGATCGTTATGCTGACCCAGAGACCCGACACAGCCGAGACGAACGTGGAGACAATCGAGATCGCGAATTGTTCAGAAACAAAATGGAAGCTCGCGCCAACGCAGGCCACGACTCAGGACTGTCTAGTAAGGAAGTGTCGCCGCCTCCTCCTGTTGTGCCATCTGCTCCTACCTTTGGATCTTCGATCAGCCGAGGGCTGAGCATAGGAGAGGGGTATGTTTCCGCCAGCGCTGCCACGAAGATACCGCCTACCGCACCCCGCGCTTTTGGCGATCGGCCTCCGTCAGCTGGACATGATCCAGCTATGCCTCCCATGGGCATGGGTAAGCCAATGATGCATGATGGTCCTTCGATTCCAGTCGGCCCTCGAGCCCAGCAACCTCCTCCCCCAAGACCTTCCAGCAAGCAATGGATCAACCCTAACCTTAAAAAGGCACCGGATTCGCCAAAGATGATGAGATCCCCGAGTTTTGTACAGCAGCGACCGGCTATACGACGCGGTAGTTCTCAGTACGATCATTATAATGAGGATGAGAGGCGACCGCGTAGTAGCGATGCAAAGTCAGACACTCATTATGACAATCGGGCTCGGTCCAATTATAGCGCGGAGCCAGGAGAAATCACCGTCAAATCCGAGCGAGAATCTCAATCTGCAAGAGCATCAATCGACAGAGACACACGGCCTATCAACGCTTCTAGGCGGGATTCTTATCGCTCTGGTCCATCGCCTACCATGGAAAACATGCCCAGATTCAGCCAGGTATCTGAGGACCGTGCAAGAGAGATGAGAGAACCTCCCAAAGAAGCCCCCAAAGAAGCCCCTAAAGAATCGCCAAAGCGGAAGCGTGTTCGACCAGTTATCAAGGTGGTCAGGTTTGAAGTCCCCCCTAAACCAGAGCCTGTGGAACAGAACTCGGAATCCGATGACGACGACGACATGGCCGACTACTTTGACATGGAAATTGGGAAAACGGAGGCTGAATTGAGTAAACTTGAGGGGCCGAAGTTGCCTACTCAGGTCATGGCTCGGTTTGCGGCTCTTTCTCATGGATCTATGGTCAAGATTGTCGGGGAACAGGATGGACTGCTCAGGATGGTGGAAGAGCTCCCCGAGGCGGCAAACAAGCTTGTCGCTGAGAAAATCAAGGAACCTGCACCTGACGAAGAACATGAAAAGGCGGACGTGGAAATGGCAAATACTTCCGAAAATGCAAATGAAGTCAAGTCCGAACCACCGCAGCAGCCACACCAGGAAGACATGGAGTTGGAGCCGGAGCCTGAGATTCATGTCAGGGGTTCGGAGGAACCAGATGTTGAGCCGGCCCCGAAGCCATTGCCTGAAATCACCAAAGAGCCGACAGAGCAGGTTATCGAACAGTCTATCGACAAACCCGAGAAATCCGTGGAATCCACCGAGAACACTGCTAAGAAACCCGTCGAGAGACAGAGCGTTGAATCTGTCGCGCAGCTTGACAAGAGACCAGCCCACGAGGATGTGGAAGAAAATTCTAACGAGAAGCCTTTTGAGAAACTTGCCGCGAAGCCTGTCGAGGATATTGTTGAGGATGCTGCACAGCAGCCTGTTGAGGAAACCGGCAAACAAGAACCTATTGCATCAGCACTTGAACCCGAGATTGATGAAATGGATGTTGACGAACCTGCCGTCGAGGCTGCACCAGCCGCGTCCGGGACCTCGATGCCTGTTGCTGACAGAGAAGTTAAAGATCCAACTCCTGCGACACCTGAAACTGCCATCAAGGAACTTCCAGTTGAACCTATGGAGATTAGCGACATGACTTTACGCACAGTCAAAGAATCTCCTGTGGAGAAACCAAAAGATGATAACCCAAGTGAGATGCCCGTCGACGCCCGTCCCGAAACGCCCTCGCAGGTACAGAAAGAGGGATTAGGTGATACTCCTTCCGGAACATCCACAGGGAAGCACGACCAAAATGTTATCAAAACTCCAGTGAAAGTTCCTGCCGAACCTCAAATCGAGACTCCTGCAAACAAGTCTGAAACCAGTCTTCACAGGCACATCGAGACTGACAATACCCCCGTTACTGTCATTGCACCAAACGTCGTTTTACAAACCACCGAGACAGCTTCGAAGCCACCTAGCACACCATCGCAGGTTGACGACGACGAAACCGAGTCCGAGGATGATTCCTTCATGAATATGGATACTGTCCGACAATATATGACCACGCCGCCAATCGATAGCCTCCCCAACTTCAGCTGTCAGCCTTGGGACCAGGACAAGGAGTTCATGGGCACTCTCGAATCAGACTCGTTCCTTGACGGCTTTGTTCTTGAACATTTGAATAAGCTGCATTTGGAAAAGTCTGCAGAGCAGGATCATGATAAGAAGATCTACTCTGACAACTATCATCATTACCTGGACTTTACTATGTCAAACGATCCTGCTGCTGTAAAGAGCCGTGGAAAGTTCTCGGTCTCGACAGGCATTGAATTCACCGGCACGGTGACCCCTGAGCCAAAACACGAGGGAAGCGGCCGTGGGCGTCGTTTCGCAACTGAACGAGACCTCGAACGTGTTTTACAAGCATCAATGCGCGAAGACGAAGAAAGAAGAGAGCGTGAGCTTCGAATGCAGCAGGAAAAGTACCGCACTGATAAGGAAGCTGTCATCCCGGATATGATTTGGACGCAGGAAGAAAAGGACAATACTAACTATATTGACAAGAGTGGATACACGCCTGTTGACCGATTAGTATCAGCATGGCGTGTCTTGCCTCCGGTCAATAACTTCACCGAGGAAGAGGCCGGTCTGTTCGAGAAAAGATACTTGGAAGCACCCAAGCAATGGGGCAGAGTTGCGGAAGCTATCCCGCACCGTAACTTCGGCGCTTGCATCCAGTATTATTACATGAACAAGAAGAACCTCAACCTGAAAGAGAAACTCAAGAAGCAGCCTAAGAGGCGCAGAAAGGGTAAGGGGAAGCAAAGGTCTAGTGCACTGGTATCGGAATTGGGCAACGGCGACGGAGAGACAGAGGAAAACCATGATACAGGAGAGAACGGTGAGAGAAGACGACCGCGACGAGCGGCTGCGCCTACTTGGGGCTTTGAACAACCTCCAATTGACACAGAGGCCTCGACGCCCAATGCTACACCTGGTAGGCGTGGAGGTTCTGCAAAGGTTGATCATCCCGAAAAGGTGGACGGAAGAAAGAGACGAAGAGGTCCCAAGGAAAAGGAACCCAAAGCACCGAAATCAAACCAGACTTTGGCTGCGGCACCAGGGCCTGCCAAGGGCCGCTCGAGGTCCAACTCAAGAGCTCTCAACACAGATGGCACCACGACTCCTTTGCCAGTTCCTGAAGGTCATCGTCTCCCAACTCAATTCGAGCAGCACCCAGCCGGGATCCAGCCTCCCTTCTCTGTGCAGCCACAGCCCATGCAGACATTGGAACGTCCTCCACCAGTTGCTTCCACGTCCCTCTCGGAGGTAATGGCAGCACCGTCACTTCGACCTGACCCACCTCCACAACCTGCCATGGCTACTTTCAACTTGACTCACCAGTCATCAGAACGTAAAGCACCGACTCAAGCATCTAGTTACTGGAGTGTGTCTGAATCTAATGACTTCCCGCATCTCCTACGCTCGTTCGGCTCGGACTGGACAGCTATCGCGGCCCACATGGGCTCTAAAACTGCTGTCATGGTAAGTCTGCCAGTTTTTTAGATGGTCAAGTACCGCTACTAATAATGATGACAGGTGAAGAATTATTATGTTCGTCAAAAGGATCAAGGCAAGTCCGAATGGGAGATTATTGTCAGTGACGCCGAGAGGAAGAAACAGTCCGGGGAGAAACTGCCAGATCCACCTCAACCATCAACAGGAGGGCGAGGAAGGAGATACGACAGCTCAGCAGCTGCTTCTCGGCCCCTTGCTGTTGCTCCAGGAATTGAAATACATGGGGAAACACCACAACCCAAGATGGAACCTGCCGGTCAACCTCCTCGTGGCCCGCAATTCTCAGCCTTTGGAGGAGTTCCTATCGCACAGGCTCCTGTCCAGCAGCAACCAATTGTTCAGTCACAACAACCCATTATCAATCAGCATCCTACCGCTCAACCAGTTACTCAGGTTATGTCACCTGGCCCAAGACCTTTGCAAGCCCCTGTACAACAACAATTTAGACTTAACGAACGCGAGCCTGCAGCACGCGTACCGCTTCCACAGAAAGCCTCTGTCAGACCTCCTGGCGTGGAGCCACGAGAGCAACGGCCTCTGGCTGCCGCACAGCCACTGCAGCCGTCTCGAAATGAGGCTGCTATGATGGAACACAACGCTCAGATGGAACGTCAAAAGATGGAGATGCAGATGCGTGAACAAGAGCAACGCGAGTTAGCTCGACAGTCAGAAAGGCAAACTTTACGTGTCAAGCAGGAGCGCGAGATGACACCACAGCCCCATCATTACGAGCCATATGCTCATCACCGCCAACAAGGAAGCCTCGGCGGTCAACCATTGCCGAGGCCGCTACAGGAGTCTGGTCGTCCTCAATCCTATGGTCCTCCTGTGCAGCAGCAAGCTCCTGTTCAGCCAGTGCGAAATCTGATGGAGGAACAACCCCTCACACGCTCGCCTCAGATGGGCACGCCTACCAGTCGTCCCGTGTCTTCTCTTCAGCAACGACCCTCTTCAGGCTCAATGCACGATACATTTGGCTCAGTTACACCCCAATCTGGCACTCCAGTCCAAACTCCAGCAGCAGCACCTCCTCGTCCCCAAGAGCAACGTAAGGGAGGTCTTAATATCATGTCGCTGCTCAATACGGACGATACTCCTCCAAAACCCAAGCGAGTGAATGATGTCACAAGCACTCCTACAAGGCCCTCGCCCACTCCCCCGCCCCGCAGCGGCCGTCCACTTCCAGGGCCGCCATCACAAATTCGGCGTGAGCCAGAACCATACTCGCCCTTCGCTCGAGGTACGCCTGTAATGCCACCTCTCAAGCCAACTTATGCGGATTCTCCTCAGCCCCCGCACATGGGCACTTCGAGGGCGTCGATAGGAGTATCGCACGAAGCTGCCGCTGCTGCAGACCCGCGAGACTTCTATAGGCAGAATCCTTATCAGTCTGCAAACCATAGCCGCACAAATTCACCTCAAGGTGACCATCGCTACCCTCCCCCAGGCCCCCCTCAGTATCAGAACCAGGGATATCCAACGTCATACGCCAATACAGGCCAGCCAGCACATGCTGGATCACCGGGTGGTCAGTATGGCCACCCTCGTTCACGAGAAGTCGCCCAGGGTGGTCGTGAAACTTCTTGGCCGTCGCCGGCCCAACAAGGTCATCCCAGCATGCAACAGCCCGCCGGCTGGTCATCGCAGCCACCTCCCAACACATCGCAACCACCGCCACAACAACAGCAGTGGCCTCCGCAACATCCTTCGTCCAAACCCCAAACACCAGGGGCGTCATGGGCTGCATCACAACCACCTTCTCAGCCACCCCCTCAACAAGGTCACCACATGCCCATGAGAGATGATGGAAGAGGCCCTTACTACCCTGGTGGAGCGAGCATGCCACCACAGCAACATCAGATGCAGGGTCGCTATCCAACTCCAGTCTCGCGTGGGCCTGAGCAGGTGCCTCCTCCTGGGCAAGCATACCCTCGTTATGCTTCTACTCCTGGCCCTGGGCAGCCACGAGATCATAGAGAAATGCCTGGTCGTAGCTTTACGCCCGCGAGTTACGATGCACGTGGGCCGCCCCCTCCAGGGGGTCCCATGTACCCTGGCCATGATCCTCGAGATCCCAGAGACCCTCGTGATCCCAGAGACCCCCGTGATCCAAGGGATCCGCGAGAAATGATGGGAAGAGGAGGATTGAGGCCACATGAATACGAGAGACATCAAGATTACTATAGGAGATGAGTCTTGAATGAACGTCTTGAATGTTGAGCTTCGTTGTTATGATGTTGGCATTCTCGGGGAGTTTGGTGCAAGCAAACATGGCGATGGGTTTGAAATTCGTTAATATTGGGGTTATCATGTATAAATATTGCGTATGTTTCCATAGCGTCAGTCATTTTGTCAAACCCTCATCAAGTAGAAATGCTGTCTTTTACAATAGAGTGTTTTCACACATCTCTCAATGACCAGAAGAATGCTGTCTCTATCATTATTTCTTGTAACATGATCATTTGTCTGCTCCTTTGTCCTTTGTTAGGTATATCATGACAAGTGCCCCACTAAAGAAAGTACATCACTGCCCGCCATAAGTAAACAACCCCGCCAAAAATCAGACGCGCCAACCGCGTTAAATTCAACGACAACCTTGCACAAACTCTCAAACTAAACTCAGTAACAGTCTCATCATGGCTTCACATTCCAGATCCGCATCCGCCATGGGCGGTCATGAAAAGACATATTTCGAACAGCAACGCGAAGTCCTCCTCGGCGAGATTGCAGTGGTAAGTCATCTTTGTCTCTACACAAGCACCAATGCTAATAATCAAGCAGAGCTTCGAGCATGTCCTAGCCAATATCAACAAACTGAACCGATCTCTCGAGGCAGTCACAGCGGTATGAGTAGTCGTATTTACTTTGTTGTCTTGGGCTAATGAGTGCGTGGCGTAGGTTGGCAATGAATTCTCTTCGGTCGAAGCGCTTTGGTCACAGTTTGAGAACGTCATGGGGAAGGATGATAAGGCGGAGGGTGAAACGGATCAGGCTGATCAGACGGGGAAACATGATGAGACTTTGGAGGGGGATACGACGGTTAAGCACGAGGGTGCTTGATGGAAGTGAGGTTGGAGATTTGATACCCCGTGGGAAAGAGATATGAATGAATGAATATTACATGAAATACTTCTAGTCTAAACGAAGGACAAAAGATGGAGACTTTATTTTTTAGGACATCGGTGCAACAGCATGTCGCATAAGAAGATCACATGTCATTCACTAAAAATGCACACAAATATTAAAAAGGTAATCTGTGTTATTCTTCTAGTCATCTGTCTGCTCCTGGTCTGCCTCAACAAGACATCCCCTCGTATCAAGTATCTAGTCTAGTTTAACTACAAGACACGTCCAAGTGACAGGCCCAAGTGCCATGTCAATCAAATGACAGTTAGAAAATAATAATAGCAAAAATAAACAAAAACACTGCTGGTATCAATTTCTTCATGTAGTATAACAAATTGGTATAGTAGTATACAATACTATACCCTCTCGGGGGGGGACATCATGGTCTTCGTAGTCTTCGTGATATCTTCGTAACAAACAATGGTCGCAATCAAAAAGCAAACAAGGATGCATGAGGTCGTGGCTTCGTTTCCGTTAAAAAAAAAAATCTATAGTCGCTGGTCCTCGCTGCGTCAATCGTCAGGGGAGATATGTGTCCCATGGTCGTCAAATAGTATAGCACATGGCGAAAAGTCGCCCAAGATCTTCAAGAGTAGCATCTGGCAAAAACTCGTCGCCAAACTCTCTGTCAAGCAATGGATCCAAGCGGCGGATATCCTATATGCCGATCTGTCAAATTCGTTAATGTTTTTTTTTGTGCTTTTGTTTGTTTTTTGTGTCTTTTTTTTTTCTTTTTGTTTTTTTCCCCGTGACATTTTTTGTCACTGGGTCCATCCATCTTTATACAGCCGCTTAAAAGAAGATATCAGTAGGATCTTCTGCCTCAGGCCCGACGTTGTTGTCGGCCAGGGCCTCGTGCGCCATGAACTCGGTGGCACCGTATGAATCTGGACTCTCAGGTTCGGCCAGGTCCAGCCGTTCGACATCGCGATAATCGATGTTCTCCTCTCGTTCGGTCTGTCTGACGAGCTCCACGGCGTCGACAAGATTGTTGGCACGCTGGTGCCCAAGGCGCTGCGTTAATCGATGGATATCTTCCTCGAACGCATTGTAGCAGCGATCGAGGTATCGGAGACAGATCTTCGCATCGTTGGCCTCCTTGTTGGCCAGGGCAGCACGGCGCTGGACTTCCTGAAGCGCCTGTTCGAACTCGCGACAGACCTTGCGGACACGACGGATCTCAGCTGCCTTTGATGGATCAGCTTCATTTTCCATGGCCTTCTTCTTCTGTTTCTGAAGGAACAGGTAAGCCACGCGATCGGCGCGATCATGCTCGTCCTCTATAATCTCGTTGCGGGCAAGGGACGATTGGACCTGAGCCTGAAGCTCCTCCTTCTTCAATGTGGCCAAGTTGTAAGATCGGATCTCTTTGTCCAAGATCTCCCTGGCTTCATGGGGTGCAGAGCCAAGAATTGCGGGTGCATTGGGGTGAGCCAAAGCAGCATCAATTTCGTCCTTAGAGTTGATGTTAGTACTAGGAGCGGTATTCAGATGGAGGCACACTTACACTTGAAGGATAGGGGCCAGAGCCGGGAAGGGTATCGTCCTCGTCCTCATCCTCATCTTCGACAGTGGAAACGGCATCGTGGGAGAAACTGATCTGAGGGTCTTCCTTTAACAGCTCGTTCTCATTGTCGTAGGTTTGGTCAAGCCAGGCGCGTACACTAAACGATCCTTCACGACCTGTGACAGTTAGCAATGTTAATAGAGGAGGAATTAGACGTCTTACCACACAGGCGATCAGGGCTCTGTTCTCGAACTCTCTGGAGAGACTTAAAAAATGCAGAGTGCTCCTCATTTTGGTGCTCTACTATAGCGGCCTTGGTAAGACGTGCTCCAAGAGGAAGTGGGATGTCCTCGTTATACTCCCAGGTAGAGGTGGAGGCAGTGTCGTTTGTAAGAGTGGCAGCGTTAGGCTCGTGTTCGGCGGGTTGCTCATTTTGAGGGCCCTGGTTAGAGACGACAACAGTAGTGTCTGGTGAAGTGACTTCCTGATTGGAGACAGGAGCGGTAGCATCAGGGGCAATAACTTGCTGACTGGAGGACTTCTGGTTGGAGGACTCCTCGATAGGGGATTCGTGGGTAGGGGGCTCATGGGTAGAGGGTTCATGGGTAGAGGGTTCATGGGTAGAGGGTTCTTGGGTAGAGAGTTCTTGGTTAGGTGTCTTGTTGACGTTCAGTACTTCCTGAGTGTCGTCGTGGGAGTGTGCAGTCTTCTCAGAGATGGTTTCTTCGTGATGATGAGGTTCGTTCTCATCCTTCTCGGTCTGGATATCATGGGGAGGTTGTTCAAGATCCTCAGTCATCTCACGAACCTGGCGCTGCTCAACGGCTTCGCGCTGCTTGGGCTCCCACTCAAGGAACTTGCCAGTTCGGTCAATACCGTGAAGGTCGTACATCTCTTTGATTCGCTGGATACAGGCATGATGGCGTTCATAAGCCTACAAGATAATGTTAGATTACGGTCTTTGTTGGCATAGAAGCGGACTACTTACTTGATCTTCAGTCTCGGTGGCTGGGGTAGTGTGGACTTCTTCATCGCTCATGATTGTGGAGTCATCTGGGACATTGTCAGTGCGGGCTAGTCAGGTATATATGCTGAACGTACCCTCGTTTGCCTTTGTCTTTTGGCGGATAAGTTTGTGCTTTGGTCGGAGTCTAGGATTATGGATTTTGTCGTCGTCAAAGTCTAATCAGGTTAGCAATCATTCAGCAAGCACGGTTGAAATAGTCGTAGCAACTTACCTTGCATAGAATCGCTATCAGAGATAGGTCGTACCCAGGTTGGGCGCGTGGCCGGCATGGGAATCAAGTCCTCAACAGAATTGTCAAAGGCAGATACGTTGGTGATGCTTCGACCTAGTCCGTTGGAGGGAGGAGGAGTAGAGATGTCGAGGCTGTCAGGAGGAGTAAGGGGACCGGAAAAGTCTCTGATCAGATTGTTCATAGCGTTGTCTTCTTGAGGAAGATTCCACTTGAGAATAGGACGACGATCCATAGTTTTCCTATCAAGAAGTTGTTAGCATCGTCCATGATCACCGGTTAGAAATGAAGAGAACAAGAACTCACTTGTGACCAGAAGGTTCGATTCGAGGCTCCAGTTGAGGCTTGGTAGACTTCTTAGACGAACTCTTTCCGAGTCTGACAACTTTTTCCATGAAAGAGAAGATGGAAGAAGTGATGCTGGGTGCCTTCTTGCGGGGTTGTCGAGAGGATGGGATGTCAAAGCTGACGGTTTTGGGCTTGCTGGTATCATTAGAAGGCGATGATTGCTTGGTTTCAGCGTTGACACGAGTTTCCTCTTCGTCATTGAAAGTGGCCTGTCGAATAATAACAGTGCAGGTAGTCTGAATAGAAGCGTTATCCGCATCGTGAGAAACGCGGTCGTCAGAATTCTTGGGAGCGGCAGTAACAGTCTTGGGGTCTTGCTCGCTTTCCTGAGCAGTCTTCACCAAGGACTTGAGGGCAGAAGACTCTTGATCCTCTTGCTCTTCGCCAATAGTCTCCAGTACATGAGGTACGTGGGTGTTGGTAGGGGCGGAACGGGTACGCTTGTGAAGTTTGTTACCAGACTTTGTGTCAAACAGGATGGCCCAAGTTGACTTTTCCTGTTGTTTCGGTGTGTTCTTGAGGTTCTCTTTGAGAGCTTTCTCGGCTGTTCAAAGTCAGTCATATGAACAAGCGAACGAGAGGGTTGGTTGGGCTTACCATGCAGGCCGGAGTCGTCAGACTTTGTGCTGCGGAAGACGGCTTTGGAATATTTGTCAGTTCAACATCCTTGTGTCGTCCGCTCGTTATTTCGAGGGTGCGGGTGATGTACTTACTGCGTAGTTCAGCTGTGGCCTTCTGGTAGAGTCCCTGAAACTTGACTTCATTCTGGGAAGATCGAGCTAGGATACCGTCAGCGAGATACTCTCTAGGCTCAAAGGTTCTTATCGTCACCGTTAGACTTACGTGAATGTGTGCGGACATAGATGTCATCGTCGCTGCGGTTCTTTGCGAGGAAGCTTGCGATCCATTTACTGCTACCAAGGGCAGCCGGGAGCGAAGTTGATCCTTGCATTGTTGCAACTCGCTTCCAAAAGCTTGAGCGATATGTAAATAGCAAGATGTGATAATACCAAGATAATAAGGCTTGATGTTCGTAAAGAGTTGTGGTGTGAAAAGTTGCGTAGAGAGCAGATGATATTGAGGATGTGGTTGTGGGAAGAAAAGTAAAGGTTGAGATGAAAAACAGAAGAGACGAAAACAATAGAGGAATGATAAACTAGCAGCAACAAGTGAATGCAATTGTTGCACTGGTAACTGAGAAGCTGGCAGTGCTATGGCAGCTGTTGACAGCCGTTGACAGTCGTTGGCACTGGCAGGGCAGCATGAGAATAGGAGTTGGCACTGGTATGGTACTGGCAGTGGCATGGCAGTCCGAGTGCCAAACTATACCCACGGCAATGCCATTCTCTTTCACATAATGGACACAATGAGTCAATGAATTATGCGTATAGGTAGTCTTATTAATAATAGTACAACACATAATACGAGCTTCTGCTCGTAGCCGTAGACTCCTTTTCCCTAATCTCGCAATACACTAAGCAGTAATTGGTCCCTAGTAGCTAACCGACAAAACCGACCGCGCCGAAATATTATTTACATACCCGTACCACACAATGATAGCCATGCTTTATTTCTTCGCCTTGGCCTTGGTAGTCGTAGCCTTAGCCTTAGCCCGTCCTCGCTTGGGCTTCTCCTCTTCATCATCGTCGTCGGCCGCGGCAGCAGCCTTCGTTGCCTTCTTGGTAGCCTTCTTTGCTTTAGGCTTCTTGATGTATTTGTCCTTCTTGAAGTCGATATCGTCATCGTCCTCATCGGCTTCAGGTGCCTCAACAACTTCGGCGTCATCGTCTTCGACGGCCTCCTCCAGATCAGGGACCTCCTTAGGCTGAGCTTTGGGAGCGGTAACATTACTGGCCTTCATAAAAGGAACAGGATGGCTCATTGCGTTATATCTGCATCAAATGGTCAGCTGGGTGTTGAAAATAAATGGAGAAATGGTTCACTTACGTTCTGGTGAAGGCAGCTTTGGTCTTCGTCTCAATCTTCACTTTCTCCCCGTCCATTGCCCCAACGCCGAGTTCTTGAACAGTGTCAAAATCTTCTCGAGTCAAGAAGTAGCTGTCCATCAGATCAATTACTGGTCCTACAGCATCGTTGTTTTGACTTTGGAGTCGTCCGACAAGCTGCGACCAGAGAATAGGCAGATACTGCTGGCGAATTTCGTTGTGATCGCCAGAAGATCTGAGACGCATGTGAGAATGAACTTCTCGAAGCGATCTGCCAAGTCTTCCGTACTTGCTGTTGTTGCCGAGCCAGGATGTAAAGTTCGAGCCCAACAGTTGGCCCGCAATAAAGCTGGCTGGGCGAACCGTACTGAACACGGCATGTGTGGGCATGAGACTCCACTGCTGTTGAGGTCCGTGGATCATGCGGTCAACCAAATCGCCATCACTGATACTCTCTGCCGCATTGTCGAACAGTTCAAGCGCCTTGAGGTTGTACTCGCGTTGGCTGTGCCCTTTGCCGCTGATAGCCATGGGCTTTGTTCGAAGATAGTTCTCTTGGATCATGAGATAACTGAATTCGTGGTCGTTGAAGTAAAGCTCAATCTTGTCATTCAGCGTCGCCTTACTAGCAGGAGCAAAAAGTCCGCCGGCCAGCATCTTCTGGCAGATATCCCAAGGCTTGAGGATAACATGTTTCTCCCAGGCCTTCGACATAGCCTTGCTCTGGTCAAAATCCATGCTTGTCTGATCTAGCTTTGCGGTGGAAATCATGTTGATGATTTGACGAATATCTTTATTGCTTCCTTCGATAAGAGCGTCCACCACGGAAGGCGGGAGTTTGAGGCCTTCTCTATGGCAAATTGTCATGATACGGGATCGGACCTGATCCACAGTGGGACGATTGAATCGGAGGTCGAATGTGACATGATCAAAGGGCTTCATCTTGGGCAGCTTTCGTTCGTTGCAGATGAGGATCAGAGGAATCTCTGTCTTCTTGCAGAATTTCGCTAAAGCGCCGACACCACCACGATCACCCGCAGACATACCATCAACTTCGTCCATAATGAGAACAATCTTCTTCTTGGTGGCGTCGACATCCTTGCCGTCGCCAGCAAAATATCCGAGAAGTGAAGTGTTGTTCATGACATCACTCACTCCATTCTCAACGAGCTTCTTGCTTCGAGAATCACTGGCGTTGCTTTCCAAAACGTCGTACCCTTCGAGTTTCGCTGCTAGGTGGGCAGCAGTTGTCTTGCCAATTCCAGGAGGACCAGAGATGATGATAGCACGCTCACCGCCCATTCCATCGGCGCCTCGTCGCTGGAAGTTGTATTTCTTGTGCTTGGGCCAGTTTCTAAGCCACGACTGGATCTTTTCAACCTGGGATTTGTTGCCACAGATATGACTGAGCTGTGTTGGTGCATATTTAGACGTGAGCAACTGCACAGGGGGTGCTGCCGGAGCTCTGGCAGGCGCTCCTCCAGCGGCGGCAGCCTTCTTAGCAGCCTTTGCAGCCTCAGCTCTACGGGCTTTCTCTTCAGCCTCCATTTCGGCAGCTTGCTTCTTCACCTTGTCTTCTTCGGCCTTTTTCTTCTCTTGGGCCTTCTGAGCCCCTTTGCCGCCTCCTCCAAATGCAGGAAGCTTGCGAATCAAGTCGAAAAGTCCGTTCTCATCAATTGTCTTGATGCCGTGAGACTGAATTTTTGCCAGTTTGCTTGGACCAGCGTCCTCTCCAAGGACCACGAAACTTGTTTTGCTGCTTGGTTGACCAACAACTTTACCACCATATCTCTTGACGAGAGCTTGCCCGTCGTCACGGCTGATAAGTTGCAAGACGCCTGTAAAAACAAAACTGAGGCCAGAGAGACACTCTTCCTCACCCTCCGGAAGCTCGACTGAGCCAGACGCTGGCTGAGCAGATGCGTTACCGCCCCCGAAGGCTTTCTTCTTCCAGTCGAACTTGTTATTGGGATCCTTTGGCGGTGGCGTAGGAGCTCGAACAGTAGCAACACTGTCAAGGATATTCTTGATGTCATCGTCTTCTGGCTCATCAGCCTTCTTCGCCCTTGGAGCTCGAGGTTTGGCTGGGGCTTTCGGCTTGGCAGCGGCCTTCTTCTTCGGTGGGGCCTCCTCTTCTGACTCCTCCGAGTCTTCAGCAGGAGACTTTCTTTTCTTGCCAGCAGGAGCAGGCTTCACGTCCTCGTCGGAATCTTCTTCCTTAACAGCCCGGCGGCCTCTGGTAGCTATGCGCTTGGGTTGAGGAAGGACCTCTTCGTCGGACTCATCCTCCTCATAGTCGTCGTTCTTACGCTTACTTCGGCCTTTGGCGTCAGCGGCAAAAATATCGCCCTCATCTTCGTCTCCATCGTCCATGTATGCATCAGAATCTTCGTCGGCCGCATTATGCGAGTGAGAGGTCGTGGTTTTTCGTGTAGCAGCGGTTTTGCCGTTCTTCGCTGGTGCTGGGGGCTTCGGAGATGCAGCCTTTGTTCGGGGAGTTGATCGAACAGGGACTTCTGTTTTAGCTGCAGACTTTTTAGGTGTTGCCGAAGTTGTAGATTTGTTGGCTTTGCTCGAAGCGAAGTAGTCGTCAGCGGATATCGACACACCCTTAGGCTCTTCGTCCCTTGAAAAAGTTAGATAAGAATCAATTGATAGAATTCGAGGTCAAGACAAACTTGATTTTTCTCTTGGAGGCTGGCTTAGCTGCCGTTTTCTTCACTCTGTTTCAATGTCAGTGCTTGTTAAACAAAGAACGAAAAGAGAGAACATACTCTACAACCTCCTCATCTTCATCTTCGCTGTCTTCAACAACTTTTCTTCCCTCTATACTATCGTCAGTATGCTTAGAAACTTCAATGGTTTACAATTCGACTAACTTGTTGCACGCTTGCTCTTGGCCAGCTCCTCAGCTTTTCTAGGAGCAGGTTTGGGGGCACTGCCACCCTTTGGCCCAAAGAAGGAACGAATATCCATTCTTTTGTCGCGATGATGGTTACCTCAATGCTGATCAGGGAAGCCCATCGACACTTTTTAATGCCTTTCGCTGATGTTGCCTGGGTGAGAAGTGGTTGCGTGAATCCTAGGCAATCAGGAGCAGCCTAGAACTTCGAGTCTAGTGACGTGCACGGTAGCTCCTTCCCAGACGCGAAGCTGACGCGCAGTGCGTGACTGCCAGCTAAAGTGGTTCGCAATTGTGGGGGCCTTGAATCTAAGGCTGCCATAACAGCCCACCTTCGGCATCGGGGAAGATTTTCTAGAGCTCCGTTGTTCGAGGCAGCTTCAAGCCAACCCCCGATCGCCGAGATGAAGCCCACCAGCACGTCGGCATTGCTCAATGCTTTCCAGGGCTTGAGGTTATGCACCTCTTCGCCTCTGAGACAACTTCGTGCGCCCCTTCAGCAAACATCCAAGACGCTGGATGCGACCCGACGACTCCAAAATGTCCGAGCCTTTTCGACGACCTCACCGATGCTGGGCAGCTGGTTGGAGCCTAATTTGAACCGAAAGAAGAAAATGGCCAAGGGTCGACCTCGTGTCGCAACGGGTGGTTCTACCAAGGGTACGACAGTGCTGTTTGGCGAATGGGGTCTCCGAATGACGGATCACCACCGAAGAATCAGCGCAAAGCAACTAAAGATGGCCGAGGATACCATTAAAGTGCGACTTCGAGGACAAAAATACCGACTATATAAGCGAAAGAACTGTAACGTCGGTGTTTACGTCAGCGGTAATGATGTAAGGAAGACTTCTAGTTCAAGGCAGGATATTTTCTCATGATTTTGCAGATGCGTATGGGTAAGGGTAAGGGTTCCTTTGACCATTGGGCCACCCGAATGGCTGTTAGTCAAATTCTGTTCGAGATCCGAGGAAAACTTCACGAACAAGTTGTGAGGGATGCCTTCCGCTTGGCTGGAAACAAGCTGCCTGGTAAATAGCTTGCACCTTCTATAAGGAACTTAACTAATAATTGCCAGGCCAGTGGGAATTCGTAAAGAGGGGAGATGCTCCAATGGTAGGAATCACCAAGTTGGATGGTGTTACGTTGGAAGAGTTGAAGAGACCTCGACGACACATTGCTCCTGTTGAGCTCCTGGAGGCTTCCCAGAACACAACAGAGACACTTGTTGGAAGCACATCTGAGGCTTCCCGCAACCCTTAGAGGGATAAAACGATGAAATGAGCGCCTTGTATATTATAGAGGTGTAGAATTACGGCTGTTACTTGTACCAATACCATATTCAGGATCTTCTAATCGATCCGTAACTAGCTGAGACTACGTGCATATCCAACAAATTACTAAATTACGGCCTTGCACGTAATATTCAACCAAAGTGTCATAAATGTCGAAACAAATGAATAAGCAGTTGATTAATTATATGGAGCTCGAACGTAAGTAATTCTCGGTCCTCTATTGCACGCCGTTGCCTGCTGAACAGTATCCCGGTCAAGACGGTGCACGGACCATATTCAATTCCAAACTATCGTCCACTTTACGCGACAACGCGTCTTCCTGCAACTTCCAAAAAGCTGTCTTTGCACAATTCTCACCAACGCAAAACAGCTTCCATAATGGCGCTCATTGTTGATAAGCACCGACCTCGGTCACTTGATGCCCTCACATATCACGATGAGCTATCAGAGCGACTTCGTTCTCTTGTAAGTAAAACAAGCTTGCGCTGGCTGAAAGAGGAATATCGCTAACTAGTGTCCTCTTCAGGCCCAGAATGGTGACTTTCCCCATTTGCTTGTATACGGCCCTTCAGGTGCTGGCAAGAAGACACGAATCGTTGCTACATTGAAAGAGCTCTACGGACCCGGTGTGGAGAAGATCAAGATCGATGCACGAGTATTCCAGACAAGCAGCAACCGAAAACTTGAGTTCAACATCGTCGCCTCCATCTACCATCTCGAGATCACACCATCTGATGTTGGAAACTATGACAGAGTTGTTGTTCAGGACCTCTTGAAGGAGGTAGCCCAAACACAGCAGGTGGATCAGTCAGCCAAACAGAAGTTCAAGGTCGTGGTCATCAACGAAGCAGACCACCTTACAAGGGACGCCCAAGCAGCTCTACGACGAACGATGGAGAAGTACTCGCCCAATCTTCGACTGATCCTTTTGGCGAATTCGACTGCCAATATCATTGCTCCGATTCGTTCAAGAACTCTCTTGGTCAGAGTGGCGGCCCCTACTCACGAGGAGATATGCAATGTGCTAGCCGTGTCAGCTAAGAAGGAGGGCTGGCCCGTTGTCCCAGGCCTGCATCAGCGAATAGCAGAGGAAAGCGGGCGAAACCTACGACGAGCCTTGCTCATGTATGAAGCCGTCCATGCACAGAAGTAAGTTCACCCAGATGAGTATTGAAGGCATGAGCTAACCCAGAACAGTGAGAAGGTCACAGACAACACACCTATCCCGCCCGCCGATTGGGAAGCCCTCATCGGCCAGATCGCACAAGATATTTACGCGGAACACACACCAGCCAGGATCCTGGAAGTGCGATCGAAGCTCTACGATTTGTTGACACACTGCATCCCTCCAACTACCATTCTCAAGACTTTGGCATTCAAGCTGATTGCTCTTGTTGATGATGGACTGAAGGGCGAGGTGATCCAATGGGCGGCCTTTTATGAACATCGTGTCAAGACAGGTACAAAGGTCATCTTCCACCTCGAGGCCTTCGTGGCCAAGTTCATGAGAATTGTCGAGATGTATTTGATGAGCATGGATATGTAATTACTCTAGAGTGTGTTTGGCGTTTAGGGAGGTTCATATTGCACACACTTAAGGAGTTGCCGGAGATGTACTCTATTAATTCAATCGTACAAAAGGTCTACGTGTGACCATCATACTTTATTATATCATGCTAGACCAGATGATGTTCATTTCCACGTTCTACGACATATACACTAAACAAATACAATAACAATACCTTGGATTCCCGTTCATTGATGCCAAGACTTTTGCTCTATCCGATCGGTCGTGAGCCAATATGTTCCATCATACTGACCTTTCAATGATACGTCGTGAAGCTCCAGGATTTGATATTGGAGTCAAGAATGAAAGTGGGGACTGAGTATGGGGAAACGGAACCATGCCGAGGGACTGGTACCTGGCTAGAATTGCATGGGGTAATGGGGACAATGCCATTGGTTGTTTGATTCCCGTCTTGGACGGTGTCACAAATCCCCAACGGGCTTGTGTAATATGTGCGTAGGCCAAGCATGATATTCAACGACAGTAGCATTGAGAAAGAATCGATCGATGGCCATGTATGTTTTACAACTGAAATGATCACATAGTAAGCTGACTAGATGGATACCTACGTAGGGTTCTATCATAGGACGTTGGGTGTAATCAACGTCCCCATGAAGCCAGAGGTCTCCTGTAAGTTCTAGGCTCAGCCGCTTCACAGATCATTGTGTATAATTAGGAATATATACTATGAGAATGTCACACCTAAAGTTCTTGCAAGGTAACTTGCTCGTAGACTTAGTTTGAATATTTTCACAAACTGATATACTTGTCCGAGTTTGATCGGAAAGCTGATTATGTGACAGATAACAGAGGAATAGCCTCGGGAAACTGTTGATAAGGCCTACCGGCTGGATGAGGGGAGGAACCAGATTTGAGATCCGCAAATAGGGAGTTAATTAGGTTCGAATCAAAGTATCATGTGCGAAACACTGCATAGACAAAGATAAAGTAGTTGCTTTGAACGGACAAGTTCCATTCGTTGGTTCTCGGTCGAGTACCGAATATGGCGGCCAAGCGGCAGTGTGTTAGATACAAGCGTGGCTTGAGAAGCATCTGGAGCCACAGCCGTATTTCTGGTCAGTGGCTTCGGCTATTGAAGAAATGTGTTTCTGGCCGACCGTTGGGGCATAGATCAATACCCCATGCAACAGGGATAGACTCTGGGGCACAGGCTACATACAAGTTGAGGATTGACATGGGGGAAGATGATCATGAAGGTGATCTCGCGGGAAGCTAGCGGCGTAGTGGAGGAGTTACAACACTAGTAAATAGGAGATATTGAAGTCTCCAAAAATGAAGATGATGAATGAATGGGCAGTATTTATTTTATTAGATGCTCAGAGTAATTGGTAGATGTCATACATGGTGAACGCGTTATTTGGAAGTCAACATTTGTTGAGGAAATTCAAGAGAATTATCGAGACCCTGAAAGCTGGAGGGGCGAGGTTGGGCTTGTAAACCAATGAAGTTGTCCAGATATCAACCCCAAATGCGGGGGACAGGCTGCAGCTGCCATTTTTTAGTACATACCCATGCAGGCATGCAGGCATGAGCTAGGTACTAAGGTATGACAACAAATCCCTTGGGTTAACCAGCAGGTAACTTGTTGGGAGGTGATCAGATCAAGTCCAGGTATTCATACAATACTGTCGTTTACTGGGTGTCATACATTTCAAGTGAAGATGTCGACTGTGAGTTTTCTGCTCACATTATCAACGGTCAAAACATTAAACAGATACAACTGTCAGTCCTAGCGACTTTGGCTCGTTATCGACAGGGATAGTCCATGCTGCATTGGCGAGATGTAACGCCTCTGCCAGTATCCACTGAAGCTATTGCCGGCCAGGCCTTCCAACAGCTCCACCCCTTCCATTACGACCATCAATCACATAAGATGTTTTTATCAAAACCATCTTCCCACGTTCGGCCCCGTAGCGGCTCCGTCAATTCGGCTGCATATTGCGCGTTACATGTAATCAATAGTTCCCGAGTATTCTCCTTTACCCAATTGTGCCAGTAGGAATAGATACGAAACTTCCAGCTGTGTTGAGGTTTCGGACAAAAGCTGTATACGGCCAAAGTCTCCAAACACGTCATCTGCTGTGATTGACGAGTATTTTGTTGGCTGCCACCTAGATATACCCTCGTCTCTTGGCCAGTTCAGATCAGCCTCTCAGATTGCTGCGAATAGCTTGATCTTCAGTAAGCAAACAGGGATCGTAGTAGACATTGGATATGACGCTGAAGCTTTACCAAGCATTTGGAATTCGTAGTTATTTCTAGTTCTTTTAAGTTTTCTTACATTGGAGCTGTTTCAAACGCTATTTGGTTCTTTAGTTGAGACAACAGACTTGAGGGTGTTTTGTTAGCGACTTAGCATTCATTAGCTATATTATAGTTTGGCTAGCTACTCCAGCACAGGCAGGTGTTGCATGTCTTTAGAACTATATCATCATCGAGAATGCATTGAGAGTACAGCTATATTAAGATTATTTTCCAGTTTTCATCTTGTGTTTACATGTACCTCTACTGTCGCTTAAAGAAATCAGGGCAGCAACACCATTCGGAACATTAGGTTCGGAGGTTATACAAAAGAGCGTTCATCAATACATAAGCACTCGGGTGGAGGGCTTCGGAAGTGCTCCGATAAGGCCTATATGGGTAAACGGCAGTCAAAGGTACTCCCTATTGTATCAAACATATTTCAAAATAATGCTAGAATTAAATCGTTATAAATTCGCAATTCCAATTGATGCATTGGCAGATTTGCAGTGCCGACGTCATATCGCATTTTATCGTCCAGCATGGTGTCTCTTTTCTCACGGACAGATGCCGTATTTTGTAAAAACGAATTGGCCACTCTGAATGCCGAGAATCTAATTCGAACATTTCAAGTGACGATCCAAAACCCATCTCGATTGAGTTGCACTGTTGAGTGTGAGTCGCTAGGTCGCTACTGGTTATTCGGGACATGGCTCGGGGGAAAGGATCACGGCAAGACCCCCCCGGTTCGCCGGCCGCCGCTCGGGTTTGCTCTAGCTGGTGCAGGTACCAGTTACCAGTGACAGTGGAAGTAAAGTGACAACGGCCAAGCCTTCCAATGATGATTGACCCATTTGCCATAAAGAAGCTCCTCCCCTCCAGATCAAACCTCTTGCTCTATCTCAACTATAATTCTAGCTCTTTCCCATACTCCAGATTCTGCCAAGCAGACCCTCCTATTCTTTTCCATTATCTCCAATTTTAAACCATTCAATTCGACTGTACAGCCTCTGTGCCCTCTCAAACAGCAACACCAAAAGCTGCAAGTACTGCCTCTACAAGCAGTTCTGACAAGCTCTACGGTTACGCTACCCCGCCTTGATAGACGTCGCATTACAGGCGCAAACGTCCAACGGAAACACAGAAGAAGAAGAAACTTTAAAAATAACCACAAACATAATGGCGACCACTGTCGAGCACTCCCGAGTGCATCATGAGCTCAAGGCTTCGACTCCCGAGTCCATCCCCAAGAGTGCAATTCCTGCCGCCGTTGCCTCTCCCGTTCCCGCTCCCGCAGCCACTGAGACTGTCTCGTTGAAAAGTGAAGAAACTCAAGCTACTGTCAAAGAGACAAAAGTCCCTGTAGTTGCTGAAGCACATCTCGTTGACACATACCGTAAGCTCACGCGATCCGCTACGCTTGGTTCGGAATCCATTGCTAACATTCCACTTAGACCCTCCTCAGCGCATGTTTGCTAGTATGTGTTTCCGCCCCTATAATCTCTGTTGAGATGAACTCCATATTCGTCTTAGCAGCTTCGGCTGGACCCTGACTTGTGGTTCTTTTCTTATTTCATCCATCTTGCTCCGTTTACATGCATGGATTGGGCTAACCTTGTAATCCGGCAGAACACCCCCACCGGCCCCACCTTGCCAGTAAGTGACCCCGGTATCCACATCGGAGCCTCAGCCGATACTAATCCACTCCGATAGACCTCGAAGAGTATAAACGACTCTACAAGGAATCTATCACACAACCCGAAAAGTTCTGGGCGGACCGTGCACGCGAACTTATCTCCTGGGACCGCGACTTCGAGACCACCCGAAGTGGTTCCCTTTTGAATGCTGACGTCTCCTACTTCAACGAGGGCCGTTTGAACGCCTCATACAACTGTGTCGACCGTCACGCTTTCAAGGACCCCGATCGTGTTGCCATCATTTACGAAGCTGATGAGCCCAGCGAGGGACGCAATGTTACTTATGGCGAGCTGCTCCGAGAGGTCTCTCGAACCGCATGGGTTCTCAAGCAGATGGGCGTCCGCAAGGGTGATACTGTTGCTATCTACCTGCCCATGATTCCCGAAGCCATCATCGCACTTATGGCCTGTGTTCGTATCGGTGCAGTTC
The DNA here is from genome assembly GCF_019609905.1 of Fusarium poae. Lineage (NCBI taxonomy): Eukaryota > Fungi > Ascomycota > Sordariomycetes > Hypocreales > Nectriaceae > Fusarium > Fusarium poae. The sequence continues at coordinate 953,086 of NC_058399.1, forward strand.
ACTCAGTTATCTTTGCTGGTTTCTCCTCAGACTCCCTGCGCGACCGTGTTGTCGATGCTGGCTGCAAGGTCGTCATCACAACTGACGAAGGCAAACGAGGCGGCAAGTTGATTGGCACCAAGAAGATTGTCGATGATGCTCTCAAGCAGTGCCCTGCTGTTGAGAATGTCCTTGTCTACAAGCGTACAGGTTCAGAGATCCCCTGGACCAGCGGTCGTGACTTCTGGTGGCACGAAGAGGTAGAGAAGTGGCCCAACTACTTCCCTCCTGAGCCCGTCGCTTCTGAAGACCCCCTATTCCTTCTATACACTTCTGGTTCCACTGGTAAGCCCAAGGGTGTTTTGCATACCACAGCCGGATATCTCCTTGGTGCTGCCATGACTGGCAAGTATGTCTTTGATATCCATGAGGGTGATAGATACTTCTGCGGCGGTGATGTCGGATGGATCACCGGACACACTTATGTCGTTTACGCTCCTCTGATGCTCGGCGTATCTACTGTCGTCTTTGAGGGCACACCCGCCTACCCCAACTTCTCGCGATACTGGGACATCATCGAGAAACACAACGTTACCCAGTTCTACGTTGCTCCTACCGCTCTGAGGCTGCTGAAGCGTGCTGGCGATGAGCATGTTCGAGGAAAGTTCGCCCATCTTCGTGTACTAGGCTCTGTTGGTGAACCTATCGCTGCCGAGATCTGGAAGTGGTATTTTGAGGTTATTGGAAAGGAGGAGTGCCATATCGTTGATGTAAGTCCTTGATTAGATTGACGAAACGTCATGGATACTAACGCGAGTGCAGACATACTGGCAAACCGAATCCGGATCTCATGTTATCACCCCCCTGGCTGGAATTACCCCAACTAAGCCTGGCAGTTGCTCGCTGCCTTTCTTCGGTGTCGAGCCCGCCCTTATTGATCCTGTTTCTGGTGAAGAAATTCACGGAAACGATGTCGAGGGTGTCCTGACATTTAAGCAATCTTGGCCCAGCATGGCTCGTACTGTCTGGGGAGCCCATAACCGGTACAGGGAGACTTACCTTGACGTCTACAAGGGTTACTACTTTACTGGAGATGGCGCTGCCCGAGACCACGAGGGTTTCTACTGGATTCGAGGTCGTGTTGACGATGTTGTCAACGTCAGTGGGCATCGTCTATCAACTGCTGAGATCGAGGCAGCGCTATTGGAACACCATGCCGTTGCTGACGCAGCCGTCGTCGGTATTTCTGATGAGCTTACCGGCCAGGCTGTCAACGCATTTGTTGATCTCGAGAAAAACGTTGAAGCTACCGATGCTCTGCGCAAGGAACTCATTGTCCAGGTACGCAAGAGCATTGGACCTTTTGCCGCACCCAAGGCCGTATACATTGTGCCAGATATGCCCAAGACGCGAAGTGGCAAGATTATGCGACGAGTATTGAGAAAGATCGTTGCTGGCGAAGAAGATCAGCTTGGAGATACCACTACTGTAAGTCCATGAGGCATTGAATCGAAAGTGGAATTGTTGACTAACACCACTTGCAGTTATCCGATCCTTCTGTTGTGGACAAGATCATCAAAGCTGTTCATGATGCCAAGCGCAAGTAAGAGATTTTAATGGATAAAAAAATAAGGGACATGATGCATATTATCAAGTGGAGTTATATATACCATCACATATATGGATACAATGAATGCGGAAAGGGGCAAGTTTGAGATTGGAACAAACTTTCGCGAGGTGTTTTGGATTTGGTGTCGGGATCAGCCACGACCTGAAAGAGGATGGATATTGGGTGGCTCGGGACCGTTTTATGAGTTTGATTTATGAGAATTACGATTTTGGTTACATCCATACATAGTCTTTGGTTTGAGACAACAATGAAAGTTTAATAACATCACGTCCCTCTGATCAAAGACTAGTGACCTATAGGGTATTCAAAGATCCGAGCTTGGCCATGGAACGGACAAGTCTTTGAACGACAAAGAAATGTCTCATCTGCACCAGCCATCAAAGACGCGTGTGCGATAATTCTGTGGCAGTGGGATGTCGGGTGGGATAAAGAATCACCGTATATGAATATGAAAAGCACGATATTTTGATAGCGGCGGCTTAGATTCAAACTTTGGTATTTTTAGGTCCAGTGTGTGGAACAACAGAAGGTTGGCTTAGAAATCTAGGGTGCGGTAACTTTGCACAGAAACAGAAAGGCTTCGGGTTATTGATGATTGATAAGGTAAAATCTGATGTTGAAAGAGCGCCAACAGATGGTTCCACCAGCGCTAAGTTGGTGGTTAACCACATGGAAGTCGTCATCATTTTAGATGCTTGGCATGGTAGAAGCGATGAAAAAGAAATGTCCGAGGCTGTGCTGAAGAGATTTAGGCGAATGCTGGCATGGAGTGATATCTAGTCAGCTTATGTTGATGAATCAACATGTTTACGGTAGGTATGGTAACACAAAGATAATAAATAATATGCGACTGTAAACAAACAGACAAACAAACGTTTCCAGCCACTTTGAACTTGACATACAGAATCGAGTGTGTACTGTCAAATGTAACTAGTCCTCCTGAGTCTACAGAGTACCCTATGCATAGACTATAAATATCAAGTCGTCAATGCCAAGAAGATAGTCGATCCAAATGTGCACAAGTGGGGTGTCTATTGAAATGGCTGGACATAAAGATACGAGAGTGAAACATAGACGAGAGGACCTTTTATTCGACTCGATCGGATATCGGATATGCCGGACAGACTTGAAGTCCTTTTGTCTGGGAGGCAGCCCAGATGATGAATGTATGTACATGTGCTCCATAGTATTCTGTACAGATAGAGTGGGATATTTGGTTGCCAAGTCAGATTTGCATCCTGTAAAGATGGGAATTTTGCAGTTCTGATTCATGTATTAGTGAGCGTCAAGAGTCAAAGCCTTGTAGGAGTCGCCTCCATGCCAATTGTTAGGGAGGCTATGCCGTGTGATAACCGCGCGGCCTTTGGTGTATGATTGGATGGCCAAGATAGTTGGTTGTCTGTCCAGCATCCACACCCCGACCTCTAGCAACCTTGGCAGCCCCCAAGCCCGTTGGAAAGTCCCCCCCCAGCTAGGTATGGAGACTGACCTAACCTCCGCCACATTATTGTCCATCCTGTCTACTCGCTACTCCGTATTCTACTCTCTGTTTTTTGGCCGTTGTATTATTCAAACTCAATGCCGATGATCATTAGTCCCGAATAGTCGATATTTTTCATTTCTTCTCCTTACTCCTTCTTCTTCTCTTGTATTTACTATACCCTAGTACTTATTTGTTCTTTTTTGTTCAACTGGTAACTAAAGGACCCTGAGCTCCTACTCCACATTCTTCTGTTCCCCTTGACTGTTGGTACTGTTAATAAGTCCTGTTGTCGGGCGTCATCTTTCTCGGCCACTCCGCTTGGACATCTGCGTCTCACCTTGATTAACTTGGACTTTACCTCCTGCAACTTCCTCTACTCGAAATCCGACTCGATTTACTTGAATCACCGTTGCTGTATGGCCTTGCAATAATACGACTCTCAATCGGCGCGTCGCCTTTTCACTTCAGGACCGTTTGAGGTCCAACAAACCACCATGGTATCGTTACGGTCTATCGCGACCGCTATTGCGGGTGTCGCCTTGTTCTTTGAGACCTCACTGGGTACGTTGATTTGCGTTATTAACGTTGTTCGGCACTCTAACCTTGTCTGCACCAACAGCAAGCTCCGTAAAGCGCAACGCCGTTAACTATATTTCACTGATCGACGAGCCCGTTATTAACACGCCGTCTCACCGAATCCGCGCCGACTCGCATTTCAACCTTTTATTCTCGTTACACAACAAACAGCAAAAGATTCGCCTTGAGCTCGAACCGAACCATGATATTTTGCCTGAGAATTTCGCCATTACTCACATCGGGGGCGACGGTTCCGTGAAATCTGTCGAGACGATAAAGCGAGAGGAAGACAAGGTATTCAAAGGTTCCGTCTTTATTCAACGAATAGGAAGAGAGGGATGGACAAAGGCTGGCTGGGCAAGAATCACAATTCATCGCGATGGCAAAGACCCTATCTTCGAGGGTACCCTTCGAATTGACGGAAACCACCACCACATTCATACCGGCACAAACTTCCAGCAAGTCCGACACGAAGACGACCCCGTATTGGCAACCACGGAAGACGGCGACGAAGTCATGGTAGTCTGGCGCGACTCAGATGTCATTTCTTTTCACTCCGAGGAATTAAAGAAGCGGGAGGCTTCGGCTGCGCTGTGCAACTCTGACACTTTAGGTTTCAACAGCAAGTTTCATGAACTCGAGAACTTTGATACGTTTGGCGTCTCAAACTCTAAATCTCTATTCGGACGACAAACTATCGACACCGGTAACGACGGTAGCAGTGTTGATCTCGAGTCGACAATTGGCTCTGTGAGCGGTTGCCCGACTAGCCGAAGGGTAGCTCTCCTGGGTATTGCGACAGACTGTGGATACACTTCGACTTTCAACTCTACCGAGGCATTAAGAAAGAGCGTTATTAGAATGGTCAACGATGCCTCTCAGGTTTATGAGAGCTCTTTTAACATCACACTGGGTATTCAGAACCTCACCATCAGTGACGGATCTTGTCCAGGTAGCCCTTCAGATACGGCTCCTTGGAACCAAAAGTGCTCTAATGAAGTCGACCTGTCCGACCGTCTCAACCTGTTCTCTGCTTGGCGTGGCAAGAATGCTGATAGCAACGCATACTGGACACTCCTGAGCACATGTAACACAGACTCTGCCGTTGGTCTTGCCTGGCTGGGCCAGCTTTGTCGTCCTGGTGCTTCAGCCAACGCCAACAGCGGAGGCCGAAACGAAACCGTTGCTGGAGCAAACGTTGTCGTTAGAACGTCAGCAGAGTGGCAGGTTTTTGCCCACGAGACAGGTCACACCTTTGGTGCTGTCCACGATTGCACGTCCAGTGCCTGCCCGGTTTCCCCCAACGCTCAGGCATGCTGTCCCTTGAGCAAGAGCTCGTGCGATGCCAAAGGCGATTTCATCATGAACCCTTCGTCCAGGCCCGGTATCAGTGAATTCTCAGCCTGCACTATTGGAAACATTTGCTCTGGCTTCAAACGAAATGTCAACAGTGAGTGCTTGACCGAGAACAGAAACGTCAAAACTATCTCGGGCCAGCAGTGCGGTAACGGAATCGTCGAAGAAGGCGAGGACTGCGATTGTGGTGGTGAGGAAAGCTGTGGCAACAACCCCTGCTGTGATGCGAAGACTTGCAAATTCAAGGGCAATGCCGAGTGCGATAACTCCAACGAGGAGTGTTGTACCGAGGGATGCAAGTTTGCTTCTTCAGGAACTGTCTGCCGATCAAGCACTGGCCCTTGCGATCCTGAGGAGAAGTGCACAGGAAAGGATGCGACATGCCCCAAGGACGCCCATAGTGATGACGGCGACGACTGCGGCGACGGACTTCAATGCGCTTCGGGTCAGTGTACATCGCGAGATGAGCAGTGCCGAGCCAACTACCAGAACACGACATCGTCATCGCATGTCAAGGCTTGTACTAACAGCTGCCTTTTGTCTTGCCAGACTTCTGGTGATGGTTTCTGTGTGCAGCGAAATCAGAACTTCCTCGACGGTACCTCTTGTGGTGGCGGTGGAGGTAAATGCCAGAACGGAAACTGCGAGGGTGCTTCAACATGGAAAGAGATCGAGAATTGGTTCAAGAACAACAAGAACATCGCACTCCCTGTGGGAATTGTCCTTGCCGCACTCCTCCTCTTGGCTGTATCTTGCTGCTGTTTCAGCTGTATTCGCCGTCGCTTGGCCCGTCGCAAGGCTTCAAAGCGACCAGCCATGAGCGCCTGGCCAGGATATCCCCCTCCTCCTCCAGTCCCTGGTAGCAACCAACAAGGCGGATACCAATACGCGCCCATTGGTAACAACAATGGATGGCAGCAGCAGCAGCGGACTCGCAGTATGAGATATGCTTAGTTTCCTTTACTTTTTTCCCTTTGTACAGAGCGACGAATCCTACCACTCTGATACAGCATTTGTCGGCGTTCTCCTTGGGCATATTTATTTGGCCATTGTATTTTCTCTTTAAGTGACTTTTTGTAAAGGACATTGGATTGTGGTCACTACATGTGTATCGATTTAACATTGTTTTTTAAACGGTGGATCGGCGGATTTTGGACATACAAAGGTGGTGGTGGGTGCAGTAAATGGATAAAACGCACACAGACAGACACATATACATCCATACATACAAATGTTATGTGTATATTAGATTTAGCATATCTATAACGACCATTAGAAAAAGCCAAAATATTCCTGTTTCTTCAATTTTGGTGTTGCTATTGACTGCAAGTGATTGTTCAGAGACTTGGTTCATTTTCATTAATAGTCTCCTGATGTAATATATTTCAATTATTTGGGTTTCAATATCTCTTTGAGTTTGATCATCTGCTGGGCCAGGTTCAAAAAATTGTAGTTGGACAAGCGTTCTAAACATGCGAATGACCATTTGCCTGGAATGTCATTATCCATGGCCATGTGAGCGTCTCGCCCGCCTCATCATCATGGACAAGGGTGTAACTACACTATCGATTTACCCGATCGCTTACTCGCCGTTTCGTGTTCCGCGTTGAAGAAGTAGTAGTAGATGCGTCCTCATGCTTTTCGTTATCGAAGCCGCATAGTTGACGCATAAATCGAAGACGTTGTCCAGCGATGCTCTATAATATTTCAGTTGACTTTCTTGCATGTATTGGGAGGCAACTTACGTCGCCGGTAGCTTGCGCGTGAGCCATGAGTGCTTCTGGATTATCAAGCACAAACATGGCTTCTCCTCTCCTTTCCCTCTCTGTATGTGACTCCGTATTGGAACTATTTTTATTAGTATGAGTTGCTCGGTCGTGTGAGATTGACTGCAACGTACTTCCCTCCGAGCCGCAGTGGCTCAGACTCGCTTGCGTCGCTGTCTTCGACGTAGGGGTTCTTTCCGCGGGCTTGCTTATCGCGCATTTCGCTCGTCCATTCTGAAGAGTTTTTCATATGAGATTGTTGTGTTTTGGGTGTTGAAGAAGCCATGGCTTTGTGATGTGTTATTGTTCGTTGGGAGAGAGAGAGAGAGAGATGAAGTTGATCAAGTTATTTTGCACTAGTCGAGAGAGAGATGGGTATAGATAGTATAATAACGAGAGGCGGTACGAAAAGATATGGGGCTGGTAGTCGTTATAATAAACAAAGTTGAAAAAAAAAGTGATAGATTATAGATTTCGAGTCATTCAATCTGATACTGGACGAAGCAAACAAGGTGGGATGGAATATATAGTAACTTATACAGGCGACAAGGAAGGAGGAGCCGCCTTGAAAATCACAGGCCCCTCTCTTCTTTTCCCTTCAAAGCGGGGCTGTCTTTTGTTTAACAAACTTGGTTTATTTTCGACTTTAACTTAGAAGAGACAGAGAGGAAAGAGAAACAAACATAGAAAAGGAAACCAAAGCTAACTAATGCGGGTTAATAACATGCAAATGCACATGGCCTCGAAGGGAAATAGGGGACAAAAAAGTCAGCGAACTTTGTGGGGATACACGTATCCGATAACAAACTAAACTGGGGAGCCGACGACGTCTCCTTTCTTTTTTTCTCTCTTTTCTCGAGGGAGAACAAAGACATTCAACGGCATTGACTCGGCCATGCCGTAAGATCTTAGTTTAATCACTAATTAATTAATTACATGTTCATCGATGGCGATGAAGTGAGATATGACAAAAGTTTATGCAATATCCTTATTGGGTATTATTATACGTGATCAAAAAGACAACAACATAAGCAACAAAGACTCGCCTCGCAAACAAAACAAAAAAAAAGGAACAATTACTTGTTTATTATGATGCATGATACACCTAAACTATGACTATGTACAGCTGAGACTGAGACACGCGAGGCGAACGAATAAAACGGGCGTCGTGGTGTGTGTCTTAACCGAAACCCATTGTCTCCAATCATCGTCATCTATGAGATGTGACTACTGAGTAAGATCTACGAGTGACTGCTCAATTCAGATGGCGACATGACTTTAGTCTGTATTGTTCTTCTCTCTTTTCCTCTTTTGTGTTTGCGTGCTGTACTGAGCCTCAAGTGATCTGGACTGGCCTGCATTAGAGCTGAGAACCGGAGATCGTTCCGTCACAACTTGCATGACATTTCAGATCAGATCAGAATGGTCTTAGTTCTTGAATGATTATTGGTTATTTCTGCTGTCTTTTGTACAACCATCAAGTCCATGTTTCGGAAGACACCTCCGATTCTTATCCGCCAATCGCATCTTTGGCGACATAGTTTAATACTGACCTCGATGTATCCAAACTATCCCGACCCGACAGATTTACAGTACTTTGTTTTGAGACCGGATCCAGGTTGAGTACATCCGGTGGGGTAGTATTGAATCCTATTCGTCAATCCCTAATATAAAGTCCCCGGTGACAGGCAAGTACCTGGTGTATGAAGGATCCCAACGTGACCTCGTTGAAGAGAATACCACCTTGCAATAGAACATCACCGTATGATCTTCTTCATCTTAAAACAGACTGCTGACTCTCTTGGATATCTTGTATTGAAGCTGCTGCTATTGGTATTGTCGGCTTGGCTGGAACCAACCTGAACTCCGTAATATGTCAAAGCAAAACCCCCCCTCCCTCCTTCGTGTTTTCTGCGCCAGTTCATCATCCCGATTGGTATATATCGTACAAATGTCGCAAAGGAACTCTTCCACCAAAACAGTAGTAGCCATGAGGGGAATTGAACGTGACACCCCCACGCATCCATAACGCTCAAACCGAATCGCAACCTCCAGAACTTTCCGATGTGTATCTCGCCTCCCTTGAAACCCAAGATCCAAGACGACAAAGACAAAAAAAAGGTAAAGCCATCAAAGCCATATCATTTGTACTCCTATATCCTCTATGCGTGCTCCTTCATCAACAAAGTCTTGTTATGTGAGAGGTGCTCAGATTGTGTTGTGTATGTGCCAATCGAAGCGCTTGTTGTTCAACTCCGTAGCCAGCCGGTCGTCGTTCGTCGTCGTGATATACAAGAAACAGGCGTCGCGAACGTCGCAATTTCGTATGGTTGGTTGCTTCAACCAAGCCCAAGCGAAAATGTATATTAAGAGTTTCCGCGCATCCCGTTTCGTGGTGCAGCCGCGTTACTGCATTTCTCAGTTGTGCCCGAGTAAATATTGGTGCATGCAGGTGTCCGCATCGTATCCTCCATTATGTTTAAAGCCCCTTTTGAGTAACACAGACTTTAAATGTTGAGCTGCTTTGATCTATTATCATCTGCGAAAGTTAATAATAGCGAGCTAATGAAATGTTAGTAAATGTTTAGTAATCTTGAAGTAACGGAGGGAGACTTACTCTACTATTAGAACCATATGCCAGCTTCTGGCCATCGGCATCCCAGCACAAGCAGTGCTCATCTTCCTCATCAGCATCTGCGTTGGCCTTGGGGCTAAGCCAGCCAGGGTGCACTGGTCTACTCCAGCTTGCTCGAGGAACGGCGTGGCTTCCAACTTTCCAGATCAAGACCTGCGTCGATGTCGCGCCCGCGATAAAAGCGCCATCCGGTGTGAAGGCCAGTCTCATGATTGGTGAGTCCATTGTCAAAAAGCACTTCGGTTTGCTCTTGGGCATTCGAGCGTTCCAAATCAGTATAGCGCAGTCGTCTCCTCCAGTCGCGATTAGTCGTTCGTCCTCAGCTCCTTGAATGTTATCGGGAATAGGTTGCCACTGCATTGTAGTGATAGCGCCTTGGTGTGCTGAGATGGACCTTCGCTGTCCACCTTCGTCCCATAGCTAAATCAGTCAGCATTTCTGTTCAACAAGTGAGCAATGTAAAAGTCTCACATCCAGTATGCCCTTGTCGCTGGACGTAGCGGCCAAGCTTGATCGTGCATCGAAAAGCACTTGAGTAAAGCTATCGTCCTCCTTGGTCTCAAATTTCCTGGCTTGAACTATTGTTGTATCCGTACATTGTAGGCATATCATCAGGTCACCACCGCACAACAAGAACTCTGCGTCACCAGTCCAGACGGCATCAAGGGGCGTAGCCGCGATGTCGTGACCAGGAAGGAGATATGATAGAGAGTTCCCAGCGGGCGGGTAGTGCACGGTGACAAGAGCACCACCCTTGTCCGGCGAGATGGCGAGCAGTGCGGTATTGATGGGGTTCCATGAGAGTTTGATAATAGGTGGTTCCGATACTTCCATAGACTGTAGATGGGCACCCTCTGCCGACCATACATTAATCGAAGCCTGGTTCTTCGAATCCGTGGCTACTGCGATAGCAGCACCATCTGCGGTCCACGACAGGGCTGTGACTGTCGTATCGCGGGGTACGTCACGGTCGAGCAGGGAATGGCCTTGAGGTGACACGTGATCTTGTCCTGGTTCAACAGGGCCCGCACGCGCGATACTCCAAACACGGGCTAGCGCATCCGTACCAGCAGCCGCGAGGATAGACGGGTCTCTTGGGTTCCACTCGCACTGCAAAAGGATGGGAGCATTGTCGGGCCCAGAAGGTGAAGATGGCGACGGCGTAGTTCCCCGACCTTGGCCTTCACTTTGGTCATCCATCAAGCGAATAAATGTCGTTTCTGGAGCCAGCTCCTCGACCTTATCAACTTGTGTTCCCTGTTCAGGCCCGTCAGTTCGCACCATTGGCTCTGGTGCCTGCTCGCCCTCCAGAGGCGAAGGATATGCGTGATTGTCAGGCTGGTCAATTTCCATAGGTGTCGTCACGGGAGCCGGTGCTGCTGTTGTCGCGCCCGCTCCTGCTACTGCTCCTGTTGTTGATGTCATTGGAGCTAATGCTGGTACCGGTGCTGCTGCCGGTGCATCGGCGCCATTTTCCAAACCATTGCTTAACCGTTGCCGCTTCGACGCAGGCGATCCATTCGATATTTGCTGAGGTCGTTTTCTTGATATCTCCTCGTCGATAACTTCCTCCCCTTCGGCGTCTTCTTCCTCGTCCTCCTCGATTCTGCCCTGCGGGTGCGCGTCTAAAGGTCCAAAAATGCCGAAATGCAACGCTTCGGCCTCTTCCGCTGAAGCATCCTGAGGCAGCTGCATGTAGCGAATCATATCAGTCTCTGACCGTTTTGGAAGTCTGACCTTATCAAAAAGCATAGCCCAACTCAACTTGACGGTGGTGGGGGTACATCTGCTGAGGCGAAACTCTCATCGCATCCGAGGAATTCCAGGGTGACTTACCAGTTTCCGTGCATGCTCACGTTCAAGCGCGTGGTATTGAAGGCCGCGATTGATGACAGAAACCAATGCGTGGCTCTTGACGTGACGCGCAAAGGCAAATTCTCTGTGAGGCTGTTTAACGTGCCACTCCTTTTGAAACTTGGCGGCAGTCTCTCGGTAATCTGCGAAGAAAGTGAGGTTAGATTTACTGTGGCGCTAATGATCGCGCAGAAGTGCTACATACTGCCTTCGAGAAGGAATCTGTGGACATGAGAAATACATGGTCAGCGCAAAGTCCAATGAGTGTAAAACCGCAGGTGAGTAGGACCCGGTGCGGCGGTTGGGAAGCCAGGAACGTAGAGTGCAGCGGTAGTGACGAACCTCCAAACAAGAAAGTTGACTCTGTCCGAGTCGAGGAATTCCTTAGCGACCATGGTCCAGAGAGCGCCGCAAAAGGCGCAGAGTCGCTAAAGGTTCGCAGCAGATGATGTATAACAAAAAATTGTAGCACAGATCACCGAGGCTCTCGAAAGCCAAGCTATTTTTGAGGCGCAAACGGATTATTTGATGTTGTTTTTATGAGGGTCGGACCAAGGAAAGGTGAGTAGTGAAGATGCAAAAGACAGATGAAATTCAAGGTTCCAGTTGGGGCGGTGGTGAAGTGGGTACGTACCTTTAGCCCGTAGTGGTGGTCCAATGCCAATTGGGTTGGATCTCTCCTCTGTTGCACGTCTGCCGCCCCTGTAAGCGACTCCCGTCCCAGCCCAGCCCAGCAACGCAGTGCAGTGCAGCAGCAGGTAGTGTGCACCGCAGCGCAGCCCACTGCAGCCCGAGATTCAATCAATGGTCCTCGCTGGCTTCTACGGCACTGTCTAAGGTACAGGCACCAGCCCGGTTAGGCTAGCCAGACTAGCACAGGATCAGGTCGTTCTGATTGTGGCTCTCCCCGTTTCTGCTAGCTCGAATCAGTTGGGGTGATGCAAGGATGGATTGGATGGAAGGGTACCTTGTCGAGGTACCCTTAAAACGCCAAGAATAAAGCGACATTGCTTGCGCACGAGCTACGGGTCCTTTACGGGGAGCTAGGCACGGGGCTGACTGGGGGGTTTTTGGATTTGGAGGTACGTCCATGGCCGTTCGTTGGTTTGTTTGATCATTCGTTCAATCCACGAATGGATGACCAGAACTTGCATCGCTACAAATCAAGGTTGGTGACAGAGTAGAACTCGTCATATGCGCAAACCCGATGCCTTGTTCCTCTTCAGACACCAAAGCGGTTGTTGACAGCCCAAGTACAAAAAAACACCAGATGAGCCCGCCCTCAAGACACACATTGACTGGCAGGGAGCTAACTAACCCACTGAACGGCGGGTTTGAAATGGAAATGGCGCTAGCGGACGCCAAGTCGAAGCCTCGAAGCATGGAAAAGTAGAGAGAACTGGGCCTTCCATCCATCGGTGCAAGTCGTCGCTTTTTCTTCAACTGTGGTCATTGTCTGAATATCACAGTGGGTGCATCCTTGGAATGTACCGGTACTTTGAGATAGTTGGAATGGCCACCAATCGATATGTCGTGGACCTGCGGGCAAGCAGGGGTTCGGTGGTGAGCATTTGGAGGTCCTTGAACCCGTTTGGGCCATGCATTGCGGATATTGAATGATGAATGGGCGAATGCAACCTCCAATATTAGGACTGTCGAAATAAACAGCATCCAGCGCCAACACCACCCCCCAGCTGATAGCGCAGTGCAGTGCCACCTTGAAATCAACGGTAGATTTTCCTGCCTGCCTGTCGTGGGTTGGTCGGTCGGCGATTCCATGGTCGCTTGCTAGGTTAGGTTTGTCTTCTTGAACAGAGGCGTCCTTCCGTTATCACAAGGTTTGGAAGATCATGCCCCTTGTTGGAGATGGTGACAGTGACTCAAGATGAAGAGGGGGGTTATCGATCTAACGACGGGGAGAAAAGGGATCGATGATGAAAGAATATCGCTTCTTTTGTTTCCGTCGTAAACTCTCCTTTCGTTGTTCTCCGTCTGTCCTGCCTTCCCTCCTTTTTGAAGAAATGGAGCAAGAAATAAATGTTACCGCTCGTCATCGTTAGATTATGTACGCCCCTGCCGCTGCGAGTGTGATGGTGTTCCGTCAATGTTTTCCCCCCAGTTTGTGCATGAGGCTTCTTGAATTGCCGACCAATCATGACTGGTCAACTGTCTTAGTCACTGCTAGTCCGCGTCAAATGCCATGCCATGCTTCCCTCCAGGGCTCGGGCTGATGCATTCGCCTTTCCTCCCAAAAATCTGAGACGGATGCAGATCGACCACGACAGGGGTCGTGTTCAAGCCTGTCCACCTTTGATCAAAGTACTGGTACTTGAACATGTGTTGGGTTTCCTTTCCGTCCCCCGCCCATCCCTTAACACACGCTTTACCTTTCTTCAACCCCCTGCTGCGCTCACTCCATTTCGAGGTCGTAATGTCACAATGAACCAAGGAACCGAGTCCAAATCCAAGTCCAATTCCAATTTGGGCTGAGAGAATTTGCGTCGTCTTGAGTTTGAGCGGGCTAATGGAAAAGGATAAGGATACATCACAGACCCTCGGGGCGACAGCCTCTATCGTTAGGTACTGATTGTCTCTACGTCAATCAGCCACTACCGTCAAGACAACTCAATCCTCAGTCTGGGGAGGCGATGGATGGTTCAAGACAAGCCAGCCCACAATCGAAAAGAAAGGCCCACCAAAAACACCGCCCCGGCATGCTTGCCTGGCCTGGCTCCCACAGCTCCGGACGGACAAAGACAAGGATGTGACACCCAATGTCATCCAGTCCCGGTCGCCGGTCTGAGCATCCAAATCAAATCAATCTCTGCGTGACATGACATGCACAACTCGTTGCGCTCACCGATAGCCGCCAGCCAAGTTGGCAGAGAGAGATAGCAAATGCAGACCAAGGTTGCAAAAGGCAGCAGGGCTGTCCACGGATAGAGCACTGGCTGAGCATAAACATGGCAGGGTTCGTTCACGATTTGTTGGTTCCATTGCTTACTTGCTGGGTTGACAGCGTCATCTCTACACAGTACAGCACTGATAAGCTGTGCAACTGCTTCAGACCCCTCGCAACGCACCATCTCGTGTGACAGCGACAGAAACTCTGGCCAGCGGTTGCCTACAGAATGCAAACCTGCAAAGTTGGCCGTCGCATCCCGCTCAGTTCATCGTAAAAAGTGCTTGCAGAAGTCTCGTCTCGCCCATTATTACGTGGCAACATGTACTTTTAGCTCATTCAAATGGACCGCCAAGGAGAGTCCACACAGCCGTGCCGCCCTTGTCCCCAAGACTTGAATCACCAAGCTTTTAGCGACCAAGTTAGAACAGATTGTTGATTCCAGTGATGTGGTTTCAACTTCCACCAAGACGATGCGACTTGAGAAACACCATCACCGTCACTTCATGACACAAAAGTTGTGCAGACTCGTAGGATACAGCATACAACGCCCCCCAACACGTTGCGCCAAAAACGCGCTGATGCACGTCTTGCTTTCCACCCACGCAGCCCACGACAAACCTCCGAACTGGGCGGGTACCCGCACGTTTCGATTTCGACAAGGTCCCGTGCTTTGCTTTCCTCTTCCCTTTTTTTTGCGTCAACAAGCACGGACTTTTGTGATGATTTCAGCAGTTGATTTCAATGTCAGCCAACGAAAAAGGAAGTCCCTTTTCTACCTTCTACGATAAGCATACAGATGTCACTACCAGATCATGACCATCCCCTTAAAAAATGAATCCTCAGTCATTCTCAACACAACTACGTCATCACGTGATGGTCTTGTCAAAAAGCTCCCGTGGCATTCCCGAGGTACTCCTTGACATTGTGCATCTCCCGTTCGGTACTTGGACCCTCCACCAACGCAACGTTGTCTGAGCCATCTTTTCGCAAATCTCCGGATCTCAGGCCCGTCAACAACACAGACTCCTTGATCTCGAATCGTGCTGAACTGAGCTGCTCGGACTTGACGAACGGGCTTCTGCCTCGAATCCTTCAAACAAGCATACGAATTTGGCAAAATCTACGATCATGGCTTGATGAAAGATGTGGCTGTCTTTGCTTTGCCCCTGCACGACATTCCCAAGTCAGCCCCACTAACTCCATGCCCACCAAGAGGCACAGGGGAACAACACATCGACAAGTTAAACGTTCCTAGCCAATCAGGTGAAGTCTAGAAACTGGCTGCCTCAAGACATCCGTCATCATCTTGTCTTTACCGAAGCCCCCGAGCCTCGTCCGGGCTGGACATCCATTCTACCGTCCAACATTGACAAAAAAACACAATTTCGGTAACAATTGACTGTTCGCCAGCATGCTTAATAGTCGTGTTCGGAGAGATGGTGCTAAAAATGAATTGACGCGTTTGAGGATCTTCAAAAGCTAATCACAAGGTTTCAAGATCTGAATGTGGAGACAAACATGATGCGGCTACAGAGTACTTTCAAGACATTCGCACCTTCAAGAATCAAAATATGAAACAGCTCTGTCCTCTCACCGGTTTATGTCATTCTTCAGCCAAATGGTACCTTTAGAAAAGAAGGAATCAGGTTCACCAGCAGTGCAGTAAACTGGCCGGCCGGTATTGGTTGACCCTTGTTGATTAGAGATGTCCTGGTCAAGCCGGTCAGCAAGCATGACAGAAACCACTCGGAGTTATAGCCATGATCCGCTAGTGCCCACCCTCGGGTGATGAAGCCATCGTTAGAGTTTGGGATGTGAAATTTTCAGCTGCTTCATTTCAGAACGCTAGGAGACTCAAAATTGCCAGTGTGAATCGTTATATCAATAAAGAGTCCCTATGGCCCGGATCATCTGTCCTGCCAGACTACGAAACCCCTGAAATAAGTCCAAGCATGCACTGTAGATGAGGGGAGGTCTCATCAAAATTGAATGATCAGGCGCCTGTTGAGCAGGGGTCCAGACTCACCCTTCGTACTGGCTGGCGCGCCTCAGATAAAGCTGCCCTCTAGAAGCTATCAGTGACGAAATTAGTTAGCCATCTTTAGTAGTTTAAAGTAGGCTTTTGGGTTACTTATTTTTGTTTCCTGAGAGACTACCTTTTCTGTTACCCTCCACCTGGCATGTTCCTACATGTGGCGGCCTTAGGCTACCCGCTGAGTCGTGCGCCACAAGAGGCTGAACGTACTGTGATGAGGCTGGCAGAGAGAGTGACGGACTGAGGACAGCTTAATCCAATCTAAGGGTTTCAAAGGGAAATAAAGAGAAGGACAGATTTTAAGAGCCTACGCCAACAACAAAGGCTTGCGAATACGACAATATCTGCCGCTAAGAAAGAGGCTCACCGCATTTATCAGGAATTTAACGAATTACGAGTCAACTTGTCCATTATCCCGCGCCAAAAAAAGACCCGGCGCTTCTAAACCTCGCTCGGACAACCTCAACGAAGTTGGAATAAGAACCGATATCTTGGGTTGGACCCTGAAACCTAAATACCTAAACAACGTCACGATGCCGCCGCGAATAAATATTCCGCCTGTTACACGTATCCTCCTCATTGCGCTTCTCGGCCAGTCCATCCTCAGCGCTGCGATCCGGTATCGCCAATGGACTGCCGACGCCAACATCGTCATTCCCTACTTGACGCTGGTCCCGCAGCTGTCCATCATCTATCCCTGGACGTTTATAACCTCGACGTTTGTTGAGAGCAATGTGTTTACGCTCGGTATCGCGGCTGTGACGCTGTTCCATGGAGGAAGATATCTCGAGAGAGCCTGGTCGTCGGCTGAGCTGGCAAAGTTCCTTGCTGTCGTCTCGTTGGTTCCAAACTTCCTGACACTCTGCGTTATGGTGCTCGGCTTTACTCTTTCGCGCAACGAGAACTGGACGTACGTACAACCTTTTTGGAAAAATGTTTGTGAGAGAGACTAACATGGATATGTAGCTTGACCGTTATTGCAGGAACCATTCCCGTGCAAATCGCTTTCCTTGTCGCTTTCAGCCAACTTGTCCCAGCACACACTGTGACGCTCTTCCGCGGCGTCGTATCTCTCCGAGTCCCTCGATTCCCGGTTCTTTACATTGGCATCGTCTTCCTTTTGTCTCTGACCCCTATCCTCAACAGGGCCGCCCTATGGCTCGCCATCTTTGGATTCCTTACCAGCTGGACCTACCTCCGATTCTACAAGACCGTGTTCCCAGACCTTGACTCTTCCCAAGATGCATCCCTCCGAGGTGATGCGAGCGAGACCTTCGCATTCGCCGAGTTCTTCCCCGGTCCCGTGAAGCCATTCGTTGCTGCTGTCGCTGATCAGATCTTCCTGGTATTGGTGGCTATGCGACTATGCACACCGTTTGCGCAGGCCGACGCTTCTCGAAACGATGCCCGAATTCAACGTAATGCTCCTGGAGGTGCTCGCGCCGAGGCTGAGAGAAGGAGAGCTATTGCGCTCAGGGCGTTGGACCAGAGGCTACATGCTGCGACAAGCAACCAGACTGCGCAAAAGCCTTCCCAACCTCCTAGCCGACCGACTGGCCCAACAGTGCAGAGCCAGCCTCAGCCTGCTACACAGACTGCTATGACGTCGCAGCCTGGCCCCCTACTTGGCGAGACCAAATTCGAGCCTGATCATGACGACGCGAAGAGCTGAGTTTCTATTTCCATACCAGAGTAGCAAATGTGCAGTTCGTGGAAGGATTGCATGGTTACTATATGATGTACGGTTTGATTCAGGTCAGGTCTGTTGGAGAGAACAATAGGCTGACCAGAAGCGCAGTATTGCTAGCGGCGCTTAATAGACAGCGGCATTGATGGGTGATATAGGCACTCTAGCGGAGCTCTGGTGTTATGAGGCTTTTCTCGGGTTTTCTTTGTAGTCTGTTACCATCTCATTCTGTGTGTAATGGGATGGGGTTGGAATATCGTATATGTTCATGATATATGTTGAGGCCGGGCTAGTTAGATACAAATACCAAAACAAAGATACCATTAGTGTTTGAACTGCCAATACCAGTATGAACTATGTTTTAAACCTGTTCAAAGTATCATGGGTGTTATCTTGATTGATGTCGAATTCACTAATGGTACAGGGTAAGATGCCTGCCCAGCGATGCTGACCAATAACCTTACCGCAATTAGTTTGCTGTCCTCCCTGAATATGAAAGCTGAGTTGAGTTGTGACTTACAAGTCGTGTCTTTTTGAGCGCGTTTCATTCGTTCGTCGCAACTGCAATATAATCCTCTTCATTTAGCTGGTTTATCGCCTTTTCATCTCATTGTAATCCGAATTGGTGGCTTTATCAACTGTTCACGCGGCGCAAGTCAATATGGGCTGGCCATGGGAGTTCCTCACTCTAACCGATGAGGAAAAACACCAACGCCGCCTGAGTCTCGAGCACTACGCCTACATAGCTCATCTTTCTGCATTCGCTCCGGCACTTTTGTTCGTTTTGCTCCGCCTCGTCAACCGCGTACGACGGAGCCGTAGTAGTGGATATCAGCAAGTTCCCGGCTCACCCACCATCAAGGCGACCCAACAGAGATGGATCACCAGAGTTATGGGAAAAGGTCCAATGATCAAGTGGTGGCTCGGTGAAGACGTTTGGTTTCTAGGTAGTCACTGGGGTCAGCGTGATGAGTGGGTTTTGGGTATTGCGTGGACTATCTGGTTGTTGGTGTTGAGTATTCATGGGACAGGAAAAGGTACGATAAGCAAATTACTGAGAGAAACACCACTGACAATTTAGACTATCTTCATCTCACGAAGCGGCTGGGAATTGTTGCAACATCTCAGATGCCTATTCAGTATCTCCTTGCTCTCAAGGCCATCAACCCATTCGCTTTTGTCCTCCGCTCATCTCACGAGCATATCAACCGGTACCATCGCGTACTGGGTCGCATCATCTACTTTCTCCTAACCCTTCACGCTATTCTTTACAACATATTCTTCATAGAGTCAGGAATATGGTTCAAGCGCTTCTTTGCTCCTATTGTCTTTGCAGGAGTTGCGGGCTTCATCGTTATGCATGCCCTCAACGGCACAGCTATGGTTCGTGTTCGTCAACAGTCATATCGCATATTCTTCATCGTCCATCTTCTCGGAGCTTTCGCCATCCCGCCTTTGATCTACTACCATGCGACATCGTCGCGGTTCTACATAGGCGAAGCCATCGGCGTCTTCGTCCTGGACCTTGCTGTGCGAAAGATGATCACCATCACAGCACCCGCTGTCGTCGAAGCGATACCCGGTACCAGCCTCGTCAAAGTAACTGCCATTATGCCCTCTCACAAGATTGCAAAATACGCCGCCCGTCCAGGATCACACATTTATCTTAATGTTCCCCCGGCCTCTCGTCCCGGCACTGGCCAGTTCTCTACACCATATCTCGTCTTTGAGTTTCTGTATAACCCCTTTACAGTAGCATCTACCAACCAAGAGGCGGGTGAACTGACCTTTGTCGCACGTACGAGAACTGGCCCCATGACAAACCGCCTGCATCATCTCTCTTCCACCACCAATGACGGAGCGTCAGCTGAAAAGGTCGAGCTTAACATTGAAGGTCCTTACGGTACTATAGGAAAGACGTTCAACGACCTCATCACATCAGGCATCAACCGTGTGCTCATAGTGGCTGGAGGTGTAGGAGCGAGTTTCGCTATCCCACTTTACCACGCCATCAACGCAGAAAACTCCATTGCTCATGTTCAGCTTATCTGGGCCATCCGCAGTGCCGGCGATGCTACATGGGCTTCATCAACACCTACCGGAAAATCTATTCTCGACGATGAACAAGTGCAATTATTCCTTACAGGTGACATGGGCGTTGCCGACGACAGTGATAACGCTGCTGGGGTTGAGATGAACAATATGGCGCAACAAACAGCTCGCCCAGCTGTACGAAACAACAAAAGACCAGACTTGCAAAAGATCGTCGATGACACTTTCCGGAAATCGCAGCAAGAAAACGTTGCTATTCTTGTTTGCGGTCCTACTGAGATGGTCAGAGAACTGCGCAAGAGCGTCACACCTTGGGTGATGAAGGGACGTAATGTTTGGTGGCATAATGAAAGCTTTGGGTGGTAGACTAATAAGATGGCGATCCTACTAGTGTTAGATTTACTCTTCTTTAGTATTGCTGCATATATATATACGGATGACAGTCAGCAAGAGGGGAAATATAAATGTTTCAAGTTCAGTCCTCATATCGCGATCCAAGAGACAACTCGGCTCGAGAACCTAGAAGCAGCCGTCAGGGTATCAGAAAAATTGGCCGCTGGAAGCATAAGAGACGAAATTAGTATGCCACATTATGCTCCCTAAACTATGGCTCTTAGACTACTTATTTTTGTAACCTTAGACTTGGGTCATTTTTTCTGCACATGGCCAACAAGAAACATGAAAAATAAAGCCCTTAACCAACGGGGGCGCTATGAAAGGTATCTAAAAACAAGACCGGGTATCTCGAGTTAAAACAGTAATACCTCATCCACAATCGATTCTATGTATCGCACAAGCCAATACAACACCGGCGTAATCATAGACTATACTATAAAAATCTATGCTTTCGCATGGTGCCCTCCACATCTTCCAGATCCATGGTGTCTCCCTCGCAGCTCTCGTCGAGCAACGCCTCACACATCTTCCATCCCAACCTGTACCTGAAAATGCATCACACCCCGTTCATCTAACCCCAGATAGGTATATTGTGAATTCTAATGCACAAAAAGACAAAACAAATATCAAGAACATTCAACGTCTAAAAAGAACTGCCCCTAGGTCGTATCATAAGGAGAATGAGGACTTGTCAACTGCAACATCGTGGCATTGGTTGACTCATGGCTTGTCATGTAGGCTCACTGTCGGTACCTAGCCAAATGTGACATGATGTTCTGGACTTGAACTGCCGAGTCCCCGTTGGGCGGAAGCTGCACCCCATAGGGAGGCCCGTAGGCGCCTTGAGGGGGCGGAGGTTGAGGTTGTTGGCCTGCAGGATTTGCTCCCAGGTTTCCAAGCAATGCCTGAATATCAGCATGGGGTACCCCAGCGGCCGGCGCCATCGGGTTGGTTTGGGGGAGCGGAGGGTTTTGAGCACCGCCTTGAACCTGTGCAAGCAATTGTTGCAACGATGCGGGGTCAAGCTGGCCCATCAGATTCGCGATGTTAGCGACGTTGACTGGAGCAGGCGGAGGTTGCCCGTATTGTCCTGACAGAGGAGGAGCGACAAAACTCGCCACAGGTGGTTGATAAGCGGGCTGACCACCATAAGGAGCAGCGCCGTAACCACTGGCACCATACTGTTGACCGTAGCTGGGGGGACCTCCTGATGCCTTTGCTCGAAGAATGACTTCGGCTGCGGTGACAGGATCCAGATCCGCGTATTGGTTGAAGCGAATATTGTTGGAGCCGGCAGAGCGATCAAAAGCCTGGACAGGAATCTTGGCCAGGCTCTGTGCTCGAAGGTCGATGTCGACAACGGCGTGAACACCTTCCGCTGCCTGCTGCTGAACAACCGCATCTTTGGGAAGCTTGCTGGATAGGAACATAACCTCGCTCCGCAAGCCCTTGGAAGTGAAAATTTGTTGCACCCAGCCGACAAATTCACGATTGATTTCTTGCTGGAGGATGATCTGAACATCAGGGACATCGGCACCATATCTCCTTCCTGGTAGCTCAGGCTCACTTCCATGTCGAGATCTTCCATACGGGCTTGGACTCCTTCGACGGTAGTTGTCATTGTCGTTGCGACCATACCCGGGGGAACGCGATCGCCCACGGCCGCGGCTGCCGTCATAGTAGCCCCGATCACGACTGTACGACTCATCCCTTCCGTGATCATTGCGATGAGGAGAATGGCCACGACTAGATCGGTAGTCATCACGAGTTTGGTTACCATGCCTGTCGTTTCGGCGCCCATTGTCACGGCTCTTGTTTTTGTCTGGGCTGCGAGCCCTTTCCTTTTTCGATTTGTCCTGAACGCGCGAGACTTCAAGATCTATGAATGGGTTAGAAGCACAGTACAAGAATGTTCGAAAAGATCCGACTCACGAATTCTGCGTCCCTTGATCTCAATACCTTGAAGATTGTCCATGGCCCGCTGTCCCTCATCTATAGAGTGATACTGTACGAACCCATAGGCCGATTTCAGCGAAATTTGAGCAAGCCTCCCGAACCGATGGAACAGATCAAAAACATCACGCTTTGACACCTTATCGCTGGAAAGGTTGCCTGCAGAGAATATGTGAGCGCCGTTTTTGGATGCGCCAGAGGCGGATCGTGTACCAATAAAGATGCGTGACCCTTCAGGAAAACGGTCCCACTTGGCCTCCGACATGTACTGACGCTCATCGGCCAAAAATTGATCCCACTGGCGCTGATATTCGGCATCTTGCACTTGGTCGGCATTGTAAGGGATAGGTTGAGGTGGGTATGGAGGAGCATTCATGGAAGTGATAGCCACAGGCGCCTGGAGACCAGAGCCAAGAGGGACTGAGTATTCACCCAAAGCATCAGGAACTGCAACAGGCGCGCCAGCAGAAACATAAGTGGACGGCTGCCCAGGCGTCGGTGGCGCGGCAAGACTAGGGGGAATGCTAGCATTGATCCCTCCTGGATGGTGCTGAGAGGCATACGTCTGAGGCGCTGCTTGAGACAGCGGAGGCCTCGGTGGAAGGGATGCTGAGGGCGGGAAATTTGAAGACTGTTCACCGGTAGCAGATGGGGCAGACGATTCTGTAGTACGGTTGGAGTCGGCTGGCGCAATGAGATCAGCGACCAGCCGTTGAATATCAGTCGAAGCATTGGCAGGGCTGGTAGTGCTGCCGCCACTCAGTTTGGCTGTAGTTGGAGACGGCAGATTGGAAAGCTGGGGAGTGGTGGCAGTCGCAGCGCCGGAGGCCTGGGCTTCAGAAGAAGCATTGGAAGCAGCTGGTGCTGCAGGCTGGCCTGGCTGGGCCAGGTAGGACGGGTCATGAACAGCATAGGAGACTTGGGATGGATGCGAAAGATTGTTGGATTCTCGAGGTAGCGATGATACATCTTGTGGTTGAACGTCTCCTTCTTCGCCCTCTTCCGGCCCAATTGGCGAATCAAACGTCTTTGCGTAATCGTCATTGCTGTCGGAAAGCTCTTGCTCGACCTGTGGCTGCGGCACTTGCTGTGCGACGGCATCTGCGTCGTCCTCGCCATAAGGGTCGTCATCTACGATATTGTCATCACCGGCGTCCAGGATAGGCTCATAACTAGGGCCATTGTTGACCGAGCGGTTGGCGGCGTCGGCAGCGGCTGATGCGGCAGCGACCATGGCGTCAATGGTGTCCACCGTTTCTTGAAGCACGGGAACCGCCAGAGACGCAGCTGAGTGAACAGGCGATGGGGAGACAGGGGAGAGGTTGGCAGTGGCCTGGATTTCTGCCTCGGGTTCTGTCATTTAATTCAGGCTGGAAGGGTGGGAATTTGGTGGGTAAATAGGATGAGGTGACCCTCCAGGTAGTAGGCAAGGTACCACAAACGACGCGAGACACAGGCGATGGTGCAACTGAAAATCGGGGCTCGATCCTTTCGTTAGTGAAAAACTGCCAGGCGACGGCCTGGCGCAAGACGATAACTGAAAACGCGATGGATGGATTGAGTGAGCCGGACTAGCTGTGTTGTACTCGTAGGTCCAATAACGCTGGCACGCTTACACGTCGATAAGAAACAAAGAAGGGTCGTCCTCCAGTCAGCTACTCTACTCGACAGGGGAGCCAGGCGGCAGAGGCTTTTGCGACGTCGGAGCTTGGCTTATCGAATCCGAGTTGAGTTTCTCCAGCAGAAGAATGGGGCGCGAGTAGATGCACGTGAGAGAAGTTGGGAAAGGGTTTTTAGAAACTCGTCGCGACACCAAAACTATGGCACGGCGTTGGATCAAGAAGAGTTGAGGACAAGACGAGAAAAGCTAGGTGATTGAAGGAAGGTAGTTAAGCTGGTCCAGGCTGGGCTTCGGGATTCGAATTGAGGCTGATCAGGCGCAGTGTAAACCCGTAACTAACGGAAGGCTAATACAGAAGAGGCAAGGCGGTCAAAAAGGCACTTCTGGTTTGTTTCTGCTTCAGGATCACTCCCCCAGGGTATAAGAAAAATTGGCTGCTGGAAGCATAAGAGACGAAATTAGTGAAACACTTTATCTCTCTTAGACCATGGCTCTTGGACTACTTATTTTTATACCCTAAGATTTAGGAGGTCATTTTTTCTGCTACCCACTAGGTACTAAGTCACTATCTCAGCCACAGGCAATCATTCAAGCTAAAGCCAAGATTTCAATGGACCCAACCTCTACTGATATCAGTATAAGACATTGATTTTAATGATTTTTGTCTGACTGTGGGACAAGTTGGAAAAGATTGTCTCATTCATACAAACAATCTAAAGACTTAGATATTGTGAGCTGCCCGCCATGCTCCAACGACAGGCCTTTACAAGTCTTGTTGCCCTGAAAAAGATGCCGTCACGAGTGACAGCCACACCCTTTGCGCCGAGATTCAAAAGATACCAGGCTTTCGATGCCGACTTGGACAAAGATGCTCTCAATGAGGCTCGGTCATGGTACGAATCGTTCAATGCATCTCAACTACCGAAAGGCAATACTACATATGCTCGCTCCAGTGGACCAGGGGGACAACATGTCAACAAGTGCGTACAATCTGATGCAACATTCAAGGGTTTCTAGTACTCACAAGCAAAGGACTGAGACCAAGGCAATCACGGCATATCCCGTAGGACAATTGCTCTCAATACTTCCCAAATCGTTACACCCCAACATTCGCAAGTCCAAGTACTACACATCAACCAATGACTCTTTGACTTTCCAAGCTCAGGACTCACGGTCTCGGGATGCAAATGCAGAAGACAACAGGAGGAAGTTGACTGATGAGGTTGTGCGCATTTATAAAGAAGCAACCCCCGCAGAGACGAGTGTGGAAAAGAGGAAGAAGCATGAAGAGATGTAAGTTGTAAGCCATCGGGTTATTCACTAGATGTTGTTGCTAACATGTAAATAGCGGCAAGAAATTCCACGAGTCAAGAATGAGACAAAAGAAGTTTACGAGCGCAAAGAAGCAATCGCGTAAAGGTCCATTAAACTGAATTTCGCTATTTATGAAGACAAAGTATAGTGTTATTTATTTGTGCTTCATATTTGTATAGGTATAGAGTCGCTTGTAGAAAACATGGTGAAGACACTCTCGCAATAATCAGAACAAACTTCAAGGCCGGCACTTGCTGTCCAATGATGATAGACATTGAGAAATAGCAAAGTCACCCGAATGTCGATAATTATATCCAAAATAGACTGCATATAAATTTGTGGCTGGTCTAACGTGATCAATGTTCCAAGTACAGTACCCATGGACGAGACGAAATGAGATATGCATTATTACTGATTGAATGCGCTTATCATGCCCAAAAAGATATGCATTGTCAGGGTTAAATATCGTCATGGCTGTCTCTACACCATGAGGTCAGCAATGCTGTCATCATCATTCAATCACTCTTGTCCCCTACCTGTGTACGAGCATCGATCAGGAGCCAAGACACTGAATATCACTTAAAGATTAGACTGTCAATTAGGTACATATACGATAAGCCTCAGCCAAGTCTTAGGTAACGAGTTCTTTCTCCTACTTGAATAAATAGTAACAAAACCGAATAAGGGTCCAAACTAAAAACGACTTATTCCTATTGTTATCTTATCCGTATTTCAGCTGGTTCGAGCCTGACTCAACCCCACCTTTTGACTAGTCCTTGGCTGTCCCTCCTCACGCACGAACTGACCGACCCAAACTCCCGACCCTTCATTTCTCCAGTTCAGTTCAGTTCGGGTCCGATTCAGCCCCATAACCATACAGCATTTATACTGCTACTTTGTTATCTTGAGCTCATCCAACGCTCGACATTCTTGTTTCTCTCTCTTGATACTATCGACTGGATCTAATCTACTTCAGAAGCGCATTATTCTCCCTTCTTGTCGCAGTCGCACCTCCCATCTCACTTCAACGCTCTGCGGGGCACCACGATCCTCCTATCACCTCCCCCCTCGTCCTCTTCTTCCCCGGCTTCGATATCACAATCTCAAAATGGATTCCGCAGCTCGTCAACAACCTCAAGTTCAGCCTTGCAGATACAAGGTCGGAAAGACGTTGGGAGCTGGCTCCTATTCCGTCGTCAAAGAATGCGTCCATATCGATACCGGTCGCTACTATGCTGCCAAGGTCATCAATAAGCGGCTTATGGCCGGTCGCGAACACATGGTGCGCATCGCCTCATGACGCTCAACAGCATCATGCACAATATCTCTCAAAGCCGTATAACTGTCATCTAACATTGAATGCGCAATGGCAGGTTCGCAACGAAATCGCTGTCCTGAAAAAGGTCTCCATGGGCCACCAGAACATCCTCACCCTTGTCGATTACTTCGAGACCATGAACAACCTCTATCTCGTTACCGATCTTGCCTTAGGTGGCGAGCTTTTCGATCGAATCTGTCGAAAGGGCTCCTATTTCGAATCAGATGCTGCTGACTTGGTTCGCGCGACCTTATCAGCTGTCGCTTACCTACACGACCATGGTATTGTCCATCGCGACTTGAAGCCAGAGAACCTACTTTTCCGAACACCCGAGGATAACGCAGACTTGCTTATTGCAGACTTTGGACTTTCACGAATTATGGATGAGGAACAGTTCCACGTTCTGACTACAACCTGCGGTACCCCTGGTTATATGGCCCCGGAGATCTTCAAGAAGACTGGCCACGGCAAGCCTGTAGATCTCTGGGCTCTCGGTGTCATCACATACTTCTTGCTCTGCGGTTACACCCCTTTCGACCGCGACTCTGACTTTGAAGAGATGCAGGCCATCCTCAACGCAGACTACAGTTTTACTCCTATCGAATACTGGCGTGGCGTTTCCAGCCATGCCAAGGATTTTATTCAACGGTGCTTGACTATCGATTCTACGAAGCGCATTACCGCTCATGAGGCTCTTCAGCATCCATTCGTTGCTGGCTTCATCAATGCTGAGGGAGAGAGCCAGAATCTGCTACCTAACATCAAGAAGAACTTCAATGCTCGTCGAACTCTGCATGCGGCAATCGATACTGTTCGCGCAATCAACAAGTTGCGCGAGGCGCAAAATGGTCTTATGGATGGAGCTCGATCAAAGGAGCCCAGTCGGGGCGCAGCCCAACAGCCCCCTACCAGCCGAAAGGTAGACAGCGCCATCTCCATTGGTAACAACCAACCCAAGGACAGTGGTTATGGAACACAAACTGAAAACGACGTAACAATGGGCAACACTTCAGCATCCAACGTCCCATCCTCGTTGCAACCCGGTAACAACGGAAATCGAGTCATCGAAACTTCTAAAGGACTTTGGAGCGGGGGGTCAGCGGCGAAGAGGTAGAACCAGGATGAGAGCAGAAGTTTGAGTCCCGTGTTATATAATTCCGTTTGGCAAGTGGTTATGTGAAACGATTGTGGTATGAATATGTGTTATAAGACTAGCGGTTCGAATGTGATGAAATCACCACGGATGGAAGATACGCAAGGCCGGCATGGCGCTGTGAACAGCATACAAAACACGGACGATATGCTACCCATCACAGTACGTAACAGAATAAGGCGGATCATTGTCGATTTGGATATATGTTGTTATTGAACCAGACCGCTAGCTACGGGAACAGGGAATCAGCACGGTCTTGATTCCCTTGCTTCAACTTTTCTTTCCCCCCTTTTGTTGCACTTTACCGATCGTTAGTACTTATACCTTGTTTTATCTGGGTCTCTGTTGAGATGCTTTCAGAGTAGATACCAGCTTATGTCGTAATCCAATCATGAGTATATGCTTATTTGTACCTAAAGACTCATCTTTGAATCACGGCTCTCACCTGTGACGATGCTTTTGATCTGCCGAAGTGTAGAAGAACACGGCACATAAACTATAATGGAGCTATGACCTAACAACTGTAACTGCAGATCTGGCGCTTTTCATTGCCAAGCTTATCAGGAGCTCGGTATAAGCTTGGCGTTTCCCATACCGCCTTGGCCCTGGCCTCAGACACACGAGAGAAGGTTGAAGAGAAACTACCTAGATTAAGATCGGCATTGAGATTTTCATGTCCCATAGGAGTTACCAAGTTTCTCGAACAAGTCGACTTGCAAGAATTGCCGAGTCCAAAGATCAGCTTTGGAGGCCAAAATAGCTTCACAGACTGAGGTTCTGATGCGAATATCACGAGTAGATGAGAGTAGAAACAGTATGGTGGTGACATTAATTGTCAATTCTTTAATTGCTAATATCTAGCGAATGGTATCTTTGGTATTTCTTTTCCTTCCCACCAAAGTCGGCTCGCCTGCTTTCGCCGCCTGGGTTTTCCTCTCCAGGATCTAGCAGGTTTCGGCAGCGAGCCGCTTGTCCTTTCGTTCATTGTTTCCTCCTCATCATGAGTAGGGGAGCTATGCAAAGCCTGTCCCTCTCGAGTCGTCCAGGCTCTCCAACGAGCGAATCGGTGCATGACATGGCGTGATCGCATATCCATGCACATATTAACCTCCTCTTGTTTGTATACATTACTCTATTCAGGTCCGGTTTTCTCCTTCCGCAGGTATACATTAGAAAGGGACATCCTTGGCCCCTTCAGCCCATTATTAAAGGTTGCCGCCTGGCCCTGACGGCCCTGCGTCAGAATCCAGTATCTGCCGTTGTAAAGCATCGCATTGCGCCATTTCGCTGTGCCGATGAATGCCAAAGTTGTTATCAGAAAAAAAGTATAAGGTCGAAGATTAAAAAGGGTTCGGGCATTAAAATCGTAAAATCCCATGGGCGAGTTTCGTCACCAGGCGTGGGATGAGATCGCCTGGATCTTGAGATTGTTATCACTGAATCGTGTTGATTACCTCGCCGCGACAACAACTTCGCTCAACTCAACATCTCTAGCAGGAGCATGGCTGTTCCAAAGCTGGTCATCGTCAAGCATGCCGGGGAGTGGCTCTTCAGACAAGGTTGGGCTGAGAGTTCCGCTACTTGAACCGCAGCTAGAGCTGGAGCTGGCAACAGTCCAGCCGTCGCTAGAATCGGCACGAGGGCGTCCCAACAGACCCATGCCAAAGTATTCGCCGTACTCCTCGTCGGTGATGGTGGTTTGGTCACCGTATTCCACGTATTCGTACTCCCAGCGGGTAATCTTGCCCTCTTGGCGGCGTGGTAGCCATCGTGCCTTGGCGGCGTAAAAGAAGCAAGAGGCAATCAAGCCACCAACAACCAGATCAATTGCATAGTGGTGGCTGAGGTACATTGTGGCCCAGCAAACCCAACCAGCGTACATGATGAAGTAAGTTCGGAACTGAGGGAAGCAGTGAGACATGAAGAGAGCCTCGAGAACGGCGTTGGCAGCATGGAGCGAGGGGAAAGCGCCAAAGGGAACAGGCGCTGTGCTGAAGTTTGTTGTGTAGAGGTCGATGCCGAAAATCTCGTCAATGCGAGCCAGTCCAGCAGGGGATCCAGGCATGCCGTACGCGGCAGGTTCGAGGCCGTGCTCCATCTCATACCAAGGGGGCGCGCAGGGGAAGAGAAGCTGGATGGTGACACCAAGAATGCTCATCCAACCAAAGGTGCGTCCCCATACTGGGGTTGTACCAGGGGGAGCAAAGACGAACATGAGCAGGGCGCAGACAACGGGAGCGCCAAAGTGGCACAGGCCGTAGGGAATCCAGGCTAGAATATCGAGAACTGAATGCTGGTGGGCGGAGAGAATGCTCGATAGGTTGGCGCCATACAAGACGTTCTCGAGGGCGGGTAGCACACGAACCCAGATGTGAGGTCGGTACTCATTAGGAATAAATCTGCAACGTGTTAGTGAATTCGACAGTTGAAATGAAAGACTACAAACGTACCGACTACAAAAGAAATACAAAAGCCATGTCCAAATTGTGACTGAAGGCAAGAAGAATTGGCGAGTGGCAGGCATGAGAAGAACCCAGACACTACCCAAAATGGCAAGAAGCTTCACTCCAGGTGCAGGAGGAGCGATCCAGAATGAAAAGAGAACAAGAAGTCCTACTACGGCATACTGAAGATCTGAGGTCCTCCAGTGATGCTTCTGAAGGTCACGAACACCATCCCAGGCATTGAAAGAGGTCTTGAGGCTTGTGAGTTCTTCATTGCCAGGTCTGGATTTCGACTTGGTACGTCGTCGGCCAATTCGATATCTTGGAGGAACAGTGTTGAGAAATGGCAGGTTGACATGCTCGGGCCAAAGAAGCTGGAGCTTAGGCTTCCCCGAAAGGGTGGCGGAGAAGTCGTTCATGATGATGTTGTAATTGTTGTCTGGACGATGCTGGTTTGAAAAGGGTTTTGTTTATTGCCTTTTTGCAGTGGCGCAAGATAATGTCGAAGAAATTCGTAACGCGTAGTCGGTAACCCAATATGAATACCCAAAAGCTACCTCATATCCAAGTGAACCTAATTACTTGACTTGATCGCATACGACGAAGGTCGGGATCGTCGGGATGGTCGTCTGGAGCAATGGATGTCGAATCGCAGAGAGAGAAGGGAGGGAAGTAACACGCGACAGGGACGCCACACAGATAAAGTGTGAAGGTTAGAACCTGAGGCCGTGAGGAAGGAGGATGTGTGCCTTTTCAAGGTGCGAATCTGAAGACAAAACCAAACCGAGGATCGAGTAGGGAGAAAAAGGGAGGGAAGAAGAAGACGGAGGAGGAAACGGGAGTAGTAATATGAAGGAAGTGGAGGGAGTGGAGGAGGGAATGATCGAGTATGATGACGAGGTGCAGGAAAGTTGATGCAGCAGGGGCGTGTCCAAGTGTACAGCAGGTAGGTGCCTAGAAACCAAGACTTTTACAGTTGAGTTTACAACCGTTATCCGCTAAAAGGTTCAAATTTGACAGGACCACTCGCGCAGCGCAGGACGGGCTTGGGCTTATGGGCGCTAAGCCAAGGAGTCCATCACACTGACATTAGCTTAGGTTGTCCAAGGGGGACGGGGCCCGCAGCGCAGCGCAAGATTTTCCCTTGTCCTCATCTCAAATGAGCCCGGATGCTGCGGGAGGAGTCATCGCTACAAGGGCCTTGGGTACCGACCAGCCAACAAGCCTCAGCGGAGCCCTTCAAGCCCTTGTCCAGCTTGTCTCCATGCTTCGCTGGGCATCCATCCATGTGGATGACACCAGGGTCGCCTGGAGATTGCACTGGAGCCAGCGCCTAAGCCTGTTTAGCCCTTCTCTGACGCTCAGACGGAGCTCTTTTGTCTTTACCAAGCCAATCATTCACAAAGATGCAGTCAAGTTGCTGACAGAGCGCGTCCGACAGACACCGCGGAGGTACGGGGTTTACGGCTTCCCGAATCCAGGCGTATTACCGTAATTTCCTTCAAAAGCTGGTGCCGAGACTAATTGGTGGGCTGAGTCGCGTGAGAACCGCCCTGTCTAACGACGCTGACTTTCCGCGTATGCAACGCGAAAAGTATGTATGCGACGTTTTTTACTGAGCGGGAAATTAACTTGGTCGGCAGACATGCATGACCCGATCCTGAACTGAGCCTCGATCAAAGGGCTTGAACGATGACCTGGAACATCGCAGTTGTCTTTGTTTTATCGAGCACCGCCACAGTCATGGTGCTGTTTAAACTGAACATGGACAGGAGGCAGCCCATGTAGAGGAAGATCTCATACGTAGTACATCTCTCAGCCTTGGCAGAGCTGCTGGGCAACCACCGAAAGCGTTAACGGTTGGTACCTTGGCAACGCAAGCGAACAGCGCTTCTGAACAAGTCCACATTGTTTGAGGTCCAATTGATTCATCACCGTTCGCATCCAGTGTTACAGTTGCAGTTGCATGCAGTCTCTGGTTGCAAGCACTCCGAGGATCCGATTATTCAGTGCCGTCTTCCCCATTCCTAGAAGACGAATGGAGCCAACCCTGGTCCTCAGCAAGACATAAGTCAATATGCTAGACTGGGCGCGTGAGCTCAAGACAGCACGAGACGAGACAAGAGCAGACTAAAATCATGATGCGCTTGACTTGTTGAATCAATTCCACTCAATTCCACTCATAAGATGTTGTCTTTCTTTGATCAGGGTCTGTGTCGATGACGGTGGCTGGTTTCAATAGAAAACGTCACCATCAGAAACGGTCCCTTGACGGTGTCGCTTAGTTACAGCCCGATGTCTTGCTCGATTGCCAGACTACCTAGGCAGCGTCATCGTCGTGGCACAGCGGCATGAGCCTTGAGGAGCCATCTGCATTCAACGATTAGAGTGTCTCAGTCCAATCAAAGATGTGATTAGAAAGTTGGTACAGAGTAGGGATAGGCGAGTTGTCATGTGCTCCCACGCTTGCAGTACAAGATGATGACGATCCTCAGCTCAATCCGCCATGACAATTGACAGTTGATTTGCATGCACTAATATGCTTTGACCAACGACAATTTGGCTGACCAAGATGAGGCAGTTCAAACAGCTCATGCCCACATCCCATGCGTTGGCAACATCCGTGCTGCCCGTGGTAATATTGAATCGAATCAAATCCCGACTGCAATTGAAACATGGAATCGACCCGGAGATATCCTCAAAAGGACATTTCCGCTAAGGTCAGTCAGTATCTTGTTGCCTCCGTAACTCCTGCAACGCTACTATTGATAGTCTTGATGTTGAACAGCCGGCTATACCGGCACAGTGCTTAACAACGCAGTGAATGTTTGAAGTGTCAGTAATCAATCAGTCAAATCGTCGAGGAATGATCCTCTTTCAGAAGATAGCACAAAAGACTCTCCACCTGCAAAGTTTCACAGGCCACAAACCGAGATGGATGATGAACAATGAACCATTTAGATCAATGGAAAAAACAAGGATCTTTTTCATTTGACGCTAGGAAGAGCTGGGACCACTGCATCTTTGGTCGGGTCCCAAGGAAGAGAAGCGAAAAAGGAAGCACAGAAGGAAGAGAGTAAAAATTCACAGCTGCCGTTCTCCGTGCAGTACTTGCGACAGATGTACCTTTCCTAGAATTCTCCAATTCCGATGCTGCCACAACCCGCAGAAGGTGTGAGTGGGATGGATCCCTAGCTGCCTTTCTCACACCACAATCTTGATCTCCAACAACCACTGTTTGCTCGACAGCTTCAAGTAAAGTACCCCTTGAGCCAAGATCACGGTGAGAAATACATCGACGTTTCATGATCATCACTGCACGTCTGGCTCCTAGCTGTCGAGCCACGGCAGCGGCGTAGTTAATCTCATGTTAGCGCCAAGCCATACACAACAGCTTCTCTGATGCTGTCAGCACAAGATCAATTGTTGCCGAATCTCCAGAAGTCAAATTGATATCACCACTACTCGGTTCAAGCGGCGTGATGTCTTGCCAGCATGGAATAGCCATGTGTTCGTGGCCTGCTAGCTAGGTACAGTAGCTAATAAAGCTCTGTTACTTTCGGTCTTCGACTCAGCCCTGCCTTGGCGAGAAAGCCCATGACAATCCGCGTAACGGTTTGAGGCTTCGTCCTCCAAACGATCAAGTCAAGGGTTCGCTTCAGATAGACCCTTTTCACCACCAGACATAGGCGCGCGCAACCCTTCCTGCCGCCCAGGTCTCAGAATACACATGCACAAGACAAGGGTCGCAACCCCACGAATTGTTCCTCATGAGAAATCCCGCTTGTTATCATCCAGATTTATTCGGATGCAGCGGAAGGTTGGTCTTTCGCTGTTGGTCTATACAGCAAACCGTTGAAGCCTCTCTAACTTTGGAAGGTTGCCAACCAATAATGTCATTTATCTGCGACAAGCCTCATCGTCATGGGATGGTGACGCTCCTTTACCAGAGGTTAACTAAGTTCAGACCACTTTTAAAGTCGGGAGCTTGCCCGCTCCGGACGCCGGTCGGTGTCTGCGGAGTTTTCCAACATGGCGGAAGTTATAAACGGCCGCTCGGGTCATATTTGTCAGTTAATGCGAGGCGTTCGCTCCGGTGTGAAGCGAGGCGCGAATCCGTAATGCAACGAAATTGAACGTGGAACCTCGTGCTAGCACCCGAGACTGGAGAGAACATCAGCATAGTCAGCTTGGTGGAGGACCCTCAGGGTCTGAAGAGATTAGGGAGGGTCTCCCGTAGCAGGGGTACGAAACTCATCCAGTCCTTTGGAGAGCTCTGCTATTTCGTCGCATGCGCAGCGAGTCAGCCTTGTTAACAGTTTGCAAACAAACCGATCGATACATTGAAACTTTCATTGCAATCTCCTTTCAACAGGTTTTCAAAGAGCGAGCCGCCTGTGCACGGCTTCATTTAAATGATCCCCCTTACCGTTACGGAAGAGCCAAGGTCGAATCGGGCTGGCCCAACTTTAGGAGATCGTCCAGGGTCCCCTACATGTGCACGAGACATCCATAATAATTTACGATACGCTAGTTTGTCTAGTTTTAGTTACCCAGAGAATTGGACGACAGTTTCAATGCAAACGAAGGACACCTAACAATTAACTATTCTGATCAGGACTATCCCTATCCATCAATGCGTTCGGCATTGATTATGGATCAGAAACATACAGGAAAACAGGGTAGTTCTTGATTCCTATTGAAATCGCACTACTCACATTTCTCTAGCCTGGCATTCTCGACATATTTCAGATGGTGTGGCATGTCACAATAAGCACATGCTGCACTGCACTAAAAGCTGCTGTCTTGAGTTTAACATCACGCCATGTAATAAACCTGATGCTTGTCGATATTGATCAGCTCTCATCATACATACATACGCGCTGTATTTGTTAGAGAACGGGTCCAGACCTAGACCTATTGTATGATTAACTGCAATTGCCGTTACATGCCTATCACCCTGCCTACATGCAAGAGTCCAACATGGTATGCAAGCACACGCTTACAGGAAGCTAATGCCCAATGACAGATACCTTCAGGCTCAATCTTACTGGATGAGCGTTGATGACTGCTCTCTTAGCTCCAGATTCATGCCCTCGTGAGCTACGACTCCAAGGCACATCATGGATCAGGTATCATGATACCAATAAAAGCCTGGTTTTGGTAGCCAACGCAGAGGCGGTCAATGCTACGGTATCCGAGCGAGCCGCCATAATACTGGCTAACACTCTTGGCCTCAAGGATGCCGGCAGCCTTGTTCACAACGCTGTACAGAGCACGATGGTCGACAATCTGTCCCATGAGCAAGACAAAGGAACATTAAACGAAAATTTCGGTCTCGGAGCTTCAGCGTCGATCTCGTCGGTCAACAAATTCCCACATCGGGTGCTACAATCTTTACAGAACCCGCAACGGTCCCTCTTAGCTCAGGCCCATCGGACTTTACTATTCTTCTTTTGGTTTGTCAACTCGGCCGATTTTCTCTTTGAAGTTTTTTCTTTCTTTTTTTTTTAAGAAAAAAATATTTTTTAATCACTCATTCGGTTTCAAATATTTGGCGGTTCGGGTCTCGGCCTATCGACGAGGAAAATAGAGAAAAAAATCCACAGGGTTCATCTCGGCCGCAGATCCACTGTCGGTTGTTTTCGGCCGGTGTTGCGACTCGGAATCTATCAGAACACCGCATGGGACGATGCAATAAAAGTCTGTATCGCTGGTCGCGTGTTAGTCTCAATGAGATCCCCGTTGTCCGGATGTTCCCAGTTTCCCGTATGCGGTTCCTCTGAAGCTCGGCTTTGACTCAACTTTAACCCAAACCACATGCTTTTTTCCTTTAACTTTTAAGGGATCTCGTCTGTTCGCCTCGTGCCGAACACGTGGGGGTATCTGCTGCGTGACATTTGGCTTGCTTCCGTCGCCGTCATTGTCAGCAGTTAGAATCGTATCATTGACGACGTCTTGTACAACTACTACAAGATAGGAACGTAACAATAGGGGTTTCGTATTGGCAGATCAGAAAGTGAAACGTCTACGGTTGTGGTAACAAGTTGATCGTTTTCAGCTTAGATACATCTCTTGTCAGACATATTGGCCAAGTACGTTATCTCAGAGTAACTCGAGATGTCTTAGACGTTGGACCAATATCTCCAAATGACCTCGACTATTGTTTAGCTCCACCGCTCCCAGCAACAGTAAAACGCCGTATTCAGTTATGATCAACATTTGTTCTTCATATCTTTACCGCATAAACTGAGCTCAGCATAGACCCCTACCTAGCTTCATGCTCATGTGAGGCTGGCGGTGAGAGCTAACCTAACCCAAACTACTGACTACATACTTGTTGACATGAGTGATGGTGCAGATCTGTAGCTGCGACTTAGACGCATGAGCAAGCACTTTCCAACCGCCGTGTTTTGTAGATATTGTTCAAAATAATGCTCTCAAGGGCCACGTTTCAATGTGGGATCTATTTCTGTATCTTAAGGGGGTTTTCGAAACAAATGCACTGTTACAGATTTCATCCTGACTACGGATAACAGTTCTTAATTTAAGTCTATCTTTAGATAGTATCATAGAATCGCAGACGTCATCGTGCTATACGGATATCACCTTGCGAGGCTAGGACCAGGGGGCGTGCTTCTCCAAAAAGGTTGGATGAAGCTAATGAACCCTCCTTACCTGACTAGCTAGACATCCCCCAAAGCTGTAGAGCTTGTTCGTTGGAGCTCTCTTTTTTTGAGCGATTGAGTTTTTGGAGACGTGGTAGAGGAATTTGATGGCGCTGGGGCTTTCGCGGGGGAGTTGGCGGTTTGAAGCTATGAGGTGGAATGGGAATGTAGATTGGCTTGGTAGATCGGTCAACCAGGGACTTAGAAGCTACAATTAGCATTATGAATGATGGCAAACTCAGATACGGCAAGAATTGCACCATATGATATGTGGTGTGGCATTGACGATGTCAAAGTGACGATAGCTTCATGCATGAGCATGTACTATAGGGTAAGCAACTTGGAAGGCGATTTGTTTTACTTGTTCGTGATCATCTCACTAGATTGATAGACATCGTCTTGGGACTGGATATACATATCTATTTAACTCATATTGCCATACCGTCCGTCATGTGTGGAATACAGCGCCTATTGCTAAAAATATCATGTTGCGGATTCAATGTCACAATGTGGTGAAGATCAATAATGTTTTGTACTCTCACATTGCCTATATTTGGATGATATCTACTTCCTCTGGGGTTTCCACCCTGAAGCTCTGGTAAGCTCAGATCGTTGGAGTCAACCTCTCAAGGAAATTATCCACCAAAGTTCCTTTTCCATGCTTCTTCCTATAACCTCTTCAACTACACACCTTTTCCCTCTTATCCCTTTGCGACCGAAATGCACCACCAACGCCATGCCGCTAAATTACAGAGACTGTTGCCTCGTCGCGGTATCGAAAAGCTATGTTAGAAGAAAAAAAAAGATTGCTGATTGCCAGTTCAACCCTGAGATGACCGCCAGAGCGAAGGTTGACATTGTGTACATAGCCATGTGCCAGCAACGTACGTCCCGATGCATGGTTAACGATGTTATACGCCTTCCATCATTGTAACACATCGTTTATCGAGCAGTTCACATCCTGGGAGTACCGGGAGTACCCTTGCCTTTGTTCTTAGCCCTGCGCCTTTCCTTTCGAGGAGTCTTCACCTTGGAACGCTATTCCGAGGAAGAACCAGGCACGGGGGGAGGGACCGGGGTTTCCTTCTTGCTTGATGCGGTCTTCTTGCTATCCTTTGGTTTTTTGGTTCGCTTCTCCTTGGCTCGGATAGGTGAGCTTGGGGCCTGCGATGCAGGGGTAGGCGCAGGAGATGATCTGGGAGGTGACGAGTGAGGAATGGAAGGAATGGGAACAGCACTCTGGCGAATAGGGGGGAGAGGAGTCTCCTTGACCTTCTTTGGTTTCTTGCTGGATGCAGCGGGTGTAGCAGCGGCCTTGGAAGTTGGGGTTCCTACAGTAGGGAATGTAGGAGGCAGAATAGGAGTCTGCTTCTTGGCTACGGAAGCGGGCTCGGAGCCCAAGTCAGGGCTGCCGACTCGGTCTGTTTTCTGCTTCTTGGACTTCTTAGCTGCCGACCTGGCCTCCGCCTGGAGTTGCTCAGTAGCGGCGGCAGCGTCGTCCTCGGAAGCCGCGAGCTTTCGCTTGTTCTTGCGGGTATCCGGGGTTGGCTCCTCTACGGTCTGGGAGCTAGGTCGCTCAGGAAGAGTCATCTTCTTTTGCTTCTTCTCGGATGTCTCCTTGGATTTACGCTTCTTTTCCTTCTTGGACTCTTTGGTTGATGAAGCGGGAGCCTCGGTCATCTCTACGTCCTCT
The DNA here is from genome assembly GCF_019609905.1 of Fusarium poae. NCBI lineage: Eukaryota > Fungi > Ascomycota > Sordariomycetes > Hypocreales > Nectriaceae > Fusarium > Fusarium poae. Next base: position 991,604 of record NC_058399.1, read on the forward strand.
CCATCACTAATGGTACCCATGGGCTCGTTGACACCGATAGGCTGGTAGCGAGCCTTTAATCCGGCAGGCTGAGCACGAGGGGCTGGTTTAGGGGCAGGACCGACAGAACTGTTGGCGCCAAGTGGTGTAATCTTCTTGATCTGCATCATTTGATCAATCTGCTTAGGGGCTGTTACAAATTAGTATCTGCATATTTGCGACGATTCGGTACACTTACCAGATCGGTATTGGGAAGCATCAGAAGAAGGGATCATGATCTGGATGTTACTCTTGGGAGCAATACTCTCAAAAGAGAAACCGTAATCATCGCCACCGTGAGAGAACAGCTTGTTGCTGGCATTTGACTGGTTCATGGGGATTTCGAGGTTTTGAATAACAGAGATGGGGACGTCAGAAGGAACTGTGAAGTACCAGAACTGCTTGCCCTCGAGGTTGGCCTTGTTGCAGACCTCAGCAACATCCTTGCCGTTTGTGCCATCGTCACCCTTTCGGAGGACAAAATCGGGAGCAATGAAGTTGGGGATGGCGACCTGTCCTTCGCGGTCCTCAATGTGCATCGCTTCGTCTACCATCTCGTCATCGGAATCCTCCTCGCTGGAAGAGCTGTCGGATACAGTGGCTGCGGATTTCGCAGCAGGTTTTGTGGTAGGCTTTGCGACAGGCTTAGTGACAGGCTTGGCAGGTTGCTCTTCTTCACTTTCGCTCTCGCTGTCACTGCTTTCGCTCTCGCTGTCGGATGTAGTGGTAGCAGCAGTGCCATTTACGGCAGGCTTGGACTTGGATTCAGCATCGTCCTCACTCTCGCTCTCGCTAGAAGATGACTCGGAATCATCCTTCTTTCCGGTGGAAGTCTTAGTAGCTAGTGTCTTCTTCTCGGCTTCCTCGTCGCTTTCGCTGTCTGACTCGGAAGAGCTGGAGCTACTGTCGGCATCCTTGGCAGGAGTGGTACCGTTGGCCTTCGTGTTGGCCTTTTCGTCGTCAGAATCAGATTCGCTGCTTGAATCACTGGAAGATTCAGGCTTTGGAGCAGGCTTTTTGGAAGAGGCCTTGTTGTTGGAAGCTTTGCGCTCGTCGTCGCTGTCGGCGATTTCCTCATCCTTGCTGCGACGGCGGGCAGACTGAGGAGTGGACTTTATGGGAGTAGATTTCGCAGGAGCAGACTTTGCATCAGCGGTAAGCCTCTCCAGGAAGCTACCGGTAGCCTCGTCGCTGCTGCTATCGCTATCGCTATCGCTTCCCGAGCCCTCGTCGTCGTCATTGTTGGCAAAAATCTTGTTTGGATCGCTCGACTCTTTCTTGACAACTGTAGAGCGGCCAGCAAGGCGGCGGTTGGTCTGCGAATCGGCTGATAAACCCTTCTTTGTGTTCTCAATGTGCTTGCTGAGGGAGTACACCTTGAAAGGTTCCTTGGGCGCCATCTCGGGCAGTTTTTTGATAAGGATTCTTGGTGGTGAGGGTGCAATTGGCGAGGAAGTTGTTCAGAGTAAAGTTCAGGTTGCTAGAAAATGAAATTTTGGAGGCGCCGCTGCGCTAGTGGGGCAATATCTACAGCAACGCGCCCGCTTCGTGTAAAAACCTGGTGGCAGGTATAGAGTGCGCGAATGATGTATGATAAACAAAGACGAAAGATTATTTTGGTTGGATATTTTTAAATTTTATGGGAAGGCAACATTGAACTCATTTAAGTTTGGAATTTGCGATTTTAATTTATCTAACAGCCATTGTAATCTCAAGTCACTGACCATGTAGCCTGGGTACCTACCTTGTGTCAAAATATTTCCTTATCGATAAGAAAATGTATCCATTCACTTTCACCTAGGTACCCGCGACGATCATCTCATGGTTGTTCTATCTACCTACTTATATACTAAGTTTGGAGGTGACAAGTAATGCAGTGTCAGTTTACTGATTGAACCCAATGTTTATATGATCCTTAAACATTTGTATCTTTTTTATTGCCTGTTTTGACCAAGACCGGTGCCGGCGAATATATCGGACATGTCGTCTAACAAGAAACGAAGAATTGATGAAAAGCGTAAGTTTTGAGTTCCGGCGATGACTGTTCTTTTGCAATTCCAAAAACTTGATATATCAGGACTAACATCACACAGCTCCAATGAGCGCTCTCAGTGCCCTGCAAGCTCGACTACGAGAAGGTGCAGCATCCCCCGCATCAACGATGGAAACTGGTTCAGAGTCCGATGAGAAGTCAGCGACCACCAGTGTCAACCGCTTTGACGCTCTTCGGAAGAATAGTAGTCAAAATACTGCTCCAAAATCTCCCAAGAAGAGTGCGGTGAATCAATATCTACAACGCGGAGCAGGATCACCAGCCAGTCGTTCAAGAGGCGTTGCAATAGCAAGGTATGTGCATGTCATATTTGGAATCGAGCATTGCTCACCAGTATTCTAGTGAGAGTACAAACACTCCTAATCCCGAGTTGGTCGGAGCTTCTCAGACACTGGTCCGAGAGTATACATCATTCCGCCTCTCAGAGCAAAACCATCGATTCAAGACAGGAGGTGTCATGGAATTAAAACTATCAAATAGTGCGGTAAATTTTTGTTATGACTTGATTTTCTAATCATCGTGGCTAACTTGCTTAGCGTATACTGGTTTTTGGGAGTTTTGGGATTCGGGTTATCCAAGGTGAAGTGAGGCTGGCTGGTGCTACTCTCTACCCCTCAGAAATGATTGAATGGGTTCATGCTCCCCACTGCCATGCAGTTCCTGTGATACGGACTACGGAAAAGACAAAATTGGAACTTCACCCTGATAGTAATGCTCGTGGCATACGCCAGTTGGGTCGGCTGTCACCCCTATTCAGAAAAATATGGAATGAGCCACCCGAGACAAATTCTTCCAAGGCAACAAAAGACTCTACCTTTGAGATTGTAAGTTTCCATGTCTTGAGTGAGATGGCGTGCTTATACTTGCTTAGATTTATACCCCTAAAGATGCCCCTAAGAAATGCATCATCCAGGAATTGGTCTCACCACCTGAGTGGAACAAGAAGTTATCTTCACTTGTAGTGACGAGCCGAAAGAAACCTTCACTGTCAACACTGATATGTGGACCTAAATCTGCTGGGAAATCTACTTTCTCACGGTTGTTCCTGAATGGCCTGTTGACGGATCGATCCCAAAAGCAGGGCGCTCGCAGTGTCGTGGTACTCGACCTCGATCCAGGCCAACCAGAATACGCACCACCGGGGACTTTGTCACTCGTTTGTGTAACAAAACCCAACCTCGGCACACCATTCACACATCCTAGTCTCAAAAACTCTGCTTTTACGGTTGTCCGCAGTCACTCAATGGCCTCGGTCACCCCAGCTCCAAACCCCGACCTCTATCTGGCTTGTGCGACAGATCTGTTTGATACCTACTCAAAGCACTACGCTGAAGTCCCTCTCCTTGTCAACACCCCCGGGTGGATTCAAGGAACTGGATTGGGTCTACTCTCTAGTTTGATAGAGAAAATCAAGCCCCAGGAGGTTGTGTATATGTCAGAAGCAGGCCCGTCCGAGACAGTCGACGCTTTGCGTACAGCAACGAAACTCGCATTTACAGAGCTTCCATCTCAGTCATCTGAGTTTACACCAAGAACAGCAGCTCATCTCAGAGCGATGCAGATCATGTCTTACTTCCACTCGCAAAATGCTGCGCCAAAGACTCCAAACTTGCCCGATATACCACCGAGGTTGAAGTGGAACGTCTCGCCACTCTCCTTGAGACCGCCCTTACTTGTGCAATATTCTTCGTCGAAACGAGGCATATTGGGACTCTTGTCATATGACTACCAGTGCTCTCCAGAATTACTGGCTGATACAGTGAATGGGCAGGTGCTGGCTGCAGTCGAGATAGAGGACCCAAAAGCATTCTCCAATTTTCCGCACGAAGGAGCATCGCCACTGCCGGTATCAAGGAGTCCAGAAAATATCCCATTCATTCCCAACTACGATGATGCAGCCTTAGATCCCTGCTATTCCCGGACTATTGGGCTGGTGCTTTTACGCGGCATCGACACGAAATCAGAGACTCTCCAGCTTCTCACCCCAATCCCGCTTGAAGAATTCAGGAGTATTAAGTCGAAAGGAAGGGGTATCGTGCTTCTTCACGGCAAGTTTGATACCCCGAATTGGGCTTACACGGAGGAACTGTATGAGAAAGCGGGGATTGACGAGGGAAACGACATGATGCTTGAAGTTACCGATGAGGACACAGATGATGATCATTCAGAAGATGAGCCAGAGGGGGCCAATGGAGTCAGTGACCTAACCCAAGTCCCTTGGGTTGAGGTCTTGAACGGGAGTCAAAGGCGGCCCGTTGGTTCACGAGTTTGGCGGGTCCGAAGAGACCTAGGGCGCAACAACGGGGACTAGTGCTGTCCATCGACGATCTATGGATGCCACTGAAATGCTTCCACTAGCTAGCGGCCGTTTGACAGATGGAAAAGAGGTGGAGTGGGGACACGGCCCGGCATTTGATAATGCATGTGGCTTTCTCGGCATTGGAGGAACAATGACGACTTGGCTAAGCTGAAACTCCATAGAGCAGAGTTGGGGAACGTTAAGATTTCCATTGGCTCTCGGTAAATATTGTGTTATCAGTGTTATAATATGTTGAAAATGAAGTAAAGGTCAGTGAAAAAAAGAAGTGCAAGTTGATGGAAAGACTGTCAATAAATCTAACCTCGTAGTAAGCGTGACTGCCATAAGAACTGAAACGTCAATTCCCGGCCCCAGATATTGAGCTGATGTAACCTCAAGGTAGTTTTTAGCTAAATTTGAGATAACAATATTTGACCTGTCACCTTTTCTTGCTATCACCCACTGCTCACCCAGCAGCTTGGTCCAAACCCATGTGGTGTTGATCGTGGTAGAGAGAATAGAGAAATGTGGCTGATGCATCTGGCGTAAAATGGTTACACAGCGGATGCGGGCCATGGCCAAAATCAGGTCATAATGAATTCTAGACCAAGTGTGCAGTCTGTATATATATAGACATAGATAGATATTGATGTTATTCGGGACGAGACCAATGAGTATCTGGCCTGTAACAGCTGAACAACTTCGCCTACCATAACCGACATCGCCTTTACTATTTTGGTTATGTTTGTACTCACTCAACCAGGTTCGTAGCCGACAAATGGTACGTTGGTAGCAAGAATTAGACGTATTCCAGCATGCCATGAAGGATTGGGCATGCATCAGCTTGTCTAGCTTCACCTTAATACCCCCGCTTATGACCTGACCCGATAAATATCGGAAATCGTGATGTCTTTCGAGCGAATGATCTGGGAATTGAGGAATTTGTAAGGGGATCGAGGGTGCGATTTATGAGAATATGGTGGATTTAATAGAGATGCCGTTCCATATTAAACTTTGAATGTTCGCTCTTACTTTCCAATTTTTCTGATCTGTTTGATCCCCTTTGAGGGAAAGGGCGACTCGATCAACAATTAAGGCATGCACCTGCCTCTTGGGTCTTCCAGTTATACCTGCCACGAATGAATTCTGCTAGAGCAAGACTGAGACGCCTCGACTTGTCTCTCAACCATTTTAAACCTCGCATTTGACCCATTGTCATCGCCTTGCTCGTTCATACAAGCCCCAACAAACATACAAAGAACATGGAAGTCTCCACTACAGCGCCTCCAGATTCCGAGCTGCTTACCGGTTTGCGAAAACGGCCTTCTGCATGCGTCTCAGGAAGATGTCAAATCCAATGGGAATCTTTGTGGGCCCTTGCTTTGACTTTGGCAAGAAGCATCTAGGCTTGCACAACGATGCAGAGCGCCCTGAGTCTTCCACTGGATACAGGTACGACTTCTCGAGACAATAGCGCTTACTAGGGCTGCAGCAGCCCAGCGAACTACAACTGGGTTATGAGTCCGGACCCCAATCCCCGTTCCTACAGTAGGGTTTGACCTCTGACGCACAATCTTGGAATCTTCGGGGCAGCGGTTGAAGTAGCCGGGTACCTACGATAATCCGCTCGCGGATCCGCCATGACCTCTCTTTACACATGTCGTTCGATTTTGCGACATGCCATGTAAGCTAGGGGCACAGCAGCGGCTGTCTCTGATGCAAGTTGAACCGTCCGGAGGGTTCAGACGACGCAGAGGAACTCGTGGCAAAGATTCTGTCAGTCGGTCTTAGAGGTCGAGAAAGCGTATAATCACCTCACCGCCTGGCATCCTCTCATGCGCCACGTGCGATAGTGCGACTCTAGATCAGCTCGCTTGCAACGGCGCGTCGTTGCTTGACATTAGCGCGAACTTTGAGGCATACCCCTGTTGCATAGACTTTTCACAGCCATGACGTTCAAACAGAGAATCGAACATGTCAAAACAAACGATATGGGCCCAATGGTGGAGAAGACCGTTGGAACCATTTCTGAAACCAAAATGGGACGCTGACTGATGCTCATATTGAGAGGATGAATGAATCCTCGGACAGAGATGGGTTCCCTAACAATACTTCTTTGTACAAGCCTTGTAAGGCTTCCGAAGTATGGATGGGCTGATACGAACTTGTTCAAGCCTACTTCGTACTCTTACGCGTCCTCGAACGAGCCTCTCTCTGTTTGGCTTACAAGGAATTGGCGTCTACAGACGGTAGGACTCCCCGCCTGTTCAAAGTTACAACGACACATACGCACGCACAATGCACGGGCAACAACATCAAAACAGATGATCTTGGGGCCCGAATGCCCAAATGAGCAAGGATACAGAGCATACAGACCCTGTAACGACAGTCAGTTTGTCATGGCCGGAGCGGCTTAAAAGAAAATCAGGCGCTGTGGTTGGCGGCTGGAATGCCCTGGCCGGCCGGCGCCGGGTTGTGTGGCGGGGACAACGTTAACAGAGCTAAGAGAGAGGCCGGGTACGGGGATTGATGAAGTCGGCATGAGAGACAATGGTGGAGCTGTGCAACAAACGATACCATGAAGTCAGCGGGAACGCAATGGGTTGGTGTGGATGAAGCAAGAACTATCGATGACTGCTCTAGTCCTTGACGCCAGATAACCCTCTCATACCGGTGAAAAGACGACGACACACGACTGGGGATCTCAACATTGGAAAGGACAGACTCGAGGTTAACATCACCGGCAGGTACTCGGCTTTTTTTTCAAGCTGTTTACAGAGCTATTGGAATGGGCCAAGAACATCTTTCATGGTAGTCTCACTTGATCGTCTCGCTTATCTCCGTTGGTCTCTTTCTGGACCCATTAACCGCCAGCGACTCCTCGGCACGAAATTACCAATGGAATCCCCAAGCGATGCCTCTTCTTCTCTTCCTTCCGTGTGCCACCCACCACCCAATGGATCTGCAGGCGGGCAAATGCATCTTAGCAACAACGGTTGACTAGGACTTTCCCCACTTGTCCAAAGGACAAGATTGTCCAGTCTTTAATTACCGGTATTTACGGCAAGTTTCAAGCTGTCTTGCTGCTTGCTGTGGTAACTAAATGATCAGTCCTTTCGTTTCGGTTCCCTTGCGAAGCAAGTACTTCTGCATTTGTTTAAAAAAAAACGTTAGGACCTCTGTCCTTGTTTTCATGATTCGGATTTGGCCCCAGTTGGCAAACGCAACTAATGTATACCACCCAGTTCTAGTTGGTCGGCTCTATCACCTGGCGTCATGGGAGAAGGGGCTCAACGAAAGGAAACAAGCTATCGATCCGCGTGCACCGAATGTGCTCGTCGCAAGCAAAAAGTAACCAAGCCTTCTCTGCCAAGTCACGTATAGCTACTGCGAGAATAACCTGAGTACTTGGTCTTTCTAGTAACAATGTATACTGACTACCGTGTAGTGCAACCGTGAGTGGCCTTGTAACGGATGCCAGAAACGTAAAGTGGCCGATAAATGCCGCTTCAAAGACACCAACCAGCCTGTGACTGAGAGAGTTGCCGTGGAAAGGCAGCGAAAGAATCGAGTCAACATCAAAAGCAGCCCCGAATCTCTCGATTCTGAGGTTGAGGATGCAGCCAGTGACGGGATTGATGCCCTGGGCTACACGCCTTCACATCTTCTTTTTAATCTTACATCGAGACACGAGGTTTGTGCACCCTGGCTATTTACCAGCATCTAACTAACAGGTTTTATTTAAAGGCTATGAAATCAACATCACAGGAGTTTGTGAAAGACCCCACTAGCTTTGCACAGCTAGAACGTGCTCTGCGAACTATCCCTTCGAAGCCGTACACCGGTATGCAGCGCTATAAACGATTTTCCGACTCTAGCTGACTAGGTCCTCAGACATACTTATTCAGAACTTTCTCAACAATGTCAACTACCACTACTATATTGTCTATCCGCCATTGTTTCTAGAGCAATACCAGCAGTGGTGGGCCTTGCGAGCCGAGAACCGACCACTGAGCGTTCAATGGACTTGCCTTCTTCTCACGGTTTGTGCTTGTGCATCACAGTACACCAATGTTGAACTGCAGGCAAAGCTCGAAGGTGACCTTGGCCATCCGATCCAAAAAATCGCCGAACAGTATCATGGTGCTGCTCGAGAATTGGCAAGCGCTATCCCGCTGGGCCACAGCCATCTTATCAATATCCAACAATTACTGCATTCTTGCTACTGGTTCAAGTCTGAAGCCCGTTTTGTTGAGTGCTGGCATGTGCTAAATGCTGCTATTCGAGAAGCTCAAGAACTTTGTACGTTTACGCTGTTACATATCGCTAACCAACCACTTGCTGACACTTCTGATAGCCATTCACAAAGAAGCCAAGGCTGACTCTCTATCTGAACTGGATCTGGAAATTCGACGGAGAGTATGGTGCATCCTTGACACTTGGGACTGGTGAGTAGCGCTTCGCATTTCTTTTGTGGCCAAAAAATACTAACTTCAGGACGCGAAGGCAAATATCTACACTCTTGGGCAGACCCCTAATAATTGACCGAAACGACTGCGATGTTAGTCCCCCAAGCCTCAGCTTGGAGGGCTATCAACATCCACCCTTGACACATATGAAGATGCAATCTAGCTTGATTCAACAGATTTCTGGAAGATTTAGGCATATCAAGAACGTTGTGACCCACGCAGATGTTCAGGAATACCAAAGGATCGTCGAAGCTTGGATCAACACCTTCCCTCCCCCTCTGAGTGTTTATAACCCAGATAGATCGTTAGATGCGTCATGCCCGTGGATCATTATGCACAGGCATAGGATACGTACTGTCGCATTCACAATGCTTGTCCAACCTATTCGAGGCTTTCTGACAAGGCCATTTGCTATTCAATCTATGGAAGCTGAGCTGCAGATACGCAGTGATGGTATAGATTATTGTCTGGAGCTCATGGTATCCTTGCGTGGATTTTTCGATCACGTATACCCAAGGGATGCCAAATACCATTTTGTTCTGTTCTGTATCTTCGACATCTCAACCGTGTTGTGTTCAGCAATTCTTCACGATGAACAGCACACGCTGCCTCGGCGGGACGATGTTTACAGAGCTATAGACGAAGCACATGCTTTGTTGCAAAGTATGAGAACGGTGGCGAAATCAGCCAAGGCATATGGGATTCTGACTCGAATCGTTCAACGTCTTCCAAGGACAACGTCAACATATGAAACAACGGCGAAGAGACCTAAGATACTAGCACCGCAAGTTTCGGAAGTTGTTCCATCACCACAGGTGACTCCTCTAGTCGGCGGCGCCCCGAATCAGCATAATTCGCCTCCTGCGGCGAATTTTTCTCCTTCACCGATAAATATACCCACTCCTGGAGTACCATCTCCGGTGTACTCCTTGGCCAACGGTCCCCCCATGGCGGGCGACTTTGCACCTCCTGCAGTATATGCTGGCCCTCCGCACTGCGGTGACTGGCAGCCGCAGTTGTATATGCAGGGCCCGTCAATGTTTGCGCCCACACAATTTACTGCTCAGGGTGCCATATTTGCGAATATCTCGGATGAGGAGCTTGGCGAGCTGGCAAATGTTTGGAACTATCAGTCCCTCGATTTCAGCTTCATAAACTCCTAGATGTTGTCGACAGAATGAATGGCATTTGGGTTGCGTATTGCAGGGTACTCATCGATGATGTCGAAGGGTGTAATGTGACTTGGGAATGTCACATTCAAGGTATAGTCATGAGCAATGGTTGTTGACTGGTGTACGCAATCATAATTGGGATCATTCTAACTACATGCAAATGCAATGAGAAAGGTCAGGCATCAAGTTGTTTCAGCAAGTATGTGCGAAAACCCACTTTCACGAAGGCTTCTATGGGAGAACAGAAGTAAACGTCTTCAAGAGACAAAAATGGACAAAGAGTATTTACGATGTTATGAGACAAATGAGTGTTGGCATAGATTGATAGAAGCGTCTAGAACTTGTGAATATTATACTTAAACAAAATAAAACAACTCCGCGAAGTCGGCCGCTGTATCCCAGGATCATGATCTACCTGTTTTCGTTGGGTCCATAGACAGAAAGAATACACAGCCAGTTCTTTGATAGTAGCCCCCAGTATCTATAACCCAAGTGAAATGTGTCTAACCAAGTAAATCTATAATACCCAAAAACAGACAAATTGAGAGAAACGAATTGAAACAAAAAAAGGGGGAGCAGAATAAGAAGAAGAGAGGAAAAAGAAAAGAAGAAAGGTACAATGTTGCTACATCTTGACCAGCATAATATAACTCCAGAAATAGGCCTTGTGCCTTATATATAAGTCTCCCGACGGCACTTCGAACAGGACACTTGAAACAGTAAGGATCATCGGTGTGAATGAAGTGGAAGAATGGGCCTCCTTGTCAACTGCCGGTGATTTGCGGGTGGTTTCAGGTTTCCTGGAGTGACTGATGGCCTCAGGATGCCTCAAAGTTAATTTGAATGGCTCTCAAGTGAAGATGATGCGTCCATGGGTAATTTGGCGGCTTGGGTGTTGCCTGAGGAGTTGATGCGATTGGCTGCTGCGGCTGTGATTGTGCTCAAGCCGCCCACAAAACAGGCAGATAAATACCCAACCCCTCGCACCAGCATTAGTCAGTCGATTCCTTTGTGTCTCATCTTTCATCCTTCCTACATACTCAGAAGTAGCAGCAGCAACATCGAGGGGTTATTCAACCATGAACGGCCTGAATGCTTCACCGTGAAGCGTGATTATTCAGTCGTCGCGCTGCCATGCTCTATACAGTCCGCAGAATGAGAGGTCTGTGTTCTCATTCATGATGAGCCATTGGTGCATCAATGAGCCTTGGATGAACGGGAGTTGAGAGTTTTGGATCGAGCCACCAAAGGGATCAAGCAGCAGCTTGAATCGGTTTTTGGAACGGTTTTGTATCACAAATGTGCTGACCGTGGTTGTCCTAATCATCACAAATGATATACAAAACATTACTCGATTCCTGATGGCTGCTTGTGCTTAGCAGCACACAGGAAAATTGAAAGATCGAAAAGATATTCGAAAGGCATACAACGTGCGAGCAAGGAGGGGAATGAAGAAAGAGAAGTTCGGGGCAGGGGCATGAGTCGGAAGGCAAAAGACCACCAGCCTTCAGAATCTGAAACGAGTTACCGAACAGGGGAATGTGTAGTCGGAAAGGTAGGGTGAATATCTCAGACCCTTGATATCTTCTGACCAACAAAAAACATCGAGGCCACACCCATTCTCAAAGTGGTGACAACTGCAGGTGTTGTCTACTAATATCCAGGTTAGATGGATACAGCCATGGATCAGTGAGCGAAACATCGGTAACACTAGGGGCTTCAGAGTATATGCGTTTCTGCATATGCTGTATGCAGGTTCCAGAGAGGGAAGCAAGGCAGACGGGGCAGATCAAATATGTCGTGTGTGGGACGAAGGAACTTGGTCGGACCTGACCTTTGCCCTTCGTCATACCACAATCGACAAATTTGAAGGAAAGAGGTGATTAGCGATCGAGGTGACGATCACTTGAACTTTGACCCAGTCCCAGTTAAGGGGAACGGAGGGTGGATGTTTTGGGCTGTATTCCGGTACTTGGCCATGTCGACTTCCAAGCTTGCGATCTCTTGATCGGGGTTTCTTGGGTCGGGAGGTGGGTTCCGAGTCGACAGATCGGCAGCGATGCTGTTGGGAGTGTATTCGTCGACACGGTTCAGCGACATGTACTGGGGCTCTGCTGCGTTAGAGGCCTCAGTGGTTCTATTAACATCATAACCGTTAGCAACGTATATTACCGCCATCGCCGAACAACGAACGTCCGACCTGAACGATACCCAAAGAACCAGAAACGTACCCCGCGGCCGAACCTTGCTTAGGAGCGGTAGAAGACATGACTGTTGGGGATGTTGAACGACTGTCGAGGGAGGGAGCGTGCGAAGATCGAACACGGCGGGTAGCTGTGGTAGTGACGACAATAAACGAGCGCTAGAGAGGCGGCAATCAAGACGGTTTTATCGGACGACCGAAACGAATAACAATAATGTGATGGAAAAAGGAGAAGTGTCGATGCATGGGATAAGAGCTGTGCAGCATGGGAGTTATGCCCGTGTGCAAACGAGAAAGTGAGAGAAGCAGATCAAAAAAGAAGGAAGGGCAGGGCGGAACGCAATGTGGCAGCGGAGAGTCACGGCCACTGACGGCAACAGCGTAGGAAGAGTTTGTACAGAGTCCTTGCTCGCTGGGTAGAGGTAAAGCTGGTGCAAAAGATATGTTGGATGTAGGGGTTAAGTGACGGGACAAGAATACAAAAGAGTGCGCGGGCAGGTGTCTAATAAATATGATGAACTGGTTTGCGTTGAGCATTGTGGGTGCTAAGTTACTAGGTAAATTGAGGAAAAATAATCTATGGTCAATCATCATTGTTAAGCCACGCGGGGTCTGCACTTGCTGCCACCCCTGGAGGGTGTAGGCGCAGTCATATGAAAGTGCATACAAGCATGCGTCAAGCCATTGCAGGTACGATGCCTTAATAAGAAAACGTCAGTACACGGGATAAGAAGGGAGAGGGTAGGAGAGTGGAGTGGAAAGATGGGATGGAGCGCTTCTCTGTCACTACCTACTTGCTATCAATTCCGATGTAACTTCTATCCCCCTCTTATTCAGGTCGGGTTATCCCAAAAAACATACTGAACTCATGTACGTGCCCCCTGGTTGACGATGCATCATCCCCTCTGCATCCGAATGTATGTACTGTACCCAGCCAGCACTACTGTGTACAAGTTGACTGCGGAACATTGACTGCGCGAACGGAATGGGGTAATTCACACGCTAAGGCTGCCGATACCACAGTACCACTGCACTGTCAACCGCTGATGGGCAGTATCAGGGCAAGGATTCTCAGTTGGACTATGTAGACCAGCCCCAGCCCGGGGAGCGGGTGCGCATCTGTCTGAATGAATGGATGGCTCGTCGAGGTCAAGGCCTGCGAGGAACAATGCTACCCGCGGACCGGAGACTGAGTCCTGTACCCCACACTTGTGAATTTTTGGTTAAACTCAGCTAGTGTACCTACAGGTAGGACTTCGTTGTCCGGCTGTGTTTTACGTTTATCGCACGGTACCTACCTAAGATTACATCTACCCCCAAGTACCCTCATTTATTACAATGAAGAAGATAGGACGTTGGATGACCCTGTAAATTGGGGACTTGCTAGGTTGGCGGAGATCCGATGCATACTGCAGCTCTTACCATAGCACTTAAGCATAAGAGCCACTTCGAGTTGTGAGCCAATGGGATTCGATGCTATTGTTTGAGCTCATAAATTGACTGACGTAGTGGGTGACGACGATAACAGTGAGATATTATTTATTTCTTGCCCTCCTCTGTACTGCTTCGTAAGCTTCATTTCAGCTAGTTGTGCCAACAGGAGTAAATCGATGGGGGAAACGCAGACGGCCATAGCTGAGTCTGGTACGCAAGGTTAGCTTGGCGAGTTTTTGTGATTTGATAGGCGGGCAGGGTTGCAGCGAGATGGAAAGAATCAACATTGCGCAAAAGGCAACGAGCCTGCCGACCCGTTTGTGACACTGATGTGAATATTCCAACAAGATATGGGAAGTCAAGAGTAGACTAGTCGTTGCCTTAAAGTTGCTAAGACCCCACTGACTATAATGGTTCGCGTGCCGCCCGTCTTTTAAACGAGCGGACCGGTTGGAGCACGACGACAGCGGGCAGGGTTCGCCTGTTAATCACACCCCCGACCTGACAGGGCTGAGTTGGCCCACCCCCATTTGCTTTTGTATAATGTATTGACAGTTCGGACTCAATACAAGGACATGCAGACGCGATTGTTAATATAGTGTCTCAGAAAGAATATCCAAACAGGATTATATTGACAAAACAGTCAGTACAAGGATGTTTTGACAAGAATGTCAGTGCAAGGAAGACTCAAAAGACAAGACTTTAAGCAGCCGACATTATGATAGTACCAGAGGGACAACTTCTCCAACTGGCCTGTTATGCGGCCTGGTAAGCCCACTGATGCTGAAGGATACGTGTATAGCAGAGGCGATCGTCGCATGTGTCGGAAAATAAGTACATATTACATCACGGATCTAAGCGTAATGAGAAAAGTCACTACCTACAGTTATCTCATGCTTGATCCGTTTACCAATAATAGTAGGAAGGCATTTCTAAGAGGCGCTAAAACAAACCATTTTGTGATAAAAATGAAAGATCGGGTTAGGCCACAGTTCCTCGGTCACTGCCACCCATATTACTTATTGGATTGAGCTTGGCACACAACTCGAACAGTATTATAGTTTGAGAATATTACATGGATGACCTCTTGGACAAGGATCCGGGATTGAGATCTAATATACGAATGCGCAAGACTCGAATATGGATGCATCTCAAGACTGAGATATGACTTGGGACCTGAAAGTCTCAGTGCAAGCAAACATTTTACATATCAATAACATTCTCAGAAACCTCCGACCATAACGCTATTCTACGGAGTCGATACTTCGCAGCCACACCCGAACTTAGGAATTGGCGAAACGGAGTATCGGTAGATCATTGTGCATGGAGCAGAGGATGACGGGGTGCGTCTGAAATCCAAGCATCCGCCTTGTTCTTCACGGGCCGGACAGGGTGGTGTCGCGCTGTTGCCCATGTCGGATCAGTTCGTTTAAGGGGGCTTACAGGGAGGGGTGGAGTCTGAGAAATGCGGGTGCCTTTGGCATCTCTCTTGAAAAAAGAAAGAAAAAAAGAGTGAAAAGGAAGTGTTAAAGACAATTTGGGTGGAAGAAAAAACGCCTAGACCCGCCAGGAACACATCCCGGGCTCCCGATTGCATGTCCCAACATTTGAGCGGAAACCCCGCGGCCTTGTCTTCTGTTCGTAATGTACAGCGTCTTGGAAGCTCGGAGCGTGACAGCACGGCAACGCAGCACGACGCAATGCAGCGTCTGGCTGGAAACAAACCCGCTGGCAGGCGGGCCAGTCCCTGCGACGTTGGCTTTTGGGCGGATATTTAGTGTGGCTCACATTTAAGCCGGGCGCTGAGAATGGCTCCTTGGCCAAATCAAATTGACACAAGCCCAACGTTGAGGCTCTTGTGAGTACCTAGGTACCTAGGGAGGTAGGTAACTGCCGAGAATCGGGGTGCCCTAAACTTGGCTGGCTATGTGAGTCAAAATCCTCTATGCTGGGGATTTTGAGCACTGATAGCAGTTTGCAAACCATTAATATCGGAATTATCGAATTTTGGCTACACTTTTCAATCAGTATCATGTCGGCATGCATTCTTGAAAGATACACTTGTCTTCTCAAAACGCATCCTGACTGGGGTACTTACCTGGCCTGGATCTGTAAACTTTGTATAGATCTTGTTGCAGCCGGCAGATTGAGTTCCCGCTGAGTCCTCCACAAAGACTAACTAGACCATCGAAGCAGATCTTAAGATTGTGAGGGCGCAGGATGCAGTGCACGAGGTAATAGATCCATGTGCACGTTCTCCGCCGGATGAACTACCTACTAGGTACTAAGGTACATAGTACGGTGACCGGTTTCCATGGCAGGTAGAGAAGGCCATAACTGGAGTCAGTGCTTTTCGATTGACAGGTGTTGGGAAATTCGCGATGAAGAGTCCAAAGCAGGGTCAAGGGACCCCCTGTTCGATTGTATGTGCTATTGAAGAAAATACCGAGTCTGCTTAGATGGACACAAGCTACAGACCGCCAATGTGATATTATTAGGCGTCATTGGGAAAAAGAGGTGGGTGGAGGGCGTGGTGTTTGCAAAAAAAGGAAGGAGTCGAGCTGCGACTGCTCGGTACATTCCGAACAAGCAAGAACAACTCCCATTACCCCAGATAGGTAGCCAGATACAGGTAATTGGCAATTGCTAAACATCTAACGGAGGACAACGGACAGCCCACTATACCGGCCCTGCCAACGTACCTTAGTACCTGGAAGCTAACGCCGGGGTGGGAGGAACAGCCCTGACTTGTGTGGCTGCTTTGCAGATGCAGATCATTAAGCAGCAAAACAAAAAACAAAATGCTAATGGGGTTTTGAACTTGCCCTGTGGGATAGGCCTCCTCTCCTCTTCTCGTCCCCCCTCTGATTTGTCTTTTTACAGGGGAAGAGGAAGGGGAGGGAGTGCAATAACCACCTACTACTAAGGCAGCCTCCACCTCGGCACTGTTTTCTAGAAACCTTCGACGTCACACAGTTTGCAGAGAACCATCACTGCATCTCTTTGCACATGAGTCCAGCTGACCTACGGGAGACTCAGAAAGGGCCGCAGTGAGGTTCTCCTGAAACAACCTACTAGTTTCCAAGTACCTAAGTATTAGCCAGGTCAAGAAGTCCCTTATCTCGGTTCACCATCAGACTATTGCTATTTCTGACACGAATGACAGGGCCAGGTTCCTAGCGCGATGGCATCACTTCCAACAACCAGGGCGGTGATCATCACTGATGATTTGCAGCTACAGGATAACTCACCGCCCAGTCGCCTATCCTTCATCTCGAACATCATGGTCATTCACAGACTCTGGGGAGTGTTCCGGGTAGCAATTTAATCCGCCTCAAGGGGGAAAATGCAGGTTTCATCTGCAGGTTCTAGACCTGCATGTTGTTCTCGTTGAAGGTTTCGGTCGGTACGTGGCCGATTTGGATAACCGCCGACTTGCACGCTGCACCTATGCAGTTTGGTGTCGCAAACCGATGGCGTCCGATTGCTCATCATGGCTGAATTGATAGAAAAAAAAGAGACTGCTTGTCTTTTCCTCTGAATCTTGTCAGTATGGTCCAGCCGACCGACCCCACTTAAATTGAGGCCACCCACACACATACGATGATTGATGAGCTTTGACAATTTGGTTCAATCCGACCTAAACAAATGATATATCATGTTCCAGGATATCAAAGGCAGCGACTTGCATATATCTTCTCGATGGTGGCCTAGACTGGCGTTGATTCTGATGCTGTTATAGTACTGAGGCTACACCAAGTCCTTGCAGCAGCCGGCGCATCTCGAGTTGCACAAGAAAGAGTTGGACAAGGCTTCCCTGGACCTGCAGCAGTCGAATAGGATGATGGTTGTGACTATCACGAGCGGCGCCACAGCAAAACATTTGGTGACGTCCTTTCCCTCCCCTCTCGCCTACAAGGGCACGAAAGAGGAGAAGCTACTTTCTGCCCATGAAAGGACCCTTCAAGATCAGCCTATGATTCCTTCATTCCGTAACAAGGAACAAGGAACGAACAGCAGAGACAAGGTGAAGATCGACGCTTCCTTTAACTTAGCTCTAGCGGAGCGGTGTTTCATAGTGCCCAATGGCTTCAATGTCAGAACCAAAGCAGGTTAGCGTTAGGCTGTGCCTTGACGAAAAGGCTCAAGTGTGTACCGATGAACCGGGTCTGTGTATGGTTCGGTGTCGATGACTTTGCGTCCAAGACCTCATCTCATCTCATACCCATGATGGTCAAACGCTCAGACCCCGGGACCCAACAAGTCGTTTCCGCTGCGGTAACTATTCCCTCGCGGGCGTACTGATCCGGGAATGAGTGGCTGCTAGTCACGCCGTTTTCTACGCCTCCAGTGGCATGAGGCCGAGGTACTATCATTCAAGACTCGTCAGCTTCAAAATCCCGATGCCGACAGGGGGGAAAGCCAGCTTGACAGGGCTATGATGCGAATGTTTTTTGTACAAACCAGCCTGTACAGTTCGAAAATAGACTTGCCGACCATAGGAGGGAAAAGCGGGCGTAGAACGACCCCGGTACGAAATTCTAGCCCCGAAAAGGAACAACAGCGTAGAGATATCAATAGGGGCTTTGTTTTACCGCCCAGATGCTAATTGAGTCAACTTGGCTTCTACCGGATTGGGCAAATCAACAATATGAGCAGAGCCCGGAGGTTGGTGGTTACCATAGCCGATTTGCGTACAGTAACATCCGCGCAAACTAGCTTGTACAGCGCAGTATGCCAAGGGGCACGCGAGAAGACATGCGTGGGCTTAAGGTACAAGGACATACACGGCGCAACCGAGGCCACCTTTTCATGGCTGGTCCTCGGATCGCGCGTTGGCCCTGATAGGCAAGGCAAGGTGAACAAATGGGGCCGGTGAGAAGGTCCTTCAGGTTGACATGGATATAGAGTCAGAATCCCACATCGTATTGTCTAGGTCGTTTCACGTCATATCGATGAGTTGATATGCACCGCTCTTCCTGAGGGAATGGAGAAAAAAGATGGTGCATCAGGGGACATTCCTAGAGGACGCGCAAGACATAGCGACAGGTACGTCTGACATGAACAAACTGGGCAACCAATCCGCCGCCGGCTTCACTAAACAAGTCTCGTGAGAGGACAGGGGATGGGAGCCTCATGGGTGGTTGATGAAAGGCCTGTGTTCCTTGAGATGGGCCAGGAACCCTGCTAGAAACCTTCTGGAAACCTTCTGGAAGGTCAAAAACTTGTGGAACCCACCTGGGATTGCGACGCTGACATGCAGGCAAAAGGTACTGCAACCCTCAACAACCTGCTTTTCTTCACCTGACCCTCCAATTGATCTGCACCTTGACCTCCAAGTCGCGTCGCAAGTCCCAAGGGCTACGCAAGACTCTGCAGAAGCGCATTGATCATATACAGAGCCTACCGCGCGAGTTGGCAGGGCAAAGGGCGCTTATCACGCAGACCCCAGGAGCCTATAGCACGACTACTATGACCGTTGCACGACTTGGGGTAACAGTATCGACTGCACCCCAGGTTACAAGGTGTCACCAGTGACGCGGCGAAAGCGAGTGTCACATTCTAGAATTGAAGAAGACAAAAAGAAGCTTTCAGGTCTTGTGCGACCAGTTTGTTATGTTTGATTGCCTCGAGATAAGAGCTGACATTGGCTAGACCGGCTACACACAATCTGCCCCGTCAGACCTCAATTGAGCACAGAGAAAGCCTTGAGGCCAGCTGCATCAAAACGTGTTCTCTGGCAGGTGCCGAGGCACATGCATGAACAGGCAGTCGAATTTATTCCTTGTTTCTCTTCTAAACCAGAACAGGCATCGAACTCGTGGCTCAGTTCACCGGCACCTCAACAATGTCTCCGCTGTAGGCCCATGTTTGGTATGTAGATCATGGCGTTAAGACTAAGTTTGATGATTGCTTTTTATGCATGCCACTTAAACCAAGCAGGCTTCTCTATTAGCCGAGGCAGTGTCCTAAACGAGAATCATCTTTCTTATCTCATGTCATATGAACACCATGTCTCAGCCTGATTGATGTGTTAGTCTGGGATCGACTTGAATCAATCTAGATTAGTTAATTGTAAGCTAAGCATTGCTTTGGTGGCTTCATTGAGCCTCATCGAAAGAGGAGGAAGATGCTTGTCAAGCTGAGCTGTGGTCTATCTCACGGGTCGCTCACCTGGCTTACGTGGCCTAGGGTTGTCAATGTGCCAGGAAGAGATAAGTAGCTTTATATCAGGACTGCAGTTGACCATGTACCATGGGATCTACGATTATCATATGCCCGGGCCATTGAAGGCATATACGACAACCCTGATCCTAGAACCTAGTGTGCACAAGTTCCAGTACTTTGTATTGGCAATGCAACAGTAACACGTGTTGTATGTATCCCAGCAAGTTTCAATATTGATGCTGGGGTCTGCTTAGACATATGATATTCTAACATCGCATGACCTTGCGTATTTTTATCCTCATCCATAAATTAGAAATACAAGTACTATAGCTAGGAACATCCTTCAACAGTAGGAGCTTAGGATAAAGTTGATTGTACTTTCGGGGCCGTTGATTCATAGGGTTTAGAGACCAATAAGTCAGTCATCAAACAAAGCGGATAAATACCCAAGTACGTGCTGTTGGAGTACTGATAAAGACTCAACAGCCACTATGATTTCAACTTTTATTACTTTGGCACATACTTCTTGTCTTCTAGACTTTATTCCAACTTCCCAAATTCATTCAGCTCATGAGTCGGTCTCCAGCTCGTCCCTCTGACTCAGTGATCACTTACCCTGGAATACTGAAGGACCAGAGAATTTTGAAGCTTTGCAAAAGCTCGGACAAGAAAACAGGTTGAAGACTGCAGTAGCATATATTTATACTCTAATATATATCTATTGATTTAAGATAGGAGGTTCATTTGATAGTCGGGGATGCACCACCCATCAAGAAAATAATGACGGTAATGTCCGCCGTTTCCAACGAGAGTTATGCCGATAGTCTTGAGATAGCTTGTTTAGTTTTGTTCCTGGACCATCTCACCCGATTGCATTTCCTTTTATGAGTAGTTCAACAAATTTGATCTATATCTAAAAGGACAGTGCAAGTGGTACTCATCGTATTATCAAAATACACATTTTGAAGATATATGCTGGACATGCTAACAAGTTCCGCAATTCTATATTGTTAGACGGCAACACAATTGATTTGACATTGGTTAGTAAATGTCTCATGGATGTTTAGAATAAATCAAATCGAGTAGTCATCAAGGTTCAGTCCATATATAGAATCCAAATCTTGTAATTTACATAATATCCATCCCAAAAATGTTTCCTGCTCGCCGATATGTGCGAGGATTCTATCTTAACATATCCCATATAATATACTAATAATGAAACTAGCCGTTAAACGTCATACTCAAACACATACTCCTAATCTCAAACGATGATACGCCTTTCCCCTGTTGTCAAGCTCTTCTTTAGCTTCTAGATCTTTTTTGGCACATCAAGTGCCTCTGTCGTATGGTGGAGAGTCTCTGTTTGCCTCTCAGATGTGCGGGTGGTCTGGATGCGCCGTCCGCATATGTCGATCAAAGTTGTCCTTTCGTGAGTAGACATGGCCTGACATGGCCTTGCGGCATCCGTCCACCTTGCATTGGTAACCCTCGCCTTTGCGATGTGTGCGCATGTGCCGGGTCAAATCCTTCTGAGTAGCAAAGGCAGCGCTGCATTGTTCAAAGAGACATGAAAAGTGTTTGTCATGGTACTTTTGGTGTTTTCTTTATGGTGGTTAGTTATTGATGGATGTTATGGGAGTGTGAGCTTACGCGAGGTCAGATGGGCGTCTGAATGACTTGCCGCACTTGCCACACTTGCAGACATTCTGGTCGCCGTAGGTATCGTCTTGGTTGGGCGGACTTGAAGTGGCAACAGAAGATGAAGATGGTGGTGCACCATTGTAATCCTGAGACTGCCACGCGTGTGGATCGTCAGACTGCTGAGACTCAGAGTACCCTCCTAGACTGTAGGAGTAGTTTGAGTTGGCGTTTGATTGGCTGGCATAGTAGTTACCGAAGGCATGGTAACGCGGATCTGATGATGTTGGCTCATTGTAGTAGCTTGAAGATGATGAGCTAGCCCATGGGTGGTAACGAGAGTCAGAGTCAGAATCTGAGTGGCGCAGATTGTCGGCAGATAGCCCGTGACTGTAGAGACTCATTTCGGAGAATTAAACAAGTGCTTTTTTGTCTTAAGGGATGGTAGTAGTGCTGTGTCGATCGGTCGTCGGTATCCATTAGTGGGAGTAGACAGGAGCAATGAAAGTCGCCCCCCGTCTCTATATGTCCCATATTCTCAGTGCCCAACAACCAAGGCGATACCCGAATGGAACTCTGTCAAATGAATTGTGTATGTCATGTAGGTAGCCCTTGGTAGGGCTCTGGAGGTGAAGCAAGCCAGCCCAGCATGATGCTATGTTATGGGATATGTCATGCTACCGTCCAATTCTTTCTGCACTGCAGACTGCAGGGGAAAACGAGACCACAAAAGGCGGCCCGCTAGTTAGCGAACCTGGTTGTGTTGCTTATGATCCAGGGTCGATAGATTGTGTACTGCAAGGCCAGCGGCCAAACAAGAGGCTTTTGACAGGCCCACGTCACAGGGTGAGGAGATATTTGGGGAGGGGCCGCCTAAGCTGCAAGCAATCCAGCCCAACGCATACGACACGTCGACCAAAAGAACCAATTGTAGAACCACAGCAGAACCCAACGGTGACCCTGCGGCCAATGATAAAGTGCAAGCCTCGTCTCCTTCTGGAATTTCGATACAGCGAATACAGAGGCTACAGCCCCAGTGCTCCAACTTTGCATCTACACCGGACTTCAGCTTAGGCAGGATTCATTCACTGGGCATCGATAGTGACAAGTGTGTGTTGGGAGATTGCCCTACTATTTGCACTATGCATCATATTCTCGCTCGCCTAGGCCCACGTGGACTCTTTTGGTTAATTGATGTCTGGTCTAGTGTTGTGTTGTACTGTAGGTAGTATTGGGTTTGGGTCTAATCTAAACAATCGTCAGCGGTTCGTTGGCCATTGAACACGATGCACTCAATATCAGGCATACACGAACCCAGTTTATGGATAACAATCGTCATTCAAGACACTTCAGCTGGCATGGGCGAGACATAGTGACGTATTTCTGTACATGTCACTCGGCAGTCATTGAGTCCAAGTGGACTCGAAATCAAACAAACGTTGAAGAAGATCGACAATGTGTCAACCACTACCGAGATATGGAACAGGACCCTTGAGTGGAGTCATGTCATTACTCAAGTCTGAATAGAGATTGATTATGTCTACTAGGAAAATCAAACTTGTCAATTCATTACAGGTAAAGCAGCTAAGAAAATCATTGTGAGATTACCCTCCAAGACTAGATCGGTTTCAACAACTTTCCAACCGATGTAACTATCCGCAAGGCTAAACTACTACTGTCTCAGTCTTAGATTATCTGCACATGAAGAGATCTAAACAGATATCTAATCGTGCCGTAGATCGATAAACTATACTCTGTAGATAATAAATAACAAAGAGGCCAAAGTCGTTAACTAGTTTGGCGCTAATTCTTCGACCCTGTGGAAACTATGCAAGAACCCGACGGCAAGCAAGGAACGTCCCGCTGCCAAAACTAAAAAAAAAAAAAAAAAGTGTACAATACAGTTTGCATAAAAAGTGTTAGTGTAGGTTTTATTAATGTGTAATGCATTCAGGCCTTATAACGTCTCAGAATAGATCTCGTGATGTTTTTATATGTAACTTGATCTGTGCATCTATGGACTAAAACTAATCACTACAGCCAGTAAATTAATTCCACTGCATTAGGTATTTAGGTACTGTACAACACAGACCGGACAAAAGGCAAAGCCTGAAATCATTGCTGTGATCACCTGCTTTGGGGCGGTGCAGGCTTGGCCGTGGGTCGAGTTTATTGGCTAACCATGGCAAGCAAGATATACTGTACCTATTACTGTCTTGCAGGATTGGGCCCTGACTTGTAAATAATATCCTAGTGGCTTTCGACGATTCAGGCTGATACCGAGTTACACTGCACAAATTGCGCTTCATTTAAGCGCCTAGCAAAAAGAACAACTCTAGAGTGTTATACAAAGAGGCTATTAAAGCCGTTTTAATACGTCACAGTATTAATCGCGACCCATCTTCTTCCGCACGGTGATAGGACGGGATGACGTTGCCGTTGCCAAGGGTCTTGGGGTCTTGGGGATCTTGGACTGGGAAGTTAAGTTACAGTGCACTTCGTCAGTGGGCAACTGCGCAAACTAACCCCACCAAAAGGTCCCTTCCTCTTTCCCCTTCATCCTAACTAAGTCTTTGTTCTCCCTCCATCTTTTCTTTTCCCTTCCAAAGTAAGAGCTTTAAGCTCTAAAATACACACCTTTAGTGAATCTTATAGCGTTTCTCGTATAATCAATCAGTCAATCTAGTCATCGCCATCGTCAAAGGCGACGTACACATCAAGATGGCGGCCTTCCTCCGCAGCAAGCAGGCGGGCATGCAGAATGACCTATCAGCGAGCATCAGACCTGAACTCTTTATGCCCGATGATCAGGCTCGCTATGGCATCAACTCTCAAATCAGGTAGCTAAGCGCATCATCATCTCCCAACTTCCCGCCCATCGTCATGTCCCAAATTGACCCAGCTGACCCTGCCCTTTTACAGCTGTTACGCATACGACCCAGTCCAATCCCTCCTCGCCATTGGAACCGGTGAAAGCAAGTTCGGCCCCGGCAAGGTCTACATCTTCGGACAGCGACGTGTGCACAAGATACTCGAGCCCCCCCGATCCACATCATTCCAGATCGTTCAATTCTCGTCCAACCGCCTTGTTACCGTCGACGCAAAGAACGAGTTGGGAATATGGGACATCGATACTGGCGAGCGCATCGCTGCCATGGTCATCGCTGGCCAGGTCGTCTCTTTGGTGACGGATCCCATGCTTGACTGGGCTTTTATCGGCCTGTACAATGGAGACATCATGGCCTTTGACTTGGACAGAGGAAACTTGGCGCGCGCATTCAGACTACCTAATTTCTGGAAGGAAAAGAACCCTGGCGCAGCCACTTCCAACCTTATAACCATGTCACTCCACCCGAGAGATGTTGGCAAGCTCCTGCTGGGTTACACCTATGGTGCTGTCGTCTACTCGTTTAAGCAAGCCAAGGCTGTCAACTACTACGAGTACGTTGTTCCTGCAGGCGCCCCAGGAGGAAATGGTGTAGCTGTTGAGACTGTCCGAAAGCCACGACTTACACATGCGCTGTGGCATCCATCTGGCACCTTTGTCCTGACCGTCCATGATGATGGAAGCTTGGTCTTTTGGGACCCAAAGGCGGAAAAGGTCGTCATGGCGAGGACCTTGACCGACTTTGACATTGACCAGCCCTCATCCGCCACATCCGCGCCAGCTCTGTCTGAGCCCATTACCAAGATTGCCTGGTGCTGCAAGGAAAATTGTGACGATAGCGGTCTGCTAATTGCGGGTGGCCAACGTATGGATGAATCACCCAAAGGTCTCACATTTGTTGATCTAGGACAAACACCTGTTTATGCGACATCGACATGGCAAATTCTAGCAAATTACTGCCGCGGAAAGCGACAGTCTCTTCTCCAGCTTCCCTCTGGCGCCCAGGCAGTCAACTTTCTTCTCATTCCCCGATTCTCTCCTCATTTTGGCGGCGCACAGGATCCAATTGCTGTCATCGTACTTCTTTCCTCGGGAGAACTAATCACCTTGAGTTTTCCCTCTGGCTACCCGATTAGCCCTACCAACCAACTACACCCGTCTGTCTCTTTTGTTCATCCCTTCGTAACAAAGATCAATGTCTCTGCTTTAGAACGCCCTCGATGGCTCTCCATGTTCGAGAAGCGCAACCAGGGCGAACCACTTCTCAAAGGAGGCGCCGAAGGACCACGACCCCGAAAGAGATTTGAAGAACGAACCATCATACAAGCTGCCCATGCCGATAGCACCATCAGGATTTGGGATTCTGGACATGGCGATGACATCGAGAATGGGACTCAGCTACAAGTCGATGTTGCCCGGGCACTCGATCGATATGAAGACGTCGAGATTACCTGCATGAACATGGCAACTAGCACAGGAGAGTTTGTTGTCGGTACACATACAGGAGAAGCCATCATTTACCGCTGGGGTCAGAACCGTTTCTTTGGCAAAGAGAACAAGACAGAGCTTGACCCAAATCCCAAGGGACTTACCGATATCAGCTCTAGAGCGGAACCAGGGCTGAAGGAAGGCTTGCAGCCCCTTGTTCTCTACGAGATGATGATGGGGCCCATTACCGCTGTGCAAGTGTCAAATGTCGGCTTTGTTGGTGTAGGCTCAGAACTTGGATTCTTTACCTTGATTGATCTCCGGGGGCCTTCGATCATCTTCCAAGCACCCATGACAGACTTTGCCAAGCAAGACAAGCGAGCTTCCTTTTTAAAAGGTCATAGCTCCTCTTCAGAGCCACCAAAGGAGTGGCCAGTCGTGATCGAGTTCAGTGTCATGACTCTGGATGAGGACAAATATTCGAGCATTTGCTGCTTCGTGGGAACAAACTTGGGCAAAGTCATCACGTTCAAAATTTTGCCAGGTCAGGACGGCACATATACTGCGCAACCCGCAGGTGTCGTGGCATTCGATGGAAAGATCATCTCACTTAGCCCCATTGAAGCTGATACAGGCAAGCCTGCCCTTGCCACCGGCCCGATCGTGGCAGGCCTAAGAGAAGGACGCCAAGTCAATGGTGTACTCGTCGCAGGTAAGTTACTCTATATTTTGACAGTCTTGGAAATACGAAACTGACCATCATTTAGTTACACAAACAGAGATCCGAATCTTCAAACCCGCCAATTCCAAGGGCGCATCAAAAGAGTTTGATGACATCCTATGTGATGCTGCCTGCGTAGCAGAAACTGAACTGCATGACTTTGCTGTGGTTGGCTTGTTCGGTGATCGGACTGCTCGAGCTTTTTCGATCCCCGCTCTCAAGGAAGTCGGAAAGGCTGATCTTCCTATGCTAGACGTGACGAGGACCACCAACTCTGTTGTAACACAAACTGGCGATATCTTTGCGTGGTCAGGACCTAGCGAGCTTGCCGTCATACATGTTTGGGGAGCAGGAAAGGCGCTGCAGCAATCCCCGGATATCATGATCAACCCTGAGCTAAAGTGCCCACCTCGACCAACTATTTCAAATATGCAATGGATCGCGGGTAGCCAGTTCATCACTCCTGAAGATCTTGACCTTCTTGTTGGTGGGCCAGATAGACCACCCAGCAAGCGAATGATGGATGAAGCAGCAGCTGAAAGACGTGCGGCTCTAGCAGGCGAGCAGGTTCCAGCTGCTGGTTCAAGCAGCCAAGAAGGATGGGGAGATTATCTGACACGGCAGTTGAACGAAAGAACTGAAAAGTTGAATATGATGGGTGACAACATGGAAAATCTGCAGAACAACAGCGCCGGCTGGGCAGATGATGTTAACAAGTACTTGAACAAGCAAAAGAGGAACGTTGTGCTGGGAGGTCTCAAGAGCAAGTTTTTCTAAAATGGGGTTATGAAGTATAGCTTACACGGGCTTCTTCTGTGAACGAGAAAAATGGTCAGTTATTTTACGATTAGATACCAATATTCTGGATTAATCTGCCAGTGTCTAGGCATTCTCTGTTTTGGCGGTTCAACTTACAAACCACGTTGTCACGTATTGTAGAAAATCAAATTTCCAAGAAAATGGAATTTTATTCAGTACTTACCTACTCAACTACCAGTTGCACTTGCAACGATATTCCCGCATCAAAGACCAGCAATACCACCAGCCATAACTCAAAAGACCTTAGAACGAAGAAAAGGGGGAGAGGGATGAGAACTTACCAGATCACCTGGATCTTGTAATAGTTTCATTCCCGTCGCCCATGTCCAGCATGAGCATCATTCGGGGCGTCCGGATCCCTGTTAGGATCTTGAGCGGAGTCCTTCAAAACAGGATTGTCAATCTGTGCATCATCAGTGTCAAGATGAATCGTGGACATGTCTCCAAACTTAATCTGCTGGGGTACCTGCCAGCGCCCATCAACGACATAATGAGCCGCGTCTCCGCGAGCAAACCCCGATAGAGTCGGCCTTAGAATCGGCCTCGCCCGTTCGATCCGACTTTCGGATCCATCAACGTCCGGACCTTTGGTTTGGGTAGAGACATCAGGCTTCTTGTTTGGCTGGTCCGAGGGACGGTGGCTGTGGTTCTCTCGGCAGAATGTACCAGCGGCGGTCATTTCAACCCAGCACTCGGCATACAATGTTCGCCAGTTCTGCAGCTCTTGGGACAGCAGATCCGCCTCTCGCTGGAGTCCCTTTCTGTCAGATTCGCTGTCTCGCAACGCGTTTTGAGATTTTACGAGCTTGTCGTCCTCTTCTCTCTTTTCGACGATGTAATCGCGAATACGGAGGGACATTCCAAGGATGGTGACTAGGGTGATGCATAGAGCGATGATCAGACCGGTAGACACCCATGAAATAGTGTCTGAGTCTTTGGGGGAAGAAGACACGGGTGTGGGGGTCGGAGTGGGAGCCATTGTGACGGTTTGCTGAGGGAACATGTTAGTAAAAGGGGTTTTCGGGGGGGGTACTTACCAGAAACTAGATATCGTGACAGATGGATACCGGGAGTGTTTGATGGTGGTGTAATATCCCAAAGTTGAGTGAGAATGAAGTTTTTTTGGGAGAGAAAGTTTCTGATTTAGGAGCAGCAGATTCTACAGCTTAAATAGAGAGAAAAATCCTATTGTTCAAGGAATTCAACAGGTGATGTTACCAGTATCGTGAAAGGTACTGAGTTATTGACATGGTGGCCCGTTGCAATATCAATGATTGCTTTGTTAGTTGAACACTGTTCTAAGAACTTGAGCGTGTTAACATAACATGTCCTAGAAGAACACGATTTTAAACATGGATATTCTTCCATGTTTCTACGAACAATGAGATGTACAGAACCCTATGGAAATAATTCTTTGTCCCTCGAGTAGCTTGATTGTTGGAGGTTGAAGCTGGGAGCTTTTTTGAAAATTGTCAGCTTTACAGAAAAGACAGAAAGCCAGAAATAATAGAACGGAAGAAACAAGGCGATATCATCATTTCTTATGATTTGAAAATCTGAGTTGACTGGAGTCCGTTACTGTGACTGGGATCGATGTGCATGCATATTCATCTCAGCGATGTGACCTCAAGACGAGCCACATTATACCGATGGGGAAATCCATACCATTTTATATAGCTGTTTGATATAATACTTAATCAGACTATAACCTGGTCTAGTAAACATATTCAAAATTGGGGTTCTCCTTGTCCGTCATGTCTGTGAAAGCGGTTGCATTCGCAGTAATGTCATGGCCTGCTGCACGCAAAGCCTCGCGTTGCTTTTCTTTCTTCTTGTTCTCCCACTTGAAAGCGTATCTAAAGACAAAGAAAAGAACAAACTCTATGCAGTTGGCGACAAGCAGTGAGCCGATACCAAGGGGGTACGTAGGCGCCTGTTCGGAACGATAGAAAAATGGACTTGCAATGTTTCCAATGCAGGCGCCGAACCAGATCATTCCAGAAACAATCATTTTCTTGGACTGACCACCAGTGTTTGAGGTGATAAGGGATAAGCAGATAACAAAGGATGCTTGATATGATCCAGTAAGATAGCTGCGAGGATTTTAGATTAGTTCCTTGATCAGACAAGGGATGTAAAGGCACTTACAAGCAAATCAAACGACCAACATATGCATCCGCAGGAGCAAGAAGAAAACCAAGTGCACCAGCAATAGTTGGGATCATAAAGATGGCGCTGACAAGTGTACGGCTGTTGGGTGGCATGTACTTGTTCGCTAAAGCACCTAAACCAATCCAGATGACAACGAGAGCACCTTGGGGGATACCCAAGAGAGCAGTGTGCAAAGTATCAAAGCCAAGTCCTTTAATGACAAGTGTCGAAAAGTTGGAAATGCCGCCATTGGGAACGTTAGACACAAAACCAAGCAATGTGAAAAGCCATGTCTTATAGTCAAGATAGGCTTCCTTGATTTGCCCCCAGTTAATTCTGCGTTGCTCGATTCCTGTCTGGTTGCGTCGCATTCGGGCGATCATGACGAGTTTCTCGTCGTGTGAGAAACCCCGAATAGTACGGGGTGAATTCGGTAGCAGCAGGACAAGAGCAATAGCCCAAGCGGAACAAAAGGCACCGACAACAAGGAACTCATACCGCCAGGACTGAAGTGCCCCTCGGATGTTACCAATAGCATAGCCTGTTGCAAGACGGTTAGCCAAACATCAAAGAAGCCCAAAAAGAACAGCTACTAACCGATCAGACCTCCACCAGCAACCCCAACGCCATTGAAAGCATACCAAGCTGAAATTCTACTTGGTTGCTCCTCTCGCGTGAAATACATCGAGGTAATGAGCATGAAGGCTGGATCAGCGATGGCCTCAAATGCACCAGAGAGGATTCTTAGAGCAAGAAGACCAGCAAAATTGTTTGCTGCAGCTTGTGTCATGAGGAGAGCACCCCACATGAAGATGTTGAAGGCCAAGTAATATCCAGGGGGGCTGCGTTGCATCAAGAGGTTCGAGGGGATGGCCCAGACAAGCCAGCCGAAGTAGAAACTGCTGGAAAGCCAAGAGTATTCGTCTCCTTTCAAGCTGAGGTCATCTCTTAGCCCAAAGATTGCAGCATATGAAAGTGTGGTCTTGTCGACATAATAGAAGAAGTAGCAAACTCCAAGAACGGGAATGATAAGTCGGTCCAGTTTTCTTCTAACCTTCTTTTCCAAGATTGGGTCGATCGAGTCGTCGGTTGGATATTGTGCAAGTGCTTGTGCATAAATTCCATCCTCTTGAGGCTTGTCCGGATGTGTAGACCGGATACTATTAACTCTAGCGATGTTGTCTCCTGTTTGTTCCATCTCTTCTGCACGAGCCTGTTCGAGCTCAGATTTGGTGGTTATGCCGTCAGCCATGGTTGAATTGGTGTGTTTGTATTTCGGTAGTCGTCGCCCAAGTAGTACAAGCTGGCCTACTAATTTCGTCTCTTGTGCCTCCAGTGGCCAACTTTTTTGATACCCGGAGACCCGGGCCAGGTGCTCGTATTATATATCCATACATGCATCTTTAGCTCGGACTCTATAAGATCTCAGATGCCGATCTCGCTGCAACTCAAAGATCCTCCTCTTGCCTCTCTTGACTATCCTAGACTGTAATGAGTCGATGACCATGTACAGTTACCCCCACGACGGCCAGTCATGCATGAAATCCCGGGATTCGGCACTTGATCTTGTTTCCGATGCTTGTGGCTCGCCGAATGTTCCTTTTGTACCGAACCTGAGTCAGTTTCTTGCGAAATAGCAATTGCATTTCCATTCATGGCCTTTTCTCGTCTGAAATTCCCTCAAATCACCAATCTGGGCAATGTTTTGCACTCTTGTCGCATTTGTGAAGGTTTTCTTCCTCTTAATTCCATTTATTGCCGGAAAGTGAGGGGAAGTTGTGGAGAGAGCCTGGGGTAAGTTCAGCGTCTAGTGGGTAGCAGAAAAAATAACCCCCTAGGTCTTAGGTTATAAAAATATACAGTCTAAGAGCCATAGTCTAAAGAGCATAAAGTGACCCACTAATTTCGTCTTCTAGGCTTACAGCGGCCAATTTTTCTGATACCCTGAGGAGCGCTAGATAAGATGTTGAACCACACCGTTGATGGCGTCACTGGGGATAATATGGAGCGTGGGGGTTCTTGAACATTTGGGGGAGGCGTGCAGCCTTTATAATTGTATTAACGGTAGTACAGTAGATGTCTTTATCAAGATGGTGCTCATGCAAGAAAAGCCGATGTGTAACACCACGAGGTCCATCACTCTCTGTTTGTGGGGAAAGTCCCAAATGGCTGAACATCTTTAGAAACAGGTTTGTAAGGGCCGAATGAGAGATCAAGAGCCTACTGGCGGACGACACTTCATGAGAATATAGTTGGGGGTAACGTGGAATGGGATAATTAAGAGTGTTTAGTGTAGTAAGATACACAGTATATATCAACTCAGGAATAGAGCGGCGTAAGAGAAGAGCGCCCAAGTTGGGAGCATACAAGAAAATGGAAAACAAATACGAGAGTTGACAAAGGAATCAGCATCTGGCTGTTTTCTGGTCGCCTCATCAACCAGCCATATGCTGACAACCGCTTGTAGATCCCCTGGCAGGATATATAAGAGTCGTCGTCTGTAGAATTGAACTTGTCGCATAAGGGTCGGTGCAGATTATCCGAGGTGATCGAGGGTTGAATGCCTGTAAGATAATTTAGCATGAGCCTTGACAGACACTTTTGTGTTGCTTGCGTTGCATAGAACAATCTTACTATCGTGTTGTAGCAACGTTGCGAATCGTGTTTGGCATAGCGGTCCAAGTCAGATTGTATACCGACCGCAACGTAGAGACTTAAGAAGGGCTGTACATGATCAATAATCGCCGAACTGAGTGCCGATACCAGTCAGTAAAGACTGGACATGCCCGGTAAGTGTCACAGCGAACCAGTCATGGGGTGGTCCACCGAAAGTTCCAGTCGCGTTATACCCTTCGTACCAGACCTCGAGTGAATGGTAACGTGGGCGATTCAAGGATGGGAAGAAATGATCTACCAATAACTCAAAGGCGTGTTGATCTTCATATGATGGTCTAAGATGTGTGCGTTGTCCAAGCCGGACAGAGACAGGATCATCTTCGAGGGTACCACTGGCAAATGTATCAAGTCGGAACTGATACTCTTCGGTTGTAAAGGAATCCGAATTTCTTCGAGAATCCATAGTATTCCGACTTTCGCAAGTAGAACAGCTGTTGGAGTTCGTACCAGTCAGTGAATGGTTTCAACAAAGACACGTCAGAAGGATTGGAGTGGTGATATTGTCTTGTTGGCAAATAGGGGCGGAGAAGGCCTACCATGAGTATGTGTCGCCATCGACAATGGTATCGTTGATCGTTTCAGTCATTTACACACGAGTGGGGGAGGTTGGTTTGTAAACTTGGGGTTCGAACTGGATTATGGTACAACAGCTGCTTGAGATGGCTGCAGTAATCTCAGTCGTGTTTGAGTAGTGTCACCACTGATGTGCTGGAGACATGTCTTTTAAATGATCTCACGTCCACGCGTCTACCTTCAGACACTAGCATGCAGACGACATGTATCTGGAGGGAAGTTATTGTGGACCACATCCAGAAGCAAGTGCTGTCGAAGACTATGTCGGCGCATTGTAAAGGGGCGTTTGTTCGATGGTATCGGTTCTGTGGTCGGGCTGGAGTAGTTCGATGAGCTGACATGGACTGAGACAGGGTGAGACCTGTTGTCACATAGTCGTCACCATGTCTAGGATTTCTCGCGTGTCTGTCTCAAAGGTTATGTCGCGACGATCAAAGAAAGGGTGCGACATTCTGGAGTCGACAAGAATGAAGGCCAAGAAGCAAGTGAGACAAGAGACAATATGGAAATGGCAGATTCGGTAATGTGAGTTCTTCAAATTGATGGAGACATCAAAGAGAGAAGAGGAAAGAACGTGCGTGAGCACTTTTCTATTGCTCAAGGCCCAAGGGAGGAAAGACACAAGTCACCCCCGGTGGCGCCTTCCTTTGTACATACCGTACCAGTACCTTCTTCGATACATATCAAACAGGCATCACTGACTGACTACTTATCATCACCTCACCGCTAAGGCAGGGTTGTCGTTGTCCTATAATTAATCATTGGACAACCAACAAGATTGCATTATGCAGGTAGAATTGACCTGAGGATGAGTATCCAGGTTCCTAAAGTAAGGCTGTTGTGTTGGAATAGGCTTGCGATGAATCCGTTGTCCCGTTAGTGAAGATAGGGGGCGTGCTCAAGGCACACAACACTGCAATCCATCCATCCACTCCTACCAAGGAAATTCCATCGCAACCAACTGCAGGGAAATTGTCTGTCAACCAACAGCCGTGATACAAAGTGTAGTGTTGCCATCTTTTATTTCTGGTTAGTCTTGCCCAGCCACTACCACCTGGTTACTAACTGACTCTAGGGGTGTTTGAGGTAAGAAAGCCCACCCTCTCAGCTCATCGTTCACAAGCTTAACTGTCTCCTACTACGCTGTAATATTTCCATATGGTAAATGGAAAGATTTGCACCCATCTCCCTCACCTCTCGGTCAACCTGGTCATCGGAGTTGGCTTGGAACAAGGTCTCACCTGCAAGTCCACCTTTCCGTTTGCGACAGACGCATCCAAATGCGGCCTTGCAAGGGTGAAAGAATCTTGCAGAAGTAGTTTTTCCACTTTCGAGAAAAGTTTTGACTCTTTAAGATCAAGCTTCAAACCTGGCAGCGGGCGGATCGGGCCACGGGTGTCCACCCGGGGGGGACTCCTGAGAAGCCGTTACCATCTACACCGACTGGCCAAAGCTTTATTGCGCCCGTTGTAGAACAGTAGCAATCTGTCAATCTCATATGGGTATAGCTTCCAAGATCATAAGGCGAGTCTGCGGAGAAATGTAATTATAGTCGAGTCGTCTGGGGCGGTGCTGTCTCTTGGTATCTGCCTAAAACCGAAGGCCATGCTGGTGACCGCTAAATGGCCTTTTATCTGACCCAACGAACTGTTGTCCAAGTTGATACACTTTTTCGGTCATGTCGCCGTGAAACGCGCCCCGTAATGGATCAAATGAATCGAGTCATAAGAGCTTTGTTGGGCGCTTGATGAAACTCATGCCTGCCAACTCATTTTCACAAAGTACACAGCCCGCCGCAAGTCTTTCAGTGTTTGTATATTGATACCAAACCCGAATTCAATTGGATCTTCAACTTGACAAGATGTATTCTGCGTTATTAAATAAGTGCAGGGTCGTTGTATTAAAGTCATGATTGAGTTTGATCGTCGCATGTTAGCTTAGACGTTGGGGCTGTCCACGATAAAGTTAGGATGCTGTGCAATAAATTGCAATTTTCGTTAGTATTTACATCATGGCTTCGGCTCTTTATGCTCAATCAAAGTTTATGATGTCTTCTGAAGGGACATGTTGGCCGTCTAGGGATATCTCGTATGCTAACAACCACAATAGCTAGTAATCCTTGTCTCTGACAGATTTCGATGAGTGTTTTAGCGGATCAACCACAGTCTATCTATTTGCAGGAACTACAGTTTGAGTCGAACAAACAAATTGTTCACTATTACTGGTCTTTGTGGTTGTTGATGAAATCGTCCATCATGTTGGCGACTAAGACAGATTAGAGACCAATCACTGCGCAGGCATCCCGTGGTGTTTTCCTGCTGCCTTTCAATTGACTGGCTAGAATGATGTACATCTGTATTTGAGCCTCAATTTATTACCTATTGTAGCTCTACTACAAGTCATTTTCATCGGTATCGCATTCCTTTTTGGTCCGGCAAGGACTCATGATCTTTATCAACATTCAAAATCCACTTTTACCCGTAGTTTCGTCATAACGAAACATTTCAACTGGCCAGCCCCAGGCTTTTGGCGTTTTAAATCAACGCTTTGTTACGGGTTTATTCTTCTTCCCCAGCGAATAGCCCGACATCGGGTGGGATGAACCCCGGTCCCTCCGATAGCCGGAACTACGTATTATACTGCTGACTGCTGGTTGCTGTTGCTGGCTACTGCCCCTCGTTATGCGGGGCCAACCAACGAACGTCAA
The DNA here is from genome assembly GCF_019609905.1 of Fusarium poae. Lineage (NCBI taxonomy): Eukaryota > Fungi > Ascomycota > Sordariomycetes > Hypocreales > Nectriaceae > Fusarium > Fusarium poae. The sequence continues at coordinate 1,027,020 of NC_058399.1, forward strand.
GCTTGACTGACAAGAAAGGGAAAGAGGTGCTTGAAATTCTTTTGCTTGTTTTAGCTTTGGAGAATCTTTTTTTCATTAACAACTGTAATCAATACATCTCCAAAGTCAACAATGCCTCAATCAGCCCTTCTTCTCGGTTCCGGCTTCGTTGCCACTCCTGCCGTTGAGGTCCTTTCCAAGGCCGGTGTTCACGTCACTGTTGCTTGCCGTACTCTCACTTCGGCCAAGAACCTCGCCGGTACTTACGATAACACCAAGGCCATCAGCCTCGACGTTAACGATTCCGCCGCTCTCGAGCAGGCCGTCTCTGAGCACGATGTCACCATCTCTCTGATCCCTTACACCTTCCACGCTGCTGTCATCAAGGCCGCTATCAAGGCTAAGAAGAATGTCGTCACTACCTCTTACGTCTCTCCTGCCATGGAGGAGCTCCACGAGGAGGCCAAGGCCGCTGGTATTACCGTCCTCAACGAGATTGGTGTAAGTTGATCACCCAATGCTTCAATGGTAGCTTGCTGACAACTCTAGGTTGACCCTGGGTATGCCTTCAACAGACACCATCGCCCCTATCTGTTAACTAACTCTCTTTAGTGTCGACCACCTTTACGCTGTCGACTTCATCGACCGCATCCAGCAGGAGGGAGGCAAGATCAAGTCTTTCAAGAGCTACTGCGGTGGTCTACCTGCCCCTGAGAGTACGCAATTCGTCCCAATGGCTCACTGTAGTCCAAAGCTAACCACATCATAGACTCCAACAACCCTCTAGGTAACTCGAGCTCCAATTACTACACCCAGCGCCGTTACTAATTTTATGCAGGATACAAGTTCAGCTGGAGCAGCCGAGGTGTCCTTCTGGCCCTCAAGAACAACGCCAAGTACTACGAGGATAACAAGCTGGTTGACATCTCTGGTGTCGATCTGATGAGCACTGCTCAGCCTTACCACTCTGGTTACCTGGGATTCAACTTTGTCGCCTACGGAAACCGAGACAGCACCGGTTACCGCGAGCGGTAAGTTGTACAGTACTTTCTCCAACAACAGTGACTAACTTTGGTAGATACCGAATCCCCGATGCTGAGACCGTTGTCCGAGGAACCATGCGTTACAACGGCTTCCCTCAATTCGTCAAGTCTCTTGTCGACATTGGCTTCCTCAGCACCGACAAGCAGGACTTCTTCAAGCAGGCCATCCCTTGGAAGGACGCTCTCCAGAAGTTCATTGGTGCCAACTCATCAAGTGAGGAGGACCTGACCAAGGCTGTCCTCTCCAAGACCTCATTCAAGGACGAGTCTGTTAAGAACCAAGTGCTGGCTGGACTCAAGTGGAGTAAGTCTACATGCTTACCAGTCATATAAACCTATGCTGATATCATACTACAGTTGGTGTCTTCTCTGATGTCAACATCACCCCCCGCGGAACCGCTCTCGACACCCTTTGCGCTTCTCTCGAGCAGAAGATGGCTTACGAGAAGGGCGAGCGTGACCTTGTCTTCCTCCAGCACACTTTTGAGGTCGTCAACAAGGACGGTAGCCAGAACACCTGGACTTCCACTCTTGTTGAGTACGGTGCCCCTGAGGGCTCCGGTGGTTTCTCTGCCATGTCCAGACTGGTCGGAGTTCCTTGTGGTGTTGGTACGTTCATCCTTCCTATTTTTTACGATTTGTGTCTAGACATACTGACATGCCAATAGCCACCAAGATGGTCCTCGACGGTACCATCACAGACAAGGGTGTCGTCGCCCCTGTCTACCCCAGCCTTGCTAGGACATTGATGAACGAGCTCAAGAACAACTACGGGTGAGTATTCTCAATCCAGATCTTTTGATGCAACTACTGACAAATCATAGCATTGAGTGTGTCGAGAAGATCATTGCTTAAGCGACTTAAAACACGGCGTACAGAGACAATTTCGAGCCATTTGAGGGACTCATGCACCGCGATACTAAAAGTTAGTAAAATGAAATAGATAAATAAATAAAAGATTAATGACACCCAAGTACTGCAATAGTGATCATCTCGCTGATATAGTGTGATGTGATATTATATTAAGCCAAAGCTCTATGCCAACCGCCCATTACCCCTTTTCTATGCTTTGGGCGTAAACGAAAAGACAAATGCACCACTTCCAAACCCCCTATGAAAGAAAGAATCGTCTCCAGGGCCTATAAAAGGATGGAGGCCAAAGAGAGTGTTAGAAAGAAAGATATAAAGCTTGCGCTTTGGATCTTGACCGCCGAGTTGACGATAACGGGAGGTGTGTCCCCTCCATTTCCACCAGAGTCATCTTGACCGTCAGAGCCATTTCCTGAACTGTCACCACCACTGGATCCTCCATTCCCCCCAGAGCTTCCATTGCCTCCATTTCCACCGTTTCCTCCGTTACCGCCACTACCACCGTTACCTCCTGAGCCACCATCACCACCGTTACCCCCATTATCGCCGTTTCCGCCGTTGCTACCATCGCCGCCGTTACCTCCGTTTCCGCCGTTACCTCCATTCCCATTATTACAGCCGTCCTTGCAAGGAGGGTTGGGGACCGGGACGGGAACTGGAACTGGAGCTGGGGCTGGCTTACTACCATTGCCGCAACCACCAGGGGGGCAAGTAGGAGCCGTCCAGTTTCCAGTACCGTTGTAAGAACACCCATAACAAGGCTTGACAATGGGCTTGGGTACATAATTGCACTTCCCATTGGGACACTTGTTGCGATAGGGGCAGTCAACAACGTGAGGTGGGCACTCGTGCCAAACATCACCGGGCTTGGGCCCACCAGTCGGAGCAGGAGGATAAACGCTAGACATGGGAGTTGGCGTTGCGCTCGGGAAATTCTCATAAACGATCTGAGCGTTGTTTCTCTTGTACAGATCGTAGATGGGCCATCCTTGTACCGAAGCACCTCCGCATGTCCCCTTGGACTTATCGGCTGGGTCACACCATTGAGTGCAGAGGGAGTTGTCTACCTTGACAACGCGGTACGTGATAGGACGATCGGATAGGTCGAGCCGGTCACAGACACAGCTATTTCCACGAAATCCGATGATGTTCCCGTTTGATGAGCAAGTTGAAGCACACCCCGTCTGACCTAGGTTGAGCTGTCGAGGAAAGGTTCCAGGTCTGATGGCTACACAGCCGAGGTGTTGGAAAGCTCCGTTTGCTGTGAGAGCAGGGTCAGGAGTTGACTGGGCGTAGATACCGACTGCCAGGGCGCTGGCAAGGAAAAGTGATTGCAACATTTTGACCGTGTAGAAATACTGAAAAGAAAAATTAAAGAGTGAATGACTGACTGACTTGAAATGCACAAGGAATGAGTGAGTGACTAGGCTGGGTGAATGAACGAGATGATTCGAAACCAGAAGAGCCGAGAAACGGTTGATATTTATCTCTTTCTTCAAAGAGTCTTGGCTTTGGGATGTATGATTCTCCAAGTAGATCTGACTCCGAAACCATCCTCAGCACAGCCTGGTTCCAAGTACTGCTTTTGGGTTTCTGACGAACCGATCAGCCGCTTTCAGGCTTGCAGGAGATTCTGAGACATCTAGTTCTCTTAAACGGGTCATGCCGATGATCTCATCTGGGACATAACTCCAACGTTAGGAATGGGCGTGTTTCACTTCATGGATCGATCGTCGGTCACACTTTGGGAGAAAGCATACACTTGAACCGTGTAACACATTTTTGTATTTACCCTACAACGAAGGATTTAGATCATTCTTTCGCAAGTCATCGTTTTTCTAGGTAACAGGTCAGTGCAATACAACAATGTCGTTTTTGTTTAACTTGCACACGTTCTTGGTGGTGTTTTCTTTCATGCTTACGTCGAGATTTGTCTGCTTCTCTTCATCGTTCAACTTGGTCTCATATTACCAGCAGTTATTATTTTCCAACATCAGTATGGCCTTTGTTATGTTCCCCTCGCCTACACTGGACTGTTAGTCTCCGACAACTTGACTGCTTGAGGCAAAGAACGCGGGTACCTGAGACGACCCGTCCATTTGACTGAGACATTTGCCACTACCGCAAGCGTCTTGTCTGATCCAGTATGTTGCTTCCGGACCTCGAATCAAAGTTGTAATTATTGGTACAAACAAGTCTCTGCGGACTTCAATCTTGTCAGGCATGGTGAGGTGGTGTAGAGACCATGATCTAGTCCAAGTCTATTCGGATTTTGAGAAGGTGTATGACAACACTTCGAGATGTGTGCTTCAAGTGCTCTTGAACGGTCACTACCTACTAATAAGGCTCAGCATATTGTACTTCACGTAGAGCAAGAAAAGACATCTGCCAGATCATATGGTTAGAATTGATCTAGAACTATTGCATGTAGAACAAGTAAAATCAACCTCCACCGCCACTTCCCGCCAAACCGGTCGCCCCTTTTAGTTTGTGTGTTTCTGTAACTCTGTCGCTGTTCAGCGCCAGTTTCGCTTCAGAAATGCAATCGCTCGCATTGTCCATGCCCGTCCCTCCTCCCAAGCGATCGCCTCTCTCTCTATCATCATCCTTCACCGTTCATCGTTCTTCCTTGTCCATCCTCGTCGCAAGTCCATGATCATCATCCATAGCTTACACCAACATCACTGTGAAGATTAGATGAACCACATGGTACTGCGGAAGAAGTCGCGTTGTCGCTGCTCGCCATCAGCAGGAGTCTGTCTGCAAGGGCCTCCCAGACGGATCAGAGGGGGCGCATCAGCGGCCCTGTTAGGAGCTGATGAAGTGATTCCGTGAGCTTGCTTCTCTCGAGCAATCTCATGTCCCTTGGCACCAGTTCTGAATCCGTCACTGGTGGCGATGTTTTCGTGGGCGCGAGCTCGGTTGCTAGCGAGATGCGCGTAGTAAACAGCAGGGTGGAGGGAGACAGGGGTAGTGGATCGGGCATACGAGTAGCACTGCTGGTAGATCATCTTTTGAAGATCATTGACAGGCATTCTCATCTCATCCAGAATCACAGAGTAGTGGACAGGTCGTGCGGTTCCCTGAATAGCAACATGAGAGTTGAGGTAAAAGTCAAACATGAATGGGTGAGTGACTTCCTTCTCAACAAGAGTACCAGGCAGAGGGTTGCCGTTCTTGTCTCCCTTCTGAGGGAAGAAGCGGACGTGGTGACGCTTTGTGGCAATGATGACCGTGAATTTGGGCACCTTGCCGGGAGGAAGGATGCTTCCGAGGTGCTTCTTGATCTCAGATACCTCCTGCTCCAATACATGCGCGAACTGGCCTTCACTAACGCCATCGCGGAAATAGATTAGGTGCGCAGGCATCTGTCCTGGGTGGTTTTGTTTCCACTTGGGAATGAGCTCTCCAAACATGAAGCGGATATTGGAGGGAGTGAGCATCTCGACGCGATAACCGTTCGTCTCGGCGACTGCAGCGTATCGAGTAGCGTTGGGATCCACAGACATTGTCATGGAAGCAACTGAAGCAGTCGCACCACCAGGAGCGGCATGGGAGACATCGCAGCCTATAATCATAGTCGGGCGGTTGGGGGGGAAGAATGTGGGAGACTTCCACAGAGGGGGCGTACAGGCAGTAGCACCACCAAGCTTGGCGTTCACCTTCATGCAAACGTTGGAGTGGTATTGACCATTGTTCTTTTGCACATGGCTACCAAGGACAACTTGGCTGAGGATGCCGTATCTGCAATCGGCAGACTTCTTGAGGCGTTCGTAGGTACCACTGTTCTTCTTGGACACGACGATGAACAGGAGTTGAGTGTAACCCTGTCGGCGGGTGATCTCCTCGTGCGCCCATTCGACGAGCTTTCCGGGTTCGAAACGCAAGTTGCTAGGTGCGTTCAAGAGTTGCGGCTCGCCAGTAACTTTTCCACCGTGGCCGATGAAGGTGGTCTTGAAAGTCGTGGCAAATGCCGAAAGAACAGCCTGGGGTACAGGTGCTTCACAGGCAACGAAGCCCCAGTTCATGAGGGGGGCGGAGTTCTGCTTGAAGAACTTCTTACCTCGCAAGTCCCAGCGACCAGCAAACTTGGGTTCCGCTGAACCCTGGCCAAACCTGACAGTAGGGGGAGGCAAAATACGAGCCTCGGTCTTCGCAAATTGGGCTTCGAAATTGACGCCATACTCCTTCAGATAAGGATCTTGGCCGATCTGAAGAGCGGCAGCTCCCTTTTGGATGTCGGATTTGCGAACGGCGGGCCGGGTGACAGCGATCTTGATCATTGCAGCGGTCTGATCAGGATTTAACTTGAAAGGATAGCGTTGCATGCTCTCGACGAAAGCAAGCTCCATGGGAATGTAGCCACCCTTACCAGCATTGATGAGAGGGAGATGGGAAAGTCGCAGAGTGACATTGTACATCTTCTTGTAGTAGTCATAGACTGAGATTTGTTGCCCATCCTTCTCGAATGTATGAGTGCGGGCCGTGTGGCCAGCTTCACCAAACTTGGGGTCGAATGCGAAGTCCTGGATGGTGTAGAGTTTGTCTTCGTTCTTTCGGCCCTTGTGCTTGACCTTGAACTTGAGACGTCGCAACTTGCGAAGCTGCTTGAAGGCGTCGGATGACTCCCATGCGGTCTTGCCCCGGACAGGCTTGAGGATCTCATTGAGTGTACCAGGAGTATGTCCTCGGTACTTGCTAGGGTCGCTAGTAGCGAGGAAATTGCAGGCCATCTTGTCCAATGGCTGGTTGCCGATCCAGAAACAGGTGTTGGCCACATCAATGTTGTAGCCAAGTCCGACACCACCGTTCTTCAAGTTGTCACTCATTCGGACCGAAGCGTAGGTTCCCTTGTGGACCTCAACGATAGCTCCATCTTGAAGGGGAGCTCCAGGCCTGCCAGTCTGGTAGAAGTTTCGCTTGATGGCGAGCAGGTTCTTTGATGGGAACTGTCGAACAAGATGGTCAATGAAGTTCAGTGCCTCTTGAACACTGTTGTTGAACGATATCTTGTGAGACAAATAGCCCTGAAGTGCAGCGACTTGAATCTCAGTGGTCTTTCGAATAGTGACCAAGAACTTGCCGCCTTCGCGGGGCTTGGCACCAGGAGGGCGTTGGCCTTCGTCCAGATCGACAGAGAAACGAATTTCACCGCGATCGACAAGTGCCGGGCTCCATGCCAGCTTCTTCCCGTCGAAGAGCCACATTTCGAGTTTGTACGGCTGCATGGTCTTTTGAGTGACGGGATGAGCCCAGATCTTCTTCATGACCGGTCCAATCTTGTCAGGGCTGGGAGACAGAACGACCTGAATTTGTCATTAGTATGGGCATGCACAATGTGGATTCATGAATACTTACATCGTACTGGTAGATCTTCTTGTTGAAATCAAACTTGGTCATTCGGTATTGATTGACCTCGATAAACTCCGACCTGCCCTCATTGTTGAAGCGACCTTCTCGGAGAGTGAACATGTCCTTCTTGGTCTCAGAGATGTAGGCATCTGGAGGCAACTCCATGCGGGTGTTGCCTTGGTCCTCCTGCTTTACAAGCCTGGCAGGATCGAAACCAAGTGGTTTGGGATAGCCGCCAGCAGGTCCACCAGCAGAGCCAGTTGCGGATCGCGCTGGGGACTGGGAAGGTCGTCTTCCCGAGCCCGAGGGCCCCCCCGGAGCGGGTGAGCGACCTCTGTCCGACATGGTGACAGATGATTCTGAAGAAGTTAGTCGACGTGTGCGCGTGTATTTCAAATGAAATTGAGATATGAAGAAGAGTGTGGTGAAGGTGTGTGGTAGGGATGTGAAGGAAGAGTGGATAGAGAAAGGCTTCCGAGGGGAGAGGAGGGTATTTTTAGCCAAAGGAGACGAGATGTCTGAGCTTTGCAAAGATGAAAAAGAGAGGACTTGCCGGTCGAAGGGGTGTGTTTGCGTTCACACTTGAATGAGAATACAGATGCTGAAATCTGGTGAATGTGAGAATGTGCTTTAGAGCAATAGAGACTTGATTTGAAGAGAGTAATAAGATCTGATGTGTGTGATGTGTTTGATCAAGCTTGAAGGTAGTTGCTGTGCTTGCTCAAGGAAGAAGAGATGTGGTGGATGGTGTTGAGGGAAGAAGGAAGAAGAGATGGAGAGGGGAGAAAGAGGGGATTTTATAGACAGAATATCAAGAGATCAGAGAGCAGAAGGGTTAGTGACTCACTGTAAGAATATCGAGAGGATTGCGCGTAATCCTAAACTTAGGGTGCTTCCAAGGCAGAGAGGGTGGAGGAGGAGATGTGCTGCTCCTCGTTTGGTGGTTGTTGTGAGGGAGTGAGGTGCACAAGGAGAGAAGGGGGAGGTTTGGATGAGCAAAGCAGAAAATAAAAACAAACCACAAGAGCAACCACTACGCGCTAATCCTCCTGCATAACCGATGTCGGATAGTGGCAACCAAGTGGGAGATTTGTTTTGAGATTTGAGGAAGGAGACGGGCACTGGCAGGCTAAATCACGAGACCAAGGCGGCTACCAACATGCAAATCTGCAACAATAACATATCTAATCTATTACTTTAATGTTTACAGGTAATATTTAGTTGTCTTTAATGTAGTGAGATATGATTTAGAATTATAATAATGTCGAGGTGGTAATAAACGCCGAGTTACGGTATTGTATTTCACCTTGCCCGCAGGGGCCACCACTGAGGCAGAGGCACTGTTTGATATCAAAGCACTGTGACATAACTGACAAACATAAGGATCTAGGCACCTAGTATACAAAAAGAATTAGCGTATCGGATGCATATATCGCGTCCCCGGATAGATAACAAATAATTGTATTATAGTCAAGAATGGCAATGTGCCTTGCAAGACAACAATAACCTTTCAAACAACATAAACAACATCACAAAGCAGACACACATTTTTATTTTTATTTTGAACAAAGGAGTTTGTTTATTACACTAGCTTCTTAAAGCTACTAAAGTTTAGAAATGAGTAGGCGAGGAATCTCTGCCTTGTCCATCATCCCAGCATAACATATCCATGGCAATCACCACTGACTTCTGCCATCAATTCCCCTTAACGCCATACCATGTATAGAATGCAAGGCAAAGACAATCCCAGCCCAACCATAAGCATCATCCAAAGAATTTCCCTTTTCGGCAGTTATCAGCTGGCGCCATTTCCGGCCCAGGGTCTTTTACCGATGGCCGTTCTATCAAGAACCCGTTTCAAAATCTCGATCTCAGTATCGGTATCCTCCGAATTGTCCGGGTGCTGGCGCACCGTATGCACCAGGTACCTGCGGCCATGTGGATTGCTGGCCACTTGCTTCAGGCAGAGGGTACGGGTTTGATTGATACGCATTTCCCGTCTCCGGCCGCAATGGCGAATTCCTATATCCACCAGCTGTGGCGGATGATCTTCCGTATGGGCTCAATGGCCGGACAAACTCTCCTGATGCTTGTCGTGTGTGGGTGGTGTTGCCAAAACGTTGTTGGCCTCCACCAGCAGCCTTCCATGTAGAATAGTCAGGAACTTCGGTATTTTGGAGAAGGGATACCAAAGCTGCAGTGTTCAACCGCGGGCCGTCATAGCTTTGAGCAGGCGGCAGAATGTTGAGCAAGAAAGTGATATCCCTGTGCAGCGCTGATGCCTGGTTCCGTCGCTGCTGGTCAAGGCGTCGGCCAGCAGCACCCTTGAGCGGCGAGACGCCTCTAGCAAGTCGCTTGGGTGGGTTGAGCTCTTCATCATCAACAGCAAGAGGCCGTTTCGGTGAAGCAGTTGCCCGAACATACTGCGCCCGGGTATTTTGTTCCTGTCGGAGCGGCATGGGGCTGTTTCGTAGTGAGACGGGCTGCATGGGCTGCTCAACGATGGGGACGATCTGCTTTGGACGCATCTGAGCTGTCTTGGAAATGATGATAGGAGCCGCAATGGGATCGAATGTCTCGTTCGAGAATCGGGCTACAAAGGACTTGAGCTTGGGGTCCTCTGGGAAAAGTTCTGCCATTCGGTCCTCCAGTTTGGAAATTTGTGACAACTCGCCATACTGCGATTCGTACTTGTGGAAGTAAGCATAAAGCGGCTTGGCTTTTGCTAGGGTGTCTGGCTTGGAAACCAGGCGGTTGATACATGTCTCAAAAACGACGCGGGCATCTGTACATCATTAGTTTCATTCTGGATACAATGTGGGCTTGACTTACTGGTCGTGTCATCCTTCGAATGGAGATACTTCAAGTATTCTATCATGAACACCTCATCGTTAGGGAATAGACGCGCACCCCTTTCAAAGATTTTGGCGCCTACATTGTCCTTGTAGACAACAGCTTCGAGTAACGCCACGGCGACGTAAACATCACTGGTGAGTCGTCCCTTTTGACGGGCATCGGTGAAGACTTTGCGCAAGCCACCTTCTGTTTGAGAACCTTTGCCTTGAATGCGACGCATGGCCCTTGCCATAGCAATCCATACATATGAGATTGTCCTTGACAGAAGTTGTGTTTCGGTAGCATATCCCTTCTGAATGGCAAGGATGCGCTCCTCCATAGGCGAACGTTTGGGTTTGTCTTCGTCGTCGTCATCGTTTTCCTCAATGGACGCTTGGACTAGGTCTTGTGCCGCCGCCTGCTTCAGTGTTGAGACTTCCAACTTTTCCCGCTCCTTGACTTTGTCGCCCATCTCGTACAACGTTTCCAGAACATCATCGTACGGTTTGCGAACAGCTTGCGCAAAAGCCGCCTTGTCAACCTCCTTGCCTGGATGGTTAACCTCGATATGGTCTGCGTGCTTCAATGCAAGCAACACACTCTCGCGGTTTGCCTTGATACCCTCCAGCAGCAGTTCTGTGCCCACCTCTTTGTCATTTTCGCGGATGTCATTTTGGAAGCACCATTCCGCTGCATCGACCCAGATTTCAGGCCAAAATCGCAGTGCCATCAATGCTTGCTTGTAGACATAGAGAACTCGCTGGTTGTATGCCTTGGGCTCATCAGGCTTCAGGACAAGCGGGTCTTCCTTTTCCCAGGCAATCCACTTCTTCCACATTTCAACTTGATCTCTGTACTCCTGGTCACCGTTGAAGCCTGGAACAGGTGGGAGTCTTGGAAGGTTTGTGCGGTCAAGATACCGGGTGATGTTGTCCAACGCAATGTTAGCACTCTTGGCTGACATGTAGGCTGGAGAACGGTCCTGGATGAATTTGCGACCCTTTTTGTTTTAGTTAGCTCATGCTACAGGTAGCGAGACGGTGAAACTTACAGCCATCTTGTTCAATCCCATTTCGAATTGATCATACTCCTTCCAGAGATTATTGACGGTCGACATGGGAACAGCGACAGCGCGTTTGTAGATCGCGCGCAACTGGTCCATCTTTTGTCGATCTTGCCAGTCTTCCCCGCCGACTTGGCCTGGCCCATTCTTGACGAATTGGACATATTGCTGCCAGATGTTACCAGAATCTCGGTCCACGCCAATGTTGTCAATCACAAATTCGTAAGACAGAGCAACGGTGCGACGAGCCTGGCTATTTGGGTCATTGTTCAGGTCGTTGCGACGGCGAATATAGTCTAGATAGACTGTCCACAGCTTCACGTTGGGAACTGTCATCAAACATCTGCTAAATAGTTGCTCAACATCGACAAAGTTATTATATTTCAGCTCCAGCTCAATCCATTCAACCCATTTATCTGCCTATTGAGATCGTTAGCATATATTACAGCCAAGGGACGGGTTAACCAACTTACAGCTTGTGGGAAAATCTCTACGAAGCGGTTATAAGTACTTCGGGCCTGGTCGAGAGTGCCAGAGTCTCTGTGAGCAGCAATCAACTCTTGCCAAGCATCCATATCGCCACGAGGGTCCTCTTTGACACGAAATTCGAGGAGAGCAACGGGATCGAGACCAGCAAGGACCGGTGTCACATTGGAAGGGACAGCAGGAGGGACAGGAGCATGAGTTGGAGCTGCAGGAACGTGTTCATCAGGCGTAGTGGAAGGGCCAGGCTGGTTTTGAGTAGGGACTGCATCGGTCTGGGGAGCGGCATTGGCAGGCTGCTTTTCTTCATCTTCATCCTCATCATCATCTTCGTCATCGGAAGCCTCAACTATGAAGCCACCTGACATCTTAGGCTTTGATGTCTGACGTTGAGGAGTACCAGAAGAAGCCGGCTCAGGGGCCATGACAGGTGTACCGATAGTGACCGACTCTGGGTCATATTCTCCCCCTTCATCTTCTGTACCATTATCCGCTGCATCGGCATCACCAGAGGCAAGAGAGTCTTGAGCATAGTTATCAACTTGTTCCTCGCTATGCTGAACTTGATCGCCCTGTGCCCCAATATCCTCCGCGCCCCATGTAGTACCTTCGGAAGCCATCCTGCAAATGTTCAGAATCGGGTTGTGTTGCGATTTACTCGGTCGCGATTTGTAGGCGACTTCAATGGGCGCGTCGCCGAAGACCGCAGGACCAAGAACGATCAAATCTGAGTCAATGACAGGGCGGCAAATCAAAATGATCAGCGGTGGCTACTCGGGAATATCACAGATATCTCGGTCGGAAATGCGCGATGTGCTCGATCAAGAAAGTGCGATCTTTGATGATACGAGTGACGATCTGGTGAGATCTGTCGCGAACACGGCAAGCTCAAGGAGCTGCGCCAGCTTGCTCCGGAGGGATTGGCGCTGAGCAATTGCAGCGCTCGTAACTCGAAGTCGGAAACGGCGCAACGGGTATGGACCAAAGATATGTCGTGTCGAGGGAGATCGAAGCGTCGTTTGTTGAGCTGCGTGCGGATGTTTTTTGGGAGCAGCGCCTCAAAGTCTGATAGCTCCAACAAAGAATGTGCTTTGGTCAAAGCAGCTGTGGCAGAACTCCTAGACAGGCTTAGTGGTGCCAAGGCGGTGAAGTCGCAAGTAATGGGCAGGTCAAGAGCCGCACTTTTGTGGGTCGCGTGATGGGACGATGGGAAAATGAATAGGTAGTTAAGAGGCAGAGAGGTTCGAATTTCTGTTATACGATAATACACAGCAGTGCTTTTGTATTGTGTGAGAATAAGATTGCTCTAAGAGCCCTATCTTTTGTGACGAGGCTGCATCCTACGATCATTAACTTCGAGGAACACCCACATCAGTTATACGATAATACAGTAGGCAGAGTGTAATAGAATGTCTACGAGAAGTTTTTTGTCAATCTACCTAAGTACTTGCTGAGATAGGTACTGTAAGTTAGATGAACTGAGGTTGAAGGAAGAAAATAATTGCAATGGGCACGGCGAAGTCGTTGCTTTATATAGGTATCTACCTACTCGCGTGTTTATCAGAGTTATGTTTTACTGTGTATACAACTACCTAGGCTACTTGGTGAGTTAGTATTTTTGTGTTTATCTGGATAGCTATTTGTTCGTATGTATGTAGCTATAAATATGTTTATCTGGGTGGAAGCCTAACAAGTGTGTCGCATGAAAACTGGTACAAATTTAATGGTTGGGAAAATATTAAATAGATCAGCTTATACCTAGAGGTACCTATGGTAGCATAAGAGTACATTAATATTATCGTCCTGGTATCCAGTCCCTGCTTTTACAACCTGCCTACAAAGTCATAGGGTAATTACACTTTGAGCATATAAAACTACTAATAGATCAAAGTTATTGGACCTTGTCAACATTCATCTTTGTACTAGAAACACGAATTGCATTGAAAAGGTTTGAGGATTTGCTGCAAGTAAAAAAAGACCAAGGAAAATACATTTAAATTTGTCAAGTGTGGATGTACATCTTACTCGGCTCTCTACTACGTCCTCCGTGTCTAAAAAACAAGCCCGGTCTATCGATTGCGGATCGTAAATAAACATACGCTTACGGAATATTACATGATAAACCGTCTCAATTGTCTTGTTTCTGATGCTCTCGTCATTCAAGTCTATTGATGATTTATTCGGCCACCTACCTACCTGATAGCTGTGGCTGTTGCGCCTAGGTACTGTAAAGAACCAATCAAAACAAAGAATCACAAGAACCGCGTCCAATTCAACGCAACCTCTCTACGCGGGGTGTGACCGCCTAACGCGTCCCACTATCGCTCCTCACATTTTGGAACGCTCAGGGCAAGTCATCGCCCGTCGCAACCAAGAATCGATCCGCTCTTGTTTTCTTTCACCCATGCTCCTACTCCTACTCCTGGTCCCCCTCCAAGTTCAGGTGCTAAGGCTAAGGTATTAAGACTAGTTGGCCGCTTTCCATCAAATACTCCATCCACCATCCACTCTGTTGTCTCCTTCTCCCTCCTCCTGCATCTCACATCGCACTTCTTCCAACATCAACTCTCTCTCGTCACAAGAGTCAGATACTACTCTACATATCCTTTCCCGTTATATTCGGTCTTTTACTACAATCACTTTTTGCACTGCGTGCTCTTGATTACAACTTTTCTCCCATTATACCCACCACCTACTATCAAAATGTCTGTCGTCTCGCTCTTGGGTGTCAACGTCTTGAACAACCCTGCCAAGTTCACCGACAAGTACGAGTTTGAGATCACATTCGAATGCCTTGAGCAGCTTGAGAAGGGTTCGTGTTTTTCACCAGTACTGCAAAAGATCATAGCGCTAACGTGGATCAGATCTCGAGTGGAAGCTCACCTACGTTGGATCCGCCACCAGGTACGCAGGAGCTTGACCGCGATTCCTCACACCGCTTCTTCTAACATCTTCCAGCGACCAGTATGATCAAGAACTCGACTCCCTCCTCGTCGGCCCTATCCCCGTCGGAGTAAACAAATTCATTTTCGAGGCCGATGCTCCCAACACCTCCCGCATCCCCGATGCCGAAATTCTTGGTGTCACTGTCATTCTCCTGACTTGTGCCTACGACGGACGAGAATTTATCCGCGTTGGTTATTACGTCAACAATGAGTATGACTCTGAAGAGCTCAACGCCGAACCTCCTGCCAAGCCTATCATCGAGCGTGTGAAGCGTAATGTGTTGGCCGAGAAGCCCCGCGTGACTCGATTCGCCATCAAGTGGTAAGTGAATAGTAACGACTTGTAAAAACAATCCAAATTAATGTGTCTTTAGGGATTCCGAGGCTTCTGCTCCCGCCGAGTACCCTCCTGAGCAACCTGAGGCCGACCTTGTTGCCGACGGCGACCAATACGGTGCCGATGAGGCTGACGAAGAGGCCGAAGAGGAGGCTGAAGAGGAAGCCAAGGCTACGTCCAAGGCCAACGGAGAAGACGCAGAAATGGCTGGCGTTGAAGGCGAGGGAGAAAACGCTGCTGATGAAGACGAGCTGTCGGACGATGGCAGTGTCGACATCGAAGGCGAAAGTGAGGATGAGCTCGAGGAGGAGGAAGAGGGTGAAGGCGAGGCCGAGGCCGATGGTGATGCTATGGAGGTGGACGGCGCTGAGAAGCCCGCAGCATCAACAGCCAAGCCCGTCAGCGTTGCGTCCTAAATACGTCTATGGCGCAGGGAATCACGTTGCATTCATACTAACTAGGTGTTGGACATTGCTATTAAAGGCTTTTAATATTCGAGTAGGGATTCATTTGTTTTAGAAAGTTATGAGGACATGAAAGGGAATGATATCAGGCGGGCGGCTTGGGTATGGAGCTACGGTCGGTGGTGGACAGGAATGGGCATGTACCGTACTACGCGGACGTGTGTAAAATGTACCTTGTTACTGTAAGATGCGCATTCATCGATGATACCAAAACATCTATCTTCATCCTTGTGATAATTGGACTTGTCTTTGTCAGAGTAAACATGCGACGCATATACCAAACGTAATTGAATTTCCTCAATCAAGACAGGATTCGTCAGCGATAATCTAAGGTTTGCTCTTGATGGCTTTTAGCACGTGGGATGTAACGAAGCTTCACCCCCCGCGATATGGCGCATCCTTTTCAGGACCATGACCATGACCATCCATGTTCAGGGTCGCCCGGGCTGTGAGAAGAAAAAGGTTGCATGACGTACGGTATTAGAAATACAGACAGCTGAAGGGTAGCGAAGTTGATGCCTCAAAGTCCATTCCGCACTGCCGCCATCATGATATCCGTTTGCAACCGTTGAAAGGCGCTCATAAGCGTTGACGATCGACCAAACGCCTTTTTTTGCTTCAAGCCTCACTATCAAAGTCCTAGAAACTCTGTTTGTCATTTTATGTTCATGAGGATTCCATTGAGATAACGAGGCTTGCTTGCTATTTATGACAGCCCTATTATAAGTGATATATTCTTCCACGTGAACAGGCTGAGTTGAGATTCTTTGGCATCCCACCCATGTCGTGATGTCACGAGAATTCATCAGCTTCAACAACGAGTAGTTCTTCAAAGAGAGATTGCTAATGTTGTATTCGGATCGGCCATCTCTGTTACCTTGATATTATGTTAGCTTGAAAATAAGGCCCTGTTTGTCTCAGATATCCGTGATTGGGATTGTGTGACATGCAGATGAGCAACAGTTGGTCTTAAAGAGTCATACTCCACGCTGCTTGGCACGCTAGAAGCAATGCTTATCTGCTTCATGGATCTTCGCTTGCCCTGCCTTATTCAAGCATTAACCATGGATGTTGACCGAGCAGGAGTCAGCCGCAATATGCATCGGGAGCCGCCGATAGATGCATCAGGTGCGAGGGATGAAAGAGTAGAAATAAACCTCCATCTTCCCCAGTGTCTTCAGTCTGGTAGATAGTTAATTATTATAGTTTAGAGCCCGTTTCACCTTTCATCCAACATCAGATTAAAATATATTATACGTGTGTCAATGAACACAAACACACCCTCACATGCTCTAGACAAACTCATTAGAGTACCTGAGCCCGTCCACCAAAAGCTTCAACACTCCCTGGCTAGCCATGGGGGTGGTTCTATCTCTCATCAGATAGATGCAGTTGGATCCCCTGCTCGAAACAGTATCTCCAATGAGTCTCCGGGTACCTTGAGGTCACCTCTTGGGGCTTGTCATGAAACAACATTCACCATGGAGAGCCCTCTCTCCCCCTTCTGCCAACGGCCCCGGGCAGACACTTTGGAGAGTGTCGAGCCAAGAACATCTCTTTCTGTCAAGTCTTGGCCTTTGATGGGCTCATCAAGCGACAGTCCTCACGTTGGGTTCCCACAAGACGATCACGATGGACATTTCGTCCCTCTTCTCGACATTACTACTGCGAAGAAGGCCGAGGACTATCCCCGCAACAAAGTCCAGGGCCATCTCGCTCTAGAAAGCTGGTCTGATGAACAACTCTTCCAGCACCTTCGTGACACTGATTTTTCTCCAGAGATGACTGTTCTTCTCGATGAGATGATCAAGCGTCGCCCCGAGATCCCGAATGAGAATGGCCCAAAGGATAATACCTTTCGTGACTTTGCAGCGTACGAGAAGGAGCAGTACAGTCAGTCCACGTTTGAGGTGTACGAGGTTGGGCATAACAATATCCCTTTCAAGCTCAGCGCTGATGGGAATGGGGATGAGCCATCGTCAGATACCAGCGACGGGCAACTTGAGAACTCGGCTGATTCTGTAGATGCTCCCACAGTCTGGCAAACTATTCAATCTGTCAACGCCAACAGCCATTCTGTAGGCAGAATCACGTAAGTCTTGAGCTATTTACATATCTTCTTGACCCCAACTAACATTGCTTAGGATAGTCCAAGAGCCCACTCCTTTGATCCTCGCAACTCTTCATCTAACCATGTCTAAACACTTCGATATGACTGAACTCCTCACCCATCTCCTTTCCGATGAGCCCAACCGTGGACGTACCCGCGCCTTTATGAACCGGGCTTATGAGCGACCACCTTCTCAGGCTATTCCATCTTCGCTCCCAATCGGACTATCAACTTCTCTACCCAATGTCCGCCAGAAATCATTCTTCTTTGTCTTCAAGTATTACACTGTGGTCAATCCTCCTCTGGAGCCAGCCTCCTGGCAACGGTTCGACAAGCGAGACTCAGAGAGTCGCCTTGGAGACCACATCGACATTGCAGAATGTGGCTCTGTTCTAGCTCTGTCTCTCGGTGGAGAGCCTGAAAAGGCTCCCACCTGGCGATTAAGAAGAGAACGTCCACGAGAAGGTTTTG
This sequence comes from Fusarium poae, assembly GCF_019609905.1. Lineage (NCBI taxonomy): Eukaryota > Fungi > Ascomycota > Sordariomycetes > Hypocreales > Nectriaceae > Fusarium > Fusarium poae. The sequence continues at coordinate 1,044,972 of NC_058399.1, forward strand.
TTTTCAACACCTTTGGGCCATGGCAGTTACTTGCTATTCAAAGCTTTCCAGACAACTCCCACACAGTTCGAGGGGAAGAGTTTACCAAAGACAACAACAAATATGTTAATGGTCCGCATGCATTCTTGGACTTGCTCATCTCCGAATATCGGGATGCAACAAAAAGAAACCTGATACTCCATGAGCGAATCACCAAGCTCATTACTCCTCCTGTATGTCCCCGATGTTTCTCTTATTCTACTTTGAAGTCATCGCTGATCATCTGAAGCCCGAATTCATGTTCGACCCTAAGCTTCGCGATAAACTTCTCTTTGAAGACAGGCATTTCACGTTTATCCGCAGATACTTTTGGTCGTACAACACTCTAGCCGTCGTCAACACAGGCATTAAGTCAATGATCGCTGCGTATGTTGACACATTCACCGACAGCTTCTGGGCTGGAACACATCCTATTTTGTGGCCGCATCGATACCCTGATACACCCGACGGCGTTGCTTATCGTGAGCGCATGGCCACCGTGCGTGCTGAACTGGACAAGGTTGTTCAGGAGCTTACTGAGGTTCTCAAGCGCAACGAGCGCACTCGGAAAGAGATTGAGAACTTGAGGGATCAGCTCTTCAGTGGAAGCTCTATCAAAGAGAGTCGAAGGGCGATTGAGCAGGGTGACAATATTAGAATACTCACCATGATCAGCATGATATTTCTACCCCTGACTTTTGTAACAGTACGTTTTCCAACTTCTTTGATGATAGAATTACGAGAACATCTTTACTGACATGACACAGTCCGTTTTCGGTATGACAGTCTTTACGATTCCAGCAACAGACTGGCGTTTCGCTCTTACAATGATACTCGTTTGCGTTCCCTTTATGCTCCTCATTACATTCCTTCAAACCCGTTCCTTTGGTGTCTTGCTGCGTAAGCTCGGGGCCATAGGTAGCGTGGTTGCTCGCATTTTCAATCGTCTACGACGAGATTCCGCTGATGTTTCTGACAATCGATCTATCGCGGCCGTCGCACCACGGATTAACAGTGGCATATGCTCACTGAGGATGCCGACATGGCCTCGAGAACGAATTGAGGATTTAGAGAAGGGCGGTGTTGGAGAGTGTTCAATGTAGATAGATAGTACTTTTGACTACAAATCCCTTCTGAGTTGGTGCGTTGGTGGGATTGGTCTTGTGTGATAATGCTTTTCTTTTTACCCTTCGGGATTGGTTTCTTCGTTTGGTGAACTACGATCTTTATTCATGACTTATGAGACATGATGTCAACAGGTTTTAGGTTACAGACACGAGTCTACTCTAGAATGCAAAATGCCACCGTTTATTATGTTATCTATACTCTAAACTCAACCCCATCCTTCTGAACTTACCCCAACGGATCCATACAAGGTCAATAACTTACTTCCCCAATAAGAATATGCATAACCGACAGTGTGAATCGTGTGAGAATAAAGTTGCTTCATGAAACCTACCTTTCGTGACAAAGCCGCACACCGAGAAAGGCATCATACATACTTTGAACCAAACCCATCAACTGCATAACTTGTGCACCAGATATAGTCTGCTTAGGTTATGATAGGTATTGTCATACATGGAGCAATGTCACAATAGAGATTGTTCAAAACAATAAACATGTATAAACCTTAATTCATAAATACGACACCCATCAATTCAACGCCCTGACCTCTAACATATACACACACGCACACGCACATGAGAGAGAGCATCAAACCAATGGCAAGATGGAGCCCTAGTCCTTATATAAGCGGCTTGGTGTATTCTCCATTTACCCATTCGATGCTCTCTTTCTTTCTTTATTTTGTTTTCCTTCGCATTTCCATGTTTCCCGCTTCCTCTTTCCCATAAACTGTCAAATGAAATCCGATCAGTGGGCAGATGACAGTTGTGAATATTGCGGACGGACAATCTAACCTTGATAACCCCTCCAAGAAAAATAGAGACAGAAATATGAAATAGTGAAGAGTTTGGGAGAAAGTTCGGACGAATAAAAAACGAGGTAGGGTATCGGTCGTGCATTCTACCCATCCAATATCCCCTGGCCACGCCAGCCTGATAATAGACATGAACTGCCTGTTGCCAGACGAGTGCTTTATTAAATGAAACTCAAAAACAGGCGCCCCGTCCAACGGTGCGCGGCAGACACAACTTTCATGTAGACCATAAAGACATGCCGGGGTTGTGATCAAAACCTGATCAACAGGAGACACGCTCACCAGATCAACAGAAAGCTGCTTGAATCACGTAGGTTCTTTGAGGTCGCATAGGGAACAGAAGAGCGGCAGAATGAAGTAAGAATCGTACTTTCGTGACGTCGTAAAACGCAAAGGGTTTGAAGGAGCAAAAATGGGCCATGGATGCACTCAAGCACCACACTAACCATCGTCCTCATCTTCTTCGTCCCCTGGGCTCGCTGTGTCCGTCTTAGCTTTTTTATTCGAGGTTGCCGAGCCGGCTTCAGACTTGCGCTTTGTTCCCGCATTCCCAGAGTTATCCCCGGCAGAGTTGTCTTTTCCATCGGCACCCTTCTCGCCGTCGCGTTCCAGGGCCGCAACTTCTTCGGCTGTAAGAAAGCGACCACCAGGGCCACGAGGCCTTCGCATAGCATGGTTGTGTCGTGACTCGTGAAGGTATGGCTTGCGTCCTTTAGAGGTCAGTCGCAGTTGTTCCTCGAGCTTTTGGCGGGCAACACGACGCTTAAGAATACGGTGGAATTGCTTGGCGTTCACGTATAGCGGCGATTCTTCTGCGCCGCTAGCGGCCGGCATGTCAGGCGATTGCGGATGTTGCATCTGTGCAGTCGGCATCTGTGGGGGGGCAACGCCTGGACGCGCGCCGGCATGTGTCATCATCGGTGCAGTAGGAACGCCGGGGCTCGTAACCTGGCTCATTCTACGTCCAGGTAATTGAGACATGCTGTTCATGCGAGGGGATTGACGTCCATCCTTCTTAGCATTGGCGCCCATGCGGGGTGAGCTCTGAGGCATGTTGGGATCCGAAGGCATATAACCATAGTTTGAACCAGAGGCAGCAGCGGTCGCCGCCATTGCGGCCGCCTGTATACCATTCATGCCATAATGGACTGGCTGCATGCCCTGCTGCGGTACTCCATACTGTGGTGGATACATGCCGTGACCTTGGGTTTGACCTTGCTGTTGGGAAGAGATAATGGGTGAGGACTGCACTGGGTGCTGGGAGATGTTCGTCGGTGATGTGATGTTGTTAGCAGCACCTGAGTTCGAGTAACCCGAGTTTGAGCTTTGTCCTTGTTGCTGGTATTGGCCGTAATCCATCCTCCTCGTCGCGTAATCTTTGTATCACGCGTAGTATCTGGTTTGTCCCGATACTTGACGCGTGATACTGTATCCTCTTTGCGTAAATTAAAGAAGACGGGGAAAGGAATGTCTTCGATAGCAGCAATTGATCACTCCTATGCGATATTCGAAAATAATATCTCGGTTGGGTACAGTCTCGGGCTTTTTGAGCTGGTGGCGTATTTGAACGAATCGAAGATTCTCTGCAAGCGGCCACAATATAGTAATTGGGCACGCGTACGTGAGATGGCAGGACAAGCCGAATAGATGTTGCTGTGGCTTGGTTCTGCTTTCGATTATGGTAGGTAAATACGGCGATTTACACAGCCACACCAACAAGAATGTCGAGTTTGAAGGATATCAACAAACACAGGACAAGGAACGGCGACAGGACAGCGCTGGCTGGTCGGTTGCTTGTCTTAAAAGATCTGTCCAACCATAGGCGTTAGCTAAAGTGTATATAGGTGAAGCTAGGGTAAGAGGAACGGCGTAAAAACGGGGGCGGGAACGATTGAGGTGCAGATGCGCGTTTGGAAAGCCACTCTTGATGCGTTGGCAACCAGAGTCTCATGCATGACGGAATGTGCAGCAACAGATGGGCCCACACCTTCCAGCCAGCCAGCCCACAAGTCATTCGCTCGGAGCTGCATGGACTGTAAGAATTGATTCTCGGGGCCTCAAAGTAGGATACTTCCTTCGTTGGGCAGACTTGAGGCTCTGGGATAGAATGCGGCTTTGCCTAGACCTCAGTCACGGCGGTTGATGTCGTTAACCTGCCTTGCCTGCATAGACGTATCAAAACCGGCGAGGCGTCGGTTCAGTCTACCATGCAGAAATCAACGACAGTCCTTAAACGGCGTCGTCCAGACATGTAATGTGAGCTTTGATCAAGCAAGGGCAGGCGACAGTCAAAATGATTGGCTGCCGTGACTTATTCTCTTCCAGGATTCTGGACAACTGCGGTTTTGCGCCTCGCAACAGGGTCTGGAAGCGGGGTATTGGCTCGCCATAAGGGGAGAAGCCTTGTATAGCACAGCTGTGCACGCCAAGGTTTGTGAGGCAAAAGTAAGAGCAAAGAGAAAAGACTAGGGGCATACACACTTCCCAACCTCATCAACCGTAGTACGAGGCAGACACTCAACTGCGACGTTTCTTGATGGAGGAGTGGAAACTGGACTGCCCAAAGACGCAATGCTATGTAGAACACAATGAGAAGAGGAAAAGGACCTGATAAGTCCATTGAGATGAATAAATCATGATAGACCAAAAAAAGAAAGAAAAAAAAGACGTTGAAAGTAGAGCAACTTAGTGGGAACACATACATGCTGAAAGGTTATCTGAGCACGACAACGGTCGCTTCAACGGCTATTGATGTTGTCAGTCTAAGTCGAGATATGTCCGCGCGCAAGCAAAGACAATTAAGTGCAAACTCAAGTGCAAGTAGCCACCAATAAAGCTCAGAATACTCGATGTACCACAGGTTATCAATGATGACATACAATACGCGCGTTGGGGCGCAATTTTTTCGAATAAAAGACGCGTTTTGCCAAATAAAGCGATATCAATAATGCGATGCTGACACGATCTGACAGTCACCGCGACACGACGCGCTTACTGTTCAGGGACGAGCAGGACTACCGACACCGGGGCAAAAAGAAAAAGGGAAGTTTACCAGTGATGATAAAGAAAACAATTTGCAAGATTGACAGAGAGCGCAACAAGAGTTGAATCTCTACGTACCTTTTGTGCTGCGAAATACTGAGGCGCACACGAACGCGGGTACGCCGCTGATTTGAAGACTTGAGCACACTCAAGCTTGATCGCACAACGTCCCGTTCAAAGTCAATTAAGACAGCTCGAATCTGGGGTATAATCGGGATCCGCAGACAAGAGCCGTCAGGTGATAGACGATGCGGCCAATGAATACAGACAAGACGATACTGGCGACGATGATAGGCTTCAAAGTCGTGAGTTGAAAGGGCGAAGCGAAATGCAGCAGAGTGCTGATTTGCTATCGGGGCAGGGTGGGTTTAATTCGAACCGGGGTGGGTGGGTTGTCTCGGGCGAGCGATGGCTAGTCTTGTCGCGCGGCAAGTGTTGGTAGCTAGCTCGTGTTTGCAATTTGGTGACAGGCAGGCAGCTTCAGAAACAAGGCCAAGCCAGACTAATATGAAGCCGAGAACCCCCAAACGGAAACTAGGGGAACTCACGTTTTCCTATATAGGCCGGAAACGACCAATGTAAAGGAAGGAGAAAAGAAAAAAAGGTGTGACTAACTTTGATCTTGTGTGAAAAGACCAAAACGTGTGTGGAAGGAAGGAGGCGAAGTGTAAAAATGTTGAGAAGAGAAAGAAAGTTATCAGACAGGTGAGAATAGCCTTCTAAGGTTTTTTGAAGCCGCCGAGAACTGGAGAACTGGATGGCGGGGTTGTGAAAAGTGACAAGCCGACCTGATAAAGTGGTGACCAAATGAAGAAGACTTCAAAATCAAGTCGCAATATTTGATTTTCAAGGCGTGCAGTCGACGTTGGTATGCAGCGGTTGTAAGGCTGAATGAAGCTTGTACAATAGTTGTAGCTCCAGTTGTGTTGCCTGTTAAGGTGATTTGGCAAGGTGTTGAACGAATCGCAAGACTCAGAGCTTGCAGGCACAGAAGCTTGTTGTAGTTTTGGCCAACCAAAGCTCAAAGCTGGCAACGAACAGAGCGTTTATTATACTGGCTTGCGGTTGTTAACAGGCAGCTTGCGCGGAAATGATCCAATCAAGACCAGAGTCGAGACTGATTGCGAATGGTGAATGGCCGGGCAGATGATAGTACCTAGCGACACAGCTCGATCAAATCAAATTAATGTTTCGACGAGAGGCCTGGGACAAATCTGAATTGAGTGGATGGGAGCCTGGAGGAGAAGGATTGATTGGTGAAGCCGGCGAGGAGGACGAGGAAATGCGAGAAGATGATTTGAGGGGGCGGGCTCCAGACTACTTTAACAATTTTTGACTGGCCAGACAGTCATCAGGTGGGGACAAGCTGGCTGTCGAAACCCTGATTGGATCATCAATCTTGCGACCATGACGCAAAGGCTTCATCTAACGCCTCTGTTTTTCTCTCTCTTTTGGGTAGGGGACCCCCTGCAGCGGGGGTGAACCGCTGATTATAGAGGGGGCTGGCGTGGCGTCTACCTAGTAGGTACGAATGGAAGTCCGAGCCCGGGTCAAGCCCGAATTCTCACATTACTGCGGTGATTTCAACATCTCCAAGGGAAACGGCCATTATGTTATATTAAACTTGATCGTGAAAAGTCGCTGCCTAACATTTCGCAATCACTTGATGACACTCACTTATTCTTAATAAATAAACACATCTCCTTCTTCTCACTTAATCATCGACAAATTCGGTCAATTTCTTATCTGATACATACCTTGGACCCCACCCAGGAATATTGACAGCTGAAGATTGCTGATGTTGAAGTGGTGGGATCCTTTAACCCAAACATTGTCTTCTTACAACGCATGTCCTTCCGGTCTCGTATCGGATTCACCCCAGACAGTCGTATGTTATCTTTATTACGATTGTTTATTACAATTTCACTTTCAAATAGCTTCTTCGTACCCATCTATACAATGACCAATACTAGGTACTTTTTTTCCCACACGAAAGCGAGCTCTCGGGTAGCAAGCAACGATGTGAACTGTGGTGACGACAGGTATCACAACCACAATCCACCTACTTTTTACCTAGGCTTTCCCACCCCTCTCTCTTGTCGGGCGATCATCCGTGGATGGTGTATGGATGAGTTGGCAAGCCAAAAGGGCTAAAATTAGCCCGAGCTTTCATTAATGGCGACAAAATAGAGCACAAGGTTTTACTCCGAGTGAGTGAGCTGAGGTTTTTTTGAAAGCTCTCCCAAAGAGGTAGCCAATTTTGGTATACCTACGAAGAGCGGTGACTGGCTGCGGGCATATTCAAGACCCATATTCGATCATTTTGCATATCGAATTCGACAACAATGCTGTTCATCCATTGGAACGAAGTACATTTCCTTCCCGTGTTGAAGCCACGCGAAATAGAATATCGGAGCCATGCTCCCGTTTGCCATGCGTCAAAGGAACATTACGATTATAGAAATATGGCTGAATTCTAAAAATGTAAACGTCTATTTTTGCCAATCAGTCATGGAGAAACATTGTCAAATGTCGGTGTATTATTGTCGGCACTTCCTCACAGATAAATCCGGCGATCTGGACCTTCTCGTCACTGGTCGCATGTTGGAGATCAGAGACATTTCCAAGCCTCATTGCTCATTATCAACTTGGCTTAGATCCTGCGTCAATTGTTTGCTCCTCGAATGTAGCTCCACAGCGCCATGGTCCACGTGCAGAGTCGTCCCTGGGTTGTTACAGTGCCTGTATCTACCTACTACCACGCGAGCAACAAACGTCGATCGCGTCGAAAAAGACCCATGCATGATGAGTGCGAGGGTACGAGACTGTTCCAAATTGCTGGCAGGACAGAGGCAGTCAGTTGTGTTGATTCATTTCCATCTTCTCAGGTTACTGCCGTCAAGCCCTGTCGTCAATGTGTTCAGTCCTGGAAAGCTGCTAATGCTGGCTGCAGCAGGTTGGTCGTTCGTACGTAAGACCTATGGAGTCGGTGAGTGGCCATGATCCTTGGCTTTGTGGATCGCCATCAGGTAACACGGTCGTCGCACCTCAATGGGAATATGCGGGATAACCTACCGAGTGGTCCGCATGGGTGAGGAGCTCTGTGTGTCCTGTCACACACGGACGCGGCGCGTACCTTCAATTGACGTCGCTCTGTTTCTAGGCTAATGAATGCTATGACATTGGATTCTGAAGCACCGAGTGTGAGAACGACGAAACCAAGTGCAAAAGGAAGCAATTCGCCTACAATTCAATAATTACCAGGGGCTGTTCAGCTCAGTGTGTTGTCGGATGTGCTTGGTCTCATACGAGGCATTCATTTGTTTGTTGCACCACAATATCCAGGATTACAGGAGCGCAGGGCCATATCACAACCTCGTTATACCTACCGTGCCCTGCTTGCCTCTTCGTGTATCGCACATCGTCTCAGATGGTGGGGGCTTGAGTGGTGTGTGTCCCTATGTCTTGCTGCCCACTGCCTCTGCTGCTGGCAATGGTGGTGGTTGTGGTCTGTGGATGACTAGATGCATGCGCATGGTTGGCCAGTTGTCACAATTTGGTTTGCGGCTTGAGGCAGATTATGATGGTGTGGTTGGGTAGAGACCCGTCATCTCGCCTCCCTCTTCTCATTGTTAATTCTGACACAGAAGGGGAGTTTGTTGTAAGCTTGAACATGGTGCTTCATATTAAACTTCGAGGAACATCCACATCAAGCTTCTGTTGACACAGAATTAATGCTTTGACCTGGATCGATTGGTTACCAGCTTGTACCAGGGATCGATAATCTTCCGATTGGCCCCGACGTACAGAGTATGTATATCTATTTACATTGGGGAGGAAATCTACAGCATCCGAGACTATGCAACAGGTCATCGAGGTAGCAGATGACGGGATACCTGTGCCGTGATGAATTGCACCCCAATCATTCCATTTCCCAACGTCAATGCATGCAGCCGCCCTATGATCTAGGACGGCATGTATACCAGCCCAATCTCGACAGCCATGTCGTCGTAACTGTTCTGACGACGACCTACCTACCTAGGCAATAGCACAGATAACACCAAATATGGATAGGCTGAATCTAGATGTGCAGCTCATCAGGCTGTTTGCCTCGGGTTCGGATCAGACAGATGTTGTCCGAGTCTCTGACACAGGGCGCTCGGTGGGAACCCAACTACAATGCCTGACGTTGATGACTTTCCAACATCAGCCCATCTTCAGTACGTACAACATTATTCGGCCTGAGGCATGGGTACACCATGCCTTCATCAGGAATTCTCAGGCTCAAGTTGCGATGTACGTGCAACCGCCTTGTCTTGGATAGAGACGAGGCCTGGTTTGTTTTACTTGCCACGCTTGATCACAATTGTAATGTCCGGTATCACATCAGCCGCAATTTCTGCTTCCAGGTTTTGATGCTAGTCATTTCGGCCTTGACCCGCCATTATCACAGTCGCATGGGTTGTAACCTTGACAGATTTGACTTACTTGACTTCAACAACGGTCTTCGAAAGTCGACTATATTTCCCCGAAACTAAAGCTCGGAGTATACATGACCGTCACATATTGGGCCATGTCTCACGACTCTGATTCGCTGTTAATCATCTCTGATTTTCATCCAATGCCCTTGTTGCGCGCTTAATTCGCCCACTGAGATGAAGCTACTCCCAGCAGCATCGCGTTCCAGACGCGTCCCTGCCCCTGGCCTAAGCCCTTTGTTAGTCTCTGTTTCGTCCCTGCCTAGTAGCTTCAGCTCATTTGAGGTGACGAGCTGAAGCCCTTGCGATGGTTTCTCATTCGCCGCCACCGTTGAAACTCCTCAACAATGTGCTCCTCTCTCCGCTTGCGAGCTTGGGGCCCTTGGACGGCTCGACCCGTCGATCATCATCTCGGGTCTTGCATCTTTATTCGGCAAGTCAGATATGGCTGCTAATAGTATTTCCATCTTTTGATGGGCCCATTCGGCTATCGGATGAACAATCGTCCCTTTGATTTGATGCGATCTTTGGTGAGGTAAACTTGGCCAGCTTCATTTTCTATTACAAGTTTACCACGAAAGGGGCAACGTTCTATTTTTTGGGGATACGTCCGCAAGATTGGTTTTGCCCTTTTCAATTTTAGTAAAGGTTATTGATAATGCGTAATCCGCCTGGAAGATGGAAGAAATTATATATGGTTCTTCTTAATATACAATTTTCTAATATAAACGTGACTGACAGGGCATCTAAGCTACCTGAACTCTACAATATCGGTGACTGATAAAAGAAGCTTCTGTTGGACTGTACAGACAGCAGCAACTTGTTCCTCTTCCAACCTCAATCGACCACTCACTCAAAATATTACTTTACAACAGCATTGGATTAAAAATATCACGATCAGTGACTGATATGAGATGTGACTGCCGTCGCCACAGCTTTTTACACATTGGTGTAAAAGAAACCTATAATGTGTTCTCCATTGTATTCAGCTTTAACCACAACCTTGTCTTGTCAGACCGTCTGAACACCCCACGAGTTTTCGGGATTCAACATAAAAAAAACGTACACCTAGACATCTTTCACTTTAAAATCCAAGAGGAATATTGAGAACACTTGGGCTACGACTGAGAGTAAAAAGAAGAAGAAAATACCAGGGGCCTAGGCATATGGATGTAGTTAAGATAAGCTTACTATGTATTCGTATCAAATCATGCGATTACTTGTTTATTGCTCACACAGAGTAACCGAAACCTTACATAAGAACCCACAAAACCTTCCTTTAACCAACCCACAAAATTACCTAAACTTGATATAGGTATCCCTCGAAGTCTAATGCAAAATCGATAGATATAGCTTTATTATAAAAAATAGGGCTCTTAAAGTAACCTTAATCTTATATAAATATAAAAGCATTATAAAATATATTTACTATATAACTTACTTATTCTTCTTTTAATATAAAGATATATAAAAAACTAAATATTTACTTTAAAAGTTAATATTAAGTATTAATAGTAAAGTAATATTAATTACTTATTATTAATTAATTTACTTAGATTTTAATTCTTATTATTAATTAACCCTAGCTATAATAATAAAATAATAAATAAATTAAAACTTATATATAAAAGCTTATAAAGGTTTTATTATTATTATTATAAATAGAAATTAATTTATTTTAATTATATTATTTATTTAACTATTAATATAGCTATAAATAATAATAATATTTATATAAAAGTAAAAGTTATAATAAATATTAATAAGTTTAATATTATTTAATTAATTAAAATAATTTTCTTTAATTATTATTTAATTAGGCTAATTAAATTTATTAATTTAATTAAAAAAGCTAAAAAAAATAAAATATTAATTAATTAATTAAAAATTAAAAAAAAAAAGCTTTTAAAACCTTAAATAAAGTCTTTAATAGTAATAAGTATTTATTTTATTAATAGAAAGAATTCTTAAAAGCCTTAAAAGATAAATTACTATATATAGCTTAACTTAAAGATATATAATAAGAGGCTATAATAATAGTTAAAATACTACTATAAAAATAAGAAATTAATATATAGGGTTAAGCTAGTTAAAAAGAGTTATTTAAGTAATTTTATAAGTTAATTAAAGGAAGGTTTTATAAGTTATATAAGGTTTTAATTCTTTATTAAAATTACTAATACTTATAATTATAAGAGATTATAGTAATTATATAATATAATAAGAAGTTAAGTATATAATTAAGTTTAATTATTTATAATATTAATAAAGCTTTTACTTTAGCTTTTTAACTTTATATTAAATTCTTAACTATATATATAAATTTCTTTATCTATAGACTTTAACTTAAATAGAGTTTCTTATAGTTTAAGCTATTATGATTAGAATATATTAAAAAGCTATTATTTAAAATACTTATATTTATTTTTAATAGTTTAAATAAGAACCTTTAATTCTATAAATTATAATATATATTAATTTATTATATTTTAAAAAGCAGTTTACCTTTTTATAAAGCTAGTCTTACTTTTAATATAGTAATATATTATATTAAGTTATTATATTTTCTATTAAATCTACTATAAGTCCCCTTAAAAGATAAAAAGGCTAGGGAATTATAGAATTTTATAGTTAAATATAATTAATACTATACTATTTTTAATTAATAGTAATTATTCTATAGAGATATATTTTAGCTTCTTTATTATAAGGGTATATAGACTTTAGAATTAAATTAAGGTTATATATAAGGCTTTAATAATCTAGCTATAAGTATATTAAAAATACTATATATATTACTTAGTTATTAAGCTATTATCTTTTAATTAGATTATAAGGTAATATATAATTAATATTATAATTATAATTTAAATTAGCTTAATATATTATATATTAAAGTAGAATAATTTATATCTTTTTTCTTAGTAATTTTATTAAGTAAAGAAGAAGAAAGTATATAATATTATTATAATTTTAATAAAGCTTTTATTCTTTAATATAAAGTTAACTTTATTAAACTTTATTAAAAAGTATAGCCTTATAGCCTTATAATATTATTTTATTATTAAAGTTTATTATTCTTAAGTATTTTATTTCTTTATAAAATAATTAAAATCTTAATTATATATTATAAGGTTTTAATTACTCTATATAAGTAATAAATAAGTAATTATATAAAAAATCACTTAAATAACCCTTTCTAAGTATATTTATACTCTATTTACTCTTAATCTCTTTATCTTACTTAGTTAACCTCCCCTTAAGTAGCTTAACTCTTTATAGTAATATCTTAACTATTACTATAACTTCTTATTATATATCTTTAAGCTAGGCTATATATAACTTATCTTTTAAGGCCTTTAAGAATTCTTTTTATTAATAAAATAGATATTTATTATTATTAAAGGCCTTATTTAAGGTTTTAAAAGCTTTTTTTTTAACCTTTAATTAATTAATTAATATTTTATTTTTTTTAGCTTTTTTAATTAAATTAATAAATTTAATTAGCTTAATTAAATAGTAATTAAAAAAGGCTATTTTAATTAATTAAATAATATTAAACTTATTAATATTTATTATAATTTTTATTTTTATATAAATATTATTATTATTTATAGTTATATTAATAGTTAAATAAATAATATAATTAAAATAAATTAATTTCTATTTATAATAATAATAATAAAACCTTTATAAGTTTTTATATATAAGTTTTAATTTATTTATTATTTTATTATTATAGCTAAAGTTAATTAATAATAAGGATTAAAATTTAAATAAATTAATTAATATAAATACTTAGTCTTTTATATTTAAAGAGTTTAAAAATAGTTTTTTAATATCTTTATATTAAAGGAAAGATAAGTAGATTATATAGCAGTGCTTTTATATTTATATAAAATTAAAGTTACTTTAAGAGCCCTATTTTTTATAATAAAGCTATATCTATCGATTTTATATTAAACTTTAAGGGATACCTATATCAATTCGTATTAAATCACTTTAATACAGGGATTTTAGAGCTTATGTTGGAAACCCACTACTAATCGCAGTTATTATCCAGTCTTCAAAAGTTAATATGACACATTACCAAATAACAGGTAGATTGTCGTGCAATCAGACAAACACCAAGGCAAGCCGAAGATGCCTAGATCAGGCACGCTAGGGTGAATTCCCTCTATTTCGATGTATTTGAGTCTGGAAATACCTCAGAAGGACCTTCTACTTGTTCTTTAGTTATCTCTGTTATGTCAATATTATTACCTGTTTTGTCTGTGTTGATGACTTAAACACTTGAACCTGTAACAACTTAACATTATCTTGTTGGAGATCCAAACTTTGAATAGACAGACAAGGAGAATTGACGAGCGCTCCTAAAGACATCACTTGCAATAGAGTTGGAATTTTAACTAACAACTTGGATAACTTAAGAGGCTCAAGGTTCCCATGAAATAGGTAGTCGTAGAATGTTCCTTGCTAGGACTCACCCTCCTGGATTATTATTATTGTTATTCATATATAAACTAGATGCAAAAAGTTCAAAGAAGATCAGATTACCTGAAAATAGTCAATATTTAAATTCTTATATATCTGCTGGATAAAATAACTCACTACGTTTATATGCTTCTCACTATCACTGAACAACGCACTGGCCAAGGCATGTCAGATAGTTTGTAACTCGGCACCATTGAGGCAAGCAAATCTTTGTTGAATTTACACTGCGCCAAAGTGTGTGTCTTCGGAATCCGTGCGAATGTTCGTGAATCATGTTGTACATCGTATGGAATCGAATTGCACGCAACCAGAAACTTCCTGACAACTGTGGCAAGTTCATGAGGTTGGCAGTTCTACAAGGAGTAGATACAAAAGTGTCGTCACTGTCTACAGAGGTGACTGTCGTTTCCAAGACTAGATCTGGATGGGAATTTACCCTCAATGGTGGTGAATTTAGATTAATGTCACAAATTTGGAAACCAGATGTGTTTACAAGCTTAGCAATATCACCATGCTCATACGTATCATGCTCATACAGACTCAGTGTTAGTTTCTGGCTTGTATAAACAGCGCAGAGGGTTATCACGAAGGTGTAAGTTCGTTCTCGTAGATAGCGGAAAGATCAAGTGGCAATCTTGCATCCTGTGAATACAGGTTGGGTACGAGAATGTGCATGAGGCAGCACTCTCGTGATGTCTACAAAGGTCATATGGAGTTAAAGACTGACCCATTAATGGGCTTAAGCTGGTACATGACAAGCGATAAACAGAGAAGAAGGCCATGCGACATGAATCAGATCGTGTGCTTGTTGTAGTGGCAACATGTATGAGTCTCAATGACAAGATTTGGTGGTTGCTACACAACGGCAAATACAACAGAGGCCATAGCACATCGGATCCATGGATCCGAGCAGTTTGACCGAGTACGTTCATTACTTTATGCTCTTGTAACGTAAATTCTTTGGTATTCCGAGGAACGTCCTGGAGATGGATGTATATTAGAGGACACACATAACACAGCGTGCCTCGGCATGTTAGTCATGCACCTATTCAAGAACCTGCTCGGCCATGGACACTGGTAAATGTATATTAGCATTCAGAAGATACAGCCACAAAGGGTGAAACCACTTACCAGCACTTCCTGTGTTGTCAGGCTCAACGTAGGTCTTGCTGACCTTGCCATCCTCAACCTTGAGAGCGTATCGCTTGCCTCGCATACCACCAAAGACGGCGTATGCCTCGAAACCGAGGTCCAGGGCCTTGGTGAACTCACCAGTGGGGTCACCGAGGAATCGGATCTTGTGTGTATTAGAAGAAGCACGTATCGAGCCTCTGACGAGGCAATTTAGATATACATCATGGGTGTTGACTCACTCCAGTCTGCTTTGCGGGGTCAAGCTGGTCGCTCCAGGCCTTCATACTATGTGAAGAGTTAGATTCGTGAGGGACTAACTTTGGCATATGAGAATAAGAAGAGGGGAATAGAACTTACACAAAGGGGTCGTTGACAGAGACAACAAAGACCTGTCCGGCCTGCTTGAGCTTGGGGTGGTTGATGTATGAGGGGATATGCTTGCTGGAGCACGTGCCGGAGAAGGCGGCGGGGACACCGATGATGTATCCATTGGATGTCTTGAACTCTTCGGCGAGATTGACTTTGTTGCCCGGGGAGTCTTCGAGGAGGACGTCGGTGTTGGGGATCTCTTGGCCAACGCGGACGGAGGCACGAGGGGTCGAGTGAAAGCCGCGGGCAGCGACGGAGATAGAGGAGGAGGGCCTGGCGAAGGCGGCCCGACGGAGAGGAGCTCGGAAAGACATGGTTAGAGGCGGATTGAGGCGATTCGTGAGGTATATTGTACGGGTTGAGTATGCGCAAATCAACAATTGCTGTAGTTTGATGTTCGGAGTGGAGGCGATGGAGCTTTCAAAGCTCTCTGGAGCTTAGCTACTTAGCTAGGTAGCTAGGTACTAAATAGGCCTAATGACATCAGATTCAGCTCCACACAGCGAGTGGTACTCTGTGCGAAGCTTGGCTTTGGCTAACAAACTCCAGGACTCACCAAATGTGTTGTCGTGAATGTGAGAATTAGTTTGTCGTGTACGTTGTAGAAGGGAGTGGAAGTGAACCCGTTTGTATTCCTCTTAGATTGAGTTTGTTACTTTTGATATCAACAAACTTAATATTTGGTCGTACCTAGAACTGTTTACACGCAGATAAATATTTTAAATCCATTTCCTCTTTTATTCACCAACAAGCTGAGGAGCCGACACAATCAGCAGTAAAACATGTTGAATGCTAGACAAACAGAGTCTGCCTCGACACGATACTAGGCAGATGCGTTGAAGTGTCTGCCGATGCCGGCGGCACTAAAGCAATGGCCTTTATGTGAGCTACCACTCCTTTGATACCGCACGATTGACCCTCACTAAACAGATTCACTATCGATGCAGAGATGCAACTTAAGCATAGGAGATAAAATCCCCTTCCAGAATGATCCCTGTCTCCAAGCGTCCTTTCCTCTTCCAGGCTGAGTATGCCCTCGCACACTGGATAGCCAGCCGCCAATATTGTAAGCTCATAAGGTTACTACATCTACAAATAAATGGAACACAAGCTCATAAACTTATAGGTAATTCGTCTTAATCATCGATAACGAACCGAGTCGCCAGATATACTTCCTCAGGAACAGCGATCATGGACATTGCTAGTCTCATAGAATACTCAACTTGGACCCTCCAACGTCCTTTGGCACAGGGAAGCGACCAATGCCATAACACCAATAACGAGCCGAACGAAGCAAATAATACTTCGGCGTCAATAGTTCAGACCTTGAAATACACATTGCCTACTTGGTACCGACATTCCCTCGCGGTTCATGTCGTTGACTTCAACATCAACCACAACCACGAAAGAGATAGAGGAAACATACAAAGTGGTATATTCATCCGAACGCACAAGTCCAGAATGAACGGCCGCCTTTTCATGCCCATTCAGAACCCAGAGTCAGGTCAATATACGCTTGTGAACCAGGAACAGGACAACCTGGACCATCACCCGGATCTTGGCTCGGAGTGTGCGATCGGCCTCATCTACAAGAAGGACTATGAAACGTCCTTCAATCAATTACTGCATCTTGTCCCTCTGCCGCAAGACGGAAACCGCAATGATCCAGTTCCGTACGGATATAGAAACGGCGACAACCAGGATCTACCCCCTAAGGACTCGGCCGGCTAGGTAACAGCCGTTATCCAATTGTTGGGAACACATCATCTGTTGATAGAGGAGGAGCCGGACGACTGGTATATTGACGAGACGGGAGTTTTCCAGGAACGTGGGCGGGATCAAACTGTAGTTCAGGATACCATCTACTGTGGGATCTCTACCATAGTGAAACGCAAGTCAGACAACTGAGTTTCTCCATGGCTATATCACGAGTACTAAAACTGTGATATAAGCAGATAAGTACTGGCGATACACGTAGACAATAAACCATAGGACGTCACGAACCCACTACGTAACGGAATTGAAGTTGTAGGGCATGCTTTGAGATCTGGAAACGCTTGGTTTGACGGCGCAATGTGCGACTTGCTATCAGTCGTTCGGTATATTTGACGATGCACTAACAATATCTGTAAAGAGAAATAGAGCAGTAATTGTTGCAGAATTCTCCCAGAATGTCAAAGTATCCAATATTCAATTGATGTGGGTGTTCCTCGAAGTTTAATGATCGAAAGATGCGGCCTCTCACACAATACAAAAGCAATACCTGCTATGCAACTCACTTATTCTTCCTTTAACACAAAGACACACTTCTTGGACCCCTTGAGCACAAAAAGACCAAGCATTGTCAGTCAATTTGCCCAGCTTATCCTCTGTCACGTCAGCTCAACTTCAAGGCCCAGAAGAAGGTCATCCAATGTTCAATATACTGGCCACACATACCACCAAGGCGAACAGTCCATATACTCCTGAATACCATCCATGCCATGGTCACATACCAGACTCACATAATCACTACCGTTTCAAGAGGCTTAGCATGATAGCGTGGTGTTTTTAATAGTTCATCACATATACATCATGGTACATATCACCAGCATTGATCGAACTGCCCTTGTCAGACACAAGGATAAGACAAGCATAATGCGATAAACATACTTCGAGACAGCCGTCAAAGCCGATGCTGAAGGTCGAGCAATCTGATACCGGAACCAACCGAGCCTGGGTATGGGTTGTTACATAAACGTGACATGAGCTGCACTCGCATGTATGCAATGACGCATGTATTTTGACACGCAATGGAGACAAACTAGGCTCGTCCCGTGAGCAAAGTGGTCTTCGTTTCAGAATTGACCAAGGATTCGATCGGCCGACGACGTATGGAACCCTGTCTGGTAGGGGAAACACTGGCAGAATCACATCATCTGTGCTTTGTTCGATCACGTCAAGAAGCAAAAAACAGATCTCTCCTTGCGTATTCGGATTGTCTTCGGTCGTCGGCTACATGGTTTCATTCTTACAGTAAGTGGAGTTGACATGTAAAATGATAGCATCGATGAGTCTGTGCCGCATGCCAGGCACAATTCTCCCATAGGCTGATATAAGAGCTTATGACCTGAAGCCAAGTCAGCTTACTGTTCTTGTGCATGCAGGGGCACAAACACGAGATCAAGGTGTCATCGCCGTCAGTTAGAAGCACGCAGGAAACAAGTCCTCTGGATTCAGGTGGGACAGTTCGTGTCATAACTGGACATGAACGAGGATGATAATGATCTGAGGTTAGAAGTGACAAGTTCAAAGGCGGACAAAGCTACAGACGCCGATAAGCAAGGAGTGATTGTGCAAGTGGACACTATTGGAGGATACGAACGTTGGCTGGGTCTTGAACGTTGGTTCCAATTCCCCGGCTCAACCTGGCGATGCATGCTGATGTGCATCTACTAGCTCCATGCACTTTATCACCCGCTTTGACGCTTGCTTGCTTTTTCCTGGAGGCTTGGGACCCGACAGACTGAACTGTGAGTTGAAGATGTAATGCGTCAGGCTCTAAACTATATACTAATGCACGCGTGACACAAAATCTAAGGCTGTTGAAGGATTCAAGTCTGGCATTTCATTTCTGTTGGATGTACCTAGGATAACTCGTGATTGGTAGAAGCACTACCCCAAGATCCAAGCCATCAACAGCAGGATCAAGGGTCTGGCGTTGTCTAGATCTTTTATTAGCTTAGCCACTCGCGGGAAACAATGCTTTCTCGAGAGCAAAAGACATTGCCGTTGATGCAAGACTTGTGGCCTGCGTTGTATTGATGATCACAATGTGGAGAGAAAGCCTTTCGCTTCGTGAGAATGACTTGTCATGGTCGGTTATCCAACATGAATATTGACATACATACATACATCCCATGCGAGCCTTAGTTTCCACTTTTCGAGAATAGAGCCACGGAGGTATATGAGAAGGACGTGACATTGACGATCGTGGCATGGGCTTGTGATTTGAAACCGTATAATCCAAACCGCCAAGCATGAGCCTCGCATTCGCCAAAGCAAAAAGAAAAGAAAAGCAAGGAAAAAATAGAACTCGATCGCCTTGTGACAAGGGGGCTCATGTGCTGTGATAATGCCCAAGATGGCGATCTTCAAAACTCTGCAGCCGTTTGTCGTTGCATCGTGTTTCTTTGCCGGCGATCGACATTGATGAAGTTAGGCCAAACAACAATTGCAGCCCGCAGCACTTTTACTTTCTACAGGGAAGCCAACAACCAGGTCATTGTCCGTAAGTACCTTTGGACTCGATGTACTTTGCGAATTGAACAGGGGAATGTACATGGCAGACAGGGGGACCTGGAAAGAGAGGGAATAAAGGCACAGCACGCCAGAGACATGGGTTTTGGGGCTGGTTATTAGTGAAGAAAGGTACTAATTTAGATAGAAGGAAAGAAAGAGACAATGTGATGCGAGACATGCCGCGCTTGGAATGCGACGATATGATGTGTGCTGATAATTGAGGTTAATAAGACAACTGGAAGTTGATAATTGGACCAATAGAAACAGAAACAGACCAAGAACCCTTATTGTTGACGCACGGAGAGATCTTCAATCTCTTTTTTCTTTTTTCTTTTTTTCTATAAAATAAAAATTGGGGTTACATGCTGCTACTGCTATTATTGGGTCTTCACTGGAGCTGATGTGATTCTCATCATTTCACCATCAAAGTCAAGTCACTTTTCTCTCGCTAAAGAGGATTATGACCTCATACAGTCAAGTCACACGGGCGGACCTCCGCAGTATGGACTCTATTATAAGCTGCCTCATGATGGGTACCGGGGGCTTGGAAGACTTGACAGTTTGATGAAGCCATCACAGATAACTCGCTCTTGATATTGCAAGAACAAGCCCAAACATACCTGAGCATATCTACCACAGAGAACAATTACAGAGGAGAAACACACATCATAGGACCCCCTCCATCATAGACTTGGAGGGAATCCACAGCGACCCGTCAGTGGATGCATAAGCAGGTGCAGGCACTTTACTAGAGCCTGAGCCCTGTGCCCTGTCTCTATGTCTAGCCCGAAACGGGCCAAGGTCTAATCTACCCCTGGCTTGGCGCGCAAGGATGAATGACTGACGCCCCCCTCCCCCTCTGGCCCCTCTGGTCCCTCTGGCGTCTTGTCTTGTCTTGTCTTGTCTCTTCTCTTCTCGCTTCGCTCTTCTTCGACAACCGCTAGTTGATACTACGTATTGCAACAAAACAAAACTTATCCAGGCACGAGGACTGATTTAATCTTTAGGCTCTTGTCTGTCCAGTGAACAGAGACCGCACCTGGGGTGATCGCCAACCCCCTCCTTGTCTTGTCTTCTCTCAGTTTAGTTTTGAATATAAAGCTCTGTGCTTGTGTGCTTCAACCTCTCAGCTTGGATACCAATAAGGCCACAGCTTTCTTTTCATAAGTGCTGTTAATTAACTTAGCGCTGCTGTGTCGAGGTCGGACCCTTCAGTTGACCAAGTTCCAAAACAACGGGAGTTTACCCAGAGTTTTGTTCTTTGGCTGGTCATGCTTGAGGAAAATCCCTAACATGGACCAGGGACCCAACTAGCATTGCACACACACACACACACAAGACCAAACTCGTCAAGGACCATCATATCAAAACTATACGGGACTGGTTGATACATAGATCATCGCCACTGATCAGCCATAATAAGTCTAAATGATTGTGGCGGTCTGGCGACGACAGGATGATCAATTCCAATCATAGCCCAGAACATGCTGGGAAGTTTGGGTTCAAGTTCAAACGAGATAGACGATTTGTTAGTAGTCTGTACCACCACAAACTGGGCTACCGTCTGTCAAAGAAACCCCGCCAACGCCCGCCTTTGCGACGCCTTCGTTCCACACAGATTCAAAAGGCGACTGGACTGATTTCCTGCTCCGGATCTTTGCTATAACTGTCGTAATTCTATGGCACGTGCAGAGTCAGAGTAATGTCCGTCAAAGCTGGCATCAAAACGGGGACAAGGTAAATTAAACGAAAGAGTTCTTTGTTGCTCATCTGCAGCGTTCCAACGGTCTCGTTAACCGGCCGTTGAGGTATTCTATACCTTGCAATATTCCGTATCATCACCAACGGCGATGGCAGGTTGTTGCTGATCCGTCATGGGCCCCTGTCGGTTCCCGCTACGATGCCAGAGCCCGCTCTAAAAACGATCATGTTTTCACATCCACTCTGTTTTTTGTCACTGTCTCTATATGTCTTCTGCTGGGTGCCCCCTGATCCCAGCCTGTCTATGGAACCCTTCAGGACTTGAGTTCTGTTCTGCCTGTCCCCTTATCTTCCCTTTCTGTACGCATGTCTGGAAACAGCCAGAATTGTAATAACAAGGGTACATATTTGTTGATGGCTGCTGCGGGTGGTTGTGATAATATCATATTTCTGTTAAACACCAACAACGCCTTGGCTCCAAGGCCATCTCCAAAGTAATTATCCAATGACAATCTAGACTCACTATCAACAAGAGTTCATTTGGCCGACTTTTTAGCTCCAAGGCTTCTGCATCTGTAGTATGTCAGATACTTAGACTAAACACCAGCCACGTTGCCGAGGTACCTCGTAGATATTCTGACGAACATACTACGTACTATCAACTCTAACCATCATTTATAAACGACCTCTTACAGGGTATCATCCATCGCAGCTGTCCTCTCAGCTAATAAGGGTCAGTACCAACCTGTGCTGTACCTGCCTAAGATAGTACTGCCTCTGTAGCTTCCCCCTTCCTGACCCTTATTTTGTTCATTATCTGTGCCTGCTATTCACATAAGACTTGACCCCTGATCTTGCCTTTTTGTAATTGATACCCCGAGGTAGGAGGCAGGTACCTCCTTCCACCCACTGAAAAGCCACTGGACACGTTATTTGTCACGTTTCTTGATAACCTCTTCCTTCCGCTTCCAACGCCTTGTTCAACGGCGATCGTTGTTCATCAATCAATTAATCAATCTACTTAACTCAGCACCTTGCGATTCAGATACAGCAACCATATTTACATCCACCATCGCTTGTTTCGCGTTTGCTACTATTCTGTTCCTCCTCCTATCTTTTTTTTCTCTCTCCCCACACACACACACTAGACACACAAGAAGCCCAAGCCTAAAACCCACAACGCACGTCCGTCCCTGCAGCTTCCAACGCCAACGATCCACCGACCGTCCCACGCGCCGTCTCTCCCTCCTGAAGTCCGCGTCTCAGCCGTGCATAAATCTGCCCGACGATACAGATTACACCCTTGTCTGGTACCTTGCAGTCCAATACCTGAACCACCCCAGGACAAGTACCTCCTTAGTCCAGGTACTTGGTCTGTTCGTTGTTGTGTCGCCTGTACCTGTACAATTCTATCACCGGCCCCCCTTCCCCTTCCAAACATCTGCCTGTCTGCCACCATTATCACTACCACTACCACCGCTACCACCTCCACTTTCGTTATCACCATCGATCAATCCGTTGTCTTTTTGTCCTCCATTTTGCGCTTCTTTCTTGCTTGATAGTATTATCCTTCGCTCCTCGTGAGATCGAGGTTTTTACCCCCAGGACTTTGCTTCGCGACGTACCGTCGCCCCCATCGATTTGCTCTCATTGCTTCCATTTTCGATCGTCGCTTGTGTTCTCTCCTCTTTTGTCTTCCGATCGACCGTACCCTAATTGCGCGCCCAAACCGCTATTCGCATCTCATCACCGCTGACGAACCCGACCGACTTGTCGCAAGATCGATTTTTGTTCGTCTTTTTGTTCGTATTGCTGTTGTCCACCAACACACAGGCATCGCTGTCTATACGCCTGGTTACCCGCCATCACTCGACGACTTGTTTCATTACCACCAACGGATTCTGTCTCGACTCACAGTATAGACTGGCACGCCTTCGATTATCCGGGGCAGCTGTGTCACCTCGGCTTAGTACGACTGTGATAACGAAGCTCTGTTTGGGTTTCAAGAGGCATATGAGCCTAAACCTCTGTCCTCCCAGGTTGTAGCAGACACACTATGTCAGTCATGTTACAAACACCATCTCGAGCTTCTACCGCCTCCTCCTCTTCCTTCCAGCCTATATCTCGTCAGAACACCATGTCTTCCTATGATGGTTCGCGCTCTGCGCGCCAGTCGAAGCGCTATTCCATGTCGGCATTGTATATGTCGATTTCTGCCAACGAAGGAGACCTTCAAATCGAAGATGAACTTGCCAAAGGTAGGTGCCGGTCATTTTGTATGGTGAGAAGCTCAGCCATTGACTCCCTCTATAGCTCAAAAGGCCTTGCGTGACCTCAAATCGAAAATTTCATCCCAGTCTAAGAAGAACTTCGTCCTGGAGAAGGATGTTCGATACCTGGACTCCCGAATCGCATTGCTTATCCAGAACCGTATGGCTTTGGAAGAGGTACGCTTAATTTGGCAATTAGTTGAACCAATTCTCACAAGTACTAGCAAAACGAAGTCGCCAGCCATCTTGAAGATGCCCTTGAAATGCAGCAGGGTGGTTTCCCAAACGACGATAAGACGCAAAAATACGGAAACCTTCTGTTCCTTCTGCAGTCTGAGCCCAGGCACATTGCTCATCTTTGCCGATTGGTTTCCATGTCCGAGATTGACTCTTTGCTCCAGACAGTCATGTTCACCATCTACGGAAATCAATACGAGAGTCGTGAAGAACACCTTCTCCTCACTATGTTTCAGGTATGTCTATTCGCCATCATACATCGAGCTATTGGATTCTTACAGAAACTTAGTCCGTTTTGACATATCAATTCGACAATACTCCCGACTACTCTTCCTTGCTTCGCGCCAACACACCCGTTTCCCGAATGATGACAACATACACTCGAAGAGGACCTGGTCAGAGTTTCCTCAAGTCGGTACTTGCTGATAGAATCAATGGCTTGATCGAATTGAAGGATCTTGATCTCGAAATCAACCCGCTCAAAGTTTACGAGCGAATGATCGAACAGATTGAGGAGGATACCGGCCAACTCCCCCCTCATCTCCCCAAGGGAATTACGGGCGAGCAGGCTGCTGAGAACCCTCAGGTTCAGGCCATCATCGAGCCCCGCCTGACTATGTTGACCGAGATTGCTAACGGCTTCTTGACCACCATTATCGAGGGACTCGAGGAAGCGCCTTACGGTATCCGCTGGATTTGCAAGCAGATTAGGAGCTTGACCAAACGCAAGTATCCTGACGCTAATGACCAGGTCATCTGTACTCTAATCGGCGGATTCTTCTTCCTGCGCTTTATCAACCCTGCAATCGTCACTCCCAAATCGTACATGCTCATCGATGGGACCCCAGCCGAGCGACCACGACGAACTCTGACCTATATCGCCAAGATGCTTCAGAACCTTGCGAACAAGCCATCATACGCCAAGGAGCCGTACATGGCTAAGCTCCAGCCGTTCATTCACCAGAACAAGGACAGGATCAACAAATTCATGATTGACCTCTGTGAGGTACAGGATTTCTATGAGAGTCTCGAAATGGACAACTACGTCGCTCTTTCGAAGAAAGACCTCGAGCTTGAGATCACTCTCAACGAAGTTTACGCCATGCACTCGTTGATTGACAAGCACCATGCGGAGCTGTGGAAGGATGACAATTCGCATCTTGCCATCATCATGTCGGAACTGGGGTCCTCACCTCCCCAGCTACCACGCAAAGAGAACAGGGTCATCAACTTGCCCTTGTTCAGCCGATGGGAATCAGCCATCGGTGATCTCACAGCAGCTTTGGATATCACTCAAGAGGAAGTGTATTTTATGGAAGCCAAGTCGATTTTCGTCCAAGTCATGCGATCAATTCCATCAACAAGCGGCGTAGCCAGGCGCCCGCTGCGACTGGAACGTATTGCTGATGCTGCAGCCACAAACCGCAGTGATGCAGTGATGGTGCGCAAGGGTATTCGTGCCATGGAGCTGCTTTCTCAGCTTCAGGAAATGCATGTTATCGACAAGGCCGACCAATTCAGTCTCCTCCGCGATGAAGTTGAGCAAGAACTCCAGCATCTTGGCTCCCTCAAGGAAGGTGTGATCACTGAAACCCAGAAGTTGCAGGAGGTCTATAAGACCATCCGCGACCACAACGTGTATCTCAACGGACAGCTTGAGACTTACAAGAGCTACCTGCACAACGTTCGATCGCAAAGCGAGGGTACTAAGAGAAAGCAGCAGAAGCAGCAAGTTCTTGGTCCATACAAGTTCACCCATCAGCAGCTCGAGAAGGAGGGTGTCATTCAGAAGAGTAATGTTCCCGATAACAGACGGGCCAACATCTACTTCAACTTCACTAGTCCACTGCCGGGAACCTTTGTTATCTCATTGCACTACAAGGGTAAGTTCTACAGAATCCAGTCATGCATGATAATACTAACCCGAGACAGGTCGCAACAGAGGCTTACTTGAGTTGGACCTCAAGCTGGATGATTTGCTCGAAATGCAAAAAGATAACCAGGATGATCTTGATCTCGAATACGTCCAGTTCAACGTACCAAAGGTGTTGGCATTGTTGAATAAGCGCTTCGCTCGCAAGAAGGGCTGGTAAATGATCTATAACGACACCACGACTCTCGACCACAAAAACATCTCGACATATATTGATCTATGTACTACGACCACATCAGACGGAAGGGCTTGGCGTTATGGATACTGATACCACGGAATTTTCTGCTCTCTTGACCCTGGGCCACATAGCTATTTGGAGGGCTTGTCACCATGGTTTTCTTTGTTTGCTTTCCTTTGTCAGAGTTTTTTGTTGGGCATAAATGTTTTACTCCATATCATGTATTGTGTCGGTGGGGGTGTAAGACAGGGCAGGGAGGATTACTCTTTTATATACCGTTTGCTTGTTTCTTGAATAGCGGTATTCTGCTTCGGCTGGTCCGCGGTGGGAGCTTGTATATGGCGCCTCGATTATGTGTGCATGCCGATAGTTTGTTTAAGAGATGGATCGAACCCAGTAGGGGGGTATGGGGAATGACTGGGGGATGACATACTGGGGCTTAAGAGGCCTCGAGAACCCTGATAATGAACGAAGGACGTCAATGTTTATAGCATGAAGTTGAAAGTTATTTTGTTATGTCTATTAATTGCGTCACGATCTGGTTGTATAAGTTGATAGAATGAAATTTATTATATCTTTATTAGGGATATTAGGAAAGTTGATACTTACAGTCGGGAATTATGAACCGAGGGACGGAGCTGGGGATTGTGGAGACAGTTTGGGGAAGAGGGGCCGCATGAGCTGCAGAGGCTAGGAGCTAGTTACCGTATCCCCCAGATATGAACCTCGGCATCTCATATTGCAACCTTGGACTGAATGTTGACTTTCTTACGGAGTAGTAGTTTACATCCTTTTTTCCTCCTTTTCATTTGCGATACCATATAAAGAAGTTTTCATTTAACGCGACACGTTCATCTTCATTCGAAGCAAACGCGTAATACGGTCATCCCTAGATACCATCTGCTTTCACCTCGCTTTGCTTCATTCTCATGGCTGGCAGGATTCGACAGCCCGTCGATGAGGCGGCGCTTCAGAAGTTCATCTCTGAAAATGTACCTGACATTAAAACACCAATTGAACTCAAACAAGTGAGTACTAAGTTTATCACTATGTATTGTACTGCATCTGATATCAGACTAGTTTGGCTTTGGTCAGTCCAACCCAACATATCAAATCACCGCTTCCGATGGCCAGCGTTTCGTAATGCGAAAGAAGCCACCTGGAAAGCTCCTCTCCAAGACAGCCCACAAAGTTGAGCGCGAGTACCGCATTATGCATGCTCTTGAAAACGCTGATGTCGCTGTCCCCAAGACGTACTGCTTATGCGAGGATGACTCTGTAATCGGAACACCATTTTACATAATGGAGTTTCTCGATGGCCGTATTTTTGAGGACTTCACGATGCCTGGTGTAGAGCCTGCCGAGCGTGAGGCCATGTGGCGCGATGCTGTGTTAACACTGGCTCGGTTCCATGCAGTTGATTACAAAAAGGTTGGGCTGGAAAAGTTTGGTAAACCTTCGGGGTTTTACCCTCGACAGATCAATACTTGGGTGACGATTTGTGGAAGCCAGGAAAAGGCTGTCGATATCGAGACCAAGGAGCCAGTGGGTAAATTGCCATACTTTGAAGAGACTGTGCGTTTCTTTAAGAATGAGCGACTCCAGCCTAAGGACCGGGCAACGCTTGTACATGGCGATTACAAGATTGATAACCTGGTGTTTCACAAGACGGAGCCGAGAGTGATTGGAATATTGGAGTATGTTTTGTCATCTTTTGTTCTACCTACCGCAAGACTGGCGATACTAATGATTACAGTTGGGAAATGTCTACCATCGGTCATCCCCTCTCCGATATCTGCAATTTCCTCACCAACTTCTACTCGGCCAAGTCCCCCGGCGCAACTCCTTACGATGCATCTGGATTTCTCCCCGGCAAAACTGCCGGTCTTCCACAGCCGGAGAAGATCCTGGAGTGGTACGCAGAGGAAAGTGGCTACGACGCTCGGCCGGAGGTGCCGTGGGGCATGTCGTTTAGCATCTGGAAGCTGGCGGGTGTGTGTCAGGGCATTGCAGCGCGTTATGCGCTTAGGCAAGCGAGCAGCGAAAAGGCGAGACAGCATGCGGAGACGAGGGGATCTTTGGCTGAGTTTGCCTGGGCATTGGCTAAAGAAGCTGGTGCCGATGAGACTGTGACCAAGTTGTAGGATATTTATTGTATCGTGGCATAATGTACGGTTTTCTTTGATGCTTCGTGTGTTTGTCTTGAGTAAATGGTTGTGTCACTCTACAACTATAGGTTACAAGATCATCGGTTGGTACTATATATATATATATATATATAATATATGGAGTGGTGGTTGGTGTTTTGAGGTGCAACAACCCAGGATTCAAATCTGAAACATGCCGGGAGTTGAGAGCTTATGACGTTAGACTTTTGCGATAACATATTTCCCCCTTGAAAACAAAATCTTTGTTACTTTTTGCAGATTGGTCAATTAAAACTGTATCTCGTCTTCACCGCCAAGTAGACCCTTATACATGCCCCATAGCGCGAATCTTTTGAGGGTCGTTTTACAGCACATCAATCAAGCTTATCGCTCGCTAATGCCAAAAAGGGCCAAAACTTGATTTAACTGTAACTTGACTAAAACCCCCTCGACAACGCGACATCCCATCAATACAATTGAGGGTCCTAGTCCTATTTACTCGACCTACTACTCCTTTGACCTTAACCTAGACATTACATTATATTGACTTGACTACTTACTCATTGGACTTTTTCAATTCATGGCAGCCAATACTCGCCGGCGCATCACGTTGCCGGACCCCTCAGCGGATGAACGTCGTCCTTTACTGAGTAGGCTCAGTACTGGCGGCGGCCCAGAGAACCGCGAGGCCCTGTATAGCTGCATGACAGACCCCCATAGCCATTTGCCCGTGTATACCAACATTCACCGTATCCGTCGCGATATCATCAGCGTCGTTGAGGATTATCTGAGCCTCGCCCAGCTGCAGGACCTGAGAATTAATGTGACAGTCGTGCGGCCGCTGGTTGATAAGTTCTTTGGCCTCAACGACATTTCTATCAGTAAGAAGAACAGTGAAGAAGATGGATTGTCAATACCCTTTACTGACTGACCACTTCTCATAGTCTACTGCTTGCTGGTCAACCGTGCACAGTTTCTGGACGAGCAGTCTCACTTGAGCAATCGTAACAATGTTAACTTCACTCGTGCCACTCTTTGTGAGCTGATTGCTACGCGCATTCTACGACGCTTTGGTGAAATGCACGATGACGGTCACGATGGTCTCCTCTTACTCGCTCATATCCTCGTTGCAGGCTTCGAGCCCTTCCAGAATGCTCCTGAAGAGATTCGGGACGAGGCAGAAAGGACGACTTCCTGGGTTGATTATAAGACACTGCCTTCTCTAGAGATTGCTATCGTTACAGAGAGCAAGCACTTTCTCAGCTCGGCGACTTGTGAAAAAGTCGTCAACGCAATCTACGAAGGTCGAATTGTTTATACTCCCTCGACGTTCTGGGACATCATCCCTGATCATTACAAGCTGAAGCCTATCTCTATCTACGACCCTCGCGACTCACCCCTCCTCAACCAGTACCGTCTGATCGTCCCTCGTACCAGAAATGTTCTCGAATCCATTCAATTTGCTACGTTGCTCGCCCTCTATGTTGCGGTTATGGTTCT
This sequence comes from Fusarium poae, assembly GCF_019609905.1. Lineage (NCBI taxonomy): Eukaryota > Fungi > Ascomycota > Sordariomycetes > Hypocreales > Nectriaceae > Fusarium > Fusarium poae. Next base: position 1,074,693 of record NC_058399.1, read on the forward strand.
TAGAAGGAAGAACCGCTATGGACCAACTGAAGCTGCGTTTTCAATCTTTGCTTTTGGATGGGGATTAGATCAGTTTGCTACCATTTTGGCACACGGATGGTATGTCATGACTATGTCTCTGGCCTTTCATCATTACTGACACATATTAATAGGAATGTGTACACCCAGAACCTTTGGTCATTCCTCGATGTAACCTTTATCTTTATTTACTGGGGATATCTGATCCTGCGGTTCCTGGGTTGGAAACTGGGCGATACCAACTTGGACGAGCAAGCATTTGATGTGCTTGCACTCGCAGCTCCCGTATTAGTTCCGCGTCTGGCGTTTAACTTGCTCAGAGACAATTTGGTGTTTTTGTCTCTCAGGTCAATGATGGCAGACTTTTTCTTCCTCACGGCTCTCTCCGCCTGGTGCTTCTTGGGATTCTTGCTTTCTCTACTCTGGCTTGGCGAGGGAGCACACCCTCTTCTGTATGTTTCGTCGTGTCGCTCATTGTGTAACGTGATACTGACGCGTACTAGGACAATATCGAAATGGATGATATACATCTGGTTTGGATTAGATGGCACAGGTATCCAACGATCGGTAAGTAACTGTTGTCCCTTTGCTATGTTGCTTGCTAATTGGCCTCTCCCAGACCGAGTTTCACTGGTTACTGGGACCCAGTGTCATGGTTGCGTTTGCTTTCCTCGGAAACACTCTCTTCCTTACCATTCTGGTCTCCATGTTATCCAACACCTTTAGTAACATTTCGACAAACGCTATACAAGAGATCAGTTTCCGACGAGCTGTGCTCACTCTTGAAGGCGTCAAAGCTGACGCTGTCTTTGCATACCAACCCCCCTTCAACATCATTGCCGTCTTCTTATTCATCCCTCTCAAATTTGTTGTAAGCCCGCGCTGGTTCCACAAGATTCACGTTGCGGCCGTCAAGATCTTGAATCTGCCCCTGCTTCTCATCATCGCTGTTGCTGAGCGTCGCCTACTCTGGCCTGCCCGAATAATTGAGGATCCTAACGAGATCAAAGCTCCACTGCCGACCAAGAGCCAGTTCTGGAAGAAATGGCGACTGACGGTCCATCGAGATTTACGTGCTGTGTTTCAAGTCCCGCCACCTGACGCAGTACACGACGATATTGCTGTCGACGATGACCTCACTCACCATCTCATCCGTCGCCAGTTCACACGCGGAGCTACAAACGAGATAGAGCCGCGAAACCCGGAGCCTCATGCCCGTCCTGACCCTGGAGGCCGACGACCATCTAGACGAGACTCTATGTTTCCAGGTATTCCGGCACAGAAGCTGCGTGGATCTTTCTCCGAAAATGATATGTTCGAGGGGACATCAGATAGATTGGCGAAAATGGAAAAGTCAATAAGGCGTATGGAGGCTATGCTGTCGCGCCTGGTACCATCTGTCGAAGATGCCATCAGTGACTCGGAGCTGGAGGAGAGCGGCACATTGGGAGGGGAGAACACGGCAGAGTCCTCATTTAGAAGATCAGAAGACCAAACATCATGGGGAATTATGCAAGTCTAGGCTTGGTTGCATTTTAGGAATAAGTTTGCAATGAGTACCGGATAACTACCTAGGTAGCTTCTGTTTTATTTGCTTGGTATTGTTCTGGCACTGATTCAGTGGCACTGCCAGAAGCAAACTTCCTTTACACCACCAAGTAGCGGACTCTTCCTGAAAATACTAAAAGCATTTGCGTTTTGCTCCTACACCCAAATCTTTAAAAGCCCTTCTCTCTTGATACTCGACATTACCCAGCCTGAACCTCCAGCATGTGTACAGTCACATACTTCAAGCATAAAAAATGCAAGCACACCTGGGTTGTCCTCACAGAACCCTGTATGCCTTACATAGGCCTCAACACCTGCCCGACCTTTTGCGACGGCACAGCTAAAGATCCGCCCAAGTTTTACAACACAAAGAGTCAGCCTTGTCCGCGATGTCAACTACACGGCGTGTACGATCGCAACTTGGTTCGGATGGTGGAGGCTATGGGATGCGGAATCAAATGGGGAGTTGGACCAGGAAGAGATGATTGGGGTTGTGAAATGAAGTGTGTGATTCAATAAGGGACTGTGGTAATGAATGGGCTTTGTTAAGGGAATCGACAAAGTTGTTGGTTTAAGTGGTTTCATCAATCAAGGTCGACATACGAGAGCAGCACCAATTATGGGCAGCAGGTCTCTCTACTGAACGCTATCCCATCTCAACTACCCATCATCTTTACTGATTCGTTACAAGCTCAAACGTCCTGTATTTTGATTCATATTTGGGTTCTGTTGCCATTGATTCTTTAGCCTCATATGCTTCACTCGATGTATCACGTGCCATGTCCACATAGAGCCATCACAAGTTTTCAAGCCATAATTCCATGAAGCCTCACCACAACCACATCATCCTTACTCATTGCACGCCGCAAATTATGCTTCCCACTCCGGATACTTCCCATGTCCCATATGAGCGGGTCTACGAACCAGCTGAAGACTCGTATCTCCTTTTAGACACACTCTCGTCTGCTTCCGAGACCGAGTATTTACAAAATGCCTTTCCAGATGCTACGCCTCTAGTGGTGGAGGTCGGTACAGGCTCAGGGGTTGTCCTCGCTTTTGTGCATGCGCATGCGCAGAAGCTCTTTGGAACACGCCAGGTCCTCACAGCCGGCATTGATATGAATGCGTTTGCATGCCGTGCGACTGTTGGGACAGTAGCAAAGGCAGAGTCTGACAATCCCGACTCTCACGCCTCGTACTTGGGCTCGTGTATGGGAGATCTCACAACCTCGTGGCGTGAGGGCACCATTGATGTTCTCATCTTCAACCCTCCATATGTGCCGACGCCTGAGATGCCTGCCAGGCCAGAAGAATTTATTGCAGACGACTTGGGAGTTACCGCAAAGACCTCCTTTGATGACGACTCATACCTCCTGGCTTTGTCGTACGCAGGCGGCGTGGACGGCATGGAGACAACAGACAGGCTGATTGAGGCACTGCCACGAACTCTGTCCCGTCGTGGCTGTGCTTATCTCCTTCTTTGCGCACAAAACAAGCCTGACCAAGTCAAGAGTCGGATCGAGGGATTCGGACCTGAATGGCGGGCTCAAACTGTTGGTACAAGTGGCAAGCAGGCCGGATGGGAGAAGCTGCAGATCGTGCGGATATGGCGAGACTATGTAAACGCTGCGGAATAAAAAGAAGGTGTATAAAAAAAGGGATGCTGCCATGACTTTGAGGCTTGTAAGAGCATGCATGTATTCAGATATCTTTCCATACCTACCAAAAGGCGATACCCACCCCAAGAGGTTTCAGATTCATACGGTTTTTATGGCTAAACAACCCGAACGCCAAGTTCCATTTAAAATGTGATATCGTCGCGATATCGTAGCCACTCCACGAATGATGCGCCTTTACGCATCCATCCTCCTTCTCACCTAGCCTCCTATCTCTTTCCATATAGTTCCATCTAAGGTCGTCCTCCGCGGCCACGACCACCACCGCCGCGTCCACGTCCCCTGGGACCACCTCTGCCTCGTCCTCCCCGGGCACCGCGGTCCGCTGCCTCCTTGCGGGCCTTGTTCTTGGGCTTGGGCGCGTCGTCGATGAGTAGTGTGTCGAGAGGTAGTGAATCGGGGAGGATAAAGTATCGGATTGTAGAACCTCGGATGTTCATGGTCTCGAGGGAAATGGGCTCCTGGCCCTTGATGGTCATCTTGACATTGCGGAGAGCCGTGTTCATCTGGGGGGAGACGGAGGAGATTGTGCCGTGGATGATGGTGCCTGAGAACAAGTTAGTGTGCTGCTGCATTCTTCCAAGCTTGAGAGAAGGGATATGAGCATTTCGTACCATTTTTCAACTCAATTGTCACCGTCTCGTTGGCGCATTTCATGAGGAATCTAGGAGAATCAAGTTAGTCCAAAAGCTCCAAGTTGAAAAAGAAGCTCGGCGTGCCGAGGTAGAGCGCAAAGCGTGGGAATAGTTCGTACCGAACGAGCTTCATCTTGGCGACTGAAGAGAAATTATGCGCTTTAGATTATTTGTGAAAGTTGGTGGTTGTGAAGTAGGAGTTTATTGAGCGCGTCGTCGTGAAATCGATTCGGCGTGAGGCTGAGAGGCTGGCTACCACGACCGCCTGAACTGTCGGTCGGAAAAATCGAGGTTCAGAGCTTCAGCAAAGGCACGTGATCTCCTAGTTAGTCAGGATGTCAACCTCAACCCAAAGTTTGGTGATGAGCCTCAAGATATTGAAACTGAATATAGCGAAAGAAAAATTAGCCGGAAGCTCATTGAACACAGAGTAAGAAAACCAAAGATGCGAGTTTGGCCAGTTGTCTATTCTTTACCATCATTCTTATACTGTGGTATCTCCATCTTTGGCTTCCAGAAAGTGACTAAAAAGTTGGCCACTCAGCTTGGGAACAAAAATGAACAACCGAAATGTCCGGTCTAAGCTGCATTAACTGACCCAATAATTTCGTCTCTCATGCTTCCTAGCGGCCAGCTTTCCTGACACCCTTGGGGGCCTGTAACTGCAGGTTGGCTGGGACGAGCCTCCACAATTGTTTTGATCGTGACCCATTGAGGCCAAGTTCACTTATCGATAACGAGACCCGCGGTTCATTCACCAAACCATGCCGGGGGGATCAAGCAACCATAAATTGCAGCCTCGCCAACTTGACTATGTCATCATTCATTGCTCGCCTCTTGTCTTCAGCCTGGGGATTCCTTCAACCCCCTTGTTCTTGACCGGAACCTCAGGGTTGGAATCCTTAGTTCTCTCTGGTGAACGTTCTTTTCATTTGTCCTTTTGCCATTCACTGCGCACCCCCCGCCTTGGAAGCTGCAACCTGTTTTACCCCACCATCTTGCGCCTGAGATCAATCGGAAGCTTAATAAAACCCTAGGTTTCCTTCCTTTTCGACGATTCCATTTTGTATGCTTTATGTAACCCAAAGGTCATAAGAAACTCAGTCAGTAAACAAGCTTATGGTATTCATACTTGGCCTTTAACTCACTTATTTCTGTTCTCAAAGCTTGGAGAACATCGCCATCGTCGACCAAGGTGACAACCACCGTCCGGTTGTACTCAAAGCAAACATGATTACAGGTCGCGGAGGAGCCGGCGCTCGAGGGCGGATTAGACCCCCTCGTCGCATCGTACGTGTGAGTATGCCGCAGAGCGAGCAAGAGTTTCGCTCCCGCCGACCCATGATCGCAGACTAATAAATATGCATCTAGTCCACCGACGCTGGCGAAGGTTCCGACTTTGAGGCATGCTGGACAATGCTGAGGGAAGCACTTACGGATATCCACAAGAAGAACTGCAGCAAGCTATCTTTCGAAGAACTATACCGGGCAGCCTACAAAATAGTCCTCAAGAAAAAGGGCGAGGTCCTCTACGAGAAGGTGAAAGCCTTTGAGCAAGATTGGTTTGCTGAAAACGTTATCCCTGAAATCACAGCACTTGTCACCAAGAGCCTGATCAACATCGGAGGCACATCGGTCCACGAGAGGCGGCAGACTGGGGAAAGATTCCTCAAAGGTCTGCGCGACAAATGGGAGGACCACAACATGTCCATGAATATGACGGCGGACATACTCATGTACCTCGATCGTGGCTATACCCAGCTCGAAGCGCAACGAGTTCCCATTTTCGCCACCACCATTGCACTTTTCCGAGATAATATTCTTCGTTCATCCTTAGAAACCAATCACAAGGTCATCGATATCCTAATATCCGTTGTCCTCGACCAGATCAACATGGAGCGCGAAGGAGATATCATAGATCGAAATCTTATTCGAAGCTGCACACGAATGCTCAGCAGTCTCTACGAAACCGAAGACGAGAAGGAAAGCGACAAGCTATACACCACAGTCTTTGAGCCCCGTTTTCTTGACAACAGTAAAACCTATTATGCCACCGAATGCGAGAAGCTACTACGCGAATCTGACGCTGGGGCCTGGCTTCGACACACCCAAACAAGGCTGAATGAGGAGATCGATCGCTGCGGAACCACAATCGAATCGGAGACGCTGTCAAAAGTCACATCAACTATTGATCAAGAGCTGATTATCAAGCATCTGGGCGAATTTATAGCACTCGAAGGGAGCGGATTGAAGTGGATGATTGACAACGACAAGGTTGAGGAGCTTTCTATCCTCTACAGGCTAATCTCCAGAGTAGATTCCACAAAGGCGTCTTTGCGTGAAATTCTGCAGCGCCGTGTGGTTGAGCTTGGCTTGGAGATCGAAAAGGTCTTGAAGAATACTGACTTCTCAGCTGGCCAAGCCGATGGAGAAGATGGTGAAGGCGGCAAAGGAAAGACCTTGAACCCAGCTGCACAGCAGACTGCTGCTGCAATCAAATGGGTCGATGATGTTCTCCGTCTGAAGGACAAGTTTGATAATCTCTGGACTCGTTGCTTCCAAGACGACCTGATCATCCAAAGCGCCTTGACCAAGAGCTTTTCCGATTTCATCAACATGTTCAATCGGAGCTCTGAATACGTCTCCCTGTTTATTGACGATAACCTTAAAAGAGGTATCAAGGGCAAGACAGAAGCGGAGGTGGATGTTGTTCTTGAGAAGGCCATTGTCTTGATCCGGTACCTGCAAGACAGAGATCTGTTCCAAACATACTACCAGAGACATCTGGCTAGACGGCTACTTCACGGCAAGTCCGAAAGTCACGACGTCGAGAAGCAAATCATTTCTCGGATGAAGCAGGAGCTTGGACAGCAGTTTACCAGCAAGTTCGAAGGCATGTTCAGAGATCTGGTCACGTCTACGGAGCTCACTACTGGCTACCGTGATCATATTCGCAATGTTGGAGACGGTAGTAAGACTATCGACCTTAACATCAACGTTCTTACCACAAACTACTGGCCACCTGAGGTCATGGGGCGCACCGCACAAATTGGCGAGGGTTCTCGTGTTACTTGCACGTACCCACCTGATTTGCAACGACTACAGGCGAGCTTCGAGCAGTTCTATCTCAACGATCGTAATGGACGCAAGCTTACCTGGATTGGCACGACTGGTAGCTCTGATATCAAATGCACTTTCCCGGCCATCGCTGGGAAGTCTGGTCCTTTATCACGCGAGCGGAGATATGAGATCAACGTGCCAACATTTGGTATGGTGGTCATGCTTCTCTTCAATGACCTGGAAGATGACCAGTCCTTGACATTTGAGGAGATACAGGCCAAGACGAATATGTCGAGTCAGGATCTTATGAGGACGTTGACGGCTATTGCGGTGGCACCCAAGTCTCGTGTCCTGCTCAAGGATCCAGCCAATAAATTTGTGAAACCAGGCGACAAGTTTACTTTCAACGCATCCTTCCAGAGCAAGACTATCCGAATCAAAGCGCCCATCATTAATGCGGTGTCAAAGGTTGAAGACACGTCAGAGAGAAAGACTACTGAGGAAAAGAATAACCAAACGAGAGCTCACATTGTTGACGCAGCAATTGTGAGAATCATGAAGTATGCATCCCCTATACAGACTCTGCGGTCTCACATACTAACATTCCTAGATCTCGAAAGGAGCTTTCGCATTCTCAGCTCACAAGCGAAGTTCTCACCCAGCTATCGGGTCGTTTTAAACCTGAAATCTCGCTCATCAAGAAGCGTATCGAAGATCTCATCGCTAGAGAATACCTCGAGCGTCCCGATGAGGACGGTGCGCCTTCTTTGTACCGCTATGTTGCATAAAACATACAGATCATCAACTAATCGCATGAATCATGAAATAAAGGAATCGGCATTTCCCGGGTTTGCACGGCGTTGAGATTGCAGAACATTGTCATTTATCTGCAAAACATGGGGACACTACAGCAGTGTTGGAAAGGTACTCGGGAAAGGCATTTGAGGAGGAGTAGAATTATATATTTGCTATTGCTAGTCTCCGCGTTTGGTCTTATACCAGGAGATGAATTTGAACGCCCAAGACTACTTTCGACCTTTATAGCTATTGTACCCCGACTGATTCTATGCCCTGTGATATGGTGTTTCTTGCGATTTGCTAAAATAATAAGTATATTTACTGAACTCAAAATTATCTCTCAAGATTAGGAAAATTGGCCGTTGCAAACAAGAGAGGAAATTAGTAGGTCAGGATGCTACTTAGAACAGGCTTCTTTGGCTGTTTATTTTTATTACCTAAAACTTGGAGGTCAACCCTTCTGTCCCAGTTCCCATGCAGTCTTGGATACAATCTTCGTGTTTTAGGAAGAACTACGTTATGAGAACGACGACGCATTAAGTCAAGAAGTATTGGAGGTTGGACGTTGTCAAGCCATGATGGATCACGTGACTATGTTCAACTGGCGCCTCAACTGTAGCCGCTATCATGATGGAGATCTTGCACCACCACCCATCTAAACAGCCTCTCTCGACGACTACGCCCATTAATTATCAGAAACTCTGGTATTCTGACTCTCACTACTCTAAAAGAGTTCGCAAACTATATCTATTTTCTCTAAGACAAGGGCTGCGATCGTGAAAGAGTCACCGACACAATGCTCTTCTTCAGGTACACCTACCTACCCAACACACATGTTCTCAGAACTGACGCCTCTTTGTCGCATAGCTTTTTCAAGACCCTTATTGACCACGAGGTCACTGTTGAGCTCAAGAACGATATTCAGCTCAAGGGCATTCTCAAGAGTGTGGATCAGTACCTCAACATCAAGCTTGATGATATTCAGGTTGTGGAGGAGCTCAAGTACCCTCATCTCGTACGTATAATCCCAGCTTTTTTTTTCTAGTTTTGGTCATTTGGAGGGTGAACTAACTGACTTGTTTTGCAGAGCTCCGTCAAGAATGTCTTTATTAGAGGCTCTGTCGTGAGATATGTTCACCTCCCTGGTGCGTCGGTTGACACGCAGCTACTCGAGGACGCCACCCGAAGAGGCAAGTTTTATTCTTTTCCTTCTCTCTCTAGTATGTTTTATGTAAGGATTATGTGCTGACATCTTGTGTTTTACAGAAGCTGCTGCTCAGCAGGCCAAGGCGAAATGAGCGGTTCAAGTCAATGGATGAGAGAGATAGTGAATCAGGTGGGATAGGCTTTTAGAGGTCGACTGCATCAGAAATGAGAAGGCAAAAAAGGGGAGGACTCATGAGGCGTTGGCTCCTGATATGGATAATGAAATGCTGTTCTTTTCCTCTTTTCAAGTGAACGATTTTGATGGTCAAATGAGACAGACTGTTTCACGTTGAGCACCCATCTTGGTTGTCCGAGACCATGAAAAGTCATATAAATTCTCACTACAAACAAAATATGCTATTCATCATTTTAACAGAATCGTCATTACCAAAACGCCCCGCCTGTCATACCAGGTTTACCATCCCATAGTTCTTTCTCGGCTACTGGGTCGTTTTCTTCGCCTTCAATGAGTGGTATCACTAACCCTGCTCGTCTCCTCTCCGCCAGCCAACGATCTATCCATCCCTTCATTCGTTTTCTTGACTGTTCACTGCCCACATTGACGGTCGGAATAACCTTTTCAATCCGCAAACTCATGAGAAACATGGCCAGCTCTCGAAAGCTGCTGTGTTCCGAGTATGGAACTCCAAAACACATGGCTTCCTTGGTGCTGCCTCTCTGTGGAACGAAGTCCTTGTATCCAAATCTTGTGCGCCAGCTGTTGTCGTGAAGGATCTGTTGGGTATGAATGCTTCCTGGTGGAGTGTTGGCACCGAAGGATTTCCCTGCAGGCCTGAAGTTCCAACCACTGGGACGAAGTCCGACTATACGGCTGAAATACGGCTTGTAGCTATTGAGATACTCTTGAAGCGTTTCAGCACGAATCTCCATCAACATCTGCATGTGCACTTGCGCTTCCAGAGGGTCGGACGTCAAAAGCGCAGAAAGTTCCGGGTCGCCAAGCTGCTTGCAGATTTTAATCTTGCCTGGTGTTGCAAAGATTTTAGACTTGAGAGCTTTGGCGATGGAGATGCAAATGCGCTCTTTGCCAATCGAATAGGTGCCGCAAATTACGAGCAATCGTTGAGGATGTTTTTTCTTGGTGTCGACCTTGTCACTCTCATCAGGCTTTGCGTTTGGGAAGAACTTGCTAACTGCTGGAGTGCCCTGTCCACTAGCCTTTTCCCAAATATCGTCTTTACAGTTGGGATTAGGAGACATTGATCCACAGAGGTCAGCACAAGCTTTGATGACATCGTTCTGAGGTGGAAAGGAGTATCGCGGATTGAGATACGTCGTATCCAAATAGCAGATATCAATCTTTTGTTGTTTGACCTTTCCAGAAATGGAGTCGATGATGTTTGGTTTGAGAAGAGGATGCTTGACATGCGCAGGACAAGCGCGAAAATCTCCACAATGTAATATGCGCTGAACACGACTATTGGCCCCTTGCTTCGTAGTCTTCTCGAAGAGAAAGAGAGAGCTTCCCGGGCAGTGGTTGGCTGGTATCATGGTGACGGTTGCACCCTCAGTTCCTGGAATGTCGTAGGACTTGTCAAACTCAAGCTCGACAACCCATTTTGCTGCCGTGCGAAGTTGATTCCTGACAAGACTGCCAGTGACTTTGCTGCAATATATAGGCCCGTGACACCATCTTGCTGTCAATCCAATGTAGTGGTCACTGTGGAAATGGCTCAAGAAGTATGCTTTACAACCTTGGACGGCACCATAGCGGAACGCATCGACGCAAATGGAGAAACCAGGCATGATTTTGTAGAAAGGGCATGTCCTTTCGTAAGCTTGCTTTCCTCTCGAAGCATGCTCAGCAGCAGCAGCCTCTTGCCATGCCGAATCTTCAGCATTGTTGGACATGAGCTTCGAAAATGCTGTTTTTGGAGCAGAGTCGGAACTTTTCATATCCAAGGGGTTGGCTTGGCCAGGTCTAGGAACGGCAGCCCGTGCAAATCTCGTGCTGAGTTCTGTTGATTCGACTTCGTTTATTAGGATGGGCTTTTCGGGGGATGTTTTCTTTGGTGTTGTTTTCTCTTTTGGTAATGGAATTGGATGTCCGTCGAGGCAAGAATTGACATGTCGTGTCGCCTCATCTACCGAGATCCCTGCCAAACTACCATTGCAAATCGGGCAGCTCTCCGTCATGGAATCATCGTCAAGGGGGTCTTCGGCTAAGTCCTCGCTCGATATTCCTGCCTCCTCCGCCTCTAATCGTGCCTGTTCTTTCATCAAACGCATTACTCGCATCTCTTCTCCTTCCAAGTCGTTCAAATCGGTAAATTCTTCGTCTGGTGTGTCTCCTAGATCGTCAAAATGCTGATATGTCGAGTCTTCCTGTTTCAAAGCAGGGGTCCTAGTATCTGTCTCTTTCTTTTCATGGTCCTTAGTCAATCCGTCCGTCCGGACCTCTTCATGCGGGGAAAGTTCCGTACATTGGCCTGGTTTTTCAGACTTGTTGTTTATGGCCTTGGCCTCATCCTCATATTCATCTTCGCTATCAGAATCCACAAAAGGAGTCTTGATCTTGGGTTTCGTCGGTTTCCGCTGTGGCTCTTGATCGCTCTTGGTAGGTGATGGGCTGTCTTTGGCTACTAACACCTCTTCCACTTTCACAGAGACTTCCGTCTTGTTTTTTTGCTCAGGCTCTTGGCTAAGTTTACGCCTTTTGTTCGGTGAATCGGCTTCATTATGTCGGGTCGAGTTGTCAGCGTCATCGGCAGAGTAAAGATCTTCGGTTTCGGCGATAGCTGGTGTTTCTCCCAGGAAAAGAGAGGTTTCATGTTTCTCTGCTTTTTTGAAGAAGCTGAGAATGCTTTGATTGGCCTTGACAGGCTTCTTGGGTAATGGTGAAGCCGAAGAACCCTTTTTTGGTGTATGAGATCGATTGGGTCTCTTTGGTGCAACCATGGTGAAAGTCTGGTTATAGTACAGAATTCAGTTATCGGATAATTAAAGATTGAAATTGATACAAGAGATATACAAGCAAATACTGAGTTCTGGTTCTTGCCAGATGGAGAGACGGAGCTGGTTTGGTTGTGTGATGGTGTAATAGATCCCTGGAAAATTAAAGTTGCAAGGGGTCTAAACGAAGTGGGATGAGCTGGAGTAGGTAGTTAACGCGAAACCGCGGAAGGTGGCAAAGACAAATCCATCGCGCTGTCATGTGACGATAGTAGAGCCATCCGTCATTGAGCTTTATCACGTGTGAGTCTGCTTGGTATGTACTTGGACGATGTGGCTCGTGAGACCCTTTTTGGTCTGTCGTCCAAGATCTTGGTAGATCTCCTATCTATCATGTCTTGAAAGATCCGAAAGATCCGTACTCGTTTCTTCTTCAATATAAGAAAATGTAACGGGTATGTCTTTGTGGTTGGCTGTAACATGATACCCCAATGAAACAAGACCTGTTCCATGTCAACCATAAGCGACAATCAATCTTTAAGCCATTCGGAACTAATAACTACTGCACAGCTAGCTCCCTTTTCGACATCGGTGCTATTTGGTCGATTTCCTACGAAACACGGCTTTTCGCGAGACTCACATCGTCTTATTCCTTCAGACCACAATTGCTTATTTCCCGGCCATGTTTCGATCAACTGCCCAGATACAGCATATATCGCCCGTTCCTTCAGGAACAGCAGTCTCTAACGCTGTCGGGATGCTTCATGACCATGCATTTTTTATACAATGCGATCCCTACATGACCAAATACGAGGCCCTACCGACGCCGGAGCCTTCTCCTTCGATCCCTGATACGCTTGAGCTCAAGCCTGTCGGGCAACCAAAATGTTATTCTGTGACAGACAGAGTTCACACACTGCCCGCAGGACTTTGGGATTCTGACGTGGTCAGCACATACGAATTCATTGACTTGGAAAATGGCGTCTTTGTGAGAACACGAGGCCCGATGGGCTTGGTTTTGGAGACTGTATGGGAGATTGAAAAGACTGCTGATGGTGGATCGAACATTGTTGAAAACGTCACCATTTCATGCTCTAGGCTCATGCTGGGCATGATCAAAAGCTCTTGTGAGACCGGCTGGAAGGGAGTCCATGGCAAGATGCTTGAGAGGTTGGAGAGTTCTTGATAAGATGCGGCCAGAAGTCCCAGAGGTGGGAATCTGCTGTTTTGGAGGTGGGTGGTCGAGAAAACAGGTGAATACATTAGCTCCAATGTATTTGCCTCTTTTCTCGAGTCCTCTCCACCACAATCGCAGATTCCTACCTTGACCCCTAATAGATAAATATAAGAGATATGTTGCCATGTATCCGTAATATAAATGCCATTATAATTTGTTTTCTCATCCTTGCTTTAACTGGTGCCTCTGTTTATGTGTCAGCCACTAGGTAGCTGGTAGACTAGGTAGACTAGAGTACACCGCCACAACTCCATCATCTCCACTCATTGGCTCTCCACGTTGACGGGGAAAGTGTCAAGGGGTCTCTCCTTTCGCAACAGCTCAGTCTCAAGCTATTTGTGGTTTCAACATCACAAAAGGTTTCTTGTCTTGAACTTATCGCATCGCGTCTCTTTTTTTTTTGTTTTATTTTAAGGGTCACGATCTGCTCGTTCCTCAAACGTTTTCTTTCTCTTGACTTGCACAGCGTGAAATTATCATGAAGTAATCAACAAACAAACGCATCAGTTCTTTCTCTACTCTATCAGTCGGCTAGCTACCTAGCTTAGTTGCTTACATCCCTCCCCTGCTGAACATCTTCAGCCCAAATATTCACCAAAATGTCGTCGCTTCAACCTAGAGGACCCGACTCTGCAGTCGGCAAGCAAAAGGCAATTGAAGATGCAAAGAAAATGCAAAAGCTCGTCGCCGAGCAGTGTTTAAAATTCGGAAAGGATCCTCCCCAGTATCGCCTTTCAGAACTCATTGGCAAGGGCAGTTTCGGTCGTGTATACAAGGCCACCTCTCTAACATCAAACCAACTTGTTGCCGTCAAGATTATCGACATTGAAGAGAGTGATACTGTCAACCCCAAGCTTGCCGATACGTACAGCGATTTACTCAAAGAGATTAACGCCTTGCAACTTCTTAGTGACAGCGGCGCTAAGAATATTAACCATGTTATCGACGCTCTTCCTGTTGGTCAATCCATGTGGATGATTACAGAATATTGCGCTGGGGGTAGTGTCGCTACTCTCATGAAACCAACTTCACCAGGCGGTCTCCAGGAGAAATGGATTATTCCCATCTTGCGCGAGGTGGCAGAGGCCATTTACTGGGTCCACGGCCAAGGCATTATTCACAGAGATATCAAATGTGCCAATATCCTGGTTACTGAAGAAGGAAACGTACAGCTTTGCGATTTTGGAGTTGCTGGTGTTATCGAAACCAAATTCGACAAGCGTTCAACCGTCATTGGTACTCCTCATTGGATGGCCCCCGAGCTCTTCGACAATAGTACTTCCTACGGCACAGAAGTGGATATTTGGGCTTTTGGTGCCATGGTATTCGAGATTGCATCAGGCCTACCGCCAAGTGTGGCTGCAGGTATGATGGATTTCAACAGGCTAGGTTCATACCTCAAACAGCATCTCCCTCGCCTCGAAGGAGATCGGTATTCCCAGAGCCTGAAAGACCTCGTGGCGTATTGCTTGGTAGATGACCCTAAGCAACGTCCTACAATTGAACAAATTCAACGACACCGGTATATACACAACACTCAAGACGCGTATCCTACCTCGGACCTGGCGCACTTAGTTAGAGGCTACAAGTTGTGGGAGGCACAAGGTGGTGTTCGCAAGTCTCTCTTCTCTGCAGGAGGAGCACAGGGACCTTCTGACCTGGGTCTTCAACTCTTGGACAATGACGAGTGGAACTTCAGTACAACTGCTGCATTCGATCAGCAAGTCCTTCAAACCGGCGACGCTCAAGCCGTCTTTGATGTTTATGGTTCCAATGTTGACTTCAGACACGACGGTTTCGACGATGCTTCGCGCACTCAAAAGCCAAAAGGGCGTCGACGTCCACCACCTCATCTTCCTTCTGTCAAAGCGCCCTTGGAAAAATTGTTTGACCCAAATACGATATCAAATTATGAGGATAACTCTCGAGCATACTATGGTCGTCTTTTCCCTCCGCCCGCTCCTGACTTTCAACCTTCTCAGCCTCCAGCATCAGATCTGCCTTTGCGAAACGATTCATCCCAGTCTCCAGGCGTGAGAGAATCCCTTATAGACCTCGACATGTCCCTTGACGGCAATAATCTCTCTGAGTTCGTCGATTTGAACACTATTCGGGCAGGCGACCCGAGAGCATCAACTGACTATGACTTTGGCGATATATCTTACGACAAGGCACCACTCAGCGACCCAGCAGATATGGGCAACAATCGTCGGACACGAGATTGGAAGTTTCCATCAATGGCCGCCCCGCCCGCTTCCGCGAATCCCGAGATGTTCAGATTTCCTTTCAACGATGATGAAGGACCAAGCACCAGTCGTCTTATTCACCCGCCCACAGAGCCGCTTCAGCCTTCAGCTCAGTTCGACGACCTTGCAGTGCCTTCACCTGGAAATAACAGAGTATCGACGGGCAGTCTCATTGATTTGGACATGAGTCTGGCGGACCCCATCCCTATGGGTGACTACACCAGACCATCAACCTCACACTCCGATGTGGGATCTCTGGCTGGCTCGGAAATAGGAGGAGCGGATCCCTTCCAGCTGGAAAAGCACGCTTCTCTTTATGTCATGCCCAACACTATAAGAGAACCATCCATCTACGTATCTGACGACTCTGAATTTGCGACTGCTGTTGCAGACCTCTCGCTCAACGACCCTCAGATGAACTACCAACAGACCCAGGTCCCGCTATACCAGCAACCACCAGTCCAATCGCAATCTCCTCCGATCAATGGAATTACACTAACTGAAAGACCATACTCCCTTAGCGAGTTCGCAGACACGGATCCTGAATCGTTTGCTCCTAATACACTGGCTGCCCCCGAACTTGCGCTGCAGCCTCCTCCACTTCAACCTCTACCAGATCTACCATCAGCACGGAATGACTATCCGCGCTCTTTTCAACAGCAATCTTTTCTGCCGCCTGCGCCTACGGCGCCTGCTCCGATGGTTTTGGAAGGACAGGGCACTTCAGAAGATGTCAAGGAAGAGCTTCGACGTTTGGCTATGAGCTTGAGTGACCATCTCAGCCATGCAAATGCGTGTTTGTCGGGTCTACCGCTTCGAAGAGCAAGTACGACCAGGATAGAACCGGTAGAACCACCATTGTAGATACGATTTGGCATACATATTTGGATTTGTGGGCTATGAGATTGTGATATCAAAATTTGTGATAGATTTAGCAGTGGAGGAGACATTGATTTGGGGGCGGGAATTATTGGTATGTAAATGATGTATGATCATAATGGTTAATTACGAAAAGAAAGATTGTAAAATCAGATCTCAATTCAACTTTTGATATTGCATCTACTGAAATCCGATCATGTCTCCCATAAGTAAAGCTTGGTACTTTTCAATAGCCTCTCCAAGCCTGATGAGTACACCCGCTGCTAGCATCTTGACATCATTCTCTTCTCCTCCATCCTCTCCCCGTGTCCTCTCGAACACCATTGAAACCCACTGTCTTGTCTCCATCACTTCTCTTCCCTGGTTCTCGCAAAGCCGTCTCAAGTCCCCGCCGTTTACTTCGAGAAGTGAAGCCATGGCAACCAACCAGCCTTTCGTAGCACCAAGATCACCCAAGACGTGCACACGAACGCCGAGCAGTAAATCCCACAGTTCAGATGTAAGCTGTGGTAGAGAAAGTGTCGAGGGTCCTGCGGCATGAACTATGATACCCAGAGTTTGCAAATAAAGTGCCAAAAGCGCATGGTTGAGAATGATGGGTTTCGCAGAGCGAAGAGCAACTTGGAAATGGGCGGCAAGCGGCGAGAAGAAAGATGTAGCCAGGAGGGCAGCTGTTGTATTAGGGATAGCACGCACGCGAGGTTTAGACTTGGTCTTGGATTTGTAGCGTGCGGTGAAGGTCTGAAGCTTTAGAACATCAGGCCCGGTGTTTGCATCGGCAGCCTCTGCAGCCAGCGGAGCGAGAAAGTCCGATGTAAGTGACTGTGAAATACTGTCAAGGGCATTTGCTGGAAGTGCTTTCAGTTGAGAAGAGGGCAGTGCGTTATTGTCATTGTTTGAGGAGCCAATATACAGTTGCTCCATCTTTTCAGGGAGTCGCTTTGATGGAAAGGCAGCAGCCGACTCGTATTGTGAAACCTCAAAGCCAGCCAGTTCTCGAGCTGATAAGCCCAGTGTAATAAGAACTGAAGTTCGCTGGTAGAGGGAGTAATCGCCCTCGAAGAAAGTGCGTGCAAACCAAGGGGCCATTGTCTTGGGCTGGGAGACCACCAGTGCTGCCATGCCTTGCACTCGCAAGTCTTGAAAATTGTCAATCTCGAACTTATCTTGAATACCCACCAAAAGGCCGGCCAACTCATCGGCATGGAAACTGACTTCTGTGCCATAGTTGGCCTTGCGTCGGATGAGGACGGGGGCATTTTGGAGAGCAAGCAACTGCTTGTCATAGGTTTCAGAGTCTCTGAAGTATGAAATGAGGTCTCTAATGTAAACCGGAGGTTTGGGTTTGTTGTGTTGTACCAGAGTGGCGTCGTCGTCAGAATCTTCAGGGTCTGAGTCTTTTGAATATGGAGCAAGATCCTCATCCTCCTCTGAAGAATCGATTTCTTCGATGATGGCCTTTGGCTTGGTCTCTGCGATGAGAGGCTTCTTTTGCCTGGATTTCTTCTGGACAGGTTTGCTAGATATTGCAGGTTTCTGTTTCTGGGGCGTTGGGTTAATTTCGAGATTTGATAGGATAGGGTCGATTGGCCCAGCTGGATCAGAGATCTTTGCGAGTCCCTTTAACTGCTGTGCTTCCTCTGTATCTGTCTCCTCCATCTTGAAGTCTAGTCTCTTCTTGTTATCATCGATGAGAGAAGAGAGTGCTTCACCCACGACAAGACCGAGGAACTGAGCTCTTGATTGAGTCGCGCCGATACGGTTAGAAATCGTAGTCATATATGTGCCAACCCGCATAAGTAAGGTTAGCTTCATGGGGGATATTCTATGCATATAGCCAGCTGCCAAGAGCAGGATTTGGGTGTGCACTGCAAGGGAGTCAGCAGGTTCATATTGCCAAGATTGGGCAGCCCTTACCATCCTGCTGCAGCATGGCTGAATGTCTGATATACAACTCATCTCCAAACTGCGCAAAGCTCTTTTCCAGTACAGATGTAATTGCTTCTCTGTCTTGAGATATCGCAGCTATTACAGCACGGCGGATACCAACTCCATCCCCAAGGCCTGCGCCTGAGGAAGATGCACACCAATCTATGAGTATGTCTCTTCTGAATTGGTCGTTCAACGCCAGCTCCTTCAGTAGTCCAGCTACTGCAGAAACATTGTCGTCCGGAGAGTTATCATCCAGAGTCAGGTGGTTCAAATATTTGCGCGAGAGGTGGTGCAGTAAAATATGAATAACTTTTTTAGAAGACCGCGGTTGACCAAGGGCAACTTTTGTGAACGTCTGCACTGAGCTTCCTTTGGAAAGAAGAAGTCCATCAATAACAGTTTTGATAAGGGTATCTATAAGCATCAGTAAGCATGTTAGTGCCGAGGATGTCGTGCAATTTACCTGAGTGATGCAGTGATAAAGACTTCTGGAATAGTTCGGAAGCAAAAGTCATGGCGCTTTCTTCAGGAGATGACCTGATCCATGAGACAATACTGTTTCCTATCCATCTGCTGTACTGTAGTCCATCAGCAATCCACTTGTTTTCATCCCTTTCTCGATCACGCCCGATGATTTCTAAAGCTTCGGCTGAAGTTGATACGATTTGACCATTTGTGAGGATTGATGCAAGCTTCTGAGACTGAACCCGTTGGAGAGCAGCGTCTGGGATGCCCTTTGTTGACGCACTCCAGATCGCAGATATCGCTCCATGACCGCCAAGAACAGCAGACAGCACACTCAAGAGAACATTGGCATTTAGAGATAAATCGGATCTCTTTTCTTCTTTCCCACCCATCCGTGACTCCTGGATAAGAGTTCTGATCTGTGTGAGAACAGCATTGAGGCCGGTTAGACTTTGGATGCAGGCAACAAATAACTCAGCATCTCGAGGGAGCACGGCTGCAGACTGGGCAACGCCATCGAAACTTCCTTCAAGTAATAAAGTCCAATAATTTGGCGCAATTTCAGAGACGAGTAAATGTATGATCAATGCGCTCTTTGGATTAGGCCTTGAGAGAGAAAAGTTGTCGGATGAAGGTTTGGTGTTTGTCAGAAACTGTAAAACTGCAATGAGACTGTCGTAGTCGGGTTGATTTTTGAGAGCGTCCACAGCATCATCGACTGTTGATATGGTAGTGGTTTTTCTTGGTTCTGGCTGGGGAGAGGATGTCTTTACTTCTGTAAAGAGTGGTTCTATCTCTTTTCGTGATTTGAGATAGGTGGTGCTCACAGGCGTGAGAAGATCGTCCATGTTGACTGTTGACAGTGACTCTTGGGCATTAAAATTACCTCAGGATCGCTCATTAAAAAGAGGGTATCTCTAGAGTTTGTTGAGATTTGTAGGTTAAAGCTACAAAGACGGATGCTTTGGTAAAGGTACTGTACGTTGACCCCACCTTCACCGAGACTCACCGAGCCAGCAGTTCAGGTACTTTAGGCAATGACGATCCTCCCTCCACGCACGGATCCTTTGAAAGAGCTCACCTCACTCACTCTCTCTTCTCTTGTTATTCTTCAGGTCAACGTACCTAGGCCATTCTTAAATCGCAGACACTTTTTTCAATTAACAAAACATGAGTTGCGACGTTCAAACACCAGCTGGTGATCACCAGAAAACGCGATGGTAACTCTCTCCTCTCTTCCGCTGAAGCTCAAGCTGTAGCTCTGGAAACCATCAATACTGACCCTATCAAAAGGAAATATCTCGACCAGATCCGTAACAATGCCGGTCCTTATACAGATCCTGATGCCATTGCACCCGAATCACTCGATCGATTCGAAACAATGAAACTTCTGTAAGTATTTCCAAACTGTCGGTCCAATACCATACTAACCTCACATAGTGTCATGTCAGTCATGTTCCTTCCACGATACCTTGAGCGCTCTACTAACTTCCACGATACAGTGGTGCAGGTGGTCTAGGATGCGAAATTTTGAAGAACCTTGCTATGTCAGGATTCAAGAACATTCATGTGATAGATATGGGTACGTCCACGTTCATCTCCCTCCCTCCACTCATAGACGCTAACTCATCCTGCTTTTAGATACAATTGACATCTCCAATCTTAACCGACAGTTCCTTTTCAGAAAGGACGACGTTGGAAAATACAAAGCAGAGGTCGCTGCTGAATTCGTTCAAAAGAGGGTAAAGGGCGTCACCATCACGGCACACAACAATCGCATTCAAGACTTCGATGAGGAGTTCTATAAGCAGTTTCAGCTTGTCATCTGTGGTCTCGACAGCATTGAAGCCCGCCGCTGGATCAATTCCATGCTCGTCGCCATTGCCGAAGAAGGCGAGGACGCCGATGCCTTGAAGCCCTTGATTGACGGCGGTACTGAAGGGTTCAAAGGTCAAGCACGAGTTATCCTGCCCAGCATGACCTCGTGTATTGAGTGCCAACTCGATATGCACGCCCCCCGTGCCGCTGTTCCGCTATGCACCATTGCCTCAATCCCTCGACAGCCCGAGCATTGCGTCGAGTGGGCTCACGTTATTGCTTGGGAGCAAGAGAAGCCATTCCCAAAACTAGATAAGGATGATCCAGAACACGTCACTTGGCTGTTCCAAAAGGCCCTCACTCGTGCCCAGGAATTCGACATTCCTGGTGTTACTTACTCCTTGACACAAGGAACTATCAAAAACATCATCCCAGCCATCGCTTCTACCAATGCCATCATCGCTGCCGCATGTTGCAACGAAGCTTTCAAGATAGCAACAAGCTCGGCACCGTGCCTTGGGTTCGAAACAAATTACATGATGTACTCGGGTAACGACAGCATCTATACATACACCTTTAAGCACGAGAAGAAGGACGATTGTCCTGTATGTGGACGCCAATCTCGCCCCCTTGAGGTAGATCCCAAGGCCACACTACAAGAGTTGATCGAGTCATTCGCCGTTCGACCCGAAGCTCAGCTTAAGAAACCCTCGATCCGTGCCGAAGGACAGACCCTGTACATGCAGTCTCCCCAAAGTTTGGAAGAACAGACGCGTCCAAACTTGGCCAAGACACTCAACGAGCTTAAGCTCGAAGACGGACAGCAGGTTGTCGTTACCGATCCTGCATTCCCCGTTGAATTCAACTTTTACTTCAAATTCAAGACAGCTTCCTGATCCTACCCTATCCTTGGGCCCAAATCGGCACACGGCGTTCAGGCTTTTGGGCATCTTTCGGCGTTGGACATGTCAACCGGGAGTCTGCAATGGAAAACAGATAAACAACAAAGACTAGAGTAGCAAGTATTGGCATGGAGTAAACAAGGACGGGTGACGAGTATTATGATGTGGTCATGGTATCATTCCTTTTTTTATCTAACCGTAGAGGCCGCAAAACAAACTTCAAATTTCAACCAAATTATGATAAGAGCGCCAAACAAGACCCAGTCCCCATTTTGATCAATGTAGCAGATTACCGCGCCATGTTGATAACTTGCTGCTCAAGTTTCTTACACTTGAGCTTCAGATGCTTAACTGACTCGAGGAAGAGCTCATCGCTGTCCCACTGCCCCGTGCTCTCGATGGAGAAGATAAAGTGATCTCGTCTTCGGCCAAGCTTCACCTTTCCTTGGAACTCTTCGTGGCGGAGAGCCTCTCGGCTGACCGTATCCTTCATGGCGTTAACGACCACCGCCTTGGTCTCGCCCTCGTGACCCTCGTAACCGCTACCAGTCTTTGCGGCATCCTCGGCTGTAACCTTCTCAAGCCCAATGACACCCTTGGGGAAACACTTGGCAAACTTCTCAGCGTCAGCTCCGAGGATAGGCTGAGTGATCGTAATGGTTGGTAGGATACGGTAAGAGGCTGTCGCAACCGGGGAGAACTTGGCGTGGTCGGATCCAATGCCCTTGTGCATGTGCATGGCGAGGTTGATGGTCTGTCGGGGTCGTAGCTTGGCAATCAAGATATCGGGGTTCGTAGGCACAATGGCGTTCTCGCCGCTAAAGTACTCGGCCTGTCTGCCGGTGGGCACAAAGACAATGTCGCGCGCATAAACGTGGGCATTGTGGTACGCCTTGAGAGGGTCGTTCTCGGCAGGCGAAGCGTCCTTGTTGACAGTACATGTCACATTGAGCTCGAGGCGGACCGTGTTCCAGTCGAAGCAGCCGGCGTAGGGATCCTCACCAGCCTCTGGCTTCTTGTGCCACTTGAGGAAGTTGTGCAGACCCTCGCGGCCACCCTTAAAGGGAATAAGACCAAGTCTATGGGCGAGAACCTCGTCCTGGATAACGGAGGTGTTGTTCTCGATGTAGACGTTCTCGATAGCGAGGGTAGGGATCTCGGAGAGGAGAATACGGCGGAAAGCGTTTGCGAGCGAAGCGTCGATCCCGACGAGTGAGAAGGAGGAGAGGAACTGGTCGTTCTGGTGAAAGTTCACTGAGAAGGCATCTCGGAAACGATCAAGAGTGTATTCAAGATCCTCGCCGGGGTGGTGTCCGGGGTAATCGGTGGAGGAAATGTTTGTGACAGTTTCCTTGTTAATACCAACAGTCTGGGCGCGCAAAAAGTTAGATTTTGGGATGCGATCACGGACGAACCAATTGGTAGTTTACCTGACGGCGCGCAAGATCCTCTGTGGTAGGAGCGTTCCTCCACGCAGCTTGTTGTGTGGGAGCCATTGCGATAGCGCTGTTTTTTGATATGGAGAGAGAAAATTAAGTAGGTAAGGTTAGGCGGTGGTGGATGTTAGTGATGATGAGCGAAGCAAACAATAATTTTTTGAAGCCCCTCCAAGGTGAAGGCTCGGTGAGCTCAAGGTGAAGAAGGTGGGGCTGTGGTGGGTCCCGGTCGAAAAAAAAGATGCAGTTGCGAGCGCGACATCTTGAAGTTTCCTTTGTCAAGGTTAAGAGACGGCGCAGACGGGATGACCCCACTTGTCTCCGAGACGGCCGACCGTTCCCGACCCACGTTTCGGGGTCTTCCAGTTCTTGGGCTCCACCACCGTGTAAGCTGTGAGTACGTACCGAGAATGACTATGGTCTGATGCCATTAATGTCAGTCGAGGTGGCTTTTATGCAACAGTGAGAAGAACGTTTCGATATCGGTAGTGACAATGCTTGGTGACAAACTCTTGAACTATGGCCTGACGGCGAGCGACTTCGGCTTGCTTGCGCATGACCAATTACCCGGATAAACCCTTGAAGATTCATTTATACGTGAACCGTCCACTTTGAATCTTGATCAGGATGCCGAGATTCATCCCCTGTTGTTCCGTAGTCGGCAGGTTGTTACTGAGCGTGGTAGACCACCGGGCCGGCCTCTTAAGATCAGCACACCCAATCACTCGTCGTTCATCGCCAGAGTTTAGACTTGCCAATAATGGGTGCTGTCATTGTAAGTGCGACGCAGTTCGTCCTCCTCTCTTCAGGGATCACGCGCACACTTCTCCCCCACTAAGATATACCATCGCGCCCATATTAGAACGACCATACGACGTCAGTATGCCGTTGGGTCGAACTTAGAGACCTTGCTTGATCCCTGCCCTCTTTTCCAATTCGATACTGCTCGCACATGCCAAACATGATTTCTATATAATGCTCTCTAGGCGTAACCGGTCCGGCCCTGACAGTGTGTAATGTTATATGCGCATCTGATGTGGTTTCGTGGAAGTCGACTATATAATACTTAACAGCCCCTCCTCATCTACTCAGATCATATTCACCAATTCCATTATCAACCAATTGATTGACTAAAGAACAAAATCGAAAATCTTACCAATAATTCAATCACCCTCCAATCCGAGATGCTTTCTTTCGTAAAGTAATTCAACTCAGTTCTTAACTCACATCTCTGGGCTAACACTCAACCTCCTAGCTACACTCCCCGAACTCATCCCGAGCACAAAAACAAAGAGCATTGCCGGGTACACTCTGACCCATCTAACATCCCACGCGATGTCTCCCAGAAAACACCCGTCGTCGAACCAAAGTCCTCCGTTCCACGATCTACTGGCCCTCCTGTTCCCATGACTCAAGCTTAAGCGAGGAGTATAGGCATTTGTCTTGCGAGGCAAATACCCTGGAACAGTTCAACGGCAGGATACCCGTGGAGTACAAGGCGTTTTTATAAGCTGGCTCGCTGCAACAATGTGAATAATGGGATGCAATTAACATGTGTTTATCTATTTGACAGGCGCATTTGTTGTATCAAGGACATAGCAAGGAAAATGAACCATGGGCAAAAATACATTAGCTACTTGGGTAGCTTGGTTGGCTTTGATACACTATTTAATTTCTAAACTACAAATGCTTATTTGCTTCATAACCTAATGATACTCAAAACCGAGTCCGTGCCATTCTCGTCATTCTTGATTATTCGATATCCTCCATAGTCCAAACACTAACACCTTGTTTTTCGACGCTGGCCTTCAACTTGCCTAGGACAGCTTTTCGACGTGCTCGCTGTTGCATCAGTCCACTCTTCTCCTCTTGGCTGTAACCACTGAGCTTCTTGCGTGGGGTAGTAGCTCGTGCGGATGCGCCTAGAGACATACTGGCTGCAAAGCTGTGACGGAGATTGCGGACAGGGGTTCCTTCGGGAGAGAACATGACGCTACGCCTTGCCTGAGGGGTGACCATTGGGGATCCTTCTCGGCTGGCAGGGTTAAGAGTAACCTTACGCATTTGGTTTTCGAGAACATCGATATCTCCGCTGCGCTTTTCCACCATGGCTGTCATTTTACCAATCGTGCGGAGCACCGCATCAACCGTGGGAACATTGGCTTTGCCCTTGCCAGAAGCACTCGAGACAGCTGCCATTTTGGTCTTTAGCAGTGTCAAGGCTTCTTCGGCCTCAGCCAAGAGCTTCGAAAACTTGGCAAACTCCCGTCTCAGCTCGTTCTGTTGTGTTGCTTGCTCTGCAGTAAGGGGCATGGACTTTGTTACTTCCGCCTGCTCTGGGTCGGATCTGATCATCAGGATCTGCTTCAGATCTTCCTGCTTAGCCCGAAGGCGGTGCATATCTCTGGTGAGTTCGTGGCAGGCATCGAGTTTATCGTCCAAATCACGAACACGTCCATCCTCGAGATCACTGTGCAGCTCGTTATCCAAAACCACTCCCAGCTCATCAATCTCGCAAAGAACCCAATCTTCAGGAATATCAAGATCATCCTTGTCCCGTCCACCTTCCTTTCGGTTCTCGGTGTGGCCCTTGATAAATGACTTGACGGTTCGAGCATTCAAGCCAAGGGTGTCAATCATAGAGTTGATATCCCGGTAAACAGCTTCAACTTGACTTGGGATGCTCTCCTTAGCAGGGGGGGCGACATTTGAGTGAGCAATAAACTCGTCCATGGTCAAACTTCCTTCAACTTCCGATGCCAGCAGCTTATGTACCTCATCGTCTTCCTCATCAACCAATGGCTGAGTCTCAGCTGCCTCCTGTTTCGCCTTCAACTTCCGGTGCTGTGCCACAAACGGATCTTCGGGTGCGGGGGCGTCTTTACTGGTGATTGAGGCTCCCATTCGAGACTGTCTCGACCCAAGAAGATTCGAGGCGATTCCTGGAGCACTGACCGACCTCATGCTATCTGATCTCTGAACCCTTTCTGGCACTGCACCTCGCAGTGGGCTTGGAGAACGAGGGCTGATGGCGCTGGGGCGGGGGAAAAAGGGGGCATTGCGAATTTCACCGAAAAGGGTTCGTGATCCCTCCTGGTTTGTGTTAGAAGAGCCAACAGCATTACTTGGACGGCCAAAAGAGCTTTCAGGAGTATAACCAGGCGAAAGAGCAGGGCTCAAGTCTTTGGCCACGTCTACACCACTGCCCTCTGAGCCGTTGTCGTCTTCCTCTTCTCCCTCCTCCTCCTGCGCATCCTCTTCGTCCTCCTCGTCGTCACTATCATCAGAGGGAGGCCCAGTGACAGCGGGAAAGAGGCTGGATGGTACCTTAGGGGCACCTTCTGGCTTGTCAAAGACAGACCTTTGCTTTAATGGGTTGACCGGATCGGGTGGTAAGGGAGCATCAGATGCTACAGTAGGCTTGGAAACATTGACAAAATCTGGAGGCAATGGAGCATCAGCAGCCTCGGCCGACTTCGTTGTTGATCGGGCCGTTTTAGAAGTAAAGTCTGGGGGCAGGGGGGCAGCCTCGGGCTGAGCTGGAGCAGCAGGTGATGCAAATGGGTTATACTTTGGGGTGGGATCCGGAGGTAACGGCGCATCTTCTCCTTGCTTGGTCTTAGAAGACTCGGCCTTGGGTGAATCGGACTTCTTACCAAACATACTTGTGTAGCTAGTCGATTTCGGTGGGGTGTTAAAGATGCTAGCTCTGGGTGTGTTCTGTGATGACCCAAACAAACCTCCACCAGCCTTGGGCGTATCAGATGTCGAACTGAACAAGCCGCCGCTTGGTTTAGGGGTACTTGAGCCCGACCCAAAAAGGCCACCGCTAGGCTTCGGTGCTTCTGGCTTGTTTCCAAAAAGGCCACTTCCAGAGCCAAACTTGGATGGTTGTCCAAAAGCCGATGCTTGCGGGGCGGGAGATGGAGCAATGCCGAATTTAGACGGCGCAGGAGTAGTAGTAGGAGTCGTAGACTCAGGGCTCTGTTGCGAACCAAACACTGTATCCTTAGATTTCGGTTGAGGAGTTTCCTCAATCGCTCCAGCAGTATCCATGTCGTCGTCTCTTGGTGCAGGTGTTTCAACAGCAGGCTTGTTGTTGGGGTCGGTAAGGGCAGATCCAAAGTTGCTGCCGAACAAAGAGCCACTTGGCTTGGCGTTGTCGTCCTTGGCAGAACCGTCTGGCTTGAAAGAGCTTTGAAGTTTGAAAGGTGTAGAGCCGAATGGACTACCAGAAGAGGGCTTGGCGGGGAAGGCAGTCTCTGCATTGGATGTCGATCCGAAAGGGCTTGATGCTGGTTGACTTCCGCTACCAAAGACGTTGGTATTTCCATTGTTGCTTACAGATGCAAAGCCGCCCTTGCTGGCAAACCCTGCGAAGCCTCCTGAAGTAGGAGCGCTCGACTGGCCATCAGCCACTGCCTTTCCAAAGGGGCTCGTATTGCTGTTGTTCGCAAAACTTGAGAATCCCGACTGGCCGAAGGCAGGAGTCGCGGCCGACGCACTGCCTGCTGCTGAAGCCCAAGGAGAGCTCTTTGCGCCTAGCTGAGAGGATTGTCCAAAGCCGATTGCGCTAGGCTTGCCGAACGCTGGGGCCGCAGAAGGAGCAGCGTTGCCAAAACCACTTGACCCGAACACAGCACCTCCTGTGCTAGGAGCCGTAGAGGTGGCACTGCCCCAGGGAGATGACTTTTGTCCAAGCTGAGCAGTTGAACCGAAGGCAGATGCCGTAGAACTTCCGAAGGGTGATGCTGAAGCTGCTGAAGCTGCCGACGCGGGCTGGGAGGCTGGCGCTGATGTCGTAGGAAACGTGCCCTCAACGACGGCCAGATGAGGGTACGAAGTGCCTTGTCTAATTGAATCATTGTAAACTACCCACCAGGCGCAGAGCACACCATCATGTGTAAGTGCCCAACATCCTGGAAGTGGACCGGGCGACTCTTCCAACTCGACATCTGAAGGAATAGGCTTGTAGACTTTGTCCTTGCTCGAGAGATCGAGCGCAATACCAACTGGGACCGCATCATCCATGGATTCGGTCATTGGTAATGTCGGTCGCTTGGTGTCGTCCAGGAATTCTGTCAGAGTAAATACCCCTGTAATGGATTCGGCAGGCTGGTCTGTGGCCAGAGGAGTCTGGGACCGGGTTACGATACCCATTTCCGAGACGGCAGTCGAGGCAATGATGAGCATATCCTGTAGAGCAGGTGCGAAGTCACGGAGACGTAGGATTGAGTGGTGTGGTGCCTTGTCTGAGCCAAACGGCTCGACGGGGTCGGTTAACTGCTGGAAGGTAAAAGACGGCGCTTTGCGCGTGATAATGTGGTAAATAGATTTGGGTGGTGATTGGTTATTCGAAGTATGGATAGACAGGAAGATGTGGTTCTCTAGCCAAGTGAGAGACGACACTGCAATGTTGTTAGTCTGCTTCAGGGCCATCTTATCTACCTCTAATTTACTTACCATGAAAGTCGTCCATATTGGGGGGCCTAGGAATCTCGTCTTTGCCCTCTCCTTCCGGCGTCATTTGGAAGATGGTTCCATCGCCGAGACCAGCACATAGCTGCTTTCCCTTGGTGCTCCAGCTGGCACAGCTAACCTGGTTCTTCAGAGGGTTGCTGATCTGTCGCTCTTTGAGATTCGCCATATGCAAATTACCATTGTTCGTAACAATGGCACATAATTCTGCCTTCTCAGGTGTAGGGTTCGGTATCATAGCGCGCAACGTTTCACCGTTTGTTGACAGCTCAAAGGCGGAATTTGTTGATCCAGAGAGTAGACTCTGGACCTCGTAGACAGCCAATCCACCTCCAGATTCCGCCGAAAGAATCAAATAGTTCTCATCTGCGGTAAATGACAATTGCGAAACGCGCATTGGCATCGGAATCTTGAGCTGCGGCTCAAAGTTGCGGACATCGGTGTCGCCATCTTGGGGTGCTTCGAAGGCTTTTCTGACTGACTCGGTCGTAGCGATGACGACTTGGTCGGGCCCAGCAGCAGCGACAAGACCTTTGCGCGAAGCGATACTGAGCAGTGACGCGGTAGAAGATGGAAGAGATTCCCACGGGGATGTAAGGCGAACCTTTGCGTCGCCAGCGATAGAAAGAA
Organism: Fusarium poae; assembly: GCF_019609905.1. Lineage (NCBI taxonomy): Eukaryota > Fungi > Ascomycota > Sordariomycetes > Hypocreales > Nectriaceae > Fusarium > Fusarium poae. Next base: position 1,103,570 of record NC_058399.1, read on the forward strand.
AACCTAGATCCTAATACGGGTTATGAACGGTTAGCATCACGTCGTCCTCCGGAGTCAACAAAACAAGACATGATAACGAGAACAACGAAAGTTGAAAGCAATGCGCCACTCACATCTGTTTGAATTGTCTGCAGAGGGGACCCAGTGATGAGTCCTCCTGCTCCTGTGTTGCTCTCAAGCATGGCGTTTTCTGAATTGCCAAAGCCAAAAGCCATGACTGTTGCAGAGTGCCGACCTTAAAGAGAGGTCCTGAAGTTCATAAATTTGCCCGCCCGGGCTCTGCATAGGAGTGGGTTGGGTGACCGGGGAGCTCTGCACGCAGGCAAGCCTAGGTAGCGGTAGGCTGGGGGACGTGCTTGTGACAGACTATGATTGGTTGTTTTTGCCTTTAGCCCAGTAATCGGTGACAACTATGAAGTACTTGGAAATCAGGCGGTGATAGAATCTAGAGATAGTATTTATGAGTGTGTTCAGGCCGAGTTTGATAAAGTGAATAAACCTGGATTAGAGTGCGAATATTTCACCTTGTCGCAATAGAATCCAGGTTGCTTTCTATGAATTGTTTGTCACGTGTTTGTCTTTGACTGAAGCGCTCCTGCCTGTGGTAGCTTGTTGCGTGCCTACAGGATTTTAACCAATCAGGGCGTGTCTCTCAACTCTGTTACAGGTGCTCTACTGAAGCTCAACTGCTGGAGGCAGCTTTTAGCCTCGTCATCAGCTCTTGCCTTGTTAACCTCACTCCGTCTCGCCTCTTTCCTACGACCACCGACATCCCCACCACAGGCGATACCTCAAACGATTCTACCATTGTTTTGCGAAATCTTGTTATCCTTTTGGGACCAGTGCTACATATCAGCTTCGATATCTTGAATTGGGGAATCACAGGTATTACAAAATGCCTGGCTTCGACTTCTCCAACTACAACCGCAATGCGGCTCTCCACGCTCGAGGTGTGCCTCTCCCCAAGGCCACCAGCACCGGAACAACTATCGTGGGATGTATATTCGATGGTGGTGTTGTGGTAAGTGGCATATCTCACCCTCTGAGGGCAGCATTTGAAGCCTAACGGAACTATCACCATCCGAATCGAAGATGAATGTTGACACCTGCATCAATAGATTGCCGCCGATACTCGAGCCACATCCGGTCCCATCGTTGCCGACAAGAACTGTGAGAAGCTTCACTACATTTCCCCCCAGATTTGGTGCGCTGGTGCCGGTACAGCCGCCGATACTGAGTTCACCACCGCCCTCATCTCTTCCCAGCTCGAGCTGCACTCCCTATCCACAGGCCGCAAGCCCCGTGTCGTCACCTGCATGACCCTCCTGAAGCAACACCTTTTCCGCTACCAGGGTCACATCGGTGCCTACCTTGTCGTTGCTGGTGTCGACCCTACTGGCACTCACCTCTTCACCGTCCATGCTCACGGTAGCACGGACAAGCTTCCTTATGTCACTATGGGAAGTGGCAGCTTGGCAGCCATGAGTGTGTTCGAGACGCAGTGGAAGCCTGACCTCAATCAGGAGGAGGCTGTCAAACTGGCCAGCGATGCGATCTTGGCTGGTGTATGGAACGATTTGGGCTCCGGTTCCAACGTCGACGTCGCTATCATCACCGGCGACAAGACAACACTTAAGAGAAACTACATTACGCCTAACCAGAAGGAGCCTAAGCTTCAGAGTTACCGATTCCCCAAGGGCACGACAGCAGTACTGAACGAGAAAATTATCAAGAAGGAGGAGATCAAGCGATACATTACCGTGGAAGACGTGCCTGTCCCGGAAAAGATGGATGTTGACACTTAGAGACGTTACTACGATGCACGGGACTGGCGAATGTTGGCTCGTATGTCAGAAATCGAAGAAAGAGAGGTTGACGCGTGGCATAGAGAGATCCTTAGAGAGGATGACTGAATCTGCCCAGACCGGACGGCATAGTTGTGGCTGACGAGGTAGCAAATAACAATAAAGTATTTCCAATAATATTAGGGAAAGAACGCAGGTATTTACGACACCATTTGATGTCTCTGTCTCGTCTACTTCCTATATGTGCAAAGCATTCTATAAGAACTCTCAGAAGAGAACAGACAGCCGTCGTACTATTTACATAAAGCAGCGGTGTCTTGCCTGAATCAGGCAGAAATAAGTAATCCATGAACCCCTCGCAGGGGAACACATGCGTAGGAGAAAAGATAATAATAAAAAACACGTCTTGAGAAGTTGACGTTGTACACGGAACTCAATCCAGTTCCTTTTGCCTGACCCGGCGTTTGCTCTGAGCAATCGCTACAGGAAGCACAAGAATATTTCCTCCCCAGACCCCATGAAACCCCCGATCAATGCGAAAACCAGTCAAAACTCCGATTAAATGGGTATGTCGAAGATGTCATTATTATCGTAGGAAACGTGTCACTGAAGCTGTTGCCCATGGGCTCACTTCCGTCCAAACATAGCTCTGGTGCGGGACTTGCTCCTGGCCTTCTTTTTGTCTTTCTTAGACGTAGTAGACTCATTGTCGTCGTCGTATTTGGCCTTGTGGATCCTAGTTCATGTCAGTAAGCGTTATGGGAGATATTTCGTCCAAACTTACCAACTGTTTCCAACCATGCTCATACCCTTGGCTTCAGCCATGCGATAGAATTTGGCACTCTTTCTAAGATTCTTCTTGCAACCAATGCCCTGAGCGTAACAGAAACCAGCTTCAGCTAGCGCATCGACATCGCCCCAGTCTAGGATTTTGGTTAATACGTGGCTTTCCAAAACATGAGTTGAACTTACTACCGGCGATCTCGAAGCACCGCAGAGCCAGAGACTTGTCCTGCTCGATTCCCCAGCCATTCATATGGCTCACGCCCAATTCATAGATACTCAACGCGAATTGGGCTTTCCGGGTTCTTCGTTCTATCACATCGACATGCTTGCCTTCCTTTGCATGGCTCTCGTCATCTGCGATCTCGACACTAGCGTATTCGGCAGCCTTTCGAAGCCATTCCACGCCTTCTTTCTGGTTTGCACGCATACCCCATCCATGACGGCAAGCCAGTGCGTAGAGAAGCATGGCGGTTGGATCGTTCAAACGAGCTGCATAACGAAGGTGGTATGTCGATTCCTTTAGATCTCCGCTCTCGTGGCATGCAATTCCCTTTGCCAGGTGCTCTTCTGCTGACATCTCCGAGGCAGTGGGTGCTGTTGAACGAGCTGTGGGTGGCGGTCGGATCGTGCTTGCTGTATCGTCGGTAGCTATTGAGAGAGGAGTACGATCTCGGCCACGACCTCGTGGTACATCCTCCGAAGCTCGCGATTCCTCGATTGATCTACCCGGTGTTGGAGATAAGTCTGGCATGGGAGGCGGTGTTGTCTCTGACTGGACCTTTCTCAACTCCGTTAAATCCTTAGGCAATGGACTACCTGATGCCAAGGAATTGCCTGGTGCGATATCGGCTGAAGAACTCGAAGGTCGAGTTGGAGGTGAGGGAGGAGGAGCATTTTCAAACCTGTGACTACTCGGGGGAGCCACATCTTGTTGCCAGTCGAAGGGTACCGGCGCAGCATCCCCGTCGGATTCCCCTCGCTGGATAGCTTTGCCTCGTGGGAGTGTGAATTTGGAGTATATGTAGGACGTTGCGCCCTTGTCTTCGGCCTGTTGGTCAAGGAAGGCCTCACTATGCATGCTCACTGGTGTATGAGCCGATTCATCAGCCAATATGAACGACGGTTGGCTATCAGAGGAAGCTTGTCTCAGGGGTGGCTCCATACCAGGTGTGCCAGATCTGCTCATAGGTCTTGAGAAATTGAAGGATGGTCGAGGAAGAGCAGACGATTCAGATCCAATGGATGGTGATCGTCGATAAGAACCAATTGCTGGTGATGCCATTGCACTTGCAGAAGACATTTTTCGTGGGGGTAATGAGTGGAAAGAGCCTGTCATATTATGGTCCTCCTCAGACGGTATTGCTGGAGATGAAACATTGCTAACTCCACGTCTTCGTTGAGGAAACATATTTTGAGGCGGCGCAAGTCCAAGATCGTCGAAAACATGCATCTTGGGCTTCTCTGGTGAGCCTGCGATTGAGCCGCTAATTGAGCCGCTGGGTCGTCGCGCGGAGAGCAACGAAGCATTGTCTTCCTTTCGAGACGGAGAAGATTCAAGTCGCCTGTCGGGCTGTGACCGTGTGTCACTAAGTAGAGATGGCGATCGTTCCGTTCTGGCGCCGTAAAGTGAGCTTGCCTCATCGATATGATCAAGGACTCGTCCTCTAGACGGTGCTCGAGGGGGGATCGCAGGAACTTCGGCATCGGGAGTAGGCGGTATCCGACTCATTCGTGGGTGCATAGATACGGGGCGCTCAGCATCGTCACTGAAGGCATCTTCCACCTCTGTCCTCTGCCCAAAGCCTGAAGGATGCGGTAAAGGAGGGTGATCGCCAGCTTCGGAGCCAGAATCTTGGGATAAAGAGCGAAAGTAATCTGAGCGTCCCTGAACAATCAAAGGGCTTTCGGTGGTCAGGGGAGGTAGACGGCTCATTCGATTGCCGTCCTTGGCGCTTTCTTGTAATTGCCTTGCAAGCAACCGACTCTGCAAAGCAAAGGCGTCCAAAGGGGACAGCTCGGGAGGGATTTCACCTGCGACATGGAGACGAGGTGAGCGTAAGGGCTTAGAGACCGTAGAAAGGTTTGATTGTGAAGAGTCTGATCGCAAATCCAGCAAAGAAGGCCGAGACGCCATGATGGTCGTTTTGAAGGTCAAGTCCAACTATCGATGACTGTTTCCATGCAGAATATAAACTGAACAACAAAGGCGCACAGTGAGAATACGAAGGCGCCCTCTTCCAATTATTCCAGCTCAATCAGGGTTTCAAAGTTGCTCGACCAAATTAGCCGGTTGTGTTTGCACTTGGACGTTCAGATGGACCAAGTTGGCGCGAATGCTGTGTGAGAGGCGAAGAACGAGCGATGGTCTAGGTGAGATTCGAAGGTAGGAACATGGATAGATGAGAAATAGTCCTGATATGGATGCTGGCAAAAAGATAGAAAATAATGCGCGATGGCTGGTGACAAGATGTTAAGAATGACGGCGAGTCGAGGGCGAGACAACAGCCAAGGAGTGATCGACGGCGGAGAGGGATCTTGCGCGGGCCGCGCTATGCGATATGTGGTACGAAGATGTGTCGATGGAACAAAGTTGAAACAGGCAAGAGAGCCAGGAGTCCAAAATGTAAGTCGGCGACGGAAATACCAAAGGGAAAGAGATGATGTAGTAGGATCGGCAGCGAAGCGAGCAATGTCTCTGGTGTATATACTTGGGGATGCTTGTGCTGCTAATTGCGCTACGGTAGGTGTTGTTGATGATGGCGGCGAATTGTCGACGCTGAATGACGTTGCGCTGATACTGCAGCTGAGGTCGATTGAGAATTGGAAGAGCAAAAACAAAAGGGAGCACAAGAAGAAGAAAAGGGCGCAAGCGGTAGACTAGAGAGGCGAGGAGCGCAAATGAGTATGTGAATGACAGTTAAAACAATGTACAAATGTTAGTGACGAACAATGGATGGCGACTTTGTCTTGGATGAGAAGTGACAGAGTACGGACGGTACTGCTACAGGTAAAGTTGGGTGGGAGGTAGTGGAGGTTTAAGGTCCCATGAGGCCCAGACTAGGCGCTGCCCCCAAGATCCCAGGCCCCCAAGGGACCTAGAAGGAGCTAATTTACATGCCCTGTGTGGCTTTATTAGGCATACGTTATAGTGCAGACGATTGATGGAACAAGAGTGGATGCTAATACCCAGGTCATGAAATGGATCAACGAATGGATCCAGTCCCTTTGGTTTCCCTTTTTTTTCCAGAATGGATCCATGCATGCATGGGTCATGGATGGAGAGAGAGGTGTACTGACTGTACCTATGGATGGATGGATGGATAACTTACAAACAGACAGACAAGTAAAAAAGGCGTCAAAGTGTACGACACTACAAAAGACATGTTATGTTGCAGGGACAAAGCACTGTCTAACTGTCTAGATTGATCAAAGCTATATCCATGTGAAATTTAACGAAAGGTAAATTTGAGTTGCACAGCATATGACCATGGCCGAAATAAGGATGGATGCCCCTTACTGCAGTGCACCACACCCATACCTCGTCTACACGATCCAATCTGATACCCATGATAGGATCAAATCTACCACGATAGTCTCGCAAACGGATGTATGTGTTCTATCAAAGCACCAGAAACCCCCTCTTTCTACGGCAGTCTGTGCTCATGATGTGCCAAATCCTTACATACCTACTCTCGCCACTTCCCACGTACATAGGTGAGATCCTTCCTCTCAGCCTCAGTATCGTATCTGAGGTTGGAAAGCTTGAATACGAGCACCTACAACTGATCTGATACCGCATTCCCCGCTTTGGCGTACACTACATACATAACGTCCAAGTCTAACTTAATTCTTCCGAAACTAAATAAACTTGACCAAACTGGACCGTTAGCGACCAAAAGGGGCGTTCAATTGCATGTATCTTAGGTATCGACATGTTTGTGTAATGCGCCTCTTTTTGTTTTGACAGCCCCAAGACGGAGACAAAGCCTTTTCAAGGTAGGTCAACTCCTTCATTACCCTGAGCCAGAAATTAGATTAGATAGTTACGGTATTAAGGTGCTTTGTCTGAAAGGGTAGCTAGTTAGCTATCTCATACCTGGTTAATAGTCACTTGCATCTAATCTAATCTCGTTGCTTCCGAGCAGCAACCGCGGTAACAATAACAAGACATTCATTTCTCCAATGCTCTGGATCTTTTGCATGATATTTTGTGTATTGTTTTGAAAAGGCTCATGACTCTCTAGCCTGACAAAATCTTGTTTTTTGTAGTTTCTTGTGACGCTACGACCATACCATATGTCATGCCATGGTCAGTGTTTCCAAAACTCAATGGTATCAAAACATAACATCAAAACATATTGCGATGCCGGACGGACGCAAGATAGCAGCAATGCAACAAGGCAAGGCGCCAGCCAGGGGGCTCCTTCAAAAGATGGACCCCACCAATCTCAAGCCGCTTCCCCTGGTACGTTACCCTTAAGGGACCAATTCGGTAGCAACGCCTCGGTCTGGGGTACTTTGACCTGGCATCCATACCACAATGAAATATGTGAAGTGCATACTATTTTAGCAGACTTACCACTGGATTCCACCGTAATTAATGACGAAAGCTGATACCTATTCGATCCCGCTATTCATGATTCAAATCACCACCTACGAAGCCCTCGTGACTGACCACTAAGCACTAATGAGACTCTCAGCCTCACCTTGGTATTTAAATCAAGCAAACACATTGGATCAGACCCTTGGATGATTGATACACTGTGACAGCGGTAGTGGTATCAACCAGGATTCCCTTACACATCTGTTGGTTCGACGAACCGAATTATTATCTTCAAGACCCCTTCAGGTGGTCCAGAATGTAATTCCTGTCTCATTGAATATGGGTCCCAGATTCGCAGTCGAGCTCTAGACTAAGTTACCTACAGCCTACTAACCTACGGAGTAAGGAACAAACTCACTAACAATCCCTCCGCCTCTAAACTAAAGCATGACTATATTTTCTCCGCCCAAGGGTCAACCCTTTTTTTAGCAACCCATGTGCTGCGCCAGTTCTAGTGAACCAACCAATACAGGCGAGTCGGGGACCACAAGGCAAATTAAACTGCTGCACGCGTGTTCATCCAGACTTTCCACATGGACTCAGACGCGTGTGTATGTATGTATGTATCTCATTCTCCTCTGAGGCTGGCTGGACTAATAAAGTGCACTGACTTTGATTTCCTTGCTGGATCGAGATGTCAACGTCAACGTCAAACCATCTTTTATCATTCGTGCTACACACCTTTTTTTTTTTGGTTCTTTGCCACAGGGAAGCAATCATGCAAGGGCCATTCTAACAGTATCTGGCGTATTATCATCCGGATTCGTTCATTATTGCGTGTGGCTAGGTTTCACCACTGCAATTACTGGTCGCATTCTGCATCTCGTGCAAACACAAGTGGATTCGTTGGACCTCTAGAGATTTGACTACCAGGAAACCACCTAATAACTAGTCTAGTACTCTTTAGTAATTTACCGTGCGACCAGCCTGGATGAAAGATGAAGGATGGGATAACTTAGTGAACCAATCACGTATTCTATCTTCCCAATCAATCTCAACTACAGACACCGACTGACAAACTCAAGTAGAACAGCGATATATCTAATCCCAATCGACATGTTACACGTATTCTCTGGAAGCATTCGCATCTCAAGTGTACTACTAGACTCTTCAGCAGTGATTACCCAATGGTTGAAAGTCTTCAACATCGCTTCGCTACTCATCTAGGCCTGTCCATGACTGTATCTCTTCCTGTCGTTCCTCGCTCCGCCAATAAGTATCATGAACCCAGCCAGTTCATGCATCAGATACAACAGTACTTCGCTTCAACCCTGGCTGTATCCATCACTTGCGCACGGTCAATTTAGCATCTCGTCACTACGTAGTAATCTCCGTGCTCACATTTTCTGACAGGCACAAAGCCAGTAAAGATCGACTTCAAGGGACCACCATTTCCGGTATTAACAAAAAAGAATTGTTCTAGACAAGCTTATGAGCACTTCCCCATCCTTATGATTCCGATTTTGCAGATCTCAATCAATGTTTCCTTGTCAAACCGTTGGAAACTCGTAAGCCATGTGCTATAAACAGACTAGTGAGGTCTTTTTTTATGTAGGTATCCTCTCATGAGACACCCAGTCCTATGTCAAACATGCTTCATATCAACTTCAATTGAGTTTTTCCCTATGCTACAACTTATATGCCTATGCAAAAACGCAGTTTCTTATCATTTGCAATGCTGCTCAAAATCACAACTAACCCAGAACGCCTACCCTGCCAGCGCATATAGCAGTGGACTTTTGGAATGTCTGCACAGTAAGTAGGTAGGCATACTGGCCTCTACTAATGACATCTTGGCCAAAACCAATCTGCCGAGCCAGTCTCTCTCCTCTCTATCCCAAGATATACCCCAGCACTATTTACATATCCTTGGATCGCATCTTCTTGAGACGTGCCGCACCTTCAAACAAGCCTCGGTCAACAGCAGCAGCAACAGTCAGAGTTCCACCGACAATGGCGCAAAGACCAGCAAGGAAACCACTGAAAGTCTTGGCCTTCTCCTCACGGTTGACGACCTTCATGGGCGAAATATCCTAGACGAGTGTTAGCTTTCTAGATCATGCCAGCGGCAATGCAATCATGTACTTACGTAGGAGAAGAAGACACCTGGAATACCGCCGCTGGTGTGCTGGCGCTCTGCATGGCCCTCAGCAGCATCGTTGCCACCTGCCAGACTTCGTCTGTGGCTTGTCACGGAGTACTGGTGAGTCTCGACACTGCCATCGTCAGAATAACCGTAAGCTCCGAGACCAGCGTTGTCTTCCTGCAGGAGACCGGCGATCTTGATGCCCTTGTTATCCCAGCCAAGAGGGAGATACGAAGTCGGCACAATCTTGACAAAGTACATGAAGTTGTAGTTAGGGTCGTGGGTCTCCTGCTTAGTGTCGTCGAGAGGGTTCTGGTGGTGGTTGGTCCAGAGCGTGTTCTTGTGGCCGACCTTGCGAGCGATGTGGTCGGGGAGTTGAGGGCCAAAACGGAGGGAGTGGACGTGGTGGGTAAAGTCGTGCGAGAAACCCTTGGGCACATCCCAGTAGTTCTTAAGATCGTGAACGTGCATGTTGCCGCTGCTGAAACTTCGTCCGGGAGCGAAATGAAAGTTACCAATGACCTTGTTCACACGTAGACCTCCCTCAATGCGGCAGCCCTCCTCACGTTGCGCATCCAACTTCTCGCCATAGTGCTCACGCTCACACTGCTCAACGCCTTCGCCGCGACCAAAGGCCCACGAAGCCTGGGCATAGGCTTCACGGACTTCGTCACAAGTCTGACAACAGCCTGCCTTTTGAGCGTTGGCAGGGGGTTGAGCACCGTAGCAGCCACCACAGTATGAGGGGTCGAGGTGATGGGCGGCATCATCGTGAAGTGAGAGAGACTTGGTATCGATAACGGCGCCACCCTTGCTCTGGGGCTGGAGACGAACTTTGTTGACACCATGCATAACACCGTGCTGTTGCTCGCCAGATACATCCATGACATCAAGCGTCAATAGTTCGCAGGGCATCTTGGGAAAGGTGATGTTGAGGTGAATCTCCATGCGCTCGCCTGTAAGACAGGATGTGTTAGTATTCGTTTACAAGTGGCGCATTTGTTCCAATGGCAACGAATGTTTCTCTCGTACCTCTTCCCTTGTCCACAATCAACTCGGGATGTATATCGATTCGACGGTACTCTGCCCATTCACCCCAAGACAGGAAGAGGACGACCAGCAGCGACACAATCGTGACGATACCACCACTGGTCGTTCGAATTCGCGCTTCATCGACTGTCTTGGTAAAGGCATCAAGCCTTGTAAATCTCGATTTCGGAGGCATGTCGATTTATCTGCGACAGCAAAAAGCCGAGGCGATTGTTGTGTTGAGTTAAGAGAGCGTGTCTTGTAGTAGTCGCGGCACCAATCAAAAAGGAGAGGTTATAGTCGCGAAGGGAGTGGAAACGGATATACAGATAGGTAATTATCAACTGTGAGAAATGAGAGACAGCATTTGTCTAGGTTTCCTTGTCTGGTTTCGGATCTGCACCTGGCACTCGAGAAATCCGATCAAGCAAAAGAAAAAAAAAGAGAAAACACAAGCAAATGCGAGAATATAATTACAACTTGTCGTTTTCTCAAAATGTAAAGGCCACCTTTTTCCAACTGCGGCTGACGTCCTGTTCTAAAACGTAGCTCCGGGGGCGTTTTACAAGGGTCTAGTCCCCTCGGAATCTATAGGCTAATCCAGGTCAGGTTTGGCGCCTGAGCTTCTGCATCCACTTTCCTACATGAGACATTCTACCAATGGATCGACTTGGTTCATGAGCATGAGCTGCTGCAAGAACACTTTAAACTTGCAAGTCACTTGTCTGGTAGTGTTAAAAAAAGATTAGATTTATATTTTTGTCAAAATAGTATAATCCAAATAAAGAATGCATATGACTTATATAATGACTTCCAATTGCACACTTTAGTATGCTAGGAGGTAGTTGTGTTCAGGCATCGTGAAAGTATCAAAAGGATACTTCTGCTATGCCTGGATGAGAAAGAAAAAGCCGTATGAAACTAAAAGCATAAGGGGAAATACTGTAGGCAGCTGCTTTGCACTCTATGATATAGGTGAATCATAGGTACCCAGGTAGGTAAAAACTTGAAGGACATTTGAGTTGGAACACGCAGATTATAAAGCACAAGCACTTGCTTCCCTGTTTGCACAGCAGTTCTCCTTTCCTCTTCCAACCTTCCTTCAACCCAAGTAGGATAATAAAAAGTGCCTTTTGTCTTCTACTCTCTCAGAACAAAGGCCCCAGTCATTCTTACTTGTGATTGGCTGCGCAAATACCAAGTCTCCACCAAAGCTCTCTGCGCGCATCAGCCTAACGTCGATTTATTGACAAGGCTGAGAAATTCCAGCTTTCCTCCAACTCCAGACAAACTATTGCGACTTGTGATACCTTTCGTCTTCCTTCGAGTCTTGCCCCCGATCATCTGCGCCTATTCACATCATGTCTACAAGACCACCCTCCCGCGTTGTCTTTGTTGGCAACATTCCCTACGGTCTTACCGAGGAACAGATTACCGACATCTTCAGCAGCGCTGGCAAAGTCGAGCGTTTCCGCCTCGTCTATGATTCTGAGACTGGCCGTCCCAAGGGTTTTGGCTTTGCAGACTACCCCGATACAGGTACGAAACCCAGGACCAACTAATCTCATTAATTGCTAACCAAGTCGCACAGATTCTGCCTCTTCCGCCGTGCGCAACCTGAACGACTACGAGATCATGGGTCGGAAGCTTCGCGTCGATTTCAGCAATGAGCAAAAGAGCAGTGACGACGACAAGGACCCCAATACATCCGGATACAACATGCACGCCTCGAACGGTGCCGCTCCCAGCTACAACGCTCAGCCTAGCACGCTTCCTCCTCTGCCCTCTGGCAAAGAACTCCCGCCTGGCGTCACCTGCACCGATGCTGTTTCACGAACACTCCAAACCCTACCTCCCGCCCAGCTTCTAGATATCCTTTCGCAGCTTAAAATTCTTGCGGTCAACGATCCGCAGCGAGCTAACGAACTTCTTCAACAATCACCACAACTGGCATACTCTGTATTCCAGGCTCAGCTCCTCATGGGTCTCGTGTCGCCTGAGGCGATCCAGTCCGTGGTTGAGCCAGGAGCGCCGCCTCCTGCTTCTTTCCCTCCTGCCCCTATGCCTGGCTTCCCTGGTGTGAGTAACACTCCACCAGTGGCTGCCATGCCATACCAAGCACCCCCTCAACAATACGCTGCTCCTGCTCCTGCTGCGGCTGCTAATGCCCCCCCAGATCAGGAAGCTTTGATGCGCGCTGTGATGGAGCTTCCTCAGGCTCAGATTGATTTGCTTCCCGAGGCAGAGAGGCAGCAGATCCTAGCTCTACGAGCTACTTTTGGTGGACAGAGGAGGTAAAATTAAGCTTAGGTCGGCATTTGGGTGGCGTTACGGCGTATGATATTATAGTAATTTAAAACATCAACATTTCAATTATGCTGGTCTCACTATGAACCCTCTTTGTGATAATAAAGTCGTTGTACGGATGATTTGTGAACTTTGATCATGAAGTATAGGGTGGCCAAATTAGTAGTTAATGATTTGTATTTGCGTTTCGTTGTATTTTAACAAATAGGTACTTGGTTATCGCTATTATAAAAGCTTAATTAAAACTATACAAAACAATCACGTAGAGAAAATGATTAAAATTATGAAACTGACCTTACATTCTTAGCTCAAGGCAATTTTGTATCTGACTATACCACCACAACAAAAACTCCCAACCAGACTGAGCCCGTCTACCAGCGCAAGAAACCGTGTTGCTTAGATGAAATGAAAACTCCAGAACCAATACCCGCTTCCTACTATAAACCCCCCGATGCTAGCAATAAAAAGGAAATGAAACGGAGCTGCAAGTTCGCTGTGTGCCTTGACGCTGTTCCTAAACATAGAATGTAATGATGTATGTACCCAGCTTTGCCCTTGTTCTCATACCTTGACCGCCTCAGAAAAGTATTTCGGATTAAACAATGTTGTATACCCTTTTGGCGATCATGAAACATGCAAAACCAAAGAACAGTAGGCCGGCAGTGATCCAGAAGAACCATTGAAGGTCTCCTTCATACTCTTGGCCCGGTACCCACACGTTCATACCCCACAAACCAGTGATGATGTTCATGGGCAATACGATTGTTCCAAGAACAGTGAGTTTGCCGAGAACGTCGGCTGTCTGTTCTTGACGCTCGTTCATGCGTATGTTGATTTGGGCGAGGTAGTTACCGTGAGAACGGGCAAGTATTCTGTGAACGTTAGTGGAAGTCTTATATAAGCGAGGGACAACTTACTTCTCGTAGTGGCCAAGATTAGCAGTCATGGTCACAATATGATCCTGGATATCACCCAGATATAGACCAATCTCAGACCGTGGTGCAACATCCCATCGCTCGTTACAGCGCTTGGCGAATCCCTTGATAACATCTGCCTTGTTGCCCAACAATCTGTATAGCTTCATCACCTTCTTTCTGCACTCTCCTACCTGTTGAAGCATATCTATATTTGAGTCCGAAGCTGCCATAGCATCATCATTCTTGGAGGAGTCTTCGTTAAGTCTCTTATCAGAAGACGAATGCAGCCTCAGGATAGCATCATCAATGTCGTCAACTTCTGTCTCGATCTTCTCGATCAGAGGGGCAAATACGTCGGTAATGTCGTCAATGATAGCATATGAAATCCAATCTGAGGAAAGGATCAGGTAGTCTTTAAGTTGCCGGATTCTGCGACGGACGTTGGCAGGATGGGGTGTCCTCGAGAAATGGAAACTGATAACTCCTTCACGGAAGACCACAACGTACATATCTACGGGCTCAAGGAAGTTATTCGTGTTTTCGTCCTGATCGAACGACCGGTAGTTGACAAAGTAATAATGTCGGAAGAGCTCGACTTTCTCGCGAGCTTCCTGGAGCATAATATCCTCCGCAGTAAGCGGGTGAATGCCAAATGCTTTGGATATGACCTTCATCTCAGCTTCGGTCGGACAGAGGACGTCAAGCCACCAAACTGGTCGCTCGCCGTATCTGATCATCTTCTCATTTGAGCCCCCTTCAGTGTTTTGAGAGGCATATGCAGTCTCGTCTGCGGATTTCCTACCAGTAGGTGTAGCATTGCCAGATTCACTTCTCGAGACCGCATGCGCCAAAGGATCTTTAAGAGGCGATGTAGCTCCCTCGCGTTGTTCATGATTATCATGGACGGTTGATAGAGATGGTTGACGTGTATGAACCTTTGAGCTGCCCTCCGTGCTAAGGTGATGGAGTTTTGTTGGTAGAATGGGTTCAACCTCTTCATCGTCAGATTCGTCATCCGAGAGTACTCGAGGGTCTGGAACAAAAAGTTCACGGAATCCACCCCCAGGTTGTACCAACTCAGAAATAGTCTGACTGTGAACTGTGCTCTGAAACTCCTCGTTGAAGTATGTGAATCGATAAGGTGACTCTTCGACCGCCTCATAGAATTGTCCTTTACGCAGTGGCCGCAGGCGCCCATTGATGAGCTGCGGCTCGGTGATACGCTTAACCCGACGCTCTTCTGTTCGGTCCTCCTTCTCCATGGAGCTCCACTCCTCTAGAACGGACAAGTCGGGCCATTGACCACGACGGCGACGCGTTCGATATTGGCGATGCTCTTGAGTCTGCGACTGCGCATCCTCGTCGCCCATCTCCGACATGCCAGGGACAGGGAAGCACACATCCTGCTCAGCTTCTGTTGCCATCCTACGACCCATATCGGGGCGACCATCACGCATGTCGTCCATATCAGAGAGGCAGTCGATCTCACCCACCAAACGGTGGGGGGAGTCATCACGATCACCAAGCCCGTCCCGTATCATAACATCGCCCAAGCTGAGCTCTATGCGATCAGCGGTACCAAATGTAGGCGAACCAGGCATTGAGGGAGGGGCGTTGACATCGTAGTTTGCGCCAGACGAGGTTCCTAGGCGCGTTGTTGATGATTTGTTCGATGGGCGACGGCTTCTCGTCCGGTTCGATCTTGCATCACTTGCACCGTAGCCAGAAATTATAGATTCGCCGAGCAAAGGAGCGTTTTCCTCCCATTGTGTATGGTCCTGATGCTCTTCCTCGGTAGAGACTGCCGGTATCGATCGCAGGCGGTTGCCAGAGGAACTTGCAAAGGGCGACGACACTGACATACCAGCAGGAGCTGGTGCAGTAGATGTTCGTCTGGGACGCAAGGGCTGATGATCCCTGTTTCGATGTTAGGTGATTGTCGAAACAATTCTCCAAATAGGGAAAACTTACCGGTGATCTAACAATGCTTCACTGTCGATGCTGGTGTTGCTTAGGTTTGCGCGGGGAAGATTAAAGAAACCCTCTCCTGTGGCTTGACGAGTCTCATCATGGTCATCATCATCGTCCATCGCCGCAAAACTCTTTCTGCGCGTTCTCTTCTTTCTACCGCCGCGGTGTCCCTTTCTCTTCTTAGCCGGCTTGGATGCGTTGGAGTTATTCGACGATTCAGGAGCCTGGGACTGGTTTGCATCTGAGGTAGGAGGGACGGCCGCAGATTTGCCCGAGTTAGCCAAACCGTTAAAGCGATTGCTCGACATGGTGACGATCGCAGATAGATGGAGATGGTTTGGCAAAGGATGAGAGGAGCAATCCGAGGGCAGGGGAAAAGAAAAGCGACCGCCAAAAGTGTACGTAGTGGTGCGAGGTCTCGCTTGCAGCCGCAAACGCAGAGGTAATGATGTCAGCTATCAGAAGTTGACAAGGGGTGTACTTTTAGCGTGGTTTGCACTAACATCCAAGCAGCAACCAGGTAAAAATTTGGGGGAGCTCATTTATTCCTAGATTGGAATGAATGGTGCTCCGTTAATTTGATAGAATTACATGTTCAAAAAGTATTTATTATATAAATCAAGGTTCGAATGCAGTTGTAGAGTAGCATTGACAGTTACAAATGCCTGAGCACGTGAGCACAGTCACTTATCAAAAGTGTTAGTAGAGTCTACAGCGACTGTTGGACTAGTTTTAGTGCATGTAAGTTGCAAACAGAGGCCCACCAATAATGTTTACCCAAGGACAAATACCCACAGAGAACGTGCCTTGAAGTTGGGGTTTGACAAGACCGTAGATCCTTGTCTTTGAATCGGATCATCGAATGATTCTGCCTGCCAAGATTGAGAATCATTAACGATACATAAAATTTCAGAGACCATGCAGGTACATACTTCAATGATTGATGTATTTGTCAAGGCTCCTTTCTCGGCGCAACTGTCAACTGAAAAAGTTCTCACTCGTATTGCCTGCATCTTGGCTGTCTAAAGTTTTAGCAACACAGCTTGGTTGACATCAAGATTCATTTTTTATTTAAGTTGGTGTGATAACTATCCAGTGTCAGAGTAATCAATTCGAATTTTGAAAAAAAAAAAAAAAATGCAATCGTTTTACAGATAAACTTCGAGGGCCTGACTCACACCGGTGTGTCACAACATCATTTGACGAGAAGGAAAACAACAAGGAAGAGTTGTATCACCTCCGTTCAAAGAACCAAAGCGCATGCCATCATCGAGATTGTGGTCACAGCCTCGAGCTCAGAACTTGAGTCTGAATACAAGTTCTCTTCTGCAACAATAAAGGCGTGGTGGCGGAGTGGTCTAACGCGATAGACTAGAAATCTATTCTCTTCGGAGGCGTCTGTTCGAATCAGGCCCACGTCGACTTGACAAAAGTCGGACTCTTCAAGAGTCCAATCATCTTTTTGCCAGATTTCCAACCGCACAAGAACTCATCAATTCACTACTAATTTGCTGGGGAACTCACTTCTGGTGTTTATTGAAAGAATCCAAGGCAGATCAGAACAGGTTCACTGCAATCAAGGTTTGACACAAGTAGCATACACACACGAGACGCCAAATTGAAGCCCATATTTGATGTTCTTGTAAAAGCAGAGGTATCTAAATTCTGAATCCTTTTTAGCCCACGGCTTGGTATTAATAACTATCGCAAATCTCAGATTTATTCCCAGCGACCCTACTCCTGTCCAAAGTCCCACAACTTAACATACAAGTTATCAGGCTCGTCAGCACCCTCGTTAACGAAAAAGACCTTCTTTGGGATGTGGAATTCAGTAACAGGAGCCTTCTTGATCTCCTTTGCAATCTCGGCCTCAAGAAGCTGTCAGGGTAGTCAGCACCATTGCATGGGACAATAGTCACGGGGATAAACTGTTAATGACTTACAGTGGCATATGAGTGGTCAAGAAAATCTTCAATGTTGTAAGACTGTTTAGTGAATTGCTCCGAAATGATCTTGGAGATTGTGGCAACATTGGGATGGTAATGAGACTGCAGCTGAACAAGCTCCCACAAACAACTTTCAATTGCTTCCGTGTGCATGGGGTCTGTCTCGTTGGGGAGGAATGGATCCTTGGCACCTTGCTCCTCAATGTGCTTCTTCACCTCCGGGTCTTGAATCTGTCGGTGGATCATGAACGTGCATGTTGGGTGACGCTTAAGCAAGTTGTAGATCCAGGGGGTGACAAAAACGATAGCTCCAGGGGGAGCGTTCAGTGAGAGCCGAGCAAGACGTTTGATGAAACTGGCTACCAGTGCGGCAGGAAGATGTGTCGAGCCAAGGAAGGTATCGAGAAGACGGAAGAACCGAGATCGATGTTTGGAGTGAAGAATATCGCGATCCAGGAGAGAGTAGAGTTTGGAGTAGAACGATGGGTAGTCAAGGTTGCGCTCCTCGATCAAGTAAAACACACCGGAAAGGGCTAAGAGCGAAGTCGAACCGCCTGCATTATAGCAGTCTGTCAAGAAATCAGAGAGAAGCTCAGGCTTTGTGAACCAAGGCGCAATCACTGTTGTGAAGATGTCGAGAATCTGCTTTCGTTGCCGCTGCTCCTTGCCATCCATGAGGCTCATCAGAGCAAGCCATGCCTCCTGGCCTTGCTTCTTGTGCTGGTTAACGTTGCGAAGGTTGTGGGCCTTCTTCTTGGGCTTGGGAATGTAAAAGTCCTCAAGCTGATCGGCAGACTCGGGAACGCCATCTAGAGCTGACAGCAGTGCAAAGCACCGGTCAAAAAGCTCTGGTGAAGGGTCGCCTTCTTGCTCCTTCACGATATGTTTGATCGCATCCAATGTGTAGTAACGGATATCATCAAACTGTTCCACGAATTCCTCAACAAAGACCTTCATGATCTCGCTGTTCTCACTCTCAATTAGAGAAAGCACGATATCTCGGAGGAAACTTCGAGGGAAAATGTAATCATCCTTTTCGCTGAAAGTTTCGCCCTCAGCCTTGAGCGTTCTCATACACAAGGTTAGGGCCGTAGGTGCGAGCTCTTCGTCCTTGAGAATGGCAGCTAGAGTCTTCTTGAACTCTCCAAACTGCTTTCTGAGCCAGGCCACAACAACTTGGTCTTTCTCGGAGAGAGTCTTCTTAGTCGCCAGAGAGCCTTGCGCAAGCAACCGTAGGAAAATTCGGCACAGAGCGACTGTCGCAAGCATGCTCTCTGAGTCGCCATCTTTGAAACCATTGGCAGTGGTGAGAAGAACAGTAATGTCGTTATAGTTTTTTCGAGACTCCAGGATACCTTGTTCCATTAGGAGGATTTTGGCGTTGGGATCTTCAGATTCATCGCTAGATACTGATGAGCGTCGGCGCTTGGTGGGTTCCTCTTGGATAGAGGACCTCTTGCGCTTGGAGCGCTCAACAGCTGTTTTTGACATGTTCAAATTTGAGAATTTGATTCAAAATGAGATCCCGAAAGTGAGCCTGTGAACAAAGAAAGGGTCGAAGTATCGTGACAAGCCGAAAATCTACAGATAAAGTAGATTGTTTAAGACGATTAATGGTCGAAGGATTGATACTTCTCTCATCTAAGTTATGAAGAGGGAAATCTTCAAAATCTTTAGACGTTGAAATTTCGACCAATCAACTTTGGGCAGCCGCCGCACGGCAAAATCCCGGCGCTCCAGATCTGCTTGATCAATCAAGGTCACGTGGTTTTGATTGTTGCCGAGCTAGCGCGATAAAACCTCAACCTCACTTCCAGCTCTCCGATCAACGACAAGCCCCCGATACCCCCATCACGAACTATCCCACAATGGCGTCACGCTTGGCACGAAGCGCCGTCGGTATGTCGAGAAACCTCGATTTCCTCGATTCGAAGCCAATTCGACCCCAATTGGCGAGCCTTTGACTCCCACTGACACCCTATACCTAGGCGCTCCCCTCCTCCGACCCGTCCTCGCCCGCCGAGCTGCCCCTGCCTTCTCCGTTGCCGCTGCGCGATACAACAGCAATGTGCCCGCCGAGGACCCTAAGAAGAAGGCCCAGAGCATCATCGACGCTCTTCCCGGTAACAGCCTCCTGAGCAAGAGCGCCATCCTCAGCTCCGCCGCCGCTCTCTCCATCTACGGCATCTCCAGCGAGTACTACGTCATGAACGAGGAGACCATCATCGCCATCTCCCTTCTTTCCGTCTGGACTGCTCTGATCAAGTACGGTGGCCCTGCCTACAAGGAGTGGGCTGAGGCGCAGAACAACAAGATCAAGAACATCCTCAACAGCGCCCGTGCCGACCACACCGAGGCTGTCAAGGGCCGTATTGAGGACGTCAAGCAGATGGGCAGCGTTGTTGAGATCACCAAGAACCTGTTCGAGGTTTCCAAGGTAAATTTCAAATGTCAGTTGGATATAAAAATGGGCTATAACTGATTACGGTCGTTTTTGTAGGAGACTGCCAAGCTTGAGTCTGAGGCTTTCGAGCTTGAGCAAAAGACTGCTCTGGCTGCTGAGGCCAAGGCTGTTCTTGAGTCTTGGGTCCGATACGAGGGACAGGTTAAGCAGCGCCAGCAGAAGGAGCTTGCTCAGTCCATTATCGCCAAGGTCCAGAAGGAGCTCGAGAACCCCAAGGTCCTTCAGCAGATCCTCCAGCAGAGTGTTGCTGACGTTGAGAGTACGTGCCACCAATCGAGGCCAAAACCATTGGCTTGACTAACAAAATTTCACAGAGATCGTTGCCTCCAAGGCCCAATAGATAATTACATGCCGCTAGAGTCTCGATCACCGGATTCCACGGTTTTTCTTTGTACCCCCCTTGTGTCATAACAACACCTGTGCATTAGCCGAATCAATCAAGACCCTAGTTACTTCACTGCCGGATAGCTGTTGTCTGTGAGATTTTCGAGATTTGGATCCATTGTGTTCAAATGGGTTTATCGGAGCTGTAAATTGCTCGTCGGGAAAGGTCGGGATCTCCGACATCGCCCATTCTCGGCGGATCGCAAAATAACAAAAAAACACAACTTTCAACACAACGACGTCAATTTTCATGTTTAAATGACTGGAGTGATTATTGCATGCCGTCACGTCACTCAACGAAACGGGTCACATATGCATCGAGTTTTATCAGCGGCCAACTTTTTGCGTGCTGAGTTTTTCGATATCCTTGTATCTCAATCAAGACTTATCTTAGACTTATGTCTGATAGAAAATTCTCATGCATTTGTTTGTACACGAATAATTGTACATTTGAATTAACCAAAAATCGCAACGCCTTCTCTCCCCAGAGCATCTGCTCCATCGCTCTGTTGACCCATTACCCAAAACAGTCTCCATTATAAACTAATAGGAATCGGCGATAACAGAATGCAACATGAATACTCAAAATACATTAAATGTGATATTAGTAAAGGGGCCTTGACTCTTCCCATTTCTTCACCTCGGGCGTGGCCTTTGAAGTCTCTGGAGAGTCTGTATGTAAATCGGGACCAAGGGATACCCGGCCAGTTCGTCGCCTTCTCGCCCCTTCGCCAGCGACAGGGCCAATCCATTCCCAAGCACGGCCAACCTCGCCGCTTCTCCCCTCACGTTGACTAGTTCGAACATTGCTGTTTTGCTCGACTACAGCTCGGACTCGTTGCCAGATGCGTTCTCGTTCTGACAATGAGTGAATAGTTCGAAGAACGTCATCTCTCAAGTTTGGCAAAAACAGCCAAGGGTCGTCAATACCCTCTTCGCCGAGCTCCTTCTGGTTGGCAAGTCTTTCTAGAACGGTGTCGACCAAAGCAGGAATTTGAGCCTTTGTAGCTACATGCTTACGGTACCGGGCCCGCATGTAGAAGATGCCCAAGACGGCAGAGATTAAAAGTCCAATTGTGAGTCGATATCTTGCCAGGCTGAGTCGGACCGATCGCTTGAGCGCGCAGGTGAGCGGAAGGCGAGCGAGAGACGTGGACGATAGCTGTCGATCTGGAAGATCGGAGGAATCGGACGATCTGTAGGGTCGATAGTGGATCTGGTTAGTTCATGGTCAGAAACAGTTGAAGCAATAAAAAGTTGTCGCGGTTTGGTTTGTTGGGAATTAAGTAGAAATGACTTACGGTGCTGTTCCGATGATTTCAACCTCCTCTCTAGTCGCAACCTCGCCAATGGCCTCAGCCCAAAGCTCTTCAAATTCCTCCTCACTAAGTCTTTGAGAGCGCTTGCGGCTGACAGTCTGCTTAAGTTCATGTTCAGCAATGGCAGGGGAGTCTTGCTTCTGACCATCCTCGGTAACAAGCTCTCCGCACTCATATTGGGCTCGTCGTTCTCTGAGTTCTTCAATGGCCTTGTCGGCTACAGCCTTGACGCGTCTCGCCTTTTCGCCATCTGGCTCACAAGTGGGTGGGACGGGAACCAGACCACCAAGGGACAAAGGATGGGGCTTGAGAAGGAAGCCATTCTCACAACGAACTGAATAGTCTCCATAGCAATAGGCGTGGGAGGGGCAAGGTTCGCACTGAGGCTCAACAAAAGGCAAAAGAGCGTCTGGAATAGGAATATCCGGCGAGATAAGCGATTTTGCTTGTCCACCAACCTCGCAGTAGCCCACAGCAATCTTCTCCTGGCGATACCAAGCAAGGTATGCTCCGAAAAGAGATAGGAAAAGGACCACGAGAGGGGCCTTGAAGCCACCTTTTCGTGAAACTTGGCTCGCAGGCTTACGTGTCTCGGCAGCCATCTCACCTCGGCTTGCAGCTTCCTCGAGCTCCAATTGCTCGTTGGGAGTGAACTCCTCACCAGCTTCAACTACATCTGGAGTTGGCTGGCGATATATAGGGGTTTGAGGGTCGTGAATCTGCTGATAGTTGTCATTGTAGGTGCTTGTTCGAAGACGCGATGATGACTTGGCACTTCTGATAGAATCTCTATCAGCTGTGCGGCGGCGGTTGGTTGGCGTTTTGTGCTGAGCTGGAGAACTTCCACTTTGGAAAGGGTTGTCGTATGTGAAAACACTTTCTTCGTGGTCGGGTAGTATTGTTTCTTCCTGTACTGCTTCTTCCTCTTCTTCTTCTTCCTCCTCCTCCTCCTCTTCAGATGATTCTTGCTTGATCTGTGGCGTTATGTCCCTACGTGGCTGACGTACGGAGCGAGGCGCCTCATAATAATCGGGTTCGTCAGTATGCGAAAGCGCGCGGCTTACTGATCGGGTGCTGCGCTTTGTGGGGCTTCTAGGCGCAGGAGTCGCAAGAACATCATGCTCAGTCTTAATGCGGCCTGATGTTTTGCGAGGAGACTTTGATCGCTTCTTGATTGTTGAGGGAGGGGCCAGATCATAATCGTCCCAAAGGCCGTTATCTTCAGCACTGCCAGCGTTCACGATACCCATGCTGGACCTCTTAGCGCGAGCGCGTTGAGCTCGGAGCTTAGGGGCTTGTGGAAGGACATGTTCCTCAACCAGGTCGACAAGCTGGGACTTTTTCGCAGTGGCAGGGTACTCGACATTGTGTGTAACAAGAATTGATCGAAGGCGTGGTACAGTGACAGAGCGCGGGTCAAAGCCCTCTTCGAGATAATCATCGATATCGGCCATGATGACTGATTTGGCTTTTAACGAAAAAAAAGGATGGTAAAGTTTAAATGGTGTGTAGGCCGCAGCTCAGGAGACCGCCCACGTTTTGTATGTTGGATCTTCAAACCTGAGGTCGGAAGGGTTTCAAAAGAACAACAAAGGAGTGTAGGCAACCACTCTTGAGTCTGTGACAGAGACAAAGGAGGCTATCACTACAAGGGAAACAAAGAAATGTTCTTTTTCACAAAGAGACTGAAAAATAGGCAGAAAATCTGCAGTGGTGGGGTGATGGATCGTGAAAGAACTGCTGGTCTGGATAGACAAGCGAATTGTTGATGACGGGCGCGGGTGAGACCCTTGACGCAATGACAACTGATAGCGCGGTTGTCTGTGGCAACTCAAATCAGGTTCGCGACCACCCTGTCACTTGACCCGCTCGAGATGTTGCACCGCCACATGCTGCAGCCACACCATGCCACTTTCGTCGTCGAGCTATCGAACGTTTGAGACGATTTGCTGAAAGAGATATGGAGCTTCACATGTCTTTTGCTGGATCATAAGTCGAGCTGTAATCGTCACAACTCAATTGTTCGGATATAGGAAATTTCGTTGTTAAGAAACAATGTTGGCTCGTCGATCTGCTCTGGCCAAGCCGGGCTTTGTCTGTCGAACCTGTGCTCGCCAATACCAGTCTCAACTTCGGTGGGCTTCAACTTCTACGCAGGACAATATTTATGATGTTGTATGTGTTGGTGGCGGGCCAGCAGGTTTGAGTCTACTGACTGCGCTTCGTAAGTTCCTGGCCTCTAATTAATTGGCGTCTTTAACACTGCTAGGTGCCAATCCTATAACTGCCGGTCTTCGAGTTGCCCTCATTGAAGCTCAGGATCTCTCCAAGATCTCCTCGTTCTCACTCCCCTCGACTCAATTCTCCAACAGATGTAGCTCTCTCACCCCTGCTTCGGCTCAGTATCTCGATAAGATCGGAGCATGGCGACATCTGCAACGTGATCGGGTCCAAGACTACCAGGAGATGCAAGTATGGGATGGAGTCACTAGTGCCCGAATCGAATTCGACTGGCCACCTAGCACTACTGGAGATAAAACAATCGCCTACATGACAGAGAACCTCAACTTGACATCTGGACTACTCAAAAGATTGCACGAACTTGGCGGAGTGGACATTTTCGACAAGACCAAGGTCGAGGGCATTGATCTAGGCAAGGAAACCGAGGACTTGGACTTGAGTGAGTGGCCGGTTGTACAGCTCTCGAACGGCCAATCGCTAGCAGCACGTCTTCTTGTTGGAGCAGACGGAGCGAACAGTCCCGTGCGTACCTTTGCCGGTATTAACAGCCGCGGGTGGGACTATGGCAGACACGGGGTTGTCGCAACTCTAGAGCTTGAAGGCGAGGGTTGGGGTGGTCAGTTCAACAAGATTGCCTATCAGCGATTCTTGCCTACTGGACCTGTTGCAATGCTGCCCATGCCTGGCAAATATGCTACATTGGTCTGGTCTACTACCCCTGAGAAGGCTGCTCTTCTCAAGAGCCTTAGCCCTAAAGACTTCATTGCCATGGTCAATGCTGCTTTCCGCCTGAGCCCTGTTGATATCGGCTTCATGCACACTCAGCAGGGTAGCCAGGAAGAAGAGCTATCATGGCGCCTACAACACACAAGCTTCGATGCAGAGGCTCTGCCGCAGACTGTGGTTGGTGTGCAGGAAGGCAGCATCGCATCTTTCCCCCTGAAACTGCGACATGCCGACACATATACCGGTGAACGTGTCGCACTTGTTGGCGATGCGGCCCATACTATTCATCCATTGGCAGGTCAAGGTTTGAACCAAGGTCAAGGAGATGCCCAAAGTCTAGTCAAGACGATCGAGTTTGCTGTCTCTCATGGCCAGGATCTTGGTGCCCAACTATCTCTTGAGTCATACAACAGCGAGCGGTACGCAGCTAACCACATCATTCTCAATGTTTGTGATAAGCTCCACAAGCTCTACTCTGTCGAGAGTGGCCCCCTGGTGCCGCTGCGTTCAGTTGGCCTGAGAGCTGTCAATGCCCTCGGCCCTTTGAAGAACTTCTTCATGGAGCAGGCATCCGGTACCGGCACTAAAATCTTGTAAAGTCTACACATGTATACTCTTATCTTGTAACATTAGATCTGTACATAATCACTCTCGGCGAACTCGGAGCCAAAACTGGAACTCAAGATGATTCATTGCTAAATTTCAACAAGCATCACCTCTCCATAGCTTCTCGCTCGAGCACACGACGTTGTGGGAGTATTTACCGTGGTCCCCCTATCAGCTATGATTACAAACAAAAGGAACCGATTCTAATCTTCTTTCTTTTCCACATTGATTTACCTATCAACCTCACCTGTGTGAAATGTCAGTATGAATTAATACAAAATTCGTGAAGGATCAACTTACCGAACACCAGATCCATAGTACCAATGACCGCCACAGCATCAGCCAACAAGTGACCCTTGGAAACATGATCAAATCCACCCAAGTGAGCGAAACCGGGAGCACGAATGTGGCATCGGTAAGGTCGCTCACTGCCGTCAGAAACGACGTAAACACCCATCTCACCCTTAGGGGCCTCGATAGCGGAGTAGGTCTCACCAGGGGGGACGGCATAGCCCTTGGTGTAGAGAAGGAAGTGGTGGATAAGGGCCTCCATGTTCTCCTTCATGGCGGTTCGTGGGGGAGGAGAAACCTTGTAGTCCTCAACACGGACGGGACCAGCAGGCATCTTGTTGAGGCACTGGTGGATAATTCGGAGAGATTGGCGGAACTCCTCCATTCGGCAGAGGTATCGGTCGTAGCAGTCACCGTTGGTTCCAACGGGAACATCGAATTCGACCTGGTCGTAGGCGTCGTAAGGCTGGTTCTTGCGGACGTCGAAAGGAACACCAGAACCTCGCAGCATGACACCAGTGAAGGAAAGGTTCAGAGCCTCAGCGGCAGGAACGACACCAACACCCCTCAATCGCTCAATCCAGATACGGTTGTCAGTCAACATCTCCTCGGTCTCGTCGATTCGGTCGCCGAACTGGGTAGCCCACTGGTAAATGTCGTCGAGAAGGCCAACGGGGATATCCTGGTGAACACCACCGGGTCGAACGTAGGCAGCGTGGAGACGGGCACCGGAAACACGCTCGTAGAATTCCTACACTTGTCAGTTATCGTTATTTTCCAATTGACCACCATCCACCTACCATAAGCTTCTCACGCTCCTCGAAACCCCACAGGAAAGGTGTCAAAGCACCAACATCCATAGCGTGTGAAAGAACGGACATCAGATGGTTAAGGATACGAGTGATCTCGCCAAACAGAGTTCGGATCCACTTGGCTCGCTCGGGAATCTCGACGTTGAGCAGCTTCTCAACAGCCAGAGAGAAGCACTGCTCGTTGGTCATCATGGAAACATAGTCGAGTCGATCAAAGTAAGGCAGGGCCTGGAGATATGTCTTGTACTCGATCAACTTCTCGGTACCTCGGTGGAGCAGGCCGACGTGAGGGTCGGCTCGGACGATCTCTTCACCACTGAGCTCGAGAATCAGACGCAACACACCGTGAGCGGCGGGATGCTGGGGACCAAAGTTGACAGTGTAGTGTCGAATCTTTCGGTCTGAAACCGAGTTCTCGCGCGACTTTCGGGTTCCGGGAGTTCGAGGCTTGGACAGGCCGTAGGCATCCTGGGCGGTGGTGAAATCTTCGTC
This sequence comes from Fusarium poae, assembly GCF_019609905.1. Lineage (NCBI taxonomy): Eukaryota > Fungi > Ascomycota > Sordariomycetes > Hypocreales > Nectriaceae > Fusarium > Fusarium poae. Next base: position 1,130,355 of record NC_058399.1, read on the forward strand.
AACGGGCACAAGTCTGGTACCAACGGTCTCGACAGGAGCGGCGTTTCTTCGCAGGCAAGTCGTCGAAAAAGGGCGGGCGGCGAATGTTGCTGGCCGCATGCACAGGCTCTTGACGCCTCGGCTGGCGAGTCGGAGAGTAGCCATTGTGTAGTGTGAGCAGAGAGGGAGCGGCCGTAAGTGCGACAGTATGTGTAGAGTCTCCCAAGAGGGCCTCTGGCTCGAGGTCAATGGCAAGTTGATAGAGGGGAATTCGCCTTCGTGATAGTGGCCGTCATCTCCCGCGGTCCGGGGATCGTTGAAACCTGGGAGCTTTGTTCTTGGTGGTGGGTCGGACTATCATTGTTGCGATCAAGAGAGCCAATCATAGCTCGACCATTACTCGTTGATTTTTATACTATCAAGTGGCATCTCGTTACAATTGCATCACTAAATCGGCTACGAGTTGCTGATGATAGTAAATTATCGCCCGAATTTGAGGTAAAACAGGTTTACTGCGTAGCCTCATGAATTGCGTACTCATATGGTTCTAAATTCCCTTCAGAATCTCATCTTCATTGATTTCGATTTTCAATAGCATTGGATGCATTCATTCCATTCCCAAGTCCAAGTCCAAGTCGTCATCCATCTTAGAATTCGAGACTATAAAATCCTAAATTGCCACGGACTAGGGTCCTATTCAGTTAACCGATGTAAATAAGAATGGCAGGCTTGATTGGATATGAGGAAATCGTTTACTGTATTTGTTCTTTCTGAATAGCACCGCCAATAAGCCAATACTAATTCTCATACACCTGTCTGTACACTCCATCATCCACATATATTGTATTACATATATTGGAACAATCATTCTTCATTTCTAATAACTACATTGATGCAATACACCATGGTCTAGTTGGATATTAAATGGTGTATATATATCGTGGCTCACAAGCATTCTGGAAGCATAAGAGACAAAATTAGTGAGTCGGTTCATGCTCTGCTCTTAGTTTATTTATTTTTGTAGCCTAAAGCTCAAAGGTCGACATTTCAGCTACTCACTACCTAGGTCATCTTAACAACTAGGTAACTTTCCTAATGGGAACATATACCTAATAGAGTATCTTCTTGGCTATCAACATGTAAATGACTGAACTCTATGGCTTATCCAGCTTTATGGCATCCCGTTGATACTCAGTTCTCATGAAAGCGGGCCCTCAGTAAGCAACAGGCCGTGAAACCGCTTATCGAACCATGCCAGTTACGTCGAGGAACTTTTGTTTAACAATTCCCTATGAGGAATACTCTTGCCTTTCGTGAGTCACAGGATCGCATTGGCTTCCGATTGCCAACAGTGAACTTGAAGTGATACGCTGGGTTTCGTGACTCCTTACTTGACTCACCTTCTGACCTCTGAAAGCATAAGAGACGACATTAGGTAGGTGCTGTTTAGATCAGACTTCTTGGGCTTTTTGTTTCAGTATCATAAAGCGCAAGGCTAAATTCTCTGTTACCCACTAGACTCAGTACTGATACTCGCAGTCAACTCCGCGAAGAGCACATTTTCCTCAAATCTGCCACTCATTCGACTGAACTCATCATGGCTGAGCCTACCAAGTTAATCTCGCCTTCACCACCCAGTGAAGAGCCTGGAACCCTGCTTTTGGAGACCGAACGTCTTATCATACGACGATACTATCTCTCAGATGCACATGTTCTAGCGAGTTCGGCCAACAATAAAGCCATTGCTGCCAACTTACGCAACGCATTCCCATCTCCGTATACCCTCGAAAATGCCCAGAATTTTCTAGCCAACATGGCTTGCAAGCCAGACGGAACATCTTATCCTTATCATAACGGCATCTTTCTTAAGCCCAGCGCAGCCGAAAACCCGTCAAAGGAGCCCCTCTTCATCGGCGCTATAGGCGCAATGCCCAAAAATGACATGTACTTTCGTACGTGGGAGATAGGCTACTGGCTAGCCGAGCCAGCTTGGGGAAAAGGCTATATGCCGGAGGCTGCAAAGGCGTTCGTACGGTGGTGCTTTGAGACGTGGCCTGACTTAAATAGGATTGAGGCAGTGATCAAAAGCTCAAATGCTGCTGGTCTGGCTACAGTAAAGAAATTAGGTTTCACATATGAAGGCACGAGAAGAGGTGCAATCTTCAAGAACGGTGAGATTCTGGATGAAATCCAGTTTGCATTTTTGAGAAACGAGTTGTAAAGATCCGGATGCCCTCTAGCATGTAGCAGAAAGTTGGCCTCTCAAGTTTTAGAGTACATATTAAGAATGCTTGGGCTTCAGTTTGAAGATCAGAAAATACAAAAAAAGCGGCACGAAATAAAGTTGCGAGACACATGAGAATACAATAGGCTATTAAAGCACAGTCCGAGTTATTAAGTAAGTTATATTTATTATGTTAACCATTATTGTATACTAGCTTAGATTGCAGCCAAACTCCCATCAAGCAGGATTGGAATATGTAGTTACCAAACACATGGTATTACCAGCAGCCAGTTGGTCACCGTCGCTTGTGTATCCAATCGCAGCTTGGTCAGCCAAGCTCAGCTAGAGCTATAGCCTGGCCTCTCGCGGATAACCAGATCATCCGCCATCTAGTCTGTAGGGAAGTCAAGTGGCGCAAAGCAAAGTATACTAGCAGTACCACTGAAGTCTTGCGTTAGCTTCTTGTGTTTCGTCTTTCCTGTGTCAATCCCCGCCGTGTTGGCTTCTACCAGTCCGTTCCATGATGCCGATTTCTATATTTCTTCTTCTCCCTCACTGCCTGACTGCAGGAGCATTAAGGTATACACTTCGACCGTAGTGGTCATTGTATTTTTGCAAACGCCTCGACCACACTGGATAGTGAAGGCCATGATGAACAAAGGGGAAGTAAGGGTAAAGACAATGCCTCGCCATCCCATCCCAATCCGTTGGGAAAGAAGAAAACGCCATTAACGCAAAAGCCAAAAATGAACTTTTAATGAACCCCTCGCCATGCCTTATATGCAACAAATAACAGCCCGCTTTATTGATAAACAGTGCTTTTTTTTTAAACGAAATGGAAACACATGACCACAAGGCCATGCTGGGTTGGTGACAAAAGAAAAATGGCTGCAGCCGTGAATTGAATAGGATAAACCGAAAGGCGCATCCGGAATACCAAAAGTTGATTAATTTCTCCGAGCGATATTGACACCTGGATTGACGAATGCTCTATGTGCGATGTCGCAGAACCGGCGAACCACGTTGGTCGTACCTCCTGTCACTTGTGACTCGTCGAAGATGAATTTGGATGCAACCGCAAGCCTATTCTTGGGGTCGCTCTCGTCAACGTGCTGCGGAGCGTTGTTGTATGTAGAATCGAAGTGGGGTGAAAGCTCTCGAACAACAGCAATAGAGTAGAGGACATCACGGTTCTCGCGACCATCGAGCAGGTAACGCATTCTTGCAAGCATATCCTCCCTCACCTTGACTGCAACTTGACCAGTGGGATTGTCGCGCGTCCGTACAAACTCGGCCAAACTGTACCAGAAGTCAAATTGACGGATGCGAGAATTGCCAGGGTCCTGCACGGGTAAACAAAGAGGGTTGGAAGGCAGATAGTCGCCACAGAGTAGTGCCTCGACAACTCGAATTCGGTTTTGGGCCTCCTTGGCATCATTCTCAGCTGGCAGACCAGGGTTGACAGGAGAGGTTGTGGGGGCTTCGTAGGCTGATCGCGCAAGCTCCCATACGAGGCGCGTCTCAAGGATACCCGAGTAAGCCATTTGCGAATGATCGTTGACCTTGACAGCCTCCAATGTTTTGAGAAAGCTTGCTAGCAAATCCACCAAGTAAGGGTTTCGAGGAAGTGACATCTTTCCATTTTCCGTAAAAAAGTACCATGTGGTTTCGAAGAAAGAACTGAGACCATGTGCATACATCTCATGGTAGACCTTTGTGATTTCGTTGAGCATCTCCTCAGGATGAGGACCACTCTGGGGCGGCGGAACTTGGCCCAAGAGTTTGATAATCTCATCGATATTCATTTTGTTGGCTGTCAAAAACACGCGTAAGCAGATGTTCTCAATAGCAGCGCAGCAAACGACGAACAAGGGTAAAATCAATAATAAGGGGCGCCACCTCTTAGGTTTTGGTTGTCAGCAAGAGGCCTTTGGTCAACCGCTCTTGAGCTTTCGGGATTGTGAAGGGCTGGGTCAATAGCAGCAGCCGAATACTCGTATGTTGGCTCGGACTTGACAGGAGGAGACGCCACGTTGGAGAAACTGGAATCGTAGCTAAGCGAGGTGATAGAAGGGTTGGGGCTTGCGGTTGTTGCGTGAGCTGTTGCGTATGAGCTGGGGAGCATCGACGGTTGGCTACCGTATGAGTTGGTAGGTCGAGCGGTGAGGACAGGGTTGGGCGCTATGGAGGAAGGAATGCTCGAAGGCACGGAGCTAGGGACTGTAGGAGGAGTCCTCTGGCTAGGTGCCGGTTGAATATTAGAAGGCTGCCCGCCTGCTTGCTGCCGAAAGATTGGATCGTAACCCAAACACTCGCGCTTTGACTTCTTGCAATTATTGCAAGTTGGGTGTGTCTCGTCGCACTAAAAGAAGATGTTAGAGCTATGTTGGGCGGGGTAGTCGTATCTCCACTAGAAGAAATAGGCCAGGAATGGAGAGGGGGTTGTGCAGTGCAGTGCAGCTGCGAGGTACAGTACGCGCGACCAATAGTAAGCTTAATTGAGCTCTCAGAACTCTGAGAAACTCCAAGCTCTAGGTCCGGTTCATTTGCTGAGGCGACGGGAAATTTTGGAGGCATGCGGTTGCAGATACAGAGAGGCATTACGAGGGAAACCAGGAGCTGCGCAACACTACGTGAACCTGAGTCTTGCTCGCTTCGCTTGTAGCTTCTGCCAAACGAGAAATCTGCAGAAAGCCGCAAACATGATACAGCATGTCGATCTGGGCAACCTAATTCCGGCTCTCCAGCTCTGGCGCGTACTTGCAGTCCTTTTCCCCCCAAGCTTGTCCTCTCATAGCATCGTTTTCCATTGCGCAAGTTGAAACCACAAGCTGCACGAGGGATGAAGAGTACGAAATCATGGCTTACCTTGATTCGGCGTTTTCTGCAAGTCAGACAACCTGTCTTTGTCCGACGTTTGATCTCCTACACTCAGTCAGCCCTGGTTCCTTTTGTCCCGTCCGCCATTGGCTAGGACTGCATTCAAGATGCCCGACTAGACTTTTACACACCTTCTTTGGCCCCCTATGGCCCATAAGACGGGGATCATGCGGAATAGCGTAACGAGCCATAGGATCAGAAAGTCCGTAACCTGGAGCCATGGGCATGCCCTGATGTTGATAGTACGGTACACCGCCTGGCACTTGGGCCATCGGCATGTTCATCGGCATGCCCTGTGGACTCGACACAGGCGGTCCATGTGGGTTCTCAATCGTCCTCATACTTGGCAGGGACATGTTGCTACCGATAGGCATAGGACTGGGCCGGTACGCCTCAGCCGGTTGACTCGTTACCGCAGGATAAGAGCCATATTGAGCAGTTGTTACACCGATCGATGGCGCATAATGTGTCGAAGACCCCTGGTAGCTGACATGCTGGCCATGAGGCATTCCCGGATGTTGGTTAGACATTTCCGAATTAGATGCAGGTGTTGTCGAGACAGCCTCGGGAGCTCTACTGTCGCCGTTCTGTTGGGCAACCGCGGGCGCAGCGGTAGAGGCAACTGGAGCTGGAGCTGGCGTAGAAGTCGGCGCAGAAGAAGAGACTGCGGGAAGTTCGGGCTCTGCGGGAACGGGTGCGGAGGTGGAAACTGCAGCGGTCGTCGAGGCGGTCGGACGGTCCGCTGCTGTGAACGGTACCGATGCAATCGAGGTGATGGGCGGGAGCGTCGTGTCGGAATGAGCTGAAGCTGTATTGGCAGTTCTGGTGCTCGCGGCGTGAGTTGTGGGAGCGGTGACAGATGCGACAATGGGAGCTAGAGAAGGAGAGTTTGATGTCAGAACAGAAGAAGCTGAAGGATTATTGGGAGAGTCTCCGTGACTCTGCCCATGGTCGTCTTGAGCCATGTTGTTTTTTAATTAGAAATTTTTATGGAGCCTCAAAGCGAAGTCAGGAAGACTGAGAGTTGACCAGGGGGACGCGACCCTGGGTCGGTCACGGAGGGAAGACGAGGTGCTGGCGCTGGGCAAGGAAGATCAAATCCAAAGGAACCGGGGCGTAGCAGGGGGAGAGAAAAAGGCGTGCAAGAGGGGCAGACTCCGGGACCAGGGGCCGCGACACGATGCGACGACGATGGAACTGTCACTGAGAGTAAGGCAAAGTCGCGATGGTGGACTGGGCCAAGACCAGCGAGCGACAGGTAACGCGCTGGCGCTGGAGCTCTGCACTGGAGCTCTGAGCTGGAGGAGCAGGTATCGGAAAGGTGAGTCGATGAAGCCCAGTCCAGGGGTCCAAGAGGCGGGATCGGTAGGCGAGGCAGACTAGTAGAGGCAGAGCTGCAAGATCGGGAGCGAATAGCAAATAGAGTTGAGTCGTAATAACTGCACGGTGCTGTAGAATACGATCAATACACCCATAGCATCGCAGCACAACACAGAACGGGATACACTAGACAGATAGAACAGCGCAGCACAGTACAGCACAATAAAATGGATCGCCCCCTGCCTGGTTGCCGCGTTGTAGTAGTGGTGGTGGGAGTGGTGACCGTGGTGGTGGTGTTGGTGTTGGCCGTCCAGGTCCCAGTAAATTGTAAGTTCTAGTGGAGACGGGCCGGCGGGGGCTTTTGGCTTAAGTTTGTAGGCCGCCAGGCCGCTTGCTGCCCATTCAGTCTCCGCCGGTACGGGATGATCGATACTCGACAAACAAGCGCGACGCGAGCTTTGCCCAGTACAGACAATACGGTACAGTAAACTCGTTACAAAACTTAGGCAACAGGCGGACGGTTCCGTAGACGAAATGGAGGCGAGGCAGCATGTACGTAGCTCTAGAATAATTGGTAGAAGGGTAGGTTCTCGCTCTGTAGAGGCCACTAGCAAGCATGCGTTTGTCCAGGATACCTTCTATATGAAGAACGTCTTTCGCTTAATGAAAAGTGATGTCCGTTCTGATGAGACTCGAGGACTGAGCAATAAAACTCAGCTCTATTTTTGAAAACCATAAGATTGTGTTGCTGAAATAGAATCATGGCTGCCTCTCATGCAAGACCCAAGTCCTCTGAATTCTTTTTAATCGGGTCCAGCCAAGTGGTGTTCAGATGAATCAATCATGGAACTAGCCGCACGGAACAACAGTAGCTCCCCGCCAGCTAGTAGAGCCTCGTCTCGGGCCTAAAAGTAATGTGCATTAGCGGCACATCAGATAGACGGCACCCATTGAAGCAGCATAACCGAAGAGGCTTCGAAAAGGTTTGTTTGAACAACATCTCATCTCATCTCATCTCATCTCATCTCGTTCCATGCATGCAAATATGCAAGGCGCATGGGCAATGGCAGTTGGGGATCTTGTTTAGATCTTACATACATATGATCATCAGCCGTCAAAGCGGCTGCAACATATTGACGAGAATATTTTTTGCTTTTTTCCCTTTCTCCTTGACTCGCTTGGTCGGGTCCACCAGTAATTGGCAATTCTGGAAGCTCTCTGGAAGCCAGAGAATCTCCTCTCTCCCTTACTCTGTGGATTACAGGACCCTGCTAACGAGGCTACACAATCAATCAATGAGCAGGGGACCAATATAATAGCATGGATAGTTATGGCGGAGCATAATATCGCGGTACTCTGCTGAAGCCAAAGCTGGCGGTGTCAAGTTCGGTCTCATTATCAAGAACAACAGATATATTACGTGGAGTGTCGGAATGATTCATGTCTGCAACACCGCCATTTGCTTTTTATTCTGCACCGGATTATTCTGGTACGTAAGACAAGACGATCATCAAAGGCGACTTGAATGCCTCATCTACACAAGCTTGTAAAGTGACTGCTACAGTCCAGTTGACGGACAGTATCTAGTCTGGGCAACCCTGGCCAAAGCTTGAGACAAGGCGGCTAATTGTGCTTGATTGTGTGCCACTCATGGGCTCTCGGGTGCAAGGTTCTCGTCCCGTAGTCTAGTAATATTATAGTCGACTCCAAATAATCAAGACACCCCTATTCTCTCACCTCCAGTGACTTTTGGTCCCTCGACAGCTAGGAGGTAATTAGTTCGCTAATAGTTCTTACCAGCCTACCAACCTTCCATGGCACCCAGAGAGGGACTTCAGACTCAGATTGACGCTTTGGCTAGACCTGAATAGTAAGTACTCACTGTAGGTCATTCAAGGGCCCAAGTTAGTGTTTATCCATTTGTTCTCTCTTTTCTCGTTACCTACTAGTCAGTACCTGTTAGCCTGTGCATACATGGCGCCAGCGGCCAGCAACTTCACTTCGAACTAGTGAAGATCTTTCTACAGACCGTTGATACCTTGGCACGGATCAGGAGGAAACAGTGGTACGTATCCGTAGGTATCTTAGGTTCCTTTTGGGAGCGCTCTTCTGAGTTTCCATTGAACTTCCCCAAGACTGGACTGTCACATTAGTAGATTAGATACCCCCGCAAGCCACTGGACCCACAGCAACCCCCCGTAGAAGACTCCTGGCCTCCTGTTGGCTTCGAATGCTTCTATGGAAGGCGCTAATGCCAGGTACCAGCCAGACGGTGCTCGCTCGCTCGAACCCTTCCACCAAAGGAAAGAACCCAACCCAAAAACCAACTACCGCACCTGCCTACACACTTGCACATGAGCTGAGTCAGAATCCAAACATACATTCTGTAGTAGGAAAGTGCTACAGAGTAAATATTCTTCCATTCATACACTCATCTACTCGAACCTCAATAATCTTCTGTCAAACATTGATCTATCCGGTAATTCCACCGTTCTAAGCTACTCCTTACAGAGTAAGATTATGCGAGCATCACTGATTGACCATCGTCATATACTCCTCTATTTCTTGGGCTGGTCTTCCCCCAAAAGCAGGTATCCGCTACGGATTACTGCAAATCCTGCCGCCGCCCACTGATTCCCAATCTTAACAAATATATCCAATGTCATCTCCCCCTCTTTCCAATTTCAGCCAATTCGATACCCCTGTCTTCTGTATCACTTCAGTCTGTTCCATTTCCAAGGAGTCAATGCCTAACTAGGAAATGGATGGCCCAAAGGAGATAACAGCTAACATCAACCATAGCACAGCAAGACAAATACATGTCTTGAGCCGCCAGTTTGCTTCGGCCATGTTTTAGCTTTCTGACCGTATCCGTACACGCTTCACGTGTATAGTATAGGACCTATACCTATACAATTCACCCGTCACTACTACTGGAAACGAACTAACCGGCAAGATCCCGGTGGAAGCGAGACGAGCCTCTCCACAACTCCAAGACCTGTTCTGGTTCGCTGACTTCAACCCGCTCATACGGGTCCTCGGATGGTTCCCACTCTACCTACCGCCTTTTCAGACTTGGCTTGCTGTCTTGTACCATACGGTACCTTCCAGTATAAGTGGGTAACGGCAATAGTAGCCACCTCCCTCCCCGTTTGTCAAAGCCAACATCCCGGCTGACAGAAGCGACGGGAAGCAAGCGAGCGAACGCCGCCAACTAGGGGATGCCAGGAGGCAAGATTTTGAGCCAACCGGCTCTCTCTACGCATCTCACTATCTCGCCTTGCTGTGTCTCTCTCGCCTACCATTAGTTCCCGGATCTCTGGGACGCCCACCGACCTTTGCTGTACCATTGCTACTTCGCTGGCCAAGTCCCTTCCTGGCTCCTTTCCTCCGTGCGTGCAGACAATCTGCAGTACAGTACTGAGTACAGAGTATCCACGTTGCGGTCCTCCTCCCCACCAGCTGTCAATGGCGGTCGGCTTTTAGGTCACTAGTACTCGACCACGTTCCAATAAGGCGTCTCCTTCTACCTTACTCGAGAGGTGGAAACAAATACTTGACACTTGAGGCTAAAAGGGGGACGATACAAAATGGTACATGGTATGATACATACGTTGAACCGGAAAAGGCCCCGAGCACAAGATCATCCACCAGATACCTTGCGCCAACGCTGAGTTTCCGACACCGTTTCGAACTTATGCAGTACGACTGAACCCCAGTGTTGATCACCAGGAGCCTGCCTGCCCGCTGTTTCTGTTTGACAGGAACATCTCGTTATCTGCAGCCGTTGAGCAATGGCTTTACCTCAGGCCAGTTTATCCCCGATGCTTTCCCTGTAGCGCCGTCCGCCCCCAGCAATAGCCAAGGACTCGTGTGACACCGCTCAATCTCCATCTCATATGTCCATGCCAAGCAGCGCCGTCCACTTTGCTCACATCGCTTTTGGCAAGCGTTGGCACTTCTGACGTCGCCCCACGAGCGGGTGTGCTCGTCCGGTTTACCCACATGGTCCGCCATCAACTCGGTCGGCCGGCTCTCGAGCGCCGATATGGCTGACCCCCCGAACAACTGCCAGACATCGTGCCATAGCACCGGCTGGTCTACCTCCGCAAGGGTCTCTCCGACGCGGCGCATTTCACCGGGCTTCCGCAAGCCATGGAAAGAAACCAGGGGTGAGCAAAAGCGATCGCCCCAGATACGTGTGATGGATGGTGGTTCACCGTTGAAATGATGATTATACGCCTCCTCGATGTAGATCCCCAGCTTCTGTAGTGTTGTTGCCACCAGGCGGTCTCCCCACGTCTCAGTCATGGATTCGGCATATGCTTCCTGCACGATGCCTGGATGTTGAAACAACTGTCGCATCGCTTCTCCGGAGATCAGAATGCCAGATCCTCCATGTCCAAAGCGCGCCTTGTAATCGCCCACCGCGTTGCCAATATACTGGGGTTTTCGGTAGTCAATATGGCCCATGAGGAGCTCCAGAGACGGCCGAATCAAGAAGGTATCATCATCCAAAATGATGTACCACTTCTTGTTGGGCAACTCGTTATATATCATCTCCATACCCATGATAAACTATCTCCGTCAGCAGATTGGAAAGTTCGGTCGTCCCAATAGACATACCTTGAGGGCATCGAGTTCCCATCCATAGGTCTGGCCAATTTTCAGGGCCTCTTCCTCATCTCCGGCCTGGAGCCTGGCCTGGAGACTCATGTACTTGACAAGCCTGGGGTAATCATCAATTTTACCCTTGATTTTGGTCTCCATGACCCTTTTGATAGCATCGTGCACCGTGGCACCAATCAGACTTGCATCTGTCTGGTTCACAGTTGTCCAATCTCCAACGACGAGGAAACTCTCGCCTTCCTTTCCTAGGTAACCACCTGTTGCCTTGAACGCAGCAAGCTGTTCGGCTACCCTATGACGCGTTCCATAACCGGTTTTGATGAGATAACCCACGTCGTTTTTAAGGTCCACGGTGAAACGTGGTGCCTTGTATAGCCAAGCATCTTTGTTTGATGCTGCGCCGCGGAGGAAATTGAAGAAACGCGAAACATTGAAGACGAGCGCTAGGCGAATCGCTGAATCGTGAGGGAGGATAGTGTAAATTATAAACACAGATATGAGAAGAAGAATAAAGATAGGTCGTAGGCGACGTCTTGTACGTCGAGAGATGAAAACCATTATGAAAGACTGGTTGCTATATATGAGCGATGAGAAAAGATGTTCTCGGTTATGAAATTTTGTCTGTATTTTTTTCACGGTAAGATCTCGCCAAGAATTCCTTGGGGCTTTTTCAAGTCGTCAATCTCTAACCGCAACATCCTCGGATGTCGAATCTCATGAGATGTAATGCGCCATGTGCTTGAGGTACGGTAATCGGCCAAGCTTAGTAGTCAACTCCTTTGAGGGTCAAGCGAAGGGGTCTGGGATAATTGCTCCCTTATCACAAGATCCGCAAGCTCTATGTCGGATTGACGAACAAATGGGAGATCTAGGAGAATATGACTTTGGAGATGAAAGAATATAAGTGCAATACGTAACGATAGTTCCTATCAACGAGGTTGGGGTGGTCGTCATCTCCAAAGCTGTTCACTCTTAGCTGTTCCCATATCCTGCTGAGTCATTCTGTGGGGCGGAATTAGCTGCGAGACAGAATGCAATCTTGTTCCAGCTATTGTTCGTTGTACCGTGTAATAGGTAGGCTATGTACCTACGCATAGGTTTTGTTTGGTCAGAATGGATATTTGCTACTTTCTAAAAGGTGAAGCAACTTAAATAGGTATGTATTGTCAGTTACGGATTCTCGTTAGAACTTACACATTACTGAATTATGTTTTGCGATATTGGTCACATAAAAAGCCACAGGGTAACAAGTCAAGATGATACTGCTCTCATCGATGCTTTGAATAAAATGCGTATTTTGTTTCTTCGCTTCTCCTCGCATGATGTTATGTCGTATGCCAATCGCTGCTTTCCATATTTACATAATTCTCTTTCCCTTCCCAGCTACCTAGGCTCCGGATATTCTTCAACAGCTGTATGAAAACGATGGAATCTAATAGTATTGAAACCTAAACATCTGTTTCCCGTCAAAACGCCAACCCTATGCACAAGGACAGGTGAGGCTAGAATACAAACTCCCCCACCAAGAACGTACAACCTTAGCGTACCTCACAAAGCGCGATGTGTCGTCTGACGTGCCGTCCGATGTGCCGTCTGATGTGTCGCCCTCCTAAGAGTCTTCCTTGTCGAGCTCGTAAAATAATAGATAGACTTCTCTCTGCATGCCCAAGACTTCGCTCGTCTTGGCCTCCTTGACCTTTTCGTCGTTGACGCGCCACCATTTGTCTGAGGTTGTCTTGCGCTTTTTTGATCGTTTCGAGACATTGGATGGCACGAGTTTGGGCGTGGTTGAGCTGCTGTTAGTCTGCTTGGGAGATGTGAGCTTGGAGATGGCAGATTTAGTAGAAGCTGCCACGGAACGGAGGCTGCTGGTTTCAGGATCCTTTGGCTTGCCGATTGCTGGTAAGCTCGCCGAACCACGTAGATCAGACGGGACACTCCTAGGTGGCGGAGGCAACGAATCCAGAGAAGGCGTTGAAGAATTACCAGACGAGCCCGACAGGAGATCGGGAGTGGAAATGGCCGGGCTGTGTGTTGGTCTACCACCGAGCACGGGTGTTCCCATAGGTGTCGGTGTCTTGCTGAATGCTTCCGAAGGCTGGAAAGTATTCGGGTTGGAGAAGGGTGCGGGAACGTTCTGTCGTCGAAACGCTTCGTAGTGGCCACTGTTATGTCCACCGCGGTGGGTTACTAGGCCGAGCAGCTTGTATTTCTTTTGATCCATCAAGCCACCAAGAGGTAGTTGCTCAGGGAAGACTACCTTGGCAGAGTTCTTCTGTGTCATTTGTCCCACGTCGTAAATAGAGCGAGACAAGTGAATAGCCAAAATCTTTGGGAATATGGACATCCGTGTCGTCTTTGCGATTTTGCGCTTGGGCGCGTAGCGGCTGTCTCCAAGATCGAGATCTTCCGGCGGGTTCTCGGGATCTGTGTCTATCGTATGTTGGAGTCTGTCGATATTCTCCTGAGCTTGCGCCTTGAAACTTTCTGACGTCGACTTGGCCATTTCGGCTTCCAGGCCCGCCTTTGTTTGTAGCAATCGACACATTTCGCACTTGAAGTCATCGATTGTCTCGGATTTAAAGATGCCGTCGAAGCATGCATTCAACGTCGTGCCCGATACTTGAGGAACAGCCAGCGTGATAGTGCAGAATGTTTCCTCTCGGGGCTTAGTCTTATAATTGCATGTCAAGCACTTGAGATGCGACTCATATTTTCCTTCCATTGGAAAGCCTTCCTCAATCTCCAAAGGCAATTGGCCTTCGACCTGCGGTATCTCGGTTTCCTCGGATGGTTCGATGGCAGAGTTGCTGTCGCCATTCGTAGTAGGATGTTGTTCCTGTGAAGATTTGTCACTGTCATTTCCGTTGCCTTGATCTTCAGCTGTCGTGTCGATATTGGTAGTGCTATTGGTAGGGAACAAGCCACGTCTTCGTACGTGTAATCTTGCTCGTTGACCGCAATGGTATTCGTCCTTGAGTCGCTCGGCAACGATTTGAAGAAATTCCTGCGCGTCTTGTTGTTGGCGACTGATCCTCTGTTTAAAGGCCTGCTCCAAGACTTTAACGAACGGATGCGGGGATATGGACTTTTTATAGATGGGGCGTTCATTAAGCGCGTCCAGCATTTCTTTTAGTCCTTGTGTGACAAGTCCCTCTTGTAAACCCTGAAGCTTCCATTGCGGAATCTCCTTACCTTCCGGTTGGACAAGACTGGCATATACGGCAGGGTCTTCGATATGGCGACGATGCGTCTCGCGAATCAGATACACCCGTAGCTCTCCCAGACCAGCAAGAGCTTGCAGAACCGAGTTGATAAAGCAGTCATTGGCCTGGTTTCTTAAGCCGACGATCGTCTTTTTCTTGGAACTAGTAGCATCGTGGTCGATGGAAAAATTCGGCGCAAACACATAGATCAGCGCAGCGGCAGCGAGAGAGGCGCCGGCGGCGTATGAAACAACTGAAGTATTTTTATCGTGCATCTTTCAATACGGTGGTCTAGTGGCCGGTTCGGAGGACTCGGGATCGATCGAGAATATGAGGAGCAAGAGGAACTGTGAGGGACAAGCTCGTGTCGGACAGGTCAAACGGTCACTGCAGAACAGTGGCTTCGGAGCATGTCTTGGGTATCGGGTTTGATATGCGACCGAGGCTTTTTTGAATTGCAGACAGAGAGCTAACTCCGAATTGTATTGTTTAAGTTCGCGGAGCAATTCGACATGGCAGGATGGGTTAAGAGTTCAAAAGGGCGCACGAGGAACGACGAGTATGTAACAGAAATCGAGAAATGGTTAAGTCTAGTTTGTAGTGGTCCGTCCCCGGTGAGGTAGATTATGGAGAAACAATCCACCCTTGGAGCGTTTTTTTTTGGCAAAAACCAAACGTAACAGCCGGGGGTAAAACGAAAAACACGGGGATTTGACCATGAGATGACGGGTTTTCTGGAAGAAAGCGAAGCCGGAGCATCCCCACTCTTGCCAAAATTCCACCCCATTTTGGCAGGTGAACAAAGGAAGGAGCTCCGTTTATTGGTGTCCGCATGCCGTTTCCCCCGCTATACAAGGGGGTATCGGACGTAGCTTCGGGGGCATTTTGGCTTTGGACCCCCAAATCTGACCACCGATTGAGATCAAAACTACCCGGGAGCTGCACATTGGATGGCTATTTGATATTTATTTCCGCTGCATCCGATCAAGTGCTTATTTAACAAGTTTGATATCATGTCGAGGGATTTAATGGTGATCAATCCAATGTAATTTTTTGATTGTCGATGAGTCTGGATAAACCATAAAGTCGTCGTTAACTAAAATCTCACTCGAGACGTCGTCCCATACATACCCGTCAGTAAAATCTATTCAGTTAGGATATTAATTAAACAGTTTCATCAAACATGTGTTTCATACCTAGGCTTAATAACCACTTTTCCTTTCTAATTATATAAACATTTCTTTAGAACACCGCACTTTACCTACACTGTTACAAGCTTTAGGTCTTGTTTTATTATGGCTAAATACTAAGTATAGACCATGAAAGAGCTGACGTTAGTGATATCTTGACTTACACGTCGAACGTGGGTGTTACTGGGAAACCACGAACAAATCTCATATGAATATATCAATCAGAACAAGCCAATTAATTATCTGCAATCATGCCTTCTCAACAACCGAGATAAGATGAACAAGACAGAAATCGTGGAACAAGTCTTGAAGAACACTATAATGATAATCACTAACATCACAAGTTTGAGAACATTGAACAGCCATTGACAAAATATAAATATAGAAATCGCTCTATTGAGAGAATCAGAACTTTTCCAATACAAACACAACCTGGAAAACTTACCCAAACAACGAGTTTTACAATAACCAACCATCTTTCTAGAAAATTCACAAACATCGTCACCATGAGTTCTTCAGCAACTATCCCAGAGCCTAATCGGCTGTTTGCTCTCGCACCTGAGATTCTTTTCAAAATCTTGAAAGAGACTACCCAGAAGGAACAATGCTGGGTATACATTCTCACCAAAGGTAGGTCTCTCTGCGGGAGAAAGGGCGACTACGATACAATGGTCTACACACAAGGCGCGGGTGCTCAAGGTCCCAGGAGCTACCCCTTCCATCACGAGTGTATATTCAATCGCCCTGTCGCCGATGGTGAGATTGATATCAAGGACACCTTCGACAAGACCTGGGAGCAGGATCTCCAAGCAAATCGCCTCAGGAATCAGCTCAATGTCTATGAGCGTTCTCTCGATCCCCATCTCAGGAACAGCGTGAAATCCCTCTGTTTTCGTATCGCTAACGAGGATATGCCGTTTGACGAGTTCAAATTCTTGTGCCAACATATCCCCGTACTTGACAAGAACCTTATGCCAATGCTTTCAATCCCCGATGCGATCTATAGCGGTCTAGACAAAAACCCGAATTCTGGTGCTTGTGAGAAGCGACCGTTTCCGACCGACGTGCTCGAGTGTCAGCGTCTCAAACATGTCATGATTTGTTCTTCCTCATGGGAATCACGTTTTGACAATTTGGTCCCGCTGGTTTTTGAGGACACGAATAATTCTTTCACACGGTGGACACCCGGTAGAGGTAGGCAACAGTACTCCCGCATCGTTCTAGAAGAGCGAAAGAAGGACGACGATATTGCTCTCCTCAATCAGGACTGGTCCCTTTTCAGTGGACTCGAGAGCCTCTGTTTTGACTTCAACACAAGAAGCTGGCACCACAAACAGCTCGAGAAATTCAGGTGTCTGCTTGCCAACATGGGCAAGTCCCTGAAGCTCAAGACACTCGTTGTTTCCGATTTTTGCAAAGGAACCTTCGAGCAACCCGACATGGTCGCTTTGCTAATGACTTGTCTACAGCCAGGCGGTAAGCTTCATCTCATCGGTGGGATCCCCTTGGCTGATCTCTGAAGCTTCATCTATGATAAGCCGAATGATGGTCTTTGCCAACCAAGACATTTCAACCACCAGAGTGGCAAACGAATTGTCATGGACGACATGTAAGATTTCGGTTTTTTTCCTCTTTCTAGCTGAATATACGAAGTACCAAAAGCATCAAGTCCCCTAACATGTTATTGACGTGACTCTAAAAATGTAAATTGAAGTTTGTCTCGTTAACCGAAATCTTAACCCAACGCTACTCCCCCTTGATTTATAATCCCTCAATCTCCCGTTTCCTAACCGCTGTTAAACAACCAGAACACTCCTCCAATCTATCGCCCAGTCTTGTAGACACCGCCGATGCGCCAAACATAAGAAAGCCCATCGTTTCCCCAAGGGAAGCTGATTACTGGGCAGAGACAAATAAATCTATCAGAATAGTAGACGCACAAAGTTAACCACCCAACCACCTTCTGCTTCCGCTCTCATAATTGTAGTCAACACTCCACAAAGAATCCCATATAACCGATCTTTTTGTCGGGCTCTCGACTGAATCTTCTCTTGGTACGTTGCTTTGGGGCTGCTAATATACCATCAGCAACCCGTAATCAGGGTCCAAAAAGGGCGTCGACGTTTCGTACCTCGTCCGCTTTGGCACCGCCGCCTTGGGTCGATGACTCGTCCGAAGGCTGTCTGATAGGGCCCTCCACTCGCTGGTTCTTCTGTCCCAGGCTGGCGATGGTAGACGTGAGATGCCCTCCCTGCGTTGGACTTGTGCCGGAGGGCGTGTCGGCGTTATGCGCTCGGAGTGAATTCGTTTCGCTGGCCAAAGCACTATTCTTCAATAGAGTCGTGCCACCGAGTTGGAACGGCAGGGCTTTCTTGGAGTTGGTACTGCTGCGCCTACTCTCAAGACTCTTGGACAGTGTCTTGTTAATACCTTCAATACTTGTAACGCTTTCCCGGCTCTTACCCTTTCCACCCGCAGTGTGAGTGTGAATGTTGGCTGTTGCCTCCACGGTATTAGCCGCGACAGTTGACTTGCCCATTCCAGGGGTCGAGGGCGCGCCAGGCTTGTCCTCCAAAGCATCGATCAAATACCAACGTAAACCATCCGACAGCTGGAATGGATTGTCGTTCTCCTCATCATTGATTGATTCCGTCTCACTGCTCGGTTGAAGGCTCTTAGAAAGGTCGACAACTCGTTCTTGAATTCGCGAAATACGTGCAACAAGCCATTCGCGATGCCGTAAACGATGGGCATCTTGCTCGCGGAGGAAATAATGCGGGAAACCAACGTTGAAAGCAGCCCATGCACCGGCTTGCTGGTTACGAGTCGGAAGAAACAAGGCCAAATCTCCCTCCCTGAAGTGCCTGAAGGCAATCTTCTCGTGCGAGTCTTTCTGCAGGATATGTGCTCTCTCCCTATAAGAGCGGGCTTCCTTCTGCCATTTGCGAGCCATGTGTTCCACTTCCTTAATTCTGCGGTAAACAGTTTCGGAAAAGAGCTCCATGTCGAATTTGCCTAGGTTGTTCATGAAAGCTTCGTATTTCTCATCTTCGACCTGCATGTCGGAGTTGTTAAGCCAATAGAGTAGTTCCAAGTCGGCACTGTCACCCAAAACACGGCTAAGGGTTCCGGATTTGCGAATAGATGCGCTGGGGTCGGTAGAATCAGTGAGGTTCTGGGCATTTCTCTCGGCGCGTGGTATTTTGGTGACAGTCATCTCTCCATCTTTCCTGGCAACAGCGTATCCCACACGTTCTAGTAATCGGCACATGCGATCGTTCTGAGAGTAGAGGCGTTGTGTTAGATCCTTTGTCTTCTCGTCCCGGTGTTCGTAGTGGCTGCTCATGTGCGATAATTTGCCCTGGAGAGATTCGACCTTCTCCTGGAACATCCGAAGCTCTTCTTCTAGGCTGCCAACGTGAGATTGCTTGGAGGCCACCTCTTCAGTCAAAGTCATGACCTTCTTCTCCTCATCCTCTAGTCTTGTCTGCAAAGCTTCAGGGCCGGTTTCGCCATCGCTGAGCTTAGCACGCAACTCTGTGAGTTGCTCCCTACCATCAGCAAGTTCTTGTTCAAGAGCTGACACCTTTGCTTGTTCCTCAGCAAGATTTTCGCGAAGATGGATTGTGGCCATCTCATCCTCGGAAAGCTTGGTATCTTTCTCGGAGATCTGCTCTCTAAGTTCTGAGATGGTTGAAGAGAAGTGCTCAACCTGGGTCTTCAGCAACTCAATATCTGCTTCCGAGTTTCGAGACTTCTCGACCAGGGTTCCAGCTTGCGTGAGCAGTAGATCAGAAAGGTCTACAAAGTTGTCTGGGATAGTAGTGCCGGGCGAAAGCTCAGTGAAAAGTCTTGTCAAAGCTTGCCAGTGATCATCTAAAGCCTCCTCGGCAACACTTAGCTTTCTCGAGACGTTCTGGGCCTCTTCTTGTGCGGACTGCATTTGCTGCTCGAGGGCCTCTTGCTGCTCTCTTTGAATTCTGGTTTCCTTACGGAGAAAGTCGACCTGCCCTTGCGCTTTGAGTGCATCGTCTTGCCGCTGTTTGTTGACTTGTTCCAGCTCGGTCTCCAATTCTTCCACTCGTACAACCAAGCCGGCTTTCTCGTGCTGCCTTGATTGATCGAATTGGTCGATTTCGTCTTCGGTATCCTCCAAGCGAGCCTTGAGCGTCTTGATTTCGATCTCCAGATTCTTACGCTCTTCGACGAATTCGCGCTCGAGGGCCTCCATGTTCTCGAGAAGATCTTGTTTGGTAGTGTTAATTTCTGCCATCTGACCTTTCAAATCTTCATGCTGGGCCTTCAAGTCTTCGTGCTGACCTTTGACGTTTTCGTGGTTACTTGTTTGCGTCGTTAGCTCCAGTTGTAGATTGGCTGATCGTTGTTTCTCTTCTCGCAATTCGTTTTCGAGTTGAGTGATACGTCGCATCAAAGGATCGATGCCTTCGGAAGATCGTCTGCGGTCGTCAAAGCGGCTCGATCTGACAGAGGACCCAGAGTTTACTCTCTCGCGTCCTTGTGGTTGGAAAAGGCTTCCAGGGCGACTGGCTTGGCTCTGTCGATGAAGTAAGTCTTCTAAACGACGGACTCGACTTTCGGCTGTCTTGAGCTTATTCTCCAATTTCCCCTTGTCTTCCTGTAGCGATTGTAGTAGATCATCATCCCCCCGGATCATCAGTCCACTCCTGCCGAGTGCAGCCTCATGTATGCTCCCATTCTTGAACGCCTTGAGTCGTTTGGACTGCTGCTTTGTTGGGTTATCAAGCTCTTGTACAATCTTTACTATGTCGTCCAAAACGTTCTGATCAACAGGCTGCTCTTGCAGTATCTGGATAAAATCCGTCAGGTCCTCTTTAGTCAGGGCCGGCCAAGGTGTGTCTTCTCCGAGCAAGTTGACCTCGAGACCCATGACATTCGTGTCCAAATCTGGACCGTACATGCTACCAATCATTTTCTGCCATTTGCGCCGCCTTTTGGCTTCTTCATCCTGAAACAAGGCCATTTCATTTGCCAACGTAGAAGAGTCCGTCTTGACTTTATCAACCCACTCGCGGCGTCGGACTGCTTCTGCGACAAAAGCTGCATACATGTAAGGAAGTTGGTGGATAAGGCGAAGGTAATCGAATGTCGTCATATCGTCCTCGGACTGGTTCAGCACGTTGATCTGACTTTTGACGTTGCTGTGCAGGGACGTGATCTCGGTGACATGGCGCATGAATTTTGCCGACTCCGAGGCGATGGAGTTGCGCGCGTTGATTCCATAATGGAGTAGCTCTTCCATCTCTTCCACTCGCTTCTTTAATGTTGGCACCAGATGCTCGGTATGCACCGAAGCCGTCTTGGAAGCTTGCGCCACATCTCGTTGTGTATTGCCATACCCTAGTGCTGCTCGATAATCGGAATCCATCTGCTTCACCACCGCCTCGATATCCTCAAGAAGCTGTGCCGTATCTGTACTATGGCTGAGAGCAGAGCGGCTCATCAGATTCTCGAAATTAGTGATCAGCGACTCCAAGCTCTCATACATCTGAGATGCTGTATTGCCGAGCTGGTTTGCCTTATCGCTGAACCTTCGGTGAGCGGTCGGTGCCAGCTTCCCTGCCTTCTTCGCTGTGTCCAATTCGATGAGATCCTCCAGGGTCGGTTTGGCCTTGTTGATTTCCCGTCGAGTCATAAATTTGACCATGGAGGGTGAAACTGGTGTGCTCTTGGCGAGATCTAAATACTGCTCCCATCTCTCAACAAGGTTGGCATGCTCTTCCAGTGCGGGTGCTACCCATTTCTTGAGGTCGTTATACTTGGGCTCGATTTGTTTGATGCTAATTTCAAGGTTCGCAACAGCAGCGTCCAGACACTTGATAATAACATCTATTTCACTGTATCGTGCCAGGGTAGTCGAGTTCATTTGTCCGCAATCTTCCACAAGATGCATCGCCCAGTTCCGGCGGTCCTTGTATAGTTCTTGCCATGATGTTATTGACTGGACATCATCGATAGTGTTCGGCGCATTCGGAACGGTGTAGCGTTTCGGCGATGGTATTGGGATGATGAGGTTCGCATTACCCGGAGAGCTTATTCGGATATCGTAAACAAAGATCTCTTTCTGGGATACCGTTAGCGACGTTGCGTACCCTGGTTGGGTATCAAACCTCTGTATGTAAGTTTGCAATCTTGACCGTTCGTCCATGAGGATTCAAGGCGACAATATGCTGTGGAGGGATTGAGGTTTTCTTGGAAACCCATGTTTTGAGATCATCGAGGCTGGATTCAAGTTAGCCATCTATCATGGTATCGGAACGGTACCGATAAGGCTTACATGGAGAACTGTGCGGTATCGACTTCCAGCCGCAGGCCCGTATGGGCTATCAAAACCTGGAGAGCCATCCGTAGACATCTCCTGTTGGAAACAATGCCGCAGTTTGCGACCTACAAGAGAGAAGGGATGACTTCAGTAGATGTATGGTTGAGTCTACCAAAACTAAAATGTCGGAATGATGTTGAATGACCGGGTTTATAGGTATCTTCGCGTGACGAAGGATCCACAGAATACTATCTGGGCATGATGAGAGCCTGGTGTTAGCGTGACCGGTGCCTTGTGACGGCCACTTTTTCATTCGTGGGGCGCCACACGTTGACCGCCACACATCACAGCCACAAACAACGACCACCAGGAAGTGCAACGCGTTTGTAGTAGGCCAGGGCATTTATATCAAAGAAGTCACCAGAGTAGAGAATTACCGACATTGGAATCAGAATCACAATGGAGGACGGAGGTGATACTCCCATGTTGGATGGTCACATAGAATCGTCTCATTTGCCTCTCTCAGAAGATGAAGAGAAGATTCTCGCACTCTACGATCGAATACAAGAACTCCGACTGGAAATTGCTATCATAAATGCCCAACAATCGCACCAGTCAGGTTTGTTTTCATTCATAGCAATCCTACCACACCTTCTTACTGTTCTCAGATGATACTGCAACATTCACCGACGAAGAAACACAAAAAGCACAATCAGAACTTCTAGAGACCAGGGCACAATATGTTCTCAGAAACGATGTGACGGAAGCCGTTATGACAGCCAATCCTATACTCAAAGCCGTTCACAGCAATACAGAAACAGCACCCATCGAGCGGTATGTTCTTTGTCGTGGCAGACTGGTCATTTACTAACATTTATCAGTGAACTTCTGCCATACATTGAGCGCAGAGATGAAGTATCAGTCTTAGTCGCAACGCAGGCCTCTCAGACGAACGAGGTATGGAAGGCGTTGACAAAGGTGCAAGGCGATACACTGCAGAAATCTCGACAAAATGTCACACTGGCAGCTGAGCTATTTGAGTTGGCGGATCAAGCAAAACTCAAGAAGAGAGTCTCACCCAATAATTCGAAGATGATGAAAGAACAAGAGAGGCTCGAAGCCGAGGTCAAGGCCAGCAAGCAGAAATGGCGGGTCATGAAAGGTGTGGCCGGAGGTATAATAGTCGGCAGCGGCGTTGACTGGGTCCAAGACGATGAACTGCGAGATGTTGTACTCGATCCTGAGACTGATGAATGATTGCACACACCGTTTTCGATGTACCGGAACAACCAACTACCAGTTGTCTACCTACGCTTCACTATGAGATTATCATCTCCTTGTCGATGATCCTACCACACGGCACGAAACTCAACACCCGTCCCGTCCCGTCGGGAAGGATACGTACCGTCTTGACCAGGACGGGCTTGCAAGATCTCCCGACGTGGAGACGATGGGTGTCTTTGAGAGAAAGCAAGCAAGACTCCCTACACTCACGAGCTAGGTTTTGCAACTAACCATGCACCTTTGCGGCTGTCCCTGGGAGAGCATGCATGCAGGTGCCAGGTCTCGAGCCTCTCTAGCCTTCATCCTCGTCTCAAGCTCCAACAATTCACGAACAACCGAATCATGATTGCAATCACCAGAGCATCCCGATAGGGTTTAGTAAAATAAGGAGCTATGACCATCATTCTGTCGGGATATACACGTGATATCTCTTGGCAATTTCGAGATGGAAAACCAGAGATAACAGGATAGAGCATAATAATAGTGCTTTAAAAATTTTGCGGCTATTTTTCGATTTTCTTTTTGAATTTGCCTTGTTCTGGTCCAGATCGGCACTTGAAAAAGGGGCGCGTTTATTGACTACCTACTGTTGTGTAGAAGACTCGTATTGGGCAGCTATTCAAAATACAAACCTTGCCCTGGACAATTTTCGCCTGAGGAAAAAGGAAGAAAAAGGATAAAGTAACATCATAAGTTTTACATGATAAAAAGGAAATTGACCATATTTTTAAAGAAACAATTATATCAAGGCAAAAAATAAAAACAAATAAATTTGTTAGTCGCGTATGCTCAGAAGTACTTAGGTACCTTTGGAGCGAATATCGCAATGCGTAATGATTTTGTGTTAGAAAAAGCAGAGAGAGGCCTAGATAAGATTACTAAGTCAAAAGCATAAATAACGTGAAAACCAGGTGGCAGGAAGAAGAGCGAGTGGAGGGGAACAGAGAGAATTGGCTTGGGCGGGGGACCGCTCAGCTCCCTGTTCTGAGCTCTGGCGTGAGCCCAGAGTCGGCTCGGCGTCGAGGTACAGCACAGTATCAGGTGCCAGGAGGACTACATGACCACCTAAAGACAGGTGTGTCGCGTACCCGCTGCAAGTCTCTACTGGTACCTTTCTCGAGGGCCACTTACGGCGTGTCTTTGCACATTGTTTTGGTCCGGCGCGACCAGACATGCTCGGCAAAGCCGCCATCACCGGGCGCTTTTGCTTGCCTGCCCTGTCTGGTCTCTCTGCCTGCGACTAGGCGCTGTCGACCGTCTCCATTTACACCAACAGGGCTTCTCGCGCGACTCGTGGTACCCGCCATGTCCGCAAATGGAGTATGCGTCACCATGTACCTTTTGCCCCCATCATTGTGACTTTCACTTGCTTTGACCTGTCTTTTCCTGCTTGGTATGGGCTTACCAGAGGTATCCATGACCTGGATGTATGGTATCAGCACTGATCGCTGCTCAATGATGCGCTTATGAACAATGCTAGTACAAATTTTTACTCATCTGCAAGACAGTTGAGAAAGCATCGCGGTGATACACGGGTGCACAGCACCAGTCTTGCTTGCCTCTGCCAAAGCTAGGACCCCATTGTGCCTTTGCACTCGAGTGAGTAGCATGATGGAAGGCGGCGGTAACTTTGCCCGGGCCTAGACTCAAACAACCAACTAAGGTGTACCTTGTAGTCAGATCTTAACTGGTGCATACCAAGCATCTATGCTAGTAGAGGACTGTGAAGGTGAGATGCGGGATAGGAAGGAGGGCATCGGAATATTGACTCCTTACGTTCGGTCGAGGTAGAAGAGTAGCAAACAGAAGCACAAAGGGATGAATGAATGCGAGGGGTTAAACAGTTGGTCTTGCGAGGATACGCATAAGCAGGTACCTGTACGTACGATTTTCGTATGACGGTACTTGATGATCACGCACGGCTAAAGTACTGCACTCCGCCGCATATCATTGCACCCGTCAATACCTAGTGAAAAGTGGTCTAGAACTGATGATAGGCCTGGCGTTGGTTAAGAAACGCCTGGTGACTGAATATGAGAAATGAACAAACCAAGAAGCTATTGAGAATAGTCAGAGCAGGTCGCCTGGCAACCATGGTGAACGAGTTAGTTTCCAGCTATATCAATGTCATTCTTGACAATCAGAGTTGCGCAAGTGATACCATTGTCTCAAGGTAACAAATTAGTGCCGAATTGAGCGTGATGCACGCTTGAATGGTGCATCAGTCGGAGTTTGTATGGCAGGGGTGAGGGATAGTGAAGTAAAACACAGCCCGAGATTGTCTTAGGCACAGGTAGGATAGTTAGCGCTGGGGTTTTGGAGGACAATCCCTCCCAAGCCCGGATAGCGAACGAGTTGTGAATTAATAGAGACGAACCCGGAAACGGGACATTGCATTCGGTTGCCTGGTCGTTGGTGTTCTCAGTCGATGCTCGTGGATCGATAATTGGACCCTTTTCCGACCACAAGTTGTGCTCGCTGTTGAAACGTGTGATGCTAGATGCGCCAGAACAAGCAAATTCTAGTTTAGTTGTACTTTTTTTCAAGACAAGTAGCCAATTGAGATCTGACTGAGAGACCGTATTTTAATAGCGATCCGAAAGGTCCGATCATTGTAGCAGCTGCTCTTCAGTATAGTACCTAGTCTTTGATCTGGCCGTGGCAAGTTTGCGTGCGTTGCGGAAGTGCTAGTTGCCTTTTCAGCGAATCATCTCTCACGAAAGCTCGACATTACATCAATAGAATCCAACGCCCTTCAACAGCCCGCCATAATAGGCGAAAGAAGAAATGAATAGAGAAAACGATTGCAGTGTACTACACATCGTATTAGTTGGAAAGTCTTTATGCATTGATAATAATAATAATTACGTGGACAGTTTCTGATGCTCTGGTAAACTGGGTTTGAGGGATCGATATCCGTATTGAGTAGGAAGCGTTGGTGTTGTACGCGGTTGGCATCAAATTGGTGTGGCACAAGTAACAAACCTAGGAAAGAGACGGGGCAGGGAGGAGGGTGTCAGTAGCGGAGCGTAATGGTAATGGTGAAGTGAGGTGAGCGCGACTACAAGTCCGAGATTGATTGATGAAGCATAGCGGCCTCAGAGGTGGAGGTGGAGAGGTGGATGGGCATGGACATGGACAGGAGGGGACTAGGTACGGTAGCAGAGTAGGAAGAAAGAGGAGACGATGTGAAGCCAAAAAAGAAACATCTAGTCAAGCTCGACAAGAGATAATCAGAGACATGAACAAGCAGGGGAATAATGACCAAGGGCAAAAAAGTCACTGTTTCACACAGTAAATCCGCTGGATTGAGCCCGTTGACTGGGTAAGAGGAACGGATAACGGATATGACAGTATAATACGGCATAGAGAGTGCTCGTCAAGTCAGTACATACAGAGAGGCTGGTTGGATGGGTGTGATTTAATTAGGAGTGATTAGAGTAAGAGAGGTACCATAATCAAAGGCAGAGGGGCTTGCGACTGCCTCCTAGAGCGTAAGTATACTGTGCGAATAACGGCGTCTGTGTTGCGGTACAAAACCTTTGTACTGTACCTCGGCGCGGCGGGCTGCGTGCGGCTTGTACCCGTACAGTACCATACAACAATAGAAACAGAACCACCCGCTTACACGCTGGTGAGTGGTCAGAGACAGGTGCTCCTGAGGAGCTTGGATGACGGGGCTTGGACGGAGTCCTGGTCGTTTCCCCTAGTAGCAGGCCCAAAGGTAGAAATTGGCCCCAGGCAGGTGCGGTACAGGTACGGGTTACGGATACATCTTTCAAACCCAAGACTGCTGCGACAGTACTAGTGCAAGTGCAGCTCCAAGCACACGCACCGCAGAGCAATACGCACCGCACCGCACCCGCACCCAATTTTCTTAGGAAGGGTAAGGAGAAGGAGAGAGAAAAAAAAGGGAAGGGGGGCACCAAGAAGGCAAGTTCACCCAAGTCCCAAGTCCAGCCTACCAGCCCAGCCCAGCCCATTGCATAACAGTCCAAGTCTGGTAGCTGGGCAGGCCGCGTTCCCTCCCCACGCACAATCACTCCCCCATAGTAAAAAGGCTGCCTTGGCCCTCCCCATACATTCCCTTTCACTCTCTTTTCTCCCATACAATTCTCCCACCCAAATTCGTCTCTCTATACTCAACACGCCTCGATAATTCTTTGTGGTGAGTAACATCTCATCTTATACTTCAAGAACCACAACTTTTTTTCTTGCATTCAAACTTTGCGCCCGTTCACGCCTTGAGCTTTTTAACTGTTTTCATTTATTGATCACCGTGAAAACGCCCATCGCAAGTTCAAGCTGCATCGTCCTGTTTATCGCATCATCACCCATATATCACTGGTCACGCAATAGCTTAACACTTTGGCTAACAGAATCGCATTACAGACTACATCAACACCACCAACCTCTTTTCTTCAAATCCATCCCTCAGGTATGCGCAAGACCTCCATACACCTTTTTTCTATCAATTTACGCGTATTTTCACGCGTTGGAAAGCGCAATCGCTTTTGCGCCACGCCACTTTGCCCTCTTTCATATCGCTCCCAGCTCAGCTTCAAGCTAGCTTGAGCTACCCCTCCATCGTTGCTGGCACCGCATTTCGCATTTCGACCTCTTACTCACAATTATTCGCAGAACACATTCAAAATGCCTAAGGCTGCTGCCTCCGGAAAGCGTGGTGCTAGAACCACCAAGCGTGCCAAGAAGGGTAAGTCAAATCATTTTCCATGCGATTATGTCTGCAATCACCCTCTGTATTGTGTCTTTGCATCGCACACGTCGCGATCTTCTCAGAAGTAACGAACATGGCTAACTGTAATAGACCCCAACGCCCCCAAGCGTGGTCTCTCCGCCTACATGTTCTTCGCCAACGAGCAGCGTGAGAACGTCCGTGAGGAGAACCCTGGTATCTCTTTCGGTCAGGTCGGCAAGCTCCTCGGTGAGCGATGGAAGGCTCTCAACGAGAAGCAGCGTGCTCCTTACGAGGCCAAGGCCGCTGCCGACAAGAAGCGATACGAGGATGAGAAGCAGGCTTACAACGTAAGTTGACATGGTGAAACATTCAAGCAGAGGTATACTAACAACATATAAGGCCGACCAGGAGGAGGAAGAGTCTTCCTAGAAAGAAGTCTCCGAAGTCAAACCCAAGCGTCGCTCGCAGAAGGTGAAATCTGATTCGGATTAGTCCCAACACCAGTGCCGTGTTGCAGATTCTGGCCAGGAAGTCCATCTTCTTTGTATTTCGGTCTGGGCGGTGTTGTATGATGGCACAGGAAGAGTGCCTTGTTTTTTATCAGGAATTTTCACGGGTTAAGGCCGTCCAGATGTTTATAATCTAGAGGACGGTCGATTCAGCATGGCTTCTATTTCGAGTGTCCTTGGCCATGAGAACCAGATCTCGGACTCGAGGATCTTGGGACGAGGAAACGCAATGTGTACAATTAGGGAACTCGGACCCAAATAATCAAAACTGCAAAAACATAAACGTTATCTACCACATTTAACCCATAAGACTTAACAGCTCTCTAATCACCAGCAGGAAGCTTACACTTGAAATGACGAGGAGGCTTGAAACTGCTTGAGGCGCGAGCTCTCCCTGTTTGATCAAAGTGGCTGATGGTGGCTAGTAAAGAAGCAGAGTATATATGAAGAACTTTTCCATATTTGATTTATGTATACCTACCTAATAAAAAGACGTTTTAATTACTAATGCATGTACTTAGCAGCTTGATCAAAATCGAATCAATCAATCAATCAATCCATTAACGAAGGCAAGATGGTATCTCCCCAGTCATTCTTGCCTGATAAGTAACTATTGTCAAGGATGGAAGGCGAGGGGAAAGGCCGATCCAACCAAGCTGAAAGCCTCACCCATAATTCTCTTATCACCCAACTCTTACGGTACTTGTCCGTTGTCAGTCAAATACACCAAAGCCATTGTTACTGCCACCCACAGTGTGCGGATCAGCAAGGCAAGTTGCGATGCTTGCCCCAACAGGAAGACGATGGGACAATATATACATCTACGCATGTACGAAATGTTTGCAAATAAGAGAACGTACAACATGGTGCAAACTGTCCAAGATTGGTATCAAGGATATCCTGTCCTGCCGAGCCTCATCCCCTACGGCCATTGAGGTGGAGTACAAGAAACACTGAAAGGGTCATGCCATGCTCACTTAGGTCTGACCAGGACGAGGAGGGAAATAATTACGGTATACCCCAGCACGAACGTCGTTTCGAAGCTACTTGTGTCTTCACCTTCTCACAATCTCCAGTATCGTCAGGTTTCCCCACACGAAGTCCACATCCCGCGGATGCATGGCAAGGGTCGCCGACGTAGCAACACGTCGCATCTCGACTATCACTGGACAGAGCTGTACAGCTGCTCTTCTCTGGGAATAGTCGTCTTTGACTGGTGCGAGTGCCCACCCATCTCTATCCTGATCCAGTTCAATTGATGCCCCCCGAATATCTTCCCATGCATTCGCCTGGCGTCATGTCCCAGTACGCTTGCTATCGTGGCAACGCCTGAGAAGTTGATTCAAGCTGGCGCACAAATCTCAACTTGACAGACACACACCCAATGCCGCGCTCGCTAAGCACAATCATCTCTTCTCGTTGGTGTAATCGTCTCAATGAAACCCAAGTTGATAGTCTTGATTCTGCAGACTTATGTACAATGCGAGCGGCATCTGACCATCAGGTGGACCAAGACCCCCGGACTTGAGGCCTGGCTTTAGTTGAGGCGACGACAGGACGATGGATCCCAAGAGCCTCGGACATTACGTGCATCGACCTGATGGGCTCACTCTGGGCTCAGAGCGAGAACCGTGCACCAACCACGTCAGGGAAGGTCGTGTGTATGGCTAGACTGGTGCCAGTACACCTGTTTATGGTGTTGAACAATTGTCCGGATCGGATCACACGTTATTGACGGCTTGCATACCCGTCGTCCCCTCTTCTTCCATTATTAACCAGGGATCTCTTCTCAAATCTTGAGTCTATTCCTGGTCTCTCATCTGATTCAAGATCTCACAATTGACCATCATCGTCGGTTATCTACACTTTTCTCAATATCATTAGTTCAGAATACCTCCACCAGTACTATCCATTACTCCGCACACTTCACCGTATACGTTGGCTCGATCGACCATTTCCACTGACACGACTGTTGTTGGCGGGGTGGAAGGATAAGGCAGAATCAACACCATAGCAGGGCCAATCGTGGTCTCTCTCGTTTTGTGATGAAACAGAGACGCCCACTCGTATACGCATTCTATCTCTCATGATGGAGATGGTTCTTGGTGATCAACTTGAGATTCATTTACTTCAGGGCTGTTGCTTGGAGGCAGAAAGGGCCGATCTTGTTGCACTTCAGTTGCTGGGACTTCACAATGCCTTACCCGATGGCAACCACGCTCATCTCATGATGCTTATTGAAGAGATGAGAGCCTCTAGCCAATTGCTTTTTGAACTGCCCGAGCACTGCAAGGTCCATTTCTCCCGTGTTCCCATTGTGCTCGATTATCTTGAGATTCTCCTTCCTTGTCTATCGAAATCGCTGCGGGACATCACTGCCTTTTACGAAGACCGGACACAGACCAGAGAGAATCGTTGGCGAAAGATGTATCATTCCATGACTGATGAAGCTGGAGGTCTCTCGCTTCCCCAACGGTTCATCCTTTACAATCGTTTCCTGACTTTATTGCGAGAGTTGTTGACAAGGTTAGCCAGACAGACATTTCAAGGTCACCTCTAGGATTGGAACTAATAGCCATTGCGTAGATCGCTGAGTTTTGACTTCAACACCATGGAAACCACCCGGGTTCAGCTAATGGAGCTTAGAGAAGCCCGAAACATTCGTGAGAATATCGTCTCCAGTTCAATGCAGAGCTAACGAACAACAGCTCCTCCTCCTATTCGTCTAAACTCTACTTCTCAACTTGACTCTGTGCTAGACGATGATTCGAGCACCATAGCGGTAAGTCAATTCAACATAATTTCGAACATGGCTTCTCACAGAGTCAATAGAACATACATTGGTCTGAAAAGATCTTTTCTCTACCGCTACCATCTCGAACTGCACTCAAACATCAGCAGCCGTGAGTATTCCATACATCATCTCACTGCCCATAGATCCCTAACAGTTCTTAGTTCAAAGGCGTGGGGGCCACTACTGCCTTGGGATAAAATCAAGATGCCCAGCGATGCGAAAATTCTCTTTATGCGGTAAGACCAAAATGCAGTTGATGAGTGTTGGCCTCAGACTGACAGAAACAGATCCTTCAACGAGCGCCAAATAACTTTGGTGGTGTATGAAACTGCACAGGATCAATGCCCCTACTTTCTTCTACGGACGTTCCACATGGGTACGCCTTGGTTCTCGCTTCGTGGGGCGCATGAGCTTGTTGTTGAGCGTAACGGGAGTTGTCTTCAGTTCTGGCAATGGAGTGCCAACGACCAATGCACCAAGAAATGGGCCAGCCTTTGCTTCCTGACATGGGAAGGTGGGTCGAATATCCTTGAGACCTACGTTTGGTGTACCGAAATGCTGATGTTTTTAGAAATGGTGTTGGTGTATTGTTGCTTTCTGTCATTCAAGACTCGCGACAACCTCACCCTTCGAATGGCAAACGAAGACCTCAGTCTCTGGGGTGAACGCAAGTTGTTTCAAGCGTAAGTTCCAAATCCATCACTTCGCCGATTTATGCTTAGTTAATTAGCCGAATTGTGGATGACCATTTTATGCATTCTCTTATCGTCTATGAAGACGTTGTCTCCAAGGGCCTCCGTCTTCACGCTGCAGTCTGGGAAGGCGATCTACGACAGTGTCCTGTCTGGACAGCATTCAGTACGTCAAAACTTTAGCTTTACACAACATATTACTAAAGAGAGTCTCCAGTCACGCATCAGTCTACTTCGACGAGATGGATTAAGAGAGTGAGCAAAACCAGAGTTCGCTTATCCGACATTCATCTCTATGTCTTTTGTCAGGAATATCGACAACAGAACCAGCGGATCAACCGTTCTGGAGCCTTTGAAATCAAGTTTGTTAGTGAAGAAGGTCAGTCGTTCATCCCATTGACTATGATGCAGAGGCTTACATACACAGCGGCCAAACGTTTCAGAGATATATTTGCTCCCACGTTCACGGACGAGAGCACGACGACCGATACAACGGCCTGACGACTAAAGATAATCTCTCCGCGTTTCGGGCATAAACTAACATTACGACCTCGGGCCCATGCCAACTATTCTACACCATCCTTTTTCCATTATTCGTAGCCCTTTGAACCCGGTTTATGCTTTTCCAGCGACGGCGTCCCACGAGAGAAATAACGGCTTGATGATTCACGAATAACGATTTTCATTTTCAATTTTGGTAATAAATCCCGAGTGACAGGAAACAGAATGTAAGATATTTAGCATGGCTCGTTTGCCATTATGGTCAGTTGGTGGACTCGTCTCGCGTCTTGAACATAACGATATTAAGAATGTTTTATACTGCGGCACTAAACTCATACTACTATTACTACTGTGCCTGCTCTTGCTTCTCAAAATACATCATCTTTTCACCAATTGGGTTAGTTGGTTGGTAGTTTCAAGAACGCTCAATTTCTTTAATATTGTTGTACGCAATAACAACCTCAGAATTATCCTATGCTTGCATCCATCTCTTCAGTTATTGGTCCAAACACCACCTATTATGTTACTTGTTTAGGTCTTGACATCGGGCTCGTCACGGCCGACATGCTCCTTGAACTTGAGGAGCTCAGTGGCAAACTTGACCTCCTCCTTCAGGAAGTCTTGAGCGTCGAGCTCGTACTTTGAGGGGTCGCTGGTGTGTTGCTCAATGTACAGGCGGATGGTAGCTCCGGATGAGCCAGTGCCAGAGAGTCGGACAACGATACGGCTTCCGGAGGAGAAACCGGCGTACAGACCCTGCTTGGAGGCGACAGATCCGTCGAGGTCAGTGTATGAGAAGTTGCCAGCCTTGGTGACCTTGCGACCTGGAATAAGTTAGCTCCTGTTCTTGTAGTAGATATTAAAAATACGCACCCTCGATGGTGCTGCCAACGAAGTTGGAGTCAGCAACAAGCTTCTCTAGCTCACCGACAACCTTGTTGGCGCCCTCTGAGTCGACATCCTCGTAGTCGTAACGGGTGAAGAAAGTACGTCCGTACTTGGTCCAGAACTCCTTCTGGATCTCCTTGATCGAGGGGGTGACCTCGGGGTTCTGGACACCAACACCAGCGATGATGTTGAGCCAAGCGATAACGGCCCACAGACCATCCTTCTCGCGGATGTGGTCACTGCCAGTACCGAAACTCTCCTCACCGCAGATGGAGAGCTTCTTAGCATCGAAGAGAGCGCAGAAGAACTTCCAGCCGGTGGGCACCTCGTAGCAGTCGAGACCTTGTGCCTTGGCGACAAGGTCAACGGCGCCGCTGGTGGGCATAGATCGAGCGAGACCGTTGACACCGTTCTTCTTGAAGTAAGGGATGAGGTGGGCGTAGTGGGCGATGATGGCGAGGGAGTCACCAGGAGAGACGAAAGCGTTGGCGCCGTAAATCATGTTTCGGTCACCATCACCGTCAGAAGCAGCACCGAAGGGAATGTTGTTCTTGTCAACAACCTCGACCAGGGAGTGAGCGTAGGTAAGGTTAGGATCGGGGTGGCCACCGTTGAAATCGGGGCTAGGGATACAGTTCTGGGTGGAGTTGCTCAGTCCAAGCTCCTGCTCGAAGATGGCCTTTCCGTAGGGACCAGTGACACCGTGAAGACCGTCAAAAAGGACCTTGAAGTCGGGGTGGGTGGAGAAGAACTTCTTGATAAGGTCAAAGTCGAAGATGTCCTTGAGCATGGCAACGTAGTCGGCAGTGCTGTCGATAACCTCGACCTCGAGGTCGCCGTAGGTCTGAGTACCAACAGTGGTGATGTCGACATCGGGAATGTCGGCAATCTTGTATGAGGTCAAAGTCTTGGAGAACTCGTAAATCTTGTTGGTAACGGACTCGGGGGCAGGGCCACCGTTGGCGAGGTTATACTTGATACCGAAGTCGTTCTTGGGGCCTGTTGGTGGTTAGATTGTGTTATAAGTCCGGAGGTATATAGTTAAACTCACCACCAGGGTTGTGGCTGGCAGTCAGGAGGATACCTCCAGTAGCCTTGCGGATACGGATGACATGGCTGGCAGCGGGAGTAGAAAGGATACCGTTCTGGCCGATAATGAGCTTCTTGACTCCGTATGCGGCGCCAATCTTGGCAATGAGCTGGATAGCCTCAGGGTTGTAGTAACGGCCATCACCACCAATGACGAGGTTGGAACCTACGATTGGGTTAGATCATGTTCCTTGTTTTACTGAAGAGTAGCTGCATACCCTCAACACCCTCAGGGATGGACAGCAGAATGCTGGTGATGAAGGACTCGCTGTAGTGAGGCTGCTGAAAGACGGTGACCTTCTTTCGAAGACCAGAACTGTTGATGTATGTCAGTCAGTAGAGCTTCAATGGACAAGGAGTTGCTCGGTAGCTTCCGGGACAGTGGGGGAGCACAGCAGGAAGATCATCCAGGTTCAAGGTGGAAAGACAAGACTAGACTTACGTTCCGGGCTTCTGGTCCTGGAAGGGCTTGAACTCAACAGTTTGAACGCCCATGGTTGTTTGATATGGTAGAGTAAAACGAATAGGGGAGGATATTATGAACTTTCTTTGGGAAGATTTGTTGAAGAAAGAGAAAAGGAGGTGAAAAGAGAAGCGAATGTAGCGGTAGAGGATGTCGAGACGAGATGGGGATGGGGATGGGGATGGGGACAGGGACTGAGACAAAAAGAGGGGAGCTACAGGGAGGAGGGAGCTCTCTGGTGGGGTAAACGAGATGATATCACTCAAGCTAATGGAGGGGCAGCACAATTGATACTGTGTTTATATGCGAATACTACAGGTAAAGTACAGTGCTTACAGTGTTGATCATTTCGTTGAGATACAACATTCTCACGTAAATATGAAAGAGGTAGAGCTCATGATGGAAGCTGGTGGATATGACGTCCAATGTGTCCACCTGAATTAGGTACCCGTAGTGGCTACATGACCGAAATATTGGCATGGAAAAGACAGCACAAGCTTAGGTACCTATGGAGAGTTGGAGCTAAAGCTTACAGCATAGAGCTATTAATTTATGAGCAGCTAATAAGGTAAGTAGCTCAATCATGACACTTGGACCTGTCTTAATGAAGACATCCCATCTCATATAGTAGTATTTCATAACCCACTTCTCAAATCATAATAAAAATTTAAAGCTATTGCTTCCCCTTGTTAGGCTTGTTCTTAGCAGGCACAACATCAAATGTCGGTCTAAAGATGACCTCCCTGTAGTACTTCGCCTCCTCGATACTCTCTAGGATATCATCCCTCGCCTTGTGTAGTCCCTTCTTGTTAGGAACCTTGTTCACAATCCTCTTGGCCGCCCAACGTCTCGCAGCCTCCTTGATAGAGCTGACATCCAGAATTCGGTGGTGCAGGTGTCTCATCACACGCTTGTAGGGCTCTCGCCTCAGGAATGCTCTATCGCAGTGAACGCTGTTGCCTGCGAGGAGACCACGCTTGCGCTCAGGGATGAACCGCGTGATGTACTCGTAAAGGGCATCGGCAGCTTGCTCTGGAGTAGTCGTCGACTCAAGGACAGCGGCGGTGAGACCGGATTCTTCGTGTGTCTTTGTGCACCATTCGTCCATCTGGTCAAGACGAGACTGGGGGAAGTGGATGATGGCGTGAAAGCCTTCTTCGTCGAGAATCTCAAGGTTTCCTGTTGTAATAATGCAGTAAATCTCTATGATTTCATCATTGTCCTGGTCGAGACCAGTCATCTGTAAGGCATATGTGAGCTTAAAACCGTTCATTATACCACGTAACACGGCATACCCACCTCGCAGTCGATCCATACAAGAGGATCATCGGTAGCACTCTTTGGCTGGGTATCAGCCTGGCTTTCTGTAGCTGTAGACATTGTTGCAGAATTTTGGATGGTTGCAATGTAACGTTCAAGCCAAAGAGCTGTTGGCTTTTCTCATGAAGCCATCAGAGAAAGCATATCTTCACTAAAGTCAGTTTAGTAATTATTTAGTGGGGTGAAAGATTGGAACCACCCAACTGCAGTTCACTTTAGTTAGTACACACACGTACAGGTAGTGAATCAATGCGCTGGGACGTTGTATATATTAATACGTTCTACCTTATTGGCCACCATCTCAACTTCTACAACACGATATACGAAAATCATTGCAACAACAACAACTGAATGCTACGTTCTACGGCATTATATCTCTTGCATTTCAGATCTATCGTTGCCTGGTTGTATGTTCTCGCTGCCTAGCTACCTACTCTAAAGTAGTGTCTTGGAGTGTCTGGCATCAGACGTTCTACTCAACTGGACCCCCCAACAAAGATATTTAACTTGCCTCTCTTAACTCGTATAATATCCAACGTCGCATTGAATCGAATACACTACCTATACAATCTCAATACTACCATCATGTCGACATTAGTAAACAACCTCTTGTCAAAGCTCTCAACAGACCAATTTGGAGGCTCAAACTCACAGCCCCAGCCGCCTCCCAAGCCAAAAATGTCCGAGACACCACCTCGTTTCCTCATAATAGGTGCAGGATCTCGAGGACAAAACTATGCCGCTGCCATTGACAGCGTCTCCAACGGTGTAGTCGCCGCTGTTGCTGAACCTCTCAAGTTCAAGCGTGAGTCCCTTGGCCGGGATCACATCTGGGGTAATGGCTCCCCAAATGAAGGCCAATCGTTTCACGACTGGCGAGACTTTCTCACATACGAGCAAGATCGCCGAAGGAGAGTCGCTGCGGGAGATGAAAATGTCCCAGAAGGTGTTGACGGTGTTTTTGTTTGTGTTCTTGACGAGATGCATCGTGAGGTTATCGTTGGTCTCGCACCGCTTGAATTACACATCATGTGTGAGAAGCCTCTCGCCTGCTCTCTTCAAGATTGTGTCGACATGTACAAAGCCATGCGGCCTTCCCAACCCTCAAAAGTCTTCTCTATAGGTCACGTACTGCGTTATAGCCCTCACAACATCATGCTGCGCAAGCTCCTCGTCAAGGATCGTGTTATTGGCGATATATCAAGTGTAGTTCACACGGAACCTGTGGGCTACTGGCACTTCTCTCATTCGTACGTTAGGGGAAACTGGCGTAATGAGAGCACCACTGCCCCGTCGCTGCTAACAAAGAGTTGTCATGACATCGACTTGTTACTCTGGCTACTCTGCTCTCCGGAAAAGTCTGGACAGGGAGAACCACACATTCCTGCGACAGTGTCTTCATCCGGTGGCCTTCATCTGTTCAAGAAGAGTAGAAAACCCAAGGCAGCAGGATCCGCAACAAACTGCACAAAGTGCCCCCTTGGAGACGAAGGCTGCAAATTCTCAGCAAAGAACATCTACCTCGGCCCCAAGCTCAAAGGGCTTCAGTCCGGCAACACAAGATGGCCCGTCAGTATCGTCGTCCATGACATAGAGGATTACCCATCTCACGAGAAAAAAGAGGAGCTAGTTATGAAAGCCCTCGAGGAAGACTATGACGAGTCGACACCCAAGTCCGAGGTGCAGTCCCGGAACTGGTTCGGCCGTTGCGTCTTTGAGGCAGATAACAACGTCTGCGACGACCAGTTTGTCACAATTACCTGGCCTGAATCAACTCAGCCAGCAAAGACAGCGACTCTACACATGGTTGCCCAAACGACCAAGATCTGCGAGCGATACTCCCACTTTTACGGAGAACATGGCGAAGTCTACGCCGACTCGCGACGCATCGTGGTTGACGACTTCAACACGGGCGAAACAAAGACTTATCGTCCTCGTGTCGAAGACCTTGGCCATGGTGGAGGAGACTTGGGCCTGACACGTCAGTTTGTCATGGCGTGTGATCGTGTCAAGAATCATGGCTGGGAAGCTCCTCGTGCGCAGGATGAGTTTATTGGATGCACTCTCGATGAAGTTTTGCGAAGCCACGCCATGGTCTTCGCAGCTGAGGAAGCGAGACTCGGCCGAAAGGTCCTTGACTGGGAAGAATGGTGGGACAAGGCTCTTGGAAAGCAATTGGAGCTGAAAGGGCATGCATGAGCATTATCTTGGCTATGATGGCCATGCATTTCACGGGTCTGTATGATTGGACAAGTTGATAAGAATAAGTAATGTTAACGTCACGAATTAGTTCATTTAGCAGGTATAGATCGAGGCATTATCATATTTTGAATTCATCAGTGAAATAACCCAATTAGGTCTGCCATATAAAGTAAAACAAAAGTTCATGCAATCGATTAGCCATGCAGTTGTTGAATCGCCTTGAAAATCCACCTGTATATCCAAATAGTCTTTGCCTTGAAATCCCCACTCATCCAGAAATTGAAACTCCTTTTACTCCCGTCATGTCAATCAAGACTTCTAGCTAAGCTCAGCGCGGTTACCCTCGTTTCCAAGTGGTTGAACAGCGGGCAACTCTTGAGCTTGGGGAGTTTCGTGGCCATCCTTGTTAGGACCCGGGCTGGGTGTGAATTGTCCTGGAGGAGGGGAAGTGGACGAAGGTACTCCATAACCTCCAGCGCCATACTGAGCAGGATATTGACCTTGCTGGCCGAATGGCTGGGCGTACCCCTGAGGCTGAGGAGAGTAGCCGCCGTAGCCAGGTTGCTGATAGCCTTGGGGTTGTCCGTATGGAGCAGCCAATGAAGGATCATATGGCTGTTGGTAACCTTGGAAGTTTGAAGGCACGCCTGAAGGATAGGTAGCGTTCGAAGGCGAAGAAGGAACGTAACCTCCTGGGCTCTGAGGGTGCTGGGCCATCGCAGGAGGGTTTTGCGGGCTGCCACCTGCTGCTGCTGTTGCAGCTGCGGCGTTCTTCTTGCGACGACGGAAAAGCAGGAAAGCAGCCAAACCGACCAGAGCAAGAGCAGCGACGCCGCCAACAACGCCACCGGCAATAGCGCCGACGGGAGTGCCCTTGTCGTCGTCTTTCTTATCAGTTTCTGTCGCTGACGCGGAAGTTTGGGTTACTGTGGTAGATGCGTCTTCTGCGGTCGCAGATGCATCTTTCGTCGTCGATGCATCGCTTTCAGTAGTGCTCGAATCACCGGTAGCTAAAGGGTCGGAGAATAGAAGTGCAGAGCTACCCGAGGTGGAATCACAGGCAAGTATCGTGTAGGGGTCGCCAGATGTGGTACCGACCCAGGTGTGGCAGTACTTGGCAGTCGCATCACTGATATGAGTTTAGGAACAAATCGATTTCATCAGTAGGGAGTTTTTTAAGGAACATACCAGCAAAGAGTGTGAAAGTCCTCGAGGAAAGCACACACAGAAGCAGATTCGGTGTAAGGAACGCAAGATGTCTTCACTGACTTGCAAGCCCGGCCAGTTTCACAGCATCCAATCCAACCGTTAGAATAACTGCAAGTGGCGACGCTGGAAATACATGTGAAGGAATCTATCAAGATCATGCTGTCAGCAAATCAATCCTTTGCAAGTAGAGTTCACAACTTCTTTCATCAGGTGTTTTGGTGACCGCTGATGCGCTCTGTCAGAACAGGGTTCAACTCACTTCCTGCTTTACCGAAACCACAGGTCATGGGCGCTAGGTCTCTCTTTCCCATAGCAAACTTCAAGTCCATGGCACCAGCAAGCTGGGGGGCCTCTGTTGGGACAGGACTCCATCCCAAGGCGATATTAGCTTGTTCGCCAGCCTCAGGGCCATAAATGCCTGTTTGACGAGGAGGTTCCCATGACACTTCTTGGTCTGACTTGAGCCAACCCGCGGCGGCTGGCGAGCTGAGAGCCCCGAGGGCAAGTAGAACAGCGGAGCGATGCATCGTCGTTCGATATCGTGTGGTTATTTCGAATCGATGCCGACTTCAAGGTGTTTTATGTATTCAAATCCCACCGCTTCGTTCTTCCTTTCGGCAGTGGCGGATCGGTACTGTTC
The DNA here is from genome assembly GCF_019609905.1 of Fusarium poae. Classification (NCBI taxonomy): domain Eukaryota; kingdom Fungi; phylum Ascomycota; class Sordariomycetes; order Hypocreales; family Nectriaceae; genus Fusarium; species Fusarium poae. Next base: position 1,170,374 of record NC_058399.1, read on the forward strand.
TGGGGGCGAGGATGAGGTTCGTTGTATAGGTATCTCCTGGTGTAAGTGGGTCTGTACCCCTCGATATAAGTGAAGCTATTCCGACTTGTTTCTAAGCAGAAGCCAGAATGAACACTGATAGAACAACGAAAAGAAGTAGTTTAAGAAGAGAAAGGCAATGCCAACACAGGGGTCGATGGGGGTTTTGACTCTCTCTTGTGTCTGGGCAGCACTTTTGGCGTTTTCGGGTCCGAGGAGGCTGACAGGCCATCTCGACCTACACAGGAAGTGCTACAAGTAGCGTTCAGTACCGCAGGGGACCCCAGAGGACGCTAAACGAGATCAATGGCCACAAGGGGACCTTTCTCTGCTTTCTGAATGCTCCAAATTCACAGCCCCTGTCCGCTCCAGCACGATCTTGAGCTAGTGGCGCCATTGAATGACTCTCATTGGCATCAGGAATCTCTAGTGCGTCGAGCTGAATATACCCCTGCTCGGTTTGAGAGAGTCGACAAGGAATGGTCTGCTGGCTAACATCCAGCCTTTTGCAGACTCAGCCCCCAAAGAAACAACTCAACTTTTGGCAGTAACAGAGAAACTTATTCTCTAGAGCTTTGCTAGTTATTTTTGACAATTCCATGACTAGAACTAGCGGAGCATCTGAGGCAACAGAGGCATAGCTGTCAGACTTGATCGGGGCGGTTTGTGTGATAAAACGTCCCGTCGCTGTGTAAGTCCGACAAGATCTCGTCTACGGATCGAATGAAGTGTGACCGACAATCTTTGGTGGTGGAGCTATCTAACGATAACTCCGCAGCAAAGTGCTTGGGCTCGCTTGTACCGGTACTACGCATAGCAAGCTGTCCTGCATTTCTCATCCGTTGTCAAACGGACCTCCAGCCTTCCTAGGTTGGGCTTGGGTGAGCTGCCCCTCTTTGCTTGTCTCTAGGCTTGAGACAATATCGAACGCACCAGTGATATGCAGAAGGCGGGAAACAGGATAGTTGCTAGGCTGTATTTTGTCAAGGCTGTGCCATGGCCAAAGCAATGCTATTCCTTGAATTTTTCCACGGTTACGTTGCAGTGCGCTGTTGAGATGGTCTGTATCGTTTCTGGGAGGTGCATGAGGCTGCATTCTCGAACCAGCTCATAGTGGCGTCCTGTACTGCACAATGCAATATTCTTCAGAGGAGGGGACAGGGGACAGCTCAGTATGGTTGGGAAGTACATTCTCAAAGCTCCCTCATGATCAGCGTTTACAGTCCAGTGGACTTCGTTCTCCTCCAGATCGTCAGGTCAAGAACAGTTGGATGTTCGTGGCTCAAGCCACTCCTTTTTCCGCACGGCTGTTCCACAACCCAGGAACGTAGGAAATCGGCATCAACAAAAGCATTTCCCTTGATCGAACATAACAGGAATTGTTTGGTGTACAGAACATGTTGTAAATGATGGCCTTCTTGACCAGCAAACATGGTACTTGACGGTGGACTGTGCAATGGTTTGTAATGCAGCTAATACCAGGCACCCAGTATTGAGCTCGCCATGTCTAGTGTAGTCTCCCGCGTTTCCGTAATTTTGTTTGGCTTTACGACACAGATCGCCGGTGCCGGATACGCTGAGCTTGTGACTGGTCCTCGCACAGGTGGCCAGAGAGGGACGTGGTTCCGGCAACATCAAGGCGTGGGGACCAACTTAAGCTTGATGGTTAGTTGGCGAAAGGTGGTGCTGTACTGTACTTAATCACGGGTTTAACTAACGAATTGCTGTAGAGAGGTGGTCCGCATTGTTCTCTCTTGTAGTCTTGATGAATGGTATTTTGACTCCAGTACTGTATTCACCGCTTGCAAAAAGATGGAAGCACTCCATTTTCTTGCGTGTGGGCCGTTGGATTCCTGAGACCTTTGTACTCGATCGACCAACTCGGCGAGTGGCAGATCGTCTGTCCTCAAAGGCAAAGATTCAGACTCAACCGCCTAAGAGCATTGAGGAAGGCTGGTTGCTGCTAAAATCTGACACTGAGAAATAGCTCGCGACGGGTTTCAATTTAGCTGGATTATGGCTGCCGTTTCTGCTCGCTGTAAGTTAGAGGAAATTTGTTGGCATGGATCGTAGCGCTCGACAGGAACTAGCCTTGTGATGGTGTCACCTCGTGCCACTAGAAACTTGGGCAGGCTAGCGTCTCCATTATTGGGCAAACGGTCTCTGCGAGGGTTCTCATCGGTGACAAGGGAGCGAGGTAATAGGCGAATCTGGATGGTACCTGTACATGGGATCGCAAGCAGCAGTGGTCCGATAGTGCTGTAGTTGAGATGGGATAAGATTGTCGATGGGTGGATACAAATGAGAATCAGGAGCGAAGATCTCTGGATCCTCTAAGTAGCCGGGCAGAATATGTTTATCTAGTGCGGAAATATTCGGTTTATACGGCAGGCAGAAGTAAAGTTGAGAAATTATTTACCCTGCACTCTGTAAAATTGATGATGGCTACTGAAATCATCTGAATTCTGTAAATAGAACACAATTCAATGACAGTCACAGCCTAGAACACGGTAGTCAATCTTCGGTATTCATCTGCTGCATCTCTAGTTGGCCGTTACGATTCAGCCTTGAAGTCTTGGCTTGTCACCAGCAGCAAGCCACCAAAAAATGACCCCAGCTACTCGACACTAAATTTCATCTTAAGCAAAGCGGTGGGACACAGACTAAAAAGAAAGGAAGAAAAACGCCTTGTCGATAGTTCACGAGATAATCAACTCAGCTATGACTGGACTAGGTACCTAGTCAAGATATTAATTCAAGGCTGAGTTATGTACACTGCGACTGCTCCATTACCCGTCTTCTCTTCTACTATGTACAGGTAGGTAGGCACTCCTCGGGGGGAAATAAGACGTCGGACGCTGCTAGGGCGAATTTGGGCGTCTGACGTCCGAAGTTTTGTTTCCCCCCCTAGGCACTCAACACTCCAGGACCCTTAATAAATCGACTGGGTCCAGTTTTGTCTTGCCGAGCGGGGGGAATCAAGTGGATATGAGCTTAGAAATTAGTTTATTTATCCCCTGACCGGTCTTGTAAGTGGATGGATGGTCAGGTTGGTTGACTTCTTCCCGATGTTCCTCAACACCAACAGCGAGATTTCAGATAACACAATCCACTTTATGTCTCCTGAGGCTTGCTCTTGGGTTATATCTTTTCGGTGTTCCAAGCTTCTAGCGTTGAACGCCCAATGTTGACCGACCACGGTCATGGCTTGTTCGCAACTCGGCAACTGCCAACGACTAAGCTCATTATGCCAGCAATACCATACATTGCATCGTCGTCGAATCAAGATGGCTCTCCCGACAATTCAGACAATGTTTGAAGGAACAAGTGTTTCTTCAAGTCTCCAAACCATCACTTACAGCCAAGGACCACACAAACAAGCGAGCGAGCAGGCAATAATTCTTATCATTGAGATGCTTTACCAACCCTACCACCAGACGTTCTATCACTACACAATGTACAAAGCAGCGCCATGAGAAAAACCTCAGAGGCAACTTCTTCACTCATGTCTCGTGCATCAAGTAAGATCTTATTCCTAACTATAGCTCTTCTCTCGCGGTTGTCGATTTCTGACCCATCTTCCCAACCGTTGTGCATCTCATTGCCAGTCCTCAGGGTATTAAAAAAAAAGACCACTGTTGCATTATCGTTGAATTTCCGAGCTTGCGGCTTCATTTGCTGCAAGTTACACATTTTGATGACAAGAAAGAGAAAGATGAGACGGGAATGGGAATGAGATAAGAGATAAGAGAATTAGTTATTTCAGACTCTTTGGCGATTTACGTTCTGCGTCCCAAGACCGAGTTTCTGCCACCTGTATACCTACATACAACCAATGCGATAATGCTACCGCCCCATTCTGCACTCGTTCCATCGATCTGCAAATTTAAAGGGTAAGTCTGGACGCAAGTCTCTCATGATAGAGGTGAAATGACTATCGTTTTGCACATCAGCAAGCCGGTGGCGCACCAAGAAGTCCAGCATCACAAGCCCGCAGTTTGGCTTCCATTTGCCATCCACCAACAGGCTCTCCTTCACCTGCGACACATCCATAGGCATGATCTTCTCGATGCTATCCTCGTTTTCTTGTGGACAAAAGTCGTTCATGAGTTCGAGGTCATATATGATTCTAACACCAGGTTCAAGCTGACCTTCGTCGTGTTCGCCTGCATTTCGATCTTTTCTGTCGAAAAAACTGACCCATGAAGCTCTGACAACCCTGCCAATTTCTCTCCTTGGCTCTGTGTCAGTGCCAGGCGCAAACACATTTTGATTCTGCTCGACTTCGAGGCCCGTCTCCTCCTTAGCCTCACGAGTCAGTGTCTTCAACGGAGCCATCCAGTGCCTGATTCGGTCTTCCACATCCACGCCTCCCGCAACGATCTGGTCCAGCATCCCGGAGTAGCTGTACTTGCGACCAACGGCGCGTTTTGCGACCCAGATGCGGTACTCGTTGGTCGTACGGTCTCTGCTGTAGACGTTGAGGTGTACCCCAACCGTCAGTATCCCGAGAAACCCTCTCAGGGGCGTTGGAATGCGCATAGCTCGTAAACCATGGGTAAACATGTGCACTGGCGAAAATTCTCGCCCGTCACAACTGGTGGCTTCCCAGTTGGCCAATGAGGGAAAGTCTCCATTGTCGAGGGCGAGCTTTTCGAGAGCAAGCTCGCAGCATTTTACAAGATCTCCGCAGTTAAGAGGTAGACCACCCTCGAACGGTAGGAAATCGGTACGAATAAGTATTATGCGATGAGAGCAGCCTTCGAAAGCAGGAGGTGGGAGAGAGAAGAACTTGGGGTGCCATTTCATGGTTTGAGCGAAATGCTCTGGCACGAGACCCACGAGCTCGTCAATGCCATCGATGTATAGGCGACGGACATTGTTAGGCAGGCTCCATTCATATTTATTGGCGTAGGAGATAGGTGTGTATAATGAACCCATGATAGCTGCTGGGTTGGTAGTGGTTGGATTGATAGCTGATGAGTGGGTAACTGATGAATTCGGGGAATGATTCCGGTAGATATGTTCACAGTGTAGTGATGGTTTTGGTCTCGACGAAGATGTCACCGGAAGCGATGTATGTGCTAACTTTTCTGAAGCCATGGCGAGAGGCTTGAAGAATGAGTTTAAACAATGGACCGGACGGATAGATGGCAGGAACCCAAATGATAGAAGGACCCAGGGGATGACACAAAAGGTTAGAGAAGAAGAAGGCGCAAGCTTTACGTTGCGTTGCGAAGGCGTCGCGACTTGTGAGGTAGGCAGTTGTGAAGAAAAAAAATTCCGTTTGCGCTTGCATGGATGAATGAAGATGAGCGAGTACCCATGGAAGGATGACACCTGCAATCGGGTCTGGTCCGTGAACCGCAGCCTCGGGTGGCCGCTGCCTTTTTTTTTTAAATTGTCGCCCCGGTGAGTGTGTCAATCAATCGGGCAAGTCCTTGACGATGCAGGACGGGCAACCTCGATCGTTTGTCTGGGTAGGTGCGGACGGGGATGCATCCATCTTATTTGGTTCATACTCTCGACCTGACCTGGCTTGACTTGACTCTGAAATGCAATAATTCACATCTCAGGTAACCTCCCCCCTTGCTACCTGAACCAAGTTCTTTCTTGTCCGAGTCATGAGGACAATAGCCCATGTGCTGCTTCCTTTGGTGCAACAGCGGCTTGTGTTGAAATGAATCGCAAAATTGTGAATGGTTGTAGTTGAGTGAGATTGTGACTGTTTGTGATTCAGTCAGTGAACAAGTAGTGGCAGCTGCTACACGGTGTGCGTCTCTTTAGGTCAGCTAAGAGAAGAGAAGAGAAGAGAAAAGAAAAGAAAGGAAACCAAGCGTCACTGCTAATTCGAGTGTTTCAAATTGTGTTTGGGGCGCACATATACATGCATCTTGGTCACCAAATATAGCTGGGCTTGCGCGACTTGGATGTGAAGAGAAGTTGTCTCTGTACTCGGGGAAATTGGAGCTGAGGTATGGACATGCATACAATGTCTGGGGTCGCTGACTTGATTTGCCCTATCTTAGTGGCCTATCTTGCTTTCGATAGGTGCTTTAATTAGCGGGACGGGAGCGGAACACCAGCCGGACATCCGCCCGCTCAACCACAGAACGGGGCGTTTTATCAGGCGAATTGGTCTGGTTTTACAGAGGGAATTTACCTATCACAGTTTATCTTTTTTGCTTTTCTTTTCGGGTATATGTTCAATTTGTTGTTATCAACGATTGTAAGTATGTCATCTTGAAAGAAAAGAAAAGAACCCTACTGACCCCCAGTTCTTGGTACCATTGACCAGGCCTGTGGTTCCCTCATTCCAGTAGAGTGGTCCTCACCGGGGTTTCGTGTCTGAGTGACACTACATGGAATGGAAAAGTGATACGAAAATGAAATGAAATGAAGTAAAGCAAAGTAAAAGCAAAGCATTGATGAATGCTGTCCGAATGCGCCCTTGACCCTTTGTCGGTTGCCCGTATCATACCTGTCGTTTCCCAAACACACCTTTTTTTTGGTCAAATTTCGTTTCGTCGTTTCAATTTCCCTCTTTCAAAATCTTACACAAATGGACGCCCTTAATGTCGATAATCGTAAACCATATCGTCATGGTTTCTCGCGAACTTCTAGTGGGCCGCAGTGTGGCGCACTACTCCAGGTCCTGGATAGGTCACTGTCTTTCCAATCGAGTGATTGTAAAGTCTCGTGCCGGCCGATGCGGCGGCTACTGCTGCTGCCGCTGCAGTGGTTGTGTCCTCAAGAGCATGCTGTGCGAGTACCGGTGTAGACAGTGTCGACGTTGTGACACAAAGGTTACACAGCTCCATCTGAGGCTCAGGGGTAAGGCAGTAGAAAGGGCTCGAGCATTTACGAGCACAGCGTGTGAAATCGATGACCGTCTCGCCTAGGCTGTGGCGGCAATCCTTGCACATCCGCTGGGCAATTACGGTATGGCACATATTGATAGAGGTTGTGGTTGTACAGTGAGTTTGTGCGAGGGTATGAAAGTGATAATGTGTAAGAGAGGGTAGCACGGTATAGAGCTATACAGTATAAGAGGGATAGATATATGTGATAGAGTAGATGTATGGAGGTGTTGGAGAGATATAGTAAAGAGGTGGGTAGGACGTGATATGTATAGTAGTGAAGCCTGGAAGCCAAAGAGAAGAGTGCTGAAATGTTCAAGAGCCTGGTTATTGACTTTTGTAAAACAATTGTAATGAGGCCTCGCTGTGTATTGACAACGTAAGCGGGTCGGGGCGCAGTTGTTGATATTGCTGAGGGAGGCTTGGACGTATCTCAGGCATGGATAGGTTATAGGTGGAAGAGGTATGTAGATAAAATGTATGTCCAAAATGTGATCGAGTTTATCCAACCAAACAAACAAGAAGAAATCGACAAGCTTCTTAGGGGGTTCTCGGTCCCTTTTAAGCCTTTGGCAAATGTCGTGTCAGATTATGTATCTTTGGCGTTTAAAAGACGGCAAGTGACTGTTTAATGACGCGCGTAGGGAGGGAGTGGTAGATGATGATAGCCGGTAGAAATAACAAAGTTAGGCTTTTCCTTTAAACAGGGAGAGGATCAGGTAGGTAGGTAGGTAGGTAGGTAGCTAGCATCCGGACGGCGAATGAGTGAGTGTACAGTATGAATCTGAAAGTGTGAGAGAGACACAGTCTGTGGGAGTAGTAGTTAGAGAGTGTGTGTGTATGTGCGTGTGTGACTACAGCACGCCATCATATGACCGTTTTTTATTTATTCAAAGGAAATATTCGGAACAAATTGGGGAAACACAAACCAATTGCTCCTATCAAACAAGAGAATAGTCGTTGCAATGGAGAATCAGTGAGTAAATGAATGGGTGTGTGATGTTTGATAAAGGGCCAGCGCAGCAAAGCATGTAGACACCTGCCTACAAATGGATAGCAAGAACCGAATAGAAAAAGAGGTCGGGCCTCAAAAACACTGTGCTGACAAGGGAGTGGCTCAGATAGAAGAAAAATAGTCAGCTTGGCCAACATGAAGTTCCATCAAAGCCGAGACTTTTTGCTTTCTCTGAAAACGTGTGTCGTCTTTTACCCAATTAATCACTAGACACGATGCATCCGTGACCAGAAAAAAAAGAGCTTCCCCGCATTGAACCGTCTGCGAACACCCTGAGAAAGAATAAAATCTCTGGGGCTTCCAGGGCTTTGACTAATGGATTGCCAAAGTACGACCACCGAGGTAACCTTGGCTCTGAAACTACTGCAAGGATGTGCAATCACTGTGAGGCACTTTTACAAGGGAGGACATGGACGAAAGGATATCAGCGGCTATTCCATTACTTTCTCCTTCTTTATTAATACTTGATGAGACAAAAGGAAGAAGAAGAAAAACTGTGATAGACAAGGCGTGAAACTACTGGGCAGTTCGTATCCTTTCTCCTCTTTTCAACCCATTCCTGGGGTTTCTTGTCGCGGGGCTTTACATGGATAATTCAACTTGGCGCGCTCTCTAAACCTTGGCATTTTGTTTCGCGATGGGAATTGGAGTTTTTGCCTCTTGCGCGCATAACCAAACCAGACCAGAAACAGAATACCACCTGTGTTATGTGCATTGTTTCTCAATATCACATGGAAATTCATATGCTTCTTATCAGTAATGGCCTGACCATGGGAAACTCCATCAAGCTTTTCCGCGTCATGGCTCATCATGATGAACTTTGAACAGATAACGATCGATATCAGCACAGTGCCCGTCTTATCATGGCTATGTAATGCAAGGAAAAAGGCGTCTTGAGCACTGTGGTTTGCTGCCGGGATGTTTGTGCCTTGCTGCCTGTCAAACACACGGGATGATGTAGAGTCGACGTGGGACAGGGGAAAGTCCCTTTTGGTCTGCATATTTGTATCTCTGTCTCGTCTTGTCTGTACATGAATCTTCTAGCCATTCGGCCAAAGTCCATCAGCACTGCTTCTGCTTACCTATAATGTTCTCATTGCGACGTAAATCACCCGCCCAATATCGCCGCCCATCATGTAATTCGTACCACGATCCTGTTTCACAAAAGAGCATGTCTCTCAGCTGATTGCTATACCTGATGTCCACTCTGTTGATACCTCAAGAGGCTTCCCCAGCCGTCATCAGGAAAAGCATCGACCTGAACCAAGCCTTACCGGTATGGATCAAATATTGGTTAGACTGGTCATCTCCGATACTGCACTCTGCTGTGATTTGGTCCTGCATGACGCCAAAGCAACAGAATGTCATTTGGTCAAGGCGCCGCAATCTTCGTTACCTCCTTCGTCATCCTTCCAGAGTTCCAGACCAGCCCTTTGCATAGACTTCTTTCCGAGGTTGGTCCCCTCTGAGGTCGCAATGTGAATTAACGAGCTTAATTTGGACAGATGGGGAAGCTTAAGGCCTCCACTGCGGGCACGGTGAGATATCCCAAGTTCTTGTGGGTGCTTCGCTGGCTCCATAGAGTTCAGGGCGTGAAAGTCCACGATAACCTCCTCCTGATCCAGGCGTGTATACCTCTATAGCTCATGAGTTGGACTCTGCATTGAGTAGGTGCTGCAGCTCCGGTTACGTGTGGCATAAACTCTTTTGTTGGGCTGTTGCGGTTTAGTACTCGTCAGCGCTGAACTCTCTATTTTCCACGAAACAAACCATGGCAACGCCATTCCGGATGCAATGGCTCGAATTGCCCTGGATGTTGCACCGTCCCGTCGCTACAAAAAGCCCCGATGAGGCGCATCCAGTACAGTTTGGGTTAGCCACGTTGATCTTCTGAACCTTGTAGTAGCTTCAGCCACTTCTGACGAAAAACTCTGCTGGAAACAAGGCATCTAACGATTCGAGTTCCTTGCATATTAGCTTTTGTTATTGTCAAAGGAAAGGACCACCATCATGCTTCTGTTTTCGTAATGAGATGCTGGTAATTGTGATGCATTGGTGATCAACGTTGGTCAGTGGCCTTAGGGTATCTGGTATTAGAAAAGTTGTCCGCTTGAGGCATAGGAACGAAATTAGCAGGTCACCTTATGTTACTTACATATGTATGATGTTAGGCCATTGATTTTTGTATCCTATAGCTAGGAAGCCGTCTTTCCTGTTACCCGCTACAGTGGTTAACCACTGGGAATAGATCTACTCAGGTACATCATCAAAAACATCGAGACTAATATCCTTTTCTCTCGGATAGGGATCTCTTGTATTACTATGCTGTTTATGGGAGCTAGATATGTTCCAGGTTGTTATAGTTGGCAGAGCTGCAGAAGGACGCACTCCCGGGTAAGCAGTGATCAGTCAGTGGACATGATCCAAGCCTCATAATCAAGACGTTGATAACCAGTATTCCTTTCGTGTATTGAAAGAAAAATATAAGTGACCCTCTAGCTAATTTTTGGTATTATTTCGACTGGAACAGTCAAATCTAATGGGTCATGGTGTCATATCATCCCTCTTAATCGAGCTTGAGTGCGTTTCACACCTTACACTGATGCGTCTGCCACCACCGCAGCACAAAATTGTATTAGCAGAATATGAACGTTCCCTTGATTCTCTGCGCAGGCTGAACGAGCGGCAGTGCATTAAAAACACGGTATCGTAATAGGTATGAAATACTATTAGAATGATCTTTCAAGGTTGAAATCCAATGTTATCTATGGATGGCTCACTGGGAATCTAAATACCTGGGATGTGAGCGTAACAGCAATGACCCAGAAGCAATGATATGTAAAAACCGAAATCCTACGTTATATTTTCAGGTAGTCAGAACCTTTTTTTGCAAGAATGAAACAATCAAATTATTGAACAAGTTCATATTAAGAGGATTAATTGTTCATATTAAGAGGATTAATTGTACTATTTATCCTTGCAGCCCAAAGCTTAGAAGTCAATTCTTCTATCACAAACCTGCTCAGTAGGTAGTAGAAAAATAGCCACCTGGGACTTAGAGTGTAAAAATAAGAAGTCTAAAAACCTGTCAAGCATGAAGTAACCTACTAATTCTGTCTCCCATAGTTCTACTAGACAATTTTCCTGACACCCTGCCTGTCTCTGCTCTTAAGTGAACTTCCAGGTGGAGAGATGAATGGTAAACATATGCTATCTAATTGGCCCACAATCACAAGTGCCTTACGTAAACACCCGCGGACTGGCGACGACCTCACCTGGTTGATTTGGGTGCGGCTTCTTCTCACGAGACCCTCACGACCGATTGCTCAATTGAACGCTGCCTAATTCGCCCAACATGTTCGTCGCACGACAAAGGGCAGCCTTCGTGGCTCGACAGCTGCAGCGAACAGCACGAACCTACGCCTCTGATGCCCACGCCCACCACAAGGCCGCCGAAGTCAACGAGTCGTTCAGCGTACGTCGAGTCAAAACATACTACATCATCGGCATCGCGCCGCTCAACAAGGCCGATGGGTGAAGTCAAATAAAAGAAACAGAAACTGATGCTAGTATACAGACCGGATCTCTCCTCGCTGTCAGCGGTTTCTTCGGCTCCATTCTCATTTACCAGTTTGTTCCCGCCGAGGGCGAGCAATCTTCAATTCTCAACTTCATCAACAAGTATACTTCGCGCAGCAAGGACTGGGAGGAAATCAACGCTCTTCATACCAAGGCCATGGAGCAGGCTGCATACGACCGAAACCTTTTCGAGAACGGCGGCAACAAGCACCGATTTGTCGATGTTGCATATCCCGAGTTCGTCATCCCACCTGCCAATATTCTGGAACCTTTCAAGGCGGCAGCAACGCCCCAGCAAGATCAATTGCTAATCAGAAGAACAGGGCAATCTCCTCATATGCTAGCCGAAACCACATTGCTGGTCATCTTGCCAATATGGACTACGTTGTTGAGCACTACCGACAACAGCACCTCAAGGAGGAGGAGCGAAAAGCAGCCAAGCTGGCACAGAAGCAGGAATAAGGGATGTATACTAGACGTGAATCGATTCTTGAATTCATTTTTCATTGAGTTACCAAGTGCACCTGCTCAATTCAGTAAACTGTGCTTGCCGAAGTGTTTACTGTTCTAACCTGCACCACTCCTTCTCGTTTTGGGAATGCTGTCCCCTAATGGATATATATTTCCCGCTCCTAGAGCTAATGGTTTTCCTCCTTCATAGTCGCAACATTATCCATCTTATTCCAACAATCATTTGAAACACGTCATTCTTTTACGACACTCGCTATCATACAATACTTTTACATCCACAGATATTCTACACACAATTCTTACCGTGCCAAGATGATAAAAGAACAACGTGAAAGGACTGCGAGGCGTACCCGGGCCTATCTATGCATGCGGTTCAGAGGTAACACATTTCCAACTTCGGTTTGCGGCACTGACTCTTTCAACAGATCGTGCCCCCTGGCGATTGTCTCTACGCTCACACAAGACGTCAAATTCAGATGTGCCTCATCCGCAGCCCCCGACGGCATAGGAAGTAATGGCAGAGGGAGATTCAAGAGACGCATTAGCTACAACGGCACAAGGACGTAGAGCAAAGGCGCGGGCAGCCCTAAAAATTGCATTAAATCGGATACGTCACTTTCGGTTTCCTTCCTCGCCTCCTCTGCCTCCCCAGCCGTATCAAGAGGAAGTTCCAGCAGCGCAGGAAGGTCTCAATGACATTGAAATTCGCCCAACGCTCATCGGCCGCGGTTATGGCTTGTTCGCAACTCGAGAACTACCAAGAGGCTACAAGATCATTCATGAAGAGGAACCAGTACTTTCCGGACATCCTCTTTCGTTGCAACCAAAGTGGAACACTTTGTCTCATCGCAAGCGCGACCAACTGAAACAGATGTTTAGAACCCTGCGAGCAATACCGACTGAAAGGGTGTTGTCGAGCATGAGTATCGATAGGGATCTTGTTAGAATCCTCGAGAATTTCAGGAAGGAATACGGCTTCAAGGATCCAGAAGGCAGAAGGTGTTGTTTTTACAGAACAGCCTGTTATATCAACCATGCTTGTGGCAAATGCGCCCAAGCATCTTGGTGTGTTGATAACCAGCAGCCCAATTGCATCAGCGTAACTCTGAATAGACCCGTCAAGGCAGGCGAGGAGATATTCATCCATTATGGCAAGAAAAATCTGTCCTATGGTTGTGCAGTTTGTACCAAGGAGAACGGACCGAAAAAGACATCATTCCTCGAAAGATCGAAGAACAAGCTTAGCAGATGGCTACGCAGAAACCGCGAGGAGTGACATCATACGGATGAATGTCTACGAGTGTGGTTGGGCGAGGCATTCACATCAGGGAGCCACCAGGGCTCAGGAGCGTCACCATATCTTTTTCAAACATGAGCGATAGTTGAAGGTAGTCATCAAGCGGACAATGCTCCTTTATTGTACTATCATGGTACCCATTGTCATCAGTAATTTTGATAGATGTTTTAACAATCCATCTACCAGAACCAGTCCTTTTCGCCCAAAATGTCCGTGAATGCAGAAACCACCCAAGACCGCAACCTTCTTACTTGAGGGGAATGAAACGAGAAGAGTGCGTGGCACCGATACCGGGTCTACCGTGCTTGACGGGCTTGCTGTAAAGGGGTCAGTCATGAGGAGTATGGTCAAACGGGAAGCCACGTACTATGAGATAGAGAACTCAGCCAAGTAGTGACCAACCATCTCAGGCTTGATCTCGACCTGGTTGAACTCCTTGCCGGAGTAGATGCCGATGACGCTACCGATCATCTCGGGGACGACAATCATGTCTCGGAGGTGGGTCTTGACGAGGTCGGGCTTCTCGTTAGGTTGAGCCTCCTGCTTGGCCTTGCGAAGCTTCTTGATGAGACCCATGGGGCGGCGCTTCAGACCACGGTTGATCCTGCGGCGGGCACGAGCGTGGACAACATCGCGAAGCTGGTCGGAGGAGAGGTCGAGGAGCCTGTGGAGAGGAAAGAAGTAACACATCAGCATGGGTTTGTTCGCTCGGATTGCGTCCTCGTAATTTCATCTTCCATCATCGAGGCGCGGGGTTCGTTTGGCAGCAACATACTGGTCAAGGTCGATTCCTCGGTAGGAGAACTTTCGGAACGCTCTCTTTCTCTTGAGCTCGGCAGCCTGCTCGGCGTCCTATCCAAGGATACAGGTTAGTCACTCTCTTCTCTTCATCGTGTTTCCCATTTGTGATCGATCCATCATCATTCTTTTTTTTGCTTTCTTTTCGCGGGCGGGTGTCGAGGTGTCGTTCTTTTTCTCTGCTCATGGGGGTGGTTTTCAAAGGGGTTGGGAAGGGAATATATCGAGGGTTCACACGTACGTATTCGTCAGCCATTGTCGCGGTGTTGTGTTGATTGAAATTCGCTGGTCGGAGAGCGAATATGGATGGGCCGGGATGGAGTCGACTTTGAAGGCGGTGGTTGAATCGCTTAGGTGGGCACGATTTTGAACTCGGTAGGGTTAACATGCCCTTAACTGTGCCACAGGGAGAGGCCGGAGAGGGAAGGGCCGTGGCTCCGAGATTTAGTGGGAATGTGGCTGTGGGTAGCAGAAAAGTTGACCTTTAGACTACAAAAATAAATAGCATAAGAAGTATAGTCTATGTGGCATAAACTGGTCTACTAATTTCGTCTCTTATGCTTTCAGTGGTTAGTTCTTCTGACACACCAACTCTTAATCAGTTTACTTGCGCAAATATCTACATTTTATTATAGTTTGTTGTTTATTAATGTCTATTTTATACTTACAAGATGACTCTCTATAAGGTGACTAGAAGTGTGCCGATAGCCGGGCTTTCTGCTAGTCATGACGCTGAGCTTGGAGAAGAGTGCTTACTAGGTACCTGGTAGCTTAGTACTCAGTATGGTGTTCACAAGGCTTTTAATCCAAATTTCTGCTGTTTATTTTTGAAAATTGATAGTGTGTTGCTAGATAGACGTCTTACAAAATACTCCAACTGGAAACATTTCACGATAATTGCAAATTGGATTCCCGGGCACGAGTGTTGAGACACTATAGAGTCGAGACAACAGCTGTTTGGGTTTTCAATTACTGCTCTCAAAGAACTCGTTCACGCTGTAGTTTAAAATCGTTCAGATAAACAGCATCAATTGCCGAAAGACATTGATCAAGACTACAATGCCGGATCTTCAAGTGTCTAACCATATAAAGTGCCCACTGGCGTGTGCTACTGTAACCTTATCGGCAGAGCGTGCCCGTCACTGACCATGACATGTCCCAACAGCAACCAACCGCGCTTCCGACAACCTCTTCCCCTTTGCATCTCTTTCCGAACATCAAGTTCAGTGTTGATTGGGACAAAGAAGCGAGAAGCCCAACCACTTGCTTCATCTTCTCCCACATGGCGATTGTCAATATCGTACATTGTCACATATTTGTCTGCTTCGTCCTACATTGGCAGTGGTACGCCAAGAGCTTCAAGTTTACTGGGCATTGAATGTGCATTGACTTTGTTTGACTCGGGTTTGAAGGAATCAGTCAATCTCTTCTTGGCTTGAATGATACAAAAGTAAGTTTTGGGTGGGAATAAGACGGAGGGAGAAAAAGAACCTGACTGGTGATTCGTGGCCAAGACGGAATCTGCTGCCTTTTTAACAATTTCACAGAATTGGACCGGTACTTTATGTCATGACTTCGCGTGCAGGATTCCAAGACTACCCAAGACTTCCAAGCCGGCGTGTTCGGCACAATAATAGGCGGCCCTCATTTCCCGCGTCAGAGCCCAGAAATCCGATACTCATCAGCCAAGACCGTGGCACTGGGGCCAGAAGGCTCGGCTTTGGCTGGATGTGCCCACTGTCATGGGCATTGGCTCGCGCCGCTTGCTGGGCATATTGGCCGCATTGACAGTCATGGCCTTGTCTTTTTTGTCTTATGACGGCCCATGTCGGTCAGTTCAGAGGAACGACTACTCTTGGCTATGCTGTAGCTAGAGAGAACTACCGACCAGACAAGAAGAAGGGTAAAATGCCCAGACTCTCAGCGGTCAACGTGGACAGAGGTTTGATGTATTCGGGCCTTGGCATTTCTCGGCACCCACCCGTGATAAGATTTCGCCAAGCCTTCAAAGACCTCAGAAGGGGGAACACCAACGCTACTGTACCCGTACTTCTCGCTCGCTCGCTGGCATGGTATGGATGGACCTGTGCTGCTGTTTGCTTGGCTGACTCTCGTCATTTCTTGGGTAGCTTTCCTTTCTTTTCGTTCATTTGTCACCTCTACTTGTCTTGTCTTTCTGCTTGCTATATATCCCCATCACCTCATTCCCTTTCTAGACAGACGCTCGACCGAATGGCCTTCGAGTACCATTACAGACGCCGTCTTTTACATTGACAACGCCTTCACTATAGTCGAGTCGCATTTCCGATCCTGTTTTACGCGTCAACTCAAGTTCAACATATATCTTTTTGCTCGCCAATAATAGTGGTTGTATGTTTGGATGGACAAGACGTTAAAGGTTGTCCCTGAATTGCCGAGTTGACGGCAAGCGAAGCACTGGTGGTGCGGCTTGCGGTCGAGTCGGCCTTAGTACTCGAGCTACTCGCGAGTTTGCAAACATAGTTGTAACAGACGGACGACATGTCTTCGTCAACTGAGGATGATGAGTCCACGGTATCTGGGTCTTCACCCATGCCATCCGCCGCGCCTTCATCGGCCATGTCTCTGTCCAAACCTACACCTCACCCGACAACACTTGTAATCGAACCAAAGCCAACCGATGATGACGACCTCGCCAGCGACTGGACGTTTCCACCCATGACAACTCCCTGGACTGGCCCTCCCGATTGTACATGGACTTATGACGCAAACCACTTGTCAATGTCTGGGATGGGAGGTCTCGAGGCCATGCTAGACCTTCAGCCGATTGCTGGAGCAAAGTCACTATCGTGTTATCCGGATGCTATGTTCGAGAATGGCCTTACGGGTGTTTATAGTCCGGGTACTTGTCCGCATGGATGGACTACTGTAACTCTACGTATCGAACCTAGCGCAAACCGGGACGACGAGACGACTACAGCCATCTGCTGCTCATCGTAAGTTGCCAGAACCAATGCATCATGAGCTCTCGTTCTAATTTTGCTAGGCATTATACTTTGGAAGGCAGCCTGTGTAAACGATCGACTTCTTCCGTGATAGCTGTCCCTTACACTTTCAACCAAACAGCGCAGACCTACGATGCCCATTCCGAATCCGCCACTACTTTATACAGCGCAACGATTGCTGTCTACACTATCCGGGCCCTTTTCAAGGATAGAGACAAGGATGCTCTAGGACTCAAAGACGAGGACGATATTCCAGGCGTTGACCACCATAACGACACTCTGTCTTTGGGCGAGCGAATTGGCATTGGTGTTGGCGTTGCAATTTTTGTACTGCTAGCTGTTGGAGGAGTAGCCTTCTGGCTCATTCATCGAGAGCGAGCCCGGACAGAAAAGAGAAAACCACACGAGCTTAATGCAGTGGGCAACATGCGCCATAGTTCTTCAGCGGCAGGCGATGACTTCTACGCTGCTGCCGATCAACGAAACAGGGGTCGCGGAAATACAGAGCCTCCTCCACCTGCGTATGCGGCTACAGACTCGAACAGTATGACAGAGAACGATAGTCGTCTAAGCGAGGATACAACGACGCGAGACGAGGAGATCCGAGCGCTACAGATTCAGAAGGAAGCAATTCAGCGTCGTCTGCAACAGCTAGAACAGGCTGATATACAGAACCAAACAGACAACCGAAACAACTAAACTCAAAACTCAAGTGCGAATGGTCAAGGGCGGGAAAGAAAAGATAGCGAAAGATCACGACTTGGACGGGAAACGGCCTACTATACCTATGATACCACTTTGCACAGCTCTAGCAATTGCTGAGCTTTTTTCTTTATACAAATAATTTTACAGGAGGGGACATCTCTCAGGTTTTCGGAGTACGGCGGCAGTGATACACAAGGAAACATTACCATCTCAGGCTCTTACTTTTAGGTATCTAGATATAGAACATCATTGCAACCTGTAATGTTCTGTAGGGCTGTAGTCTGAAACAGTTAAACATCATAATCAAGATTCTCTAACCAAAGATTGGAGAATGTTTACTACCTTGATCTGTCTGCCTGTGCAACTGATACACCAGGCATCCGTATATCCAGGCAACAGAATTAAAGCAAGCCAATTGGGAAATTCTACGGATACTGGATATCTTATTCCCGAACAGCGCACGGAGTCTCGATGATGGCAGGGATGGTAGATCAACGATCTTCATAGACGTCCGAGTTGATATGGGTATCCCTCGAAGTCTAATGCGAAATCGCTATAGACGTCCGAGTAACAAAGCGCCCAAGACATAGTATCTACGACTAGGTAAAGGCAGGCCCAGAGTCTAGTTAAAGGAGACATATTGTTAAAAAAACGTGATAGAATGGTTGGTTACATAGGTGCATAGTAGACTATCATTTCACTCATTGCCCTTTTGGTGATAGATTGGTAAAACCCTATGTTACGTCCAGCGCTACCTACTAGGCAGAGAGATTAACCAACTACTTACCTATTGTGAGAACCATCCATGGAGCAAGCAGGAGAGTGATCACTTGTCTGGAACCCAATTGTCAAAGCAAACTAACAAATGTCTGATTTGTTGTTCAATGGAACACCAAGTTAGTGCATGGCTAACAAAGTAGCTGCAGCCTAGTAGCTATCTCGGCTGCCGGAGAGTGTTAGTATCAGCACCTATCTACTATTCAGAGTACCTTGGTAAAACTCGACCTAGATGAATGCAATTTGGTAGGATTGTGATAAGTGTTCCCTGATATGTAGCACTCAAGCTCCATATCAAGCTACTAAGCTGGTATCCGTATGTACAGCTTGCATTCCGACCTGAGTGAACAGATCCCACCTGAAGTGTGCTAGAGTGCCCCTTGCAAGTGCAGTTCTTCCACTATCGAGCAGGGGTCCCCAGGCTGTTCCCTGTCAATTGGCGGTGAGAGGCATCTCAGGTACTCGGCTCGTAGGCCAAAATTCGCCTGCATCACTTGTATCTTTCTGATAGCTTTTTTGTGTTTGGTTCAGTTCCCATGTTGACGAACCCCGCCACCAATTGAATGTCCAGTGGCACGGCGGCACCCACAGATTTGGGAACCTCCAAACCACCCACCCCGAAAACCATCACCACCTCAGGCCCCTTCTTCCCCTTACCCCTTCAAGCGCTGCGCGCGTAGTTATTTCTCTCCCCATACTTCTTCCCCCCAAACTTCAAACTCTCGTCTTAGCTTTTTAAGCTTCATTTATACAAGATGAAGGGCGAGGTATGTTTTTTCAAGTTCCGTCGCGAACCTTAACCCCCCGCGCTGCTCTACATTGCTTCCCAATTGCATCTTGCTGCTCTGGTTTTGCTCTGCTCGAGAGGCGTTGGGGGTATGTTCCACTTGGTGTCCTGAGCTGTCTAAGCTGTGGCGGCTTCATTTGAGCTCGCGATGCTGATTTTTTGTTGTCCAGATTCTTCACCTCCACCTGGGTCAGGCCGGTACCCAGCTCGGTAACTCTGCTTGGGAGCTGTACGTTGTCTTCTTCTCTGCTGTCGAATTAAGCTGACCGGCGTTCTGAATAGCTACCTTCTCGAGCACGGTCTCGGCCCCGACGGTCGACCTGACCCCAACGCTCCCGATATTGGTGACCCTGGTTCTTTCGAGACCTTCTTTACCGAGACCAACAGCGGAAAGTATGTTCCTCGATCTCTGTTCGTCGATCTCGACCCCTCGCCTATCGATGAGATCCGAACAGGCGAATACCGCAACCTTTTCCACCCCGAGCTGTTGGTCAGTGGAAAGGAGGATGCCGCCAACAACTATGCTCGTGGTCACTACACCATCGGCAAGGAGAAGGCTGACGAGGTCATGGACCGCATCCGTCGTGTCGCCGGTGAGTCTTGGTATTGTACAATTGATATTGTCCAGCAGCTAATTCACAATCCAGATAACTGCCAGTCTCTTCAGGGTTTCCTGATCTTCCACTCTTTCGGTGGTGGTACCGGTTCTGGTTTCGGTGCTCTCCTCCTCGAGCGTCTCTCCACCGAGTACGGCAAGAAGTCCAAGCTCGAGTTCGCTGTCTACCCTGCTCCCCGAACATCGACTGCCGTTGTTGAGCCTTACAATGCTGTCCTGTCTACTCACAGCACCATTGAGAACTCCGACTGTACTTTCCTTGTTGATAACGAGGCTGTCTACGATATCTGCCGTCGCAACCTCGATATTCCTCGACCCTCATACGAGCACCTGAACCGTCTCATCGCCCAGGTTGTCAGCTCCATCACCTCGTCTCTCCGATTCGACGGTGCCCTCAACGTCGATCTCAACGAGTTCCAGACCAACCTGGTCCCCTACCCCCGAATCCACTACCCTCTCATCAGCTACGCTCCTGTTATTTCTGCCAACAAGAGCGAGCACGAGAGCTTCAAGGTTCAGGAGCTTACCTTCCAGTGTAAGTTATGCGCATGATTACCGGCCCGTTACCGATACTAACCTTGTTTAGGCTTTGAGCCCAACAACCAGATGGTCGTCTGTGACCCTCGAAACGGCAAGTACATGGCTGTCGCTCTTCTGTACCGCGGTGATGTTGTTCCTCGCGACTGCAACGCCGCCATCGCTTCCCTCAAAGCCAAGGCCTCATTCAACCTTGTTGAGTGGTGCCCCACTGGTTTCAAGCTCGGAATCAACTACCAGAAGCCCATGGCTGTCCCTGCCCCTGCTGAGGCTGGTGGTCTTGCTCCCGTCAAGCGATCCGTCTCCATGCTTTCCAACACCACCGCCATCGCTGAGGCCTGGTCGCGTCTTGACTACAAGTTCGACCTCATGCACAGCAAGCGTGCCTTCGTCCACTGGTACGTTGGTGAGGGTATGGAGGAAGGAGAGTTCACTGAGGCCCGAGAGGATCTCGCTGCTCTGGAGAAGGATTATGAAGAGGTTGCTGCCGACTCCTTCGAGCCCGAGGAGGAACTCGAGTACTAGACAGTCGCATAATGTGACATTGTGTAATCTCTTTCGACTTCTTTGATGGCATGTTTTAGCGATAGCTCGGACAGGGCTCACGCCCGCGAAGCATACAGACAAGAGTTGTGGAGGAAGTTGTTTAAGATTCCCGATTTTTTGGGCGGCACACATATGGGGGGTAAAGCGTGTGCTGGCCGCCAACGCGCCAATGGCTCAGGGTACCCCGTTAGTAAATGGTCTTGTATGTTGGAGTCAGGTCCTAATAGATGAGACTATCCCTCGATGCAAATTTGGCGCATTTATTTGCAAAGCAGGCACGAAAAATTGATGATATATCCTTTCTCATTCAAACAAAGTAGAAAACATATGTACTAACGTTGTAAATGTGTCGATATGGTATGTTAATTGTCTTACATGTAAGCAATGAAATGACAGATGTGTGCAATCAGTTGACATAATCGTAGTTAGAACATATTTAAATTAGTAAATCAGCAGCATTTGATAAGAAATGAAGTAGTTCGGCTATATCCAAGTAAATGAATTATGTTTGTGCAACTACATGAACCATTTTCTATCATGAATCAAATGAGTTACCCCCATCTCTTTTTAAGCGGTAGAGACAAGGCCAGTCAAGGCAAAAAATCACTCGTAACTTTTCCGGGCGTGGAGACCTAACGTTTATCAACCAACCCTCCTGCTCTACTACTCTCACTAGAAAAAATAGCCCATACGCCTCACTCCCATATCTTCTATCAGCCTCAACAACTTATGCAGCGCTCGTCAAAATTAATCAGTTCTTCTTCTTCCACTCGGCCGCTCTCTTTGAGCCATGGTTCTGAGGTTTGCCCGACTTCTTACCCTTACCCTTGCCCTTTTGTTTCTGCTTGAGTTCCTTGGGTAAGCCATCTCTTGCTGAAGCACGGCGACCCTCGAAAACAAACTGCTCTGGGCCCTTAATCTCTGGGACCGGCTTCTCAGCCTCCTGGCTCTCACCATGTGCTGAGGGGCGCTTCTTGTGGCGTTGCTGCACGGCGGCCGAACGGCCAAGAAGCTTGCTTGTGCGGCCGGCCATGGACTGCTCCTCAGGTGTGGCCTTGTGCTTGTATTTTGTACTCTTGGGGCCACCGTTGTTTACAATGTACTTGCCCCTTGCTCGCTCTTGGGCGAGAATTGTCTTGCGAGGATCCTTGGCACGAGTTACTCGCAACTTACGTGGCAACATGGGAGGGAACTTCTTGCCATCAAGGAGTAGGGCAGCCTCAACGTCGTTGCCGTCCTACCGAGTGAGGTTAGCGGTTTGACTCCTCAATAGTGAGTGATGAAATCGTGGACTTACATAAAACTGAACATAGGCAAAACCCTTGCCTACACGAGTCTTGGAATCCCGAACAACCCGGACATTCTCCACCTTGCCCTGAGTGCTGAAAGTTCGCCAAAGACCTTCCTCAATATCAGAGGGGATCTTGTTTCTCTTCTTCTCTGTAGTTTCTCCCTCGGCGTTGGTGTTCAAGACAGTCTCGTCATCAACGAATCCCAGGTTACCAACAAACACACATCGGCGATGATCAGTGGGACTGGGGTGAGCAACACTGTCAACTCTGAGATGACGGTCGAGCACTTGGGTACCGTTGAGCTTTGTGGCGGCCGCACGGGCTGCCGCGGTGGTCGAGTACACGACGTATGCGTTGGCTGATTTGGTTGTGGAATCCATCAAGCTCTTTGTGATATAAGCTGCGCGCTTGGGCAGAGAGCCGCCAGCAAACGCAACAGAACGGAAGCGCAGTGACTCGATGGTTTGCGGAGGAGTGGCATCCTTTTCCAAGACGGATGAGAGATGAGCCATCAACGTCTTCTTGGCGGACTTGGAGCTGATTGCTTCGGTGGACACATTGGCGAGGAAAACTGTTCGGGCCGCCTTGTCCAAGTCCGATGCTTTGCTGTCCTTGGCGAGTGTCTCATGGACAGGAATATCGCTTTCGTTACCAGCATCTTCCTCATCGGCAGTCGTCTTTTTGTCAGTCTTGGTCAGAGCGTCGTTCTTCTGTCGTTTACCGGCACGCTCAGCCTCTTCCTCTGCAGCCATTTTGTCAAGGTATTTGCCCTCCAGATCGTCATTGTCCTTCTTGCGCTTTCGTTTTCGCTCCTTGTTTGACTTGTCTTCTGTCGCATCAATGATGTCGTCAAGCTCGACCGGCGCATCCTTCATGGGCTCGTCTGCACCCTCACTCTCCTCCTCCTCTTGTTCGTCTCCGCTTTCTTCCTCTTGCTCATCTTCGTCCTCGTCCTCATCAGAAGGGCCATCTTCTTCGAAGCTTAGTTCCTCGCTGATCTCGGAAAGAACCTCGTCGTCTTCCTCAAGCTGCACTTTGGGCTTGGCAGGTTCTCGAACCTTTTGGTCTAACAGGGTCGAGTATTTTGACTTGGCGGGAGCTTGGACAGGGCCAGCCTAGGAAGGATGAGCATTGAATTGGCCAGAAAATGCGTCGCAATACTTACACTGGATGCAAAAAGAGCATCAAGGGTGGGGTCTACTGCCTTAGAAGAGGCTCTTAGACCTTTTGAACTGGTTGGAGTCAGTTTCATTTGGTTATCTTACAAGAGTAAAGATCGCGAATGTACTCACCCTTTCGCCATTGTGTCAAATTTTGTGTTTGGACGGAATCGGCAAAGCTGTTGACTCTGGTACAATCTTTGGCTCTGCGACAGGAAAAAGACATGGGCAGTCAGAAAAAAGTCCAGAGTTCAGTCGGGCGGCCCCACCTACAGATTTCCTTGGTTGTCGCCATTGGCTCAGCAGCCATAAACCAATGGATAAGGTCTCATGGCCTTGACAGTGGACCCGAGGCAGCGCCATGAGCGCTTCTGCCGTCAACGACCGCCTTTTTGCAACAGGCGGGCCCGTCATTCTCAGCACCCGCTTTGGTGGAAGCCCGCCCAAAGGCCGGGTAGTCCAGAACAGTAGAGGCAGAAGCAGACACCAGGGCAGCCAGCGCAAACCGGCACCGTACCCATTCCTCTCTTCCTCAGTATCCCCTCCACTCAACACCACAAACTGTCAGTACGAGGAATCTTTAGCTTTCTCAAGTACTTCTATCTTTTGTATTTTCCATGCTGCACAAAGATCAACTCAATCACTTCTTTTCTAGCTCGCCTTCACCCCTTCAACTCAATTCGACAAGATACTTTGTCTTCGATTGTCCGTTGACCGTCCCTCACTCTTCACCACGGGCGCGTTTCCACGACCTTCCGACCGACCAAAGCTTCCCGGTCTACTCAACAGATCAAGCAAACATATCATCTTCTCCCTCGGTCGACCCATAACACATAATCGCGTTCCCTTGCAGCGATGGCTGCTTCTGCCTCGGCCCCTCCGCCTCTCTCCTCCCCGGCGCTTGGAGTTGCCGACCATGAGGATAGCAACGTCTCCAGCCCCCTCAGCGAGGTTGACACTAAAGATGACAACGACGATGAGATCGAGCATATGCATTTAGACCACGACGAAGAAGAGAGCCTTAGGCGAAGCCCTAGAAAGAAACCCCAAGCCGCTTCTGACTCTGACAGCGTCCTTTCCGACGCCAACTCTGACGTTCCCTCTGATGGCAACATCACAGAAGCTGAGACTGAGAGGCTCTACGATACCCCTCGGCATCAGAGACAAAGAGACGTCGTAGTAGACCAGTTTAATGAGGGTCAGGTCTACGAACACACACCCAGCAAACTACGCAGAACTGCCAACCTACACAACCTCGACGATGACGAATCTGCCATTGATGACGATGATGCCTCGACGGGCTCGCCCACAGTCGGCGGGGACTCTCCGACAAAACTTGCGACGAGTCATGACGAAGAGTTGGAAGAAGGACATAAAAGTGACAGCCAAGAGCGCAAGCGAAAGCGCACGCCTGCCGCCGAGCCATCAGAAACAGAACAGCCGCTTAGAAAGCGGACAAGTTCAGTGAATGCGCATGACGCAGATGCCATACAGAATCTCGAAGAAACCGACCTCCACGAAGATACGGCCACACCTGCGAATGGGAGCAGTGGCACACACACGCCCGTTGAAGATATCGATGTATCTCCACGAAAAAAGCCTGCCAGTCGTGAAACCGATCTGACAGAACGCATATCACGTGTAGCCAAGAAGAACACGCGTGGGTCCAAGCGAAAGGCGGCGGCTGCTGCTGATCCGGATCTCGACACTGATAGCGGAAGTCATGATGGTGCGCGTGACAGCGGTAGAGGGACAGACGTCGATAATCCGGGCGAAGACATCGATCCAGACGCTGACGAAGAGGTTGACTCGGTGACTGCGCACGACGAAGAACGTAAGAAGACAATTGCCCATTCTTTGGATCATATCGCTCACCCAACTATAGTGGAGCGTAAACACGCTGCGTTCAAGGACTGGACAGTTATTGAAGAAATGTTTGGTGTCTTTCGCGACAGGTATGTGGGACAGCAAATAAGCTTGTACATGCTAACATCTTTCCAGGCTCTACAAGGACCGGTTGCAAAGGCTTGAAGAAGAAGAGCAGTCTCTCCTCGCAGATGTGCCAACACACCCTGAGTATCTCAACATGAAGCAGTGTTTAGATGATAGGTTGGAGCAAAAGCTGCGTGAAATTCACAACGAACACGGGTACCGCATCAAAGCCCATGAAAACCGGTCTGTAGCACAGCGTGCCCAGGTATGGGGCCAATATTACCAAGCGGTCCGGGAAAAGAGAGAAAGGACCCTGGAGTCTCTTAATCAAGAATGGTACGACATCCAAACCGCGAGACGAAGCGCGCACAGCTTGCAAGACTGCGGCCTTCTTTATCCCAAGGACCCTGCGCAGCGAGTTCGAAACGCTATTGCATATAATACCGAGGTCTCTGCCCTGGCCACTATCGCGAAATACGAAGGATTCCCTGCTGGCCCTGAAATGACTGGAGCGACACCGTTAGAGCTTGAGGACGACTTAGCTGCTATTGAGGTAAGTCGACGTCGGCGAAAGCTCTACGAGCCTGCTGAGCTGACCATCACAAGCGAGCAAAACGGTCGCGACACAAGCCAACAAGTCAACGACGTGAAGAATATTATTCTCAACCATTCGACCGCCTCGGCCCGGCAGGCGAACAATTTCTCCGGGAGACCCCATGGGCTAATCCAAATCATCTAATTCACAAGATGTATCCTACCACTGCTCCAGGAGAGGGGCGACCAGATGATGCGGCTAGCCGTGGTGTGCAGCAGATACACGGTCCTCCTCCTGTCGATATCAAGTCAACGTTGAATGCGACTGCTCAAGTCACACAGCAGTCTCCATCACTTTCAACACGATTGTCAGAATCACCAGAGTTGACGCGAACCATGCCCAGCCCAGCATACCAGGTGAAGAAGGGGGGCAATCTTCCAGGCGTCGGTCGCAGTGTAAAGACGGCGGCGACATAGATGGCGTTTACAGACTTATGGTTGAACATACCCCGTCGATGGGACTTGGTTGATAACATGATGGAGCATATTGCTATTGTACTCGGACTTTTGTGATACCCTTGGGAAATGCTCGGTTCAGGTACTGATGGATCGATCTACTTTTTTTTTACCCTGTTTCTTTTTTGGCTTGAACTTGGGAGGCGAATAGAGCTTGCGCTCGCTTGAATCAAATACCATTATTGTTGACCTAGAGTGGTCGGAGGAAAGGCATCGACTTTACAGCGGACAGTGCCCTCTGTTTGAGAATGTTATTGTACAAGGACCCCATGTACTCATATGCACTGCACAGACTAGTTGGCGAGCATGTTGCACATAGGGCGATCGGAGTTTTGGTAGGCGTTTTGCGCAACAGGCTTCATGAGTAGCGACGCCTGCCTGTTGCTTGTCATATAACTTGCAAATATCATAAATTCCAACGCTTGGTATTGATCGTACACGTAGTCTAATCACAAGATAGCCTTTTACTTGGAAGCGGCGGGCTTGGGCGCATCGGGGACCTTCACATCTTCGAAATTGTCTTGGCCAACGGCGTTGAGGGTATACCAATCTGAGATGCGTTAGTAGACGAATGTAATTTTGTTGAAGGGGACTGTACAGATGCTCCCAACCACACCCAGGAGACCAAGGCCAGTGACCGCATTCTTGAAAAGATAGGGTCTTCGAGCTCGAACGAGCGCAGCGCCCTGTCGCAGGCGGGGATCATAGTAAGTTGAGTGCGGGCTGTATCGGAGTCATGATCAGTCCATTGCGCTATGGAGAGCTTTGGTGTCGGGATGAACACACCTTTTAACCATTTTGAAGGTCTTGGCTGTGATAGACTTCACTGGCTTGATACTGAACTGTGGACCGAATAAATTGACTGTCAATTGCTGGCGTGTAGCAAAAGATGGTCTCACTATCAATATCTGACCTACTGGCGAATGATTGTTCCGTAGGTGGGAAGAATGTTTGCGGCTAATCGTCGGCCCAGCACAGCTACCGTGACGTCTACATGCCTACTGCACCACCTGCACCTCCCCTAGTTCCAGGTTCTCTGTGGAGCTCAAAGTTACAAGGGTCTGGACCATTTCCACGTCTAATGTTCTTTCCGCGTCGCCAATCTTTCAGTAACATTTTAAGCAGACAAAGGCTGGTAACGACGACAATAGTGCTAAACGCTGCAGCAACGCGTAATTCGAAACGAAGTATACTGCTAATTGCGAATGTCGATTTTGAGCTTTTGATGCGAAGCATGCTCAACCGCATACAAGAAAGCTCAGCATAGTCGCGCGACCACGGTCCAAAAGCAGTTGGCAAACTTCATCCACGACAACACATTTCCATCGCCCTTTTCTAGAGCTCCCGAGCTTACCACCCGTCGATTCTTAGACCCGCGATTCGAGAATCAATAATTATTCACCATGGCAGCAACACTTTCTGTGTCGGACCAGATTCGACAGCTCGACGATGCACGAAAACTGGTTTTGGGAGACGTCAAATACTACCCCAGTGTCGTCAAAGGAATATTACCCATTATCGGACCTAGCGCACCACTCGAGCTGCGGAGATGGGGTGCTGAATTCCTCGCTGAAGCTTTCGCGACGCCAGCTTTACCGAATGGAGAGAAAGAGACAATGCAGCCTTATGTTTTACCAACATTGGAATCCCTTCTTGAGAATGAACGAGAGGACCCTCAAGTCCTGCGCAATGTGATTCAATGCGTTGCCAGTATTTATCCCTTGGCTATGCGATGGATGTATGGTGATACTGGTATCCGAATTATGTGGTTTCAAGACTAACATGATCATACAGCATTAATAACGGTTACGACACAATCACTTGGGAAAGAATGGTGACTGTCAAGCAGAGGGTTTTGAGAATATGGGATAATGCTGGTCCCACTGTGAGAATTTGCTGCATCAAGTTTGCGCAACGTGTGGTTCTTGCGCAGACTGCTACCACCGGTTCCGAATTAAGAGTATGGGTTTTGTAAACTTTCTACGTGATGTCGCTAACGCAACTATCAGTATGGTGGTACACTTGATGTCTCCCTGGATAAAGTCCCACAAGGCCACCAGTCCCTCGATCCTAGGAATTTAGAGGCCGAGGCATCGGGGCTCCTTGACCGAATGCTGGGTGCCCTGCAAGAAAGCAGGTAAGATGGTTGATCGCGACTGCCCCATATCTATGTAGCTAACCTCTAATGAAACTGCAGTGACGCTTTGATTGTAGATGCGACCTTGAACTGCATGTCCATCATCATAAGAGCGCGCCCAGCTACATCAAATCGAATCATCAATGCCCTCCTAGCTTTCAACCCCCTCAAGCTTGCCAACTCCCCGCTTACACCAAAGAGCCGGGTCATGATCAGGTCGATGGAGAAGACAACTCGCATGCTGTTGATTCACCTTGTAAAACGAGATCCTCACAACCCTATGGTTCCCAGAATACAGCAGCGCGTAGAACTTACGATGCGCACCATGGCCGATATTTTTGATAATTCTGGACACAAGCGCCCTCTTGAACCGCCACCTCAAGATGAGTACGAGGCCAAACGGCCACGGCTGTCTCAAGCGCAAGTCCAGATACCCCCGCTGGGTCCAGGCCCGCATAGTCTGGCCGACATTTTCACCCTGATCAGCAACAGTGCTCTTCAGAGCTTTGATGTTTCGCAAGTTCCCGCGCCCTTGGTCAGTAGGATTGCTGTCACAACATTGGCGAGGCTTGATTCCCAGATACTGTCCCAGGCAGTTGATGGCGTCCGTGGCCGCCTCGATGCCCTTAACAGTGCTCCAGCACCTGAGTTGAACCCCAACACAGCCCCGCTGGGCGTGGAAGAAGATGACGATGAATACGAACCCGACTTCTATCAAGCGGAGGACACAGAGCAGATCCTCAACAAACTGGATAGCTCGCCGACTCACGAATCACCATTATTGGACGACGGCCTCGCATTAAAGTCATTCCACCTGCACCAGCCCAGTGCCCTGACACCAGAAGCGGCATTGACAGCAGGTAACGGTACGGTGACCCGAGTCATTGAAATGATGAAAACTATGGAAGAACCAGCAAAGAAGAGCAAGGCTGGCTTTAGCAGATTGGCAGCTAGCTCTGGCAACAGGGACTCATGGATGACAATTCTGGCCCGACTGGCGACTCGCTCCGTGGCTGGTTTGGAAGAGACGACTATCAAGGATGAAGACGGCTCATTAGCACACCACTCCCTCAGCAGTAACATTCGCGACGTCCTGTATTCTTACGTGATGGAGGACTTCCGCAAACATATCGACGTAGCGGTCTCTTGGCTCTGTGAGGAGTGGTACAACGATAAGCTACAACAGAAGAAGGGTGGCGACCGGCCCCTATACTACGAGAAGTGCTGTCTACGGCTGATTGATGGCTTCCTGCCATACCTTCACCCCCAAGACAAGGTGCTGACACGTTTCTTGAGCGAGATACCTGATTTGAACAAGAACGTACTATCACGGGTGAAGCACATGTGTCGAGACCCTAGTGTTGTCCAGTTGGCTCTGACAAGTCTATTGTACTTGATCATGATGCGACCACCTGCAAAAGAGATTGCATTGGACACAGTGCAAGATATTTGGACCGAATGTAAGTTACGAACAATAATGAATATTGATTGTCTTGTCGTGATTACTAATGCAATGGATTTAGTCGAGGAAGCAAGACCTGTAGCAGGCAAATATCTGTCCAAGTATCGCCCGTCTTTTATGGAAGCTGCACAAAATGGTGCAGGTAATGGTCCAGGGCAGTCTGCATCAACCGCTATTACCGCTTGAGGAAATGACTGTTCTATGATGCATTTCAAGGCGTTAAAGGGTAGATAAGTAGGGTTAAGGTCAATGGTAGTGATTAGATGAATACCAAGCATTACTGCCACCTCATGAAGGTGCAGGACAGTTTATGACACCATTCAATACGTTACCCCAAATACAATGTTGGTTTCTCTGACTTGTTGATACCTTGATGTAGGTATCTACAATAATTAACATGGTTGGAATGCGTTTTGCATGAAACCAATTAAAAGCCCATGCACTCGAATTAGGCCTGTTGTTTCATTGTTGGCCCGTGGGTCTTGAGAAGAGAAGCTATGGGCGTCACAGAATTGAAAACTTCATGGAAACACCCAGTCTTCGGTGTTGGATGTTTTGTGCCATGTTCAAGTTAGCTAGCAGCAGGGTAGCTCGTAACTAATTAGTTGCTGTGCCACCACACAGACTGTCCATGTCCCTTGACCATGACGTTTACTAGGCTGTCGCAATACATCTCTTTGTTCCTCTGGTTTGTTTGTTTATTTACTTAGTGACGCTGATCATCCCCAAAATATCGGCGGGATCAATGTGTATTGGTTACAGTTCAGGCCGATCCAACACTCTGCATCTCCGTATTCCGTCCCTCCATCTCAACGGTACTGTAACGGTCTAATAAATGGGGACCAGACGGGAGCCAGTCGGGAGATGACAGGTACGTACTCCTTATATCAAGTGGAGGTAATTAGAAATAAGTCAAGTCATCCCTCCCTTGAAAACCAAAACAAAGACGAAAAGAAGAACAGGGTCGCTTTTTCTTGATTACCTACACTAAATCCTTTAGTGTGCATCACTTGTCTGTGTTTGCAGAATTCTGAGTCCTAAATCTGCAGTGTAATCTTTGCCTCATTTTGTTTTGCCTTACTTTTTGCTTGTATTTGCTTTGCTGTACCTCTGCCAGGCCACATCCCTTGTATTTCTGCAGCATTCATTGCCCAAGCAACCCGAGACATAGACACATCACCTTTAACAGTTCTTCATTTGCTATCTAGTCATTTGCAATGCGAAACCGCCTCTTCCAAAAGGAATTCTCAATTCACAAAGACGCAGTCACCGGTATGTATGGATTAGCACTTAAAATTAATTAGCATCCTTTTTTCTATCTGTCTTATGCTTTCAATGAATATCCTGGCCTCCACTTTGAAACAGCTCCCCACATCTTCAGCCGGGGCGCAACTGCGTTCTCATCCCATCTTCTCGTCCCCTACGCGTATCGTCTTTTAAGGCTTGGCTGGAGTTTCTCATTTCAGCCTCGTATTCTGTCTCACTCTACTAGATACCGACCTTTTTCCTTTTCTCTCCTTTCTTTCTTTCACTTTGTTAAAACTACTACTATATTCAACAACGCTAATATCAACCTATTTACCATCAGCCGCAGCCACACTTGCAGCCGATTTGACAGATCCACATGCTCCTTCATCTGACAAGGAAAAGACCTTAACTCCCGTCTCTACCGGCTCCATCAACAGCATGAAAAGCCGGAGTCCTGCCACCTACAAACCGGCTGTCGCCAGGTCAAGCACAATTCGAAGTGTCCGCAGCTTTGACGGCTCCGAATCCAGTCCTGAAAGCAAACATAGCACTTTCTCCAGCAGTGTAAACAGTAGCACCAGCGGAGTGTCCCATTCTCACTCCAATCCTGATCTCAACGACCACACACATACCCCCGTTAAACCCAAACACGATCTCAATAACGCAAACACCACACCATCGCGTTGGAGTACCAGTGCAGCGCGCGTAATAGAACCCACACCGGATTCAGAGACACCCATCATGTCAGAAGGCGCCGAAGCTGTAGATGGCCAATGGGACTCGACAATAGGCAAAGCCGGCCTGGGAAAAACTGGCCGAGTTATAAACAAGCTCGTCAGTGATAACGAGGCCTTGAAGCGCGACATCAAGATCGAACGCCTAAAAGCCGACGAGGCTAAGCAAGCCGCCAAGTTACTAGAGGACAAGCTCGAACGAATGGTCAGCGATTACGAAAGTCGATTGCTGGAGGCCAACGTTACAAAGACACTTCTCGCTCGGAAGGAACGCCAGGTCGAGACTCTACAAGCAACCGTCGAGCTTGAAAAGAAAAAAGCCACAGAAGCTCTGCTGCGTGAAAAGAGCTGGAGGGATGAAATGACAAAGACGACAAAAGACGCAACGGTTCAAGTCGAAGAAGCAACTAGTTATGCGCAGTTGATGGAGGGCCGCTACAACGCCATTTCTTCTCATTGGCAAGACCAAGGCGAAGAGGTCAAGAGAGCGGTTACCAAGATGAAATCAGAAATAGATCACCTCAATGCAGAACGACGAGCAGACGACGACAAAATAGAAACATTAAGGGATCTCTGCGACCAACAGGACAGCAACATCAAGCAGTTACGACACGAAAAAGAGGAGATCGCCCGCAAATTCGAAGAATACAAGAAGACGCAAGAGCAAGACCTCAAAGACATCAAGACCAACGCCAGATTGAGAGAAGACGAGCAAGAAGCCCTACTACTAGCATCCAAAGAAACACTTGATAAGCTCAAATGGGCACTCAACGTTAAGAAGAACGTTAGAGGCGCACAGTGAGTGCCTTACCACACTTTTCACCATCCATCGGACCAGCAAACGGTGTCTGCAACTCACCTCAGTAACCTTTGCCAGAAGAAGTGTAATCCAACCACATCTATAATTCTACCTCATCTCTCGACTGGCTGGACTCCAGTCTATCCATACTGAAGCTCCTTGATAGCTTCACAACTTTTATGCCTACGAACACTTGATGAACCGCCGTCGCTTCGATACCATTCCCCGCATGCTTTTCTTATTCTTTTCTTCACAAACAGATGGACTGGAAATCTACACTGGATTTAAATCACGTCTGTGTGATACATTTTTAGTTACTGGTCTGAACCATGGGAATTGGCGGGTTTGTGGGTGTTACTGGTGTTGGGCATGCTTTTTTTCACTCGGATCGAGTCTTGGTATCTCCACCATCAAGAGAGGAAGCCACATTCAAAGGACATAGAAACTCAGCATCGTTATGTTAATAAAAGACAAAATACAGGAAATAGAAAGAGAAGAAAGAATGTCTCTTACAAATTGTTCCTATTGTAGCCAGTTGGGAGGACAGAACGTCGGGTAGCTCATCTTGGTTTCTACATTTAATATATCACATACATAATACAATCACAAATTGTAACATTAAAGTCAGATCCATATTCTGTATCCTTTACTATCATATATATCACTTGGACTTTTGGTATCTTAGTACTGTAGGTACTAGTGACATTCTGATACATCCCCGAACACAATATCACACCTGGCCTGCACTTTTCCCCTGAGACCTGGGGTGCTATCACTTTACATGGAATTGACGCAAAATCTCAATCTATCGGGGTACCTGCCCATCAGTGATTCACTCACTGACTGACTCTTCCCCTAATTCAGGCATAAAGGAAGGCACGCGGATTGGCACTGCCACTTGCCTTTGTCAGTGCCAAAGCTGCTGCTTGCCGCCCAGCATCAGGTGCTAACGGGAAGGTGCACCTGCCTACCTGCCTTTCTTCCTCACCCTTCCATCTAAACCAGCCCTCCTCTTCTTTTCTTTTTTCCTCTCCATCGCCTCTTCTCCAACCTTTCACCTGCACAAATCACCCACCACAATGATATTGCTCCCCTTCTAACCATTTCACACTCTAGAGTTCGCAATCATGGAAAGCTTTTCTGAGTTCTATGTCTCTTGCAACCCCCCGTTACTTCCTGTTGGTGTATCATCCGTTATCACAGATGTCACAAATGAATTGGGAGAGGTACGTGATGAGAAGAAAGTTCTCAGGATCATTGCTCATATGTTATTTCAACTTCTCAGAGCATCATCGAAGTCCTGTATGAGCCCGAGAACTCCTGGTTTAAGTTCATTTCCGCTGTTCATGACCGATCTGCGATTACTTGTTGGATGCACAAGCGCCTGGACCAACTACTCGAAACTGAGGTCGGCTTGGTAAATGAAGGCGAAGACCAGGACGAAGACCAGGACGAAGATAACTGTACTGATTTTAAATATCGGCCTGACATTCAAGTGCTGACAGAGAAACCTCATGTTATTCCTTACCCGTCGCTCCAGCACATTTCAGCAGATATCATTGAACAGTACGATCCTTTCAAGTACCCCGACCATATCAAGCATCTACCTCACAAGAGAACTTGGCGAGGCCCAGAAGGGTTGGAAGGAGTTACTATCTCCCGACTTCTCTCCAAATTCGAGCCTCTATTACCAGCCTTACTTGGCCCCTCAGGCATTGAAACGTTGGGAGAACTGACAAATTGCCGAATATCCCACAATCTCCAGGGTTCACTATGCTATATTGGCACTGACCAGGGTCCGAGTGCACTGGATGCTGCAACGAGAAAGCTCAGCACATTTGCGAGCCTCATGGTAATTGTTATCACCATTCCAGGTTACAAGTCTCTGACAGTCCCAGGATTCCCCTTCAGCCACAACCTCACATCTCATTTATACCGAGAAGAAAGAGCCAGTGAGGGTGTGCTATGTCTGGACAACGCATATTGGCCTGTCAAAGATGACATATGTTGATCCTGAGTGCTCCAACCTGGAAGACGAGTACAAGCGCATTGCAGGCGCAGTGACACTAAGAATCGGAGTCGCCAACAATAAAGGTTTACCAATCCCGGATAGCACGACGTACCCAACTGCTGAGCCTAGGGCTTTTGGGCGTAAGCAAACAGACTTTCATCCTTTCGAAGGGTACACCTACGGCAACAAGCGGTCTGGCACAACAGCTGTCAAGGATCAGAAGCGGCCTCTGCAGTGCTTCCAGACGGAGCAGCCCGGAATAAGCAGGAAACAACTCGCCGCCGTGGAGGCACGTTGTGCTCCAAATACTGTCAAAGAAGCTGTCGACAATAATTCCTCGGCTCATCCTTCTAGACGAAAGCCCAAAGCTCAAAAGAATACACGGGCAGCTCAAAAAGGCAAAGAGGAGCTCGAATCTCTACTCCAACATCGCGAGTCTGTGGCTATGTGGCTGGGTGATATTGAACCCGACGAACCCCCTGAAGCTCCAAACGAGGTGGATGATGATGAAGAAGATGTTGCACCTTTTCCGACGTCCGCTATCAAGCATCCTCAGTTGATTGAGTTACAAGACTCATCTCGATCAGAAGAGGGTCCCAGACAGCAAACCGAACAGAATTTGATGGATATGTTCGATGGGCCTATCGATACTCCAGTCCTCATACCGGGTCCTCAGGTCAACGATTCTGAGGTTGTTTTCGGTAAACAAATCGACGAGCTAAAACGTTTCTTCAACACGATGAACCAGAAAGCGGCCCCTGAAAGTTCATGGGCTGATATTGCCTCAAGGAAGAATGCCGCAACCAAAGAGAAGAAGGATACAGACTTTGGGCAGAACGTGCGAGTCAAAGTCGTGCCCGGAATGGATGTACCCGAGATAACACTGGATAACGAAGGGTCTGTCGAAGTCAGTTTCGACGCAGAGAAAAAGTTGCATGACTTGCTAGAGATTTTTCAGGCAGTTCCAGGCAGAGTCAGTGTACAGGCCAAGTTCGGTAGGGTTTGTATCAAAGGCATCCCCCCGGCGGAAGTCTACTTGAACCCCTCTCCTAATGGACCCTTCGAGTCTATTGGTGCCAAAGCTAAATGGTTGAACGACAACAATCCCTATGTGGAGTTCTATCCGATTCTTACAACTAGCTCCACAGAAGCCAATTTGATTTCACAGATCACAGGCGGGAGAGCATCATGGATATTGACCGAGAACCGGGTGTTTTACGAGTTTGTCTGCACCGAAGAAAACGGAATATACCCCCAAAAACAGCTTGTTGTGAACGTTGATGCAGATACATTCACTCACGAGTGCCTTCCTTTGTCACGAGAGATGTCTCAGGCTTTCATTCACTGCACACAACATGCATGGGATGTTAAGCTCAGTGTTTTACACAGGGACATGGCGCAAGTCACCGAGGACTTTCAGAAATTCGCTGCATCTCTGGTCCAGTCTCTGGACATCAAGTAAGTCCTGAAACACACGTGCCCAGTCGGCAGAAAATACTAACCTCTAAGGACAAACGAAATAGGAGAAATTGTCATCCATGTTGAACCAAAAGATGCCACAAAATGGGGTGTCGATCGAGTCAGAGTCCATCACGAAGCGAAGTATCGAAACGGGGCCAAGGGGCCAAGTTACCTTACAACTACCA
Source organism: Fusarium poae (assembly GCF_019609905.1). Taxonomy (NCBI): domain Eukaryota; kingdom Fungi; phylum Ascomycota; class Sordariomycetes; order Hypocreales; family Nectriaceae; genus Fusarium; species Fusarium poae. Next base: position 1,206,835 of record NC_058399.1, read on the forward strand.
TGGTTCGCGTGGTTGAGCGATTCCCCAATGCAACCAAGAAACAGTACAGAGGTCAACTTGTTCCAGTGGCTGTGCCCGGGAGTGGGCGGGTCGGCCAGTGGTTTGAGGCTACGATCTCATCGGTCAGAGCTGAGCATGAGCTGCAGGAGAATGTCGGACTTGAACTTGGCGAGAAAACTAGTTGGTCCTCGGACAGTCTAGAGCGTCATGGTGCATTCAGAGCCATATGCGAACCCGCAATTCGGATGGTGCGTCACATGGACACCGTCGGAAACTCGAATGCGAATGGGCACGGGACTCGAACTGACCAGCCGTTTTTCGATGCTGTCGAGGATTCAAGAAAGCGGGCGAAGAACTATTCTTACTGGTGAAGTTAAGATTGAGAATTGTCAGATCTAGAACGGGTGGATGGAGGGCGAAGTCAGTGTTGGACTTTGAAAATCGTGAAAACACAACAGATGATGTAAAGAAAATAAATGTTAGAGTTTGGCCACTACCTTGTCTGGTTAGCATCGTACAGTCCCTCCAGTATAGTTTAATCTATTACGCTGCTATCGATCTCGGACGATCTAACCGAGCGTATACATAGTGTCATGTCGATTGCCGGAACTTTACTTCCGCGCGTTTATGCGGTAGCGGAGAAATTAAACATACGAGGACAGAGAAGATCGAGCTCATTTCGATTCGTGATAATAGAGTGTTTTTTTTTTCCTGGGGCCCTCTGAGGATTGGTCTATTTATTAGACGCAATTCTAGATCGCCGTATTACTGCAATACAAAGCTACACTCAATAAATGTTAACCAACGCAATACGGTTTTACTAAAAGCCCAAGGTCACTAGCCAGATTGACGCAAATCCTCAGAAGGAAAAGCGCGTCCAACGCCAAAGCCAACAACGGTTGGCGGGACCCCTGCTCGGCCCGTTCCGTGTTCCCGCTTCTGTGTAAAAATAAGGATAAAGAAGGGTTTTTTTTTCACTGCGCCAAAAGTGCCTGGAAAGAATAGTTTTGGAAAAAAAGACTAGGCAGGGGATTCGTTCCCACATGAGTAAGAACGAACGATGAGTTCGTATTTGCAGCAATCGGCGCAAGTCTTGAACGGGAAAGCTAGATAGATTAGACTAGTGCGAGATGGGAGCTGAAAAAGGTACAGAAGTGAGCTTGGCGATCGATGCGAACTGATCTTGTAAAAATGATGTAGCTCGATTGATTGGGTAAACGCATTTAGGCAGAACAAACAGCGGTATCCCATGATGATTTCTCACAGCCAATGTGTCTGTCATAGATTTTTTGTCTCTTCACTTGCCATATAACTAAAGCAGGCGTAGTGCTGGCGTCTTGCCTGTTGAGGGCATTGATGACTTTTAGTTACGATATTATGACCGTTATCCTTATCCGTGAGCGCTTCTACAAATCCGGAAGAGAGCACGTCTAGAACAGACTACCTTGATATCTAGAGTTAGATCTAAAGCTAAAGTAACCTCGTGACAATAAATCACGTCATAATTGTGTATGCCCTTATCCATACCTTGTTATACCCTGTCACTGAGATCTGCTTTCAGCCTAAGCCGGCCATGTCTGTAGATATCCAGAAGCCCGCTGATCACACGCTGTAGCTGAGAAATGTGGAATACTTGGCAATCCTTCCATAACAAAGTTGAAGTTTTAATCAGGGAGCTTGTCAATGGGATGGTAGTTACAAGGGACCGCATAATCTTGTCGAGGGAACGAGTGAGTTATATCAACTTCTGGAGCATGGCTCACTTGGTAACAATTAGAACAGTGCCAATCCAACGAGCCCGCATAGCAGCCGAGGTAACGTGTAGTGAAGCCAGGAAAATCAAATCAAAAGAGGCGTTTGTCCGCCTTGGGTATTAAATACTAATCCTCTCTATCTCTTCTCCAAAAACGTGATCAACACGTATCCCATGAGCTTCTCCGTTATCTAACTCTAACTATTACAATATCACACTAACCAACATGAGTATACCACCCATTTCCCCGGCTGCAAAGAAACAACTGATGCTTCGCTTGGTGACCTGATCCGCAAAGTCTAATGCAGCCCCGCTCCATGTTGTCACTATTTACCAGTGAGCCTGTATTTTTGTCGTTTAATCGTCCAGCCGATAGACTAGGCGAATGATATTCCAGCACCAGTTCGCTGTCGAGTCTATCTTTTTCATATCGCGTAGCCAATCCAAGTACGTCGTAACAGTCTGCGAGGCTTCAACGTCGAAGCGCTGCCCGCAGAGCGACGAACGAATGCGTAGCATAATTGGGTGCTGTTGCGAAAGGTGCAACAGCACCAGAACTCCAAAAATGTTTTGAGACCAGAAGAAAGCCGTTGGTATAAGTCGCTTGTTGGTGCAGGTGGGCGATAGGGCGATGGGCCATTTGAGTGACGCCTTGAGACATTCGGCCGCACCCTCGGCATCTTCCTGTGTCACACTATCTGGGTGGTGAAGGACTTTGTAGACGCAGGGGCGATATATGAGGTATTTGTTGTAGCTGTATCGTGTCCGAAGGAGTGCAACATGTATGTCGGCTGCAAATGGATACGTTGTTGGTTGCGTGTCAAGGTCTGGCGTAAACATATAACTACTAGGCAGAGACTGCCCAGCATAAACATTATTAAAAGCACCCTGTGAAGGATCTGAAAACGCCATATCCTGATTGTCTTGCCATCTCAAATGGCTGGGTAGCATGCCTCTCCACTGATCAAGTTGCGCATCGAGCTGCTTCATAACAGTCGCGCTGCCGGGACTCGAGGCACCATTGAAGTGCCCAAACCCTGGAAAGGACATAGATACATCTGGGCCGAACGCTGAGACAGATTAGCCAAATACTGGGCCAAGGGAGTTAGATGCTATTGAGCCTACTCTTGTTGAGGACAGAATGCAAGTTGGCAGAAAGCCTACGAAGCACAATCTGAGATGCAAAATGCTCCTGGAAATGTGTCGCTTGGTCAGCGATGTAGTCCTCGTCAGTAATAGGCCCATTGAAGTCAGGAAGACCGATTGTCTCTTCCAACTTGTCTAGTCCAGTCAAAGGTAAACCGAATTCCATGTGAAAGCAACTTTTGCCTTGTCAGTGAGTAACTTGAAGTAGAGAGTTAGTACTCACGTCTCCATGATTGAACAGTGCCAAAATATCCTTTTTACTAGATCTGATCGAAGACCGTGGAGCTCGGTGGGTTTGCTGTGAATCGAGGTCAGATGACATATACTTGACAGTAAATGGAATATCTTATTACTTTACAATCAAGGCCTGACAGGCTGAGGAAGCAGAGACAGTCATCCTCCAACATTCCTAAAACGGTTGTTAGATTAAAGGCCAAGGGTTTCCATGATTATACTAACAAGAGCCTGTCCGCAGCTTGAGTAGTATATGGCAGCAAGCGCGAACATCTGCACATTCTCCAGGCTGACCTCGCTTAGAGCAAACCCCATTCTCTTACGTGCCTCGTTGAAATAGGAAAGGCCAGGTGGTCTGTCGATAGTACCCCCCTTGATCCCGGATGGCCGCTGTTTGTACGCTGAGATAGATACTTCGGATGTGGTGAGGGCCACCTCCCCCAGAGCAAGAACAAGGAGTACAAGACTTGGTATTATCCCTTCGTGGAAGCCGTTGCTAATAATCGAGCCCAGGTTATGTGAGTTGAACCATTGCCTGTCCATTATAGGATAGAAAGTATTGATGACATCAAAATAGCCTTTACTCAGTCTTTGTACCGTCTCCCAGTCCACACTGGGGGGGCTGTGGTCAAGAGATGATGCGGAAGCCGAAAAGTGCAGAGGTAATTGTAGTGTACTGTTGCTTGATATCCCAACTGGCTGAAGTCCATCGAGTGGCAAGGCAACAGCAGACTCGCGTAGGCCCCGCGGAAGCGTGGGTATTTCACCTACTGGCGAGGGAGGCTTCTGCCCGAGGCTTTCGAACATATGGCGCACGACAAGCCATTCCGACACCTTGGATACCGAGGAATCATACCGGTAGCCCCCTTTATCGCGGCTGGGCGTGGGACTCGTAGCGGGAATAGATGTCCCTGGGAGAGAGTCTTGCGATTCGGGATCTACTAACAGCGGCGTGTTGGGATAGACACCAGAGGGTTGGGAAGTGTTGAAAATAGTAGGGGTGGTGGTCTCCCGCAATCCTATGTGGTCAATCTTACTTTCAACGCTTTTGAGTCGATCTAGGATCTCGACAAGAGTTTTATCCTTCCTATGGGCGGAGTTTAGCGTTTTGTAATCGAGTTATTCGGCGGCCAAAGGAACAACGACGGTATCGCCATATAAAGGCCAGGCGCGGTATCCTTGCCACTTCCTCTGACTTTTATGCAAACATACTTTGTAGGTTGAGGTTCTCTGTATCGGCATTCGAGTTTGAATCGTTGACATGTACCACACTTAGGCCTTCGTTCATCACATCTCTGTTTTCGATTGCGGCACGTTTCGCAAGCCTGAGCATGTCAGTCAATTCGTTTCAAAGACAGGTGCTTGCTCAATCCAAGAAAGCAACAAGACAGAGAACAAAGTAAAAGAATAAAGGAGCTCAGTGCGAGGGCATTTCTCCAGAGCATATGGCAGGGTTAACACAGGGATCGGCGTCTAAGTATAACAAGACTGCAGCCAAACAACAGGTGGAGTTGGGAGGAGCGAAAAACGACGTGTTCGAGAAAAGGGTTTATAGAAACCTTGCAGAGAGACAGAATATGATGGAGGGAATGTCGTACCTGAGCAGCAATAGCGCCGCGCTCCTTTCGGTTCGTCTGCGGCCCAGGTCCAGGTGAGACGGTGCTGGACGAGGATGGTCCTAGGTCCATAGTTGGAGGCTGTTCCAGGCCGATGCTCACATATGAGTGTGATAAACGGGAATGGAAGTATCACAGCTCTAATAAGCTGGTTAAGATGAGTTAAACTTCCGATTGTAACCGTTTAGCTCCATTGAGTACGATGCTTTGAAGCAGAAGTTGGCAGAGCGTTGAGCTCCTTGGTGGCTTTGGTCGGGGCTGAACTATGTTGCGACGGTTCTGTGAAGCTCCCGGGCGCGGGTGGAAATAAATTATTGGGGGGCAGGACAACAAGAGCATGCACGCCCGCACGCACAACCAAGTCTAGGCGGATGTCCACGAGAAGACTGGGGTTTAAATGGGTACGTGATGACGGTCTCTGGGACGAAGGGACGTTGTGTGGTTGCGTTGCTAGTGTTTCTGTTGTGAGAGTGAAGGCTAGTTGACTCAATCAAGGGTGTAGGGGACATCGAGAATTTAACAATGACAGGAGGCTAAAGAGGCCGCCTTATAGTCAGAACCCGAGAAGACATCTTTTAGGAGAGAGTTTTTCAAGTGCACGGGAGGAGCAAGGGCGCGGAGAAAAGATTCGTAAAATGGGACTGGCAGGATGTGAACAGAAGTCGAACCGGAGCGAAGCCCGGCTCCGACAAGAGACGAGGGTAGCAAACAATACAAGACTTTAGTGAAATCAAAGCTCGTCAGGTTCCAGTGCTAGAAGCGGTCGCAAATCCGTCATTGCAGACGAAAAAAAGGGCCCGTTCCGATAGCCATTGGACGGCATGAGGCAAGGGAAATGGAGGGTATCAAGATAATCCAACGTTTTGTCCCGTCTCATTATGGTTATGATGAGTTTAGCACCACACAGCTGGTGCGGTACTGTACCGTACCGTACACGTTTTGAGACAGCACCGCTAATTGCACCACACCGTGCCATGAGCTTGGCTACGCACCATGAGGGTGCGACTGTACCGTATGCATCGTCACTAACGACCATGGGTTTGCATGCATGCCGTTGGACGTCATTACTGGATCTCACAACAGGCCGGGGGTCGAGCTTCTCTCTCCGACCGTGGTTCCCTCATGACAGCCTTCCAGATCTAGAGCCCACCCACACCCGATCGATACGCGCGAGCGCATCCACCAAGCACCTAAATCGATCAAGCCTACGGCGAACGACGTTAGAAGCTCCCATCTTCTTAGGTGCACGGTTTAACTTGGCTTCATATCGTTCGGTGCCATACTGCTGTTGCCGCCACGGCCAGGTTCTTGGTACGTGATCGTCCATAATCTGCACCGGCTGTCTGGAGCTGGACCACTCCACTGGGAGATATCTTGTGGGGGCTAGGAGATTCGTGCTTGGCCCTCGATTCCATCCCTTTGGCAATTGCGCTGCCAATTGTGACTGGACGAGATGATTTGCGATCGACCTTCTCGGTTCCCACATGGTCTAGCGTACCAGGTCGTAGGGAAATAAGTAAGGCAAGCGACCAGCAAATGAGTTTCTCATTTCCCTGTAGCCATGTCCGTTCATGACGCTGGGTACAGGGTCTACCATAGCGCCGTCATTTTGTGTCGCGTTGAGCCGATGAATGCATACCTTAAAAATTTCCCCTGCCTATGGGCTCGCTACAGCTCCGATCTGGCACACAACACCCTCGTGCTGCAGATGATCCATGTGACAAATGGCAATGCGACCGCCACTACCCACCCCTATGATGGCAGAACCTTATGTGCATATGTGACACTGTGGCACAACCCCGATAACCAGAGGCCGTTGGGATGATGCCAATTAGCTGAACCATCCGCAAATGGCATCTGCTATTGATGGGCATTCTCCAAACCCGATGGCGGGAGAGGCTGTCGAATTGGAGAAAAGCCTATCGCTTTCATTGAGCAACATGTTAATTATTCGTGTCGTAGTTCTAGCAATTTTCCACTGTTTTCAGTCTCTGGGTTTGAGAGCATTCTGAGCACATTCTTTTCTAAGCATCTCTTCCTTTGCAATAAGGCTGAGTCCTGCAACGCCCGAAATGGCTATGATCGACAGGTTTACATCTGCTGAAACGACAGAAGAAAAGACTTGTAATATTCGGTTGAGCCAAACGATAGCCGTAATATGCAGGGGATAGGAGCTCGGGATAAACCTCAAGCCAACCATGATGTTGTATAGAGTATTTGTAATAAAGTGCCGAGTGGTGCTCAGCTGGGCAAGGAAGGTATCACCAGCGAGCATCATTAGTTCCGGCGGATCATCGATCCAACAGAAGATGTCAACAATTGATTTGTAGACTGTCTTGACGAAGTCTTGCTAGAGCCCCGGCAGCCAGCCTCAGCCTGTTGATCTTTGAATGAAAAGAAACAAGCTCTTCTTATTTTAAGAACAGAGATCCTCACGGTTGACCCCCCACTACACACACAAAGAGACAGACGGTCTCACAAATATACGACCAAAAGCTTGTTGGGAGTAGAGTTAGTGATACCACCATCCATACAGGTATCGTTCGTTTATCATTATCAGGGGGTTCCCATAATAGTAAGCGGATGGCGGTAAAGAAAGCTATCCAGAGCCGAGGTTGGAAAATCAAGTGACAATGATATGTCGTATTAGACAACGCACATGGCGCTGAAAAAGGACATGCCGATATGTTTGTTGATCTTGACTTGGTATCAAACAAAAAGCGTTGTAATATTCGTCCTCCATGGTGGCAGAGTATCAAGATGCAAGCACGGAGACCGTGAGACAACCGGCCAGCGTGCATAGAGGCTTGTGTTTGCACCCTTGACATGGCTTCTGGCGAGTAGAGTGCCACTAAGCTGGGATCGTGCCGGAACGATCGAGACATGGCTGGGGATTTCTCCGAATAAGCGACGGATGTCAGAATCCGACAAGGGATGATCCTCGGGGCCGCCTGTGGACTGCCCGAGACAAGGGCTATGCCCCCTGCAATGCATAACAAGCAATGCCTTGCCTCGGCACGAAAGATGGAAGTTGATGAAGAGAGTAGACTGTAGTCAGAATAGGAGGATTTGTGATAGCCGTATTCGCAATTGTTTTGGATTCCGAGAGATTCGAAAACCATGCCTTGTTACTTGTATCCTGTACTTAAATCGGAAGGTCGCTCATTTTGGGAAGTGACCAATGCCTCTTGGCAATAGCACCATGTACCTAAGTTAGTGGGCAAAGAAGGTACAATACCTACATCCTGGTCTGTTCCTGCTTTAAACGTACGGCAAGTGCCTTCCTCTCCCGTGAAGACCCACAGGAGCTCTTGCCTTGCCGATAAACCAACGTCCATTGAACTTGGGAGCTTGAGCCACCTTCTGTCTCACAAGATATTGCTTATTGGAAGTCTCCCTGGATGAACTACTACGATACATACCATGCCTACCTCCCTCCCAAGGTAGTACTGGGCAGCCTAAGTGATACCTACCTAGGTTCCAGGAAAGATTGCAATCAAAGGAGAAGTTCCTACTGGACCAGATACCTATTACTAATGATTGCTTCTCAGGTGTGCCATTGAGGACCAAGCCGCTCAACCATTCCATTGGATCAAACCCACGTACTGTGTAGGTCTCACGTCGTTATAACCGAAGATTCTATCCACGTCTAATTATCCATAACGGAATAACATTGGCGTGCAGCAGAAGCAGATCAGCCTGATCGTCCGTTGTTTCCACACTATCACAGTTCAATGGCACTGTGTTTGCGATTAACAATTAAGATTAGTGTACATACAGTGCATGTCACCTGTTCGCCAATATGTGTGGACAGCAAATGAGGGGGCAATGAGGCATGGAGAGCGATGGAAATCTTGGAAGAATTACTCTCTGATCTGCAGTCTCTCCAACTTTGTAGGTATATTTCACTGGACTGGCCCTGTACCCCAGTCATTTAATCACGGCAATTGGAGAAACAAGCGGAACCCTCGGACCATCTCCACCCCATATTTACTGGGCGAATCTCACATCCACCATCCACTTCTGGTGCTCACACTGATCATCTCTAACTACTACGTAAAAAGTTGACGACTTGACAATATCGTTCTGAAAAGCCACCACCTGAGACTAAACCTATCGGATAGGCCTATTGATTCCAAAGGTCACTTACAGTACTATTACCAATACTACAGACGAGTCGTGTGCGACTCCATGACGTGATATTCGCCGCTCCACATTACTACAGTATTCCACGGTCCACAGTCCCAGATCGGTGGTTCGAGTTCAAGATGCCCCTGGGCATTCTCGAGGCCAAGGACATCGAGCATGTTCCTGGTATGTATTTGCCATCATATCATTGACGATGCGGGGCATCAACCCCCCAACGTCGATGTCAATTCTGGACACGATGAGTTAACTTGCCATCTACCCCTAGGTACGACACGATACTTTGACGACCCGTCGCAACCCCAGGCAGCTGATGAGCAGCATGGAAATCTCAAGCGTGCCAGAATAGGAGAAGAAACCATCATTCTAGTACGTTTCAGTGGTTCCTGTACCTGTTGCGCACAAGCTAACACCAATCCCAGATCCCTCAACCTTCCGATGATCCAAACGATCCGCTGAACTGGTCACTTTTGCGACGCGACTTGATAACCTTCCTCCTTTGCTTCGCCGGCATCCTGGCTACTGCGCTTGGCCCTATCCTCGCCGCCAATACCATCACAATTTCTCTTCTATTCGCCAAAGACTTTACCAAGGTCGCGCTTTTGACGGGATACTTTTTGCTTGGGTGTGGTGCTGGTGCCATTTTCTTCGTCCCGTCCGGTCGCATCTGGGGAAAGCGACACTTGTTCCTCGTTGGTATACTTATTCTTATCGCCTCGAGCGCATGGGCTGGAGCTGTCGGGACAAACTATGGGAGTTTTATTGGTGCCAGAATCGTGCAAGGTGTAGGATGTGCGCCATATGAGAGTTTTCTCAATGCGGCTGTTGGTGACCTCTACTTTGTTCACCAGCGAGGAGTACGCATGGCTTTTACCAACCTGGCTGTTTTTGGCGGTGCGTTCTTCACGCCTATTTTGGTGGGCAAGATCACTCATGAAATGGGATGGGAATGGACGTTCTACTTCGTGGCAATCTTTCTTGCCGCTACCCTGCCGGCGGTCTTCTTTTTGTGCCCCGAGACCGCATATCGACGGGAAGCAAGCCTGAATACTGATACCACTGGCGAACTTGGAATAGAATTGACGACAAAAGACAAACGTCAAACCCCGCCGCCGCAACGAGAATCCGGGGAAGCAACGGCCCAAGAACTCGACCAACACGCGTCAGGCTTTACACTCTTTCCCAGGTCGAACGCTCTCCAGCCTATTGGTAATTCCGCCACTCCTAAGAAGACGTTTCTTCAATCAATCTCGCTGTTTGACGGTCGGAAAACGGACGAACGGTATTGGGTGCTTCTGCTACGGCCATTTCCTCTCCTGACCCACCCAGCATTCATCTGGGGCTGCCTTATCCAGGGTACCATGATTGGTTGGACCGTCTTCATTGGAGTCATTGTGGCCGCTATTTTCATCGGTCCTCCCTACTACTGGGGTGAAGTTGATGCTGGCTACACTTACACAGGTCCTTTCATCGGTGCTGTCTTGGGTTTCGTGCTGGCAGGTCTTCTTGCCGATACGAGTGTGAAGTATTTGACTAAGCTCAACAAAGGCATATATGAGCCCGAGTTCCGTATTCTCCTTGTCATACCAATGATGATCATCGGTGGCATCGGTTTATACGGATTTGCTCTGACAGCTCCCGGTGTGATAGAGAAGAAATATCCGTACCAAGTGCCTTTGATATTTTTCGGCTTTGAGGTCGCAGGGATGGTTATTGGCGCTGTAGCCAGTTCCTTGTACATTGTTGACGCTTACCGTATGTTGTTCTGGCAAGCATTTAATTGCTGTTAGCTAACCTGTTGCCAGGCGACTTGACTATCGAAGGCTTCACGATCATGATCATATTCAAAAACTTCTTCAGCTTTATGCTGACGTTCTTTGCCTACAATTGGATCAACAACGGTGGAATCGAACGGACAATGATATCGATTGCCTCGATCCAAGTGGGCGTATGCCTACTAAGCATACCCATGTGTAAGTGGTCTCTTGTTCCAATACATGATATGACTATTCACTAACGCCCTCCAGACATATATGGTAAGCGGGTACGAGCCTATTACTATCGCCACGATTTACTTGCTATGACCGGTCTCAGGTAAATAAATGCCTTGGAACAGATTCTTGCGTTGGAAACTTTGGACATTTTATTTGCAATATTTAATAGTTAATTACTTTGGTGGACTGTTTATTTGAGCCATCTCCTTTTCAGCATCTCCAGCCATGACAGATGAGGTTGTTCTCCCAGAACATCATTGACCATTTTTTACGCAACCATCATATATCGGTATATATATATCATAACATCATTATGGGACACATTTCCTTCCTTATCCAATATTCCGTCCTTCCCTTAAGCCTTGGACATAGTAGGTGCCGAAGCATCAGCAGGAACAAGAGTCGACTTCTTAACAAGGCGCAAGCCGCCAAATAGGAGAACGGCTGCTTGGATACCAAAAATGGCCACCAACGTGATAAGAGCTCCAATCACGCCGGCAACAGGCTTAGAAACGCCGTCACTTGAGCCACCAGAGTTAGAACTGGAAGAAGCTGAGTCATCGTCGTCATCGGAGCTGTTGCTGGCGCAAGTGCCGTCAGTATTCCCACAGAGCTTGCACCAGTGCTTGGTGTCCTCGATAGCAAACTCGGACATGCCAGCCTTGAAGTCCTTCCAGGAGATAGTGGTAGAGTCATCTCCAAATAGAGGGAACAGCTTGGGGGCGTTCTCAGAAGCGGTGCCGTTGGCGAAGTAAAAGCGGACACTGACGTCGTCGGCGGTAGGGTTGGTAGCGTTTGTGACGAGCTCAAAAGCCATGGATGAAGCGTAGTCAACGATACCCATGAAATCAGAGCTGGCTTTGTCGAGACCAGCCAGGCCGAAGAAAGCCATGAAGGCACCGTAGGCGCCAAATTGGATGTTCACCTTGGGCGCTTTCTTGCCCTCGGCGAGGGGCTCAAGAGCCTCGATGATCTGGCCACCGAGAACGGAGCCAGCAATGGCACGGACAGGCTCGCTGCTGTTGTAGGCGAGGTTCCACTCATGAATAGAAGCGAGGTTGTAGAGCTTGTCCAAAATGGGCTCCTTGAGAAGATCGTCAGAGGGAATGCTGGAGTTGTGGATGCGTGCAACGTTGATAAGATCAAAGACTGGGTTTGTTAGCAGTGCATAAATAGATAGATTTTCATGAACATCAACGTACTCGTGTAGGCATTTCGAAAGTTGGCTTCATCCTTGCCGTATGTCTTTTCGATTACGGGAAGAAGGCTCTGATAGAAATCTTCGGTGTCCTTGTAGGTCTGATCATACTCGGAAGAAGAGAGGTATGCATTTGAGCTGGCCTCAGCGTTGGTGCAACCACTGTTGCCCTGGAGCCAAGCGTTGCTCTCGGAGTGTTTATCGCTGGCAGCAGTCTCAACAGAAGCAATTGGGATGTACTGGTATCCGCTCAGAGGAGCCTCAATTTTGGATCCATTGGCGAGAGTCTCGGTATGCTGGGTGGGAGGGTAAAGGCCCTGGAGAAAGACGAGAGCTGAGTTTTGGAGGACAGCGTCCACGGGTGAAGTAACATCCAGTTGAGACAAAACCACGGACTCTGAACTGAGGCCGGAGATCTTTCGGGGCGCATCTTGGCTCACATAAGTGTCGCGGTACCAGGATCCGGAGGAGTGGACCTCGTCGGCTCCGAGAGCAGTGAAGTTGACGGGCTTCCAAGCCTTGGCAGTACGGTCTCCGTGACGGTGGAAAATGTACAGACCTAAAACATCTTCGGCGAGAGTGAGAGAGGGAAGAGAGGAGAGTAAGAGGAGGGATGGCAGCTTGGCGTGCATCTTGGCTAGATGTGGATACTGGTGAAGCTATTCACGCTTGGTTGAGTATAAGCCAACGCTGACAAGGGCGTGATGAAGAGATTGGGAAAGAAGCGAGTATAAATATTCTCAAGGTAACCGTCTTATCATTACCCAGATTGTTTTACATACTAATAATGTTATATATGGGCCGGGCAGTTCCCCGCCTCGGGTTATTCGGCGTTGAGCGGGTAAACCACTGCAAGGTTATGGATATGCATACAGTTTTTGGAATACCTAAGAGTGAGCTAATATTGAGTCAGTTCATAATTGATTTCTTTATCTAAGAGATTATTTGTCTGGCAGCAGCTCTGTCTAACACGACAGTCGTATGTTGTTGTGACTATGGTATTCCGTCCAACTGGGTATATCCTTTTGTTTCGATTCATCATCTCACTTCAACTACAACAACTTGACACAAACTCTCCGTGACAGGCCTACCAAGCAAAGTAGAAGTTCTCGACATCCAACTTCCAATTCCTACCTAGTCGAGGTCAAGCTTCGACAGCTTGTGTAGCTACCCCTCCTTGAGCGGCAGACTAATGCAAGCTCCCCGGCTCCCAACCAGATATGTAGTACAGTAATCAGATGGGAGCCACGAATTGACCAATTGACTTTATTCAGGCACTTTTGAAGAGGAGAAGAGGAACATACAACGGCCATCGGAGACAGATTTAATTGGATATCAGTCGGGTCGCGGCTCTATTGACAGGTCGACACTCTCTCCTTTAAAAATTTTTCCTAAGTAGGGCTATTAATGCCCTATGCTATATATATATAAAAACCTTAATAATACTAATAATTATATTTATTATTATATTTAGCTAAAGGCTAGATATTATAGGCCTTAATATCTCTAGCTTATTACTTATAAAATAATAAGAAAATATTAAATAGATATTTATTTTTATAAATAAATTAAATATATTTATTATTTTTATTAAAAGTATTTAATATTAAAATAATTTTACTTAAAAAAAATACTTTTATATAGATAATCTTTTTATTTTTTTTTAAGCTTTAAATAATTTTATTTTTATTATTATTTTAAGAAATATAATTATTATTTTTCTTTTTTTTTTTTCTTTTTTTTTTATATTTATTTCTATATACTTTAAATTAACGTACATGATAAGCGGGTGCAACAGACAAGCGAGTGCAACACAACATCACAACATCTCAGATAGAAATAGCAATAAAAACACAACAGACTATTAATTAAGTAAAATTAATCGCTATATTCTTCCATAGACATAGCGACAAGTATCTGACAGGTCCTTGCATTATGTCCTGTCTTGCCGCACGCTCCACAGCGCCTTTCCTTCATTCGCGGAGGCCCTCCTTGACCACCACTTCTCGATGGTCCAGCCACCGCCTGCGCATCAACATCCGTTTGATCAATTACTTGCCTTCCTTCCTCTACTGTCATCACCCCTCCTTTCTGTAGCCGGGTTCTTTTTGCCCTCCGCCGCCGGCTTAGTATCTTATTTGCCTGTTCAAGATCTTGGACCCTGGCCTCTAATAAGGCAACCTTATGCATAACTATCTTTGTTCCCTTGGAAGAAGACCTCAATGCTTCTAGAATTGACTCTGGAGAGCTACTTTTATGCCTTTTGATTCTCTTTTCAAGATATTCAAGCTGAGAGTCGGCTTCAAGGATAGTCTTTGGGGTCTTTGAGACCCAAGGGGTCGAGGGGCTAACTACCTCCTCCACAGGCGTTGGAGTCCGCAGCTGCACATCGAGCTTCGAGATTACACTTTCTGGGTCGAAAGGAGCAAGTCCGGCTCCTCTAAAGGCTGCTTTAATATTTTTCTCTGTCATTGTGGCCTAGTAGGCGGTATAAAAAGCCAGCAAGAACTCGGTTTTGGAAATATGGGTTACAGAGCATCTGATCAAATGCTCGATTTCTCGCCCATAAGCCTTCTTAAGCAGGCCAAAGCACCCAACATCAAGAGGCTGCAGCAGATGAGACGAATAAGGCGGTATACAAAGCGTGATGATTTTATTTGCCTTGCAATATCTCTCAAAGTCAACCGAGTGGTGACTTTGGTGTCCGTCGAGGATCAGGAGACGATAGCGATTCTTTGATTGCTTGGTAGTACACCGGTCGAAGTGCTTTAGCCACTCGAGGACTATCTCGTTATCTGTCCAGCCATTAGGACTCGTCGCAATAGCCCAATCGCCCGGGAGGTTGCTTTCTCGGTACCAGTGGGCGAGGTGATATTGGCCCGCACCTATGATGAACGGCGGGATCGCTTGGCCCTCGGCATTGATCGCCTGAATAACTATAATCCATTCCCGGTTTCCAGGCTGCACTGATTTTGGTCTTCCACGCCTTTCAGCACCTGTGACGACCATTCCGCTCGCAATAACGCCCATCATAAAGCCAGTCTCGTCAAAGTTGTAGATTTCATCAGGTCGGATGCCATACTTCGCAATTACATTTGCTACAAGCCTAAACCAGTTGCGAATAATGGTCGGATCTTCACATTTGGCTCTCTGGTAGTCATATTTACGGGGGAAATGCGTCTTGAGGTCTTTGTGTCGCTTGACGAAGTTAGAGGCCCAGCGCTTGCCGACAGGCGGCGTCTCGCGGTCGGCGAGCAATCGGTTAGCCATCTCCTCAACACAACGCAGTCGCGGGGGAAACCCTCGCGAATCCAGATCGAGAATGAACTGAACTATGATCTGTTCTTCTAGATCAGATAGTTTGCGTGATTTTGGGATAGAATCACGCGTAGAAAGGATACCCTTCTGTCGGCGATATAAAGTCCAATAACGGACCTGGTAGATGCCTGCGGCGCGTCGGAGACTTAATTTTGGGTCATTTTGAAGGGCACGAAGTGCAAGAAGAATCCTAGCCTCAATATTTGGGTCTGGCATATTTGGTGGTTAAAAATTAATTGATTAAGTTGAGAAGATGTAAATTGCGGGATTTTTTGTTGCACTCGCTTGTCTGTTGCACCCGCTTATCATGTACGTTAACTTATTTTTAATAAAGATTTTTATATTATATTTTATAAATTATTTTTAATTTATATTAAAAACTTTTTTATTTAAATAGTTATTAAATTATATTAATTTCTAGCTATTAAATACCTTTTTAATATTATTATTTAAATCTTTAATAATATACTTTAAAAATTATATTTAAAAAGAAAAAAGATTTAATAAACCTTAGTAATTAGCTTTATATAAAATATTTTTACTTTTAAAGCCTTTAAATCTTAATAATTTACTTTAAATATCTTAATAATAATACTATAAATATAAATTAAAGCCTTTATTTTTATTATCCTTTTAGTTTTACTTTATACCTTTAAATCTAGCTTAATAAATATATAATAAAATATCTCTAGAGAGAAAATAATAAAATATAAGCTTAATATTTTTTCTTTAAAGCCTTTTATCTTTATTATCTTAATAGCCTATAAGGCTTTTAAGATTTAATAAGCTTTATTTATTAAGTTAATTACTTTAATAATTTAATTAGATTTAAATTAATACTTTATTAAATAAGCTTAAAATAGCTAAAGATAAATATAAAATTAAATTCTTATTACTTTTAAAAATAATAATTAATTATTCTTTTAATACTTTATAAACTCTTTTACTTAAAAACTTAGATTTAAAGGATTTAAGTTTATTATTATAAATATTAATACTTTTAAGAAATATAAAATTAGCTATATTATTAAAATTACTTTTAACTTTATTATTACTATATAGAATAAAGAGGTAAAAAAAGCTTTATTTAAAAATAGTATTAAGCTATATTAATACTTTACTATAGATTACCTTAATACCTTTAAAACCTAGTATATAATATAAATTTATAATATACTTAAGATATTATTATAATTATAAACTAATAGAAATATATATTTTATTAATAATATTAAAATCTTTAAAAAAGTTATAATAAAGAAAGTCTTTTAAATTATTAGCTTATAACTTTATATAATTAAGGTTAGCCTTAAGTTTAAGATTAATCTTATATATTAATTTTAATATATTAATTTTAAGGATTTAATTTATATTAAACCTTTTTATATTTTTAATAATAAGCTTATAATTAAATTTACTAGTAAATTTAAACCTATATAATACTAGAAATACTAAAATTAATATAATTTAAATTTCTATTATAAGATCTTTTATTAAGACTATAATAAAAAATATAATTATAATAATAGCTATATTATAATTAATTATAAATACCTAGTTTATTATAGCCTTTATATTAATAACTTATTAAACTATTCTCTTTAGCCTTATTTTATAAAGAATAAAATTACTTATCTTACTAAAGATAAAACTATATAAACTAGGGCTACTTAAAGCTATCTTTTTAAAGATACCTTATATATAATAAATAAGAATATTATAGACTTTAATATAACCTTAGCTATTATTATAATAATAACTACTAATAAAGATATACTTAAGAATAATACCCTTAAGGAAATTAAGTATTAAATAAATATATTAGCTATTATAATTAATATTAAATAAGACTCTTTATTACTTATATAAAATATAAATAGCTTTTCTTATTAATATAAATAAAAGTTTAAAACTAAATAAATAATTTAAATTATATATTATATTTATTAATATAAGTAAATCTAGCCTAGCCTAGATAATTACTTTTAATCTTATTAATTAAATTAAAATAAATATTATTCTTATTTAAAAACTATTTTATATTAAAGATAGCTCTTTTAAAATAAAATAATATCTTATTTACTTTTTTTACTTCTCTATATAATAATAATAAAAAGACTTTAATTGCCTATAGGCTATTATATATATATAAAAAGATCTTATTAAAAATTATAAAACTTTTAACCTTTTTATTAAACTATATTATAATATAATTACTTTATATATATTTAATTAAATTATTATTAATATATATTAACCTTAAGGTAATTATAAGGTATTATAAATCCTTAAAAACTTTAATATCTATATATATATAATAATTATAAGAGACTTTAATACCTATTATTAATTATAAGAGCTAGGCTATATAGAGGACTTAATAAGGACTAGAGTTATTAATTAGCTTAATTTAATTAATCTTATTTTATTAAATAAGCCTAAGGAATTAATATACTAAAGTAATATAATTAACCTAGTAATATTTAATACCTTAAGTATATAATCTTAAGTTATATATAAACTTTATACTATATTAAATTATAAAATAATCTCTATAATTATCTCTTTTACTTAATAGCCTTACTTTTATTCCCTTAAGTATAATATTTTAAAAATAAAACTATTAAACTTTATTAAATAAATTATAATAAATATTTACTTAATAAATACTTACCCTTAAATAAAAGTAAAGCTATAATAAGCTTATTAAGACCTTATATTAATCTTCTTTATAGCTAAAGAATTAATTAAAACCTTATATTAAATAAATAAAAAGACTATAAGTTAATAAATTAAAGAAGTAAATAAAGCTTACTTTTATTAGCTTATAGTATATTAAAGTACTTACTTTAATATATAAAATAAAAAGAATATTTATAATATATTTATTTAAGTAATATATAAAATTAAAAATAATTACTTTATTTATCTTATTAATAATATTAAATTTAATAAAGACTTATATTAAGTATTTAAGTAAAAATCCCTTAAATCTTAATTTATTAGCCTTTCTCTTTAAAGAAATAATAATAAAATTATTTTAAAGCTTAATATTAAAATATAATTTCTCTATATTAAATTATTAAAATAATCTTTATATATAAGTAATCTATTAAATAAATTCCTTATTATCCCTAGGAAACTATTTCTTTAAGATAATTTAATTATTAATAAAGAAATTTAATAAGCCTTAATAATAAATAATATTATTCTTAGTATTAATAAAATAATAATAAAGATAATTAAAATAATTTAAAATACTATTAAGCTAGCTTTCTATAGTATTATATATATTTATATTAAACTTAACTATAAGCCTAAGGAATTTAAACTAGCTAAAATTATTATAATTCTTAAGGTAAAATAAAATAGCTTTATTATTAAAAAATAAAGATTAATCTCTTTTTTATTTATTATTATTAAAGGAGTCTATTACCTATTTACTTATAAAATAATAAAAATAATAATCTTTTAATAAGTTTTAATCTTTAATATAGTAAATACTTTTAATAAGTACTTATTAATAGATATTATAATAGCCTTAGCCTATAATATTAAAAAAGTCTTTATAAAAAAGAAAGTTTATACCCTAGTTATCTTTAATATATAAAATACCTTTAATACTATTATTTACTATATCTTAATTAAGAGACTTTAAAAATAAGGCTAGCCTTAATATATAATTAATTAAATTAACTTTTTTATAAGAAATTAAAAAGCCTATATAAAGTATAAAACTTATATTATTACTTTTACTTTATTCTTAAATAGTTTACTTTTATAAGGCTTATTTATCTTATTAATTTTATATTTATTATATAAAAAACTAATTAATAAGCTAATTAATAATTAATATAACTATATTAATAATTAGGCTATTTTAATTATTAAAAATATATTAAAAGAAACTATTAAAAGTATATAAAAACTCCTTAATAAATCTATTTCCTAGGGGCTAAATAATAGTATTTTATATTCTCTAGAGAAAATTAAAATATTTTACTTAATATAAATAAATATTAAGCCTAACTTTAATTATATAATAATATATAAGATATATATTATTTATTTAAAGAATATTATAAAATAGCTAGAGATTTATTTTAATTATAAACTTATTTTTATAATATATATTAAATATAAAATTAAATTAATAAAATAGGTTATTAATTATATTTAAAGGCTTTATAAAGTAATATAAAGTATTCTTTTTATTATAGTCTATAAAGCTATTATTATAGTATTTTTATTAAAACTTACTTTTAAATATAAATTATAATACTAAAGCTTTATAAAGCTAGGCTAGAAAAGAATAAGTTTATAATAGCTTAAAACTAGCTTTAATATTAAGAGAAAGCTTAATTATATATAAATTACCTTAAATACTACTTTCTATATATATATTCTTATATAAAAAATAACTCTAATTAGTATTTTAGCTAGAGAAATTAATATATTATTAATTAAGTAAATACTTAATTAATAATAAGATAAAATAGTTCTAAGGCTAAGTATATTAAATATAAACTATTCTTTTATTAAGAGAATTAAAAATAAATATATATTAATATATAAAAATAGAGTTAAGCCTATTATACTACTTATATATATAACTTTTATCTTAAACTTTATATACTTAGTTTTTATAAAAAGATTTTATTTTTTTTTTCTTTTTATTTAAATAAAAAAAATAAAATTATTATTTTTAATATTTAAATATTTAATTATATTTATACTTAAATTATTATTTATTTTAATAAATTATAATTTACTATTAATAAATATTATAAGACTAAATATAGATATATTATATACTATAGGCTATTCCCTTAAGCTAAGGTTATTTAATTATTATAAAATATAAAAGTATATAATATTAAGGCTATAAGTATTTTAAAAAGACTTTAAATTACTTTTAAACTATAAAATAATAATATTATTAATATTATAATATACCTAGATAATTAAGCTATAATTATTTTAATATATAGTAAGGTATTATTTTCTTTATATAAAGAGATTATTAAGATCTAGAGCCTAATAAATAAGAATTTATAAATATATATTTATTAATATCTTAAGTATATAAAAGTCTTAGGTAATAAACTAGCTAATAAACTTATTAAGTAAAGTATTAAAATAAAACCTCTTATTAAGTAAGCCTTAACCTCTATATATATATTTTATAAATATAAAATATAAAAAAAATATTAAGCTATATTAATAAAATAGTAAATAGTAAAAAAATATAAATTATATATAATATATAATTTACTTATTATAATTAAACCTATTAAAGAACTAGCCTTTAATAAGTATACTTTATACTATTTACTTATAGTTTATAATAACTATAGTAATTTTACTTATTATTATAAGTAATTTAAATATAATAATATTATAATTAAATATTAATATAAATAGCTTAAATCCTTATTATATATATTTTAATATTAAAAGATTTATTTTCTTTAAGTATTTATTTACCTTTTACTTTTACTTAATTATTATATAACTTAAGACTATAATAAAAATATATATAAAGATAATTATTAAAAATAATTTCTTTATAAAGTAATATATAAAGTCTTATATATTAATATAAAATAAGAATTTATATTAATAAATATATATTTTCTTTAAAAATTAAAATTATAAATATTAATAATATTAAACTATAAAGACTTTCTTTTTATCTATATACTTTAGCTTAATTTTATTATATTCTTTTTATATTAATTACTATTTAATTAAATAAATCTAGCCTAAAAGTTTTACTTTTTAAATAAAGTTATAATATTATACTTATATCTTTAATATTTTTAATTAAGGCCTATTTTTATTAATATCTATAGATATTAATTTTTTTAATTTATTTTATTTTTATTTTACTTATTTATATTTTATATTTAATTTAAAATAATATATATATTAAAATAAATTAGCTTTATATTAATATTAATTAATATATTAAGCTAATAGGCCTATAGTATAATAAATATTAATATTTAATCTAGCTTATTCCTTAATTCTTATATATATCTTCTTTATATATTTAAGCCTTTATTTTATATTTACTTTAATAGATCTATTTATATTAGAAATTATATATTAGTTCTAGCTAGGATATCTATAGTAAGCGCCCTTTGCCGCTATTGCAGACGCCCTAGCGTTAAATAAAGACCACCACCATAACATATTAACAGGTCGATTGTGCCGTCTTATCCCTGTTTTTATATCGGTCATTGGCCATTGTCGGATTCTTTTGCGCTGCCAGATAACACAGGTCAATACTTTGTGGAGGTAAAAAGTGATAAATATTTATATTCTATTAACTCGTGGCTCAACTGTTCAATTTCTTTCTCGTGTACCAGTTTGTTCCTAATATAACCCCTTTGTTAAACACTTCTATTATCTTCCGTATTCTCCCCGGGGATATCATCACAAAGCGGGTCCTCCATTCGGATGTTTATCTATCGACCCAGAACGCACATCTCCGTCACCTCCGATTCTACAACTTGATGATAAGATACCAGCCCTCTTAAAAATCGAAGCGTCTATCATGACCACCTTTCTATCGATTCTCCACAATGACTAACAAACATCATAGCTTTGCCTTGGCTGTCTTTCGAGGATCTCGCAAGTTCTGCGAAAACTCTCCCTTGAGAAGATAATCCGGATACTCCATACCAGCCTCGGTTCCAACACCCAGGGCTCCTTGGCGCCTCCACGCAGCGCCGTCCACGGCCAGGACTTGTCCGCTAACATAGCTTCCGGCTTCGCTGAACAGGAACACTGTCGCATCTGCGATATCCCGTACGGTGCCCGCTCGACCCATTGGAACGCTCTTGGCATATCTCTTCTTTTCACTCTCTGCGTCACTTCCTAGTCGCGCCAGACCTTCGGTGCCTTCAATGCCTCCAGGGGCGATGACGTTGCTCTGAACACCTCTTGGTCCGTACTCGAGAGCGACAGAGGCCATGATAGAGTCCACGGATGCTTTGGCGGCAGAGACGTGTGCCTGGAGTGGCATGCCTGTGTAGTGGAATGTGGCAGAGACATAGATGATGCGAGGGTTAGAGCTGCGCAGTAGATAGGGCATGGTGGCTTTGACTGTGTTGAAGGTTCCTAGTACATCAATATCCATTACTGACTTGAAGGCGTTGGAGCTCAGTCCTTCTATGGGGGCGACGAAATTGCCAGCCGCACCGGCACTACCAACAAGCATTAGTAAACTCAATCGAGTTATATCTCACAGACGGCGAGGCCTTACATGACAAAGTCAATCCCCCCGAGCTCTTTCGCGCATCGCTCAGCAGCAGCCTGAAGACTATCGACCTGGAACGAGTCAGCATCAGCATAATCAGCGTTGAAAGAATGCACGCGTCATACCTTACGGACATCACAGCCTCCGATTCCTATCACTTTGGCTCCCTCTCTAACAGATGCAATCTCCTTTGCGGCATTCTCAGTCTTGTCGACGCTTCTACCAACGATGCATGCATTCGCACCGAGACGAACTAGTGCTCGTGTTTGCATGCTGCAGATGCTTCCTGCGCCGCCGGTGACAAAGACAACACGTCCATCTAGACGTTTACATGCGTTAGCGTTTTAGTTCCAGTGGGAATTCTCTGGGAGGGGCTGACTGAAGATGCCGTCCTTCCAGACAGGACTGAGATACTCGGACTCGGGAAAAGACATTGCAATCCGACTTAATTACAGATGTAGTGAGGGTGTAGTATAGGGTAGAAGTTGAATGAAATCGTGTTCAAGAAGATGAGCTGAAATTGATATAGATTTGGTATATATAAAAAATCCGGGGAAGTGATGTATTTGATGGTTGAGTTGTCAGGAGAAAGAATGGTGGATCAATAGCCGAAAGGTCCGTCGGAGGTTTCGCGTGTGTTGTTACATGCCTCGGTTTTAAGTGGATCCAAGTTCCTTGTGGAATCCGGGGTCAAACTCCGCTCTTTGACCGTATTCTCGGCCGAGTTCAAGGCCTGGACTGCAGACCATAACGTAGACTTGACGATAACAGCATGGATATATCAAAGTTAGTTATGACCAGATACGAACTCCTGGGTCAGAATTTACCAAGTCTACATAGCTGCAGGCAATGCATCTTTGCTATTAATAGGCTCTCGCTCGTCATGTCCCTGTTGGGTATGCCTCGGCGACTTGACTTATACAAACATATGTGGAAATGAGCAGGATATTGTGCTTAGTTGGTAATACTAAACTCGGGTAGCGTCTATTCACGTGAGATATTTCTGTTCCGGTCTGTGCAAAGTTGAATTGTCTTAGATTACTCTTACAGGTTTCTTGGTAACGAGCCGTGCCTCTCCCCCTGTACCTGCATTCACGGCCGGCAACGTTTATAGTAAGACCCAAGTATATACGGATATACAGATATGTCTCTGTGAGATATTAGACTCTGTCAAAGTTCTCCACGGACTACATACATATCCACATACCTGGTAGTGTCAAGCTTATCTTTATCTGCAGTCTCCACATCATGATCCATCCATCACCTTGAATATTCCCGGATCTTAATGAAACGAGAATCGGTACGTTCCGTGTTATCGCATTGGGACACGGCTTGGCCCCTCATACACTAATACAACGACAGGGCTATTGCTGATGCATTAGCCGGCCTAGAATGCTTCCTTCACGCAAGACTTTCTCAATACAGAATAGTTGACGAGTCTTGGACCAGGTAAATACGCATAGACAATCACACATCCAACACTAGGTAGTTAATCCGCAACCCGTTTCAGCAAAAAGGTCGGTGCCTGGTTTTGTCATCATCACCCTCATCTCATCATGTTTGTCACATATCATGCAGGTAGCCCTGTACCCAGACGTTGGGCATCGGGCATTCATTCCTACAGTGGCGTCTTCGCCTCAAGTTTAAGCGCGTATGAACTGATATTCCCCCCAGCCAACCGGGTTTCGATACCGAACAGATCTCGCCTAATTTTCCTTTCTTTTTTCCCTCTCTTTTCTTTTTTTCTCCGTATCCCTTCTTCAGCTGCAAAACAAGCCCTGTTGTCTCTCTCTTCTCCTTGGTATCAGGGAGCCATTGGCTATCACAGTCCGCCTTACCAAAAGGCTCATCCCGCGCGGCATCGTATCTAGGGGCGCGCTTATGCTTATTCCCCCTCCTCACACCCCGCAGTCTGGACCATTTTATCCCCGGTCAAGCCCCGTTTTCCACTGGATAGCTCTTCTCGGTTTGATCTTGATCCCCATTGCATGTCCATACATACCCTATCTTTTGTTTCAGAGGGCATTGCTTGGTGGGGGTGTTGAAGGTCTCGATCCATCGTTAGTGGCTTGCCATTCCAGAAGCCCCAGCCTACTAAGGCACGTTTTGCCTACCTGAGATAGTATGAAGCAGGTCGACTAATCAAGGCACGCCTCAATCACCAACATGACATTGGTCACTAGAGATCAACCCCAACGCACCCATTCGGTCAGCAAGAACACCAGGTTCATCCTTGTTCCTTTGTATGATAACCACAACCATTGACATTTTGTAAATGCGTGTATTATCGTGGTTGGTCTGTAATCCGGGCCAAAGGCCACTGAGTCTCCCCGCTGATATACGCCTCACCTCTCGCCGTACTCACAACGCCGCTAGCCTTGAGAATCATTCGGTTCTAGGCTAGGTCAAAGGCCCATCAGGGTGATTTCCAACACTTTCTGTCATATCATACGTACGATCTATTAATTTCAATACTGTCTAAGTGATCCAGCTCGCTCAAGTTCCATAACCGTGTCAGTCAGTGCAGTCCTCATCATGTTATATCTCGGTTCTCGACTTCTGTATTCAGTTTCTCGTAATTGAATCTTACAAGATGAATATGGAATATTAACATGTCAGCGGAAATGACCGCGGAATACAGTAGTAGTTTCAATTTTCAAACTGGACTATTAAGGGTTGACTTCGTTTCGTCTTCTTCTGTGTCTCCTGATTATCTTTCATCGTTTAAATATGCGTTCCCTGTCTTTGTCCCGCTATCGCCTGGTCATTTCCTATTTCCCTTCTTGCAGAGCCTTCCAGGAGGCTGAAGCCATGGATCATTACCCTCGAACCCGAATCACTTGCCCGTTTACGAGGGCTTGGGGTTGCAACCAAAGTGTTCTTGCCGCCTCAAACATGCTGCGTGGGCCCGGTTCTACACCAACGTGGGATTTGAGGCTCTTCGCTAGTTGACATGATGGGGTTCTCGCTGGCAGGGTGTGCTTTGTCTCTGATCATGTAAACTCTTCCAGCATGTTGTCCACTTCATCCACAACAAAGCGGGCAGTTTTCAGGAAGCACAATATAGCGTTCATGGGGTCCCTTTGAGCAAGCGTGCTCGCGGCTTCCGTCGATCGAGGTCTTACAGAAATGCGTTCCGGGATCGGTACATGACATGTATATGTAGTAGTTTTTGGTAAAGTCGCACATGATAGCTGATTTGGAAGTCAATCCATAGAACAGTTAGCTTCACGCTCTCTGATAAACACGACTCTCTACAGATACGGAAACAACTTACCCCAATTTTGTTTTTATTTTATTTTTTTCGGCAACAGATGACTCTGTGAAAGTGAAGAGCGAGCTTTGTGGGTACAGACTCGAGCCTCAGAACGGCAACGGCTAACCAAACTCAAGATCTGCTGTAATGTATGTTGAGCGCTTCTGATAGATAGCTCGGTGCGTTGTAAAAGTCAAATGGTGCGTTAGACAGGAGATACAGAGAGCGTTGGGGGAGTGACAGTGTTTATTATAGGCTTGAATTCTGTGTGGGTGGGATCACAGATGAGGCAAAAGCTCAATCTACTAGCTTTGGGTAATGAGAAGGGAATGCGCAAGATAATCCAGGGAGAGAGAGGCATCGATTCATTTTTTTTGAGGGCGATCTCAGCGGTGGTTATAGATGGGGACCGGTACGAGAGTCAAGGATCCCAAAGACACTACGTCGACGGGGACCTTGACATGCTTGTTTCTGCTTCGGAGGTCTTTGCTCCAGCGGGTCGGGGATTAAGAGAGCAAACGTAAGGGTTAGTAGTAGAGATATTTTGCTTGGTCCAGGGTTTGATCTGTCATGCCGGCTTCAAGCCAGGTCCAGGTCTGTGTGACAGCGGGTGGAGTGTACTCTCAACTTACTCTTAGCTAGTGGGGTGTCGCATGTCTAACGGTCTCATCCTGGACTTCGAACGACGACGGGACGCAGTAACATAGCTAGCCCTTGCTCTTTCGTCTGTTTCCAGCAAACCCTAGCAAGACCATCAGGTTACGCTGCCAGCTTGTAATGTCGGTACGAGGAGCCGAGGCACCCCTGTTACTGTTACATGGAAAGAGAGCGGCAGTAAATGGGTGCTTCAGAAGATGGGTCAACAGAGACTTGGTGAGGGGCGATGTTCTAACAATGCAAGTCGAAGAAAAAGGACGATTCGGGAGGCGCTCGGGCACACGCCATCAGGAGAAGATTAAATTTTAGTTGAATCCTCAAGAAAAATCCATAATGCGATTGGGCCATCGTGTCTGCCACTAGTTGATTGAAGGGCTGATGTCTCTGTTGTTGGTCTTGCTACTGACATCCTACCCCAAATTGACCATCAGCCTCACTGCTGTAGATTCAGAAAAAGAAAATAAATGCGAGTAGCCGACGATCCGTTTTCGATGATCAGTTTGACCAAAAAAAAATGTGTACCTCTGCACTAGGTACCGGCAGTACCGGTGCAAGGTTACCAAAGACAGTGCAGTGTCTATGGATTGGATGATTGATGGCTCCATGGGCGGCGGTCCGTTGGCGCAAACGGCAAATATTGGTCAAACTTTGTAGGGTGGGTGCAGATTCATCGCTAACAGATTGCGATGTCACCTTCTCCCTAATTCCCTTTCAACGGTGAGTGCTAGGATCAACGCCACGAAACAGCCCTTGTTGAGCATTTTGGCGCGTTTGACGTGCGTACCGATGTGTCGGGATAGGCTCAATCGTAAACAAACGGTTGACATTGTAGCTATGGCTGACTCCTTGACACAAGACATAAAATCAGTAATTGTTTTGTTGAAAGCTACGGAACTTTACCTCCAGCCATTTTTTGTACAGCACCATGTTATCCATTCGTTTGTGCAGGGCGTGATGGCGACTTTCTCTGCATACACTAATGGAGGCCAAGGATCCAGTTGTCAAACGATCGTCCTATGTACAAGGCTTAATGTCTGGTACGTAGATGAATAGGAATGGTGGTTTGATGACGGATGGATAATCCTGTTGTCGCAGGATGCCATCGTTCGATAATTCCCTGTGTTCCTTCCTTTCCTTTCTGTATCCGTAGTTCGAGGTGTATAGTCTACTATGTACCTAGTAAGGAGCAACGACGGGACCATCTAACTACCTACTGCTAGGGTAGGAGCAGCTGACGTTAGTGAATCCCATCATGGCTGAGCATTGCGGCTTCCCGTACCAGACCAGTTCAGCTGCGGTGTCTTTCTTTTCATCTCAACTTCATTAGTAATTGTCTGTGTCTGTTAGGATATTCCCTGCTTTTAGGAATATTCTAACTTTACCTAATGATGGTATTCAATACTCGTTCCCACCTCCCACTTTCCACTTTTACTCCTCTCCCGCTTCCCGTCCGTCGCATATTCATCTGACTACCTTGATAGTAGATCGTCCCATTGCAATCAGGGTATGCTGCACGGAGCTTTGTGCAAGACGTTTCGGCCCAGAATCCAGCTCGCTCGCCTTGTCTGTCATGCAACCCACAATATCCCGCCTCATGATGTTTGACATCCGTTGGTGTTGGTTGGTGTCAAGTTATGATCCGAGCACGGCGATCAATAATTCACCCCGTATCCCGGCCCATCAACAACAGCTGAGAGACCTGGGAGACAGAATATTGCCATTGGTTCAGATAGTTCGAGGCATTCGGCGAGTTCCCCAACGCAGCATAGCCAAACCTCAAACGTATCATGAAGCAGGCATTCAATCCTTGGCAGTCAGGTCGAATCCGGGGTGGAAAGTTTGCTCCCCACCAAGTTGCGACAACTAGTCTAGCAAGACCAACCGTCGGGTACCTACAGGAGCGTTCTCATTTCGTGCATCCTGGTCAGCCCTAGTAAGGATCTTGGTTTCTAGCCCCACGCGATGCCAAGGCTCGGCTGCTGGTTTCACATGGAAGGAAGCTTTTCAGCTGAGTCGTCTAAGAGCCTGACTACGATACGAGACTGCGCAACTCCAATACTCCATCAACCACGTTGCGTTTTCCAAAGCCTCAGAACAAAGGGTACATATAACGGTTTTAGAATTTAGATGAAAGGGTTTTATGTTTTATGCTAACTACTGCTAACCGGACACCGCTTGTTGCACACGCGTCCGTCCAGCCGGTTATGTTGGCACAACCGCTCAGGCTGACTTGAAGGTTTTGAACTTGTCAAATAAGCTACCGGGCAGGCTAACCACAAAAGGCGGTGATAACGAAATCTTCTAGCAGGACAGAATTCTTCGACGTGCCTTTTGCCTTGACGGCAACGTGGCTTGCTTAAAGGTCTCTGAGCATGGCAGCGGCGTAGAGCAATGACCAACCAACCTGGCTGCATTGGTCAAAGCAACAACGATTCATATTCCCAATGTGCATGCGTAGGGAATGTGCACTAATGCTGCCAAGCTGCATAAATACCGATGTTGATCTGATCAGGGTGCGTTTTTCCCGGCATGATATCTCTGATGGCATCTTTGTGTAATTATTTGACGACAACTGCGCAACCGTCGCTGCAAGGATCTCCTGCGGATATTCGAAACGTTATTGATCAACATATACCGGATTCACATAATGTTATATCTGACTACCGCGGAGACTCCTGTCAATCCACATGATTATTAAACACGATGTATCGATGCCGATCATTTAACAAATTTCATCGACCAGTTGATGGCGAACATACTGAAATTCTAGCGCCTACCCTCAATTGGGTTATATTCTTGGGCCACAACTTTGATTACCACAAGCCTAACAATCTGACGTGTGAACCCTGTGGAAACGTGGAAGTGTGATATGTCTGATGGTATCGATTTTGTGTACTAAGGTATTAAGCCAAACGAGAAAACTAGCGTTCGTTATCCAACGACAATGTTGCCTGCTGGTAAAATCTAGCTTCCCAAGGCGGCTCCGTGCCGGCATGTCAGGGCTGGATACAGTCCGGCTTTTGCTGCATTCGCGTGACTTCTTATTGGTCAACACGGCACGCGGTATCTTGCACACAGCCGCGGTAATCTTGATGCGTCTATGAAAACGAGTCAGACGATTCCTACAATTCCTGCAATATACCAAGGCCTTTGGTTCTCCGAAGTCAGGCTAATCGAGGCTGAGATTAGGCGAGTCGAAGTTGTCATTCTATAACCGATATGAACCAGATCTTGCCGATCAGAGTGTGAAAACGGCAAGATCAGTCAAACGTAACCTCCTAGCCACCATCTGTTAGTGTCGTATGTACTCAGGTACTGATTCCCCTTCTAGGTCTTGTTAAGGAGGCGGTCAGAGCGTTATCCCAGAGTTTCACCATGGGTGTTAGTGGCTCTGAGCCTGGTCTGTCGCAGGGTGAGGGTACGTAGTAGGATTGTTGGAGTTACTTTGGCAGACTGTATAAACTTGTGCCGGATCAGGGCTGATCCGGCCCCCCCCTTGGCTCAGAGTTTATGCTTGTGGCTTGACCATCTTTGCATATGTCAGGTTGACGCGGGCACAGACTATACCTCTTCATTATAATCTCTTCAGCAGGTATGCATGAATCGCATAATTGCGAGTAATTTTGGTCTAAGCACCTCGGGGACATCTCCGGGCCGTCATCAGGGTCATGCCCGCCGTAGCAAAGCGCGGCAGATGACATAAACGCTTGGGCTTCGGACGTCACGCTCGTCCACAGCAGTGACCGTATATGGGCTTAGCATTGAAAGCTCTGTTGAATAATTTCGGCAAGCTGTATGTGCGTTGGTAGTCGACGATTTTCCGTACAGGGTAAGTTGTGCGAGATGGTTGTGAATGTGTGAAGATGAGGTGAGACTGACACAACCGATTTGAATGCTGCCTAACTGGTACAATTACAAATTCCACGGCTAAATCATGATTATATCCCTTGCGTCTTGGTCATTTAATTTTGCATTCGACAAGGGTTTCTTGCCAAGTATTTCATCAATATCTTGAACGTCAAAGTTCAGAAGTAAACACTATTTGCCAAAGAATGATCAAAAGCATCAGGACGAGACGAGACCAAGAAAGATGTCTCATATGGTGGGAGTCTATATAAGCATTGGAAGCAATATCGGCAGCTTATGCAAATGTAGGAATGAATTTACAGCTCGATGATTTGGCGATTCAATGTAGCTTCCTGGTATCCGATATCGATCATATGCACAGCCACGCCATCTAGCTGCAGCCACACCAAGACACAGCTAGCTACGCCACCGAGCCGATTAGTGCGCTATGATTGGCTGTGGATTTGCACGCGCTTCACTGTTGCCACTCCTCCATGCGATTCATCTCGATCTACATGCAACAGGAGCTCCTCAAGCTCAGTCTCCTCTCCATGCCTATCTTCGACCCATCATAAAATTTTCGACTACATCTCGACCAGCACGACAACCGCTAGATGCTGGTTTCATTGCCCCCGATCGACCTTCTTCTTACCAACGAGACGACGCGGCGTTGAGGGGCTCTAACAATACCAACTCCACCTGGGTGCCAGCCCAGTCACAGCCGTTAGGATGACCGAGTCATCACCTCGTGCGGTTCGTTTTCAAGGCAATGAAGACGATGGCCGTCCGGATAAGGCCCGGAGCCATCGGATTGAAACTCCCATCGAATCCAACGGCGATCCCCATGCGACAGAAAGACACGACGAACTCGGCAATCTGATACGATACGAGTCAACGGGCCATACAGGATCTCTAACTTCGTTGGCTACTGGAACGGTCATTAACGGTGCCTCCAAAGCTCAGCGAAGTACGACTGTTGGTGACGATGGCGCTGCCTACACGCCAAACGGCTCCTGGCCGCAGCGACCGTTGGGGCCTGCCCGGACACCATCCAACACATATAATCCTGCCACGTCAAGAAAGCCAGCTCACCCACAAGCCACACCATCTTTCACAGAGTCTATCCGATCGTCGTCTAAAACACGTCCACGGAACGAAAGCAGGTTTCGTGCCCAAGAGCGAGCATATGTGCAGAAACTCCGACAAGATTATAGCGGAGGATATTTTACGTCGTACTCCAACTTGAATGGAAATGATTCAGACTCGGAAGGGGAGACCCCTTCATCGGAGGGCCCGTATGACGACCGTTTCGACCAGGAGACTATTATGTTCTATGGCAACGATACTCTCCAACCCACAGATGAGGATCTGAAAGACCCAGAAAACCGCGAACGGCTTGAGTGGCACGGCATGCTGGAGGCTGTTCTTACCGGAGATGTAGTGCGGCAAGAAAAGAAACGGTTGATTGGATCAGCAGACCAGCAGGCTGGGAAAAGCGCTCACAAGACCGAACTGTGGCTAGGTATCCGCTCCAAAGTTTGTGGAAGGCATATTCCAGTCCAAAGACGTATGTTGGAGGAATCTCGATCTACGCTCGACCGCACTATTGATGAAATCATAAACTTTCAAATAAAGGGCGAGAGCGAGGCCGGAAAACCACCGTACGAACAGGTTAAAGACATGGTGGCTAAGATCCAGATGTGTGAGAATCTGTATCCCTCTTGGGCTGCACTCGCAGCGGAGCACAAGGCAGCAGATTCTTCTGCGTTCAAAGAGTCACATGATGCCATTATCTCGTGGTATAACACCAACGAAATGATCAACACCGAACTGAACATTTTGAAGAAATGGGTTGGGAACGAAGACCTCGATTTTACACGCACCAAGCAGCGATCGCCCGCTGTGAACGGTATCAACAACGACGAAACGTCATTTCTTGATCGACTGATGAAGGAAGACGGTCTCCAGTCACTTTACAATGACGACAATGGAAACCTAGAGAAGGGAATGCTTGCACCTATATCCACTGTTATCAGCAAGGCGAAGGACACTCTTATCAGGAATTCTGAGGCCTTTCGCAAGCGCCATCTTCCACCCTACCTCGAGGAGCTTCTCACTCTCATCAGTTTCCCCTCACGCCTCATCGAAGAGATCACCCGGATGCGTCTCGCTTATGCTAGGAGAGTTAAGGAGTCTGCCCAGCAAAATCCTTTGATGCAAGACCAGATGATCTCTCAGTTCCAGCTACTACTCAAGTTTGCTATACGAATCAAGATTGAGTGTACTTCCATTGCGAACCCCGAACCAGGTTGGGATTTGCCGCCTTGTATCGATGAATCTTTCGATCAAGTTGTGCTGGAAGCGTTGAAGTACTACTTCAAAATGCTAAACTGGAAGCTGAGCGGAAACAAAAACACTTTCAAAGAAGCCGAACTTTTGTTTCAGGAGTGGGACTTCGCCAACGAGATTGGTAGTCACTTGCAGCGTGGCCACATCGAGGTCGCAGAGCAGTTCAGTTCGCTGACGTTCAAGGCGCTGCACAGACTTAGCCAGACTTTTGAGAAAGAACTGCAGGCGAAACCAAAGGAGACCGCAACTGAAATGAGTAAGCGTTACAAGGCCTGTCTTGATTCTGTGCGCGTTCGTCAGCGAATGCTTCAGCGATTCACTCGAATGTTGAACGACAATTACGAGCACGCCTCGGACTACAGCATTTCATTCCCACCCGAAACCATGCAAAAGTTCTATGATCAGTTAGTTGCTTCCGGCCACTTCCAAGTGGACACACGTCTTCTCGAACAGGATAATATCTATGTGGTTGCGTCCCCGGAGTTACGTGAGCGACTTGAGGATATCCAGGCTATGATGGCTATCACGTCCAAAGATCAATTTCCCGATGAGCTCGGAGAACAGTATCTTCTTATACTTCGACCGGAGGATCCGCTTAACTGGTTTGGTGAAACGATCGAAGTACCACTTCGTGATTTGAACATTGATTTGAAGCGTGGCCACATTCGACTCTGTGCTTCCAGCCCCCAGACCCTACACAATGCGCGAAGAGCTTTCATTGAAAATGTCGATATGCATGTTGATCTCGTCCAGGAAGCGCGATCCAACATACAGAAGGTCAATTCAAGGTTGACAGAGATCAGGCGGGTGGCCTACAAGCTTTCCAACAATTTCATGGACAGCGTGGAGATTATCAGAAAACAAGCCAGAGGCAAAGATTGCCAGGAACTCATCCAAACATGCTTCGTTTTCGCCACAGAATTCGGACAGCGCTCGCTGCTTTACATGGATAGCAACAGACGGCAAATGAACAACCTCAAGTTGACAAAGCTTGCCCTTGACTGGGTCAGCTTCATCTGCGATGACTGTATCGCATCAGATCGAAAGACGTTCCGCTGGGCTGTACTCGCGCTCGAATTGGCTATGGGCATGACACGAGGACGCCACATCCTAGCGCTCGGCGAAGACGAGTATGCCAAGCTTCGTTCGAAAGTTGCCGGATGTATGTCTCTCCTCATCTCCCACTTTGACATCATGGGAGCCAGGTCAAATTTGGCCGCCCAGGCCGAAAAGGAGCGGATCGAGGCACTGGTTGGACAGTTCCGAAAGCTCGACAAGAACCGAATGATGAACGATGAGGAGGCCTCTCGATGCGTTACAGAACAGCGCATGGAGGAGCTCTCAAGGGTGGACGAATATCGATGCGAGAAGATTGCTGAACGACAAGGAGTTGGAAGAGTACTGGAAGGTAATAACGAGGTTGACCGGTCGTTGGCATATCTTTCGTCTTCGGCAACCAATGTCACAATGCGCTGGCAACAAGGCCAATTCGTTGGAGGCGGCACATTTGGCAACGTCTACGCTGCTATGAACCTCGACACTGGTCACCTGATGGCCGTCAAGGAAATTCGACTTCAAGACCCCAAGTTGATACCTCAGGTCGCCGAACAGATCAGGGAGGAGATGGGTGTTCTGGAAGTGTTGGATCACCCCAACGTCGTCTCTTATTATGGTATCGAAGTCCATCGGGATCGAGTATACATTTTTATGGAGTTCTGCTCGGGAGGGTCGTTGGCCAGTCTTTTGGAACATGGCCGAATCGAGGACGAGCAAGTCATCATGGTGTACGCGCTCCAACTTCTCGAGGGTCTTGTCTACCTGCACGAAAGTGGCATTGCCCACCGAGACATCAAGCCCGAAAGTAAGTGGTGCATTTCAAGTTGACTAGAGTTCCTGGTACTAATTGACACAGATATTTTACTCGACCACAACGGAATCATCAAGTATGTGGACTTTGGCGCCGCCAAGGTGATTGCTCGACAAGGGCGCACACTTGCTGGAGATGTTCAGGCGTCCATGCCGAACCGATCCATGACAGGAACGCCGATGTACATGTCACCTGAGGTGATCAAGGGCGAGAATCCTGGTAAGCCTGGAGCTGTCGACATCTGGTCCTTGGGCTGTGTCATTTTAGAAATGGCTACGGGCAGGAGGCCTTGGGCGCAACTGGACAACGAGTGGGCAATCATGTACAACATTGCTCAAGGAAACCCACCCCAGCTGCCGCCCCCGGATCAACTCAGCCCTCAAGGACTCGACTTTTTGAAGAGATGTTTCACGAGAGACCCCCGAAATCGATCATCAGCTGTTGAACTGCTGCAGCATGACTGGATTACATCTATTCGAAGTCAGGTTGTTGAGCCCGCGACACCAAGCGACACAAGCAGCTCGGCACAGTCGACACCTACTGTCGGTTCAATATCGAGCAGGCTTGGAGGATCCGATGGTTTTTACTAGATGTCTTGAATCAAAGCTTGACGAGGGGAAGCATTATTTGGAATCAATATTATGCAAGAGAAGTAAAGTTAAGTATCTAGATGAAAGAAGAGGAGGATGGGAATTGTCGGGTTCGTTCAAGCACCAGTCTACAACAACTCGCTAGGTAGACAGTAGGCATGAGCGATGAGTTTGGAGTTTTATGCTGCTCTGTCTTACGTGCTTATATTTGTAATGAGAATGGCTGGCTACAATTTGGAGGGGAAAGGCAACATATGCATGCATATAGTAACAATGAAATATGAACATGAATAGATGCGTGTCAGCATCTGATAATACCTACATACTAAAACCTGGAAGCTATTCGTGAGTACGATCAGATAGACAACAACAACAACAGTGAATATTCATTACCATGTTTAGCTGGTAGGAAACTGCCGAAGGTCCGTCATTTCGGCGCCCAGCCCCGCATTACGGAGACGCCCGATGCGGAGACATGAACGATAAGGGCCCGCCCGCCCGCGTTACGGGACACGGGACAGAATACCTACATATAAGCATCACTCACTCTCCATCACACGCTCTCTTTCCTTCCTTTCCCTTTCTTCTCTTTCCCCCTTTCCCCTTTTCTTCATCCTCTTTCTTCTTACCAATGGAAACTCCAGAGACAATCACCAGAGGCGACACCGCCAAAACGGCAGAGGTTTGCAAAGCACACGGCATCACGCCGGAAGAGTTCTCGGAACTCCGTACCCGTGCTACAGCAGCCAAGGCAACCGCTTACTGCCCATACAGCCAGTTCCGCGTTGGAGCTACAGTTCTTTCAAGCGAGGGCAAGCTCACAAGCGGTGCAAACGTCGAGAATGCGTCGTACCCTGTTGGAACCTGTGCAGAGCGTGTGGCTCTCGGCACGGCTGTGACAGGCGGTCATCGTGGGTTCCGAGCCATCGCTGTAGCTACGGATATTGCGCCTCCTGCAAGCCCTTGTGGAATGTGCAGACAGTTGTGAGTTCATGATACTTGGCTGGTGAAAGAAGTGACTGAAGATAATGTGCTGTTTGGCTAACGAAGTCGCTTGTGCGTATCTGGCGATATAGTATTCGAGAGTTTTGCAAGTTGGATACACCTATTATCATGTTTGACAAGAATGAGGACTTTGTAGTTGCAAAGTTGGGACAGGTTAGTTCATGATGCTTTTCTGATACTCGGATTCGTGGTTTAACTGTTTGCAGCTTTTACCTATGTCTTTTGGACCTGACCAGCTCCCGCCTCCTGGAGCTTCAAGGACTGAATAGTTGAGGTACTATGATTCATTATGCATTATGCATTTGGATAAGTTTGTGAAATCGATGTTGGATAGATTGGACTGCATATGTGCTTCTCCTGGTTGTTGTATCGGGTTTATGGCGTTGAGGGCGGTTGTGAAGTTTGGACATGAGAGACGAACAGATATGAGACACAGTAGTTACAGCTCAGCGAATTCAGACGTTTTGATCAATACGCGCAGTTGAATTGTGAACAAATCAATACGCATGTGATCCAGCTCTGCACATGACTACCTCTTAGCTTGTCGCTTACATCCATGTGAATTCCTGCATATAAGCGAGCATGTCCTTAATAAAATTCCCCTGAAGAGAGGCTCAGTCTTGCGTATCAAGTTCTATCGCTGACAAATGGGCCGACAAGTGTATGTTGAGTGATACATAGTGTTGCTTGTGCTTGTGTTTGCTACTAGAGGCCTCCGTTTACGTGTTCGGCGTTATTATACGAAGATATAGCTTCTCAATCTGGAAACACCATGACGAATAGAGAGCTGAAAACACGCGGTGTTCTAACAAAGAGCTGATGCGATGGCGTCGGAGTTTTGAGTTGGCGGGAACTAAATATGGAACTGTCGTGCAGTAGCGTCAGGTCCCCCAAGGTTGGATACAGACAGACATGTGAGAAATCTGGGGTTCAGGATCTCAGTTGTTTCAGCGAGGGATTAGCAAAGACATCGCGTGATCAACTACTCATGTGATAGAGTATTGGTGTTGATCAGGTCGAGTCTTGATCCCTCCCAGTCTGTATATGCATAATGGGTATTGGTCCTTGGCCTTAAGAACATCTTCAAAGACTCGACGTCATTTCGACCAGGGCAAATCACTCATCTAGAGATAGCGCCCATACTATTATGGTGGTATATCCAATGAGCTCAAGTGTCTGTTTGCGCTTTCTTCAGCCCTCAAGCATGCATCCCTGCGCAAGGGTCTCACCAGGATCAAGGCATCACAGTACGTAGCCAGGTCCAGGCGTCTGTACGGATACTTTGTATGAGTAGTTGGTTGGTTACTGGTCATCGGGCTTGACTGACTCAAGAAACTTGTCACGTCAAATTGAGTGGCTATTGGCTTCACGATTCAGAACGTGGCTGGACGACGGACGAGCTAAGCGCAGTGAAATGACAGGCAAATGAAACCTATGAAAGGAAAGGAAAATGGAGTTTTGCCACGCATAAATACATAATGCATGCATGAACAATTCTGGGATTGGCGCAACTCTATCTAAGCCTCCCAGGTACAGTACGACAGGCAACTGATGGAACAGACTATGCATGGTCCACGTTGATGTTTATGCTGCTGTCGTCTCTGAGCCATTTGAGGGACTTTATTGTTCCTACCTGTTCCACTTATTTGTCTTGCTTCTATGCTCAACAGGCCTCCCGGATTCTGATCCGCAGAAGCCAAGCAGAAGCGAAGCTACTGTGCCTGTTGGCCCGGGCCCTCGGTTCCCCCGTAAAAGGGCCCACGACGAGGCCCCTGAAACTCACCCGGCACCTCAAGTGAATGGTTCCGAGAGGCAGAGGCGTCTATTCGCATGTACACTGGAGAGAGAAGAGTCGAGTCGAATGCAAACGCGGTGAGTGGCTGAACGGTTTCAGCGGTCGAACGGTCAAGCGGCGGGCTACCGGATTAGGGAATTTACAGCTAAGATTGTTCAGTTTAGGTAGTGTCACGTTCTGGAAGGGCGGTCGAGGTTGGTTTTGGGACGATCTTTGGGATCGTCTCATTGCGATGGTGTGTATCTTGTCGACCGTTTCCCAAGGGACTGCCCGAGGTTTGAGGTAATTAAGTGACAAGTTCGGATAGATACTCAAGTGAATCCGAATGGTTGGGTTAAATTCAAATGCGTGCTTATTAAGTGTTTGTGTTTGTGTTTGTGTTTGTGTCTGTTTGTTGATGTGGAAACGGAATGTGATGTGACACTTGAAGGGAGCGAGTAGAGGACAAGAGAGAGAGGCTTGACGATGAAAGTAATGCGCCCTACCCCGCGCCGCGTTGCATTACAGTACATGACATGACATGACCTGACATGACTTGAATGCTATAGTCTCGAATCATTCTTCTAATTATGGCTTGTTGTCGTTGTCGTTGTGATTTAAATAGTTCTTTGAATTAACTGGACGCTACTGGGGAGTTATGAGTGTCAGGTATGCAAAAAGAAGACGGTGGCGTTGGCGAAGCTGCTTTGTTTTAGATTAGCTACCCTTGTAAGTAACGTTAACGGGAGCGATAATGCCAGAAAGCGTTGCAGGATTTATTACCAAACTAAAAAAAAAATAGAAAGAAGAATATTCAAGGTTGATGATATTCAAGTAACCATTTCCCCCCAGTCTATTTCCTCTGATATTACTATCCTTCCATCTTATTAAACTGTCAACCATTCTTGACCGTCAAATACCCTGGACACCCATCACCCACTGGAGTGCCCGCTAAACAGATCCCTAGTGGGCATGGACTGCACGTTCCTCCAGACCTAAGGTACCTTAGTACCTAGCAGCCTACCTAGGTACCTAACCTAGCCCCTCCACTAGCGGAGGTACCTTGGCAGACCCTGCACTCCATGACTGACCGTCTATCACATTGGATGGGATTAGTTAGAATTCAAACACGCGCCCAGTGTCACTTGTCACTCTCCCTCACTCTCACTCTCACTCTCAAAACAATCTCAAATCACTTTCATCTTCTCCTTCAAACGCTTTTCTGTTTCCTCATCTTTATCCTCTTCCAAATCCTCTTGATTTCTCTCCGCTTCACCTACTCTTCTTTCACGTCGCCTGATTTAGTGTCACCTCCCAAGAGGAGAAACGAGTACAAGGTCCCCTTCGCCGCCTTTCTCTCTCTTCCACTCTCCTCTCGACCTCTCGAGCTACAGCTACAGCTACAGCTACAGCTGCAGCACACTGCACTGCAAAAAGTATAGCCTCTCCACCAGGCTCGAAAAACAAACAGAAAAGCGCCCTTTACACCTCGGGTTCCTCCAAAAAGATTGATCCACCCCCGCCTTTCTGTCGCGCTGAAGTTGAATCGAACTCAATCCAATCCCACTCTCTCGTCACTGTGATCGCTCGCCCCTTGACGCCCTTTTACTTGTGCTGCGCCGCCTGCCAATCCAAAAAGAGCGCCGACTTGCAGCCGCCGACAAAGAGAGCTCCCCGTAGGACCGCCGCTGACGATCATTTCTGCCTCGACGAATAAACCCCCAAATCGACGCCATTGCTCGTCGGCCAAGACGCGATCAAGCTTCAAGCCGACACAATTGCACATGCCACCGTTGATGTCCTAACGACACCGGCTTGGCTCTTACTCAAAATTCTTGTCACCCGTGTCGTGCCGTGCCGTACTGTATTGCCGTACATCGTATCACGTTTCTGTTTCCATCCACCGATTACCAATCTCATCTCAAAATGGAACCAGTTCCTGAGACAGAGCGTATGGAGGAGTTCCGTCCTGCTCCTACCCCTGCTCCTGTTTCCGCTTCCATCTCTGTTTCTGCGTCACCCGCCGCTTCACCAGTCGTGCCATCACTGCGACTGCAAAACCCCAACGCCATTTCCAACCTCAGCATCGACCTGCCCCGGAAGCCGCCAAACCTGAGACGAAGTACCGACCCTAGCCCGACTTCGCCTGCTTCTTCACCATCTTGGTCCTCCTCGCCATTCATTCCCTATCGACCGCGCACCACTTCTCCGCTGTCGGGAGCTCACACCAGATCTCGTTCTACAACGAGTCTCGCGCCCCCAATGTCCCGCACTCAATCCATGCCAGGCGTCAACGGCTCAGGCCATATTCTGTTCTTACCCCAGCACCGCCCTGGAAGTCCAGTTGGATCACCTAGTAGAGTGCGAATTCCACGAAAGCCCGCTGATGAGTCTTTCCCACCTATTTCGCCAATCCGAACTTCGGTTCTTGAGCCCGAACAGAGGCACGAGAGACGAAGCACTTCTCCAATTATGGGAATTTCCACAAGTACTCCCGCGCGACTTCGACGACCATCTTCCCCTCTGCGGTCCTTCACATCTTCGAGCACTGGCTCCCTGGGAACCTTTCCCTCGACTCCTTCATCTTCAATCTCGTCCTCATCTTCTTACCGGAGCTACGACGCCCTTTCAGGGAGCTATGGAACCACCTACTCCTCTGTACCCTCCACACCAACATCAACCAGATCCCGAAGTCCCAGTATCTCAAGTTTGGAAACCATTCCTGACACGCCTGACGCTGAAGAAGCGGCGCTGGAAGCTGAAAGGATTGCCCAGCTCAAGGCTGATGCAGATGCTGCTGAAGGAAATGATTCCACAGACCTGAAAGGGAAAGATGGGCAGATGCGAGGACGCACAATGGGTTTCGGCTCTAGAGATAAGCGAAAGCGCTGGAGTGTGTGCGGTGCCGAGCGTCGAGGGGATATTGATCTCGAGACCATCTGGGAGGATTGATTGGTTGGAGGTGGACGGTCAGTTGAGATATGGTTTATCTCAAAAACGGTCGGCTTACAGCATGCGTAGCTCAAGCTGGCACGGGACGATACTTGATACGGTTTACTGATTATTCTTGGCGGCATAAGCATATGGTTTTTGTTGGTTTCTTGTTATCTTTTACAAAGGGCACGATTGCGATTGCGTGGCCCTCTTGATACCCATTCCTGCACACTATGGATGATTCGACAGGCAGGACAAACACGCGCAGACACAGACACAGACACAGACACAGACAGATAGGCAGGCATTATACCCACAGACCACACTTGATTTGGCTGTGAATGGAAACAGATTTGTACCTCATGGTTGGATGAACTGTATGGACTCTTTTTGATGTTACTCGTAGGGGATGGGTTTCATTATACGACTGGCTACATGGACACAAAGCCGTGCTGTATGACGAGCCACCCTGAGGTTAGGTACTTGCAACTAATATCCAATTAGTAGCTTGTTGCCCTTGATTTAAAGTAATCGGACTTTGAGGAACACCCACATCAATTAAATCAAGGGCATGTTTGAGTATGTATAAACAATAAAACATTTTCACTTATACTGTACCTTGTTTCTACCTGTTGATCGATTGGTTGACAGGAACATCTAGTACTGCTGGTCAGTCCATCCTTAGATCCGATCGGAATTAAAAATTCCACTATTTGTCTTTTGTTCCCTCGCTGTAGACAATTAATTGCTTCTTCCGCCCTTTGCTCCCTATTGTGCTACTGAAGACCAAGCCTTGTGGTTGGCGCCAAAAACTCCCTTGAGTCGATAAAGTGCCCCCCACAAGTAAAGCCGTCGCCCTTGTTTGTATTCGTCTTGTTAGGTTTTCTCATACAACCATCCCTCTTTCAATATAACGTCGTGCCCTTTTCGTATAATCAACCAATTTTCAATATTCCACCACCCTTGTGCTTATATTCGACTCCTTGAGGAGAACCCTTTGATCAAGATGAAGTCGTACTTAAAGACGATGAGATTCGTCCCAGAAATGATCCTCTCACCACCAGACTCAACATCTCTTGTCCTACTCTCACTTACAGCTTCATTAGCTTTTGGCTGATTACTCTCCTCAGATCTCATCCTCTTCCTCTCTACTTTACAAGATGCTTCTGACTTCAGTTGTTGGCGCCGTTGGCCTTCTTGGCACGGTTGCTGAAGCTGCTCCTCGCGGTTCTTGGTTCCGTCGAGTATGTATTCTCATCTCACTTATAAGTAAACGAATACTAACATACTTTCAGGCTCAACCTCAAGTTGCTCGATCTGTCAATGACTATGCTCCTCCCAAGTACACTCCTATCGTCAGCTATACGCCTCCCAAGAACACGACCACTCCCGTCATCAGCTCGACAACTCTTGAGCCAACCACCCAATGCCCCACTGACTATGTTTTTGTCACTACCAGAACTGTCGATGTCACAGTTACCGTCACTGCTTCTTCCAATGGATCTTACTACACCACAGAAATCTGCAAAGACTGCACCAAGACTGTGACTATCAGCAACACTGTCCTTGTGCCTCCTACCAAGTACGCTTCGACTCTTCCATACGGTAGTGAGAACACAGCTTCTCCTTACCACCCTGTCAACTCAACATATGCGGCGCCTTCTCAAACCAAGACAGGCAATGACTATCCTCACATGAACTCGACCATTGGATACTCATTCACCGCGACTATCGATCAGCATGCCTCGCCCACTTACCAGACCCCTGGACAAAGCGCAGTCTACAGCGCTCCTGATGGTCAGGTTTCTCCCCCAGTTTATACCAAACCGGCCAACACTAAGCCTGTGTACTCGGATCCTACTTATGGTAACTCGACTGGTACACTATCAGCATACGTTCCTCCCGTATACACCAAGCCCGCTTACTCTTCTCTTGCTTCTGGTAACGGAACTGTACCTGTGTACACCAAGCCCGTGGATACACCTGTTTACTCAGCCCCAGTCTATACGAAGCCTGTTTTGCCTGGTAATACTTCAGTCGTTACTCCTCCTGTTTACACCGAGCCTGTTCTACCCAGCAACTCCTCTGTTGTCGACCCTCCTGTGTACACCAAGCCGGTCTACTCTGAGCCTATCATCCCTGGTAATTCTTCGACCATCGACGTCCCTGTTTACACGAAGCCTGCCGAGACCCCCATCTACACGCCTCCTGTTTAC